>NC_138965.1:103992500-105364500 GCF_055761805.1 Camellia sinensis
CATTATTTGTGAAACATTCCTCATGCGGTAAGACTACAGCACTTATTGTATATGTAGATGACATAGTTCTTACAGGCAATGATAGTGGGGAAATACCTCTGTTGAAGAAATATTTAGCCAAAGAATTTGAAATCAAAGACTTGGGAAGCTTGAAGTATTTTCTGGGAATTGAAGTTGCTCGCTCTAAGGATGGGATATTTATCTCACAGAGAAAATATGTGCTTGACCTGTTGAAGGAAACTGGGATGCTTGGCTGCAAGGCATGTGCCACCCCACTGGAACCTAATCAGAAATTGGGGGATGATGAAGGAGGCGAAGTTGTGGATAGGGGGAGCTATCAACGTTTAGTGGGTAAGCTCATTTACCTATCTCACTCCCGTCCTGATATTGCTGTTGCTGTCAGTGTAGTTAGTCAGTTTATGCATGCTCCTCATCAGATTCACCTTGAGGCTGTCATGAGAATCTTGAGGTATTTGAAGTCTGCTCCTGGTAAGGGTCTGTATTTTTCAAAGTATGATCATCTTCGTGTAGAAGCCTATACAGATGCTGACTGGGCTGGGTCAGTAACTGATAGGAGATCAACTTCAGGGTATTGTACATTTGTCGGCGGCAACCTAGTTACTTGGAGGAGTAAGAAACAGAATGTGGTTGCCAGGTCAAGTGCAGAAGCTGAGTTTAGAGCTATGGCACAAGGTGTGTGTGAACTTTTATGGATCAAATTATTGTTGAGTGATCTAGGTATTGCTCAGACGGACTCCATGCGGTTATACTGTGATAATAAGGCCGCCATCAACATTGCTCACAATCCAGTTCAACATGACAGGACAAAACATGTTGAGATTGATCGCCACTTCATTAAGGAGAAACTCACTAATGGTACCATTTGTACTCCTTTTGTTCAGTCTGGTGACCAACTTGCTGACATTCTCACCAAGGGAGTTGGGAATAAACCGTTTCACGACATATTAGGCAAGCTGGGCATGAGAGATATCTTCGCACCAGCTTGAGGGGGAGTGTTGGCATATTATAATCACCGAAAGTCTTAGCATATTATATTAGCCGAAAGAGTCTGTAATCATTGTTTTATGCACTCAGGGATTGTAATTGTCTACCTTGTAAACCCTAATCTTTATTTATAAATAAGGGATGATAGCTCATCATACCCTAAGCTGTTACTCAAGCTTCAGAAAGAATTGAGGAATGATTGAAGATGTTCTAAGATGGTTAACAAATATTTTTACTTTGATTTGAGTAAAAAGTTCATTTGATATAGAGTACTCAAATAGCCAAACTCAAATTCGAGTAGAAGTTTGTTAAGTTGTTCAATTGTAAATTTAGAAGTTGTTATGACCACAAATAGCTTGTCGGAATTAGAGTAAAAATAAATTCTCCCTTTGTTCGAGTAAAACTCAGTTTGGTATGAGTTTAATGGAGTGGAGAGAGATTTTGAAGATTTTTCCTCAAATTTAAATTTGGTACGAGTAAAGGATAAGGATTGGAGATGCTTAAGCCATCTCCAAACTTTACTCGATCATGTATATTCATGGGCGTGCTTGTTAAAAAGAGATGCTATAAAATTTGTGTTGGGAATTACGGAAGGGTAATGTAGGAATGAATGAAGCACTCTGATGGACAAACTCATATTAAAACATAAATTTGAGTAAACGGTTCTCTACTAGCAAGTTCATGATTGGAGGTGGGCCAATTATTGGACTTAATGACCTTTCTTTATGGGGTGCATGTAGGAGGGGGAGGGGGAGAGGATGTTCTGGTTTTAGGTGGGGGGGTGGGGGTGGGTTCTAAAGGTGTTTTCTTAGTATCATCTTTTTATCGAGTTTTGTGTGATGATATGGAAGGGGAGTTTCCTTGGCGACGGGTTTGTGTTGCAGGTGTTCCTTCTAAGGTGGCTTTTTTTGTACAGACAACGGCTTGTTGCAGGATTCTTACTATTGATAATTTAGTTCGACGTGGTTTTGTTTTGGTAAATTGGTGTTGTATGTGTTGTGTGGATGTGAAATTGGTGGATCATTTCTTAATTCAGTGTTCGGTGGCTTGCTGGTTGTGGATGTTGATTTTTTCTCCCTTTGGTGTGGTATAGGTTTAGGAGAAAGGGGTGGTGGAGGTTCTTTGGAGTTAGGGAGGGGGCCAGGTTGGGAAGAGGTGTCGGAAGGCTTGGACATGTTGGCTCCCTTGTGTTTAATGTGGTTGCTTTGGTTGGAGCGGAATCGTCGCATTTTCCAAGGGGTGGCTCAGTGTTCATCATGGTTAGAGAATAGGTTTCTTTGAGTTTTGTGTGGTTGGGTGTCTGGGCAGGTGGATCTAGATTTGATTACTTTTGTAGACTTTTTAGATGATGTGATTGGCTAGTTCTTTGTATTCTTTTGCATCTCCTTGATGCTCTTTGTTTTATAAAATTTATTTATTTATCAAAAATAAAATAAAATAATGACAAAGAGTGGTAGATTTTTTTAAAAGCCACAAAAGAGCCTTCAAAATTTTGAGTAAACATTTTAGTTTGAGTAAAGGAGTGGCAAGGGTTTAGGAAGTTTTTTTTACTGAAATTTGAATTTTATATCGGTAAATGGTAGGGGCTAGAGATGCCCTTACCAATGCTCATGTGCTCTTTGTTTTGTGTTTGTTGTATCTATTTCCTTTATACATGTATGTTTGCATATGCAAGTTAATGTTTTTCTATTGTTGAACAAAACAGTGTCATCATCTTGTGCAAACCTGTTTTGATACATGTATGTTTGCATATGCAAGTTAATTGTTTTTATATTCTTGAACAAAACAGTGGCATCATCTTGTGCAAACCTGTTTTGAGATATAGAAAACAGATATGACATGTTTGATAGAGATAACACTGTTTTATAAACACTTATTTATTTATTTATTTATTTTCATGTTGTTTTGCTTTATGATTTTTATTTTTCTTGGTTTGATTATATGTTCTGTTAATGTTTAAGCTGGCAAAGAAGTTGAGATGAGCATGGAGGAGTCGGCCAAAAAGACCTCTCGCCCTCAACTGGTGAAGCTAGACAAGGCACTGAAATTGGTAACTACTGTTTTTGGTTTACACATTCAGAATCAAATTATTTCTATTGCTTCTTGTGCATGCACCTGTGTGTGCAGCATTACCAGAAAATGCTAATACCTTGGAAGGTTGAAACATGTCTCATTACTTTACATCTTGTCTAAGATGAGACGATACACTTTCTACTACAGCATGGAAATATTTAGGTGAAGACTATTTTGAATGAGTTATTTTTTAAGTCCAAGTTATTTTGAAAGTTTCGTGGTTCTGAACTTATTTACCAAACCCAAGTTGTTTTGTACACAACTGCATACAACTTTAAGCATTTAAAAACTAAACTCTGATGAGTTTTACGATAAATTAATTGAGGTTGTGTTTTGAAAACACAACTTCGGACTTCAAGTTGGGTTTTTAACTCACGACTTCACAAAACAACTTGCATTTTGTAAATATGTTTATGATGATTTGGTTTGGTAAATATGTCCCAAAAAAACATGGGTTTGGGGAAAAAACTCCAGTTTAAATGTTTGCTTGTTTTTATTTATAATTGGATCCGTGAAGTTTAGACTTTTCTTCTTCATACGAAGATAAATTGGCTTCATCATTGGTTCCTTCTTCATGCACTTCATTATTTTGCTCCCCGTTCTTCATAATTGTGTGGCAATTAGTTTGATCTGAGTTATTTTCGAGGTTTGGTAGATACTTTGTTTTGTCATCATCTTCCATTGCTCGTGCTGATAAACTTTATATAATGCTTATGTGCAGGCTGAAAAATGGGTTAATAATATGACTAAATCCACGGAAGACAAATCAACAGAAGTACAATTAGAGGCTCGACCTGCTAGGTCTGTATGCTTGTTTACATTGTTGTAATTGTGCAAATCAAAGCAATTTTGTTTAATTTGTTCATACATCTGTACAGGCTTGGATTAGGTGCAACAGTTCCACGGCAATCCAAGGTTGTTGGGCCTTTAAATGATCCTGTGGAATGGAAATTGCATGCTAAATTAGATGTTGGAAAAAGAAAAGCTGCCAAAGGTAGAGAGGAATTTAAACATGATAGTAAAGAAGAAGACAATGATGACGAGGAGAATTTAGAGAGCAGAACGAACCTATTTGCCAAGAAGAGAGTAGTGCCCTTGGCCTCATCTTTACAAGCAAAGAAGAAGCAGAAGAAGCAATCTTAGAAGTCTGATATCTTATTCTGTGTTTATCCTTTTAATTAAAATCCTAACAGGTCTCTCAGCTCCTCCTCCGTAAGAAGTGGGCTGTAACTTTCAATAACTATGCTTCAAAATACCATAGATCTTTATGTCATCAAACATTAGTTATGGGGAATGTACGTAATAGCAATGTTATCTTTTTGCTCTAATTAATAGCATTGTTTGAGAGCTTTATGAGCCTTAGACATGTTGTTACTTATGCTTGTGCATTTTCATCTGTTAGTGTGCTCTCAAACCCTTTTCATTAGAGTATTTATTACAGAAGTTATGTTTGGAATGTAATCATCTATTCTTCCACCTCAAAACACGAACACTGTTAAATTATTTTTCAGATGTGATCTAATGCCGGTATGTTTTAGAATAGGAGAATAGATCGTTGATCACCATATATTTGTTGCTTAATTTTTTTTGTACTTTGGTACGGCTAGCACCCGCAAAACACTTAAAATGGTAGAATTGTTTTGAGATTCTTGTGTCTCAAAATTTTCATGCGATTTAATGACTGTATGCTTTAGCATAGATTTTCTTTTCTTCTCCATCTTCTGTCAAGGAAAAGGTCGTTGCAACATCTTTTTAGATGCTTGTGAAAAACTATAATTATCTTGTTTGGTTGTATTTTTGTTTTGTTTTGTCTTGTTTTTTCAACCGTCCGATATGTAGAGTTGGGTTTGTCTAATGTGTTTATAGTCCTGTTGGAATAAAAATAATGAATTTTAAAAAAAAAATCTTTTCATTATTTTTTTCTCTAAAAAACAAGCAATATATGATAATGGTTAGAAGTATGACCATTGGGTAGACCTAGCTCTCTATCCCTTTCCCAATCAATGAAACGGTGCTCATTGTCAATGATATGCTTCCAAAGTCATAGGACTAGCTGGAAATTTGACATGTGGTTTCCAAACAGGGAAGTAGTAATCAGTGTGTTTGGTTTGAGTTTTTTGGATTAAATTTTTTGAAAATTGAGTTTTTTGGTTTTCGTATTCTTTTGTTTTTAGTGAATATTTTTTAAATTTTAAACATTTTTTTTATTTCTTTAGATGCACCTTAGTTAGATGTATCTAAAAAGTAAAAAATTAATAAATACATAAAAATACAAAAAATGTATTGAATTCTTGTATTTTTTTTTATATTTTTGGTATTTAGTGAATTTTTAAAAGTTTTTTTTACAATTTTTTTACTTTTTAGGTGTGTTTATGTTAGGTGTGTCTAAAAAGTAAAAAAAAAAATTGCTTAAAATATTAAAAAAAAAATCAGTAAAAATAAAAAACACGAAAAATAAATAAGTAGAATTTTCTGAAAAGTGTTTTCTGAAAAATGAAAACAAGCAAGCTGAATTTCATTTTGGATCATGGATATGAATTTGGGTAGAAATTTAGAAAGAAAAAAGAAAAAGATATGTGAAATATGAATGAAGGATAATTACATCTAACCTACATTTCACCCGCCTTCTCTTTCTAAATTTCTACCCAAACCCATGATCTAGCTAACATTCGGGATCTTCGATTTATCAAGGGAAAAGAAGAGAGAAGAAAAAAGAGAAATGAAGTAAAAATCAATTCAAATGCATACAAACACCTGTAAGATACCATTATGTAATTTGTTTTTTCAATAACAATTGACTAGTAATCACCCACTCAAATTACCCACAAATGTCTAATCGCATAGACAAAGAACCATATAAAATCAAACACAGTTAACAAAAACATAAATGAATAGTATCAAACAACAAAACAGAGAAATTTCTCAAACAAACAGGTACAAGTACAACGAACATTCCACACACCAAACAAACTAGGGTTTTGGAAAAACTCTCAGTTTCGACTTTTGTTGGAAAAACGCTCAGTTCGAGCAGTTCAAATTTCCAACTTCAAGAGATTCAATTGTTTGTTTGGTTATTGATTCTTGAGGTATGTTTGATTCCACTTGTAAAATCTATAGATGCTTCAAATATCTGATCATATATTTGATGATTTGGGTGTGTATGTATGCACATTGTACTGTTACTTGGGTTTGGCAAAAAAATTTCAAGTTTCATTCAATTCAATTAGTCTTCTATTGATTCATACTGGTTAGGCATCTTCTTTGTATTTTTTTATTTTCGTTTTTGGTTTTGCTTTCAGTGTTCTTTGATTTTGTATTGCATTCCTTACTGAGTGAACTGGGTTGATGAATGGTTCAATTATTGAATATATGTTATTGGGTTCACAGTAATTTGATCAATTTCTGGTGTAGCTACATCCAAAACCCTAGTTTTTCAAAGCTCATCTTGAGCCTTCCAAGAGACTCGTAGACTTGTCCTCCCAAATTCAGAAATAATTAATTTGTTCAGGGGATTCAATTCTTTGTTTGGTTCTTGATTCTTGAGGTGTGTTTGATATCTGTGGCATAATTTTCAGTTGGAGTTATACCAGTGACCCTTAATAACATCTATCTATCTATCTATCTATCTATCTATACTATTATAAAGTGAACAGGAACTTTGGTGTCCTGAAGCTTTACTCTCCTCATGCCATATGGCAGTATTTTTTATTTTTAAAAAAAAAGTTAAACAATGAGATGGGCTAGGCTTGAAGCCATGACCATGGATTTAAGTACGAGAACTCATACCACTTAAGCTAAATACACATTATAATATTAATTTTATTATTATTTTTTTTTATTCCTACTTATTTAAATTACACACACATCGTGTGTGCCACCTACTAGTTCTTTTAAATGCAAACACAGTGAGGCACACCCATCCATCTTAAATAACCAGAAAAAAAGAAAAGGAAAAAAACTCCCACTGTTTTGAACCCATTTAAACATGCATATGATTATCTGTGCTTGTATATTCTTTTGAATCAATTCTAAGATTTGCAAGGCAACAGTTCAATTATCAACCCTGAGGAAGTTGCATTATCAAAACAAAGCATTGAAAAATGCATTGAAATCATGTTTCCAGAGCTGCTCCAAACACAACCATTAATTTTGTTTTGTAACTTCCACCACTTTCATACTAAACAAATTTATAAAAAAAAATTATTTTTTCCCATTTCTTTCACTTAACCAAATTGAACCTTTAGGACAGACTTAGGGTTACTATTGTGCCCAATGCATAGCAGTGATTGTTGTGCAACTCAAGAACTCATTTTAGGTCTTGTTTTGATGATCCGAACCGTTCATTTTGTAAGAAATATCGAATAAAATATACACGCAAAAAATCAAATTGTTCAGATATCGTTAACCTCTCGATCAAATCACATTTGTATATATAAAAAACTAAATATTTAAGTATCAAATCGAATAAATATGTGATATGATGAAAAAGGTATCGATATCCGATAAACTTTATTTTTCTGTAAGTGTGTTATACTTGCTATCACCTAAAAATTGAGCGGTTTAGATCATCAAAATAAAATCTAAAATGAGTTTTTTGAATCACACAGTGTCACTCTTGTCCCCTTAGGACACCCCTTTCTTTTTTTTTTTTGAATTATAGGACACCTCTCTCTTATAACTCGCCAAATATGATTATTATTTTTATTTTTATGTGTAACGATCATGCTATTTGTTTTTTTAAAAAGAAAAAAAAAAAAAAAAACACTTTTTGTTTTTGCAAACAAAAAATAAGCATTGACATCGTCAACAAATCTAACCTTAGTTTGTTAGAATTAAAATAGTAAAAAATTTCAAACTAAATTCACTTTTTTCTTTCCAAGACCCCTTTGTGAAAACCATCTTAGAGCATCTCCAATAACAGATTTTATTTTTTCCCTAAAATTTCACTAAAAAGTTGATGTTGTTAATAAGCATTATGAAATATAATTAGCTTGCTTGTTTTGAGTTTTCAGAAAATACTTTTCAGAAAATTTTACATTTTTATTTTTCGTATTTTTTTGTTTTTACCGAATTTTTTTAATATTTTAAATCATTTTTTTACTTTTTAGACACACCTAACATAAATATACCTAAAAAGTAAAAAAATTGTAAAAAAAATCTTTTAAAAATTCACTAAATACCAAAAATACAAGAATTCAGTACATTTTTTTATATTTTTTATGTATTTATTAATTTTTTTAAATATTTTTTTACAAATTTTTTACTTTTTAGATACATCTAATTAAGATGCATCTAAAAAAGTAAAAAAAAATGTTTAAAATTTAAAAAATATTCACTAAAAACAAAAGAATACGAAAATCAAAAAACTCAGTTTTCAAAAAATTTAATCTAGAAAACTCAAACCAAACACACTGAATATATTTCATAATAAGCATTGTAACTTTTCAAGAGGATTTAAGAATATTTTAAAAAGTATTTCAATAACTTAATTCAAGAGGTAGGGGTAGG
Organism: Camellia sinensis; assembly: GCF_055761805.1. Classification (NCBI taxonomy): domain Eukaryota; kingdom Viridiplantae; phylum Streptophyta; class Magnoliopsida; order Ericales; family Theaceae; genus Camellia; species Camellia sinensis. The sequence continues at coordinate 104,001,087 of NC_138965.1, forward strand.
GAATCAGTTATGGATGTTCTTACACAAGAACTTAATTCAAGAGGATTTAAGAATGTGGGGAATGGTTTCAGAATACTCTTTTAATCCAAACAAGCCCTTGTATGATTCTTGAGGTGTCACCTGAAATAGAAGAAAAACTCCAGTTGGTGGTGCCAGAATTAGCACTCTGATAAGCAAGTTAGGCCAAGTTTGGGAACACCCCAAAAAGTCAAAAAGCCAAAAAGTTACTCAAAAAGTTAAAAAGTTATCACTATTCACCAAAAGTCAACAATTACGGCTGCACAACTCCCAATTCTAATTTTCTCCTACAAATCAATTTTTACAATTTTTTATTACACATTTTTCCATAAAAAGTCAAAAAGTTAACCCAAACATTCATATTTTCAACCTCAACTTTTTAGTCTAAAAAGACAAAAAGTGCACTTATTTAGTCTTCCCAAACTTGGCCTTAGTTTCTTTTAGTATGAAGTTTTTTGTTTCTTAGAGTGCTAGTTTTGTTTAGAGCATACCTCCTCCTTTAGTCTTGGTCCCCTTTTATAGCATCCTTTCTCTTGATATTTTCTCTTATAGTTTAATCCCTCATCATCACTTTGTCAGGGCCCATCTTCCTATCATACTTCTTCGAAAAGGACCGCCTGGACCACCTAAGGGGCAACATGCTAACTTACCTAATATGCTCGACTCAGATGCATAACCCAGGTAACCCTTACTTGGCATGCTCTTCAGCTCATCTGTATGTACTCGGTAATGTCTTTGAATCCAATGGACTTTTAGCTAAATTCGGCCCATCAAAGATGGGCTTGGGTGTGCCCTGTTTGTCGTTTAGGAGTTAAATTTACTCGGCTCCCACAATTGCCCCCCAAGCACCTGGTTAACTACTCTGAGTGGCCTGCGTGCTCGGCTTTTATGGAACGGGCTTCATTCAGCTTAATTGCAACAAACTTGGGTTACACCCAGTATGCCTTGATATTTGGGTGCGCGATGGACACGCTATTATACCTCCGACACGATGGATGTGACCTGATGGAGAATATGTAAGGCTTTCCAACTCTTCGAACTCTCCTCGCTCATTAAATGTGATTTCAAAAAGTCACTTCTATTGCCCCTTCACTTCTAAAAAGACGCCGTTTCCACAATTCTACATTCTTACCCTTTCAATTGTAGCAATCCTCAACATTCGATCAACCTTCATTCATCTCTATTAGTCTTCTTTCATCTCTTCCTTTGCTTTTGTTAATTCACCATCCTTAACCTCTCCTTCTGTAGTTCATATACCTGCCACACCGCTACCTTCTTTTCATCCATAGCAAGCCATCTGAAAGCCTTACTCTTTGAGGGTATATCATGGGAATCGTGGAACTCAATCGCCGATTGGATGAAAACCTAAGCATCCCTACTATTCGACATTGTTACGCCCTTGTCAAGTCATCTGGTAGACAATGATGATTTTTCTTGAAAGCCAAAGATGTTGACCATCAATTGGTGACCATACTAACCAGTTTAGGAAAAAGGGTAGATGATGCCATGGTCCTCGTCCGTGGTAACTGGGAATTCGGCACGGGAGAGGACCGCTCGGACCCCATTCCTAGGTAGAAGGGTGAACCAGGTGGCCGAGTAGATGCTAATCAGCTTTTGTATTGTTCAGCTTTGTATTTTTGATTGCTAACCATTTGCTTTTGCTCTGTTTTTGCAAGTACTGATCTTAAAAAGGCAATTACTTCAGTGGACAAGACTATTCTTGCCCAAGTTAAAACCGTCCTCGAATACACAGGCCGAAAGAACTTTCAAGGACAAGGTCGTGCCACCTATATTCTTCTCAGATAAGATCTGTCTTACACTTTCTTTGTTGCTGCCAATTATATTCCTATTCCTGAGGGTGAACGACAGCTCACTGCTTTGGTTTTTTAGAATTACGCTAACTTGAGGGATATTGGAGTGGTTAAAGCATCAGATAGCAAAAACGGTGAGGAGAACGTCGAATAAGCACAAGGCGCTGAGAATCAAGATGCCAAAAATAGAGGGCTTGACTTGGTGTAACATGCCTGAGAGGTATCCATGCGCGTTAAACAGTTCGGACCCTTGATCTTTTTGATCTAGTCTCACGAGTGCAATGTGAAACGTAAATGAGAGTCCAGATTTGGCAACTTTATTGAAAATCCATTTTATTACAAAGCCTTTGCCAGAAATGGACTATATCACCAGATCTTAGAGTCGTCGCCTAATATTTTGGAAAAAAATAGGAAACCAATGACTCATACCAAGGCCACTGTTCGTCATAACCAAGGATGCTTGGCTCGAAACTTTAAGTATGAGAGTAGAAGGTCATTAATTGAGCACCCCCGCTCACCCAATCAAAGATCGACCTCTACTAACCACAATATCAATTTTATTAACTTTATATGTCCATATTCTAATTATTTTATAAATACTAAAAATTACTATGTGAAGCATATAAGTATAGACTATGTCATTCATTTTGGAACAACTTGATTTCAAGTGTTTTGAAAGAGTTTTGAAGATGTAAAATCCAAATACATTGAGTTTACAAACAATGAAATCAATATCATTTCAAAGTAAGCGACATAACCTCCATCCACCGGCATTCATACAGTTGTATCAAGTAAGCAAGTAGCCACATGGTAGGATACTTAAACATAATAAGAAAAACACACAAGCGGGATGCTAAAGCATAAAAACTTACATATTTACTGACGTCCCGCAAACAGCTACAAAACAAAGTTAGCAAAATATCTATGATCTTATATACAAAATCCTAATGCAATTCACTCATGAGATACAAGTAAAGATTCGGCTTCTAATAAATGACATGTGAATCATCTCAAGAACATGAGGTAGCGCAATAATCACATAAGAATTTATTAAACCCACAAATACAAACTTAGCTGAATCAAGATGCATGAAACATGGATGCAAAGAATGGATATGATTTCAAAATAAAATATGATGCATATTTACAAATAAGAAAAATAAGTAAATAAAGGGGATAGAAAGAAGCAGGTTGGGGAATTATTACAGCACTATGAATAAATAATTACAAACCAAATAAGAGAGGGAGGAGGAATATAATACAACAAAATAATAAATAAATAAATAAACTCATAAAACACTCAAATGAAAACAAAATAGAAACTTCATGCGTCTTGGAGACCACCGGAAATTAGTATGCTCAACACCGGAAGACTACTTCGTTCCGTCCAAAAGAAGTTAACCAGCCGGCCAACTAGACCTAGCAAAACCTGTCTTGTTGCAACACTGAGAAAAGAACAAATAAGGAATATGTATGTGGCTCAACTAACTACTACCGGTTAGCTTACAACAAAACTAATATGAAATCAAAACAAGAAAACAAATATAAGATATAAAATAAGAGAAAATGAAAGAAATTGAAAATTCACTTTCCACAAAAAAGAATGAACTTCTTGATTTCCAAACTTCCTTTTGATTACCCTCAAGGTTGTGAATTATGTTCTCAATCCTCCATTTGAAAATGGGGAAGATGGTGAAGATCCAAATTTCACAATTCACTCTAGTTTTCTCACTTTTGACAGAAGCTGAACACTCCTTGATCAAAGCTACACAAGTTGACTATAAAGGAATTTTTGGGATCAAATAACAGTGTATAACAGTGAATGAAATTCTTGGAATCAAATGACAGTGTATAAGGATGATATAACATTGAATGAAATTCATAGTTCAACTTCTCAACTTTGACACATGTCTTAATCAAAGCTTAGACTATCTATTATCAATCTAGTCATTCTTCATCAATCTCCACCTCTCTCTTATTTCAGACCTCTGTATATAGGCAATGCAAGTGAAGTATATTAGTGGAGGCAACCAAAGGTGGAAAAGACAGTGGAGCATTAATGTGTTAATGGATCAAGCGCTCTCTTTGCTTTAGCTCTCTCTTTTTTTGAAGGGTCAAGTTCTTTTGGTAATGGAGCCTAAGTGTGTATGCATTTGGCGCATGAATATATCAAAAAATGGGATAATAGAATGCCCACACGAACTGACCAAAAAACTCTGGACTAATTGTTTTGGGGCGGTCTACCAGCCGGATGTCCGAGTGGTCGATCGGCCAGAGGAAAGTTTTAGTTTTGCTCCGTTCAGCCCAGTTTCACTCTAGTTCGGCCTAGTTTCGCTCTGGGCATCCAACAAGACCTAAACACTTGACCAAAGTAGGATTAGGGCAGAGAGTGAAGCTCAATTTTCATCTTTTTTTACCGAGGATTTTATGAGAAACACATTCTGATTGTTATTAACGGGTAATCAAAAGAAACGCCCAAGTCTTAAGGCCAGTCAAAATGGGGTGTCTACTGTTGCTCCTCTTTGAAAGAGCTTGAAGTCATTTTATGATGTGAGTGAATGTCAAAGCCCGAAGACGACCCTTTTGATAAGGCCATAAGACTTGGGCAAACAAACAAGATGTAGATGTAGTTGGTTAAACTTGAAGGTTGTCTATGTATCCCTTTGCCAGGAATCAAACCAGCGTAGTTCAAGGGTAGAATGCAAATGATATGCTCAAAATGCCATTTGAAAGTTGGACTTACACGCTTTGCATAGCCGGTTGTTTTGAAAATTCATGATTATGCAATGCAACAAATAATATGCGAGGCAAGCCTCATGCAAATTATATGAAACATAACAAGCGATACAATCCAAACACACTTACATAAGATAAGAAAATGTAATCGATGAATAGTTTTAACCTAGAACCCAAAACAGGAGAGGTATTAACTGATGGATAGTCTCAACTAACAACCCAAGAAAATGGAGGTATTAACCGAAGGTGGTTTGAATCGACAACTCGAGAAAGGGATAGTATCGTCATCCCGAAAAAAGGCTAGTATTAACCGAGTGGTTTTACCTTCAACCCAAAAAAGGGGGTCAACATTAATTAATGAAAAAGGTTGTAATCAAATGTTAATGTGAATACATTGTAGCCAAGTGATGCAATAGTGGTAATTGTAGCCATGCAAATGATATGCTAATGAAATTGAAAGTTGAATTCTTTTTTTTCTTTTCTTTTTTGAAAATGCATGATTTATGCAATGCAATGCAACATCTGGTGAGGCAAGCCTTATGCAAATCAAGCAAATAAAGGGTACAATCCAAACACACTCAGATGAGTGGAGAAAAGAAGGTTTTAACCAAACAATTAGACCTAGATCGTACCTTAATACGAAATTGATTTCAATAGGGTAAAGAGAAAAAGGGTCTTAACCAATATACAATACCTAAATCGTGCCTCAATACGAAATAAGGTGATGGTTTCAACCGGGTAAAGGAGAAAAGTTTTAACAAAAAAAAGTTTGAAGTGATGTGACTAGATTGTAACCATGCATGACAAATATACTAGACAGTGCAAGTGTGATGGTGAATGCAAAAACACTAAGGGGCAATGTGAGACATACAATATGCAACAATAAATGTAGAACAATAATATGATGGATGCACAACAGATGAATACACAAATGATTTTTTTTTTTTTCAAAATTTTCTCCTTTATTTTTTTTTCTTTTTTCCTAAAAAATTATTTTTGAACATTTATTATTATTTTTTTTTGAAAATTTCTTTTTGAATTTGTTTTTGTTGTTTTTGATTTTTTGAGTTTTCAACATTTATATACATATATGGACACATACATATGGATACAGATACATAAATATATACATACAAAATATATACATATACAGACACAAATGATATACAAAATATGTATTACATATATATACATATGCACACAGACACATGTATACAGATACACACATATATATTATATACATGCGGTATATACATATAAATATATACACATATACAAATACACAATATATACATCTCTCTCTATCTTTCTCATGTTCTTGTCTCTCTCTCCCTCCTCTGTCTCCTTTGAACGTCGCGTCTGGCGCACGATTTCAACAATCACGGTGCGCCTAACAAACAGCAGCTGGACCGACCTCGTTTGTCAAAGATTGCCTCGGCAATCTATAGACATCCCATTTTTGACTGTCCTTAAGACTTGGGCGCCACAGGTTGATCACTCGGTGACGAAAGTTATGTTATGCAAATGTTCGATTTCTTTGGAAATGAGAGCTTTAAATCCAAACCTTACACCCCATTTTGGACCAAAAATATTTTGACCAAAATGATTTTTAGACCTTAAAACCCTCTCTTTCAAAATATTTTTGAAAAAGTTTCTATGATGTTCTGAGATTCGCATTTCATTAAATGTTGCGCTTTTCGGTAAACCGAGCAAGAACAAAGTGGAAATGAATGAAAAAGAGGTGAACTCTTTGAAAAATATTTCAAAACACCTTATTTAGGGATTGAAGAAAATAGGAGGGGAGGGAAGAAAACTAGCTAAGGAGAAGTTAGGCATGAATCCGGTTAGGACCGAAACTGAGCAGTCTTCACAAAAATAAGCATATCTTTTTTCACACTTGGAATTTGGATGTGAGGCTGCCACCATTGGAAATAAGACTTTCGGGGATTCAATTTAGACTCAAGAATGATCGATAAAGGAGTCCAGATGAAAGAGATATGCCCATTTGAAGTTGGACCTAGAGAGTAGATTTTTCTAGCCGGCCACTGGTGGAGTTTGCTAGCCATAGATGGGCTTTCACGGCCATGTGTCGGCCATGAATGGGATTTTTCGACCATGTGTCGTCCAAGGGTGACTTTTGTTGGTCATTAATGGTGGCCGGTCAGCCACTGGTGTCAAAAGGGAGTTTTTGTGCAGATATTTTTCCTCCAGCTGTTCTACACTGCTCCAGCTGTCCTATATTGATATTTTTGACTTGAGCTCACATTTTTCTATATATAGAGGAACTTTTCTATTGTTTTCGAGGTTGGAAAAATTTTGGGAGTCTCTCTCTCTCTAGATTTCTCTCTCTCTATCTTGAACTTTTGTGTATACAAGTGTAGATACACTTCAAGTTTGCCTATGAACCCTAAACCAAAGTTTCTTATCTTTGGGCTGAGGTTACTTGGGACCATCTTTGAGCTCTAGAAGGTGGTTGTGGCTTGCTTTGTTTCCTAATTGGTGCCTTAGCTTCAAGAGGTATGGCTCTTACTTTGTTAGCTTGTTTTACTTGCTTGCTTCACCATCTTTTTCTTTTGTTTTTGGACTGTTTTTGGCCTGGTTTTGAACTATAAAAAGATCTATTTTTATGATCTAAAAATGGTGGTTTGAGGCCATTTTCAGTTAGGGGTGGTTCACCCTTCTTGCTTCTTTACTTGTATAGCTTTTGTGCTCTTCATTCATCACTTTCAAATCAATTTTTTTGGGGCCTTTTAACCACTGAATTTTAGAGGTTTTTTAGTGGCAAAAAACTTATTTTGAGATCCAAATTTGGATGGGTTAGCCTCCCTTCCTTGTGTCTTGCTTGCATGCCTAGTTAGCTTCACGTGTTAGCATATTTTTCTAGCTTAACTTAGCTCAAGTCCAGCATGTTTTTGCTTTTGAAATAACCTGTTTTAGCTCTGTTTTGGGCTGGTTAACTTGTTTGAGTCTTGTTTTGCATAGTTGTAGTGTTAATTCTTTCACTGGTTTAGTGTTTTAAGGCTTTAACTAGCATTGGTGTGAGTCGGTTGCATATTTTTAGTGTTTTTATCACTCAATTTCAGCACATGCAATCTCTGCAACCTCCCTCATTTCTTCACTTTTTTCATTTGTTTTGAGGGTTATTTCAACCTTAGGGTTGTTTAAGCTTGAGGTTGAGGCTCATGCTTAATGGTTTAATCCTCCTTTGAGGGTTCATTACCAACAGCATGAAGCTTCCCTCATGCTTTAAACTACCCCTTAGTTGACACTTCTTTCACTTTAGAAGACACTCACCAATGAACTAATGGATTAATGAATGATTTGGTAATTAAAATGAGTAAACAAAATTGGCAAGTAAAAGTGTGCAAGATAAGCATTATTTGTGTTGCATTGCATGTGTTCAAATTGGACGTTAATTTGAACACAAGGCAAATGGGATATTTCATACTCAAAATAATGAAATGTGCCATTTTCCTAGGTCACCATTGCCCTTGATCATTCATGATAGGGTAATGGTCATTTTAGTCTTGTTTGTGAATTTATTAAACTTGTACAAACTTGGTTCTTTGGCCATCATGCGTGGAAATTGCTTGATTGATGGTTTGAGGGCCAAGAGTTTCTCTCATTTGAGCTTGTGTGATGATAAGGAGGGTAGACAATACAAACAACCTGTGAGAATACACTATTTTGCTCTGTTTTGCTCTCTCTGTTGCAGCAAGGAAGTTCAGCTCATCAGTGGCCGACTGGCCACCAATGGTAGTCGACCGGCCACCATTGGTAGCCGATCGGCCCCTAGTCCCTCTTATTGGCCACCAATGAAATTTGCACAGTGTGTTCTTGAGGTGGAGCAGAGGTGTTCTGGAAGTGGATAGTTTCTTTGGTGTTCAAATGTGCCACAAACAGAGACATACAGCAGCAAAACGGTAGCTTTTTCGGGTGAAGGATCAAGCATGCATGCATCCATCGCTTCCCGGGATTAGCTAATTAGTTTAATTAGCATTAGATCAAATATGTGTTGTAATTAATTAGTTGTAGCTAATTAAGAGTTGTAAATAATTAGTTAGTTTAATTAGTTATTTGATTTTGGTTTGTAATAATTAGTTAACTAGGATAGTTAATTAGCTTCGAGTTTTGTATTAGTTAGCTTAATTAGCATAGCTAGTTGGTTAGCTTTTATTTATTCGGACCCTCCTTCGCGAGGGCGTAATGTTGTAATAAGTGTGCATGCGTGTGTGTATGTCTTTCAACCACACGTCTTTCTCCCTTTTATTTAATCGCTTTTGATGGTTAGTTTAGGAGCATCATGTTTCAATTAGCATATTGCATGCTTGCATCCATTCATTTGTATTGCATACACCGAGGCTCGGCGCATCATTCAAACTGTATTGCACTTTCAATACTTCTTTGAATACGTGTTTAATCGCATGCTATTCAAATTGATCCATATGCCATATTAGTAGCCGAGCCTATTAATTGCATATTGCATGTGTTGCATTAGGCATCTTGTATAGTTAGGATCATGCATCTTTCTAATTAGTTTCTGTTTTGGCTCGGAGTATTAGGTGAGTTTTTATGCTTTAGCATACTTGCATAAGTGTGAATGTTGCCATGATTCGTATGCTTGCCATGAGGCTATGCGCTTAAATGCTAAACTGCTTGAATGCCTATGAATGAAGGCTTGTTGTTTGAATTGGAACGATTCAACAAATGTGCGTTTTAAGCCCACTTTGTCGAGTGGCAAATCATGTTTTAAGCCCACTATGTTTGATGCCAAATCCGCAAACTTTAAGCTCACTTGAGGTGCCAAATTCAAACCATTTTCGCAAATAAACATGAGTTCAATTGTTCCAAATTGAGCAAACTAGTCTATACTTGCTTGTGCATGTCACATAGTAAAGCTAATTTATTAATCAATAAGAACACATAATGTTTATAAAAACCCATATCATGATTAGTAGAGGCCGATCTTTGATTAGGTGAGTGGGGGTGCTCAATTCATGACCTTCCCCTTTCGTACCTAAGTTCCCGAGCCGAGGCAACTTTGGTGATGACGGACACGTGGCCTTCGACACGAGTCAGGGTTTTCTAAATTTTTCCAAAACAAAATATTTAGGTGGCGACTTTGTATCTGGCAAAGTAGTCCAATTTTGGCACTTTTTGATTCAAAATCAATTTTCCAAAACAATTTGCCGAATTTGGACTTTTTGGTGATTATTAGTTTCCCATTGCACTTGTGAGATTAGATTCAGAACCGCGAGAGTCCGAACTGTGAGGCCTTTATTTTCAAACCTTTCCGAAAGGCGGGGCGTGGAAAACGACGAGTCCACACAATCTCTCTTCTCTTAGCCTTTTCTTTTTCTCTATTTTTCTCTTAAATTGAGGCTTGTGAGAGAGACAGAGCAAAAAGCTGCAAACTTTCTCTGCTATTACTCTACCAATTCTCTCTTTAACAACATTACTCTCTTCTGTCATGGCCTCATCCTGCTGTACTATTTCCCTCTTCCCAGACCTTAATGAATCCCCAAACAACATTACCAGCTCCTCTGAGCCTTGACATAGTGCCCCTGCCCATGCCCATGTTCTCAGCTTTTCTGTGCTGTCAGTCGAGCAAACAATGGCAGCTGTAGACGTCCCCGAACGTCCCGGGAGGGAATCCCATTTTGTTCATTGGGGCTTACTACAGATCGGACTCAAATGTCACGGTCTTGTATCTAATCTCGCAAAGTGCAATGCAAGACCGATGAATCATCAAAGAGTCCAAATCCGGTAAATCGTTTTGAAAAACTGACTTTTTTAGAAAGAAGTGCCAAACATGGACTGCTTTGCCAGATACAGAGTTGCCACCTAAATATTTTATTTTGGAGGAATTTAAGAAACCCTGACTCGTGCCTAAGGCCACGTGTCCATCATCACCAAAGTTGCCTCGGCTCAGGAACTTGGGTACGATTGGGAAAGGTCACTTCGTGAGCACCCCCGCTCGCCCGATCAAAGATCGGCCTCTACTAACCATGATATCAAGTTTTTGAAAACACATGTGCTCTTATTCCGGTTTATTAGCCTAGAATTACTATGTGATATGCACAACAAAACAAGTATAGACTGGATTGCCTAAGTTGGAACAAAGCATCGCATATTCGTTTGTTTCGAAAATGGATTGAAGTTTGCTACTCGCAAGTAGGCTAAAACACGGGTTTCGACAAATTATTCCAACTCAAGCAACCCAACCTTCACCCACAGGCATTCAGGCAGTTATATCACATAAGCAGTTAGCTTCATGGCAAGCATGCTTTCATGGCAACACTCACACACATGCAAGGATGCTAAAGCGTAAATGCTTACCTAGTACTCCAAGCCAAAACAGAAACTAGTTAGTAATCAAATGCATGATCCTAGTTCATGTTAAGATGGCTAATGCAACACATGCAAAATGCAACTAGAAATAGGCTCGGCTATTCTAAGATGTCATGTGAAATGCAACTTGATACATGTATTCAAATTGGAATTGAAATACAATGCAGTTAGCATGATGTGCCGAGCCCGGTGCATGCAAGACAGATGAATGGGTGCAAACATGCGAGCATAAGTATGCTAATCAAAATATGACCTTGAACTAACCATCAAAGCAGGTAAGTAAAAGGGAGAAAGACGTGGGGTTGGAAGACATGCATCACACACACGCACACTTATTACAATTGTGCCCTCACTCGGAGGGTCCGAAAGAATAATACAAATTAACTAACTAATAAGCTAATTAATTATTACATAACACTTAACTAATTAAATGAAGTAATTAAGCTAAGAAAGCAGTAAAGAGGCCTCAGGAAGAGGGATGAATGCATGCATGTTCGGTTTCGCTCGAAAATCCATCGCCATACTCATGCTGCCTCTGTTTACACTGCTCTGCACTTCTGAAAACTGCACAAATCTCCGGGATGTTTCTGAACCACCTTCTGAGCACTGTGGAAGGTCACCGGCCAAAAGGCAAGGCCACCGGCCATAGGAAACTGGTCATCGACCATGAGTGGGGCCAATCGGCTGGACTTTGGTAGCCGGCCGGCATTGAAGAGGGCCGACCGGCCATCTATTCCGGCAGAACTCTATTTTTGCTGCAGCAGAGGACAGACAGTGCATGGCAAGGAATTTACAAGACAATGTATGCACGACCACCCTCCCTATCATGCTATGAACTAAAGGGGGTTTGGTTCTTGACCCTCGGGCCACCAATCACGCATTTCAATGCATGATGGCCAAAGGCGCCAAGTGTGCAATTTGATATCAAATGAAATGCACAAAAACACATAAGGGCCCCAACCTCTATCACGATTGATTCAAGAGGCAAGGGATGCATGCTCAATGCTATGCAACCTAAGCATGCAAACAAACTAATGCAAAATGAGTATACTAGCAAGCAATATGCAAACATGCAACCTAGCATATACAATGCTATGGACTATATGGCACACACAATGCTATATGAACTATGGCATGCTCAATGCAACTAACCACCTACCATACACAATGCAAGGAGTGACATGGCATACACAATGCTAACAACATAACATACACAACACATTGTAACATGGCATACAAGCACAACTCTCAATAGTACTTAAAGCATGGAAAACATGGGAGTATGGCACAAGTATATGCTCTGAAATATCATACCCAATGATGCTAAAACATGCAAACACCTCAATATAAGCATGCAATAGGCTTCAAAACTCAAGACTAGGCATGGCTATTACACTACAAGCATACATGGCAAGTACCATTCGACCATGGGACATAAAAACAGAGCTAAGGTAGTCCAAAACATGCACAAAATCAGTTTAAGGCATGGCCAAAATATGCTAGAATTGAGGGCCAAAATAACATGCAATGTAAGCTAGTAAGCATGGTTTACACTACAAGCATATGGAGCATACGAGGGACCACCAAACCAGCCAAAAAGAGATTCATGGCATGCCAAAATATGACCACATACCCACTGAAATGTGTCTAATACATGCAAGAATGAGGTGCTCCTTTGAAAGGCCATGAAAGGAGTTGTTCTACACATGCAAGAAGGACATCTAATATGGCAAAACCAGCTCTAGACAGAGCTTATGCGGGTCCTAAAACTCGCCAAAAAGGGCCTGAACCAAGCTTGGGATGCATGCAAATATGGGCTCCTTTGTAAGGCCAAAAATGCAAGTAAACAAGACAATAAGGAGAGGGGATGGCCCTCTCCTTCTTAGGACCTCAAAACATCATCCCCACCACTGAAATCCCTCTAGATTTCAATGGTGAGAAGACCAATACAAGGTGGTCCCGAAGCTCACAAAAAAGGCACAAAAATGACGCCAAACAAGGCCTAAGAGGGGGTAGACAACCCCAAACACAAAAGTGGTCTTAAACAAAGATCAAAAGCATGTAAAATTAGAACTTTTATCAGTTATACACTAAGCTCAAAACAACATGCAAGACAGGCTAAAAGCTTGTGCAAAAATAGGGAATAAAAGAGGGAAAAGGAGTGTTACCCTTGTAGCCAAGAACTCCAGCAGCTCTGGACCCAAAAACCAGTCCCTTAGCCTCTGAAAATGGCCTCCAAGATGCTTGGACCGAAGGTGGAAGGGTTAGGCTAAGAGTTGTAGTGCAATGGGGGCCAAGAACCTTACACTTTTGAGCTAAAATGGAGGAGATATAGAGAGAGATATATGTGTATGGAGCCTTGGCCAAAAATATGAACCTTTTCTAATGAGGGAGAGGCTCCCTCTTATAGAAGAACAAAGGTCCAAAGCTTCTCTTAGAAGCTTGGAGCAAAAGGCCAAGCTTCTTAAGAAAGCTAAAGCAAAAAGGGTCAAGCTTCTTGAGGAAGCTAGAGCAAAGGGGTCAGGCTTCCTTAAGAAGCTAAGAAAGGTTCAAGCTTCTCTAAGAAGCTTGGAGCAAAAGGTTCAAGCTTCTTGGAGAAGCTAGGAAAAGGTTCAAAAGGGTCAAGCCTCCCCCAAGAAGCTAAACCAAAGGTTCAAAAGGGTCAAGCCTCCCACAAGAAGCTAAACCAAAGGTTCAGAAGGGTCAAGCCTCCCCAAGAAAAGGTCTCGCCAAGAAAAGTGGCCGATTGATCAAAATAATGGCCGGCCGACCAAAAACAATGCTGACCGGCCAACACCTTTGGCCGGTAGCAAGAAAACAGGGCCAGTGGCCTCAGGCCATGGCCAGTGAGGTGTGGGGATGCCCAACAAGCCATTTCCTGTCCTTAGAAGCAATCACACAAGTGTTTGGTCTACAACCAAGCATAAAACAAACAAGTCGAGAGGTCTCGAGGCAAGGCGCGCGGTCGAAACTTTCGAGAACTCAAGACGAACACGAACATGGATAATCATCGAGTGTTCAAACGATGACGTCCAAGTCTTAAGGACGGTAAAAAATGGGGTGTCTATAGCAGCGCAGTCTGTCATTGATGCCAACCATTATACATTGAAGTTCTGCGTGCAGACCGTAACCGCGGTCTCCAATTTGTCCCACTAGCTGTAGGGTAGGACAAGTGAAGTGCATCAGCTAAATGCCTAACTCTCCTTACTCCAGCGTATGTACAAGGATACTCAAGTAGAGATTAACATATTGAAAAAGCAGAACAAAGCGCTAAAACGACAGGCCACCTTGGTGGCCCGATTTGGAGTTCCTTCGTACTCCGTATTTGACGGCCGGCAGGGAGTAATTTCTTTTTGAAGCTCTGCCAATGCTGAGGCAGAGTCTTCAAAGGTTTCCTGAGAGTGAAGATGTAGTGAGGCAACTGACGATAGGGTCGATAGACGAAGTTGTCTGCCAATGAAGTCAGTTACCTTTGCTGCCGGGTTGCTGTCGGAATCCGAGGGAAAGTCCTTATGTTTTTTGTATTTTCAATTTTTTTTTCTTTTTGTTCTTTTTTTCCTTTTTCTCATTTTTTGTTTTTGCTTAGCAAGGAGCACCAATGCTTTTTTTTTTTTTTTTTTTGTATTGCTGATCTGGGCTTCACCCTGAAGTTTAATAAAATGAGTTATGTTGTTTACACATCATGGCATGAATGACATAGCACTTGAGCATGAAAACATTTTTCTAGAACTTGAATCTGAGAATGATTAAATTTCAATGAGTTCTGAATTGGACATTGAGCCATCAACTGATTAGAAATAAAAAAATGACTCAATGAAAGAAAAACCAAGCAAAATAACCTAAACAAACTGATTGACACTTGTCAGAATAGAAAAGACATAGAACTTCATCACGGGCACGATTATAAACACCACAGGGGTGACAATCGTAGGCGCCGTGCCGTAAAACAAGATTCAAAACACAAACCACCACTGGTCAACTGATCAACTAAAGGGTTCTATTACTTTGTCAGAGACAATGATTACGAACTTTCCGGTAAGTAATTGACAATGTAAATGGAGACTTTCGAGAGTGTGGGGAAAGGACAGAAAACCTGACTCGATTGTGCCCTTAGTACATCACTTTGACTTGTTTTTTGGTTTTCTGCTAAAAAGATTTTGATCAACATGAGAGTTAAATTAGCATGCTTGTTCCACTCTCTGTTTTGAAATCATGTAGGTCAAGTTGTGAGCACTGAAAATTTTTCCTTTTTGGATCCAAAGAATGAACTGGGTTTGAAAAAAATGGAATAATTTTTCAGAAAGTCAATCAACTTCATTAAAAATTCTCAAAATCTGTTTTTGCAAATAATCATTACCCAACCAACATGAAATCAACCCTTGAGATGTACAACCTCAAAATCAAATAACTCGAGTATGATGCACCACTTAATCTATCTTGCAACTGAGTCTTCCATGAAAAAAAGATAGGACAATCGAATTGAATGAAGATAACCCAATTGAACATGGATAGGATAACCGAGTTGAATAAGGATAAACCAGTCAAACATAGATGAGACAAGCAAATTGAAAATGGTTGCTGTCGAACTTCAGGATGAAGCTGCTATAGACACCCCATTTTTGACCGACCTTGAGACTCAGACATCACCAGTTGAGCGCTTGGTGATACTGCATATCGTGCTCGTCCAGAAGTTTTAGAGTCTCGGCTGCGAGCCTTGCCTCCGGACTTCCGGACTCTTTTGTGCTTTGCCTCGGTTTGCGAACCAAGCTCGGTTTTCTCTGTTTCTTTTCCTGAGGGGAGGGAGAGGTCCTGTAGACCATCTCTCAGTGGCCGTGGGCTACATTTTCTGGCTGTAGGTCATTTTTCCCATTTCGGAGCCCGGTTCCCGGTTTTCAGAGCCGTCAGGCCGTGTGCCTCGGTTCGGGACCGCTTAACCATCTCCTATTACTCCGGTTTTTGGCATGCATCTTATTTACTCCCTTTTGAGGGACACTGAGGTCTGAGAGACCCACTTCGTGGTCGAACACCACTCCCGGTGCCTAACAGCCAGTTTTCGGGGCCTCGGGCTGCGCGTTTTGGCCCCCGAACCTTCATTTTGCATCGGTTTGGGCTCATTTTTGGTGGAGACCTTATTTTAACTATTAGAAAGCTTGTAGGAGGGTGGGAGGCCAGCAATTTTACTGAAAATCCAACTTCTTTTTGGTCAAAAGTGGTTCAGCATGAATCCGGGAAGGAGAAAAATTTGCGCGGCTTCATCGAAACGGGCGTAACTCTTTGTACAAGAGGAATTAAGATATGAGGCTACCACCATTGGAAAGCTTACTTCCGGGGCTTCATTTTTCACTCAAGAATCTCCCAAGTCCAAGTCCGGGGAGGGGAGATGTGGTTGGTTGAAGTCTGGTTGGACCGAATCTGCGCGGCTTCACGGAAAAGGGCATAACTTTTTCTACAGGAGGAATTTTAATGCAAGGTTTGTGCCATTGGAAAGCTAACTTCTGGGGCTTCATCCTAGGGGGTGGCCGGCCACTTTTTTCCCTTTGACCTAGCCGGCCGGCCACTTACCTGGTGGTTGACCTTTTTCTCCCTTTTAAACTGGCCGGCCATGATCCTCTCAATTTGCACTTTACAGCTGTATAGCTGTTTCTCCCAGAAAATATCTCAATCCGGGGGATATTTTGTGGGGGAAAACTTGCCTCCTTTTCCCCCACCTTTTCCCCTCCTTGTCTCTCCCTTTTTGGTCCTTATAACTAGCTACAAGCATTGGTCTGGAGGGTGAGAAAAATTGGTCTTCAAGCTTGTATACAAAAATCCTCCTCCATTTCTCTCATTTCCTTGAAAACCTCCAAGTCCTACACCACCATTTCTTCTACACCACCAACCCCCACCCTTCCATCCTCCATTCCAGAAGTTTGAAGGTGTTCTCCAAGGTCTAAGGGTTCTACAAACTGAAGCCAAGAGTTGCTAAAGGCTTGTCTTCAAGGGTGAGTTGCATTTTCCCATTTTTGGTCCATTTCTTGTATCTTTTGTAAGCCATACATGCTTACTGTTTTGAGCTCCGGCCCTAACTGAAAGTGGCCTTCTTTTGAGCTCTTTTTCACTTTTGCTTAAGGGCTCAACCCTGTTTGAGCCCCCCATCTTGCACTTGCTTCAATATCCTTCTTGAATGCCATTTTCTTGCATGATATTTTTTAGCTTGTGTATGATCTGTTTTGGAGCATGATGTAAACTGTAAGTAGGCTTATTTTGAGCCCCTCTTCAACATTGAAGAAGGGCTCATCACCGTTTGGGACCTCCATGTACCACTTGTCATTATATCCATCTTTGGTCCCCATTTTTGCATGATTTGTTAGCCTATTGTGCTTCTATTTTTGGTCATTTTATAGAGCTAGAAAAAGTCTTATTTTGGCCCATTCTTCATGTTTCATTAAGGGCCTTTCATGATTTGAGGCATCTTTTATACACTTCATGTTATATCTCTCTTTTGGACCTCATTTTGCATAGCATTTTTGACATATTTGCATACTGTTTTGGGTCCGACCCTCAACTTAAAAATGCATTATTTTTGGTCCCTCATCAGTATTGTAGAAGAGTTTTTTTCTGTTTGGACTTTGCATCTACCACTTCCTTCTTTGGCCATCTTTTGGCCCTTTTCTTGCATAAAAGTGTAGCTATACCAGTGTTTGTTTTTGGGATATTTTCAGAACTGCAAAAGATCATATTTTGGGCCCCTCTTCAACTTTATTGAAGGGCCCTAATCTGTTTGGGGATAGAAACTGTGAGTTGCTTCTTTATCTCTCTTTTAATCCCCATTTTTGCATGCTAGTTTTGCCCTGTTTGTGTTCACTGTTTGGCTTTGATATAAACTGAAAAAGTGCTTATTTTGGGGCTGCCTTGCTTCTGTCTATTCATTGCATGTCCGTATTGTGCATATTTGGTATAGCTATAGGCCATTTCGGGTGCTAAAGTCCATGTTTCGGGACTATTCCATGCATCGGGTGTACTTTCGCCTCATTTCGGGGCTATTTTTCCCCCACATTTCAGTGCTGAAATTCCATTAGCATGTTTGCATATCATTTTCCATGCCATTGCATTGCGTATGCCATTGTCTCAGTTTGCGTGCCCGTGTGCACGCATTTCGAGGCACTTCATTTTCATCCATCGGTCTCTTATGTGAGCGTGGCTGAGGCTCTCTCATGTTAGTGTAAGCCCCTATCATATTTTTGCCATATTGCATTGCGTATGCCATTGCCTCGGTTTGCGTGCCCGTGTGCACGTATTTCGAGGCACTTCATTTTCATCCACCGGCCTCTTATGTGAGTGTGGCTGAGGCTCTCTCATGTTAGTATAAGTCCATGTTACATGCTATATGCCATTTTTGCCATATTGCATTGCGTATGCCATTGCCTCGGTTTGCGTGCCCGTGTGCACGTATTTCGAGGCACTCCATTTTCATCCACCGGCCTCTTATGTGAGTGTGGCTGAGGCTCTCTCATGTTAGTATAAGTCCATGCTGCATTTTATATGCCATTTTAGCCATATTACATTGCGTATGCCATCGCCTCGGTTTGCGTGCCCGTGTGCACGTATTTCGAGGCATGTCATTACATAGCATTGTGTATGTTAGGATTGTATCTTAGTTGCATTTCATGCATGTCATGCATATTGCATCGTGTTCGGAATAGGAGTTAGCCCGAGCACGGGAAACGAGGTGCATTTCGTACTCCGAGTGACGGAATGTGTCTCAATTCCCCAGTCACCGACACTCCGGATCATCCATGATGGAGTTAGGTCTTGTTGTGTTTTCATGTGCATTCATTCTATATTGAGTTGTGCAATTCGACTCCTCGGCCATCATGCCTCAGTATGCGTGATTGGTGGCACGAGGATCGAGGCATGCATATATTTGTAAAAATACATTGCTATGCCCCTTTCCTGCTCTCTGTTGCAGCAAAATGAAGAATCAGCAGTCTTCCGGGGCTCGGCGCGCTTTCCAAGAATAAACTGCTAAACAGAGGCTAATTGGGGCATCCCGGTGGATTTCCGTGCAAGACAACCCGGACATGCATCATCCATCAGAAGCAAGGCAGTCCCTGGCTTGCATGCCAGTTTTATTTATTTTCTTAGTTGATTTGTTAATTAATTAAGAATTTGTATATTATTTGGACTGTAATATTTGGACTGTAATATTCTTTTATTCGAAACTGTATTATTTATTCGGACCCTCTGCACGAGGGCACAACTGTAATAAGTGTGCGTGTGTGTGTTGTATGTCTTCCAACCCCACGTCTTTCTCCCTTTTATTTACCTGCTTATGATGGTTAGATTTGGGCATGTTTAAATTAGCATACAGTATGACAGCATGTTTGCATCATTCATCTGTATTGCATGCACCGGGCTCGGCGCATCATACTAACTGCATTGTACTTTCAATTCCAAATTGAATACATGATAGTTGTAGCATTTCATATGCCATCTTAGAATAGCCGAGCCTGCTATAGTTTCATTTTGCATGTGTTGCATTAAGCATTTCTGTATACTTAGGATCATGCATGATTTCTAATGTAAATTCTGTTTTGGCTTGGAGTACCTGGTGAGTTTTATGCTTTAGCATCCTTGCATGCGTGTGAGTGACTGCCATGATAGCATGCTTACCATGAGGCTATTTGCTTATGTGATATAACTGCCTGAATGCCTGTGGGTGAAGGTTGGGTTATTTGGATTGGAATAAATCATCAACTATTTATTTTAAGCCCACTAGATAGTGGCAAAACCATCTTTTCTAAGCCCACCCGAGGGTGGCAAAATCTGCATTTTTAGCCTACTTGCGAGTAGGAAACCACCTTTCAAACAAGCAAACATGAGATGTTTTGTTCCAATCCAGGAAACCTGGTCTATACTTGTATGCTGTGCGCATCACATAGTAATCTAGGCTAAAAACCGGAATAAGAACACACAATGTTTTCAAAAATAGATATCATGGTTAGTAGAGGCCGGTCTCTGACCGGGCGAGCGGGGGTGCTCACGAAGTGACCTTCCCCAATCGTACCCAAGTTCCCGAGCCGAGGCAACATTGGTGATGACGGACACGTGGCCTTAGGCAACGAGTCAGGGTTTCCTAAATTTTCCAAAATAAAATATTTAGGTGGCGACTCTGTATCTGGCAAAGCAGTCCATGTTTGGCACTTCTTTCAAAAATCTGTTTTCTCAAAACGATTTGCCGGATTTGGACTCTTTGGTTCAGATTAAGAACCGTGACACGAATCGAGTCCGAGCTGTAGCGAGGTCCCCCCGCGGGCTTGTTACAGTTGCCTACGTATCCCAAAGATTGGAATTAGGCCTTACGTAGTTCCCACTCAGGTTCACTCTGGTATTAACACTCTTCTTTTGTGCTCTAACTTTTGCCAAAGCCGCCCTTCCGGGTTTTCGACCTTACAAACTCTTTTTCAATTTTTCATTTTTCATTTTTCTATTTTTTTCATTTTTCATTTTTCTATTTTTTTTCATTTTTCTTCATTTGGTTTTTTGTTTTTCTGCTCTAACTTATGTCTGGCTCACCCTTCTGGGTTTTTAGCCCAACGAGATTCTCAAGGGTAGTATTTTGTTTTAGCTTGTCCATGTTGATTGGTTATGAGAACTCTAGGCCATCTAAATCCATGAAAATGGCTACCACACTTGACTAGATAGACTTGATGATGTAGGGACCCGACTAATTAGGTTTGAATTTGCCCCTAGGGTCGTGGATAGAAGTTCGAGTGTCCTTTAACACTAAATCTTCTTCCCTCAAAATCTGGGATTTGATTTTCTTTTTTTGGTCTCTACTGGCTTAAGAAATGACCTCGTTGGAATCTCTTATCACATCTAACTTTATTGCCCCTAGTTCAAGGGCTACTTCCAATTCGGCTATGTAAGCCTCATACTTTGGCTGATTTTTCTATGAACACTCTGAATCAAGGTTTGAAAGCTAGAGGGCTCGGGCCTCAGGTCGAAAGGGATCCTATGTTGTACAATCTTAGGATTAATTCCAGGCATGTCTTTATAGGACCACACCAAAATATTTTTTGAAATCTTTTAATAAAATGACTAATCGCTCGTGCTCTTCTAAAGACAATGTAGAACTAATCTCGATTAAGCCAAGATCCTTATCAGTACCCATATTAACAAAAATGATCGCATTCATCAAGGGCCCTCTTTTTCTCTCAGTCGATCAAATTTTGCAAACCCCGAGAAATTCCTTCTTCTTTTTTTTTTTTATCAAGGTTTTGGAAAAAGTATTTGAAATTTTAAGTCAATGCAATGAACTAAAGGCACAGAGAAGTAGGCGGAATTTATGGCACTTTTATTCACAAGAAACTTTGACTCGGTGATGACAACAGACTCAAAAGAAAATAACAAAGAATACCTAGACAGGACAGAGATATCTAGGTTAGCACTCTTGAAAACAACAGATTTAGACTCGCATCAAACTCAAACTCAACATTCACTTCAGAACTCAGAATAAAAACCATTCTCAATAGTTAAAGTGAAAACCATCAATCGCATCTAGAATGAAATTTGTGCAATTCACAAGTGGTCCATATCCTATCCCACGAATGATCACAATATTCCTCCGAGTTTATTGGTCTCTTGCTAGTCTCAAGATCTATCACAGATTCAACCAGTGTCAGACCTAGAATTTCTCCCGTGATTCTTTCCTGCATGATCATTCCATGGCTCGAGAAAACCATAAAGAGGGAAGCGCATGTCCGTGAGAATATCTGCCATAACATCCAATTCTAGCTCCAAAGCATCTGCCAGCATAGGGTTTTGGGGTTTTGGTTGGGATTGAGGTATATATATCATGAATAAATCAGTGCTTTCTGGAATAAACACCTTGGGCTTAGGCAAATGGGAAGGTGTGATGTATAGGTTGGGGTTGAAAGTAGGTGTTAGTGTATGGATGAGGTTGAGTTAGGAAGGCGGTGGGGCTTGGTCATGGGGTGGCAATGGGTTGGAGGTGGCCTTGGCTCTTTGGGGTTGAGGCAGAGCTATGGTTTTACTGTCGATGAGATCTTGAATCGCACAATGAAGTTGGATGCAACGGTCGATATCATGATCGTTTTGTTGATGGAAGGCACAATACTTTCTGGGATCATGGCTATGTCGAAGTGGACTAGAAAGGGGTTAGGAATCAAGGAGCTTGAGGTGCCCTTTTTCTACTAAAATTTCCATGGCATGGGTTGGAGACATATAGAGAGGGTGAAACCTTTGGGTTCAAAGTTAGGTTGACATGGTCGGTTATAGGTTAACATCAACAAAACGGTTGGCTATTTTGGTAAAAGTGGTGACAATATTGATCTCTGAGGGTATGGAATTGGCAACTGTGCTACTATTGATAGTAGCAATAGAATTGCAAGTA
The DNA here is from genome assembly GCF_055761805.1 of Camellia sinensis. Lineage (NCBI taxonomy): Eukaryota > Viridiplantae > Streptophyta > Magnoliopsida > Ericales > Theaceae > Camellia > Camellia sinensis. The sequence continues at coordinate 104,023,397 of NC_138965.1, forward strand.
AATGTCTTTCTCACAGGCTCATTTCCTTCTTCAATGATTTCCCGTTTGATAGCATCCTCAATTTAAACCCCAATCTCATAGAGGTCTTTGAAGTTGAAGAATGGGAGAAATATCATCTTCTGCAATAATATTCCTTACAAATTCTTGACAACCATACAGACTTGATCTTTCTCTAGAGGCCTGTTTGCCATCATGGCTAACTTGGCCCTCCACCCGGTGATAAATGCCATGAAGCTCTCGTTGGGCTCTTGTCGGTTCGCCTCCAATTCCTGAGTGGTTACTTCGATTTGTGTATTATAGAAGTATTGTGTGACAAATGTCTGAGAATGTCTCTAGAGAAGTGGCAGATATGAACTACAGGGTCACCAACCCCATCATGGAGTTCCTCAACTAGTGGAACTACTGGAGGTGGATAAGATGTGGATGGCCCAGATGGGCATTGCAATTTGGCAAGAGCCTTACTGTTGGCAAAAACTTTGGTGGTAAGAGCATCCATGCTTTGTTGAAGGGACAAAAATAGGTTTGCAATAGCTATCGTAGGTTGGTCATCTATCACCACTAGAGTTGGATCTATCACAAATTCTAGGACTTCCGGTTGGAGAGGCACTAACAGTGAGAAACTAATACTGGTTGTCATTGAACCAAATCTGTCTACCAACGTGAGCCCACAAAACTTGGGGGATATTAGACCGTTCTGAAGCTATAGTGCTATGACTTCCTAGCAAAAACAAAAAAATTGGACCTCTAATCAGAATTTCGGCAGCACTTCGGCCCAATTCGCACAACTGACCACTGTATACACCATCGAAACATTGAACTCAACCTCATAAACTGAAATGCTTGAACCACTCATTCGAACACATAGCATATAGCAGGAAAGAGAACAAACACCCTTATGAGGGGCTAGGGTTACCTTGTCCTAGCTTTGAAATGATTTAGGGCTTCATTATTCAAACAAGAAGTATCATACATCCTAGAAATGGGAGCGCATCCTGTCCTAATTTTGGAAAGTACTATAGCTCACTATATGTACAAGGTTGGCCCTACTATAGGGATTGAAGTCAAGGTGACGTTACCAAAGAGTCCTTTGGATAATAACCAATGAAAATCCTAGGAAATCAGAAGAGTCAATATAGCCTCTCTTCGAAGTTTGAGAACCTTAGATAGCAGAGCTACTTTTTTGACAGATCTCAAAAAGGTTATAACACAGGACCTCAAAAGTAACGTAGGGATAGATATGTATAGTGATCTTAAAAGGGAAATTACTTCAATGGACAAGACTATTCTTGCCCAAGTTAAAATCATTCTCGAATACACAGGCCGAAGGAACCGTCAAGGACAAGCTCATGCCACCCATATTCTTCTCAAATATGATTCGTCCTATACTTCCTTTGCTACTGCTGATTATATTTCGATTCTTGAGAGTGAAGGGCAGCTCACTACTTTGGTTTTTGAGAGGTATGCTAACTTGAGGGATATTAGAGTGGTTAAAGCATCAGATAGTGAGAACAATGAGGAGAATGTTGAACAAGCACAAGGCGTAGAAATCAAGACGCCGAAAACAGAGGGCTTAACTTGGTGTAACATGTTCGGGAGGTACCTATGCGCGTTAAACAGTTCGGACCCTCGATCTCTTTGATCTAGTCTCACAAGTGCAATGTGAATCGTAGATGAGACTTCAGATTTGACAACTTTATTGAAAAATCATTTTATTACAAAATCTTTGCCATAAATGGACTACATCACTAGATTTTAGAGTTGCCACCTAATATTTTAGAAAAATTAGGAAACTCGTGACTCGTACCAAGGCCATTGTTCGTCGTAACTAAGGATGCTTGGCTCAGAACCTTAGGTATGAGAGGGGAAGGTTATTAATTGAGCACTCCTGCCCACCCGATCAAAAATCGGCCTCTATTAACCATAATATGAATTTTATTAACTTCATATGTCCATATTCCAATTATTTAATAAATCCTAAAAATTACTATGTGAAGCATACAAGTATAGACTATGTCATTCATTTTAGAACAACTTGATTTAATGTGTTTTGAACGAGTTTTGAAGATGTGCAACCCAAATAAATGGAGTTTACAAACAATGAAAATCAACATCATTTCAAATTATGCGACACAATCTCCATCCACCAGCATTCATACAATTATATCAAGTAAACAAGTAGCCATATGATAGGATGTTTAAACATAGTGAGAAAAACACACACAAGTGGGATGCTAAAGCATAAAAATTTACATATTTACTGACGTCCCGTGAACAGCTACAAAACAAAGTTAGCAAAATATGCACGATATTATATACAAAATCCTAATGCAATTCACTCATAAGATGCAAGTAAAGATTTAGCTTCTAATATATGACATGTTAATCATCTCAAGAACATGAGGTAGCGCAATAATCACATAAGAATTTATTAAACCCACAAATGCAAACTTAGTCGAATCAAGATGCATAAAACTTGGATACAAAGCATGGATATGATTACAAAACAAAATATGATGTATATTTACAAATAAGAAAAGCAAGTAAAAGAATGGGATAGAAAAAAGTGAGACAAAGAATTATTACAAGACTTTGAATAAATAATTGCAAGCTGAATTGGAAAGAAATGAGGAAAATAATACAATAAAATAAAAAAAATAAAATAAAAAACTCACAAAACACTCAAATGCAAACAAAATAGAAGCTTCATGCGCCTTGGAGACCATCTAAAATTAGTATGCTCAACACCAGAAGACTATTTCGATCCGTCCAAAAGAAGTTAACTGGCCGGCCAAATAGACCGATCGGCCAACTAGGCCTAGCAAAACCTGTCTTATTGCAACACCGAGAGAAGAACAAACAAGGAATATATAGGTGGCTCAACTAATCACTACCGGTTAGCTTACAACAAAACTAATATGAAATCAAAACAAGAAAATAAATATAAGATAGAAAATACAAGAAAATGAAAGAAATTGAAAATTCACCTTCCAAAGAAAAAATGAATTTCTTGATTTCCAAACTTCTTTTTGATTACCCTCAAGGTTGTGAATTATGTTCTCAATCCTCCATTCGAAAATTTGGAATTTTAGCTAGAATGACAATTTTGGGTTGTTTAACAGTGTGTGGGGAAGATGGTGAAGATCCAAATTTCACAATTCACGCTAGTTTTCTCACTTTTGACACAAGCTGAACACTCTTTGATCAAAGCTACACAAGTTGACTACAGGGATCAAATAATAGTGTATAATAGTGAATGAAATTCTTGGAATCAAATAACAGTGTATAAGGATGATATAACATTGAATGAAATTCACAGTTCAACTTCTCAACTCTGACACCTTTCTTGGTCAAAGCTTAGACTCTCTCTTATCAATCTAGTCATTCTTCATCAATCTCTACCTCTCTCTCATTAAGACCTCTATATATAGGCAACGTAAGTGGAGTATATCAGTTGAGGCAACCAAAGGTGGAAAAGATAGTGGAGCATTAATGTGTTAATTGATCAAGCACTCTCTTTGCTTTAGCTCTTTTTTTTTTGAAGGGTCAAGTTCTTTTGGCAATGGAGCCTAAGTGTGTATGCATTTGGCGCATGAATATATTAGAAAATGGGATACTGGAATGCCCATACGAACTGACCAACAAACTCTGGACTGACTGTTTTGGAGCGGTCGACGGACCAAAGGATAGTTTTGGTTTTGCTCTGTTCAGGCTAGTTTCGCTCTGGTTCAGGCCAGTTTCGCTCTGGTTTGAGCGTCCAACAAGACCTAAACGCTTGACCAAAGTAGGCTTAGGGTAAAGAGTAAAGCCTAAATTCCATCTGTTTTTATTGAGGATTTTCTGAGAAACACATTTTGATTGTCATCATCGGGTAATCAAAAGAAAGCGCCCAAGTTTTAGGGCCGGTCAAAATGGGGCGTCTACACTCGGCAATCGAAATTACCTAAACTGAAGGGACTAGCCCCAACCAAGATCTGGGGTTCGTGTCATCTCCCATTCGAGTGGATTTTGAGGGCACTCAAGAAGAGTCTGACATCTTTCTGGACTTGGACAATCTGCCTGGTTCTAGAGCCAAAGAAATGGCTAGGGAATCGCTATCATTGGCTCAATTTTCCAAGAAAAGGAACACCGAGAGGGTAGCTATAAAAATGAAAGGAGCTAGAGCTGCCAGCGCTAGCTAAGAGGCCCCCCACCAGTAGTGACCTAGTTAGAAGTCGCTGCTCACTCTGTTTCTGTTGAATTGGCACAACAAACACATGTGCCTTTAACTGAAGAAATTGGAGCCGATCAAAAGGGTTCCAAGCGTCCTGCCGAGTCCACCCAATTGATCTAGCAACCGATTGAGAAAAGACCAAGGGCTTCACCTACTTTTGACTTAGCGGCACCATTTCCCATTGAACCTAAGATTAAGGGATCGCTCATCCCAACGGGTGCTTCAGTAGTGAAGGAGCTTGAGGTGTCACTAAGTATGGCTACCACCATCACTCAGTAGACAAGGCAATGTTTTGTCCTGAGGCGGATATTGTCTTAATTTCCATGGCCACTCAATCGGCCGTTCTGGTGAGTTGAATTCGGCAAATGTATTTGGTATAACCTGGATTTTTAGCATTCTCAAATTTTTTCATTATTTTTGTAAGCTACCGAAACAAATTGCTGAGATCATTTGCCGTCATCACTATACAATCAAGTTAATCAATCAGGTTAAAGTAGAAGTGGCAAACGAACAGTGTAAGGCCAAGTCGGCCATTGCTGAACTGGCCATGGCATCGTAAAAGGCTGAGGCCAAAGCAAAGAGTGCCAATAAGGAATGTCAAAAGGCCATCGCCGAGGAAGAACAAACAAAACACGTTGACCTGCTTTGACATGCTGTCGAAGAAAAGGCAAACCTTGCAGATGCTACTTTGAAGATGGCAAAGAAAGACCTTGAGAAACTCAAGGCCGAACTGATGAAGGCAAAGAAGGCAGAGGAAGAGGTTCAATCGACGGCGTCTAAGGCCTTTGTAGAAGGGTAAACATCGACAATAGAAAAATATGTCGATAAGGCCTTGAAATTTGAGAACCAGAGCTTCAAGCACGGTTGGCTCAAGGCACTAGCTACTGTACAAGTTACGCTCAACGAGCCGATTCCATTTCAGCAGGAATACACTGAGCCTTTAGAATTGGACCCAAAATAATTCTACGGCCGACTAGCTGGATGTAATGGTCTTGTTTTGTGCAACTTGTGTATTTATTTTTTTATTTTATTTTTTTTGTTTGTGTTTATTTTAGATGGTGTTAGGGCCGTTTTCATATGTAAAGTGACCAGCCCATGTAACAAGTCAGTTTATGAATGAAAACACTCCATTACGCACCAAAATTTTCTGAAGGGTACCATCATGCTAATCTAATCTTGATGTTTGCACAATCGACATAATGCAGTTATTGATAAGAACTGAATAATGTTAAATCGACACCTTTCTGCGGTTTCACAAACAGGGTGGGTTGAAACGCTGAATAAAGTCAAATAGTTGTCCCTATCCTGAGTAGGAAACCAAGGGTAAAAACCAAGGCAAACTGGAAGCCGGTTAATTGTGTTACTATTTCTCAAACATGGTATATCACATGCCGGATAGATTCATATATCTGTCCCTACCCTGGTTAAGAATAAATGCACTAAGATAGGAAAAATGAATGTTACTGAGTTACAAGCAAGGCAATGTGTACACCGAGTAGATTCATATATCTGCCCTTGCCCTGGTTGGAATGAAGGTATGAAGATTGGCAAACATGAGCCGACTACGTAGGATGTGATCGGTGGCATGTTCTCTACATCGATGGGATAGAGGACATATGGAATCATTAGGTGGCATTGAAAGTGGCACCTTCGTGATAGTAAAAGTTGTTCGCACGGTCCACTTATAAAAAGTGTAATTGCTCCAAGTTAGTCGCTACTGCAAAGATACGTCTAGTTTGCCAACAGTCTATTGTGTCTCAAATCCCGTCACCGCAAAGCACAGAACGTAGTGGAGAAATTCACCTCTGGCGAAGCACAGAAAATCGTGTATATCAAGTAGACTGTTCTTCAACAGCAAAGGATGAGGGAAAGAGTATAGCAAAATTAGACGCAAAAATGAATCAACAAGCGCCCAGCGATTCTATTCACAAAAACACCGTGGAACCGGAGAAGCAGAATAGGTGTCGATCGCCCAGACAACATGAGACGGAAAGGATGGACGAGCAAAGAAGATCCCCCAGAAGTGGGATTCAAAAGAAATGAAGCACTAGAACTGCTAGTGCCCAGGCCCCAGTTCAAGGCAAGTCAAGTAGCTTACCACGTTTGTTGAGCTTCTCATTTTTATTGGGAACAAACCCATAACTGAAGCCGATTCAATTGTCCACGACCCGAATGCGACAGCTGAATTTACACGACAAATCTTCTCTCCATAAGTGCACCAATCTCTGACTAATTAGAGCGACTATGAGGTTTTCAGAGAAGGAGTTCACAGGGCTATCAAAGCACTGTACAGTTTATATGAAGTCGACATGCACTTTTGCACCACCCAAAAGGAAATAGATCACAAAGATGGGCGGATTCAAAATTTGGAATGCTAACTTGAAGAGGCCAACGATAGGGCGGAGAACGAGGCTCGGAAAGCCAGAGTGGCTGAGTTCAAGGCAAGAGCGGTAGTAGATTCAGCAACATCAAAAGATAAAATAACGCAACACTTGATGGATCGGGCGATAGCCGATCGAGACATTGCTAGCATTTTTATAAAAGAAGCCATAGAGAGTTGAGCCTACAACAAAGGGCTCATCGAAGAAAGAAAGATTGGTATAAATAACACGAGGGAGAAGTTGGTTGATGACGTATGCCAATGTGAAAATTGTGGCTTCACGCACGGATGGACAAAGGCACTTCAAGCGATAGGTATTGATTCTGCTTTGCCGTTGTACCAAAGCTATGTAATGGCATTTGAAGCCTATGATACCAAGAAAATAGATGATGAGGAGGAGGCCACGAACCCTGAGAAAATTTGATCAGCGGAATAAACTCTAGTTTGATTCTTGGGTTCAGCTCCTATAACTAGGACGCTAATCAACCTTAGAATAAATGTACCTGTAATGTAATTTGAATTTGTCATGATGTTTTCTCAATAAAAATTTTGTTACATTTGTATGCATTCGTCAAACTAATCATGTCTCTATATTACATAATTGTAATTAAGAATGATGCTTTGTAGAGTGCTCCGAATTCGGAGAATTTTATTGATAGTGCTTTGTGTCGGGCACGAAGAGTGCTCCAAATTCGGAGGCTTATTGATGACCCTTCATGCCAAGCACGAATAACACTCCGAATTTGGAGGCTTTTATTGATGTTGCTTCATGTCGAGCATGAAGAGTGCTCCAAATTTGGAGGCTTTATTGCTAGTCTGAATTAAAGCAAAATAATCAATATATAATGAACAAGGTATAAAGGTAACATCCTGTATCATTGATTGTACATATGCCAAATAATACATGTTGTCAAATTCCAGGGTCGGGATAACCGTTTGCCGTTCATGTCCAAAACGCGATATGCCCCTGCCCCGGCGATGGAATCAATTTGATAAGGGTCGGCCCAATTGGGGCCGAGCTTTCCGTCAGCCGAATTTTTGCTGGCAGGAAGTCCTTTCTTAAGGACCAACTCACCGGGGATATATCGGCAGAGTTGCACCCATTGGTTATAGGACTTCGCTAATTGCTGCTAGTATCATGCCATTTTTACAAGGGCTTGATCTCAGAATTCCTTGATTAAATCCATGTCAATGGCAAGCATCATGTCGTTTCGGCCAGTATCGAACGCCCTTGAGCGAAGAGTTGGCAAACCGATTTCTAGTGGTATGATTGCTTCATTACTGAAGCATAAGGCGAATGGAGTTTCTCCGGTGGATCGTCTCGGCGTAGTTCAATGCGCCCATAATACACTTGGTAGCTCTTTGACCTATTTGCCCTTTGCTTTCTTGAGCCATTTCTTAATGCCGTCTAGGACCACTTTATTAGAAGCTTCTGCTTGTTTATTGCTCTATGGATAAGCTAGGGAGAAAAAGTAGGGTCAAATTCCATACATGTCGCACAATTCTCAATAAAGACCACAATTGAACTGAGTGTCGTTATCTAAGATGAGCACTCTGGGAATGTCAAAAACCGAGTTATGATATTTTCCAAACAAAGCATTTGATATTGGCGTCCCGTATATCCACCGATGGCTCTGCATCAACCCACTTGGTAAAGTAATCCATAGCAACAATTAAAAAGCGCTTATTAATTTGGGCTCTTGGCAGTGGTCCGACAATATCCAGACCCCACTGAGCAAAAGGCCAAGGGTTAGTCAAGGAGTTCAATTCTTCGACTGGAAGATATGTTAATGGTGAAAATCTCTGGCACCACTCACACTTCTTAACATAGTCTTCAGCATCTGTGCGCATAGTCGGCCACCAATAGCCTGGAGTGACGGCTTGGTGAGCTAATGATCGTCCCCTCAAATGAGCTCCACAACTTCCCTCATGTATCTTGGCTAGGAAGTCTTTAACCTTGTTAGGATAGACACATTCCAGGTATGGCCCTGAAAGAGACTTTTTATACAGTTTCCCCTCAGAGGCCAACTAATACCTCAAGGCCTTGTTGCAAAGTTTATAGGCTTCCTTCTTATCCTTCGGTAATTGTTCTGAACTCAAGAATGCAATGATAGGATCCATCCAACTCGGTTCTCTATGAATCATATGCACAATGGGGACAACTTCAGGGATACTGAAACTTGGCTCAAGAATAAAACCCATTTCAATGGTTTGTTTGAATTCTGAATTAATGGCCAAGGCTAAACAAGATAGGGCATCAGCGTGAGTGTTTTGATCATAAGCGATTTGATTAAGTTCATGGCTATCAAGTTTGTCCAACAAAGACTTAGTTACACTCACATAAGCTGCCATGCGATCATTCTTAGCATCTGTAAACACCCCATTTTGACCGGTCCTAAAACTTGGGCTCTTTCTTTTGATTACCCGATGATAAAAACAAGAATGTGTTTCTCACAAAATTCTAGGTAAGAAAGATGGAATTTGTGCTTCATCTCCAAACCTAAGCCTGTTTTGGCCAAATGTTCAAATCCCGTTTAAAACTCTCTTTTGAAACTTTTTTTCCACACTTTGTTCTGAATATTTTCGTAGTGTTCCATCAATATAACAAGAAAAGATCTAAAATGGCATGACCCATATGCATTCAACAAGAATTCTATCGAAACTGCCATATTCCTAGGAAAATTAGTAGGCCGGCCAAAAACTTGGCTTGGACGTCCAATTTCTCGACTAGCTAGCTAATTAATTGGCTAGTCGGCCAACTTATTGGCTAGTCGGCCAATTACTTAGCCATCTGACCAATTAAGTTGGCTAGCTAGCCAAAATATTGGTCGTGGCTGATTGTTTTGCATGAAATAGGATTTTTCGACAGAATTCTCATCATTTCCTCCTATTTTCACACTATTCTTTGCTCAATTTCCTGTGAAAATATTTCATTTTGAAGTTTAAAAGTGAACGAGGTGCACACTCACCCACTCCATTATCTTCTTTTGGCCTCCATTGTCAAAAAGGAGATTGTCTTCTACCCCAAAAGGAGCATCCAAGGCAACCACCCTTATCACTCCATCATCCTTGCCTCCCACCTCATTGACTTTGCATTCCATTCATTATCTATCTGGAGGATCAGAGTGAAGGGAATTGAAGAGAATGGAATTGAATTGAAAGAGTGAATGGAGATTTAGAGAGAGAAAAAGAAAAGTCTTGAACATTGAGCTATTAGCTTAGAGATACACTGATATACCATCTATCAATATATCAAACCAAGCCCATAAATTCTGTTATAGCCATATTCTTGAGCCTTGATCAAAAGAGAGTGAGTGTTGTTGAAATTGAGAGAAAGATAGAGAGTTGGAACAACTCTCCCCCACACACACTGTTAAACCACCAAAAAATACCATTCCAAGAAGAATTTTGAATTTTCAACCGGATAATTAAGAACACACTTCCTAAGCTTGAGGGTGATCAAAAGGAAGTTTAAAAATCAAATCCTTCTTTGAAAGTTGAATTTTGCACTATTATTTTTCTTGCTTCAATTTCATGTTATAAACATGTTGTAAGCTAACTGAAAATGGTTAGTTGAGCCATTTGCATATTTTCCATTTGTTTTTCTAGTATTTGAACAAAACAGAGTTTTCGGCCTAGCCTAATTGGCTGACTGGCCACCTTTTTGGCCAACCAGCTTATCTTTTGGCCAGTCAACCAGTTTCTACTAGACAGAACCCAACACTCTCCTGGATGCCGAGCATAACAGTCTCTGAGGCCCCTCGTAGCTTCTGTTTTTATTATTTTTCTTTTAATTAGAAATTGGTTGTGAGGATTTAATTTTATTGTAATATTTTTCCTCTCATCTTTTATTCGTATATGTAATATTCAAGTGATATAATAATTTCCCGCCCTGCTTCTTTCTATCCCATTCTTTTACTTGCTTTCCTTATCTGTAAATATGCATTTTATATTGTCTTGTCATCATATCCATGCCTTGCATCCATATTTTATGCCTTAAGATTTTGCTAAATTTGCATTTATGAGTTTAATCGATTATTATGTGATATTGTGCGCTGCCTCACGTCATGAGATGATTCAGATGTCATATTAGGTAGCTACTCTGAGAGTTGATGATGCAGTCCATTTATGGCAAATGTTTTGCAGTAAAAATGGATTTTCTATAAAAAGTTGTCAAATCTGGACTCTCATTTATGTTTTACATTGCACTAGTGAGACTAGATCGAAGCAATCGAGAGTCTGAACTGTTAACACGCGCGGGTACCTCTCGGGCGGTGTTATAGTTTCTAGAGACTCTACTAGGGATATTAAGAAAACTTGACTCGAACTCTATGATATGTTTTTTATTTTCAATTATATGTTCATTACATTTCATGCATTGGTGGGCCTAAATCCCGTGCTCATCACCTGTTATCTTGGACAACTATTTGGCTTCGGGCGGATAGACGGTCATGGGCTCTAATATGGTGGGAGCACAAGCCTTAGAATTGGGATCACCACGTGCCGATTAATTTGCTAGATTGGGCAAGCATATTAGTATTTTGTTGAGGTACTCTTTTGACCAAAGACTGACCTAGTGCATATAGTACACTTTAGCAAACTTCCAAATTAGGACATGATGCTACCCCATGCTAGGATATGTGATGCCACTTGTGTGAATTGTGAAACCCTATACCATTTCAAAGCTAGGACAGGGTAACCCTGCCCTTCATAGGGGTGTTTGTTCTCATTCCTACTATGTGCAATGTATAGGATTTGAGGTTCTCAAATCTGATTAGTGGATCAGGAATATCATTTTGAGAGGTTGAGTTCAATGTGCATAACGATCAGTTAAGTTGAAATGCTGCTGAATTTCTGATTGGGAGTTTCGTTTTGCTTTTGCTAGGTAGTCGTAGCACTATAGCTTCAGAATGGTCTAATATCCCCCAAGTTTTGTGGACTCGCGCCGGTAGACTTAGCAGAACCACAGATTTGGTTCAAGGACAACCAGTGTTAGTTTCTCTGCTGCCAGTTACAAGGAGGAAGGTTAAAACCTCGTTGTCAGAACTTCGCTAGCCAGAATTTCTAGGATCTGTGTTAGATCCACCTTTAGTGGTGATGAACCAACCTTTAGTAGTCACAGACCCATTTCCAGTAGTCACGGACCCACCTCCAGTAGTCACGGACCAACATCTAATAGTAACGGACCAGCCTCTGGTAGTTATAGCAAACATGTTTTTGGCCCTTCACCGAAGCATGGATGCTATTACCAATAAGGTTGCCACCAACGGGGAGGCTCTCGCCAAATTGCAATGCCTATTTAGGGCATCCACATCTCATCCACCTTAAGTGGTTCATCCGGATCTGGGACCACCTCCACTAGTTGAGGAGCTTCATGAACTTAATCTATAAATAGAAAGACTTTTCCCTACATATAATGATGAAGTTGAGCCGGCTATGCTGAAAATATCCAAATTAGAGAAAATGCTTAACAAATCACAAGGGATCAACTCTGTTCCAAACATCAAGGATGAGTTTACGAAAACTACTGTGAAGTTGCCCAAGTGGTTCAAAATGCCACGCATGGATAGATTTGACGGGCTGGTAACCCTATGGTCCACATTCGCCTTTTCTCGAATGTTCTGAAACCTATGGGCCTGACTTGCCCTAACAAACTTTCCTTGTTTGGGAGAATTTTATCTGGTGTAGCTATCATCTAGTATGCTAAATTAAACGACTTAGTAAAACAGAGTTTGGAGGAGTTAGCCGAAGCTTTCATCGCCCAATATTCTTACAACACCCAGATTGAGGTAACTATCTCGGACCTGGAGGTGACCCAATAAGAGCCCAACGAGAGCTTCATGGAATTTCTCACTAGGTAGAGGGAAAAGGTAGCCATGATGACAAGCCAACCCTTGGAAAAAGATAAAGTTCACATGGTTGTCAAAAATCTGCATTGACCCTTACAGAGAAGCTTGACCACTAGGAATTCTACCTCCAGTGTCCGACTGCTAGCTCATACTGGTAGTACTATCTTCCCCAAGGGGTACTCTAGATTGGCTTTAAAGCCAAAAAGAGGGTATTCGGCTGCCATAAGATCTTCATCTTTGAGGCCGAGCTTAAGAAACATCTTGTAGTATATAATTTCAGATGTACTACCGTGCTCGACCAAGATACGTTCAACAGTGAACTTATTCACCCGCAACTCAATAACCAGAGCATCATCATGGGGTAGGGTCAAACCATCTAGATCGGCATCAGAAAAACTCATCCCATTGGTCGACGCTAGCCGTTGCCGCTTTGGCTACCCGATGGATTATGAGCTGGACTGGAATGATTCTGGAACTAGTTGTAGTTGAACCGTATTTCCCCTATTCAGAGGTGGGAGGCTGTAAATCATTGGATCAAGCCAAGTGGAGGAGACTGGGGCCGTATGGTTAATGCATTGGTTAGGGTAGCCTTCTTTGGAAGATAGTCGTTCAAGTGTCCTTCAAGCACCAATTCTTCCAAATGATTCCTTAACGTGTAGCACTTATCAGTTGTGTAGCCATGGTCTTTATGGTATTCACATCTCTGGTCCTTTCTCCTCATGTCCGGTGGTCCAGATATCTTAGTCGACCATTTGAAGAATGTTCGGTGCTGAAATTTTGACAAAATCTGGCCAATCAGCTCAATTAGCTTTGTATATTTCTTGTCTAACCTCCATGGATGTTTGTTGTCCACTTGGTACTGCTCACGATTCTGGTGTAAATCTCAGCGACTATCTCTTCTAGGCCTTTCTCACGGCTCTAGGCTTCTTCTCAGAGGTGTTATTTCACTTGGAGACACATCAACCAGCATTGTCGAGTCAATGATTTGAAGCCCACCTTGAACCCGGAGTCCATCATCCTCCACCTTGCAATATTCTTCCACTTTCTTCATCAAAGCCCAGACCGTTTTGGTGGTTTGCGAGTCAAAGTCCTTCGAAGTGGGCTGTCCGACTTTAATCCCATTTTGAAGGTCGTGACTACCATTAAATCATTACAATCATCATCTACTAGGTTGAAACATTCCCAATACCTCACCGAATACTCACATAAAGTCTCTTTTGGTCCAATCTTCATTGACCATAAAGAATCGGCATGTTTGGGTTGTACCTCATTGGTGATAAATTTGGCCCTGAAAGACTTTTGGAGTTTATGGAAACTTTTAATGGAAGACGGCTTAAGCTTATAATACCACCGAACGGCTAGAGGTCCCAAGCTGCTGGGAAAGATTCGGGCACATGATAGCCTCATTATCTATATGCAAAGTCATAGCTTGCTTGTAATAACGAACATGATCGATGGGATCCGATTTGCCGTCATAAAGGGTAAATGATGGTGCTTTAAACTTCTTAAGCAAAACGACCTTGACCATGCATCGTATGAAAGGATCGTGCTTGTCTTCTGAATCTAAATCACCATCTCCCTTTTTGCATGCACGTCATGTTTGTGGAGAACTTCCTACATCTGATGAACTAGATTGATCAACTCCGCCTCTCATTCTGGGCTCCTCTCATGATGAGTATGATGTACTGCTACTATAATTATGTCTCTGAGGTTGACATTGCTACTTTGCTTTCTTCCTCAGTGATCGGCCTCATTCTTGCCGTAGTGGCATTTGCTGGGATTTCGCCAACTCTTGGCGCAAGCACTCATTATCAACTGCTATATCCTCCAAGCACTACTCATTTCGCTTTGCTTAGTCTATCAAGGTTTGCATGACGTCTTCTACTGATGTTGAAAGCAAAGAATGAGTGGTAAGATCAAAGTTTAAAGACCTTTGTACGGGAGGATTTTTTGGACCAAAAATCGCTTCAGGTAGAACATTGTCGTTGCCAACGATTGAATGATCTTGAACTGGTTCTGCCATAGATGAGTTTGAATATTCCCACAGACGGCGCCATTTGTGGGGAATGGTTTTGGAATATTCCTTTAATCCAAACAAGCTCTTGTATAATCATTGAGGTGTCACCTGAAACAGAAGAAAAACTCCGGTCAGTGGTGCCAGAATTAGCACTCCGATGAGCAAGTTAGTTTCTTTTAGAAAGAAGTTTTTGTTTCTTAGAGTGCAAGTTTTGTTTAGAGCATACCTTCTCCTTTAGCCTTGGTCCCCTTTTATAGCATCATTTCACTTGATATTTTTCTCTTGCAGCTTAATCCCTCATCACTACTCTGTCAGGGCCCATCTTCCTATCATACTTCTTCGAAAGGGATAGTGTGGACCACCTAAAGGGGGACATGCCGACTTACCCGATATGTTCAGCTCAGACGCACAACCCAATAACTCTTACTCAGCACGCTTTTCAGCCCATCTATATGTACTCGGCAATGTCTTTGAATCCAATGGGCTTTTAGCTAAATCCAGCCCATCAAACATGGGCTTGGGTGTGCCCTGTTTGTCATTCAGGAGTTAAATTTGCTTGGCTCCCACAAAGAATATTTTAAAACATCCGTTCAAAGAATACTAAAAGGTTTTATTTTTTAAGATAAATTACACTGACCTCTCATGAGGTTTAGAGAAATTATAATATATTTCATAACTTTGACAAAATTACATTGACTTTCCTTTCAATAAGATTAAATAGACCAGCATTAATGTAGATGCTGTCAAGACATTGTTTTGGAAAGTAGGTTAAAAGCTAGTTTTTTGACTTTTTTTAAAAAAATATGTAAAAAATAGTAGAGAGGTGATGTGACTCAAAAGAGGCTAAAAGCCAAAAGGCTACTTTTAACCTCTTGCCAAAAGAGGCCATAAAGATAAATAAGCTAAAATCTATATTTTAATGTAAAATTCATGATAATATCATTTTTTTCAAGACAAAACTAGCAAATTATTGATAAAAAAAGGGCTATATATTGTGTAAATTAAAACTTTAAGGAAACCTAATATAATTATGTTAAAATTATGAAACTTATTGTATTTTCATTAAAATTAAAGGGAGTCAGTGTAATTTACCTTATTTTATTTTGAAAAAAATAATTGGGTAAATTACACTGACACCCTCTGAGGTTTCTATTTAATACAGATCTCCCCCCCTCACATTTGAAAAATTACATTCCTCTCCCTGAGGTTTGTAATGTTTTTACAAATTATCCTTAGATTGCTGATGTCATGCCCTAAAATTTTCTAAATGACCATCTTGCATTTTTTCCGACCATTTCTTCTTCCTATCACCATGACTACATTCTACAACTTTCCATCATTAAATTATACTTGAACATATTCTTATTAAGTAATGATATACATAAATATATAGTAAATTTTTCAAACACAATGATATAATTTAATGGTAGCCTTTCACTTTAAAACAAAACACCCATAAACATGATTTATATTTACAATAATATCACTATCATAACATTTTTATGATATTTTTTGTACAATTTTTTTTATATGCATGTAATTTTTCATTTTTATTTCCACCATCATTTTTCTTTTTTGTCTATTCACCCACATTTATTACGGTATTACCAAATACCGCCATTCATGTAAAATCTAACCAACCACTCAATCAAACTTGAAAGCACAAAAATACAATGTGTATATATATATATATATATATATACACACGTTTATACAAAAATAACATCAACAAAAATGTACTCCGCACCCTCATGGAGTTTTAAGAAATAATTTTTTGAGTTTTTAATTTATATTTTGTATTTTTAATAATTTTTAAAATATTTTAATCAATTTTTTTTAAAAAAAAATTTAGATCAATTTAATTAAGATATATTTAAAAAGTATAAAATTTATACAAAAAGCTTTAAAAAAAATCATTTAATACAACAAAATAAGATAATGTATAAAATTTTTGTATTTAAATATATATATATATATATTTTGTATTTGGTGAATTTAAAAAAAAATAAAAAATATTATACTTCTTAAGTATATCTAGATTATGTGATGTCCCGAGTCTTTTCCAAACAATTTGAGTATATTAATCCATAATTTCTATCTCCTTTAGTTGTCTTCGTCATTGTTGAGTCTTTTGAGTCTCGTATTGTTATCTATTCTTCCTTGTGATTGTTCATGTATGTATTTTAGTGTGTTCCGAGATGTCATTTTGTACTTTGGGTGTTGGAGTGAATCCGGGATGGTGGGAATGTTTTGAGGTAGTTCTGTCTCATTTTCAAGTTGAGATTGCTCGTGCGGTCCTTTCTTTGCTCGAGCGGTAACATCGACCTTCCAATATCTAGTTTTACAGTTTTAACTTTTGGGAGTTTGTATTCTTCGCTCGAGCGAAGGTTTTGTCGCTCAAGAGGTCTTTTGCGGGGAGGAGATAGATTCTAAGAGTTTAAATTGTTCGCTCGAGTATAGGTTTGGTCGCTCAAGTGGTTTGTCCGCAGTTTGCTCCGAAAAATATATCCAATCACTTAAAAGTTGGACCCTTACACCCTTTTCTTTCACTTTTCACTTTACACTCTCTCTCTACATTTACTCACTCTTTTTCTCACATCCCTCTCTAGAAAACCCATCCACCCACCTCATTTAATTCTTGATCTACCCAAATCCATTAGGTTTTTAACCCTAGTGCCTTCTTTAATTCTGGAGATCAAGAGCAACATTGTGTGCGGTGGTGATCAAGTTTTGATGCTGTTGATTTTGGAGCTTTTCTCTTCATTTCAAATCTTGAGGTAAGGAATTCTTTGAGTTATATATATGATTTTAGCATATCTAATTCGTCCTTTTATGATTTTGGAAGTATGGTGTGGATTTTGTAGTGTGGGTTAGCAAGTGTTGAAGAAAATGACTTTTCTTGTGAGGATGTTCAAATTAGAAATGTTTTATGAACTTATGAAACTCTTGAAAGCATCTTGTGAGAAGAATCTATGAAAAATGAAGGAAAAACATTTTGTTTAGTTTTGAAGAAATTTGGGGAAAAGTAGATTTTATGAAATATCTATGAAATTGTAGTTAAATTTCTCAAGAAATCGATAGAACATTCTTTATATTGATTGTGTAATTGAGATATCCATGGGATAAATAATTGTTGTTGTTGGAAAATGTTATTGACCTTGAAACTGTACAAGTTAGGCTATGAACAGAATATTTATTGTGAACATAGAATGGTACAAATGTCACATAGATTTATATTTTGTCATGGTTTTGAGAATCATTGAACAATGGAAGTTTACTTTGAATAAGTGTTGAGACTTATGGAGATATTGTACAAATGAGATACCTATATGTAATCACCTCTCATTTCATTCATTTGCATCATTTTGAATATTGTTAAATTGTGGCTATGCCTTGAAAATTAATTCATTGTTTTAAGAAAACAACTGTTGTTATTGAAATGTTTTGGGATAAATACATTTGGTAAGTCCGAATAGGAGGTGCAATTAGTATTGTTTAAGTTGGCCTGAGTATTCAGGGTAAAAGACTGAAAACACGTGTGGATGAGGTACTACATGCCTTCCGGTTAAGAATTAGTAAAGTAGGGGAATTGATAGTACTTGTTATGCCTACTTGCAGATACCAACCTAAAGATTGCCTGAGTCATATTTACCACCCCATTGTCATTATGTGAATATAATGGAGAAAATGAACTTTTGAAAGAAACATTGCATGAATTTCAAAAGAAATTGAGATTTTTTATATTTGAACATTGCATGGCATTGCATTCATGTATATGAGACTACTCAAACATATATCCTTTGTTAAAATATCTCTACTGGGTTTTGTGCTCATCCCTAGTGTATTTGTGCAGGAAAGGATGTGGTGATCTCGCTTAGTTGAAGGTGTAGAGTGTAGTAAGGGCAAGAGGCTCTCCTTTTTATCTTTTTTCTTTTTTGTGATTTTTTGCAAGCCAAGGGCCTAATGTGTTTAGGGTTTGACAAACCTTTTGTGTAACCAGGTTTAAGTCTTCGAACTTGCAGCCTTTGGGCATTTATCTTGTTATTTCTTTTACTTTCATATTATCACACATGCTACGAATTCATCCTTTTAGAAGATTGAATGTGTTGCATGTGAGCACTTTTGTATATCTCTCTTATGAAATGAAATACAAATTGAGGAAATCGATCAGCCAAGTTTGGATCGTTTATTGGATGGAATTATTACATATATTATTTGGGAGTGTTACAGATTAGGTGTATCTAAAAAATAAAAATTACTAATTACTTCAACAATTAAAAAAATTCAGTAAAAAAAAAGAAAAAAAACACACAAAATTTTAAAAATAAAAAAACTCAATTTTTTGTGTGAGTTAAACCAAAAAAGATGATTGTTATTTCCCTTGAAATGACATGAACAAAATATCTGTATTATTTTATTATTTGATATGTATAAATGTTAAGGGGGAAATTAAAGAAGTTTTTAATTTATATATTTGTATTTTTAAAATATTTTAATATTTGTTTTTACTTTTTAGATCAATTTAATCTAGATATATTTAAAAAGTATAAAATTTGTACAAAAAATTTTTAAAAAATCATTGAATACAACAAAAGAAGATAATGTACTGAATTTTTGTATTTATATATATATATATATATATATATATTGTATTTGATGAATTTAAATAAAATAAAAACAGAAAATATTATACTTCTTAAGTATATCTAGATTAGATGTGTCTAAAAAATAAAAATAAAAATAAAAATACTTAAAATATTAAAAATATTCAGTAAAAAAAACACAAAAAATAAATAACTAAAAAAAACTTAATTTTTTGTGTGAGTTAAACTAAAGAAAATGATTGTTATTTCTCATGAAATGATATAAACAAAATATCTGTATTATTTTATTATTTGATATGTATAAAGGCTAAGTGGCAAATATTTAATTTTAATCAAATGGGAGGGTAAGTGCAATTTTTTAAATGTGAGGGGGGTCTATATTAAATAAAAACCTCAAGGGGTGTCAGTGTAATTTACTCAAAATAATTCATTCATACAATTTCCCCCAACCCCCTCCCCTCTCCCCAAATGACGTGATAATCAAAATTTGAAAAGTTGATCCATACTCTAATATTCTTTCAAAACTCTCTTTATATGTATTCTGTCTTGCCACTTCATTCGAGAGATTTTGGAAGAAAAAAAATTATGTGTATGTAACAAAACTTGAATATTATTATACTCTTGTTAAAAATTATCAACAAAATCTATATTACAATATCATATTCAATATTAACTTGCACAATTTACCCATTTTTTAAAAAAATGAAAAATTACATGTGAGAGTTAAGGGAAAAAATTATAAATATATAGAGGTGTAAGTGTATCTGTGGTGGGATGCAAATGAAAGGCTGTGGGGGTGCCAGTGTCACTTGCATCCCTCCATGTGTTGGTTATTTTTTTTCTCGACTCTCACCTACACGTAGTTCTCTCTTAAAAAAAAACTAAAATGGATTAAGACCTCTTAAATAAGTTTGGTTGATTTTTTAACTATTATTGATAATATAATGTTTTTCATATTTGTAATTACTCTTTGATCAACTGATGAAAACGAAAAAAACAAAAATTGTCGTCAGGTGGTCAAATTTTTTAGAAATATAAGCACATAATTTAAATAAAAATTGTATTAATGCCTACAAAAATATTTAATCAGAATGAAAAAACTCCTGCTACAATAACAGTGTATCAAAAGTGAATTAAAAATTTGTTGCAATTTATTTCAAGTCTATAGGTAGAATTTAAAAGCAATCCCCTCGTTAGGGTGGGCAAGAGCCTACCCCATCAGTTAAACTCGAATGGTCTAAATCAATTCATCACTGAATGAACAGTTTCAATGGTCTAAGCAAACAATGCGGATATATTTTTATCAATCCATCTAAGTTTAGACAGATGGCGGATGGAAGGTCACTCGATCGACCCAACTCAATCCGTCAATACTCTCAAGAAAATGAAATTATGTTTTATATTTTGTGTGTTAAAAAAGGAACCTTTTATTTAGTTATTTATGAAATATGAAAAATGACGACTTGGGCCTTTATTTTTATTATAAAAAATGAACAAAAAATTTTAGGCACAAAATAGTAAAGAATTATTGAAAAATAATTTTTAAAAAATATCCAAAATAGTAAAGCCCAAACCACCAAATCAATCTGCATCTACCCGCCAACCTACACGGCCCGCTCAATCCGTGTCTGGTAACTAAGTGGACAAATGCAGATTGATTTTTCCTAATCTATCTAAGTTCAGATAGATAGTAAATGAGAGGTCAACCGATCCAATCTGATTCGCGAGCACCTCTACCCCTCACGTTGATTCATAATAATCAATTTATTTTTTTAAGTTATTTTATTACATAATTAATTAACAAAAACTACAACAAAAAGTATGGCACAACATTTCAAAAAAAATAATAAAACAACAAATACACGGAAATTAGTTGGGGGCGAAACCACACACAAGTTCATGAAAAAAAAAAAAAAACAAGGAAAAAGAAAAACTTACGGTTGGCTATAAGTTTCATTGAATAGAGTGACACAAAGTAGCTAGAAGATTAGAGGTTCATTAGACTTTTAATTCTATTCTTTGATCGGAAGTTTTATTTTGGTCTTTATTGTTTTAAATTGAATAGATTGATATTTATCTTTTAAGTTTGTTTTAGTTTGACCATTTCGTCCAAATTAAAGGTTAATTAATAATTTTGAGATCTTTGCCGGTCTCTTAAGGCATACATGTATGAAATATTAACGAAAATTTGGACAAAATAATCAAATTAAAACTAAACTTATAATGTAGGAACTAAATTATTCAAATTAAAATTACAAAAATTAAAATAAAATTATTTGAGTCAAACTATAAGACTAAATAGTATAATTAACCCAAGATTAGAAGCTACTCTGATTGGCGAGAAGTTATTCCATCAGTCCAACATACCAAGTAAGCAACATACCCAATTAATGGGAACAATACATAAACAAAAAGAGTCGCAATATATGGAAAAAATTTAGGAACTTTGCCAATGTATTACTAATTCAAAAAAATTACTACTACTTTCTTTAAAATTTTGTTAATTTAGCGTATTATAACAACATAATAACGTGATATACCGGACCTACTGAATAATTTCTCCTCACGAGGATAGCAAGAAAGGGAAGTAACAATGTCCTAGTAAACTTCTTGTTTGCACAAACTACAGGGCTTTTCTCATCTTAAGCCAAATTTCTATCTTAATTCTCAAACTAGACCTAGTTTGGACGGACTTCCCAAACTAGGCTAAAGCGCTATTACAAATCGCGCTTTCACTGTTTGAAGCAGAAAATTTGATTAATAGTGAAAGCGTTATTACAAAAAGCACTATTACAAAAAGCGCTTTTAATTAAGAAAACGCTATTACAAAAAGCGTTTTCACTGTGCATATGAAAAAAACGCTATTACAAAAAGCGCTTTCACTGTGCATATCTCTCCCCTTCAGAAAATGTTTAAAATATATTAAAATGTAATCAAAATTAATCTTGAGTTCTCTGCAGCTCAAATGGTAGTGTATTGGTTTTGCCACACCTCTGCACAAGTTCAAACTACATGCACACCAACTCCAAACAATTGCTATCTAAAATGAAATTCAACTTTTTTTTTTTCCCCCTTCCACTCACTCTGTATTTTATATATTTATTATGTAATTTTTTTATCAAAAAAAAATGTTTGTTTGGTTAAATATTTTAAAAAATTAAAAATAAAAAATTATTTATTTAAAAAATTAAATAAACAATTTATTTATTTTTAAAGAATTATATAAAGTAGTATACTATTTATACTATCATCACATCACACGTATAAATAGTATACTCACTTAGACGTATTATACTATCATCACATCTCATGTATACTACTTTTTTTATTTTTAATAAATTGTTTATTTTTATTATTACCCATTACTTTTAAAATATGTTTATTTTTAAAATATTTAAAAAAATTGAAAAATGTACGCTTTTAAAATATTTTAGTACATTTTAAAAGCGTACATTTTGCTGAAAAAATATTTTTTGAGTACGTTTTCACTGTGCATATTTTTTTTAAATGTACAATTTATTTATTTCAAAAATTAAATAAACAATTTATTTAAAATAAGCAATTTAAATAAATAAAATACAATTTTTTCTATAAATAAATAAAATACAATAGCTAAACAATTTTTCTATAAAATACAATTTTTTCAAAATGTCAACATAATTGTTTAAAAAGTATTCAGTGTATTTGGTTTGAGTTTTTTGGATTTAATTATTTGAAAACTGAGTTTTTTGATTTTCGTATTTTTTTGTTTTTAGTGAATATTTTTAAAATTTTAAACATTTCTTTTTTTACTTTTTTAGATGCACCTTAGTTAGATGTATCTAAAAAATAAAAAATTTGTGAAAAAATATTTTAAAAAATTAATAAATACATAAAAATACAAAAAATGTACTGAAAAAATATTTTTGTATTTTTAGCATTTTTTCAGCAAAATATTAATTTTTTCAGAAAAATGTACTCAAAAAAATATGCACAGTGAAAGCGTACTCAAAAAATATTTTTTCAGCAAAATGTGCGCTTTTAAAATGTACTAAAATATTTTAAAAGCGCACATTTTTCAATTTTTTAAAATATTTTAAAAATAAACATATTTTAAAAGTAATGGGTAATAATAAAAATAAACAATTTATTAAAAATATAAAAAGTAGTATACGTGCGATGTGATGATAGTATAATACGTCTAAGTGAGTATACTATTTATACATGTGATGTGACAATAGTATAAATAGTATACTACTTTATATAATTCTTTAAAAATAAATAAATTGTTTATTTAATTTTTTAAATAAATAAATTGTTTATTTTTAATTTTTTAAAATATTTAACCAAACAAACATTTTTTTTTTTTTGATAAAAAAATTACATAATAAATATATAAAATATAGAGTGAGTGGAAGGGGAAAAAAAAAAAAGTTGAATTTCATTTTAGATAGCAATTGTTTGGAGTTGGTGTGCATGTGGCTTGAACCTGTGCAGAGGTGTGGCAAAACCAATATACTACCATTTGAGCTACAAAAAACTCAAGATTAATTTTGATTACATTTTAATATATTTTAAACGTTTTCTGAAGGGGAGAGATATGCACAGTGAAAGCGCTTTTTGTAATAGCGTTTTTTTCATATGCACAGTGAAAACGCTTTTTGTAATAGCGTTTTCTTAATTAAAAGCGCTTTTTGTAATAGCGCTTTCACTATTCATCAAATTTTCTGCTCCAAACAGTGAAAGCGCGATTTGTAATAGGGCTTTAGCCTAGTTTGGAAAATCCATCCAAACTAGGCCTAGTTTGGGAAATAGGATGCAAAAGAGGCTTAGTTTGGGAAAAGCCCCCAAACTACGACCTAAACCGGGAGTGTAATTTATTCTATTATATAAAACCTATATTTGAGTTGGTCTATTATTTTCACGCTATTTATTTTTGGGCAAATTACATATATTCCCTCGAGGTTTGGCTAAATTACAAATATCCCCTGAGGTTTGAGAAATTATAAATTCTCCCATGAATGCTATATATTTGCATAACAAATTAGGAGGTAATTTGTTATGAAATTTAAATCTCAGGGGACAAATTGTTATGAAAATACAAACCTTAGGGGCGGGACGTAATTTCCGAAACCTCAGAGGTATCTGTAATTTAGCCAAACCTCAAGGGAGGTATATGTAATTTGCCCTTAATTTTTTTTCAAAATATCTCTGATAACTGCACTTATCAAATTCTGTAATTTTTTGTGTCATGTAACTGCCCAAATCAAACTCACATTCAATTTTATAACTTCTTGCAATTGTAACAGCACACCATCACACACAGCTAGCTGTAAATACAATAAAACCCAGCCACGACAAAAGCATACATAAGATTTACAAAAAGAATAGAGAAAGATGAGATGAGAAAATTGTGAAATTCATATATCTATCTCTAATCATGAATCTTGAACACAATACATATATGATTATAAATATAGTTTACTTCTTTTGAGTCCTACAAACCACTAAATCCCTTGGTTGATGCAATTTTCTGAAGCCTAATCTGCTCTCTAAACTTGGCTATGAATTCACTAGCCTTCTTATCAACTTCCGAATCAAGATCAAGTTCTGCATCATTGGCATTGCTCAATTGATCAAGTTCTGCATCAAGTTCTTCTTCTTCTTTTTCTTCTTCTTCTTCTTCTTTTTCTTCTTCTTCTCCTTCGTCTGAGCTCACTTGAAAGCTCTCAAAGTCACTGTCCGGATCCTTTTGAGACTCGACTACATTAGTCTCAGCACAATTGGAGAGTTTTGAGGAGCTTGAGCTTGAGCTTGAGTTTTTGCTTTGCTTTAGAGAAAGATCATCAAGATTTTGCCTTCTGGGTTGCTCAAGTCTCGCTCTCCTTCCACTATTCTCCATTGACATTGCTTCAAACTTGTCATCCACATGATCTGAATAAATTTCTGCCATTTTCCTAGGCTCCAAACAATGTTCACTTGCTCTAATTGTTCTCACTGATTTTCCCCTTTGTAAAGGTTTGACAAACTTCCCTTTCAAAGAATCCACTTCAAACTTTCTTTTGCCTAATGAGTCCTCTCTCATACTCTTACTAAAACCCTTCAACTTATCTTCACAATTTCTCTCCACATTCATCTCTGACAAAGAGCCAATGCTAAATCTCCGAGCATTCGTAGCAAGTGACGATGCTTCTCCATTTCTTAGTGAATCTGGAAGCAAAGACAAACAACAAGAACTCTTTTCTCTCTCCAAATCTTCTATTTTTGAGTATCGCACATCTGGTGATACTTTCTTGGGTGGAGAAGGCATGGAATTGGTTTGGGAAAATATTGGGGACCAAAAAGACTGTGATTTGAGATGATCAAATTCAAATCCCCCAACTGACAGAGGCCTTGAATGTGACGGAGGTTTTACACTACTCATATGGTCTTCTCTCACTTCAACAGTTTCCTTAAACTTTTCATCCAAATTTATAGGAGTTAGACCTCTAAATTCAGTACCATTTCCGAAATTTTCAGAATTTTCACAAGCGCCCTTTGAATCATCTCTAATTTTATCATAATTTTTACAAGAACCCTTTGAATCTGATATAGACCCATTTTCCTTAATAGATTCAATAGTGTCATGGTCTACAATTCTTGATCTCAGGCTCCGAACCGGCAAGTTCAAGGGTTTATTGTCATTGAACGATTTGGGTTTTCCCCATTCATCAAGTAAACAGTTTTCTCGAGAAACAAACGGCATGGATTCACCTTGAAAGTAGTACTGAGAGTTCCATGTTTGGCTCACCCTTTTCTCATCAGACCCAAATGGGTTTTCTAAACCATTTTGGAAAATATTCGATCTTGGATTATTCAATTCATCAAGAACAGAGCTTCCAATTCCATTATTCCAAGCTTGGATCGTTCTTTTCTCATCATACCTTTCATACCCATCTTCAAAGATAGAAGGAACATACAAAATCCCAGATAAATATGCTTTTGAATCATCAAAATTTAACTGATTTTCATTGTTTGGTTGGGTGTTTTTTCGACCAAACAAGCCATAAGACACAACAATGCCAATGAAGAGAAGGTGAAGGAGTTCCCAGAACTTAGTGAGAATGGATTGGTTGATGAATTCAGGGGCTTTGGAAGGGAAAAGAGGAAGAAGAACAAGAAGCAATGCAACAAAGAGAGATTTGCAGAGAAAGAGTGAGTAGGACTTACTTGGATTTGGGTGGATTGGAGTTGTTGGATCTGGAATTAGAAGACGGGGTTTGTTGAATGAGTCTGGTTCCTCCATTGATGAACAGAGATGGGCTTGTTGTCAGATTAGGTGTGTGAAGTGGAAAAAGGGTAAGACTTGGGAGCAAAGGAAGAAAAAGAAGAGAGAGAGAGAGAGAGAGAGGTAGTGAAGCCGTGAATGGGGGAGCAGGAATTCAAAAAAGGTACATTTTTTTACCGTTTGTTTCAAATGACGGAATTACCCTCACTCGATATACTGTTTAAATTTGAACGAGAAGACTATTATGCCCCTTATAATTAAAGAAAAAAAAAATATAATTTTATATTTTCTGAATCATAATTAAAAAAAAAATCATAATCAAATATCACATGAGAGACATAACTAAAATACTATCATAATTAAAGAAAAAATTAATTAAAATTAAAGAAAAAAATGACATAACTAAAAGTATAAATGATACATTCTTTTTAAGAGGAGTGCGTAGTAGAATTTCTCAATTTTAAAATAATGTCATACAAATAAAATTATATTATAAAAATTTTATCAAGAATAGGTTTACCTAATGTTTTTACATCATATTTATATATTCACATTGGTGAAGAAAAAAAAATTTAGGTATATATGTCATTTCCCGAATTTTATTGAATGATATTTTGACAATGGGGATCGAAAATTGTTTTTACATGTGTTTTTGTTTGTCTTTAGCGAAAGCTTCATTTTCTCCGACGTAGACTCAACGTGGGTGGACATGACTGCAAATTTCATTTGATTGAAGGGTCACATTGACCATAATTCAAAGAGTGATGTTATGTATCATTAAAAGTGATTTTTTAAATTATTAATAAGTTGATACACATTAAAAATAAAAAATAAAAAAAAAAGGCACAATAATACTGTATCACATCATTAGTGCAATCACTAATAAGTAATCTCAAACATTTTTATAATTCAAATAGTTCATATGCTAAATTTAACAAGAGTCTAACTAATTTTTGAGAAAAAAGTAAATGGCATAAAATGAAATTTTCTCTTCTGATGTTGTTTCAAAAAAACAAAAAAAAAACTATTGTATAGTCCTTTGGCCAAAAATTCCAATTTCATAATCTGCTATTTAGTTTTCTTATTTATTTTCCATTCGAATTCAGTGATGAAGTGTTTGTTTGATTTGTATCTCAAGATATAATTTTTAAGAAAAAAATTTTAAATTTTGTTTGGTTCAAATTTTGAAAAAAAAAAAATTTCAAAAATCTCTTTATCTCTCATACATATCAATCAATCAGTTTTTCTCTCTCCTCTCTTATTCTTAATCACGTTTTTCTCTCTCCTCTCTTATTCTTAATCACGTTTTTCTCTCACACACATTTACTTAACTACAACAAAATATCAAATTATCGCAAACTCCAAAACTATTTTCAAAATATACAACTAAACAAACCAAAAAAAACGTGATTATCGCAAACTCCCCAAAATTTTTTTTGAAAATTTATCTCAGAACACAAACCAAATACACCCTAAGATTTTTAGATTTTTGTGTTACCTTATGTTTAAAACTAAGATCTGGTGAAAAAAAAAAAAGAGTAAATTACAAATACACCTCATAAAGTTTGATTAAAATATAAATTACCCCCCTGTGATTCTGAAAAATTGCATTTCACCTCCTGAGATTTCTAATTTCATAACAAACCGCCCTTTTTATTAATAAATCATCAAGTCAATTAACAGTTTTAATGATGTTATAATTATGCTTCAATTAATAATTTAGATAATTTTATTATTGTATAGGAGAGTAATTATGAATTTCTTTTTTTTAGTTAATTCTGTCAAATAAAAAATTTTAACAATGAGATATTTGTAATTTTTTAAATTACAGGAGATAATCTGTACTTTAAACAAATCTCAGAAACTATATTTATTATTTACCCAAAAAAATAAAAAGATAAAATTACTCAGTTTAATCATATTTTTTTTTCCTTTTATGCATAATCAACCAAAAAAAAAAAAATAATGTTGCCCTCTCATTCTGTTAAACCAACCAAATAATGTCTTATCTCAAAAAAACCAAATAATGTCTTAGGGACTGATCGCTATTGCCCTAACTTACACTTCATGGATTGGGTGTATCAACCAGAAATAATAAGAAAGGGCATTATTTTTTATATTTTGTTTATAAGAGTGGGAAATGGTAAGACATAAAACTTCCTTATTAAGCTTATTTCATTTCTCACTAAAAATAGTGAAATTTAATTATTCTTTCTTTAAAAAAATCATTAATTGTAAAATATTTATAATACAAAAATTGCCCCTTACAGTACAAATAAAAAAAAGTCTCACTTATATCTTCTCTCGTGCTTTGCTTTTTTATTCATCAATATGATAATGAGCAAATATATAACCATTTTTTTTTATTTTCTCAAACTATTGCAACAGAGTGTTAGTGAAACATTCGTTTGGCCGAAAATATTTTTTACAATTTTTGACACTTGGTACAACAGAAAATGGTAGTAAAATATATATATATATTTATTTATTTATCATAGTTAATGGAAACAAGCCTACTTAGACCCCCAAAATATATTTAAATTAAAAAATATATATATATTAAAAGGTAAAAAAATATTTTTCAAACTAAAATCTTACAAATGACATCACAATTAAAGCTGCAAATGAACAAAATCATTCCTTAACAGACTCGAGTTTGGTTGGATAAAAACTCATTCAAACTCTATTCATTAAATTTTTATTGTGTTCGAGATCGAACTCATTAAAATCTTAATAAACAAACTCAAACATATTAAAGCTCAACTCGTTAGTTCGACTTGTTAACTGGCTGGTTTAACATTTATTTAAATAATAGAATAAATATATTATTTATACATTAAATAATGTAAAAATATATATAAAAAATAAGATAAATATATCATTTATATAATTAAATAATATAAATGTAAATAATAACTAAATTATTTACATGTAAACAATAAATAACTATAGATAATATATTTATATAATAGTAATGGTAGACATTATTATTTTGATAATTTCTCAAGTTTGAATCAAGTCTAAGCCAACTCGGACTCGAGTTTGTTAAAATCTTAATAAGCAAACCCAAACATTTTCTTAAAGCTCGATTTGACTCATTTGCAACCCTAATCACAATACCACCAGCACTATCACCTTCACATTACCACTGCCGTTGCTGCCACCACTGTCGCCCCACTTCCACCACCACCACCACAACCACCCCACCAGCACTAATACAACCACTAGTAGTAGTACATTAAACTTAATGACAACCAAACATAAGAAAAACATTTTGAGAATATTTTCAGCCAAAATGAACTGAGCTTACAAAGAAAAAACAGTGGAAATCTAGAATGCAAACCCAATCCACAAGACTCGTTAAATTGAGATCCAATTTCATCAGCAATCATGATATAATTATTACTTAATGGTTGGTAT
The DNA here is from genome assembly GCF_055761805.1 of Camellia sinensis. NCBI lineage: Eukaryota > Viridiplantae > Streptophyta > Magnoliopsida > Ericales > Theaceae > Camellia > Camellia sinensis. The sequence continues at coordinate 104,053,123 of NC_138965.1, forward strand.
CATTCTTGCTCTTCTAGGACTCAACATAGGTCATCCAAAACCGAACCAAACTCGGTTTCCACTTTCTGAGAACTTCAATTTCTCTCAAATTATTCAGACTCCCAAATGGAAAGTACACCAAGTGCATTTCCTTCTCTCCAAACACATTCCTCAATATTTGAGCAACCAAAGCATTTCTTCTTCTAACCAAGGAAAAATAAACCATGAAAAAAAGAAAAAAAAGCACTTCTAAATAATTATTATAAAAAAAAAATTAAAACCTGTTTTGGTGCCAATCAGCAATATACAGCATTGCTCTGTATGCATATATATATATATATATATATTTTTTTTTCCCAAACACCGATCGTCCACAATTTGTACATTAGAGGTGTGTTGGCAAACATAGGCCCCATAAAATGGTAATTTTCAAACCCTATAATTGTGGAGTGTGGAACGACGGCATACCAGGATAAGCAGGAACTTGATCCGTAGCACCGGATGTGAAGAAAGGAGCAAGGGTGGTCATCATTCCAGCTGTGGGATCACTGCAAGAACAGGCAATCTGATCTTTAGCTTTGAGCATGAGCAAAGAGCATAGGATATATAAATTAAAACAAATACTGATCAGAAATTGAGTCATGCAAAGCAATCAGCTTTTAATAAGGTATAATTTGGGCTAGTCCACAATTGCACTTTTTTTCAGAAAAAGACAAAGCCAAGCCAACACATTTGGACACTCCTCAATGCATAAGTAACAAAACTTGAATGTTTGAACGCTACTCTCTTTTTCATGTACAAAATTTTGTGCAAAAATATTTTTGATCCAAATTATAGAGAAGAGCAGGGGGAAAAAAAAAAAGAAGCAATCTCCAAATCCAGTCACGGAAAATAGATTTTCACAACCAGGAGGAAAATATGTTAGGCATGAAACATACATTGCCTGTTGAGCACCAGCTGCTTGAATCAACTGGGAATACACGTATTCATCAACTCTCTGCTTTGCTAATGCTACCTGTTAAGCATCCAGAGAAATCTCACAATCAGGCCGTTGAGAAACAAACGGTGTTAAACTATACTGTTGAAATGGCCACAATTATTGGTTTCCGTGGCTTAAATATATTCATTCATATTTTACTCCAGCCATATCTGTCATTTTCTTCCTTCGTGGGCAAAAACAGAGATGACGTGCTAGAATTCCCCATAGAAAACAATCCTAGCTATTATAAACCCAAAAGCATCTTTCCACCACGCGCACAGGATGTATTTGCCACCATAACTAAGCTGCCTAATAAGAAACTACCCCCTCTGTCCCAAATTGTTGGTCCATTTTCACTATTACACACATCCCAAAAAATAGTTTATATTTTAAAATTTCTTCTTTTTCAAAAACTAATATACAAGAACAAATTGAGATCTTTTAATTTGTGAAAATAAATTTGAATTTTTTTACAAAATTAATTATTAGGGGTTCTTAGTAAATGTTGTCAGTTTCCTGTTTTCAAAAAACAGAAAACTTGTTTGGCATACAAAAATGTTTTAAAAACAAAAATAGAGAAACATGTTTGGTGAGTTGACAATGGCGCTGGCCGATGGTGGACAATTGTGATGATCATTGATGGGGGGTGGCCACCGGAATTGGTCGCCGAAGGTCACAAGGTGGCCGGAGGGCCGTCAAAAGGTTGCTGACGGCCACAGGGTCAACAAAGGGCCAGCAAAACAATATACCAAACAAGTTTCTATTTCCAGTTTCCAGAAAAAAATGAATACAAAAACAGGAAATGAAAACGTTAACAATCGAGCCCGGGGAGGGGGCTCACCTGTTGAGCACTACCACCAATATGGATTTGCCTATGTTTCTCCACACCTTTCCCACCATAAACCTACAATGAAACAGCATGAAGAGTGAAACAATGGGGATGTAGTTTGCAGGCAAAACTGCAATGATGACACCATAACCTGAATATCACAAACGATTTTTTAATGCAATTCAAAGTTTCCAAAACTAACAATAAGATTAATGATATGTAATAAAAGTACATCCGCTGAGCCAGATAGCTGGCTTGATACTTCTTAAAGTTTAACCATCATTCATAATTTAAATTGCAATACAGAGGGGAAGTTCTTAGTTTCTGTTAGTTTCTAATCTATAAACTTAGCTACGAAACACTGCTGCTCTGCGTCCATGAAATAAAATAGTTCAAGAGTTAGAAAGTTTGAAATTTCAATTCAAAGCTCTTGTTTAAATTTGATGCAGATAATCATCATGTACAATTATTTATGATTTAATGATGATTATATTCTTTTTAGGACAAAGAAACAGTCCTTTTTTTCTAAACTATTTTTCAAACATATAAATTCATAAAATCATGAGTTAAAATTGATAAAATAGTAAATCAACTGGCATATTTCAGCAAGATAAAAGCACGATTCTGCATGTACCATACAATTGCACACAGCTATGGCATTTTATACATCATGAAAAGATGGTTGAGATGACGATACTCAAGGGGAACACAAAAATTATAAAAATTCCGAAATATTATCTTGGACAGTGGCAAAAGTCATATGCAGAATTACTCCTTTCTGGTTACCATGAGAACGAAGGAATTTATATACCAGAAAAAGGAGAGGGAAGCAACAGTCATTTCTCTTGTTATGACTACTACCACCTGCAAAGTCACAGCTAAAAGTTAAAGATCCACATACCTTGATTGCAGCTCCAGACTCACTTCTGATCCTCGAAATGTTGGAACCACATCTCCCAATCAAGCCACCAACAATAGTTTCCGAGACCATCATCTCCAGAGTTACATAATCAGCTGCAAGATTGGTTGTCCTAAAGATGATGTCGTTGTAAGGAAAAAAAATTAAATTTTGATACAGCTGCAGAATGCGGCAGATCAATAATACCAATATTTTAATCAAAAAGCATTGAATAACCTGAAGTTGGGTCCACATATTGCTGAGGTGGTCGGTTGAAGGCAAGATTATACGTTGGATTTAGCTGAACTACTTGTTTAGGTGGATTTTCCCTATACAAATAGAATTATTAGATATTATAAAGAAAACTAAAATGGATAGTTAAAAGACAATCATATGTAGTCAATTAAAATTTTAATATTACACCTTAGATGAGTTCCAATCTCCTCCAAAGCTTTCATTACTGCAGAAACATCTCCTGATAACTGAATTTTACACAATTGATTATCATTTCTCAGCAGCAAAATTAACAGAAGGCATAATAATCGAGCATAATGCTGAGCCCAAGAAAATTCACTATATGTTAATGAATATAATTTCATGAAAAATGATCAACATTCTAAAAATATTCAGCAATTGCAGCAGAACCTAATCCAGTGCACAATCAAGTTCCACCAATGGTGTGGGAACAAAGGGACGGTTCTCTGTTTCTTCGTTCTATTGGAGTTTGGTGGGGGAGGTGAGGAGGGATTGCCCTTGGAGGAGTATTTGGGTGCCAGGAGTTCCATCTAAGATGGGTTTCTTTATATGGACGGCGGCCTTAGGTCGGAATCTGACGATTGATAATTTGATACAACATGGTCATATTTTAGTGAATCAGTGTTATGTGTGTTGCGCTGCTGCGGAGTTAGTGGATCATCTGTTTTTGCATTGTTCTGTGGCTTCTCGTTGGTGGGGTCTCCTTGTTTTTGGGTTGGGCACCGTCGACGTCGTGTTTGGTCTTTGGCGCCGCTTTGCTTAATGTGGTTAGTTTGGTTGGAGCGGAATAGCTGAACTTTTCAAGAGGTTCAACATTGTGTATCTTGGTTAGAGAGTCATCTTTTAGTTGTTTTGTATAGTTGACTGGAGAGGAAGGTAGATCCGGATATGTTTGCTTTGTTAGATTTCTTGGATGATGTAATTGGTTAAGGGCTAGTGTTTTCCCCAAATTGAGGTTGTTTTGTATTCCTTGCATCATCTTGATGCTTTCTTAATAAAGTTTGTTTATTTATCCAAAAAAAAAAAGGTTCCACCATTTTGCAATAAAAGGAGTCCATTAGTTCAATCCTATCATTATTAAAGAAGTGTTATCTTAGATCCCACTTAAATATTCTAACACAAGAAAAAGCAACGGTTGTTTTCTTCTCTCCTTTTTTGCCCCTTCATTAACATCAAATTCAATGGTTAGCTAATAAAAAATTCCAGGACTATGAAAAGATCAAATAACATATCCACATGATTGCATTCAATAAAGAAATCATGATCAATGGGATCATCATACTCTTAAGATTAGATTAACTGTTTGTACAGAAACAAATGATAATGTGAGAGAATTTCAGGAATTGTACATTTAATTCAAGGATGAGGTAATCAAAAGGGTACAAGATACAATTTTTTTAACTATAAAAAAAAAATTTAAAAATTTAAAAAAAAAGTTATTTACGATGATTTTCAAAACCAATTGTAGACACCCCATTTTTGACCGACCTTGAGACTCAGACGTCACCAGTTGAGCACTCGGTGATATCGCATATTGTGCTCGCTCAGAAGTTTCAGATTCTTGGCTGCGCGCCTTGCCTCCGGACTTCCGGGCTCTTCTTTGCTTTGCCTCAGTTTGCGAACCAGGCTCGGTTTTCTCTGTTTTCTCTTACCAAAGGGAGGGAGAGGTCTCGTAGATCATCTCTCAGTGGCCGTAGGCTACATTTTGTGGTCGTAGGCCATTTTGCCCATTTGGAGTCCGGTTTTCGATTTTTCGAAGCCGTTGGCCGTGTGCCTCGGTTCGGGACCGCTTAACCACCTCCATTTGCTTCGGTTTTTGGCATGCATCTTATTTACCCCCTTTTGAGGGATACTGAGGTCTGAAAGACCCACTTCGTGGTAGAATGCCACTTTCGGTGCTTAACAGGCAGTTTTCGGGGCCCCGAACTGCGCGTTCTGGCCCCCGAACATTCGTTTTGCATCGGTTTTCGTTCATTTTTGGCAGGTACCTCTGTTTCATCACCAGGAAGGCCGTAGAAGAGTGGGAGGCCAGCAATCGTTTCAGCAACCAGTTATATTCCTCCGACGCCCGTTTTTCTCACTTCCAAGCCAATGTTGACCACCCTAAGGTCACTTTCTTCAATCCTAACCCCCATATTTGTGTTGTACACACATGGGAGGACACCAAAAGTTGGTGGCCGGCCAGTAATTCCACCTGACCCTTTTGAACCCTTCCTAAAAATGGCCTATCATTTCTCCTGTTTTACAGTTGACAATTTTGAACCACAGGGTTATGTTGAGGGCACCTGGGAGGACACCAATTTGTAGTGGCCGGCCATTAATTCACCTTGGCCCTTTTGACCCCTGGCCGGCCGGCCACCTGCAGCTCCAAAACCTGGCCGGCCTTGCTCCTCAGGGTGAGTACATTACAACTGTATACTTTTTTCCCCCAAAAAAATCTGTATCCGGGGGGACAACTTTTGGGGGGAAACTTGGCTTGTTTTCCCCCTATTTTTTTTCCTCCTTTTCTCCCCCTCTTTGGTCTATATAACTGGCCTCCAACATTGGTCCAAGGGTTGGAAAAATTGCCTTGAGCTTGCATATACATACCTCCCTCCATCTCTCTCTTTAACCCTCAAAAAAACAATCAAGTTCTACCCCTTTTTCTTCATCACCACCTAGCACCACACTACCACTTCCATTCCAGCAGCTTGGAGGTCTTCTCACAGGCTAGGAGGCAGCTTTTCTTGGAAATCGTTTTGAGAAAAACAGATTTTTTGAAAGAAGTGTCAAACATGGACTGCTTTGCCAAATACAGAGTCGCTACCTAAATGTTTTATTTTGGGGGAAATTTAAGAAACCCGGACTCGTTTGCCTAAGGCCACGTGTCCGTCATCACCAAAGTTGCCTTGACTCGGGAACTTGGGTACGATTGGAGAAGGTCACTTCGTGAGCACCCCCGCTCGCCCGATCAAATATCGGCCTCTACTAACCATGATATCAAGTTTTAAAAACATTGTGTGTTCTTATTCCGGTTATTAACCTAGATTACTATGTGATGCGCACAGCATACAAGTATAGACTGGGTCGCCTGAATTGGAACAAAATATTTCATGTTTGTTTTTTGAAAGATGGTTTGCTACTCGCAAGTAGGCTAAGACGTGTATTTGTCACCCTCGGGTGGGCTTAGAAAACATGATTTTGCCACTATCTAGTGGGCTTAAAACACATATTTGATGAATTGTTCCAATCCAAATAACCCAACATTCACCCACAGGCATTCAGGCAGTTATATCACATAAGCAATTAGCCTCATAGTAAGCATGCTATTCATGGCAGTCACTCACACGCATGCAAGGATGCTAAAGCATAAAACTTACCGAGTACTCCAAGCCAAAACAAAAGCTAATTAGAAATCCATGCATGATCCTAATTATACAGAAATGCCTAATGCAACACATGCAAAAGTGCAATTATAGCAGGCTCGGCTATTCTAAACATGGCATATGAAATGCTACAGCTAACATGTATTCAGTTTAGAATTGAAAATACAATGCAGTTAGTATGATGCGCCGAGCCCGGTGCATGCAAAACAGATGAATGAATGCAAACATGCTATCATACTGTATGCTAATTGAAATATGCCCTAATCTAACCATCATAAGCGGATAAATAAAAGGGAGAAAGACGTGGGATTGGAAGACATACAACACACACACGCACACTTATTACAGTTGTGCCCTCGCGCAGAGGGTCCGAATAAATAATACAGTCCCAAATGAAAGAATAGTACAGTCCAAATAATGTACAAATTCCTAATTAATTTACAAATTAACTAAGAAAAATAATAAACTGGCATGCAAGCCAGGGATTGCCTTGATTCCGCTCCGGATGATGAATGATGCATGTCCGGGTTGCCTTCGCGCGGAAATCCACTGCGATGCCCCAATTAGCCTCTGTTTCGCAATGGTTTTTTGGAAAGCGCGCCAAGCCTCGGAAGACTGCTGATTCTTGATTTTGCTGCAACAGAGAGCAAGAAAGGGGCATGGCGATGTATTTTCACAAATGTATGCATGCCTCGATCCTCGTGCCATCAATCACGCATATCGATGCATGATGGCCGAGGAGTCGAATTGCACAATTCAATATAGGATGAATGCACATGAAAACACAACTAAAACCTAACTCCATCATGGATAATCCGGAGTGTCGGTGACTGGGGAATTGAGACAAGTTCCGTCACTCGGAGTACGAAATGCACCTCGTTTCCCGTGCCCGGGCTAACTCCTATCCCGAACACGATGCAATATGCATGACATGCATGAAATGTAACTAAGATACAATCCTAACATACACAATGTTATGGAATGGCATACACGCTGCACGAGGTAATACACAACCGAGCATACACAATGCTATGGATGAAATGGCATACGCAATGCAATAATGGGCTTACACCAACATGAGAGAGCCTCAGTCACACTCACATAGGAGGCCATAAGATGAAAATGAGACAACTCGAAGTGCATGCACGCGTACACGCAAACCGAGGACCGAACCTACGGCATGGAATGCCACTCTAACAAGACATGGCAAAACATGGAATATGGCACATGATCATGCAATTTTCAGAGGCAAAATGAGATGCAAAACAGCCCCGAATCATGGCAAAATGATACCCGATGCATGGAACGAGTCCCGAAACATGAATTTTGGCGCATGAAATGGCCTATAGCTATGCAATGCATGCATTATTTGATCATGGAATGTGAAGACAGATTCAAGGCAGTCCCAAAATAAGCATGTTCACAGTTTTAAGCAAGACCAAACAGCAAACACAAATAGGGCAAAACTAGCATGCAAAAATGGCCCTAAATGTGAAATGAAGAGGCAACTCACAGCTGCTGACCCCAAACAAATTAGGGCCCTTCAACAAAGTTGAAGAGGGGCCCAAAACATGATCTTTTACAGTTTATGGCAAATCACAAAAACCAGCACAGGTATGGCTAAACTCTCATGCAAGAAATGGGCCAAAAGATGGCCAAAGAAGCAAGTGGTGGTTGCTGGCCTTAAACGCAAAGGGGCCCTTCAACAATGTTGAAAAGGGGCCAAAAATAATGTATTTTACAGTTGATGGCCGGACCCAAAACAGTATGCAAATATGTTCAAAATGCTATGCAAAATGAGGCTCAAAAGAGAGATATAACACAAAGTATATAAAAGATGCCTCAAACCATGAAAGACCCTTAATGAAACATGAAGAATGGGTCAAAATAAGACTGTTTTCAGTTCTGAAAAGAGCCAAAAAACAGAGACACAATAGGCTAATAAATCATGCAAAAATGGGGACCAAAGAGGGATATAATGACAAGTGGCACATGGAGGTCCCAAACAATGATGAGCCTTTCTTCAATGTTGAAGAAGGGCTCAAAATAAGCCTATCTACAGTTTACATCATGCTCCAAAACAGATCACACATAGGCCAAAAATACTATGCAAGATTATGGCATACAAAGGGGTAATGAAGCAAGTGCAAGATGGGGGTCCCAAACAGGGTAAGACCCTTAATGAAACAGAAAAATGAGCTCAAAAAAATGATATTTTCAGTTATGGTCGGAGCTCAAAACAGCAAGCAAAAGGAGCTAAGAAAACTTGCAAAAATGAGCTAGAAAGAGGGAGAAATCAACTCACCCTTGAAGACCAATCCTCGCTCAGAAGTTTCAGAGTCTTGGCTGCGCGCCTTGCCTCCGGACTTCCGGGCTCTTCTTTGTTTTGCCTCGGTTTGCGAACCAGGCTCGGTTTTCTCTGTTTTCTCTTACCAAAGGGAGGGAGAGGTCTCGTAGATCATCTCTCAGTGGCCGTAGGCTACATTTTGTGGTCGTAGGCCATTTTGCCCATTTGGAGTCCGGTTTCCGATTTTTCGGAGCGTTGGCCGGGTGCCTCGGTTCGGGACCGCTTAACCACCTCCATTTGCTTCGATTTTTGGCATGCATCTTATTTACTCCCTTTTGAGGGACACTGAGGTCTGAGAGACCCACTTCGTGGTCGAATGCCACTTTCGGTGCTTAACAGGCAGTTTTCGGGGCCCCGAACTGCGCGTTCTGGCCCCCGAACATTCGTTTTGCATCGATTTTTGTTCATTTTTGGCAGGTACCTCTGTTTCATCACCAGGAAGGCCGTAGAAGGGTGGGAGACCAGCAATCGTTTCAACAACCAGTTATATTCCTCCGACGCCCATTTTTCTCACTTCCAAGCCAATGTTGACCACCCTAGGGTCACTTTCTTCAATCCTAACCCCCATATTTGTGTTGTACACACATGGGAGGACACCAAAAGTTGGTGGCCGGCCAATAATTCCACCTGACCCTTTTGAACCCTTCCTAAAAATGGCCTATCCTCTCTCCTGTTTTACAGTTGACAATTTTGAACCACAGGGTTATGTTGAGGGCACCTGGGAGGACACCAATTTGTAGTGGCCGGCCATTAATTCACCTTGGCCCTTTTGACCCCTGGCCGGCCGGCCATGGGGGGTGGCCGGCCGGCCACCTGCAGCTCCAAAACCTGGCCGGCCTTGCTCCTCAGGGTGAGTACATTATAGCTGTATACTTTTTTCCCCCAAAAAAATCTGTATCCGGGGGGACAACTTTTGAGGGGAAACTTGGCTTGTTTTCCCCCCATTTTTTTTCCTCCTTTTCTCCCCCTCTTTGGTCTATATAACTGGCCTCCAGCATTGGTCCAAGGGTTGGAAAAATTGCCTTGAGCTTGCATATACATACCTCCCTCCATCTCTCTCTTTAACCCTCAAAAAAACAATCAAGTTCTACCCTTTTTTCTTCATCACCACCTAGCACCACACTACCACTTCCATTCCAGCAGCTTGGAGGTCTTCTCACAGGCTAATTCTTGGTCCAAGAGGTAGCAAAGGATTGGTCTTCAAGGGTGAGTTGATTTCTCCCTCTTTCTAGCTCATTTTTGCAAGTTTTCTTAGCCCCTTTTGCTTGTTGTTTTGAGCTCCGACCATAACTGAAAATATCATTTTTTTGAGCTCATTTTTCTGTTTCATTAAGGGTCTTACCCTGTTTGGGAACCCCATCTTGCACTTGCTTCATTACCCCTTTGTATGCCATAATCTTGCATAGTATTTTTGGCCTATGTGTGATCTGTTTTGGAGCATGATGTAAACTGTAGATAGGCTTATTTTGAGCCCTTCTTCAACATTGAAGAAAGGCTCATCACTGTTTGGGACCTCCATGTGCCACTTGTCATTATACCCCTCTTTGATCCCCATTTTTGCATGATTTATTAGCCTATTGTGTCTCTGTTTTTGGGCTCTTTTCAGAACTGAAAACAGTCTTATTTTGACCCATTCTTCATGTTTCATTAAGGGTCTTTCATGGTTTGAGGCATCTTTTATATACTTTGTGTTATATCTCTCTTTTGAGCCTCATTTTGCATAGCATTTTGAACATATTTGCATACTGTTTTGGGTCCGGCCATCAACTGTAAAATGCATTATTTTTTGCCCCTTTTCAACATTGTTGAAGGGCCCCTTTGCGTTTAAGGCCAACAACCACCACTTGCTTCTTTGGCCATCTTTTGGCCCATTTCTTGCATGAGAGTTTAGCCATACCTGTGCTGATTTTTGTGGTTTGCCATAAACTGTAAAAGATCATGTTTTGGGCCCCTCTTCAACTTTGTTGAAGGGCCCTAATTTGTTTGGGGTCAGCAGCTGTGAGTTGCCTCTTCATCTCACATTTAGGGTCATTTTTGCATGCTAGTTTTGCCCTATTTGTGTTTGCTGTTTGGTCTTGCTTAAAACTGTGAACATGCTTATTTTGGGACTGCCTTGAATCTGTCTTCACATTCCATGATCAAATAATGCATGCATTACATAGCTATAGGCCATTTCATGCGCCAAAATTCATGTTTCGGGACTCGTTCCATGCATCGGGTATCATTTTGCCATGATTCGGTACTGTTTTGCATCTCATTTCGCCTCTGAAAATTGCATGATCATATACCATATTCCATGTTTTGCCATGTCTTGTTAGAGTGGCATTCCGTGTCGTAGGTTCGGTCCTTGGTTTGCGTGCACGCGTGCATGCACTTCGAGTTGTCTCATTTTCATCTTATGGCCTCCTATGTGAGTGTGGCTGAGGCTCTCTCATGTTGGTGTAAGCCCATTATTGCATTGCGTATGCCATTTCATCCATAGCATTGTGTATGCTCGGTTGTGTATTATCTCGTGCAACGTGTATGCCATTCCATAACATTGTGTATGTTAGGATTGTATCTTAGTTGCATTTCATGCATGTCATGCATATTGCATCGTGTTCGGGATAGGAGTTAGCCCGGGCACGGGAAACGAGGTGCATTTCGTACTCCGAGTGACGGAACGTGTCTCAATTCCCCAGTCACCGACACTCCGAATTATCCATGATGGAGTTAGGTTTTAGTTGTGTTTTCATGTGCATTCATCCTATATTGAATTGTGCAATTCGACTCCTCGGCCATCATGCATCGATATGCGTGATTGATGGCACGAGGATCGAGGCATGCATACATTTGTGAAAATACATCGCTATGCCCCTTTTATGCTCTCTGTTGCAGCAAAATCAAGAATCAGCAGTCTTCCGAGGCTTGGCGCGCTTTCCAAAAAACCATTGCGAAACAGAGGCTAATTGGGGCATCGCAGTGGATTTCCGCGCGAAGGCAACCCGGACATGCATCATTCATCATCCGGAGCGAAATCAAGGCAATCCCTGGCTTGCATGCCAGTTTATTATTTTTCTTAGTTAATTTGTAAATTAATTAGGAATTTGTACATTATTTGGACTGTAATATTTGGACCGTACTATTCTTTCATTTGGGACTGTATTATTTATTCGGACCCTCTGCGCGAGGGCACAACTGTAATAAGTGTGCGTGTGTGTGTTGTATGTCTTCCAATCCCACGTCTTTCTCCCTTTTATTTATCCGCTTATGATGGTTAGATTAGGGCATATTTCAATTAGCATACAGTATGATAGCATGTTTGCATTCATTCATCTGTTTTGCATGCACCGGGCTCGGCGCATCATACTAACTGCATTGTATTTTCAATTCCAAACTGAATACATGTTAGCTGTAGCATTTCATATGCCATGTTTAGAATAGCCGAGCCTGCTATAATTGCACTTTTGCATGTGTTGCATTAGGCATTTCTGTATAATTAGGATCATGCATGGATTTCTAATTAGCTTTTGTTTTGGCTTGGAGTACTGAGTAAGTTTTATGCTTTGGCATCCTTGCATGCGTGTGAGTGACTGCCGTGAATAGCATGCTTACCATGAGGCTAATTGCTTATGTGATATAACTGCCTGAATGCCTGTGGGTGAAGGTTGGGTTATTTGGATTGGAACAATTCATCAAATGTGTGTTTTAAGCCCACTAGATAGTGGCAAAATCATGTTTTCTAAGCCCACCCGAGGGTGGCAAATCCACGTCTTAGCCTACTTGCGAGTAGCAAACTATCTTTCAAAAAACAAACATGAAATATTTTGTTCCAATTCAGGCGACCCAGTCTATACTTGTATGTTGTGCGGATCACATAGTAATCTAGGCTAATAACCGGAATAAGAACACACAATATTTTCAAAACTTGATATCATGGTTAGTAGAGGCCGATATTTGATCGGGCGAGCGGGGGTGCTCACGAAGTGACCTTCCCCAATCGTACCCAAGTTCCCGAGCCGAGGCAACTTTGGTGATGACGGGCACATAGCCTTAGGCAAACGAGTCAGGGTTTCCTAAATTTCCCCCAAAATAAAACATTTAGGTGGCGACTCTGTATCTGACAAAGCAGTCCATGTTTGGCACTTCTTTCAAAAAATCTGTTTTTCTCAAAACGATTTGCCGGATTTGGACTCTTTGGTTCAGACTTAGAACCGTGACAAATTTGAGAGTCCTGAGCTGTAGTGATCCCAAATGAACGGAACGGGAGCTCCACCCTCCCGGGGCGTTCTGGGACGTCTACACCAACTTTGAACACATTCAAAATATTGTCAATTTCATTAACTCATCTTTTTCTCCCACAAGCCTGCTGACTTGTTCTACTAATTACCAAGCCAATAACCTAGCTTTGTTGAGTAGTTGGGTTTCTTAGCGTAATAATAGTTTATCAACAAGGTTGGAGTCCTTTAAAACTACTTCCATTTCAGCTGGGAGAAGAATATAATTGTTTTTGGAAGAATATCAGATATAAGCAAAAATATGTGACACATCCACATACGATATTTTTCATCACAATATATGTTATGTCAAAGTAAAAGGCCACTATGAATGTTTCCCCACGTTTTGGTGCTTTTAAATTTGGTTTATAATAGATTCAATCAATCATGTTTTAACTAGTATATTTCACACAATTAGGATTTCATGTATATGTAGAAGATGGATCCATCAAGAGGTTCCATCCCTGAAGCCTTAGCCTCGGTGCCCATCAACCAGGATAGCAGAGGACAGATGCATGTCATATTCTGTGTTTCCAGAAAATACCAGGTTTAAATAATAGTACTTGTGACACTAGTCCAAAGCATATACTTACTTTCATATGTAACAGCAGTGATTTAGAACCCCCTCAAACTTCAACCCCAACCACCCCCCACACACACGTGGCGGGTGGTGATTGGAGGAGAAAAAAAAGAAAAAGAAAAAGAAAAAGAAAAAGTGACTAATCAAAAAAGAAAGGGGGTCAAAAGGCGGTGGGGGAAAGGGGGTCCCAATCTTTATTCCATATGTAATTTAAACCACACTTCAAGATACTTGCATATTCAGGTCAGTCAACCATTACTTTGTTTATGCAGAAGCATCAATATATTTACGTTTTTTCAGCTTAAATATTGTGTTTTGTGATTAAAAAAAACAACAGATAAGTTCTCATTCCTTGCTTCCTCAATTAAAATACCATCAAATCACTCATCCACTAATAAGTGACAGAGCCAGAACAAGCATAATATAAAGACTAATTATTAAAATATAAAATTTTGAAAACCTATACTCCTGAATCTTGCTTTAAGTTCATAACTGGAAAAAAATAAATAAATAAAAAATCCTCACCTGCACCACTCGATCAGATTCATGTGCAGATGCACATAAAGGCAATTGACTTTGAGCAAGCACTGTTATTGTGGCACCAGAGGATATCCTTAGTTTCTCAATGTTTTGACCAGATATTCCAATCAAACCACCTGCTTGGGAACCAGCAATCAGAAGCCTTATTGTATTTGCAGCTACATGACCAGCACCAACTTTCAGTGCCTCCAGATTTCCATCATCATCCTATATGAGAGCAGAGACAATATGTTTTTCCATCAATCAACCATGACAAGGTAAGCAACTTAACTTCCAATCAGCTATATATGGACTCACAAAATGGATAAATAAAACCGATCCATAGGTAACATTTTTTAGAATCACCAGAATCAAGCAAACAAGAGTTGAGTTATGACAAGAAATATAGGCTGGCAACAATTTGATAAATGCAATGAGTGCATGTCAATATATAAAAATTGAGAAGCAATGTGGTGGGGATTAAAACATCACTGAGTTTGAAACACTTTAATGCACTCTGTTGGGATACTTTATGTTGCAAATGCATGCCCATTTTTTCACAATTAGTCATTCCCCTATAAATTGACTTCTAAACCTTCCGTAAAACGCTTCATTGTTTAATCCCCCATCTTCTTACTGTTCCCTCAGTACTGTTTTAAAGATATAGGGCAGTTTATAGCCAAAGTATCAGGCATCTTTACATAGGTATCTTCCAAAAAAATTTAAGTTCTTCTTGGACCCAAAATAATAACTGCCAGCTATAGATGCATTGTCCTTACACTATAATTGGAGTCAATTAAGGCCTCGTTTGGGAACATGATATTTTAGTAACTTTTTGATTTTCTGGCTAAAATATGAAGTAAAAAAATTAGTATGTTTGGAATGACTTTTTGGTTTTTTACAAAAAGATGTGCAAAAAGTAGAGAGAAGGGAATCTTTGACTTTTTGGTATAGGTTATAAGCCTTTTGGTTTTTTTAGGAACTTTTTGGCTTTTAGGCTAAAAGTGTTGCATGTCAAACGAAGCCTAGGTGGTAGACAACATTTAAAAGGCCAAAAGCACAGAGATGGCAAAAATTTTCAAAAAGCCCCACATTATAAGGTATATTTCAATTAAAAACGCATGAAATATTAAATTATATTCCACAAACACGATGTAAGAAATCTGGCTCTGACCCTACAAGTGCACAAAAAATTAATTCAGGGTTGACAACTTGGCTATTTAATTTCCACCAAAACAACTGACTAGCCATTAAGGGTAGTAAATTGTAAGAAGAAAAAATTAACTAATATATATAAATATATAACTTCTTGTTTCACAGAACAGGAAAAAAAAAATATATATATATATATATATATGGAGAGGTTTCAAATTTGAATAGATTAGAAACATTATAAATTTAAATTCAGAAAGAAAAAGAAAAAGAAAAAAGAAGAAATCAAGGAGCATATCACATGCATTTGTTCATTGTGATGCTACAATGGATGGACAATGAGGCACATATATTGTTAAATTAGCAAATACATGAAAACTCATAGCTTAGACATTCAACAACTTTGACTGGGGGCCTTTACAGATTGCATGATAAAATATATGCATTTTCTTTCATATGCATGATGTGTTAAACTCACACCATTAATGAACATGGGTATGATTATGATAACTGTGCATAACAATTTTAAAAAAATGATAACCATCACATCATTGTAATTGAACGCATCAAATACGTCACAGCTTTATTACATATTGAGAAATTACATCACCTTGAGAATCAAACTGGCTATTTGACAGAGTGCGTTTTCCGCATCAGAAATTGTGTTGTCGCTATCTTTAGAGCTTATAATAATTACACGGTCTTCATGTCGCTGCAAACATCAAAAGACAGTGATAAATGTTGCCACTTTCAGTAAGTAAATTATGCATAAAGTAGCTAAACAAATAGAAAATATAGGTATTCCAAATGTTCAGAACAGACTTCAATTTAGTGCTTAAAATATCAATTCATTGACTTCTTTAGCTAATAGTGGGGAGCTGCAACACATCCAAAGCTATTGTAAGATACACTATTTAAATAAATATAAAAAATAAAAAATAAAAATTGAAGGTCACATTAATGTGTTATTGGTTGCTTTTGACATTAAATAAAGTCATATCCGATACACAAGGCTCCCCCTTACAGTAGAGTCTAGGAGAGGTAATAGATGGGCAGCTTTAGTGTAGGACAAATATAGGAAAAAGTAAGCCTAATTTGGAAGTATCGCAGCAGAAAAGTAAGCATTCTTGTTTTTTTATTTTAACTGGTTTTTGCGGTTAAACAAGGGTATGTGGGTGTGGAAGGTTAGAGGTGGTCAGTCGTGGATTTATGAGAAGATGACAAGCACTTCAATAGTTCGAGATTACCCAAGGTGGTGGAAAAGAAAGAAAACCAAGGCAACCTCAAAGTTAAAGATAGAGAGGGTGGCAGTGACAGGCCTTGAACAATTAGGTTATTGGGCAGTTGTGTGCAAGATAGGCGAGAGCCCTTATCTTGCTATGTACTATGATTGCCTTGTTATTGTTATGTGTTGTGGCTACATTTATGAAACCGTTATATAGACTCCAAGAGTATTGGAGCCGAAGCTACTTATAGACAGGTGGCGAGCTCTCATCAACTCAACAAGATAGTGATATCAGCCCTATTGTTGCCCTACGATTCAAGCCCTTGGGAAGGCTACATCATAGGAGCTGCAAAGGTAGGTATGGTATCTGAAGAAGTGTATCATGCATGCAGTAGGTGTTAGTGTAAGGTCAACATTCCCTCCCCTCTCTCTAAGACTGGTTAAGGTGGAGTTTGTCATCCCAAGGAAACAATCAAACAGCCTTGACGAACTTATGATCTTAGCCTCTAATCCACAATCCTCCAATGATTCCAAACGAGGGATGCCTAAGCCCTGCTCATAGGTTAGGTAGCCAAGTGAATAGAGTGATCTTTGCTTAGGAGTGAGCACATAAGGGAGACATAAGTGAGTCAAGGAACCGACTATGCTACAGCTAAGAAGAGTGCCTTGTAGTCACCCTGTGTGTTCCCTATGAGAATGAGGTATGAAGGACCACGGCAAGCGAAGGCACCAGGTGAGCCATGGTGCTGCAGAGCGAGATATGGCTAAGCAAGCAAGCTTGGCTCCACTATGCGAGCTACATCAGAATTTCCATACTTTGACTCATTCAACTTGGAGCTCTTGCCTACCAAGGCAACAGTCACGCTAGTGAGATGTATCCATACATATAAAAGCTTTAGGGTTTATATGTAGCAACATAAGGGTAAGGTTTTAAGAATGAAAATGCAAGGCATTCAGGGTTATTTTTGGTACTGTGAACAATAACACTACATATTTGGGAACCTTTATGTGTTATTGTTCTATAATTGGATGTGTGATGGTTTAGGCTTGACTTATTGAAGGTTTAAGAAGAAAGTAGTTCAAATCTGGTTGTCGGTTTTTAAAGGCTTAAAATCACATACATTATTGAAGGTTTAAGAAGAAAGTAGTTCAAATCTGGTTGTCGGTTTTTAAAGGCTTAAAATACATGCATCACACCTAGATTCTATAGGCATTACAAAGAGAACTCTCTCTCTCTCTCTCTCTCTCTCTCTCACATTTTTTTACCAATGGATACATATTGGCGACAAGAAATTGGCGAAATGGGCCGGTATAGACTACAACATTCTCTAGACTGAAACATTATGCCTATTGCACCGGTTATTCCTTGAAACGCTTTGTACTAGTAGCAAGTACAAATCGGTAGGATATTCAATAACAAGTATTAAATAAAAATAACATAAGGAAACAACTGATTTCACCAAAAGAATACGAAAAGTTGATAACGTCACCTATCTTCTAGATTGGCAAAATATATGATATACATACATGCTTGAGAACCAACTGACTACTGACTGGAATCAAACAATATTTGTTAGTCACACACTAATCTTAGCTCCCTCGTAAATGTCTTCAACTGCGTCAATATGTCTAATTAATACTCCTTTTTATTATAGAATAGAACTCCTCACATTAACTCTCTAGAGCCCTATACTTAAACAATATCAATATCATTTAATACCCAATATAAAAATAAATAAGAAAAAAACTGCTTCACCAACTAAGTAATTATGTAAACTCGTTCATTCTGAAAACAAATAAAACAATAAAGTATTTTATACCTTTTTATCTTTAATGGTGTCATTTTATATGCACTAAAAAGAGGAATTAAGAATCAAAAGTTCAATTTTTTTCCTCTAATTTTGTTTTCCTGTCACCACACTATGTCCACAACTAAATAGAAGGATGTCAAATCTGGGCTAAATTCATATTCATGAGATAATTGTGTTGTTTTCTTTAACCTAATACCACCAATCCTTTCTTCTTTGAGGTTCCCCTTTCCTACATTTTCTCAGCAAAAAAACACGCAGAACTAAGTAACAAAAAAACAAAAAAACAAAAAAAGAAGAAGAAGAAGATTTAATTAAATGACTCACGGAGATGGCGTCGGCGATCTTGATGGTGGCTTTGGTCTCTTCTCGAATCTTCTGTATACGAGACCCTACTTTTCCGATCACCTTGCCGATCTGCTTGGAAGGGACGATAATCCTGAAAATAATATCCATGGCTGACTTGACTCGCCGCTTGGGCGACGGAGCATCGCCGCCGCGAAATTCACCGTACAAGGCATCGCCGCCGTCTTCGCGAGGACGCTTTCCGGTCACCGATCTGTAAGGATCTGCCGGTGCAGGTGGCTTGGGGAATGTTAGGGTTTCACCTGGTTGAGCCATCGTTGTTACAGAGAGAGAGAGAAAGAGAGAGAGAGATTGATTGGGTGTGACGTATCTCAAGGATTTCGTTTTCGCAGCAACTCGAGCAGGTATGGAATGGGCCGTTGTCTTTCATGGAACAAAAGCCCAGCCTGGCCCAATATTTGGGAGTTTTATGTTGTTATGCACTACAAAAATCATCCTTAGCGTCAAATTTAAATTTGGTGAAAAGCCTCCATTTTGATACTAACACCCTTATCAAATCAAGTATTAAATTAAGAATATATTTAACTTTTCATTAAATTAGGAATGGATGGAACCTTTTATCCAAATACTCTACATAATCGTTGCAGATACAGAGGAGTAGCAGCACTAGATAACTGGTTAGATATTCAACTAATTGTCCCCTGGCAACTTATAGTAAAAATTTACGCTAACTGGTCGACCAGCCGAATATCCTCTCGGTCGATCAGTGATTTAATGAAACTCCGTTAAAACACTCGATACCAGATCAAGCTTTTACTTAAATTTGATGGAAAAAAAAATAAACGTTAGAGATATTCTTATGCCAGTTATTTTTAATTTTTTTAATTAATCTTAACTCTACTTAAAATTATCAAAAAATGTTAAAACTATTACACTAATTCCTTCACTATCACCTCCCCTGATCGACCATTGTACTTCCCCCAGCAATAACTTCCTCCTTAGCCCATTTCCTTCACTAAAGAACCTTTCCCCACTATAACCCACTTCCAACCCTCTTTCCCTACAACTCCTACAACCCCACCCCTATAATTTTAGGGTTTCAAATATAGTAGTAGAAGAAAAAGAAACTATTTAATGGATGGTTTCCGAAAGAACACTAATCAATTTTGCATAAATAAATCAAACAAAAGTCATTGGTTCGGTTGCGATCGTCTAAATCTGAACATCACATATTGAATCAATACCATGAAGCCAAACAAAAGCCATTGGTTCAGCTTTGTTTGTTTAAACTTCTCTTTTCTACTTTTTCATCAAATCATAACCCTAGATTTGAAGACCCATAGTCGCAAAGGGAAGGGGTTGTGAAAGGTAGAGAATGGCTACGAGGAAGGGACGTTTCATGTTTGGGGTTTTGGGCTATGAATGGACGACTATTGAATAGGGGTTAATAAGGGTTCCAACCATTTTGGAGAAGGGTAGTAAAAAGGACTAAGAGAAGTAAGAAGGGTTGTTGGAGATGATGGATGTGTACCACGGGGATTGGCAAAGTTGGGGTAGAGGGTTGCAGTGGAAAAGAGTATTGCTGGTGGGGCAGTGACTAGGGGTTGTTTGGGATGATCTAAATAAGTGCACTTTTTGACTTTTTATGAAATATGGGTTGGGTTTGGGTTGGATTTGAAGTGATGTGTAAGAGAGGTGATGTGACTTAAATAAGCTGATATGACTTAAATAGGATAGTGACTTTTTGATTTTTTGTCTTTTTCAAGACATGTCAAACTTGGCCTAGATGTGATGGTTGGAAGTGAGGCAAAATTAAGGTTTGAAAATTGAGGTGTAATGAAAAGTTAGGAAGTTGGGAATGAGGGTATGGAAGGAATTATGAGGTGTATAACGAGATTAAAAAAAAGAATTGAATTTTAGAAAGGGTTATGGTAGGATGTTTTGCACACCAAAAATAAAAACAATAAACTATACATCAATTCTGTAAAATAGTGACAAATTTAAGTATCAATCCACATGGACCACAACGCTAAGTTGTTTAAATCTTGAAAATTAACTCTTTATTAATTTGAACGAAAAAAAAATATTTGATTTTAACCTAAAATTAATTAAAAACAATTAAGTTTATAAAATAAAATTAATTGGAGATCAAGTATAGAAAAGCCTAGGGTTTCAAATTTATTACTAATTGCATAACTAGAAATTGTCATGTTAATTTTAAAAAATCATTGATTTGGACTGCGGTGAAGTATTGTGGCTACAATCCTAGATAACATCATCAAGAGATTCGGTGTATTCAAACCTGAAAGCATGAATCATCTTTAGTCAATACAAATCGTCTGCATAAATTAGGGTTGTGGTATGCTTTGTCTCCCTTTAGCAGGACTCGTTTCACAACTTCAATACACATACATGATTGCATAACAATACATTCTCAATCACATAAATCAAATACATAAATTGGATAAAAACCTTTCTTCAATATCTTAAAGGGTGTGTTTTATTGGACAAATTGAATAAAAGGGATTAAAATCCATCGGACTTGAATCACAGGATTGTGAATCCCCCGAACTATTTAGTTGGATTGGATGTGTATTCCGTATTTATTTTCTCATGGGATTAGATATTTGGAAATGACTATTTTTAATCAATTCATTGTTTGGTTGGACGAACTAGATAAGGATAAATGAACAAAGACTATTTTACCATTTTTCAATTGTTTACTTAGTAATAGCAATAGCAATAGCAATATTAAACATATCTTTAATATTTTAATTATTTTTAGCTAGATTAAATAAAAATTTATTTTATTTTATTTTTTACACAATTAAATAAATTTATTTTTTTTAAATTAAATAAATAAAATATCAATAAAAATATATGTTATTTTTTTAATTAAAATTTTAAATAAATTTATTTTAAAAAATAATAATAATTAAATAGTGAAATTAAATAAAACATCTATTAAAATTTAACTAATGAAATTAAATAAAATATAAACAAAATTTTAAAATAAAATATCAATAAAATATCTATAAAAAATTATTTTAAAAAATTAAATAAATAAAACATCAATAAAAAGTTAAATAAAATTATTTTATTTTTAAATTGAGACTTAAATTTTATTGAATTTTACTAAAAATAATATATAATTAAATAGTAAAGGGTCAAAATGGTCATTTCACCACCTAATCCCAACAGTAAATAATCCCATGAAAATTGTCCTACACCCTCATCCCCCTGGGATAGTATAATCTCACATATGGAGGATAAGGAGTTCGGTCGGACTCCATGTCCAACGGACTAAAAAAAAACAAACGCTGGTGTAAACACCTCATTTTTTACCGCCCGTAAGACTTAGGCGCTTGGTCCAGTGCACTCGATGATGAAAACTGCATTGTGTAATTCAAGTTCTCAGTGAGGGAATCCAAAGTCGAGCCTGAAATAATCCCAAAACTTTCCTACTTGTCTCATTCTTACCTCAGAGGTTCATTTTTTACCATTGTGCCACCTTATACTGGGTTTGAAACAGTGGAGTGGGGCAGCACATTAGGGCCTGGCCGTGCCCCATTGGGAGACGGCCGTGTCTATCTGGGCTCGACCGTGGCTCAATGGCGATATACATTGTTCTGGGCGAGAGCCCGCCAGCTGTCTTTTTTTGAAGATATTTTCGACTTGTTTTGCTCAAATTCTATAAAAACGAGGTTATACCTATAGCGATCCCGGATTTACCCTTGTTGTATAGTGATCCGGACATGTGTCCGTGGATGTTGGTAGTTGATCATTATCTTGTTTACATCCTTTCTTACTTTGTATTTGAGTTATAGGATGTGTTGGGCAGGTTTGTTATAGGTTGGTTGAGTCTAGAAACCAAAACTAATTGCCCAGATTTTTGGCCTGTCCGCTCGAGCGGGTCTTCTTGCGCTCGAGCGGGGATTGCACCCCTCCAGTATTTCGTGTCTCTGCAAAACTTCTGCAGATGTGATTTTTACACTCGAGCGGGTTTGTTTACGCTCGAGCGGTGGCGCTCGAGCGGGTCGGTTGGCGCTCGAGCGGGTAGTACTTTCTGGGTGTAAGTTCTGGGAAGTGGAAATCTACGCTCGAGCGGACTGGTTTTCGCGCTCGAGCGGAAGTGCTTTATTCTTGTGTCTTGGCGCTCGAGCGGGCCTTATTGCGCTCGAGCGTGTTCAGATTTTGTTCTTGGCGCTCGAGCGTCGTGTTCTCCGCTTGAGCGGGTCATACGTATATGAGTTATCCGCTGGGTGATTTCAAATCACTTTTTGCTTTTCTTTCTCTCTCCTACTTTTTCTAAAAGCCATTTTGAGAGCTCCTCTCTCTAAAATCTTGTCTTCTCTCTAGATTTTGATCTAGCTAGGGTGAGTTCCTCACCTTCGGCCTTTGTAAAAGTCGTGTTGATCGTCGAGGGCGTCGTTTTCATCCGAGAATCTTGGTCTTTGGAGCATTTTGATTTTGGTCTTCATCTCCATTGGAGCTCAAACTTTGAGGTAGGGATATCCTACTCCTTTCTATGAGCTTTGTCTTTAAATTTTAGTATTTTGAGATGTTGGGGTTGGTTTGGTAATTTGGTGAAAGTTTGGGGTTTTTGTGTAAATTTACAAAGGTTGGGGTTTTAGCTAAGTAAAGCCTAGATGCATGTTTGGCATGGAAAGAGTGAAATTAATGATAAAACATTAATGAAAATGGGACCTAAGGGTTGTAATGTTACTTATGGAAAATGACCTGATTACATTGTTTGATTAATTGGGATAATTAATTGTGAGAAATGAGGAATTGAATTGATAATATGGATATTGGAAAGGGAAGGGATTAAAGGGTGTAGTTGGATTATCTATCGCTCACCTAGTTGAAATGTTGATTATATATCCATTGTTGCATTTATTTTCTGTATAGAAATAACTGCTTTGGGCTATCGGTGGAGGATAGTCGTGATTGTTGTAGACAATGCATGATGATTAGGCAAACTGAAACTAATCATTGGAATGTGTCATTGAGATTGACGATTGAAAGAATACATTAAATTTATGTATTGTGTGGTGATGTGTATAATTGCTATTTATATGCATTGTGTTGTGTTGGAGGAGATAGGGGATATACTCCACGGTTTAGGGGGAGATAGGGGATGGACCTCTAAACCGGATGTGTTGGGAGGAGATAGGGGATGGACTCCGTAGATAGAGCTCATATGCTTATCTAGTGATGTATTGACAGAGCTCATATGCTTGTCATTGGAAGTGTGATAGTGCTCATGTGCATATCTGTGGAAGTGATGATATAGCTTGTATGCTTATCTGCTGTTGTGTGATATAACTAGTATGCTTATCTAATATGAAATGGGAAGTGTTTGATATGAGTCACTGTCTCATATGAGTTGTTTGGCCAGGTTCTGAGCCATGGTTGAAATTTGAGAATTGAAAGGAATTGGAAAATGAGTTGTAATATGAACTTGTATATCATGAAAATGTAAAGTGTGATAAGGGAAAGTATCAGTGTTGACCATCTATCAACTGCTAATCTTTTATTCATTGTTCATATTTGGTTTAGTGTATTTCTACTGGGCTGTGGCTCACCCTATATGGGAATATCATTTTCAGGTACAGGTAGCATGCCACCTCCAAGGACATAGCTTGGGAGGCTAGAGGCGAACACACTTTTGTCATTTTATTTTTGATGTATTACATGTAAATTCAAGCCAAGGGCTTAATGTGTAAATGAGTTAGTACTCTTTTGTTGTAACCAAGTGTTAACTTGGAAAGCTGTAAGCCTTTAGGGCATTTGCTTTTGTCGTTAACATGTAATACTTTTTGTATTGAAACTCTGATAAATTGAAGAAGGTGGAACTTTTATATATCAATGCATGTTTATTTGATGGGTTTAATGTTATTTTTTTGAGGGCGTTACAATACCTCTATTTTGAGGGTTGAAAAAAAAATCCTAAAAGCTTATATACCTTCTTGAAAGCTCCTTCTTCTTGTGCAAGTAATATTTGAGCAAGCTTACCACCTTTAACCTATACCATATACACTTTCACACCTGAACCTTGGAACCTTGGTTGAACCTTGAGTATCACAATTCAAGATTAAGAGTATGTTTGGACCAAATTTGATTAAAAAACAAAGAGCTTACCTTCTTCAAAAGGTATAAGCTTACCATTTTCTCTCTTGCTTTCATTTCTAACATTTACCATCAAGTTTTGTATTGTTTTGATTCTCTTTCAAGTGTCTAAGCTTGGGTTTGGATAGCTACCAAAGGGTAGAGAAAGTTAACACTCTTTCTTACACCTTCACTTATAGCTCAAACCCTTGTTTTACACCATTTTCTTTGTTCTCCAAATTGATTTTCAGAGTTTAAAAGAGGCTAAAAGTCATGCTTTGAGATTTCGAAAGTGGAGGGGTTAGCCACCCCTCCTTATTCTTGCTTACTAGTCTTATTTCCTTTGTTTATTGTTTAGCTTTTTGGGCTCTTTTCATACATTTTGAGCCACAGTTTTTCACCTATTCAGGGCTGTTATAGGGCTATCCTTTGATTAGTTCATTTGTTGTATCATAGGTCCGCATACATAGCTTGTTGCATGTTGTTCTAATTTTTCTTTAATTAATTTCCATGTTAAGATGCCTTATTTTAACAAGCAACCTACCATCCATTTCTTTCATTTAAGAGTTGTTTCAACTGGTTGATGGTTATTCAAAACATGAACTAGAGATTTATGCTTAATGGCTTAATCTATACAGAGGTTCATCGTCAACGGCATGGTCTTTTTTTTCATGTTGAGAATCACTTCCCGTTTGACATGCTTCTCATTTAGTGGACGTAATCATTACCTTAGACAAATGGATTAAAGAATGGCAAGGACTAATGAATTTAGCTTAAAATGAACCAACCAACATAAAGAACATGCGTTATATTGCTTGGGCTCGGCCGGACGTTATGCTGAGTCTATTGTGTCAAGAGTCGTCACACGTTAATCCATAGTGTTTTGACGACCCTTGAAGCGTCTTTACTCCTCCCTTTTGAGCTCACTCCATGATAAAGGAGAGGGGTGGTTGTTATTCATTGGATTCATTGATTTTCGTCCAAATCATAGCTGAAATCATCAAGCAACCAAATTGCTCATTGATGGTTTCAGAAATGACTTTGTCCTTCCCTCGAGGCTTTCCATGACAAAAAAGGATAAGAGGGACAAATAGAGCTTAGAAAAATTATGTCTGCACTGTTTTCACCTCAGAGCACAAAAACAGGATTTTGCATAACATTAAGGCACGACCGGCCTTATTTGGGCCAGGCCGAGCTTCATTGGGGGCCGGTCGGCCATCAATGTTTGGTAAGGCAGTGTGTTTTGTAGAAGCAGAGGGCAGTGATTGAAGGTGAAACAAGACAGATTCCAAGGAAGCACTACAAGAAATTACACTTTTGGCGACCAAATTTGGCGACTAAAATTAATTTAGTCGCCAAAAGTCAGCCCTTTGGCGACTAAAATTTGAATTGGTTGGCAATGTTTCATATTTTACAAATAATGCTACCCAACTTGAATTTTAGTTAGTTTTTACTATTAAATTTGTCATTCTATTTTATTCGATGTTACTATTGTGTATCATATTTTCACTATAGCATCCAAGCAGAGTCGATTATTTGAAGACATAAAGTTCCATCACATTGATTTGTGCGGCAACAATGTGGTTACATTTTGTCTGCTCGGTTCATCCATATTCAAAATAGAATTGGCTCTTTTGATTGATTTTTCAATAAATATGGATTCTTTTATAACTTTTTTTTTTACTGTGCACCTATTTTGCCTTTTTGTGCCATATTTGGCCTGGTCATATGCCATCATGTGGGTTATGGGTTATGTACCTTGTATCTGTATGCCTTATTGTTATCTACACCCTATGAGCTGAGTGTCCCCAGTGGGGTTCCCTCTACATAATGCATTGACATGTTTGTGCACATTTGCATTGGGTAACAACTTTTTTGCCTGCTCATGACCAGCCATTTTGGACTACATCTTGCACATTGCAATAGCAAGATACATTCTACCATACATGATTCTGTTACTGTAATATAGGCCATTGCATACTAATATTTGTAATAATTTCTGCTATACACTTGTCTTTCCTACTAACTATGCTATGCTTGAATATTCTTGTGTCTTGCATTAATAAATTTTTAATTTTTGATTATAATAGTGTTTTTGTTGTTGTTGTAAACCATCTATCTGATGTTATACACATCTGTTCTTGTAGTTGATCGCGTTATATGTGGAGAACATGTTAATATTAGAGAGTGGTGCTATGGGAGAACTTGTTGGGATTCTGTTTATTTGTATGCTCAGGTGAAGTTGACAAAAGAATTGCATTTGGCCAATTGAGAAGATTTGCTTGGCGAGGATTACAGCTAGCTACAAACAACTTTAATGAGAAAAATGTCCTTGGAAATGGGGGTTTTGGAAATGTTTATAAAGGAGTGCTTTCAAATAATACTGAAGTGACTATGAAATGATTAAATGACTATGAGAGTTCTGGTGGAGACGCAGCATTCCAACGTGAAGTTGAGATGATAAGTGTAGTTGTTCACAGGAATCTATTACATCTTATTGGGTTCTGCTCAACACCAACAGAATGCCTTTGGTGTATCCTTTCATGCAGAACGCCTTTTGATTTATTCTAGTGAATTTTTGAAGTCTTTTGATTTTATGTATAGCTAGTGTATGAATATCACTGGTAGCTCATATGTTTAAATAGGTTTGTATGAAATTATTATTTTAAGTTGGAATATACTTTGTTTGCAATGTTGACACTGAAAGTTATAATTTTGTTTGGATGGTTGTAAGTGAAATAGATGCAGATTGTGGAATGGGTGATATAATATATATATATATATATATATATATATATGTATTGTTTTGTTTGTATACATGTTACAAGTTGTATGGAATACATATAGGTTGTGGACAAATTAATTTAAAAAAACAAAAAACAAAAAATTATGTTTTTGGCTACTAAACAATTGGTAGCCAAAAATGGAATAAATATTTTTAGCGCCTAAATAGTTAGTAGCTAAAAAAAGAATTAAAGGAAAACAAATCTTTTGGCGACTAAGTATGTAGTAGCCATAAACAAAAGACTTTAGGTAGTAGCCAAAAAAAAAAAAAAAGAAAATTAATTGACGACTAAAAGTTTAGTAGCTAAACAAAAACTAGACTTTAGGCTACTAAACCATTTAGTGGCTAAAAGAAAATTAGCGACTAAAAGTTTGGTCGACCTAAATGGTTAAGTTTTTGGCAACAAAAAATTTTAGTTGCTAAAAATATAATGTTAAATTTATTATGAACTTTTGGCGACTAAAAAATTAGTTGCCAATTGAATACTTTCAGTGACTAAATAATTCTTAGTCGCCAATTGAAAACTTTTGGCAACTAAAAAATTAGTCGCCAATTGAGGACTTTCAGCGAGTAAATAATTTTTAGTCGCCAATACCTTTCCCAACAATAATCTAGCGACAAAGCTGGTGACCAAAAAATTTAGTCGGCAAAACGTTTTGGCGACTAAAATATGACTTTTGGCGACTAAAAATTTAGTTGCCAAAAGTGTAATTTATTGTAGTGAAGGCAGACAGAGTTACTTCTGAAACCGCTACGTGCATGCCATCCTTGTGCTTCCATTGTAAATTGTAAATTAATGATCTCAAAATGGTTATAGTTATTAGTATTGTAATTAATATTGTTGTAGCAATGATTCGTTAGATAGTTAGTTTATTTTGTTGTAATAGATTAGCTAGTTTAGTTAATTATAGCTTAGCTAGTTAGTTACTTATTCATTTATTCGATTTTGTAATAATTAGTTTAATTCAGACTCTCGGACATTGATGCGCACACTCTTGCACAAGGGCAAATATGTAATAACGTGTATGTCTCCCAACTCCACATCTTTCTCCCTTTTACTTATTCGCTTACGATGGTAGTGTAGAGCACCATTTTTCAAATTAGCATTCTTATACTTTTCCATCCATTGTCTTGCATGCATCCAAGGTTCAGCTCATCATATTAACCAAATGTTTAAATTCATTGCTTGAATACGTGATTCATCACATGTTTTGAATGGAATCATATGCCATGTTCATAGCTGAGCCTATTAAAATTACATAATGTGTGCATTGCATTTAGTCATATTGCATTAGTTAATCATTTTTCTTTGTTTGGCTTGCCTCTAAGTGAGAATTTATTGTTTTAGCATCTTGCATCGAATGTTTGCGTTGCCATGTCGAGCATGTTTTTCATGAGGCTAATTGCTTAAATGATATACTTTTTTGAATACCGGTGGACGAAGGCTAATTACTTAAATTGGGATAAGTTGATTAATATACGTACAAACTCACCTTTTCAAGTGACGAATATCAAAAATAATTTTCAAAATGAACATAAAATCAAATGTTCCAATCTTTGCAAATTTGTCTATACTTATGTGCGTCACATAGTAATGTTAGTCTAATAACCGAAACAAGAGCATATAATGTAAATAAAAATCACATTATGATTAGTAGGGCGAGTGGGGTGCTTAATCCATGACCTTCCCGTCTCGTACCTAAGTTCCCGAGCTGAGACACTTTAGTGATGACAGATAAGTTGCCTTCGGCATGAGTCTCGGGTTTCCTAAATTTCCCAAAAATATTTAGGTGGCAACTCTAAAATTTGCAAAGCAATCCATTTTTGGCATTTGATTCAAACATCGATTTTCCAAAAGAATTGCCGGATTTGGACTCTTTTTGTGTTTTCACTGTTTCACACTGCACTTTGTAAAATCAGATTCAGAACCACGGGAATCTAAACTATAGGGCTAGTTGTATCCAAAAGAAGCATGAAAAGCAAGCTAGAGTCGAACTATTTAGTTCCAATGGATTACAATCTGAATAGTAAATAATCCCCCCTCCCCCCTAATCCCCCCAATCAAACGCACCCAAAGAGTTATATACAACTGTATCCAAACCAAATCAAAATTAAAAATAAATACAATAATTCTAATTACTTGATTAGGTTTCATCTTAATCTTAAGACGGATGATTAGTCACCCATGGTTGAGATAGAATATGTCATTATTGATGAGAAAGCCATGAATTGGCCTTGGAAACCTCTTTTCTTCGCTTATTGAGCCACTCTAAAACCTTTTTATTTCGAGTTTGGAAGTTTTATTTATAAGGTTTAGGTTAATCCCAACCAAAATAAGTCATAAAATACACCTTTCGAGATTATAACATGTGTGGCCTAATTTCTCGACACGTCTGGATTTGGAGAGTAACCAACAGTAAATTATGGATGATGGTTGCATGTTTGGCCCATTTCCTACGCACATTCGGAATTGGTAGCATTATGTTTTTGTGGACCAATGTCGACCTAGTAAACATTTGAATTAGGAAATTCATATTTCACGCAAAGTCGTAACCCTTTAAATCTTTTTTTCTACGACACTTGATTCACCACTTGAGAATCTAAGTTTTGTGCTTTCCTTCTATTATCCTAGGTAGGCAACTCAAGAGGGGGGTAAATTGGTAAATAAAGATAATTACACAATATTAATTATAATAATCAAAAATTTGAATTTCAACAAGTATAAAACATAGCAATAATAATCAATATAAAAGACATAGGAAGATGAGCAAACACAGAGATTTATAGTGGTTCGACACGTCGAGCTTTCGTCAATTCCTCAAGGATCCCCCTCGAAATTTTTTTCACTATCAATCAAACCAATACATTACCAAAGCTTCACCAAGTTTGTGAATTTTACACAGGTCTTTATCTGTTGAGCATCACTCAACAATAAATGTCTCACCTTTACAAAGTTCTTTCACAAAACAATCAATAAAGATTAGAGGTACTTTAGCCTTCTTTTACAATGGTTTTCTCTCAAAGAGTAGATATGAAATTATAAGAACAAAGAGAATAAATGATAACACTTAGAGAATATCATATCTGAAAGTGAAATAACTAAATGAAAATGCAGTCGAAGAATAAAGCTTGAATACTCAGATTTTTTATCTTCAAAATCGTTATTTTTCTCCAAGCAAAATGTTTCTTTTGTAGCCGAAAAATATATCCGTTGGAGAAGAGAGACGTTCCACATACGCTTAATAGAGTCGTTGCAAAAGGGAGATGCTCATCTTTTGACAACTCAATCACATGGAGAAGCTTCACGCAAAGAAGATAGCTTTTGCAGCTTGGGCACGCTACTACAACTTTTTCTCTTTCAAATTTGCAAGCAAAAATTTGAAATTACAGGCCAAAGGTTGCTTTTGATAAATAGTAAGATTTTAAATTATAGGCCAAAGGTCGCTTTCAATAAATAGTGAAATACTATTTGCACAGTAACTTTTCTATTAAAAAATATATGATGCACAAAAAATTCTATTTAAATAATATTTATATTTGACTGCATCATAAATATACAAGCATGTAGCAAAGCAGATAATATTTCGTGCCAAATGATATAAAGTACGTATCATATAACATTATAATATATCTAATATTTTTTAGACATCATCAAAATCAAACAATATGATTAACAATCTCCCCCTTTTTTATGATAGCAATACATGCATGAATTTGACACAAAATTTCACATGAATAAATGCAACATGAAAATATTCAACAATCATAATACAAACATTTATTTGCATTATATTTTCTCCTCATTTGTGACAAACTCTTTGTCAAAAAATTCATATATAAATCATATTTCTTCTCATCCTTTAACATCGTCAAAATAAAAGATTGATATACAGATTATTTATAGAGAATGAGAATTTCCAGTGCCCAAAATGAAAATTATATAAACACATTTGATCAATTTTTCAAATAATCTGATTTGACAAAAAAATCTAATAATTTTTCTTATTTCTCCCTTGTGATCATTGTCGAGATATGTAATCATTAGCGGGAAGGAAAAAAAATGATGTAGTAGCGCCGAAGATGTTGACTAACAAAAGATTTGAGCGGATATGCATCGATTATTGTATCAGTGGTGTGTATAAAAAGTGCCAAAGATGATATACAGAGATACTAATCCTTCAAGTGTTCTTAGTAAAAAAAAATCAATTTGTTCACAGCCATGTCATTCCTTACCTTGTCACATTGGTTCTGGCTTAAATGAGATGCTTAAGATTCAGGCAAATGAAGAGTTACCTATAGTGCATTCACATACTATTCCAGTAACTGAGAGTCCTAGTGTATTTGGCAATCGTAATGATACTAAGGCTATTAATAACATTATGACTCTTAGTACTCAGGCAATGACTACGGTTTCCAATATGGCTCTTCGATTTCAAGCAAGAATCTAAGAGAATAAATGATTAAAAGAACCGGTGATCTATTTTAAACAATAACTTGCTGAAAACTCGTCAGGCGAAGATAAGTCTAGACAGAAAAAATTCACAGGTGGAGCATGCGATGCAATGTTATGCAGCCATTATAATGTCAAAACTTACAAAGATAAAAAATAAGGAGGTTCAAGTTCGGGATGCTCATGAAAAGCTAATGAGAGAGTTAAGTGCAAAAAAATCTATGAAACCCACTTAGGACTCACATGTAATCTAGAAATATTTTCTCCATCTGAAATAAAAATGCAATATTTATTTTTTTTCCTCTTTGTCAAAAAATTTTCCTCCTTTGACATAAATTTTTTTTTTGGTGTAGATAAAAAGTAAGATAAGAAATTTCCTTTGATAATATTATAAACTCCCCTTGAAGTTATATATATAATCAGAATATTAAAACTTCCCCTAATAGTGTGCTTTCTTGTCTGTTTTAATCTAAAAATATCACATAATTGGATTATCTCCTGAAGTAATGCACAAATATATATATATATATATATATATATATATATATATATATTTATATACATATGATATAAATTTAAAGAAATAGATTATCAATTTATAATACCACGGGCCATGAAGATCCGACCTAACACAACTACAGCAAGTGCATTAGCAAAAAAAGAGAAAAGACAAATGAAACCAATTACTTCACATCACGTTGAAGCAGTTGGTATAAAAGAAGAAAAAAAGTTTGTAGAAAAAACAACCATAAAAGAAATATTACACATTGCAAAAAAAAAAAAAAAAAATAGCATGTTGATAGGGAAATGATGCTACTAGATGTGAGGATCGATGACAAGATGAAAATCGGCGACGATGGTGAAGATCTGTGATGGATTTTGTGTGGATTAGAGATGATGGTGAATATCGATGCTGGATTTTGTATGGATCGGAGACGGATTTAGATGAATGATGGTAGTAATGGAGGTGGTATCGGAGAATGGGAGGGAGCGAGAGCTAGCAAGAGAAAAAAATAGAGAGAGAGAGAGAGAAAGAGAGAATTTATAAAGAAAATGATCACATAAAAATGTTGGGGTTTATTTTTGCTTTAAGATTACTACTACTCCACTTCTATTGTGACATAAAAAGATATCAATCATAATACAAGTCATTCGTATGCATGCATTTTATAAGATGTAATCATATCAAGTTATGCATTTGACAAGAAGTGCACAATAAAATTTTTATATTTTCAAAATATTTCAAATAGCATAACATATATATGAGACTCAATAGCCAAAATCAACAAGATAGTCAGTGGAAATGGCCTAAAGAAGAGAGAGAGAGAGAGAGAGAGAGAGAGAGAGAGAGAGTTAAGGCTTTGGTGTTGACCCTAAAGGTCTGTAAAGCTACAGAAAGTTTTTTTCAAGCAATTTTTTTAATGACAAAAACACAGTATAAACATCACATAGGAGTATTCATCATACCAAGTTCAAATGTAATATAACAAAATTGTTTTTCATTAAGAGACTTGGTAAATATGTTAGCTATTTGACGATGTGTAGGCACAAATTTGAGTTTATTATCACCTTTGAGTACATGATCTTTTAGAAAATGATGTCTTGTTTCAATGTGTTTAGTGTGTGAGTGTTGAATAGGATTTTTAGAAAAGTTAATGGCACTTGTGTTGTCACATTTTATAGGAATATGATCATAGTGAAGTCCACAATCTTGAAATTGTTGCTTCATCCAAAGCAATTGTGCAAAACAACTAGCGGCAACAATATATTATGCTTCAATGGTTGACAGAACCACTGAGTTTTATTTCTTGCAAAACCAAGAAGTGAATAAGTGTCTAAGAAAATGACAAATGCCACTAGTGCTTTTACGTCCGAGTAACTGAAAAATTCAAAAGTAGTTCCCTTAGGATACCATAAACCAAAATTTGGAGTTCCAACAAGATATCTGAAAATAGGTTTGACTTCGATGATGTGACTTTTTAGGTGCGGATTGAAAACATGCACACATACATATACTAAACATTATGTCAGATTTACTTGCAGTAAGATAAAGTAAAGAATCGACCATACGTCGATATTTATTTTCATCTTGCTCATCTTTGTCGATTTTGATTGATGTACTCATTGGAGTTGCTACAGGCTTTGATGATTTCATTTCAAACATTTGGAGTAAATCATTGATGTATCTTGCTTGATTTACATGTATCCTAGCCTTCGTTTATTTAATTTGTAGTCCATGGAAGTAATTTAACTGCTCTATCATACTCATTTCAAATTCACCCTGCAAATCCTTAGCAAACTCTTTGCACAAATTTTTATTAGTAGCACCAAAAATAATATCATCAACATAAATTTAAACAATTAGCATATCCTCTTTTTTGGTTTTTATAAAAAGAGTCGTATCTATTTCTCCTCGAGAAAAACCTTTATCAAGCAGAAAATTACTCAACCTTTCATACCATACTATAGGAACTTGTTTTAAACCATATAAACCTTTTGAAAATTTGAAAACATAATCAAGGTGTTTATGATTTTTGAAACTGAGAGGTTGTTCAACATAAAATTCCTCTGAAATGTACCCATTTAAGAAAGCATTTTTAACATCCATTTGATAAAATTTAAAAATTTTAAAGCAAGCAAAAGCAAGTAACATTCTAATAGTTTCAAGTCTAGCAATCGGTACAAAAGTTTCATCAAAATCAATGTTCTCTTCTTGATTATAGCCTCGGGCTACCAATCTAGCTTTGTTTCTAGTAATAGCTCTGAATTTCGAAAAACTCATTTTATACCAATATCGAGATGATCCTTAGGCCGAGGGGTCAAAAGCAAACTTCATTTCTTTCAAATTGATTTAATTCTTTTTGCATTGCTGAAATCCAGTTTTCATCATTTTCAACTTTTTAAAAACGATTTTTGTTCAATTTGTGAAACAAAAGCTAAGTTACTACAAGTATTTCTAATAGAGAAACAAGTTTTTATACCTTCCGCTACATCACCTATAGCGACCCCGGTCTTTTCCCATTTGATTATTGTATCCGGACTTGGGTTCCGTTTATTCTGTCATTGTATATTTGTTGTTGTCGTCCTTTATTTTCTCATTTGGAGTTGTAGGATGTGTTGGGCAGGTTTGTTTCAGGTTGGTTGGGTTCGTAAACCCAGTGTTGCTGTCCAGTTTTTGGGTTCGTCGCTCGAGCCAGGATTTGGTCGCTCGAGCGAGGTTTGTTTTTGTGTCTTCTGGCTCGATCCAGATTTGCTTCGCTCGAGCGAGCGACTGTGTCTGGTTTAGACCTGAGGGCAGTGCTTATTCGCTCGAGCGAGAGTTTCTTCGCTCGAGCGAGCGAGGTGTTTGTTTTCGAGTTCCTTGCTCGAGCGAGCATTCTGTCGCTCGAGCGTGCTCTAGGGTTGCAGACCTGAAGCATTGCATTCTTGGCTCGAGCGAGCTTTTCTTCGCTCGAGCGAGGTTTTCGTGTGTCTGGTAGCTCGAGCGACCAAGTCTTCGCTCGAGCGAGCCTGTCAGGTTTAAATAGGCAGCAGCGTGTTTCAGATCAGTTTTTCATATACTTTCAGATTCCAAAACCCTAGTTACGAGTTTTCTCTCCCTCTACACACCTTCTCTCTTAGGATTGATCTACTTAGAGTGAGTTTCTACCTTAGATCCTTTATTAAAAAGATAGAGTGAGTCGAAGGCTTCCATTTAATCTGAACATTTAGTGATTTGGAGCACATTGGAATTTGGGTATTCATCTCTGTCTTCTCCATTCGGGTTATTTTCTTTGAGGTAGGGATTTCCTACTCCATCTTATAAGTTTTGTTCTAAGTTTTAGTATTTTGATATGTTGGGGGTACTTTGGTAATTTTGGGAAAAACCCTAGTTGTATTAATTAATTAATTTGTATAATTAATTCATGGAATTGGGAAAATATGGTTAAATTCGTGGAATTGGGGAATTCATTGATTAAATGGCGTAGTTGGATAATTTGAATCATTTGTCTATTGAATTGTTGATATATTTATTTTCAGTTTAGAAATAACTGTTTTGGGCTATCGGTGGAGGATAGCCGTGCTTATTGTGGACACTGCATGTGGATTAGGGATAACTGAAACTAATCATTGATTAAGTCATCAATTTTGACTGCTGAATTAATACAGACATTATGTGTATTGATTGTGTGTTGTATATGATATGTGTTTGCATACATTGTTTTGTGTGGGAGGAGATAAAGGATGTACTGCACGGTTTAGGGGAAGATAGGGGATGGACCTCTAAACCTGATTTTGTTTGGGAGGAGATAGGGGATGGACTCCATTAGCATCACTTTTATGTGTGCTTATTTATATTGAAGTGTTTTATTGGTACATCACTAAAATGTGTATCAAACTGGAAGTATGAAGTGTTTTGATTTGAGCTTGAGTCTCATCTGTTTGTTGATATTGGAAGAATGTGAATATGATATATATAGTTCACTGTTGTAAGTTTGGCCAGGTTCTGAGCCATATTGATAAAGTTGGAAAGTAAAACGTGTCTTAGACAATAGTGTCATGAAACTGTAAAATGATGTAATTGATTATCTTGGTTAACCATCTATTGAATGATATTCCTTTAATCAATGCTTATATTTGGTTTAGTATATTTCTACTGGGCTGTGGCTCACCCTTTATGGGAACATCATTTTCAGGTCCAGGTGATAAGCTACCTCCAAGGACTTAGCTTGGAAGGATTTGGATTTTGAAGACTATCTTTAGTTATTTGTTTTTATTTGATAAACATTCAAGCCTAGGGCTTTATTTGTATTTGAGATAGAACTCATATTTTTGTGTCCAAGTGCTGGCTTGGAAAGATGTAAGCCCATGGGGCATTTAATTTGATATTACATGTAATGTTTTCTTTTTTGTAATACTCTGATGAATGAGATAATGATTTGGTTTCTTTTAATATTGCATGCCAATGATATATATATACAATGGGTTTATTTTGAGGGCGTGACATCACCTATGATAAAGTCATTAGGGTGGCCGTGAATATACTTTTATTCCTTTGGTAGATTTGATTCGTTTTTTGGAGGAGCATGTTCTTCTTGAAGATTCTCCATTGTGATTTCTTTTTTGTGTTTTGGAGATGGATTTTCTTCATTTTATGTTATGTAAATGTTCTCCGTTCTTAGATTAGTTTATGAAGTAACATTACTGACAGGATTCTCATAAACATGGTTGTTAGATTCATCAAAAGTAACATATACAGGTTCTTCAACAAGTAAAGTTATTTTATTGAATAATCTATAAGTTTTATTAGAATTTGAATAACCAATAAATACAACTTCATCCAATTTAGCATCAAATTTTCCTAAGTTATCTTTATTGTTATTCAACACAAAAAATTTACACCCAAAAGCGTGCAAATGACTCACTTTATGCTTCATTCTTTTCCAAAATTCATAAGGGATTTTCTTAAAAATATGTCTAATCATGGCACGATTTACAACATAGCATATAGTGTCAATAGCTTCAACCCAAAATATCCAGGTAAATTATTCTCACAAAGCATAGTATGGGCCATTTTTCAAGAGTTCTATTTTTTCCTTCAACCACACCGTTTTGTTAAGGAGTCATAGGAGCTAAGAAATTATGATTTATTCCTAGGTCATCACAAAACATAATAAAATCATTATTATTAAATTCTCTACCATGATCACTTCTAACACTACAAATATTACAAAAAAAAAATTCATTTTGAATTCTTTACACAATTTTGATAAAGTAGAAAAAGCTTTATTTTTGTGCACTAAAAATAACACCTATGTATATATATTATAATCATCTACACAAACAAGAACATATGATTTACCTCCTAAACTTAATGTTCTAGATAGTCGAAAAAGATCAATATGCAAGAGTTGTAAAGGTCTAGTAGTTGAAACTATTTTTTTGGATTTGAAAGAAATTCTTGTTTGTTTTCCGAGTTGGCAAGCATCACAAAATTTATCTTTTTCAAAATTAATTTAGGCAAACCAATAACTAACTTAGTTTTCGAAAGTTTTGATATTAAATCCAAATGAGCATGTCCTAATTTTCTATGCCATAACCAACTAGTTTCATTTATAGCACTTAAACATTTAACATTAAAATGAGAAGACAAGTTATGCAAATCAAACACATATACATTCTCATGTCTATGTCCTACAAATAAAGTTTTATTATCTTTGGTATTTTCAATTGCGCAATGGGTTTTCTAAAAAATAACTTTATTACCTTTATCACATAATTGACTAATGCTAAGAAAGTTATGTTTTAAACCTTCAACAAGTAAAATATTTTCTATAATAGGAGAATGATTTTTACTGATACTACCTACATCAATGATTTTTCCTTTACTATTGTCGCCAAAAGTTCCATAACCACTATCCTTTGATTGAAGTATGGCAAACATGATTTTATTTCTTGTCATGTGCCTCGAACATGCACTATTCAGATACCATTTATCGTTGCTGGATTTTGTCTTGAAGCATACCTCATTGTCATCTCCAAATGCCATCAAACATAGATCAGCAATTTCATTGTTGCTATTATCATTTTCAAAGTCGCTTGCATCACTATCTCCCCATGTAGCAATCATGGCTCTTCTTTTGTCTTTCTTGAATTGTTTATTGATTTCGGGATAATCTACCTTGATGTGTTTGGACTTGTTGCATTCATAGCAAGTAATTTTAGACTTTTTGTTGTTTTCTTTTTTTGTAAAGTATTTTTTTTTCTATACTCTCCTTTGTTGAAATCTTTCATGAAGAATTTTATTCCTCCTTATTTCTTTTTCATAAATTTCCTAAACCTTCTTGTGATGAAGGCCATTTCTTTATCATCGTTATCCAAATCATCTTCATCCTCTTGTTCATAGATGGTAGTGGATTTGAAAGCTATTCCTTTATTTTTCTTGTTATCTTCTTCTTCATCACTAGCTTGCATGGCAATCTCATGTGTTAGGAGAGATCCCAATAGCACATCTAGACTTAACTTTGATAAGTACTTTGCTTCTGTGATAGCGATGACTTTTGTCTCCTAGCTTTTAAGTAATGACTTGAACACTTTTCTTACAACTTCAGCATTAGTATATGTTTTACCAAGAGGCTTTAAACCATTTATAATATCAGTAAAAATGAGTAAACATTTGAGTAATAGTTTCATTGGGTTTCATTATGAAAAGTTCATAATTATGGACTACCAAGCTTATTTTAGACTCTTTAACTTGCTTTATTCCTTCACGAGTCACTTTAAGTTTTTTCCAAATTTCTTTTGTTGTCTCACGGGTGGAAATTCTATTAAACTCATTAGCATCTAATACACAATACAATACATTTATGGCTTAGCGTTGGCTTAAATACTCTTCGTATCGGCTTTAATCCAATCACTTTCAGGCTTCGGGACCTTTTGGCCATCTACGATTTTAGTAGGGATTTTGGGACCATTGCAAATTATTTTTCAACTTTTATGATCGGTAGATTGAACATGAATGGTCATTCTGGTTTTCCAATAATAAAAATTTCTACTGCATAATCTACTCTAAAACGGTTAAGTCACGTGTTAATCATGCTATTTAATTTTGATGATGTTTAAAATATTAATTGATAAATTATGATTTTTTTGATATACATATTTTATATTATTTGACACAAAATTTTATCTGTTTTCGGCTGATCACTATTCATCTTTTGACAAATTTGATATTGATTGGTTGTATTACTTTGAAAATTTTAATATTAATTGGTTGCATTATTTGATATTGATTGGTTATATTATTTTGACAAATTTGATGAGTTGTCTTCTTTGAACAAATTTGATATATCCACATGAAATAGTTGGTTATTTTTATTAAAGTATATTTAAAATGTCTACAACCATTACAAAAATCATGAAAGGGGTATATATTTTTATGTCTGATATAAATATTTTTTAAAAGATATTTTACTATACATACAAATATTTTATTAGAAATATCAATGTACATTTAAATATTTTAATATAAAAATTACTATGCAATCACTGTGCACTTTTTTGTTTCTTACGTGAAATGTTTTAAAATAAGCTGTTACTATTTATTGATAGCAACCCATAGCCTTTCATTCAAACCTACCTGTGTTTGATTTGTTTTTTGAAAATGGAAAAGCACCAACAACCAGCTGCTATTTTTTATTTTTTTATTTTTGAAAAGATGAAGCCGCATATTGAGCATGCCCCAACTACAAACCCACGTGAAGGGACTCAAAAGTCAAAAGAGGAGCGTCCCCTTCTCTAACGGGTATATATTTTTCAATATAAATAGAAGTGTTTTGTGTGAAGAAAAATTAAGAACTAGAAGAGAGAAAAAATCAGTGTGCTCCAAAATTCTGAGTGTATTTTGTATTCTGATCTTTCACTTTTAGATCTAAGTGTTGTCTTTGTTCTTACACTTTCATATCTATTCTTTGTGAGAAAATTATTATAAAAGAGCGTTAAAGTATCTCTTATTTTTATTCATTATTTTGTGAGAAAATTTTGTAAGGGCGATGCATTTATTGTTGAGTGAGGCTCAATATATAAAAGTAAGACTTGTGTAAAATCCACAAACTTAATGAAGCCTTGGCGGTGTATTAATTCATTTTGATCGTGAAGAAATTCTCAAGGAGGTTCCTTGGGGAGTGGACGTAGGCTTGGCGTGCCGAATCACTATAAATCTCAGTGCTTAATTTTCTCTTCATATCTCTCTTACTTTTATATTGATAATTATCATTCTATTTTTTATTTGTTAAAATTTGAATATTGTGTTTATTATTTTTTAATATTGCAAAAATTATTTTTTTAGCCCAATTTACCCCCTCTTGGATTGCCTACCTAAGATAACAATTGATATCAGAGCAAGGACTCTAGTTTTTGTGACTTAACTGTCTTAGAGTAGATTATGGCAACTCCTAGCTATTTTTTAGCTAAGGGACAAGCATCCAATAGAGTACCTTTGTTCAGCGATACAAATTTCAGCTACTGGAAAACTAGGATGACCATACACATACAATCTAACAATTATGAGTGTTAGAAAATTATTTGTAATGGTCCAAAAATTCCTATAAAAGATAACAAAACCTGAAGATGAATGGACTGAATCTGATACGAGAATGGCTCAAGTCAATGTTATAGCCACAAATATGTTGTATTGTGCCTTAGATACCAACGAGTTCA
The DNA here is from genome assembly GCF_055761805.1 of Camellia sinensis. Classification (NCBI taxonomy): domain Eukaryota; kingdom Viridiplantae; phylum Streptophyta; class Magnoliopsida; order Ericales; family Theaceae; genus Camellia; species Camellia sinensis. The sequence goes on from NC_138965.1 coordinate 104,094,165, forward strand.
ATAGAATTTCTACATATAAGCCTGCAAAAGAAATTTGGGATAAACTTATAGTGACTCATGAAGGAACAGACCAAATTAAAAAGTCTAAAGTTAGCTTTCTAGTCCATAATTATGAGCTTTTTAAAATGAAACCTGATGAAACCATTACTCAAATGTTTACTCGTTTTACTGATATTATAAATAGTTTAACATCTCTTGGTAAAATATATACTAATGCTGAAATTGTAAGAAAAATGCTCAGGTCATTACCTAAGAGTTGGGAGACAAAAGTCATTGCCATCACAGAAGCCAAGGACTTATCAAACCTAAGTCTAGACGAACTAATGGGGTCTCTTCTTACACATGAGCTCATCATGAAAGAAAGGGATAAAGAAGAAAACAAGAAGAAAAAGAAGGGAATAGCTTTCAAAACCACTGCTACTTGTGAAGAGGAGGATGAAGAAAATTCAGAATTTGATGATGAAGAAATGGCCTTATTAACAAAAAAGTTCCAAAAATTTATGAAAAAGAATCAAGGAAGAAGATTGTTCAAAAGAGATTTTAACAAAGAAGAATATAGTAGAACAGATTTATAAAAGAAGAAAATAATAAGAAAACTAAAATCACTTGATATGAGTGTAACAAGCCTGGTCACATCAAAACTGATTGTCTGGAAATTAAGAAACAATACAAGAAAGACAAAAGAAGAGCCATGATAGCTGCATGGGGAGATAGCGACGGAAGTGATTCAGAAAATGACGACAACAATAATGAAGTTGTAATGACCCAAAATTATTATTTTTTTAAATAGCCAGCTCATAATTTAATTGAACAAATTTTTGAATTTGATTGCTATATAAATTCTGTACGAAAACAGTTCGGTTTTATATTTTTTAAAAATAGTTCCCGATCTTATAAAATTATGAAATTTTTATATGTTGTTCCCATATAAGTCTATCACGTTGGATAAAAATTTCAGAATTTAATGATGAGTACTTATTTTATGAAAATTCACGGACTAATTGGTGTTCAGTTCAATTTATAGCAGAAGTTAAAATTGAGTTTTGGGTGTTCGGACCATGATTTGAGATAAATTTTTTAGGGTCTATTTTGGTATATAATTGGACCATATTTGACTTATGGATGAGACCCATGACTTAGATTTAATTTAAATTGAGTTTGTTTAATGACTCACGTTTAACTATTTGGTCTTTTTAAAATGCGATTGGTAATAACCACATTGGGAGTTGTTATTATTTATTATATAGGATTATAATAAATATTTAATAGCTGATTTTATGGTGTGTACCATATGGTGAAAAATTATACATTTTTGTAGTAAATAAAATGGGCGTATATTTCGTGATGAGAAAAATATTATATTTTGTGATGTTTACAAGCAAACAAGATATATTTTGTGGTGAGAAAATATTATATATTGTTATCATTAATAATATTGAAATATACTTTTAATTGATATATATATATATAGATATAGATATATATATGTATAGATAGATAATTGTATTGATTTGAAAAGAAAAAAAAACATTATTTAATTGAAACAAGGAGGCAAACCCACGTGGGTGCTGCTCTCCCATTTCTTTTTCTTTTTTTTTCTTTTCCTTCTTTCTTTTTCTTTCCTTCTTTCATTCTTCTTTTCAATTGCACAACTCACTCCCTCTCTCTCTCGGCTCTCGGCTCTCTCTCTCTCTGAATTTTTTTTGTTACTTCTATCATATAAAATCTTTGATCTACCAAAATCTATTAGGTTTTAGACCATAGTTCTTAAGATCAAAGTGAAAAGCTTGGTGAGAGCAACGTTTTGACTGGTGGAGATCGAAATTCGACAAAATCGAAAATTTAGATTTTTGCTTGTTTCTCCTTCTAGCTTGAGGTATGAATTTTTCCTACACTTCTTTATGTACTTTTACTGTAACACCCTCAAAAAAATAACATTAAACCCATCAAATAAAACATTCATTAACATATGAAATAACCACATTTTTCTATTCATCTGTGTTTCATTACAAAAGTATTACATGTCAACAAGAAAAGCAAATGCCCTATGGGCTTACAGCTTTCCAAGTTTACACTTGGTTACAACAAAAGAGTACTAACTCTGTACACATTAAGCCCTTGGCTTGAAATTACATGTAATACATCAAAAAGTAATACGACAAAAGTATGTCCGCCTCTAGCCTCCCAAGCTATGTCCTTGGAGGTGACATACTTCCTGTACCTGAAAATGATATTCCCATATAGGGTGAGCCACAGCCCAGTAGAAATACACTAAACCAACCATGAACAATGACTAAAAGATTAGCAATTGATAGATGGCCAACACTGATACATTCACATAAATTACATATTTATGTCATCCGACTTATGAGTCCAAGTTACCTTTCATTTTCCCTTTTTCAACAGATAAGCATGTTAGCTCTATCATTATTTCAACAGATATGTATAAAAACTATATCCCACATTCACAGATAAGCATATAAGCTATATCCACATTCTCAACAGATATGTATAACCACAATGTCCCACATTCACAGATAAGCATATAAGCTGTATCCACACTTCACAAAGATAAGCATATAAGCTCTATCTTTACTTCTCTAGACAAGCATATGAGTTGTATCTACGGAGTTCATCCCCTATCTTCTCCCAACACTATCCGGTTTAGAGGTACATCCCCCATCTTCCCCTAAACCGCGGAGTACATCCCCCATCTCCTCCTCTACACATAACGTATACAAACACATTGGTTCTATATACAATCATTCAATATATACAGTTAATGTATTCTATCAACCGTCAAGTTCCATGACACATTCCATTGATTAGTTTCCGTTTGCCTAATCATCATGCATTGTCTACAACAATCACGACTATCCTCCACCGATAGCCCAAAGCAGTTATTTCTAAACAGAAAATAAATGCACAATGGATGTTCAATCAACATTTCATTTCCTCATTCTTCTCAATTAATTATCCCAATTAATTAAACAATGTAATTAGGTCGATTCCCATAATTAACATTACAACCCTTAGGTCCCATTTTCATCAATGATTCAACATTTATTCCATTTCTCCATGCCAAACATGCATCTAGGTTTATTATGAATAAAACCCCAACTTTTGTAAAATTACACAAAAGCCCCAAACTTTCACAAAATTACCAAACCAACCCCAACATCTCAAATACTAAAATTTAAAGACAAAACCCATAGAGAGGAGTAGGGTATCCCTACCTCGAAGTTTGAGCCAAAAAGGAGATGAAGACCCGAAGACCAACGTGCTCCAAATCCAAACTTTTTCAGATTAAATCAAAGCCCTCAACACCCTCTATCTATTTAACAAAGGCCCTAGGCTAGATACACACTCTAGGGAGATCAATTCTTAGAGAGAATATAAGTGTAGAGAGAGAGTGTGTCGGATCTAGGTTTTGAAAGAAAAAGGGAGTGAAAAAGTGATGTTCAAAAACGCTACTGTCCGCTGATATAAAACACGCTCGCTCGAGCGAAGCCTTTGTCGCTCGAGCGACCAGACACAGAAACTCTTGCTCGAGCCAAGGAACTCTCGCTCGAGCCAGAAACTCAGAAGTGCGCTCGAGCCAAAGAATGCTCGCTCGAGCCAACAACTCAAACCCTCAGGTCTGCAACCAGAAGCACGCTCGAGCGACCAACTCCTCGCTCGAGCGAAGAACAAACCAGACCGCTCGAGCGAAAGAAAGCTCGCTCGAGTCAAGAAACACAACTCTCAGGTCCAGAACCAGGTGCAAACACTCGCTCGAGCGAAGCCACTCTGGCTCGACCCACCAGACACGAACTCGACTCTCGCTCGAGCGACCAACTCCTGGCTCGAGCGAAGGTCCAAAAATCTGGGCAGCAACACTAGGCTCCCAAACACAACCAACCTGTAACAAACCTGCCCAACACATCCTATAACTCAAATACAAAGTAAAAAGGATGTAAACAAGATAATAAACAACTACCAACATCCACAGACACATGTCCGGATCACTGTACAACAAGGGTAAACCCGGGATCGCTATATTTACTTGATTATAAGGAGCTTAGAGTTATATATAATTTAATTAGAATTTTTGAAAAAATTGTGATTTATTTGCTTAAAAGAGAAATTTTGAGAAAAATAAAAAGTTGATGCCCAAATTGCAAAAGTGTAAACTTGGAATATGTTTGTAAGGTTATGAAAGAGTTATGTTTTAAATTTGAGCAAAAACGAACTTCGATTCGATTGGTTTTAAAAATTTTACCGGTTTGTGGCCAAAAGAGCATTTTTAAAGAAAATAATGGAATTACGTTTAACTTTTGGGGCTTTCGATCAAAATAGGATGTCATAGTTGAATAATGCTTGGAGAATGAGTTTGGAAAGGAAATGATGTTTTCTTGGGCATTAACGGTATTATTTTGCTTAATGTATCCGTTGGAATAAAACTGACACGGTTAGAAATGGATCTTGAGAGGTTACCGGACATGATTGTGATATAAAAACTAGTGTAGTTGTTTATATTTGATGAGATGTGGAATAGATTGTATTTATTGGAATTTTTTTGGAATTTAATTGTTTAAATATCCATTTAGAAATATCTGTTTTGGGCTATCGGTGGAGGATAGCCATGATTGTTGTAGAAATGCATGAGACTTAGGTAAATTGAACCACATTCCTCATTTGTTACATTGGACATTGCATTACATTCATTTCATTGGAAATATATCTATTTTTTAGAAATGTTTGGAAATGTATTTATTTGCGAAAAGATGAATACTTGGTGAATCTGGATAGGAGGTGTAGAACCGCGCAGTTACGTGTCGAGCCTTCCAGTTTACTGGTAAAAATGACAGTGGTAGTGCATTAGGGCCTACTTACAAACCCTCACCTAGAGATTTACAGAACCTGTATTCATGTAACAGATATGGTTTAAAATGGAAATGGTTTTATATCTGTTGTTGCATCTCAGCATTGCATGCTTTATAAAAAGAGAGATAAACTGTTTTATCATGAGCATACTCCTTTTTAGTCTTGTCATGGTCCATATGTTGTGTAGGATATCTCTATTGGGCTGTGGCTCACCCTATAAGGGAAACCATTTCAGGTACATGTGATATGCCTCCGCCAAGGCATTGACTTGGGAGGACTCGGAGCAGAGGCTTCATTTTTGTTTTATGGTTATTTGTTGAATGTAAGCCCAGGGTTGTATTTGCGTTGAATTGAAACTTCATTTTGTGTAACCAAGAATGTTCTTGGATAAATTTGTAAGCTTGTAGGGCACTTATTATCTGTTTGGTTTTCATTTCATACTAGTTGTAAAATGCATACTTGGGATTGGAACTAGAGCATTGAGATGTGAACAACATGTATTTGGCATTTGGGATTTAATGGAAATGGATGTATGGAATAGTTAGCTTTATATATGTGTTTGTCTATCAGGTGGGTTTTGTTGCATAAATAGATATACCCTGTCCAAATTTTCGGGGCGTTTCAGAAGTTGCCAACCTATGCCTAATAGAATTTGGAGATGATGATGAGAGAAATAATGAGTCTTATTTTTTTGATGAATTACAATCTGCATTTAAAGAATTGCATGATGAATTTCGAAAACTTGGCACTAAAAATATTACACTTAAAAAATTACTTTCAAATTCAACAAAAGAAAATGAATCTTTATCTAATAAAATTAAAGAGTTACAAAAAGATTTTTTTTTAAGATAAAAGAAGAAAATGAAATTTTGAAATCCAAAATTGAAAATGATTTTAAAAAGGAACTAAATGAATTAAAAATTGAAAATGATTTTTTAAAAAGGAGAACATTACTTTGAATAAAAATATAGAAGATTTGAATAATATTCTTTCAAAATATACTCAAAAAAGAGACCTTTTGGATAAAATTCTTAAGAGTCAAAATCGTACATTTGGAAGAGCCAGAATTGGGTATAAACCTTTTTCAAAAGAAAAAAACTTGCAAAAATGGTTTTATTTATGCTTCTTCTAGACACTTACATCTCACGTGTCATTTTTGTGGTAAAAAATGTCATATTTCACCATCATGTCCTATTAAAAGAAATCTTTTTACTAAAATAAAAAAGATGTGGGTTCCTAAAGATATTTCAACTCTGTTAAATTCTAACTTTTACGGACCTAAGAAAATATTGGTACCAATAAAAAAATCAAATTTTTGTAGGTATGTTTTAAGACAAAATTCAGTAACGATAGATGGTATCTCGACAGTGCGTGCTCAAGGCACATGACTGGAAATAAAGCTATATTGGCCACACTTCAATCAAAGGATGGTAGATATGTAACCTTCAGCGACAATAGTATGGAAAAATCATTGGTGTAGATAGTATTGGTAAAAAATCATTCTCCTATTATAGAAAATGTTTTACTTGTTGAAGGTTTAAAACATAATTTGTTTAGCATTAGTCAATTATGTGATAAAGGTAATAGAGTTATTTTTGAGAAAACTCACTGCACAATTGAGAACACCAAAGATAATAAAGCGTTGTTTGTAGGTCATAGATAGAATGTATATGTGTTTGATTTGCATAACTTGTCTTCTCATTTTGATGTCAAATGTTTATCTGCAATAAATGAAACTGGTTGGTTATGGCATAGAAGATTAGGACATGCTCATTTAGATTTAATTTTAAAATTTTCAAAAAAATGAGTTAATCATTGGTTTGCATAAAATTAGTTTTGAAAAAGACAAACTTTGTGATGCATGCCAACTGAGAAAACAAATTAGAATTTCTTTTAAATCCAAAAATATTGTTTCGACTACTAGACAGCTTCAACGCTTGCATATTGATTTATTCGGACCATCTAAAACATTAAGTTTAGGAGGAAAATCAAATGCTCTTGTCTGTGTTGATGATTATACTAGATATACATGGGTATTATTTTTAGCACACAAAAATGATGCTTTTTATAATTTCTCAAAACTTTGTAAAAGAATTCAAAATGAAAAAAAAAATCTTAATATTTGTAGCATTAGAAGTGATCATGGTAGAAAATTTGAAAATGATGATTTTATTATGTTTTGGGATGACCTAGGAATAGATCATAATTTCTTGGCTCCTAGGACTTCTCAACAAAGCGGTGTGGTTGAAAGAAAAAATATAACTCTTGAAGAAATGACCATGTACTATACTTTGTGAGAATATTTTACCTAAATATTTTTGGGCTGAAGCCGTTAACATTGTATGCTATGTTGTAAACCGTGTCATGATTAGACCTATTCTTAAGAAAACCCCTTATGAACTTTGGAAAGGTAGAAAACCTAATATTAGCCACTTGCATGCTTTTAGTTGTAAATGTTTTGTATTAAATAACAATAAAGATAACTTTGGAAAATTTGATGCTAAATTGGATCAAGCTGTATTTCTTGGTTACTCAAATTCTAGTAAAGTTTATAGAATATTCAATGAAAAAACTTTACTTGTTGAAGAATCTGTACACGTTGCCTTTGATGAATCCAGCAACATTGTTTCCAAGAATCTTGTAAGTGATGATATTGCAGAAACAAATCCAAAAATGGATAACATTTACACAACAAATAAAGAAAATCCATCTCCTGAACAAAATGAAGAAATCACAATGAAAAATCTTCAAGAGGAATATGCTCATTCAGAAAACGAATCAAATTTACCAAAAGAATGGAAGTATGCTCATAGCCACCTCAAAGACCTTATCATAGGTGACGCAACAGAAGGTATAAAAATTTGTTCCTCTATTAGAAATGTTTGTAGCAATTTAGCATTTGTTTCATAAATTGAACCAAAATTGTTTTTAGAAGGTGAAAAAGACGAAAATTGGATTTTAGCAATGCAAGAAGATTAAAACCAATTTAAAAGAAATAAAGTTTGGTTTTTGACCCTTTGGCCTAAGGATCATCTAGTTATTGGTACAAAATGGATTTTTCGAAATAAAATGGATGAATTTGGAGTTATTACTAAAAATAAAGCCAGATTGGTAGCTCAAGATTTAATCAAGAAAAGGGCATTGATTTTGATGAAATTTTTGCACCGATTGCAAAACTTGAAGCTATTAGAATGTTACTTGCTTTTGCATGTTTCAAAGATTTTAAATTATATCAAATGGATGTTAAAAGTATTTTTTTTAATGGGTACATTCTGGAGGAAGTTTATGTTGAACAACTTCTTGGTTTTGAAAATCATAAATACCTAGATGATGTTTTCAAACTCTGAAAAGCTTTATATAGTTTAAAACAAGCTCCTCGAGCATGGTATGAAAGATTGAGTAATTTTCTACTTGACAAAGGTTTTTCTCGAGGAAAAATAGAAACAACTCTTTTTATAAAAACCCAAAAGGAGGATATGCTAATTGTTCAAATTTATGTTGATAATATTATTTTCGGTGCTACTAATGAAAATTTGTGCAAAGAGTTTGCTAAAGATATGCAGGGTGAATTTGAAATGAGTATGATGGGGGAGTTAAATTATTTCTTTGGTCTACAAATTAAACAACAAATGATGGGATCTATTTAAATCAAACAAAATATATCAAGAATCTACTCAAAAGGTTTGCAATGGAATCATCAAAGCCTGCGACAACTCCAACGAGCACATTAATAAAAATAAACAAAGATGAGCAAGGTAAACCTATAGACGAAAAGAAATATCAAGGTATATGATTGGTTCCTTACTCTATCTTACTGCAAGTAGACCTGATATAATGTTTAGTGTTTATATGTGTGCACGTTTCCAATCCGCACCTAAAGAGTCACACATCATCGCAGTTAAACGTATTTTCAGATATCTTGTTGGCACTCCAAATTTAGGATTATGGTATCCTAAGGGAAGTATCTTTGAAATTTTTGGTTACTCAGATGCCGACTTTGCAGAATGTAGACTTGACTGAAAAAGCACTAGTAGTACTTGTCACTTTCTTAGACTACTCACTTCTTAGTTTGCAAAAAACAAAAATCAATGGTTCTATCAACTGCTAAAGCAGAATGCATTGCCGCCATTGGGTGTTGTGCACAATTGCTTTGGATGAAACAACAACTTCAAGATTTTGGACTTCACCATGATCATATTCCAATAAAATGTGACAACACAAGTATAGCGATTCCGGTTTTGACCCGACCCTAACTCTGGTTTCATGGTTTGTATTATTGTTCATGTCATATTTCCCTTATTTCTCATTGAGTTTGAGTATTAGAGTGTCTTGGGTGTGCTTGGAACAGGTTGGTTGCTAGTTGGTTCAAACTGTTGTTGTCCAGAATTTGGCCTCTTCGCTCGAGCGAGCTTTGTGAGCTCCCAGTATGCAGGCCTGCAAAGATACTGGGGAAGTAGTGTTCATCGCTTGAGTGAGACTTTTTGCGCTCGAGCGATGGTCTTCTGTCTATAAAAGTTTTGGGAATGTTTATTCTGCGTTGCGCTCGAGCGAAGATTCTTGCGCTCGAGTGAAACAATTTATTTGTCTCCGGTCGTTTGAGCGACAACTCCTGCACTCGAATGAGCTGTGCGTATATCAATTCGCAGGAACACCTTTTTATATCACTTTTTCATATCTTTTTTCTCAAAACCCTAGATCGACTCTCTCTCTTTCTCTTAAACCCAACTTCTTTCTACAAATACACCTAAATCTAAGGATCCCTCTACCCTCCTCTCTTCGATAAAAAGATAGAGCACTCTAGGGGGCTCTCATTTGATCCGAATAAAGCTTGGTTTCAGTGTCTTTAAAGTTCCTCCATTTCTTCCTGGGTCTTCTAAGCTTAAGGTAAGGACTTTCTACACTCTTCTATGAGTTTTAACTTGGTTATTTGTTGATGTTTAAGAAATATTGGAATTTGAGATGATTTTGAATAAACTTAGGGTTTTGGTTTAAAATCAAAAGAGGGGTTTTCAAATATATGTATTAAAAATGGCTATAGAAGTAGATATGAGGTTGTGTTGTGATAAATTTGTTGATTTTAATACTTGAGATGGATTTTGGAAAAATGAGAGTTTTACTCTAAAATGTCTCAAATAGTTATTTTGTATAAATAAATAAAATTGGTATTGGAAATGTGAAATTAGATGGATGTCTATATAAATGGTGGAGTTGGATACGTATTACCTCTCACCTATGGAAATTTGGATAATTTATCTATTTTTGAGATTGTTTATCTATTTAGAAATATCTGTTTTAGGCTATCAGTGGAGGATAGCTATGATTGTTGTAGAAATTGCGTGAGGATTAGGTGAATTGAAACTAATCTCTTATCCATTGTCATTGAATATGACTATGTCTTTAATACATTGTAAATGTATGATGTTTGGGAGGAGAAAGGGGATGTATTCTATGTTTGGGAGAAGAAAGGGAATGGACTCCATTGAATTAAGCTGGCCTGTGCATCTAGGGTGAAAGTCCTGAAAACCGCGTGTATATATGGGTACCGATTCTCGCGGACGAAATATCCGTAAAATAGAAAAATGGAAGTATTTATATAATATTTGTGTTGGTTAGAGACCCACTGAGTTGTACCCTCAGTTTGGTTTTCTGAATGGAATGGTGAATGACTTATGAAATGAAAATAAAATGAATTGAGATATAAAGCTAGGCATGACATGGTTTTGTAAAAGAGTTATAAGTGATTTTATCATGGGCATTGGATATGTATATCATACTTATATCTTTGTTAAGATTCATATATTGTGTTAAATTATCTCTACTGGGCTTTGTCTCACCCTACTTGGAAAGATCATTTTGAAGTGCTGGTGATATGCCTACATCAAGGACTTAGCTTGGGAGGATTGTAGAGCTAAATGCTCAATTTTATTTATTTTGTATTAAATTTTTGTACAAGTGTAGGGCTTTATTTGTAATGAGCTTACGACTCACTTTTGATGTACCAAGCCATGACTTGGAAAGATGTAAGCCTATAGGGCATCTGATTACTTGCTTAGCTCTTATTACATTATTATGGTTTGGTAACACATGTTGTAGATTCAGGGTGTCCTATTTATGAATGTATATCTCATGTGTCACTCTTTTGTACAATCGAATCTCATGTAATAAATGGATGTTTTTACTTTGATTTATATTGTTATTCACTTATCGTTTGGATGGTTTATTGTGTTTATTTTGGAGCGTTATAACTTGGTATCAGAGTGTATTGGGTTTAAATACTTTGGGTACTTGGGAGGTGATTATTGCCGCAGTGGGTTTGTCTCGCTTGATAGAGACCTTAGTATGTACGATGTGTTTACACGATAACATGCTTATGTGGTTATATGGGTATGGGATTTAGTTTCTAGGATGTTGATTGAGTTTACAGGTTTCTAGAAGTCCTATTAGAAAACCACTTGATCACTACTGTTTCTAATTGGAACTCTGGCAACGCTGCAGGACGGTCATTATCTAGAAATGAAATTCATTTATGTTTATGTAACAACGTGCTTATGTGGAGTGAATTACTGTTGTCTACCGCATTAGGATGTGAGTGAGTTAGCTTCGACGCATTTATAAATGTGCTAATCTCTTGTGTTACCTTCATTAGGATGTCAGGACGTTGACGTGGTGGTGATAGGCGTAGTAGGCCTATGAGGCATGAGGTGCCTTTACCGGATGATATTCTGGCACAAGAAGAAGGGACTGGTCAGACCAATATGGCCGAACCAGTGGGTCAGCAGGCCATAGGCACCTTAGCCCGCAAAATGGCCAGAGCATTGCCGGAGTCCATGGATATTCTCAGAGCTGAGAATCAAGTCCAGGCCCAAATAGCTGAGGTAGTGCCGTCATTCTTGAAATGTGAGTTTTTCCAATCAAATTCGAACGAGTTTTTGGGTGATCCCAAGGAACCATTGAAGGCGGATGAGTGGCTAGAATAGATGGTGAAGACATTTGAGATGCTCGGCATCAAAGATGGAGGTTTAAGGATGACCTTAGCGTCTTTCCAGTTGAAAGGAAACACGGGTCAATGATGGAAGTATGCGCGAGGGCAAATTAGGGTGACCTAGAAGGCTTTCGTTGACGCCTTCCAGGACAAGTTTTTTCCTTTTACAGTTCAGGAGAAGTTGAGAGATCAATTCTCTAAGCTTGCGTAGTTGAACACTCCGGTGGCCGAGTTTGAGGCCATATTTACTAGCTTGTTGAGGTTTGCACCAGAACTCGTGGCGGCTGAAAAGCATCGTGTTTAGAGTTCGAGAAGAGATTGAGGATCGAGCTCATGTTCAAAGTGGCTGGGTCAATGATTAGATACTATGGATGCCTTGTGAAGGCGGTAGCTCATCTGGAGACCGTAGTGTAAATAGAGGAGGAAAGGGTGAAGGGCTCCAAGATGAGTCAGGATATTCAATGGGACAGTAAAAGACAGAGGGGTTCTAATCCACAACAATCTCAGGGAGCTTAGTCGAGGTCCATTTTCCAATATCAAGTTCGGGTTCTTGGAGAGGTGGTCAGGGAGATATCATTTGTTTCAAGTGTGGTCAATTAGGCCACAAGTCTCCAGCTTGCTTGTAAAGAGGAAGAGAACAACGGTCTGCATTATCTTCAGCTCGTTCTCAGAGCCAATGTTAGGGGAGAGGCCAGCCGCTCACTTGTTATCAGTGTGGGAAGGCGGGGCACATAAAGAGGTTTTGCCCTCAGTTGGGCGACACACCTAGTGTTTCTAGTTCGAGGCAAACACAGAGCCACTAGCCGATTCCGTCAACATAGGCCTCAAGGGCTAATCAGGAAGCCTCTACGGCTTAATTATTGCATCAGGCTTATGCTCCAAGAAGTGAGCAGGTTGAGCAAAAACCTACAGGACGTGTGTATGGTGTTACCGCACCAGATCTTATAGCTCCTTCAGTAGTGAGAGGCACCTTCTTGTTTTGAAATTCAGTTGCTAATGTGTTGATTGATACAGGTGCATCCCATTCATTTATCTTGCCTACATTTGCATCGGTTTTGGGGTTAGAGTTAGCTCGGTTGGCATCTCCTCTCTGTGTATAGTCACCTATTGGTCGTGAGATTGTTTTGAAGAACGGGTGTCGGGGTTGTGACATAGAAGGTACCAGTCGCCGACTTCCTTTTGCATTTGTGTTTATATGTCTAGTTTTGATGTTATTTTGGGTATGGACTAGTTGTCGTTATATCGGGCTGTCATGGATTTCTACCGTTAGAAGGTTACTATATGTATCTTGAGCAGTGATTGCTTTTATTTCTTGAGGGACCGAATTGATAGAGACTTATCACCGATGTATGATCTGCGTGGGCAGAGTGAACTTAGTTGCCTTCTTGCCAACTTTTTGAGTAGGGAGTGTGATGAAGTCCAAGTTAAGTTGTCAAGGGTGGTTTATGAATACCCGGACGTTTTCCCGAGGATCTTACTAGTTTACCACCTCATCGAGAAATCGAGTTCTCTATTGATTTAGTGCCTAGCATGACACCGATTTCTATGACATCGTATAGATTTACACCTGCCGAGTTGAGTGAGTTGAAGATTCAACTCTAAGAATTGTTAGATAATGGTTTTATCTGTCCTAATACTTCACTTTGGAGAGCACCGGTTCTCCTTACCAAAAAGAAAGATGGTGCGTTGCGACTTTGTATAGATTACCGAAGTTGAACCAGGTAACTGTAAAGAACAAGTACCCAATGCCTCGTATAGATAATTTGTTTGATCAGTTGAAGGAGTCTTGTTGTTTCTCTAAGATAGACCTGAGATCGAGTTATAACCAGTTGAGAGTAAGGGAGGAGGATATCCAGAAGACGGCATTCCGTACGCGATATGGCCATTATGTGTTCCTAGTGATGCCTTTTGGGCTAACCAATGCACTAGCTGTGTTTATGGATTTGATGAACAGGATTTTTCATGAGTTCCTAGACCGTTTTGTAGTCGTCTTTGTGGACGACATCTTGAGTTACTCACCCTCTGATGAGGAGCAAAAGGAACACTTGCGAGTGGTGCTTGAGTTGCTTAGAGCCCACAAACTGTATGCTAAGTTTGGAAAATGTGAATTCTAGCTGAGGGAGGTTAAGTTCTTAGGCCATGTGGTATCCAGGGAAGGGGTGACTATAGATTCATCCAAGATAGAGGCAATGTAAGATTGGGAACAACCTAAGAATGCTTTTAAAATCCGTAGTTTCTTAGGGTTGGCTGGGTATTATCGTCGGTTCATGAAGGATTTCTCTAGATTAGCCTCACCATTCACTAGATTAACGAGAAAGGGAGTTAAGTTTGTGTGGAATGAGACTTATGAGAAGTTATTCCAAGAGTTTAAGGTTAGACTTATCACTGCTCTAGTATTGATTATTCTGGAGAGGGGTTTGGGCTATTCGGTGTATTGTGATGCCTTGCGGGAAGGTTTAGGTTATGTATTGATGCAAGAGGGGAAAGTAGTAGATTATAGCTCACGGTAGTTGAAAACACATGAGAGGAACTACCCTACTCATGACCTAGAGTTAGTGGCGGTGATATTTGCCTTAAAGATTTTGAGGCATTATCTATATGGTGAGAAGTTTAAAGTGTTTTCTGATCACAAAAGTCTAAAATATCTGTTTGCACAAAAAGACTTGAATCTGAGGCAGATGAGGTGTACAAAGTTCATAGAGGATTATGACTTTGAGTTACATTATCATCCGGGGAAGGCCAATGTTGTGGCCGATGCCTTGAGAGTAGAAAATCTATTAGCTATATAGCTTGTATTGCCATCCGGGAAGGGGAGATGTTGGGTGCCATTGGGGAGTTTGACTTGCATCTTGGCGAGTCTGTTGAGTCTGCAGCCTTATTTTTGGTAGATGCACAACTTATACTTCTGAACTGAGTGATAAAAGCACAGAGGGGTGACCTTAAGGTAGAATCCCTCCGGGAGAAGATCTCCAGTGGGAAGGTAAAAAGATGGTTGAACGTGTACTCCGACTCAAGTGTTAGATACCTTGACCGTCTCTTCACGCTAGAGTCTTGCCTAGAGGAAGTACTCCAAGAGTTTCATCATTCACGCCTTATGATGCATCTGGGAGGCACAAAGATGTATCACGACCTTTGTCGCCAATTTTGGTGGAAGAGAATGAAGAAAGATGTGGCTGTATTTGTATCGAGATGCCTTACTTGTCAACAAGGAAAGGCCAAACATCAAAGGCCAGCAGGTTTGTTACAACCCTTGCCTATAGCCAACTGAAAGTGGGAACATATCACGATGGATTTTGTTGTGGGCCTTCCTAGGACTCAACGGGGTAGTGATGCAATTTGGGTGGTAGTCGACTGGTTGAACAAATCGGCACACTTTGTTTCTATGCGCGTGAGTGACTTGGTAGATTATCTTGCTGACCTTTATGTTAGGGACACAGTGAGGTTGCACGGGGTCCCTGTGACGATTGTCTCGATAGAGATCTGCATTTCACAGCTCGATTATGGCAGAGCCTACAGAGTGCTTTTGGGCACGAGATTGACTTTTAGTACTGCGTATCATCCTTAAACTGACGGGCAGTCTGAGCGTACTATTTAGATCCTTAAGGATATGCTTCGGGGTTGTATTCTTGACTTTAAGAGGTCGTGAGAAAGACAGTTGCCCTTAGTGGAGTTTTCCTATAACAATAGCTTCCAATCGAGTATTGGCATGGCATCATTTGAGGCCTTGTATGATCGACCGTGTAGATCCCTTGTGTGTTGGGCTGAGGTGGGTGATGCACCTATGTTGGGTCCAGAGTAAGTCCGGGAGATGATGGAGAAAGTTGCACTTATCCGTAAGAGGTTGGTTACGGCCCAGAGTCGCTAGAAACGTTATACCGACCGTAGGAGGAGACCCTTGTCTTTTGAGGTGGGAGACCATGTCTTCTTGAAGATATCACCTAGGAGAGGTTTGATAAGGTTCAAAAAAAGTGGAAAGTTGTCCTCTCGAGTCATTGGTCCTTTTGAGATCCTTGAGTAGATTGAGGAGGTAGCTTATCGTTTGGCTTTGCCACCACAACTTTCTAGAGTTCATGATATGTTTCATATTATCATGCTTCGGAAGTATGAGCCAGATCTATTGAGACCGACTTAGAGGTAGATGAGGATGCCTCGTATGTGGAGAGACCAATGAGAGTCTTGGATAGTCGGAACCGAGTCTTGCGAGGCATGACAATTCCCTTGGTTAAAGTATTGTGGAAACATCACGGAGTTGAGGAAGCAACTTGGGAGCGTGAGTTGCAGATACATGAGAAGTACCCAGATTTATTTGTTGATGCTTGATCATGTATTGAAATTTTTATTATGTTAATGAAATATGAAAACATTGTATAGGTTTTGAGAATATGGAAACATTGTATATGTTATATATGTTTTGGAAACAAGGATTTAATATAAACATTGTATATGTTTTGGAGAAATGTGAATGGTATTTTCAATGTTGGAACTTGTGCATCGAGTTGATGAGAATGGATGACCGGCGAATAGGTCACGACATTAGAATTGATTACTTGTCATTATTGTGTTTAGTTTAAACATAACTTCAAAACTTGATTTGAAATTTCGGGGACGAAATTCCTTAAGGGGGGAAAATTATAGCAATTTCGGTTTTGACCCGACCCTGACTCGGGTTTCATAGTTTCGTATTATTGTTCATGTCTTATTTTCTTCATTTCTCATTGAGTTTGAGTATTGGAGTGTTTTGAGTGTGTTTAGAACAGGTTAGTTGCTAGTTGGTTCAAACTATTGTTGTCCAGAATTTGGCCTCTTCGCTCGAGCGAGCTTTATGAGCTCCCAGTATTTTTGCAGGCTTGCAAAGATGCTGGGAAGGTAGTGTTCTTCACTCGAGCAAGACTTCTTGCGCTCGAGCGACAACCTTCTGTCTATAAAACTTCTAGGAATGTATATTCTGCGCTCGAGGGAAGATTCTTACGCTCGAGCGAAACAATTTATTTGTCTCTGGTCGCTTGAGCGATAACTCCTACGCTCGAGCGAGTTGCACGTATATCAGTTCGCAGGAACACCTTTTTACATCACTTTTTCATATTTCTTTCTCTCAAAACCCTAGATTGACACACTCTCTCTCTCTCTCTCTAAAACCCAACTTCTTTCTACAAATACACCTAAATCTAAGGATCTCTCTACCCTCCTCTCTTTGATAAAAAGATAGAGCACTCTGGGTGCTCTCATTTGATCCGAATAAAGCTTGGTTTCTGTGTCTTTGAAGTTCCTCCATTTCTTCCTTAGTCTTCTAAGCTTGAGGTAGGGACTTTCTACACTCTTCTATGAGTTTTAACTTGGTTATTTGTTGATGTGTAAGAAATATTAGAATTTGGGATGATTTTGAATAAACCTAGGGTTTTGGTTTAAAATCAAAAGAGGGGTTTTCAAATATATGTATTAAAAATGGTTATGAGAGTAGATATGAGGTTATGTTGTGATAAATTTGTTGATTTTGATACTCGGGATGGATTTTGGAAAAAGAGGAGTTTTACCCTACAATGTCTTAAATAGTTATTTAGTATAAATAAATGAAATTGGTATTGGAAATGTGAAATTAGATGGATGTCTATATAAATGGTGGAGTTGGATACGTATTACCTCTCACCTATGGAAATTTAGATAATTTATTTGTTTTGGAGATTGTTTATTTGTTTAGAAATATCTATTTTGCTGGAGGATAGCTATGATTGTTGTAGAAATTGCATGAGGATTAGGTGAATTGAAACTAATCTCTTATCTGTTGCCATTGAATATGACTATGTCTTTAACATATTGTAAATGTATGATGTTTGGGAGAAGAAAGGGGATGGACTCCATTGAATTAAGTTGGCATGTGTGTCTAGGGTGAAAGTCCTGAAAACCACGTGTATACATGGGTACTGATTCTCGCGGACGAAATATCCGTAAAATAGAAAAATGGAAGTATTTGTATAATGGTTGTGTTGGTTAGAGACCTATTGAGTTGTACCCTCAGTTTGGTTTTCTGAATGGAATGGTGAATGACTTATGAAATGAGAATAAAATGAATTGAGATATAAAGCTAGGCATGACACGGTTTTGTAAAAGAGTTATAAGTGATTTTATCATGGGCATTGGATATGTATATCATACTTGTATCTTTATTAAGATTCATATATTGTGTTAAATTATCTCTACTGGGCTTTGTCTCACCCTACTTGGAAAAATCATTTTGAAGTGCTGGTGATATGCCTCCACCAAGGACTTAGCTTGGGAGGATTGTGGAGCTAAAGGCTCAATTTTATTTATTTTGTATTAAATTTTTGTACAAGTGTAGGGCTTTATTTGTAATGAGCTTACGACTCACTTTTGATGTACCCAAGCCATGACTTGGAAAGATGTAAGCCTATAGGGCCTCTAATTACTTGCTTAGCTCTTATTACATTATTGTGGTTTGGTAACACATGTTGTAGATTCAAGGTGTCCTATTTATGAATGTATATCACATGTGTCACTCTTTTATACAATCGAATCTTATGTAATAGAAGGATGTTTTACTCTAATTTATACTGTTATTTACTTATCGTTTGGATGGTTTATTGTGTTTATTTCGAGGCGTTACAACAAGTGCCATTGACCTTTCAAAAAATCATATTCAGCACTCGCGCACTAAACACATTGAAATAAGGTATCATTTTCTAAGAGATCATATATTCAAATGTGACATTGAACTCGAATTTGTGCCTACAAATCATCAATTAGCTGACTTATTTACCAAGCCTGTTAATGAAAAACAATTTTGTTATATTAAGACTGAACTTGGTATGTTAAATACTTCTATATAATAATTATGTATAATAAATAAATAAATATTTTTTTTTTATTTATAAAACCTCTCTCTCTCTCTCTTTGCTCTCTCTCATTCTTCGTCTTATTCTCACTTTCGCTCTCTGTTTCTCTCTCTGTTTTCCTATCTCTCTCTCTCTCTCTCTCACACGCTCTCGCTCTTTCTCATCATCCAACTCCGACCCCATCACCACTATCATCCATCACTTTCATCACTACCATCATCCACCCAGAGCCCTCACCGATCTACCAAGATCCATCACTGCTCTACACAAAACCTTCATCACCGATCTTCGACATCATTTCCGATTCATCAAGATCTGTTACTAATCCATCAAGATCAATCACTGATCTACAAAAATTCGTCACCGATTTACAAACATTCATCCCCGATCTTCTCCATTCTTTCCGATCATCAACATCAATGCCGATCAACATGTTAAAATTATTTTTGCAATGTGTGATGTTTTTTATATGGTTGTAAGTGCTCCAAACTCTCTTGTATTTAAACAATTGCTTCTACCTGGTATGAAGAAATTGTTTTTATTTGTATTTTCTCTTTTTATGCTAGTGCACTCGGTGTAGTTGTTTATAGCTAGATCTTAATGGCCCTTGGTATTATAAATTGGTAATCTATTTCTTATAATTTGTATAATTTTTAGTGAATTAATTTAGGGGGAGACTTGTATTATATAATCTTTTGAGATTAAATCAATAAAATAAAAAATAAAAAATAAAAATATGTATAATCTTAAGAGGCGCTTGTATATTCTATGCATAATTTTAGGAGGAGTATATATAGTTATCCACTATTTTTTTTTTCTTCACTCCTTATCTGCATCAACAATTTTTTTTTTTTTTTTGGGCAAAGACAAACAATTTTTTCAAAGAGAAATGCTTGCAATTTTACTTTAGAAGGAGAAACTATTGCTCAATTACATGTACGATTTGAGAAGGTTTCAAAGATTTTTTTGCGTTTCACTTCTCTCAACAACTTTTCATGAGCTTCCTTTACATGTCTCTCTTTATTTTCAACTTCTATGTGTCTTGGCATTATAACTGTTGCATAATATTGCACCGCATTCTCCAACTGAGAATTTTTCCTCTCTAGATCTCTCTTCTCCTGACAAGTATTAGCCAATTGTTGTTTTAAAAAGCTCACCTCATCTTTCAATTGTTGATTCTCTTGTATTCTTACTTGTAGTCGTCGAGCCATATTGGACACTGCAGTCATCGTTTATGTACTAAGAGTCATAGTGTTATTAATAGTATCGATATCACTACGATTACCAAAAATATTAGGACTCTCATTTACTGGAATCCCGTGTGACGGCACTATCGGTAACCTTTCACTTGCCTAAATTACAGGTGCCTCATGCATGTCAGAACCATTGATGGCTAAGGTAAGGAATGACATAATTACAGAAGAAAGTAAAACAAAGTTTTCTCTAACAACACTTGACGATTTCGTACCTCTGCCTATCATCTTTGTCACTTTTTATACACTCCACCAATCCAATACTCGATGCATATCTGCTCAAATCTCTTGTTTGTCAACATTTTGGGCACCACTGCACCATTTTTCAAGAGATGCTACAAAATCCCCACAATGATCACGAAAAGACATAAGAACAATTATTATATTTTTGGCAAATCGGATTATTTTCTCAAATGTGTTTATCTAATTTTGTTTTGGTCACTGAAAATTTATTCTCTCTAAAACCTTCCTATCTACATATTTTATTTTGATGATGTCAAAAGGAGAGAAAAATTATTGCTATGCATGTGCTGCTTTAATTATCAAATATCTTATGTTGCTAAGTAATCAAATATTTTGTTAATTTTAATTTTGTGCCAAATACATACATGTCTTGCCATTATCAAAAAGAGGGAGATTGTTAATCATATTGTTTAATTTTGATGATGTCTAAAATATTAATTGATAAATTATGATTTTTTTTTATATACATATTTTATATTATTTGACACAAAATTTTATTTATTTTTGGCTAATCTGTCACGCCCTCAAAATAATAACATTAAACACATCCATATAGAGACATGCATTGATACATAAAAGTCCACATTCATCTATTCATCAGAGTATTTCATTACAAAAGTATTACATGTTTACAACAAAAGCAAATGCCCTACGGGCTTACAGCTTTCCAAGTTAACACTTGGTTACAAAAGAGAGTGCTAACTTAATTACACATTAAGTCCTTGGCTTAAATCTATATGTAATACAATCAAGGAAAATAAGGCAACAAAAGTATGTCTGCCTCTAGCCTCCCAAGCTATGTCCTCAGAGGTGGCATGCTACCTGTACCTGAAAATGATGTTCCCATATAGGGTGAGCCACAGCCCAGTAGACATATACTAAACTGAATATGAACAATGCCTAAAAGATTAGCAACTGATAGATGGTCAATACTTACACTTCCATTTACATCTTATTATAGTTCCGTGACAGTCAAGTCTATGTTACAATTCACTTTCCATTTCTTATTCAACTTTGAGTTTGAAAACAAGGCTCAGTACTCTGGCCAAAACATTTGATGAGATTATGGTTCATCACTAGAACACCTTCGAAATTCAAGGTGGATACACATTTTGGTGTTGTACCAATAACACATAGACCACTTCCATACTTCACAAACGATGGTGATATACATTTTAGTGATATATCAAATCAAACAAACATTTCAATAGATAAGCATATAAGACATATCACACTACAACAGATAAGCATATGAGCTATATCAACACTTCAACAGATAAGCATATGAGCTATATCAACACTTCAACAGATAAACATATGAGCTGTATCATCACTACAATGGGAGAGCATATGAGCTGCATCCCTGGGTCCATCCCCCATCTTCCCTTAACCATTAACCAGTTTAGAGGTACATCCCCCATCTGCCCCTAAACCGTGGAGTACATCCCCCATCTCCTCCCATACACAAGCAATACATATAAACACAGAATCATATACATAATCAATCAATACATAAAGTTAATGTATTCTATCAACCGTCTACACATAATGCATATAAACACATTGGTCATATATACACTCAATCAATACATAAAGTTAATGTATTCTACCAACCGTCATACTCTATGACACATCCGATTGATTAGTTTTTAGTTTGCCTAATCATCATGCATTGTCTACAACAATCAATACTACCCTCCACCGGTAGCCCAAAGCAATTATTTCTAAACAGGAAATAAATGCACAAATGGATAATATATCAACATTTCAATTAGGTGAGCAATAAATGATTTAACTACACCCTTTAGTCCCATACATTCCCAATTTCAACATTTCCAATTCGATTCCTCATTCCTTTTAATCAATTATATACATTAATTAATTAAAACAATTAGGGCAAATTACCTTAATTAACAAAACAACTCTAAGGTTTCATTTTCATCCACGATCCATCATCCAACTCATTTTCTTTCATACCAAACTTGCATACAGGTTTATTCCAAACAAAACCCCAATTTTTGTAAAATTACACAAAAGGCCCAAACTTTCTCAAATCTACCCAACAACACCCAACATATCAAAATGCTAAAATTTAAAGACAAAATCCATAAGGAGGAGTAGGATATCCCTACCTCGAATGATGGGTCCCAACGAAGGAGATGAAGAAACGAAAATGCTCCAAATCCCAAAATTTTCAGATTAAAAGATAGCCCTCGACGATCAACACAACTTTTGTAAAGGCCCAAGGTGAGAAAACAACTCCTACTAGATCAATCCTAAGAGAGAAGTTAGGGTTTTAGTGAGAGGAACTCTCAAAATGGCTTTTTTTGGAAAAGTAAGAGAGAGAAAGAAAAGTGAAAAGTGATTGAAAATCACCCAGCGAATAACTCATATACGCACGACCCGCTCGAGCTGAGAATAGAACGCTCGAGCGTCAAGCACAAATATCTGGTACCGCTCGAGCGTAAGGATGACCGCTCGAGCGCCAAGAAACAAAAGCAAAACACATCCGCTCAAGCGTGAAGAACCAGTCCGCTCGAGCGTAGATTTTTATCTCCCAGAACTTTTCAGAAAAAGAACCACCCGCTCGAGCGCCAACAATCCCGCTCGAGCGTGACTCGCTCGAGCGCAAGAAACCCGCTCGAGTGTAGAAAGCACACCTGCAGAAGTTTTGTAGGGCCACGAAATACTGGAAGTGCGTAAACCCCGCTCGAGCTCAAGAAGGCTCGCTCGAGCGGACAACCAAAAACCAAACTCCGCTCGAGCGCAGAATGACCCGCTCAAGCGTAACACCAAAATTCAGGGCAATAACACTAGAGACCAAAACTCAATCCACCTGTTCGAAACATGCCCAACACATCCTAAAACTCAAACACTAAAAGCAAAGGATAGAAACGAGAATAAGACGACAACACAACCACAGAACCGAGTCCGGATTACAGTTAAACAACCAAGGGGAAAAACCGGGATCGCTATATGATCACTATTCATCTTTTGACAAATTTGATATTGATTGGTTGTATTACTTTGAAAATTTTAATATTAATTGGTTGTATTATTTGATATTGATTGGTTATATTATTTTGACAAATTTGATGAGTTGTCTTCTTTTAACAAATTTGATATATCCACATGAAATAGTTTGTTATTTTTATTAAAGTATATTTAAAATGTCTACAACCATTACAAAAATCATAAAAGGGGTATATATTTTTATGTCTGATATAAATATTTTTTAAAAGAGATTTTGCTATACATACAAATATTTTATTAAAAATATCAATGTACATTCAAATATTTTAATATAAAAATTACTACGCAATCACTGTGCACTTTTTTGTTTCTTACGTGAAATGTTTTAAAATGAGCTGTTACTATTGATTAATAGCAACCCATAACCTTTTATCAAACCTACCTATGATTGATTTGTTTTTTGAAAATGGAAAAGCACCAAAAACCAGCTATTATTTTTTATTTTTATTTTTTTGAAAAGATGAAGCCGCATATTGAGCATGCCTCAACTACAAACCCACGTGAAGGGACTCCAAAGTTCGAAGAGGAGCATCCCCTCCTCCAACGGGCATATATTTTTCAATATAAATAGAAGTGTTTTGTGTGAAGAAAAATTAAGAACTAGAAGAGAGAAAAAAAAATCAGTGTGCTCCAAAATTTTGAATGTATTTTGTATTTTGATATTTTATTTTCAGATCTAAGTGTTGTCTTTGTTCTAACATTTTTATATCTATTCTTTGTGAGAAAATTATTATAAAAGAGGGCTAAGTTCTCTTATATTTATTCATTGTTTTGTGAGAAAATCTTGTAAGGGTGAGACATTTATTATTGAGTGAGACTTAATAAATAAAAGTAATACCTGTGTAAAATCCACAAGCTTGGTGAAACCTTGGTGGCGTATTGATTCATTTTGATCATGAAGAAATTCTCAAGGAGGTTCCTTAGGGAGTGGACGTAGGCCCGGTATGCCGAACCATTATAAATCTCAATGTTTGATTTTCTCTCCCTATCTCTCTTACTTTTATATTGATGATTATTGTTATGTTTTTTATTTGTTAAAATTTGAATATTGTGTTTATTATTTTTTAATATTGCAAAAATTATTTTTTAACCCAATTTACCCCCTCTTAGGTTGCCTACCTGGGATAACATCACGAAAACTAGAATACATGCTCTGATACCAATTGTTATCCCAGGCAACTCGAGAGGGGGGTGAATTAGGTAAATAAAAATAATTACACAATATTAATTATAATATTCAAAATATTCAAATTTTGACTAGTAAAAAATAGAGCAATAATAATCAATATAGAAGAGATAAGGAGCGAAGAGCAAACACAGAAATTTAGAGTGGTTCGACATGTTTAGCTTACGTTTACTTCTAAAAGATCTCCCTCGAAAATTTCTTCACTATCAATCAATTAAATACACCACCAAAGTTTCACCAAGCTTGTGGATTTTACACAAGTCTTACTTTATCTGTTGAGCCTCAATCAACAATAAATGTCTCACCTTTACAAAGTTCTTTCATAAATTAATCAATAAATATTAGAGGTACTTCAGTCTCTTTTACAATGATTCTCTCTTAAAGAGTAGATATGAAAGTGTAAGAACAAATAGAATAAATGAGAACACTTAGAAAATATCAGATCTCAAAGTGAAAGAACAAAATAAAAATGCAATCGAAAAATAAAACTTGAATACTCAGATTTTTTCTCTTCACAATCGTTATTTTTCTCCAAGAAAAATGTTTCTTTTATAGCCGAAAAATATATCTATTAGAGGAGGGAAATGCTCCACGTATGCTTGATATACCGTTGGAGAAGGGAGGCGCTCCTCTTCTGACAACTTAATCATGTGAAGAAGCTTCACACGGAGAAGACAGTTTTTTGGGCTTGGGCATGCCGCTACAGCTTTTTCTCTTTCAAATTTGCAAATAGAAGTTTGAAATTATAGGCCAAAAGTTGCTTTTGATGAATAATAAAATTTGAAATTATAGGCCAAAGGTCTTTTTTGATGAATAGTGAAATACAATTTGCTCAGTAACTTTTCTATTAAAAAATATATAATGCATTGAAAATTCTATTTAAATATTATTTGTCTTTGAATCCATCATATATATACAAGCATGTAGCAAAGCAGATAATATTTTGTGTCAAATGATATAAAGTACTTATCATATGAAATCATAACATATCTAATGTATTTTAGACATCATCAAAATCAAACAATATGATTAACACCTTTCCTAATATTGAACCTAGTTTTGACTTAAACATTGTAGGAGCTTTTTTGGCACACCACTCGCTCAAGAAGCTTGCTATTGTTGTTTACAAAAGCAAAACATCGTTGAAGGCTTAGAAGGAGGTTTTAATCACATGTTCACGTGCAGAGAAATCTATGTTTTGTACAAGTAGCGTGCTAAAGGTTGCATGGCTTTATACTTTTCAAGAGTAGTTACAGAATTTTTGCAATCTCTTACTTTGAAACGGAGTTTCGAGAAAAATCACTTAACATGTAACGCCCTCAAAATAACAACATTAAACCCATCAGATAAGACATGCATTTACATATAAACTAACCACATTCCTTTATTCCTTAGAGTTCCATTACATAAGTATTACATGCTAACATCATAACAAAATGCCCTACGGGCTTACAGCTTTCCAAGTTAACACTTGGTTACAACAAAAGAGTACTAACTCGTTTACACATTAAGCCCTTGGCTTGAAGTTACATGTAATACATCAAAAGTTAAGCAACAAAAGTATGCCCGCCTCTAGCCTCCCAGCTATGTCCTTGGAGGTGGCATGCTACCTGCACCTGAAAATGATATTCCCATATAGGGTGAGCCACAGCCCAGTAGAAATACACTAAACCAACCATGAACAATGACTAAAATATTAGCAATTGATAGATGGCCAACACTGATACAATCACATAAATCACATATTTATGTCATACGACTTATGAGTCCAAGTTTCCTTTCATTTTCCCTTTTTCAACGGATAGGCATATAAGCACTAACCACATTCTCAACAGATATGTATATCAACAATATCCACATTCTTAGATAAGCAAATAAGCTATATCCACATTCTACAACAGATATGTATAACCACAATATCCACAGATAAGCATATGAGCTATATCCACACATCACAAAGATAAGCATATAAGCTCTATCTTCACCTCTAGACAAGCATATGAGCTGTATCTATGGAGTTCATCCCCTATCTTCTCCCAACACTAACCGGTTTAGAGGTACATCCCCTATCTTCCCCTAAACCGCGGAGTACATCCCCTATCTCCTCCTCTACACATAACGTATACAAACACATTGGTTCTATACACAATCACCCAATACATACAATTAATGTATTCTATCAACCGTCAAGTTCCATGACACACTTCATTGATTAGTTTCAGTTTGCCTAATCATCATGCATTGTCTACAACAATCACGACTATCCTCCACCGATAGCCCAAAGCAGTTATTTCTAAACAGAAAATAAATGCACAATGGATATTCAATCAACATTTCATTTCTTCATTCTTCTCAATTAATTATCCCAATTAATTAAACAATGTAATTAGGTCAATTCCCATAATTAACATTTCAACCCTTAGGTCCCATTTTCATCAATGATTCAACAATCATTCCATTTTTCTATGCCAAACATGCATCTAGGTTTATTATGAATAAAACCCCAACTTTTGTAAAATTACACAAAAGCCCCAAACTTTCACAAAATTACCAAACCAAGCCCAACATCTCAAAATACCAAAATTTAAAGACAAAACCCATAGAGAGGAGTAGGATATCCCTACCTTGAAGTTTTAGCCAAAAAGGAGATGAAGACTCGAAGATCAACGTGCTCCAAATCCAAACTTTTTCAGATTAAATCGAAGCTCTCAACACCCTCTATCTTTTCAACAAAGGCCCTAGGCTAGATTCACACCCTATGGAGATCAAATCTTAGAGAGAATGTAAGTTTAGAGAGAGAGAGGCTCGGATTTAGGGTTTGATCAAAGAAAGGAAGTGAAAAAGTGATGTTTAAAACGCTACTGTCCGCTGATATAAAACACGCTCGCTCGAGCGAAGCCTTTGTCGCTCGAGCGACCAGACACAGAAAACTCTCGCTCGAGCCAAGAAGTTCTCGATCGAGCGAAGAAAAACCCAGACCGCTCGAGCGAAGGAAGCTCGCTCGAGCCAAGAAAGGCAACTCTCAGGTCCAGAACCAGGTGCAACCGCTCGCTCGAGCGAGCCACTCTGGCTCGACCCACCAGACACGAACCCCACTCTCGCTCGAGCGACCAACTCCTCGCTCGAGCGAAGGTCCAAAATTCTGGGCAGCAACACTAGGCTCCCGAACACAACCAACCTGTAACAAACCTGCCTAACACATCCTATGACTCAAATATGAAGAAAAAGGAATGTAAACACGATAATAACCAACTACCAACATCCACGGACACATGTCCGGATCACTGTACAACAAGGGTAAACCCGGGATCGCTATAACCTCCCCCCCTTAAAGAATTTCGCCCCCGAAATTAAGAACAAGTTTTCAAAAACAGGTTTTCCTCCATTTTAGACAATGTTACATTTTAACATTCAACAATTCGACCCATTACCGGTCATCCCATCCCTTTAACAAGAGACATATCACAATATGTAAACAACATATGTATTATTAACATGCACCAACATTATGCACTAACTTTCCAATGTCAACAATATACTCAACATATATAGTGTCACGTTCAACTTCCATATGAGGCAAGTTCCAAAACATACTTCCAATAATCAAAACATTTTCAATGTTTCACAACTTAAGACATATATAATAGCTCTTAAGTTCAACAAAATGTAAAATTTAAATACAAGATCACACATCAACAAACAAGTCCGGATATTTCTCACGGACTCCCAACTCACGTTCCCAAGTGGCTTCCTCCACTCCGTGATGTTTCCACAAGACTTTCACCAAAGGAATGATCTTGCCACGCAGGACTTGATCCCGCCTATCCAAGACCCGAACCGGTCTCTCCTCATACGAGGCATCCTCATCTACCTTTAAATCGGTCCAATCCAGCACATGTGATGGATCTGGCTCATACTTCCGAAGCATACTCACATGAAACACGTCATGCACTCCGGACAACTGCGGCGGTAAGGCTAACCGATAAGCAACCTCACCTATCCTCTCAAGGATCTCAAAAGGACCAATAAACCGAAGGGGATAACTTCCCACTCTTCCCAAACCTCATCAGGCCTCGTCTAGGTGATATCTTCAGAAAGACATGATCACCTACCTCAAACGCCAAAAGCCTCCTCCTACGATCGGCATAACTCTTTTGTCGACTCTGGGCTGTAACAAGCCTCCTACGGATAAGCTCAACTTTCTCCGTCGTCTCCCTAACCAACTCCGGACCCAACAAAGGTGCATCACCCACCTCGGCCCAACACACTGGAGACCTACACGGTCGGCCATACAAGGCCTCAAACGGTGCCATACCGATGCTAGACTGAAAACTGTTGTTGTAGGCAAACTCTACCAATGGCAAATGCCTCTCCCACGTCCCATTGAAGTCCAGGACACAACCCCGAAGCATATCCTCGAGGATCTGAATAGTACGCTCGGACTGCCCGTCAGTCTGAGGATGATAAGCCGTACTAAAGGTCAACTTAGTGCTCAAGGCACTCTGCAAACTCTGCCACAACCTAGTAGTAAAACGAGGATCTCTATCTGAGACGATCGTCACTGGGACCCCGTGCAATCTCACTACATCCCGAATATACAAATCGGCAAGATGATCTACCGAATCTCTCACGCGCATAGGAATAAAGTGCGTCGACTTAGTCAACCGGTCTACAACCACCCAAATAGCATCACTACCCCGCTGAGTCCTCGGAAGACCTACAACGAAGTCCATAGTGACATGCTCCCACTTCCACTCGGTAATAGGCAAGGGTTGCAACAAACCTGCTGGCCTCTGATGCTCGGCCTTCACTTGCTGGCAAGTAAGGCATTTCGATACGAAAACAGCCACATCTCTCTTCATACCCCGCCACCAAAATTGGCGACCCAAATCCTGATACATCTTAGTACCTCCCGGATGCACCGCAAGGCGCGAATGGTGAAACTCTCGGAGTACTTCCTCTCGGCAAGACTCCGGTACAAACAAACGGTTTCGGTATCTCACACTCAGGTCGGGATACACCGTCAAACCCTTCTCAACCTTCCCACTGGAGATCTTCCCTCGGAGGGATTCTACCTCAAGGTCACCTCTCTGTGCCTCTAACACTCTAATCACAAGTGTAGGCTGCGCAACAACAGAAAACAAGGCCGCAGCCTCAACAGATTCGCCCAGTAGCAAATCAAACTCGCCAAGTGCTCCCAACATCTCCCATTCCCGGATGGCTATACAAGCTACCTCACCAATGGTCTTCCTACTAAGGGCATCGGCCACAACATTGGCCTTTCTCGGATGATAGTGCAACTCAAAATCATAATCCTCGATGAACTCCATCCACATCCTCTGCCTCAAATTCAAGTCTCTCTGTGTAAACAGATACTTCAAACTCTTATGATCCGAGAATACCTTGAACCTCTCACCATAAAGGTAGTGCCTCCAGATTTTCAAGGCAAAGATCACTGCTGCTAACTCTAGGTCGTGCGTGGGGTAATTCTTCTCGTGTATTTTCAACTAACGTGAGCCATAAGCTACCACCTTCCCTTCTTGCATCAACACATAACCCAAACCCTCTCGTGAGGCATCACAATAAACCGCATAACCCAACCCTCTCTCCGGAATAATCAACACCGGAGCGGTGGTCAATCTAACTTTCAACTCTTGGAACGACTTTTCACAAGTCTCACTCCACACAAACTTGACTCCCTTCCGAGTCAGTCTAGTCAACGGTGACGCTAACCTGGAGAAATCTTTCACAAATCGACGGTAATACCCAGCTAATCCCAGAAAACTGCGGATCTCAAACACACTCTTAGGCTGTGCCCAATCTTGCACTGCCTCAACCTTGGATGTATCAACAGACACCCCTTCCCCGGATACTATGTGGCCTAAGAATTTGACTTCCCTCAGCCAGAACTCACACTTCCCAAACTTGGCATACAGCCTATGGGCTCTAAGTAACTCAAGCACCACTCTAAAGTGTGCCTCGTGCTCCTCCTCAGAAGACGAATAGATAAGGATATCGTCCACGAAAACAACCACAAATCGGTCTAAGAACTCCCGAAAAATCCGGTTCATCAAGTCCATAAAGACTGCCGGTGCATTGGTAAGTCCGAATGGCATCACCAGAAACTCATAATGGCCATACCGCGTACGGAATGCCGTCTTCGGAATATCCTCTTCCCTGACCCTCAACTGGTGGTAACCCGATCTCAAGTCTATCTTAGAGAAACAACGGGAACCCTTCAACTGGTCAAACAAATCATCTATACGGGGCATAGGATATTTATTCTTAACCGTAGCCCGATTCAACTTCCGGTAGTCTATACACAATCTCAAGGCACCATCTTTCTTTTTAACAAAGAGGGCCGGCGCTCCCCACGGTGAAACACTAGGGCGAACAAAGCCCTTATCGAGCAATTCCTGGAGCTGAACTTTCAACTCAACCAACTCTGCTGGAGCAAAACGGTAAGGTGCCATAGAAATCGGCGCCGTGCCGGGCACTAAATCAATAGAGAACTCTATCTCTCGGTGAGGTGGCAAACTAACAAGATCTTCGGGAAAGACGTCCGAATACTCACAAACCACCCTCGGCAACACAAGCTGGGTCTCACCACTCTCACCACTCTCAAAGCTGGCAAGTAGACTACTAAGCTCACTTCGCCCTCGCGAATCATACCCCGGTGGCAAAACACTACCAACCCGGTCTCCCAAGAAATGGAACCACTCCCCGCTCAAGGTACATAACGTGACCCTCTGGCGGTAGCAATCAATAACAGCCTGGTATGACGATAGCCAGTCCATACCCAAAATAACATCAAAGCCCTTCATGGACATGACAACAAACGGAAAATGAAGCCTATAGTCGGCGACCTCTATATCACATCCTCTAACACCCTGTTTCAGAATCAACTCACCACCCAAAGGCGATACCACACAAATAGGAGATGCTAACCGTGCTAACTCCAATTCCAAAACAGATGCAAATGCAGCAGATACAAAAGAATGAGATGCACCCGTGTCTATCAACACATTAGCAACTGAGTTGCAAAACAGAAAAGTACCTCTCACTACTGATGGAGCCGGTACTAAATCCTGCTCGGTAACAGCATACACGCGCCCCGTAGGCCCCTGGTCTACCTGCTCACCTCTCGGAGCAAAAGACTGCTGCACAGACTGGGATGACGAAACTCCCGGATTGGCCCTCGAGGCCTGCACAGACTGAGCTGGCTGAAAACCCTGCGTCTGCCTAGAACCAGACGCTCCCGAAGTGGCACTCAACTGTGGGCAAAACCTCTTCAGGTGCCCAGGCTGTCCACACTGATAACAAGTCAAGGGCTGCCCCCTGCCCAAACTCTGACTCTGCGGTCTAGCTGAAGAAGAAGCAGCATTCTGACCCCCACCCTTCTGCGGGCAAACTGAAACCTTGTGACCCAGCTGGCCACACTTGTAACAAGTGAATTCCCCCTGACTGCCTCTCCCCGAGCCTACACTCGGCACTGGAAAGGTCGATCTAGAGACTGCACCCTGAGACTGCTGAGGGTTATAACCCTTCTGTCTCCTGCCATCACTCTGACTATCCTGGCTCCTCTTGGAGCCCCTCTGTTCTTCCTCCTCCTCCTGCATCATAATCTCCATATGAGCAGCAGCATCAACTAGGTGTCTATACTCTCGGATGTAAGACCCACCAACTCTCAACTTGAGGCCCCGCCTCAACTTCCGCTCAAACTCATAGCAACGACGTTCCTCAGACGCCACCAGTTCCGGTGCAAACCTGGACAGACTGGTAAAAGTAGCCTCAAACTCGGCCACTGACAAGCCCTGCTATTTAAGCCGGCTAAACTGATCCCTCAGCTTCTCCCTAGCTGCTGCAGACAAAAACCTCTCCTGAAAAGCATTTATAAACGCCTCCCAAGTACCGCCCACACGAGCCTTCTCGTACTTCCACCATTGACCCGCATCTCCCTTCAGCTGGAAGGATGCCAAGGTCACTTTCAGTGCTCCGTCCTCAATGCCAAGCATCTCGAACGTCTTACTCATCTGTTCTAACCACTCATCAGCCTTCAGTGGCTCCTTCGGATCCCCGATAAACTCATCCGGATTAGACCGGAAGAACTCCCTCTTCAAGAAAGAAGGCCCTGTCTCAGCTGCCTGATTCCCAGCTCTAAGAATACCCAAAGCTCCTGCTATCTCTCTGGCCAAGGCACCCATAGCCTGCTGACCTACTGGCTCGGCCACATTGGCCTGACCAACTCCCTCCTGCACTGCCGGAATCTCACCCGGTAACGGTACTTCCTGCCTCGCAGGTCTACCACGCCTAGCACCTCTTCCTCGTCCTGACATCCTAATAAAGGCAACACAGAACGTTAGCACATTCATAAATGTGCCAAAACTAAACACTCACATCCTAATACATGGACAACTGTAATTCACTCCACATAAGCACATAAACACATAAGCACTTACGAATTTCATTTCCGGATAATAATAGTCCCGAGGCGTTACTAGAGTTCCGGTTAGAAACAGCATTGATCAAGTGCTTTTCCAACAAGACTCCCAGAAACCCAAGGATCCAATCAACATCCTAGAAATTAAATCCCATACCCACATAGTCACATAAGCATGTTATCACTTAAGCACATAGCATATGATACTACATTTAAGTCTCTATCAAGCGAGACAAACCCATTGTGATCCTAATCACTTCCCACGTACCCAAAGTATTCGAACCCGGTACGCTCTGATACCAAGTTGTAACGCCCTCAAAATAACAACATTAAACCCATCAGATAAGACATGCATTTACATATAAACTAACCACATTCCTTTATTCCTTAGAGTTCCATTACATAAGTATTACATGCTAACATCATAACAAAATGCCCTACGGGCTTACAGCTTTCCAAGTTAACACTTGGTTACAACAAAAGAGTACTAACTCGTTTACACATTAAGCCCTTGGCTTGAAGTTACATGTAATACATCAAAAGTTAAGCAACAAAAGTATGCCCGCCTCTAGCCTCCCAGCTATGTCCTTGGAGGTGGCATGCTACCTACACCTGAAAATGATATTCCCATATAAGGTGAGCCACAGCCCAGTAGAAATACACTAAACCAACCATGAACAATGACTAAAATATTAGCAATTGATAGATGGCCAACACTGATACAATCACATAAATCACATATTTATGTCATACGACTTATGAGTCCAAGTTTCCTTTCATTTTCCCTTTTTCAACGGATAGGCATATAAGCACTAACCATATTCTCAACAGATATGTATATCAACAATATCCACATTCTCAGATAAGCAAATAAGCTATATCCACATTCTACAACAGATATGTATAACCACAATATCCACAGATAAGCATATGAGCTATATCCACACATCACAAAGATAAACATATAAGCTCTATCTTCTCCTCTAGACAAGCATATGAGCTGTATCTACGGAGTTCATCCCCTATCTTCTCCCAACACTAACCGGTTTAGAGGTACATCCCCTATCTTCCCCTAAACCGCGGAGTACATCCCCTATCTCCTCCTCTACACATAACGTATACAAACACATTGGTTCTATACACAATCACCCAATACATACAATTAATGTATTCTATCAACCGTCAAGTTCCATGACACACTTCATTGATTAGTTTCAGTTTGCCTAATCATCATGCATTGTCTACAACAATCACGACTATCCTCCACCGATAGCCCAAAGCAATTATTTCTAAACAGAAAATAAATGCACAATGGATATTCAATCAACATTTCATTTCTTCATTCTTCTCAATTAATTATCCCAATTAATTAAACAATGTAATTAGGTCAATTCCCATAATTAACATTTCAACCCTTAGGTCCCATTTTCATCAATGATTCAACAATCATTCCATTTTTCTATGCCAAACATGCATCTAGGTTTATTATGAATAAAACCCCAACTTTTGTAAAATTACACAAAAGCCCCAAACTTTCACAAAATTACCAAACCAAGCCCAACATCTCAAAATACCAAAATTTAAAGACAAAACCCATAGAGAGGAGTAGGATATCCCTACCTTGAAGTTTTAGCCAAAAAGGAGATGAAGACTCGAAGATCAACGTGCTCCAAATCCAAACTTTTTCAGATTAAATCGAAGCTCTCAACACCCTCTATCTTTTCAACAAAGGCCCTAGGCTAGATTCACACCCTATGGAGATCAAATCTTAGAGAGAATGTAAGTTTAGAGAGAGAGAGGCTCGGATTTAGGGTTTGATCAAAGAAAGGAAGTGAAAAAGTGATGTTTAAAACGCTACTGTCCGCTGATATAAAACACGCTCGCTCGAGCGAAGCCTTTGTCGCTCGAGCGACCAGACACAGAAAACTCTCGCTCGAGCCAAGAAGTTCTCGATCGAGCGAAGAAAAACCCAGACCGCTCGAGCGAAGGAAGCTCGCTCGAGCCAAGAAAGGCAACTCTCAGGTCCAGAACCAGGTGCAACCGCTCGCTCGAGCGAGCCACTCTGGCTCGACCCACCAGACACGAACCCCACTCTCGCTCGAGCGACCAACTCCTCGCTCGAGCGAAGGTCCAAAATTCTGGGCAGCAACACTAGGCTCCCGAACACAACCAACCTGTAACAAACCTGCCTAACACATCCTATGACTCAAATATGAAGAAAAAGGAATGTAAACACGATAATAACCAACTACCAACATCCACGGACACATGTCCGGATCACTGTACAACAAGGGTAAACCCGGGATCGCTATATAACATATTCATGTATGCGACCAACCTTTTTATGTCAAAAAATACCCCAACGCTTAAGGGTCACCAATTCACAATCATAGATTAGTGCTCTTCATATAATTAAAATTTGCACAACATTGTGCAATTGATTGACGCATGAAATAAAATTTTAGAAACTAAGTATTCCTAGTCAAATGTTGGGAACTTCTATTTACACACCACCATTTTTCTATGTTTCACACAATTTTATCTTTTAAAATATCAACTATCGAATAACAATTAATTATTTGGATATCAACAATTAACCTAAAATTAATTGTTCAGATATCAACTTATCAATTGAGTTTTTCTTTAATAGTTGTTATTTAAACAATTTATTATGCTCAGTTATTAATATCCAAACAGCAAAAAAATTTGTGTAAACGAAAATTTTTATTACGTACACCAAAATATATATATAAATAATAATAATATAAAATGCTCTACAAGTTCTTGTAACAAACTTAGGCCTCGTTTGGGAATATGCTATTTTAGTAACTTTTTGGCTTTTTGGTTAAAATATGAGGTAAAAAAATTAGTATGTTTGGGGTGACTTTTTAGCTTTTTATGAAAAGATGTGCAAAAAGTAGAGAGAAAAATGAATCTTTGACTTTTTGATATAGGTTACAGGCTTTTTGACTTTTTTATTAACTTTTTGATTTTTTGGCTAAAATGTTAACTTGCCAAATGAGGCCTTAATTTCCTTCTACCCTTTTTTTTTTTTTTTTTTTTGTATATATGTATTACATGACGGTTACAAATAACTTTAAAAAAAGAGAGAGATAAAAGAAATACTAAAATTAAATGATAGTTAGGTGAAATTTGTATTTACTTGAAAAAAAGAAAAACAATAAAAATTAATTACAACATTTAAGGTAGACCTACCACACGTACGTATATTATAATATTTCACGTGATGGACACATGTTTTTAATTCTTTTGACTGAAGGGTTAGTTAATAAAAAATGTTTTATAAGTATTCACAGATTTTGAAAACTTACCCTTCAAAGATGTTCAAAAATATAATCGAAAAATTAGTGAGAGATCCTTTTACAGGTTTATGTAAGAGTTATAGGGCATCGAAAGTTTGTTTACTAGTTAAGTTCTTAGGATTTCAAATTTTAATAAAATAAGGAAAGAATTTAACATAAATAGTAAAGAATGACCTTATAACCCTCTTTCTCTCTCTCTCTACGTTTATGTATACATGTATATATATACAAACCAATTCCATATATTTGTTTCATTTTGATATAATCTGACTTTAGGTTTGCGATTTATAGGATCATAAGACTTTCCTTGCTCGATGAATTGATCTTGAGTCTGATGGGCAACACATCATCTGTTTCCTGTGACGCCACCTGTGCAAAGTGATGCCATTGATCTTTCGCTACATATGCTACTGAACTTTGGCCATTTCTTACCACTCCCATTTCGTTATCGCCCCTTCCATTGTTGGTGGGAAAAAAAAGAAAAAGTCATTTTTGATGATTTAATAATTGGTTCCATAGTCTAGTGCTTGAGGTACTGGAGTCCAAATCCAATAACTTGAGTTCAAATCTCAAAGGAAACTCCATTTTTGTTGCTATACTTTTGACAAATCTTTCTCTCTGTCTCCCTCTTCCCTCACTATTTTTCTCTTTTGGACAAAGAAAAAGTAATCACAAATCGCAAACTCCAAATATGAGGACTTGGAAAAAATGACTACGTACAATATCTGAACATCTCTTACTATTTTTTTTTTCTTCTCAAATCTCTCTCTATTTCTCTTGTTGTTTTCTCTCATTTTTCTTTCTTCATCTATCAATGAATTTTCTGTAACCTTTATTTAATTTTGTGGGTTTTGATTAGTGAACTTTCATTGACTTTCTCTAACCAAAGCCAACAATATTTCGCTAACCATGTGCAATTTCAATGGCTTTAGTTTAAGTTAGAGGTGTTGTGATATTTTAACAAAAATAAATTATATTTAATATATCGGTTATGTAGTTTTATTTTAAAATGAATAAAAATCTTAATTTATCATTCATGGAGGTTTATTACTTATTCATTATATGTATTAATATATATATATATATATATATATATGTAACTATTTTATTCTTAACGAGGATTAATACCATACCATTAGTTATATTTCTCCTATATATAGTACTACATCTCTATCCAATTTTTATATATACTAAATTGATGGAAAAGATGATTTGAGAGATGGAAGGTTTTATGAGAGTTCTCTATGTTTTATATTGATGTTTTGGGTAACTCTGGTTCGTGACTTAGTTCAAACCTTCTAGTGGTTGTGAACATTAGATGAAGAACGCTGTGAGCAACTTAGATTTTATCTTAGTGTTGTTTCACTCTGGTTGTACCTTCTCGAGGGGAGGAGAAATAGTTTTAGGACAGTGACAACGTAACTCCCAAAGTCTCACAGTAATGTTTCTCTACTTTTGCTTTTTTTTCAATATATGTTATTGTAATATTCATGTTTAATATATTGTTAATTGTATTGCTAGACTAACTATAGGTTAGTGAAATTTCACTGTGCTAATACACAAGAAATTAAAGTCAAAAGAGAGTTACTAGATATGAAATTTTACTATAATAAATCAGTGAAATTTCACTTCGCTGGAAAGTCGCTAGAAAATAGTTACCGGAAAGTGGTTATTGACAACTAACGGTGGTCACCAAAAAGTTTTATCCAAAAGTCAAAGGTGTTAGTCATGTGAGTAAAATTTCTATTAAGGCCTAATTGACATGGGCTTAACAACAAATTCACTAAACAATCAAAAGAAATCAAGCAATCGTATGTTGGTTCAATGCCCTGAGAGATTCAAGAACGAATTGAGATTACACTGAAATAACTACTCTTAAGATAAAAAAAAAAAAAAAAATCTACTCATATCCATGTTATGCTAAATTGGTTTGATGTGTGTTGTTGTTGATCATTTTTTCTCTCAAATCTCTGAGCTTTTATATCACTTCCCCTTTTCTTTGGCTATGTTTCCTTAATCTTCTCCTAAAGCCTATGCTCCTCCAAACTCGTAGGCCACTCTTTTCTTAACTGCTTGTGTTACGCCCCAAAATAAATACAATGTACCCATCTCATAATAACCGATAAGTGGCAACATATATGAATTGATAAGCTTTCATTAATCAGAGTTTGATATACAAAATGTGACATATGCGATATGCATTCATAAACAATACATCCTAAATCTATACCACGTGTTACGAGATTGAGAAAAGAAATGAAAGCTAAACAGATTATCGTATGCCCTAAAGGCTTACACTTTTCCAAGTCAATACTTGTGTATATCAAAAGTGAGTCTTAAGCTCAATACATATAAAGTCCTAGGCTTGTACAAAATTAAATAAACAAAAAAAATACAAAACAAAGCTTTCAGCTCCACAATCCTCCCTAGCTAAGTCCTTGGTAGAGGCATATCACCAGCACCTGAAAATGGCCTTCCCATATAAGGTTAGTCAAAACCCAGTAGAAATAATTCAACACAATATATAAATCTTAACAAAGATATAAGGGTGAAATGCGTATGCAATGCTTAAGACCAAAACGTTTTACATTTCTTTCTCAAAAACCATGTCATGCTCAGTTTATATCACGATTCTCAAATCATGTCCTTTACAATAGAAAACAAGGGGGAAATCTCAAATCGGTACAACCTTTCACGGATATTTTGTCTGCGGGACGCCGTCAAATGACACCCATGTAAACGTAGTTTACACAAGCATTATTGTTGTCATTTTACAGATATTTTGTTTGCGGGAATCGACACCCATGTATACTTGCGTTTTTCAGGACTTTTACCCTGGACACACAGGGCAACTTGATTTGGTGATGCACATCTCTTTCCCACGTTCACCAATTTTTCTCAAAATTATATACATTTGCAATGTATTAAATGAGCAACAATGTTCAATGCACATGGATGGGAAATTAGTTTCAATTCACCTAATCCTCATACAATTTCTATAACAGTCATAGCTATCCTCCATCGATAGCTCAAAACATATATTTCTAAACAGACATAAAATCTCCAATACAGATAAACTTTTCAAATTTTAAGGTGAGTGATAATATATATCAAACTCCACCATCTATATAAATATCCATCCAATTTCACATTTCCAACGTCAACTCCATTTATTTATATAAAATAAATATTTAAACCATTTAGGGTAAAACCCATTTTTCTTCCAAAATCCATTCTAAGTATCAAATCGATAGTTTTATCATAACTCAACCTTATTTCCAACCCCACAACCATTTTCAATACATCCATTTGAAAACCCCTCTTTTGATTTTAAACCAAAACTCTAAGTTTGTTTAAAATCCAAAATCACAAGATTGTTTTATAAAAACAAGTAGCTAAGTTAAAAATCATAAAAGAGTATTGAGAATCCCTACCTCGAATCTAGAAGACGAGATAAACACGGGTGAAACTTGGCTGAAGCTGAAACCCAACTCTATTAAGATGAAAACGAAGCTCTAGGTGAGCTCTACCTTCTTAACAAAGGGAGTTGTAACAACCCTCACCTTGTCTTAGTCATGCTTGCATGATTTGCATGATCTTTGTCTTGATTAAGCTTGCCTATTTGCAGACTTTGATTTGTTTTATCTAAGTGTTGTTTGCATACTTTGTTCCTTGCTTGCGTGTGTTAGGCCGAGGTCATCTTAGGCCTAGGTCGCACCTTTGAACTTTTTACACTTAGGACCATCTTGGAACCACTTTGGTTGACCTCCACCCTCGCCCTGACATGTTGGCCGATATGTCATTATCTAGACCGAGGTGTTCATCACCAAGGCCGAGATGTGTATTATCTAGGCCGAGATGTTATACCAAAGTGATCTTGTCACTGGACTGGTACGACCTAGACCGAGGTATGGCACATCTAGGCCAAGGTGTGGCACAGCTAGGCCAAGTGTCGTCCTTCCTAGCCGAGATCATTGAGACCCTACTTGCCGAAGCTTTGTCCTTGCCGAGATCATTACCCGCCGAAGTGCCCATGTCACCTTACTTGTTGCTTACACTTTGTCATGCTCTTGTCTTATCAATCTATCACCTTTTTGAGGAGATCCAAGCAACCGTTGCCACGTGTCCCAGCAGAAGGTTAAGTCAGCCGGCAGAGTTAGAATTATATCATTTTGTGTCATATCTCTTGCATGGTAAAGAGAGAAGCTCTAGGAAGAGGAGAGGAAGTTGAAGTGAGAGAGCTAGATCCCAAGCTTGATCTTTAGAGTTTGAGTTGTTTAATCCGTGTTTTGAGGTTAGAATCTTGATTTACTCTTGTTATTCTTTATGTTGATCCGATTGCATTGCATGATCTAGCATGATTCATGAACCATGCATTGATTTAAAGCTTGCTTTAGAAAGAGAAAATGATGTTCTTATGTTCTTGAGATAAAACCATGTTTTGATCCGAAAGTTTGTAACAAGTTCCATGTTTTTGTGTTTGTTTCCACGAAATCTTCAAGTATGGGTACCCAGGTCCATGTTTTCAAACTCATCCCATGAAAACTCAGATTTCGAATAAAGAAGTTATGAATTTAGCATTCATGCTCTTCATGTTCTTCAAGAGGGAAACCCAGATTTTCCCAGACTTCATTTCCTTGAATGTGGTCGTCGGGAACACACCTCGGCCAAGAGGTGTGGGACCTTGGCCTAGACCTGGTTAGTACCCAGCATGTGTTTCTCGAGATGAAAAGGCAGTGTTGTAACTCCCAGCATGTTTTGCTTTGTTTTGACTTAATTGTGAAAGAAATGCCGAGATCCTTTCCTGTCATGTAAAGCTTGTTTTAAGGATGCATTTCATATCCATCTTTGAGCATCTCACCTTGTCTTATTGAAACACATTCAATGGGAATTATTATGTACTTGTAGGCCTTGGATCCTTGCTTGTAATTCCTACACCTGAAGAACTATGTGAGTGGTATTTTTAATAAAGCTATGTTATAATGTTTTGATGAAAGCTTTGCTTTGCTTTGTTTTGAAAAAGTATTTGATCAAGCATGAATGATTGTCCCTAGTTTTGTATCTTGTATTATAATCGTTTTGATGACATTCTGGAAAAGTCCTTAGTGCCATGGGACTATAATGCAACTGCACCCTCGTTTTGAAAGTCCTTAGTGCCAGGGGACTATAATGCAACTGCACCCTTATTTTGCCACTGACGGTTTTCCGCGTGGGTTTGTTTGTCCGAAATGTCATCCCTTATATTATATTGATGCTAGTAAGCATCCGTTGAAGATTTGAAAGACTTGATTGATGGACTTGGTTCATCCCTTGATTTTGTATAAGTTATGCTATGTATTGTTTAGAAAAGAGATCTTGAATATCATTCATGCAAAACCTTTATTACTGGTATCATTCACTGAATATCCAAGCTCACCCTCTCTATATATATGTAGGTGACGAGCAGGAAGGCGGTGATATGTCGACTTGAAAAGCCTTTTGATCAGGATGTAATATGTATTTATTTTATTTGTACTAAAGTTGTAAAGCCACGTTATGTATGACATTTCATTTGATCTATGCACAGCTCTTGTGGACTATTTAGATTTAAATTTATTGCTTCCGCACTTATAAGCCCCATATGTATACTCTGATTGTGTGTGATCTTTATAAGTTGGCCTTGAGTAATCTCGGATTACTGACCATCACGGCACCATTCTATTAGGGGCGGAATGGGGTCGTGATAAGAGTAGGGTGAAGAAATGGGTAGATCTTGGTGTATTTGTAGAGAGAATGTGAGTTTTAGAGAGAGAGACAGAGAGAGAGTCTCAACTTAGGGTTTTTAGAAAG
This sequence comes from Camellia sinensis, assembly GCF_055761805.1. Classification (NCBI taxonomy): domain Eukaryota; kingdom Viridiplantae; phylum Streptophyta; class Magnoliopsida; order Ericales; family Theaceae; genus Camellia; species Camellia sinensis. The sequence continues at coordinate 104,136,168 of NC_138965.1, forward strand.
TTTAGAGAGATATATGAAAAAGTGATGTAAAAAGTGATTTTTATGAACTGATATATGCACAGTCCGCTCAAGCACAAGAAGTGACGCTCGAGTGTCCAGACACAAAAATAGTTACCACTCGAGCGCAAGAAGTGATGCTCAAGTATAGAATATACGCTCCCAGTAGTTTTACAAACAAATGCCTACTACTTGAGCTGAAGAAAAGTAGCTCGAGTGCACGACCACTCGAGCGTAGGAATCACCGCTTGAGCATAGAATATACTCTTCCAGTAGTTTTATAGACTTGCAAAAGTACTGAGAGTTCACAAAGGCTGCTCGAGCGCAAGAAATGACCCTCGAGCATAGAGACAAAATTCTAGGCAACAAGGTTTTTGAAAATCAAGGTACCAACTTGTTCCATATACAACCAACACAACCCAATAGCCAAACTCAAAGAAGGAAAAGAGGAATAAGACATGAACAACAATACAAAACCATGAAACTTGAATCTAGAATATCAAATTGGTCGGGTCTAGAGCAGAATCGCTATAGTTAGGATTGGTTTGATAAATATATATTAAAAAAAATTAACTTTTAGATCTTACTAGAGTGGAAAATTCAAGAAAAAAAAAATAGTCTATTAAAGGCCAATTTTTTTGTTTACTTTATTGGAAATTTGGTCAAAAGCCCTTTGTAACGCCCTCAAAATAATAACATTAAACCCATCAGATAAGACATGCATTTACATATAAACTAACCACATTTCTTTATCTCATTGAGTTTCATTACATAAGTATTACATGTTAACATCAAAACAAAATGCCCTACGGGCTTACAGCTTTCCAAGTTAACACTTGGTTACAACAAAAGAGTACTAACTCGTTTACACATTAAGCCCTTGGCTTGAAGTTACATGTAATACATCAAAAGTAAAACAACTACGCTATGTCCGCCTCTAGCCTCCCAAGCTATGTCCTTGGAGGTGGCATGCTTCCTGTACCTGAAAATGATATTCCCATATAGGGTGAGCCACAGCCCAGTAGAAATACACTAAACCAACCATGGACAATGACTAAAACAATAGCAATTGATAGTTGGTCAACACTGATACAATCACATAAATTACATATTTATGTCAACGACTTACAAGTCCCAATTACTTTTCATTTTCTCTTTTTCAACAGATAAGCATGCTAGCTCTATCATCATTTCCACAGATATGTATAAAAACTATATCTCACATTCAGATAAGAATACAAGCTGTATCCACATTCTACAACAGATATGTATATCAACAATATCCACAGATAAGCATACAAGCTGTATCCACACTTCACAAAGATAAGCATATGAGCTCTATCTTCACTTCTCTAGACAAGCATATGAGCTCTGTCTACGGAGTTCATCCCCTATCTCCTCCCAATACCTATCCGGTTTAGAGGTACATCCCCTATCTTCCCCTAAACCGCGGAGTACATCCCCTATCTCCTCCTCTACACATAACGTATATAAACACATTGGTTCTATATACAATCACACAATACACACAATTAATGTATTCTATCAACCGTCAAGTTCCATGACACATTCCATTGATTAGTTTCCGTTTACCTAATCATCATGCATTGTCTACAACAATCTCGATTATCCTCCACCGATAGCCCAAAGCAGTTATTTCTAAAACAGAAAATAAATGCACAAATGGATATTCAATCAACATTTCATTTCCTCATTTCTCACCAATTAATTATCCCAATTAATTAAACAATGTAATTAGGCCATTTTCCATAATTACTATTTCAACCCTTAGGTTCCATTTTCATCAATGATTCAACAATCATTCCATTTTTCTATGCCAAACATGCATCTAGGTTTATTATGAATAAAACCCCAACTTTTGTAAAATTACACAAAAGCCCCAAACTTTCACAAAATTACCAAACCAAGCCCAACATCTCAAAATACCAAAATTTAAAGACAAAACCCATAGAGAGGAGTAGGATATCCCTACCTTGAAGTTTAAGTCAAAAAGGAGATGAAGACTCCAAGATCAACTTGCTCCAAATCCAAACTTTTTCAGATTAAATCGAAGCTCTCAACGCCCTCTATCTTTTTAACAAAGGCCCTAGGCTAGATTCACACCTTAGGGAGATCAAATCTTAGAGAGAGTGCAAGTTTAGAGAGAGAGGGTGTCGGATTTAGGGTTTAATCAAAGAAAAGGACTGAAAAAGTGATGTTTTAGACGCTGCTGTCCGCTGATATAAAACACGCTCGCTCGAGCGAAGGATTGGTCGCTCGAGCGACCAGACACAGAAAACTCTCGCTCGAGCCAAGAAGTTCTCGATCAAGCGAAGAAAAACCCAGACCGCTCGAGCCACGAAAATCTCGCTCGAGCCAGGAAATGCAACTCTCAGGTCCAGAACCAGGCGCAACACCACTCTCGCTCGAGCGACAAACTCCTCGCTCGAGCGAAGGACCAAAAATCTGGGCAGCAACACTAGGCTCCCAAACACAACCAACCTGTAACAAACCTACCCAACACATCCCATAACTCACTATACAAGGTACAAAGGATGCAAACATGATAATAAACAACAACCAACATCCACGGACACATGTCCGGATCACTGTACAACAAGGGTAAACCTGAGATCGCTATAACCTCCCCCCCTTAAAGAATTTCGCCCCCGAAATTAAGCACAAGTTTTCAAAAACAAGTTTTCTTTCATTTTAAACAACAATGTTACACCTGAACATTCAACAATTCGACCCATTACCGGTCATCCCATCCCTTTAACAAGAGACATATCACAAACATATGTATTATTAACATGCACTAACTTTCCAATGTCAACAATATACTTAACACATATAATGTTACATTCAACTTCCATATGAGGCAAGTTCCAAAACATATATCCAATAACCAAAACATTTTCAATGTTTCACAACTTAAGACATATATAAAAGCTCTTAAGTTCAACAAAATGTAAATTTTTAAATACAAGATTACATATCAACAAACAAGTCCGGATATTTCTCTCGGACTTCCAACTCACGTTCCGAAGTGGCTTCCTCCACTCCGTGATGTTTCCACAAGACTTTCACCAAAGAAATGGTCTTGCCACGCAGGACCTGATCCCGCCTATCCAAGACCCGAACCGGTCTCTCCTCATACGAGGCATCCTCATCTACCTCTAAATCGGTCCAATCCAGCACATGTGATGGATCTGGCTCATACTTCCGAAGCATACTCACATGAAACACGTCATGCACTCCAGACAACTGCGGCGGTAAGGCTAACCGATAAGCAACCTCGCCTATCCTCTCAAGGATCTCAAAAGGACCAATAAACCGAGGAGATAACTTCCCACTCTTCCCAAACCTCATCAGGCCTCGCCTAGGTGATATTTTCAGAAAGACATGATCACCTACCTCAAACGCTAAAGGCCTCCTCCTACGGTCGGCATAACTCTTTTGTCGACTCTGGGCTGTAACAAGCCTCCTACGGATAAGCTCAACTTTCTCCGTCGTCTCCCTAACCAACTCCGGACCCAACAAAGGTGCATCACCCACCTCGGCCCAACAAACTGGAGACCTACACGGTCGGCCATACAAGGCCTCAAACAGTGCCATACCGATGCTAGACTGAAAACTATTGTTGTAGGCAAACTCTACCAATGGCAAGTGCCTCTCCCACGTCCCACTGAAGTCCAGGACACAACCTCGAAGCATATCCTCGAGGATCTGAATAGTACGCTCGGACTGCCCGTCAGTCTGAGGATGATAAGCCGTACTAAAGGTCAACTTAGTGCCCAGTGCACTCTGCAAACTCTGCCACAACCTAGCAGTAAAACGAGGATCTCTATCTGAGACGATCGTCACTGGGACCCCGTGCAATCTCACTACATCCCGAATATACAAATCGGCAAGATGATCTACCGAATCTCTCACGCGCATAGGAATAAAGTGCGCCGACTTAGTCAACCGGTCTACAACCACCCAAATAGCATCACTACCCCGCTGAGTCCTCGGAAGACCTACAACGAAGTCCATAGTGACATGCTCCCACTTCCACTCGGCAATAGGCAAGGGTTGCAACAAACCCGCTGGCCTCTGATGCTCGGCCTTCACCTGCTGGCAAGTAAGGCATTTCGATACGAAAACAGCCACATCTCTCTTCATACCCCGCCACCAAAACTGGCGACCCAAATCCTGATACATCTTAGTACCTCCCGGATGCACCGCAAGGCGCGAATGGTGAAACTCTCGGAGTACTTCCTCACGGCAAGCCTCCGGTACAAACAAACGGTCTCGGTATCTCACACTCAGGTCGGGATACACCGTCAAACCCTTCTCAACTTTCCCACTGGAGATCTTCTCTCGGAGGGATTCTACCTCAAGGTCACCTCTCTGTGCCTCTAACACTCTAGTCACAAGTGTAGGCTGCGCAACAACAGAAAACAAGGCCGCAGCCTCAACAGATTCGCCCAGTAGCAAATCAAACTCGCCAAGTGCTCCCAACATCTCCCATTCCCAGATGGCTATACAAGCTACATCACTATTGGTTTTCCTACTAAGGGCATCGGCCACAACATTGGCCTTTCCCGGATGATAATGTAACTCCAAATCATAATCCTCGATGAACTCCATCCATCTCCTCTGCCTCAGATTCAAGTCTCTCTGTGTAAACAGATACTTCAAACTCTTATGATCCGAGAATACCTCGAACCTCTCACCATAAAGGTAGTGCCTCCAGACTTTCAAGGCAAAGATCACAGCTGCTAACTCTAAGTCGTGTGTGGGGTAATTCTTCTCGTGTATTTTCAACTGACGTGAGCCATAAGCTACCACTTTTCCCTCCTGCATCAACACACAACCCAAACCCTCTCGTGAGGCATCACAATAAACCGCATAACCCAACCCTCTCTCCGGAATAATCAACACCGGAGCGGTAGTCAATCTAACTTTCAACTCTTGGAACGACTTTTCACAAGTCTCACTCCACACAAACTTGACTCCCTTCCGAGTCAGTCTAGTCAACGGTGACGCTAACCTGGAGAAATCTTTCACAAACCGACGGTAATACCCAGCCAATCCCAGAAAACTGCGGATCTCAAACACACTCTTAGGCTGTGCCCAATCTTGCACTGCCTCAACCTTGGATGTATCAACAGACACCCCTTCCCCGGATACCACGTGGCCTAAGAATTTGACTTCCCTCAGCCAGAACTCACACTTCCCAAACTTGGCATACAGCCTATGGGCTCTAAGTAACTCAAGTACCACTCTCAAGTGTGCCTCGTGCTCCTCCTCAGAAGACGAATAGATAAGGATGTCGTCCACGAAGACAACCACAAATCGGTCTAAGAACTCCCGGAAAATCCGGTTCATCAAGTCCATAAAGACTGCCGGTGCATTGGTAAGCCCGAATGGCATCACCAAAAACTCATAATGGCCATACCGCGTACGGAATGCCGTCTTCGGAATATCCTCTTCCCTGACCCTCAACTGATGGTAACCCGATCTCAAGTCTATCTTAGAGAAACAACGGGAACCCTTCAACTGGTCAAACAAATCATCTATATGGGGCATAGGATACTTATTTTTAACCGTAGCCCGATTCAACTTCCGGTAGTCTATACACAATCTCAAGGCACCATCTTTCTTTTTAACAAAGAGTGCCGGTGCTCCCAACGGTGAAACACTAGGGCGAACAAAGCCCTTATCTAGCAATTCCTGGAGCTGAACTTTCAACTCAACCAACTCTGCTGGAGCAAAACGGTAAGGTGCCATAGAAATCGGCGCCGTACCAGGCACTAAATCAATAGAGAACTCTATCTCTCGGTGAGGTGGCAAACTAACAAGATCTTCGGGAAAAACATCCGAATACTCACAAACCATCCTCGGCAATACATGCTGGGTCTCACCACTCTCATCACTCTCAAAGCTAGCAAGTAGACTACTAAGCTCACTTCGCCCTCGCGAATCATACCCCGGTGGCAAAACACTACCAACCCGGTCTCCCAAGAAATGGAACCACTCCCCGCTCAAGGTACATAATGTAACCCTTTGGCGGTAGCAATCAATAACAGCCCGGTATGACGATAACCAGTCCATACCCAAAATAACATCAAAACCCTTCATGGGCATGACAACAAACGGAAAAGGAAGCCTATAGTCGGCGACCTCTATATCACATCCTCTAACACCCTGTTTCAGAATCAACTCACCACCCAAAGGCGATACCACACAAATAGGAGATGCTAACTGTGCTAACTCCAATTCCAAAACAGATGCAAATGCAGCAGATACAAAAGAATGAGATGCACCCGTGTCTATCAACACACTAGCAACTGAGTTGCAAAACAGAAAAGTACCTCTCACTACTGATGGAGCCGGTACTAAATCCTGCGCGGTAACAGCATACACGCGCCCCGTAGGCCCCTGGTCTACCTGCTCACCTCTCGGAGCAAAAGTCTGCTGCACAGACTGGGATGACGAAACTCCCGGATTGGCCCTCGAGGCCTGCACAGACTGAGCTGGCTGAAAACCCTGCGTCTGCCTAGAACCAGACACTCCCGAAGTGGCACTCAACTGTGGGCAAAACCTCTTCAGGTGCCCAGGTTGTCCACACTGATAACAAGTCAAGAGCTGCCCCCTGCCCAAACTCTGACTCTGCGGTCTAGCTGAAGAAGAAGCAGCTTTCTGACCCCCACCCTTCTGCGGGCAAACCGAAACCTTGTGACCCAACTGGCCACACTTGTAACAGGTGAAATCCCCCTGACCACCTCTCCCGGAGCCTGCACTCGGCATTGGGAAGGTCGATCTAGCAACACCACCCTGCGACTGCTGAGGGTTAGAACCCCTCTGCCTCCTGCCATCACCCTGACTATCCTGGCTCCTCTTGGAGCCTCTCTGGCCCTCATCCTCCTCCTGCATCATAAGCTCCATATGAGCTGCAGCGTCCACTAGGTGTCTATACTCTCGAATATAAGACCCACCAATTCTCAACTTGAGGCCCCGCCTCAACTTCCGCTCAAACTCATAGCAACGGCGTTCCTCAGACGCCACCAGTTCAGGTGCAAACCTAGACAGACTGGTAAAAGTAGCCTCAAACTCGGCCACTGACAAGCCCTGCTGATTAAGCCGGCTAAACTGATCCCTCAGCTTCTCCCTAGCTGCTGCTGATAAAAACCTCTCCTGAAAAGCATTCACAAACGCCTCCCAAGTACCACCAACACGAGCTTTCTCGTACTTCCACCATTGACCCGCATCTCCCTTCAGTTGGAAGGATGCCAAGGTCACTTTCAGTGCTCCGTCCTCGATGCCAAGCATCTCAAACGTCTTCGTTGTCTGTTCGAGCCATTCATCTGCCTTAAGCGGCTCTTTAGGATCCCCGATAAACTCGTCCGGATTACACCGGAAGAACTCCCTCTTCAAGAAGGAAGGCCCTGTCTCAGCTGCCTGATTTCCAGCTCTAAGAATACCCAAAGCTCCTGCTATCTCTCTGGCCAAGGCACCCATAGCCTGCTGACCCACTGGCTCGACCACATTGGCCTGCCCAACTCCCTCCTGTACTGCCGGAATCTCACCCTGTAACGGTACTTCCTGCCTCGCAGGTCTACCACGCCTAGCACCTCTTCCTCGTCCTGACATCCTAATAAAGGCAACACAGAACATTAGCACATTCATAAGTGTGCCAAAACTAAACACTCACGTCTTAATGCAATGGACAACAATAATTCACTCCACATAAGCACATAAGCACTTACGAATTTCATTTCCGGATAATGATAGTCCCAAGGCGTTACTAGAGTTCCGGTTAGAAATAGCATTGATCAAGTGCTTTTCCAACAAGACTCCCAGAAACTCAAGGATCCAATCAACATCCCAGAAATTAAATCCCATACCCACATAGTCACATAAGCATGTTAGCATTTAAGCACATAGCATATGATACTACATCTAAGTCTCTATCAAGCGAGACAAACCCATTGTGATCCTAATCACTTCCCACGTACCCAAAGTATTGGAACCCGGTACGCTCTGATACCAAGTTGTAACGCCCTCAAAATAATAACATTAAACCCATCAGATAAGACATGCATTTACATATAAACTAACCACATTTCTTTATCTCATTGAGTTTCATTACATAAGTATTACATGTTAACATCAAAACAAAATGCCCTACGGGCTTACAGCTTTCCAAGTTAACACTTGGTTACAACAAAAGAGTACTAACTCGTTTACACATTAAGCCCTTGGCTTGAAGTTACATGTAATACATCAAAAGTAAAACAACTACGCTATGTCCGCCTCTAGCCTCCCAAGCTATGTCCTTGGAGGTGGCATGCTTCCTGTACCTGAAAATGATATTCCCATATAGGGTGAGCCACAGCCCAGTAGAAATACACTAAACCAACCATGGACAATGACTAAAACAATAGCAATTGATAGTTGGTCAACACTGATACAATCACATAAATTACATATTTATGTCAACGACTTACAAGTCCCAATTACTTTTCATTTTCCCTTTTTCAACAGATAAGCATGCTAGCTCTATCATCATTTCCACAGATATGTATAAAAACTATATCTCACATTCAGATAAGCATACAAGCTGTATCCACATTCTACAACAGATATGTATATCAACAATATCCACAGATAAGCATACAAGCTGTATCCACACTTCACAAAGATAAGCATATGAGCTCTATCTTCACTTCTCTAGACAAGCATATGAGCTCTGTCTACGGAGTTCATCCCCTATCTCCTCCCAATACCTATCCGGTTTAGAGGTACATCCCCTATCTTCCCCTAAACCGCGGAGTACATCCCCTATCTCCTCCTCTACACATAACGTATATAAACACATTGGTTCTATATACAATCACACAATACACACAATTAATGTATTCTATCAACCGTCAAGTTCCATGACACATTCCATTGATTAGTTTCCGTTTACCTAATCATCATGCATTGTCTACAACAATCTCGACTATCCTCCACCGATAGCACAAAGCAGTTATTTCTAAAACAGAAAATAAATGCACAAATGGATATTCAATCAACATTTCATTTCCTCATTTCTCACCAATTAATTATCCCAATTAATTAAACAATGTAATTAGGCCATTTTCCATAATTACTATTTCAACCCTTAGGTTCCATTTTCATCAATGATTCAACAATCATTCCATTTTTCTATGCCAAACATGCATCTAGGTTTATTATGAATAAAACCCCAACTTTTGTAAAATTACACAAAAGCCCCAAACTTTCACAAAATTACCAAACCAAGCCCAACATCTCAAAATACCAAAATTTAAAGACAAAACCCATAGAGAGGAGTAGGATATCCCTACCTTGAAGTTTAAGTCAAAAAGGAGATGAAGACTCCAAGATCAACTTGCTCCAAATCCAAACTTTTTCAGATTAAATCGAAGCTCTCAACGCCCTCTATCTTTTTAACAAAGGCCCTAGGCTAGATTCACACCTTAGGGAGATCAAATCTTAGAGAGAGTGCAAGTTTAGAGAGAGAGGGTGTCGGATTTAGGGTTTAATCAAAGAAAAGGACTGAAAAAGTGATGTTTTAGACGCTGCTGTCCGCTGATATAAAACACGCTCGCTCGAGCGAAGGATTGGTCGCTCGAGCGACCAGACACAGAAAACTCTCGCTCGAGCCAAGAAGTTCTCGATCGAGCGAAGAAAAACCCAGACCGCTCGAGCCACGAAAATCTCGCTCGAGCCAGGAAATGCAACTCTCAGGTCCAGAACCAGACGCAACACCACTCTCGCTCGAGCGACAAACTCCTCGCTCGAGCGAAGGACCAAAAATCTGGGCAGCAACACTAGGCTCCCAAACACAACCAACCTGTAACAAACCTGCCCAACACATCCCATAACTCACTATACAAGGTACAAAGGATGCAAACATGATAATAAACAACAACCAACATCCACAGACACATGTCCGGATCACTGTACAACAAGGGTAAACCTGAGATCGCTATAACGATCCGGACATGTCCATATGGGTTGTTGTATAACGATCCGGATCGTTATAGCGATCTCAGGTTTACCCTTGTTGTACAGTGATCCGGACATGTGTCTGTGGATGTTGGTTGTTGTTTATTATCATGTTTGCATCCTTTGTACCTTGTATAGTGAGTTATGGGATGTGTTGGGCAGGTTTGTTACAGGTTGGTTGTGTTTGGGAGCCTAGTGTTGCTGCCCAGATTTTTGGTCCTTCGCTCGAGCGAGGAGTTTGTCGCTCGAGCGAGAGTGGTGTTGCGTCTGGTTCTGGACCTGAGAGTTGCATTTCCTGGCTCGAGCGAGATTTTCGTGGCTCGAGCGGTCTGGGTTTTTCTTCGCTCGATCGAGAACTTCTTGGCTCAAGCGAGAGTTTTCTGTGTCTGGTCGCTCGAGCGACCAATCCTTCGCTCGAGCGAGCGTGTTTTATATCAGCGGACAGCAGCGTCTAAAACATCACTTTTTCAGTCCTTTTCTTTGATTAAACCCTAAATCCGACACCCTCTCTCTCTAAACTTGCACTCTCTCTAAGATTTGATCTCCCTAAGGTGTGAATCTAGCCTAGGGCCTTTGTTAAAAAGATAGAGGGCGTTGAGAGCTTCGATTTAATCTGAAAAAGTTTGGATTTGGAGCAAGTTGATCTTGGAGTCTTCATCTCCTTTTTGACTTAAACTTCAAGGTAGGGATATCCTACTCCTCTCTATGGGTTTTGTCTTTAAATTTTGGTATTTTGAGATGTTGGGCTTGGTTTGGTAATTTTGTGAAAGTTTGGGGCTTTTGTGTAATTTTACAAAAGTTGGGGTTTTATTCATAATAAACCTAGATGCATGTTTGGCATAGAAAAATGGAATGATTGTTGAATCATTGATGAAAATGGAACCTAAGGGTTGAAATAGTAATTATGGAAAATGGCCTAATTACATTGTTTAATTAATTGGGATAATTAATTGGTGAGAAATGAGGAAATGAAATGTTTATTGAATATCCATTTGTGCATTTATTTTCTGTTTTAGAAATAACTGCTTTGCGCTATCGGTGGAGGATAGTCGAGATTGTTGTAGACAATGCATGATGATTAGGTAAACGGAAACTAATCAATGGAATGTGTCATGGAACTTGACGGTTGATAGAATACATTAATTGTGTGTATTGTGTGATTGTATATAGAACCAATGTGTTTATATACGTTATGTGTAGAGGAGGAGATAGGGGATGTGCTCCGCGGTTTAGGGGAAGATAGGGGATGTACCTCTAAACCGGATAGGTATTGGGAGGAGATAGGGGATGAACTCCGTAGACAGAGCTCATATGCTTGTCTAGAGAAGTGAAGATAGAGCTCATATGCTTATCTTTGTGAAGTGTGGATACAGCTTGTATGCTTATCTGTGGATATTGTTGATATACATATCTGTTGTAGAATGTGGATACAGCTTGTATGCTTATCTGAATGTGAGATATAGTTGTAGACACCCCATTTTTGACCGGCCCTAAGACTTGGGCGCTTTCTTTTGATTACCCGATGATGACAATTAGAATGTGTTTCTCACAAAATTCTCAGTAAGAAAGATGGAATTTAAGTTTTAATCCCAACCTTCACCCATTTTTTGGCCAAACTATTTTAGACCTTAAAACCCTCTTTTCAAAATATGTTTTTTTTTTAAATGTTTCTACGATGTCCCGAGGCTCCCATTTCGATTAAAATATTGCACTTTTCAGTAAAAAGGACAAACTGGAAATAAATGGAAGGGAGGTGAAATTTTTGAAAAATATTTAAAAATATCTTCTTTATAGGTTTGGAGTTGAAGGAAATAGGAGGGGATGAAAGAAAGCAGGTTTAGGAAAAGGATGAGTATCAAATCATTAAGAAGGAAATGAGCAGCCTTCACTAAATTAGGCATTTCTCTTTGTACACTTGGAATTTAAATGTGAGGCCAACACCATTGGAAAGTAGACTTCTGGGGCTTCAATTTAGACCCAAGAACCACCTTAGACCAAGTCTAAATAAGGGAGATATGCCCATTTGAAGTGAAGCTTAAGAGCAGATTTTGTTGACCCAGCCCGAGACAGCCTTCACTAAATTAGGCATATCTCTTTGTACACTTGTAATTTAAATGTGAGGCCACCACCATTGGAAAGTAGACTTCTGGGGCTTCAATTTAGACCCAAGAACTGCCTAAAACCAAGTCCATATGGCGGAGATATGTCCATTTGAAGTTGGGCTTAAAAGCAGATTTTGTTGATTCGACCCAAAACAACAATAGCCCATTTTTCTTGGTTTTGGTTCGGTTGGGGCAACCCATTTACCTATTTTTTGAGCCATTCAAGTGCATCCACTCATCCTCCATTATACCTAATCATCCTCCATTGTCAAAAAGAGGTTTTGTTTGCATCCATAAAGGAGTATCCCATGCAACCACCTTGAAAATTTGCCCTCCTATCACATTCTTGTCTCCCACCTTGTCTCCCACCTTCTTTTTGACCTTTACTCTCCCTCATTGCCTATATAGAATGATCATATTGTAAGAGAGGAGGAGGACCACGAAATTGAAGAGAAAGGAGTGAGAAAAGAGTGAAAAAAGAGAGAAAATTTGAGTTGTTTAGCCAAAAATATTTCTATCTTCCATATACACCCCATACCTTCCATAGCTACTGAAATTCCTCATTTCCATACACCAAAATCACTCCAAAAATTCTGATATAGCCAAAGATCAATCGCCTCGATCATAAGGAAGAATGTTTAGTGATTGAAAGTGAGAAAAACTTGAGAGTTAGCCACTTTCCATACCACAAACTCCATAAACTCCATAATTTCGAATTGAGGATTTGAGAACACACTTCCTACACTTGAGGGTGATCAAGAGGAAGTTTGGAAATCAAGAAGTTCAATCTTTCTTTGGAAGGTGAATTTTTAATCTTTCATTTTCTTATATTTTATATTCATATTCTTGCTTCTTATTTCATTGTGTTTTGTTATAATCCAAGTAGTTTGTTTATCTCATATTTATTTTCTTACTTTATATTTCATAGTGTGTTGTTATAATCCTAGTGGTTTGTTTCGCTCATAATTATTTATTTATTTATTTTTATTCGCATACTTTAATTTCATATTAGTTTTGTTGTAATCTTGCATGTTTTACCTCATATTTATTTTTTATTTTTTTTTCGTGTATTAGTCTCATATTAGTTCCGTTATAATCTTGCATGTTCTATCTTATATTTGTTTTATTGCTTTAGGCTTATATTGTGAGTTTGCACTTTTTTTTATTTTATTTTTCTTTTCTTTTTTAATCTAACCGGTAGTGGTTAGTTGAGCCACCTACATATTTTTTTGTTTGTTCCTTTTCTTGGTTTTGCAACAAGACAGGTTTTGCTTGGCCTAGTTCGCCGGCCGGCCTATTTGGCTGGTCGGTTAGCTTCTTCCGAACAAGATGGCGTAATCTCCCAATATTGACCAATTTCCGCCGGCGGTTCTAAAGAACATGAAGCTTTTATTTTATTTATTTATTTTATTTTGAGTGTATTGTGAGGTTTTTATTTTGTTGTAATATTCTCCTCATCCCTCTCTAATTTGGTTTGTAATTATTCTTTAAATGTTGTAATAATTCCCCGCCCCTCTTCTTTCTATCCCGTTCTTTTACTCGCTTTCTTTATTTGTACATAAACATCATATTTATTTTTCATCATAGTTATGCTTTGCATCCATGTTTCATGCATCTTGATTCGGCTAAGTTTGCATTTGTGGATTTAATCAATTCCTATGTGATTATGTGCGCTACCTCATGTTCTTGAGATGATTCACATATCATATTTTAGAAGCCGAATCTTTAGTTGCATCTCATGAGTGAATTGCATTAGGATTTTGTATATAAGATCATGCATATTTTACTAAACTTTGTTTTGCAGCTTGTTCGTGGGACGTCAAACATGTGAGTTTTTATGCTTTAGCATCCCGTGTGTGTGTATTTTTCTTACTATGTCTAGCATTCTACCATGAGGCTAGTTGCTTATGTGATATAACTCTATGAATGCCAGTGGATGGAGGTTGTGTCGCTTAATTTGGAATGATGTTGATTTTTCATGCTTGTAAACCCAATTTATTTGGGTTGTACATCGTCAAAACTCTTTCAAAATGCATGATATCAAATTACTCCAAAATGAATGGCATAGTCTATACTTGTATGCTTCACATAGTAAATTTTAGGATTTATTAACTAATCAGAACATGAACATATAAATAAAATAAAATTCATATCATGGTTAGTAAAGGCCGATCTTTGATCGGGTGGGCGGGGGTGCTCATTATTGACCTTCCCCTCTCATACCTAAGGTTCCGAGCCAAGCATCCTTGGTTACGACGAACAGTGGCCTTGGCACGAGTTATGGGTTTCCTAATTTTCCCAAAATAAATATTAGGTGGCGACTCTGAGATCTGATGACGCAGTCCATTTTTGACAAAATTGCAATAAAATGGATTTTCAATAAAAGTTGCCAAATCTGGACTCTCATCTATGTTTCACATTGCACTCGTGAAAATAGATCAAAGAGATCTCGGGGGTCCGAACTGTTTAACGCGCGCGGGTACCCCCCGGGCATGTTACAGTTTCTGGCGACTCTGCTGGAGATTTTATGAAACCTTGACTCGAACTCCATGATATGACCTTTATTTTCAATTATATGTTCATTGTATTGCATTCATTGGTGCACTTCAAGTCCTTGTGTTGCCCAGATACTGGTGGGAGCACAGGTACGCTTTTTGTGACACTACACCTATTTTTACGATACTTTAGAGGCCTTGTGTTGTAACCTTTTGAGATTTGTCAAAAGGGTAGCTTTGCTATGTAGCCCTGCTATCTAGCTTTGCTATCTAAGGTTCTCAGACTCCGAAGAGAGGCTATTTGACTCTTCTGATTTCCTGGGATCTTTATTGGTTATGACCCAAAGGACTCTTTGGTAACGTCACCTTGGCTTCAACCCGTAAAGTAGAGCCAACCTTGTACATATGGTGAGCTATAGTACCTTTCAAATTAGGACAGGATGCTTTCCCGTTTCTAGGATGTATGATACCGCTTGTATGAATAGTGAAACCCTAGATCATTCCAAGCTAGGAAAGGATAACCCTACCCTCTTTAGGGGTGTTTGTTCTCTTTCCTGCTTTATGTGTAATGTATTGGATCTATACAGGGGTTCTCAAATTCGAATAAGTGGCTCAGGCTGTTCAGTTTAGCACCATTACTTCAAAAAACAAAAAAAATAACAAAAACATAAAATCAAAAAAAAAAATTGTTAAAAAAAAAAAAATGCCGATATCCCACAAAGTCGACCATCTCTGTGATTGGGGAGTGACCACCTGTTGATTGCACGAGCTTTATTTTGAATGTTGTGGCTGGCCCACACTTTGACTAGAAATTTATTTTGAATGTTGTGGCTGGTCCACACTTTGACTAGCAAAATTGAGATTGGTTTTATTCTGAGTTCTGAATTGAGTATTGAGTCTAAGTTTGACTCCACCAAGTTTGTAGAGTTAGAGTCAGGCTCGAGTCAGCCTAATGAGTCAGAGTCTGTTGATTTCGATGGTGCTAACCTAGACATTTCTGTCCTGTCTAGGTCCTCTTTGTCATTTTCTTTTGAGTATGTTGTCAAAAGTCTATTGCCATTGCTGAGTCATAGTCTTTTTTCAATAAACAGAAAACCAAAAAAAAAAAAAAAAAAAAAAAAAACAAAAACAAAAAAAAACAAAATGCCATAGAGTCTGCCTACTTCTCTGTGCCTTAATTCATTGCATTGACCAAAGTTTTTTCAAAAGTTTTTCCAAAACTCTGATGAAAACAAAGAGAAAGAATTTCCTCGGGATTTGCAAATTTTGATCAACTGAGAAGAAGAGAGGTGTGCTAAGCCTTTGATGAATAAAATCATTTTTGTTAATGTGGGTACTGAGAATGATCCTAGCTTGGTCCAAATTGGTTCTATCTTATCTTCGTAAGAGTACGGGTGATTAGTCACTTTGTTAAAAGATTTCAAAAACTGTTTTTGCGTGGTCCTACGAAGACATGCCTGGAATTGATTATACAACATAAGATCCCTCTTGACTCGTGGTCCGACCTCCTTAGCTCCTTAGCTTTCAAACCTTGATCCGAAGTATTCAATGATCATTCAAAGTGTAAGGCTTGCATAGCCGAATTGGAAATAGCCCTTGAACTAGGGCCATGATGTGATTCAAATGGAGGCAGCCCTTCAACTAGGGGCAATAAGGTCGAATATGATTTAGATTGGAAATAGCCCTTGAACTAGGGGCCATGATGTGATTCAAATGGAGGCTGCCCTTCAACTAGGGGCAATAAGGTCGAATATGATTTAGATCGGAAATAGCCCTTGAACTAGGGGCAATGATGTGATCCAGATTAGAAACAGCCCTTGAACTCAAGGCAAAGAATGTGATTTCGATTTGAAACAGCCCTTGAACTAGGGGCAAAAGTGTGAGGCTTGCATAGCTGAAATGGAGGCAGTCCTTGAATTAGGGGCAATAAGGTACCACCCTTGAGAGGCTCGTTGGGCTGAAAACTCGGAAGGACGACCCAGACAAAAGTTAGAGCACAAAAAATAAAAAATAAAAAATAAAAAGAAAAATGAAAAGCTCGCAAGGTTGAAAACCCGAAAGGGCGACTTTGGCAAAAGTTAGAGCGTAAAAGGAGAGTGTCAATACCCGAGTGAACCTTAGCCAGAACTATGTAGGGCCAGTGATTCAGATTGGAAGCAACCCTTGAACTAGGGGCAAGAAGGTCTGATGTGATGTAGATTTGAAGCAGCCCTTAAACTAGGAAAGGTTGGATGTGATCAAAGAGTTAAAACTGAATCGTTTCCCAAAGAAGACCGCACAGAAAGGCAAAACCCATAATTTGAGAGAATGAACTTTATTATTGAAGGACAGTCGAGTTCCTATCCACTACACTAGGGGCAACACTAGGGGCAAATTCAAACCCAATTAACCTAGTCCCTACATCATCATATCTACTGGTCAAGTGTAGCAGTCGTTCTTATAGATAGCCTAGAGATTTTACATCCAATCAACATGGACAAGTTAAACTGAAAGTAACCCTTGAGAGGCTCGCTGGGCTGAAAATCCGGAAGGGAGACCCAGGCAAAAGTTAGAGCAGAAAAACAAAAAAAAATATATAGAAAAAAAAAATGAAATGAAAAAAAAAAAAAAAATTAAAAAAAAATATAGAAAAATGAAAAAATGAAAAGCTCGCAAGGTTGAAAACCCGAAAGGGCGGCTTTGGAAAAAGTTAGAGCACAAAAGGAGAGTGTCAATACCCGAGTAACCCTCAGCCCGAACTACGATGGCCTGATTCCTATCTTGAGGATACGTAGGTAGCTTCATCTTGAAGTTCGGCCCCAATAATTTTTGTTAACTCATTCGTTTCGTCCATATTTGATTGGTGTATCTTTAGTCGACTTGGTTGTCCTATTCGTGTTGATTGGTGTATCTTCGTTCTGCTCAGTTCAGTTGTTCAATTCAACTTGGTTCAGTTTGGTTCAGTTTGGCGGTTCGGTTCGGTCCCGTTCTGTTCAGTTTCATTCGATTCGGATCGGCTCGGTTCGGTTATCATCGTTGCTACAAAACCAATTCGGGGTTATTTGGCTTGGGGCTATGCACCCCAATGGTTGATTCCATGATAGTTGAGTAGTGGCCATTTGCAAAAATAGGTTTTGATTAATTTGAATGAAGCTGACTAATTTTTCTCAAAAATTGTTCTATTTTTGCAAAACTTGGACCATTCTTTGGATTTGAAAAGGGAAAATTTTCAGTGCTTACAGTTTAACTTACATGATTTGAAACAGAAAATTGAATAAGTATGCTAATCTAACTGTCTGTTGATCAAAACATTTTTATGAAAAAAAAATCAAAAAAATAAAATAAAATTTCAAGGTAATGAATTAGGGGCATAGTCGAGTTAGAGATTCTATCTTCTCCACCACTTGAGTCATGAAGTTCCTTGGCCAACTCTTTGGCTAGATCATGAGTTCGTCAGCCAACGTTTTGGTCGGCCCAGTTTCAATTTCAACCCATCAGGATAAACTGCAAAATCACTTAGGCTCAATGGTTGTGTTCCAGAGTCTTGTTTTTTTAAGTTCCTTTCATACCAGTCAATGTATATGTTTGGATTGTTTTGTTTCGTTTTTCTTTCGTTAAGTCATTCTTTGATTTAGGTCAGTATGGGTCAGTATAGAATCAACGTTCAATTCAGAGTTCAAAATTCAATCACTCTCAAATTCAATCAAACAAAAATGTTTTCAAGTTCAAAGTGATATGCCAGTCACGCCCTCGATGTGCAAAAACTAAACTGATTTTATTGTAGTCAGGGGAGGACATCCCCGATCACAGAGACACAAAACAAAACAAAAAAAAAAAAAAAAAAAAAAAAAAACAAAACACAAAACACAAAAAAATAAAAAATAAAAACAAAAACAAAACAAAAAAACAAAACAAAACAAAAACAAAACAAAAAAACAAAGAGAGAGAGAGAGGCATCTTTTTCTTCTTTCTTCTCCGGCAACAGCCCGGCGGCGAAGATTGCAACCGACTTCATTTGCACACAACTTCGTTGCCTGACTTTACCATCAGCTGCCTCGCTTCATCTTTACTTCTTCGAAGCTCTTGAAGACTCTGCCTCGGCCTTGGTAGAGCTTCCGAAGGAGATTATCCCTCGCTGGCCGTCAAAGGTAGTCCCATGACGAGTTGCGACGGTCACCTTTCGTTTCAACTCCTTAATTTGTTTCTTCAAGCCACTAACTTCCCCTCGAGAATCTTTGTACATATGTTGAAGTAAAGAAAGTTGTGCATTCAATCGATGTACTTCACATGTCCTGTTCTGCAGTCGACGGGACAAGTTGGAGACCGCTGTCACGGTCTCCACACATGACCTCAGTGTATATGAGTTTGCTTCGATGTCAGACTGTGCCGCCATGATTTGTTCAACTGACATCGCTGGAAAGTTGAAAACAGGGGAAGGAGGAGGAGCCCGTGGTTGAGGTTCAGGGGAGTCAGAATTGGTCATCTCTATCGTGGACTCGTTCAGGTCGGGAAAAAGAGTGAGAGAACCATGTGAAGAGGCCATGACAGAGGAGAGTAATGCAAAAAAAAAAAGGTTGCAGAGTGGTGGCAGAGAAAGTTTGCAGGCTTTGGCTCTGCTTCTCTCTCGCAGGCCTCAACTTAAGAAGAGAGCCAAAGAAGAAGACAAAGAGGGAGGAAGGCTGAGATAATCATTGACAATCGGGGCACGATTGGATAGCCTGTCGGTCAGGCGCCGCGATTATTGAAATCGCGCGCCAGACACAACGCTCGAAGAAGATGACGGAAGAGAGAGTGAGACAAAAACAGAGAGAGAGACGGGAGAATTGTATATTTATACATATATGTATATATATTGTATATCTATGTATTATATATATTTGTTTGAACGTTTTGGTTACAAGAGTGGCTTGGGTTCAGTGGTTTGGCTCAGTGGTTGAAGGCTGGAAGGTTGAGCCCGAGGTCAGGGGTTCGAGCCCCACAAACAAATGTTTCTTTTGTTTTGTTTTGGTCTTATGTATATATATGTCTCGTATACCTATATATATATATTTGTTTCAATATTTTCTCACAAGAGTGGCATGGCTCAGTGGTCGAGGACTCGAAGGCCAAACTTGAGATCGGAGGGTCGAACCCCCGTGTCTATGCACTTTGCTTTTATTTTCCTTTTTTTTTTTGCGTGTTTTGCGTACGTGCGTTGACGTCAGCAAACGGAATATGCCTTCTCAGTAACGGTATCTTTCCGTTGATGGCTGCAAACAGAATATTCCCCGTATCTATGTATATATCCATATGTCTTTGTATATGTCTGTACATATCTGTATATGTATATATCTGTATATGTATATATGTATACCGTATGTACATATATGTGTGTATTTTTGTCTGTATATGAATATATGTATACCGTATATGCATGTCTGTGTATATTGTCGTATTTGTATGTATTTTGTCTATACATAATATATGTATACGGTATTTGGTTCGAGCATACAATTCCTTCTTTCATTCTGTGCATCTATCGCACAATAATCTCACTTCATGCACCTACCACATAAATTCATCAAATTCAATCGCCCTATCTTGGGCATCGCACTGTCTTGTGCATCAAATTCAATCGCACTGTCTTGTGCATCATCAAATTCAATCGCCCTGTCTTGGGCATCGCACTGTCTTGTGCATCCAATTCAATCGCACTATCTTGTGCATCCCTACATCGCACTATCTTGTGCACCCCCCACTCGCACTGTCTTGTGCACCCGTATTGTGCTATCTTGCGCATTCACCCATATCGCACTGTCTTGTGCACCCGCATTGTGCTGCATTACGCTATTCTGCGCATTCACTCAAATTGGTTAAAAACAGTCAGGTGTGCCTATCTGTTTACACCAGCCCGGTTAAAAATAGCAGGTGAGCCTGTCTGTTTACACCACCCCTCCTCCTCTCGCGTGAGACGCATTAGGATTGCAAATCGGTTAAAAACAGCAGGTGTGCCTGGTGTTTACACCATCTTTCCTCCTTACATTCTGTGCATCTAACGCACAATAAAGCACCTACCGCACAATTTCGATTCCATCACACTGTCTTGTGCAATTTCAATTTAATCGCGCTATCTTGCGCATCACACCATCTTGTGCACTCCCTAGGTCTAGGACACCTTAAATCCTCTGAAGGTGCAA
Source organism: Camellia sinensis (assembly GCF_055761805.1). Classification (NCBI taxonomy): domain Eukaryota; kingdom Viridiplantae; phylum Streptophyta; class Magnoliopsida; order Ericales; family Theaceae; genus Camellia; species Camellia sinensis. The sequence goes on from NC_138965.1 coordinate 104,156,943, forward strand.
TTCCTTTGGTGTTTGTCGTGCCCGAACGACTTCAAATGGTCTGGTATAGCCACCTGCCTATGATTGCAATGAGTTCCTAGGAGACCAACTGCGACGGTGGAAACTAGAGTTCGAATGGCGATGCCTAGAATGCAAAAGGTTTGGAATTTCCGAGACTAAAGTCTGGTTTAAATACCCAGGGGTGTATCCCCGGCTTGAAATCTGTATGGCAGCCCCATAGGTTGAGGTAGCGTGTATGCGCCTCAATTCTGGATACTGAACCAACCTAGTCTGTCACCCCGTTGGAGAATAGGGAAAGTTGTGAATATGATCAGGAAGAAAAGCAGCATCGGTGGCTTCTACATGAAGAGGTTACCCCTTGTCATTCTACCATACCTTCTTCCACTTGCGTGAGACGCGTTTGGATTTCGAATCCACCTTTACTCCTTTCACGTGAAACATGTTAGGATGTGACGTTTACATGGTTAAAACCTTCCCTCTCTCTGTATAAAATACGTTGAGATACGCCTGTTGGTTACACCATTGTCATTTTCTCTGGTTAAAACCTTCCCTCTCTCCGTATAAAATACGTTGAGATACGCCTGTTGGTTACACCATTGTCATTTTCTACTTGGTTAAAACCTTCCCCCTCTCCGTATAAAATACGGTTAGGTACGCCTGTTGGTTACACCATTGTCATTCTCATTGGTTAAAACCTTCCCTCTCTTCGTATAAAATACGTTGAGATACGCCTGTTGGTTACACCATTGTCATTCTCTGGTTAAAACCTTCCCTCTCTCCGTATAAAATACGTTGAGATACGCCTGTTGGTTACACCATTGTCATTTTCTACTTGGTTAAAACCTTCCCCCTCTCCGTATAAAATATGGTTAGGTACGCCTGTTGGTTACACCATTGTCATTCTCATTGGTTAAAACCTTCCCTCTCTTCGTATAAAATACGTTGAGATACGCCTATTGGTTACACCATTGTCATTCTCATTGGTTAAAACCTTCCCTCTCTTCGTATAAAATACGTTGAGATACGCCTGTTGGTTACCCCATTGTCATTCTCTCTGGTTAAAACCTTCCCCCTCTCCGTATACGGCTAGGTACGCCTGTTGGTTACACCATTGTCATTCTCATTGGTTAAAACCTTCCCTCTCTTTGTATAAAATACGTTGAGATACGCCTGTTGGTTACACCATTGTCATTCTCATTGGTTAAAACCTTCCCTCTCTTCGTATAAAATACGTTGAGATACGCCTGTTGGTTACACCATTGTCATTTTCTCTGGTTAAAACCTTCCCCCTCTCCGTATAAAATACGGTTAGGTACGCCTGTTGGTTACACCATTGTCATTCTCTGGTTAAAACCTTCCCTCTCTCCGTATAAAATACGTTGAGATACGCCTGTTGGTTACACCATTGTCATTTTCTACTTGGTTAAAACCTTCCCCCTCTCCGTATAAAATACGGTTAGGTACGCCTGTTGGTTACACCATTGTCATTCTCATTGGTTAAAACCTTCCCTCTCTTCGTATAAAATACGTTGAGATACGCCTGTTGGTTACACCATTGTCATTCTCATTGGTTAAAACCTTCCCTCTCTTCGTATAAAATACGTTGAGATACGCCTTATGGTTACCCCATTGTCATTCTCTCTGGTTAAAACCTTCCCCCTCTCCGTATAAAATACGGCTAGGTACGCCTGTTGGTTACACCATTGTCATTCTCATTGGTTAAAACCTTCCCTCTCTTTGTATAAAATACGTTGAGATACGCCTGTTGGTTACACCATTGTCATTCTCATTGGTTAAAACCTTCCCTCTCTTCGTATAAAATACGTTGAGATACGCCTGTTGGTTACACCATTGTCATTTTCTCTGGTTAAAACCTTCCCCCTCTCCGTATAAAATACGGTTAGGTACGCCTGTTGGTTACACCATTGTCATTTTCTCTGGTTAAAACCTTCCCCCTCTCCGTATAAAATACGGTTAGGTACGCCTGTTGGTTACACCATTGTTGTTCTCCTTGGTTAAAACCTTCCCTCTCTCCATATAAAATACGCTGAGATATGCCTGTTGGTTACACCATTGTCATTTTCTCTGGTTAAAACCTTCCCCCTTTCTGTATTAAATACGGTTAGGTATGCCTGTTGGTTACACCATTGTTGTTCTCCATGGTTAAAACCTTCCCTTTCTCCGTGACACATTTGCATGTGATCTTGTGGCAAATTTAATGCAATGCATCCCCTGTTATATTTCATATCATTTGCACGAAGCTTGCCTCTCCATTGTTGTCATCTTCATATCTTTATCATCACTCCATGGCATGGTATTGCATTGCATAATCATGAATTTTCAAACAACTGGCTTCGCGAACCGTGTAAGTCCAACCTTCAAACTGCATTTTGAGCATGTCACTTGCATTCTGCCCCTGAACTACGCTGGTTTGATTCCTTGCAAAAGGATACGTAGGCAACCTTCGGGTTCAACCACTTGCATTGCATCTTGTTTGCTTGCCCAAGTCTTACGGCCTTGTCAAAAGAGTCGTCTTTGGGCTTTGACATTCACTCACGTCATGAAATGACTTTCAGCTCTGTCAAAGAGGGGCAACTGTAGACACCCCATTTTTGACCGGCCCTAAGACTTGGGCGCTTTCTTTTGATTACCCGATGATGACAATTAGAATGTGTTTCTCACAAAATTCTCAGTAAGAAAGATGGAATTTAAGTTTTAATCCCAACCTTCACCCATTTTTTGGCCAAACTATTTTAGACCTTAAAACCCTCTTTTCAAAATATGTTTTTTTTTTAAATGTTTCTACGATGTCCCGAGGCTCCCATTTCGATTAAAATATTGCACTTTTCAGTAAAAAGGACAAACTGGAAATAAATGGAAGGGAGGTGAAATTTTTGAAAAATATTTAAAAATATCTTCTTTATAGGTTTGGAGTTGAAGGAAATAGGAGGGGATGAAAGAAAGCAGGTTTAGGAAAAGGATGAGTATCAAATCATTAAGAAGGAAATGAGCAGCCTTCACTAAATTAGGCATTTCTCTTTGTACACTTGGAATTTAAATGTGAGGCCACCACCATTGGAAAGTAGACTTCTGGGGCTTCAATTTAGACCCAAGAACCACCTTAGACAAAGTCTAAATAAGGGAGATATGCCCATTTGAAGTGAAGCTTAAGAGCAGATTTTGTTGACCCAGCCCGAGACAGCCTTCACTAAATTAGGCATATCTCTTTGTACACTTGTAATTTAAATGTGAGGCCACCACCATTGGAAAGTAGACTTCTGGGGCTTCAATTTAGACCCAAGAACTGCCTAAAACCAAGTCCATATGGCGGAGATATGTCCATTTGAAGTTGGGCTTAAAAGCAGATTTTGTTGATTCGACCCAAAACAACAATAGCCCATTTTTCTTGGTTTTGGTTCGGTTGGGGCAACCCATTTACCTATTTTTTGAGCCATTCAAGTGCATCCACTCATCCTCCATTATACCTAATCATCCTCCATTGTCAAAAAGAGGTTTTGTTTGCATCCATAAAGGAGTATCCCATGCAACCACCTTGAAAATTTGCCCTCCTATCACATTCTTGTCTCCCACCTTGTCTCCCACCTTCTTTTTGACCTTTACTCTCCCTCATTGCCTATATAGAATGATCATATTGTAAGAGAGGAGGAGGACCACGAAATTGAAGAGAAAGGAGTGAGAAAAGAGTGAAAAAAGAGAGAAAATTTGAGTTGTTTAGCCAAAAATATTTCTATCTTCCATATACACCCCATACCTTCCATAGCTACTGAAATTCCTCATTTCCATACACCAAAATCACTCCAAAAATTCTGATATAGCCAAAGATCAATCGCCTCGATCATAAGGAAGAATGTTTAGTGATTGAAAGTGAGAAAAACTTGAGAGTTAGCCACTTTCCATACCACAAACTCCATAAACTCCATAATTTCGAATTGAGGATTTGAGAACACACTTCCTACACTTGAGGGTGATCAAGAGGAAGTTTGGAAATCAAGAAGTTCAATCTTTCTTTGGAAGGTGAATTTTTAATCTTTCATTTTCTTATATTTTATATTCATATTCTTGCTTCTTATTTCATTGTGTTTTGTTATAATCCAAGTAGTTTGTTTATCTCATATTTATTTTCTTACTTTATATTTCATAGTGTGTTGTTATAATCCTAGTGGTTTGTTTCGCTCATAATTATTTATTTATTTATTTTTATTCGCATACTTTAATTTCATATTAGTTTTGTTGTAATCTTGCATGTTTTACCTCATATTTATTTTTTATTTTTTTTTCGTGTATTAGTCTCATATTAGTTCCGTTATAATCTTGCATGTTCTATCTTATATTTGTTTTATTGCTTTAGGCTTATATTGTGAGTTTGCACTTTTTTTTATTTTATTTTTCTTTTCTTTTTTAATCTAACCGGTAGTGGTTAGTTGAGCCACCTACATATTTTTTTGTTTGTTCCTTTTCTTGGTTTTGCAACAAGACAGATTTTGCTTGGCCTAGTTCGCCGGCCGGCCTATTTGGCCGGTCGGTTAGCTTCTTCCGAACAAGATGGCGTAATCTCCCAATATTGACCAATTTCCGCCGGCGGTTCTAAAGAACATGAAGCTTTTATTTTATTTATTTATTTTATTTTGAGTGTATTGTGAGGTTTTTATTTTGTTGTAATATTCTCCTCATCCCTCTCTAATTTGGTTTGTAATTATTCTTTAAATGTTGTAATAATTCCCCACCCCTCTTCTTTCTATCCCGTTCTTTTACTCGCTTTCTTTATTTGTACATAAACATCATATTTATTTTTCATCATAGTTATGCTTTGCATCCATGTTTCATGCATCTTGATTCGGCTAAGTTTGCATTTGTGGATTTAATCAATTCCTATGTGATTATGTGCGCTACCTCATGTTCTTGAGATGATTCACATATCATATTTTAGAAGCCGAATCTTTAGTTGCATCTCATGAGTGAATTGCATTAGGATTTTGTATATAAGATCATGCATATTTTACTAAACTTTGTTTTGCAGCTTGTTCGTGGGACGTCAAACATGTGAGTTTTTATGCTTTAGCATCCCGTGTGTGTGTATTTTTCTTACTATGTCTAGCATTCTACCATGAGGCTAGTTGCTTATGTGATATAACTCTATGAATGCCAGTGGATGGAGGTTGTGTCGCTTAATTTGGAATGATGTTGATTTTTCATGCTTGTAAACCCAATTTATTTGGGTTGTACATCGTCAAAACTCTTTCAAAATGCATGATATCAAATTACTCCAAAATGAATGGCATAGTCTATACTTGTATGCTTCACATAGTAAATTTTAGGATTTATTAACTAATCAGAACATGAACATATAAATAAAATAAAATTCATATCATGGTTAGTAAAGGCCGATCTTTGATCGGGTGGGCGGGGGTGCTCATTATTGACCTTCCCCTCTCATACCTAAGGTTCCGAGCCAAGCATCCTTGGTTACGACGAACAGTGGCCTTGGCACGAGTTATGGGTTTCCTAATTTTCCCAAAATAAATATTAGGTGGCGACTCTGAGATCTGATGACGCAGTCCATTTTTGACAAAATTGCAATAAAATGGATTTTCAATAAAAGTTGCCAAATCTGGACTCTCATCTATGTTTCACATTGCACTCGTGAAAATAGATCAAAGAGATCTCGGGGGTCCGAACTGTTTAACGCGCGCGGGTACCCCCCGGGCATGTTACAATAGTTTTTATACATATCTGTGGAAATGATGATAGAGCTAGCATGCTTATCTGTTGAAAAAGGGAAAATGAAAAGTAATTGGGACTTGTAAGTCGTTGACATAAATATGTAATTTATGTGATTGTATCAGTGTTGACCAACTATCAATTGCTAATGTTTTAGTCATTGTCCATGGTTGGTTTAGTGTATTTCTACTGGGCTGTGGCTCACCCTATATGGGAATATCATTTTCAGGTACAGGAAGCATGCCACCTCCAAGGACATAGCTTGGGAGGCTAGAGGCGGACATAGCGTAGTTGTTTTACTTTTGATGTATTACATGTAACTTCAAGCCAAGGGCTTAATGTGTAAACGAGTTAGTACTCTTTTGTTGTAACCAAGTGTTAACTTGGAAAGCTGTAAGCCCGTAGGGCATTTTGTTTTGATGTTAACATGTAATACTTATGTAATGAAACTCAATGAGATAAAGAAATGTGGTTAGTTTATATGTAAATGCATGTCTTATCTGATGGGTTTAATGTTATTATTTTGAGGGCGTTACACCCTTCGTAATAAATTTGTTATAAGAACAGGATAGACGCAAGAATTTTGCTGCATTAAGGACACGAGCGCACAATTTATATTTCAGTGAAGAAAATGCCCTTTTTATTTTTTAAACTTTAAAATGATACAACTTTTGATCTAAATGTTATTTTTTAATAAAATTAGTATTTTTAAAATTCTCCCATGAAGATCTATCAAACATGATCCAAGTTAGTTATAAAATTATTTATTAATGTAAACAGTAAAATTTTACTTTGTTTCACAACAAAATTTTACTCTGATTCATACTAAAGTTTGTATAACAGAATAAATAACTCAAGAACACACTACCAGAGTAAAACTTTACTGTCATTATTGAACAGGATATCAGCCCCCCCCAAAACAAATAGAGTACATATTAAAATAGCAAGCACAATAACCAGAGATGAAATTTTACTTTCATATTTACAAATTATTAACCGAACACTATTACAATAATCAAACAACAATCAAACAGTGAATGAAACAAACTCTAACTTTAACATGAACAAAACTCCAATTCTAACTCGAATAGAGATTAAATGAGAATCTGCAACTCGAGGAGGCTCTCTTGCTATGCAATTCGATGAAGTTCTCTTGCCCTATAACTTGATAAGTCTCTTTGACTCTGCAATTCGATAAATCTCTTGGGAATACAAATTGAAAAACAATTGATGAATGAGAAGAACGATAGAGAAGGAACGACAATGACACTCACATATTTGATTTAGATCTCTTACATATATATGGATGGGCAAGATTGTCCAAAAAGAAATAGAAACAAGTTTTTGTGTCCTCCATCAAATATGCGCCTCTAGGTGAGGTATGAAGAAAAAAAAAAGTATGGACTATCCTTTTCATAAAAAAAGGCCCTAATTGAGGGATTTTGACCAAATTTTTTGAATTTTTTTTTATAATTTTTTTTTTTAAATCCTCTAGACTTGAAGGATATGAAAAGAAGAAGAAAAAAAAAACTTTTGACATAAATTTAAATTTTATTTTACTATAAATGAAATAGTTCGAAGAAAAATGTGTTTTTTATATCCTTTTCCAAACATTGCATTAATCTCTTAAAAGTTTAACATGATCAAATTATTTCTAAAAACAATCAAAAAGTGCAATTGGCCTCTAAAAGGATTTATTTTTTAGCAAAATGTTCATGAAAACATATTTAAAAGGACATTGACTATTTGAAAATTATTCAAATGTGCATTTATTTCCTAAAATATCAATTAGTTTGCTGTGGACATTGATACAATTTAATTAAATTCAGGGAGAATTTAATCTAATGATCTTTTTGAGATTGATATGTTTTTTTTAAGGTCAAATTACACTAACAATCCCTATAGTTTGGGGCTCGTATCACTTTAGCTCATGACTTTTCAATTGTGACACATTTGACCCTGAACTTTGAATCTTATTCCAAATAAAGACAATTGAAGATACCATTACTCAATTTCAAGGGTAAAGTCATCAATTTGATAAAATATAAACTAATTTGACAAAAATAAATGTCAAAAAAATACTTTTGAATTTTAAAAAATTATTTCTATCCACCAAAGATAAAATTATGTAAAATTGATAAATCTTTTATACATTTATTTATTTAATTTACCAAATTAATTTTTATTCTGTGTTTGGATGATAATCATGTAATGTGTAATTGTTAGGCTTTTAATGTGTAATCAATATATTTAATATATGAAATGTTTTTAGTTTTAGATATTTTGATTTAATGGATTGGTTAATAATGATATCAAACTTGTCGCCATATTTGAATTTTGGAAAAATATAAACTAATTTAATGAAAATAAAAACAACCATCCATTACATGATAATTATCCAAACACATAATAAAAATTAATTTGGTAAAAATAAATAAATAAATAAATGTGTAAAAGATTTATCAATTTTACATAATTTTATATTTGATGGGTAGAAATATTTTTTTTAAATATTTTTTTTAAAATTCAAAAATATTTTTTTGACTTTTATTTTTGTCAAATTAATTTATGTTTTATCAAATTAACGACTTTGCCCTTGAAATTGAGTAATGGTATCTTCAATTGTCTTTATTTGGAACAAGATTCAAAATTCATGGTCAAATATTTTACAATTGAAAAGTTAGGAACTAAAGTAACACAAGCCCCAAATTATAGAGACCGTTAATGTAATTTGCCCTTTTTCAAACATAATTCAAGAGGGAATTTGCCAAGATTAAGAGTGTTGTTATTAGCATCCCATCAATTATTTTGGACTTGTGACGCCCCAAATTTTGGGAACATCGATAATATAATACAACGATACACCGGGGTTTAACTAGCGAATATACAACATTTTCAAGCACAAAATACAAATAATTACACTAAAAGAAAATATTAAAAATAGTTACAGATAAAATTCTTCAAGTCTTTAAATACAAATTAGTTTCTTGATACAAAAAGATTATCCAATATACAGGAAATATAAAATATAATCTATAAGGCAGCCATGGTTCCTTAAAGCTTTTAAGGATTCTGTTCTCGGTGTAAAACTCGCCTTCACCTGGCATAAAATGCCATGAGCTTGGAATGCCCAGTAATAACACACACCCTGTCCATTTTCCCATTCCAAATACACAAGTAAAATAACGGCATGACCATAACATACAACAAAAACAATAATTAAGCAAAACTTATAAAAAAATTCAGTTCTCATGAATAACAGCCAATTAAGTTGGTTCTAGGCAATTCTCTGCGGAATGTCGTTCCTATCTAACCACTAACACTGGCCACAGGCAATTCTGACTCCCCATTGGTTAATACCGTACCACCGCATCGCTTACCACATAATCACTAGTGTGTCGCTTACCGCATAATTACTTAGGATGCCCACACACCTAGGTTACATACTCAAGTGGTGACATCACGGTTTGTCTTAAGGGAACAGGCTTCTAGGGATACTCTCCCTGTGTGAGACCGTCACAGCCACCCTTACACCTCCCAATTTCGTTAAGCAGCCAGAATACGTTCCGTGCCATGTTAGGGTTCGAAAACACGCTTGCGCAAGACTTCACTAAAATGGACTACATTCCACTGTATTGTACTTTTGAATCCATCATTCATTATCCCATAAAATTTAGTACAATGATTGCAACCCATTTACCACCCCATTTGATTTCCCTTTTACTAAGTGCATTATGTTCTCAGTTATAGCCAAGCATGGTCAAGATAATTACGAAGCCAAGCTAAACATAAAATAATTTATGCATGGTAAAACAAATTCACAATTTATCGTAGTTTACATATCAAGACTTAAACATTCAAGAAACATAGCATATAAGAGTTGCAAGTCAATTAAGAGCATATTAACACAGATTTTCAGATTTTAACTAGTTGGGAAATAATTGTGGAAAAATACTTTCATTGGCCCTAAGTACCTGGCCTCATGTGAGTTTGTAGAAAAATGAGTCTAGTTTCAAACTCAATTTACAAAAGTAGGATAGGTATTTTAGATTTTAAGATAATGCAGAATTAAAAAGATCTATCCAAATTCGTTGACTGTTACACAAATCGATTTGTCTCTCAAACCTCTCACTCTCTTGAGTTCAAACAAATTTTAATTGTAATATAACACCAAGATTAAGATTTTGACCTAAAATTGGACTCAAGATTATTTTTCTAGAATTTTCTAAAAATGGAGAAAGTTGATTGTTTTTTTGGTTCTGTGAGTAACAAACTTAGAAAAATTGTTTAGGATATAAAGAACTTATAAAAATTCATCCTTATGTCCTACCAAAATTATACTCTAGACATACCAAATATTACCCCATAAAAAATATTTTGAGTTTATGGAGTTTTGATGGGAAAATAAATTCAAGAGAGGGAAAAGAATTGCTGCTGGAAATTTAAAAAAGAAAGAGAAACACACCATTTCTTGAATAATATACATTTATACAAGAGTTTAGGCCTAGACCACAACATATATATACAACTAGCATGTATTAGGAGGGGAAAAACAAGTGGTAAAAGAACTTGAGAGAAGAGGTGATGTAGGTTTACCTTTGTTGTAAAAGACTTAACACAATTCTTCTTTCTCTTCTCTCTCTCTCTCTCTCTCTCTCTCTCTCTCACTCCTCTAGTGCAAGGCTGAAAATGTGTAAAATGAGGGGGAGAAGTGTGCAAATATATAGAGAAAGGATTGGGAGGTTTCTTAGGGACTAAGTTCCATAAGTGTAATTTGTCAAAGTTGTCTATCAATGCCATCAAGGCCCTTTCATCCATCACATGGCTAACTACTTAGGCTCCAAGAAATATATATATATATATATATATAGGAGATATTTGTATTTATAAACAAAAATAATAGGCAGAAGTACATTAATTAATAAAATATTATAACTAAGGTTTGGAATGAAATAAAATAGAAGTATATAGGGACCAAGTCTAAATTTATGAAACCTTGATATTTATTATTAATATAATAACATTAGAAAATAGTCAAAATAATAAATTCAGGTCCTGTTAAATTAAAGAGCAAAGAATGGCGAGAAACCGAGCGAAAATGGCGTTATTGGGAATTAAGATTTTAAAGTAATTAATCTATAATTATATGGTCTAATAATTAATACCAGGGTTTTAAAGGTGATTATTAATCTACCGAGATCAATTAAGTTTTACTCGAATTAATCAACGATGCTTCTCGATTCTAGGGTTTAAAATGCAATTAAGCAAAAATTTAAGAGCTTTATTGAAATAAGCTCAAGGTTAGAGATTTAATGGTACTTATAAAAATTAGGGTCCCTACAACCTATCCGCCTTAAACAAATTTCATCCTCAAAATTTTAAGTCGTCGAAAAGTTGTGGATAATTTGCTCGCATCATCATTGTGCTTCCAGGTAGATTCCATCAACATATTTTGATCATCTAGATAGTTTTTTTTTTCCCCCTTTTGCGTCCTTCTCCCTTCTATCCATAGCCACCTTTATTCTCATTTTACTAGTAACGTTGTAAATCGAATTTCTTTCTAATTAATGACGTGAGAGAATGCAATTTTTTTTTTTTCTAAAATTCTAAACTGCTCGTTGTATAGGTAAGGATGTCGTTGCTTCACCGTGAAAACCCTTATTGCCAATTTCTATTGTGGTAGTCCACGTACTCACTATAAATGTATCCTGATGATTGTTCTCTAGGTTTTTGGTGTCATTGCATTTGTTGATTTGTGGTAATCAGGGAAGTTGGTCTATCTCCCTTAAACAATAAAAGCGTCCCAATGAATGCGCAAGTCATCCCATTCTTCTAGTTGCCATCGATCATGACTAGGTGTACAGATGACCAATTTGTGTCCAAGATGATTTGAGAGTTGGACCTATTCATGCCTTGGGGATTGACAATCAAACGCACTAACAATTCTTAAAGGTTTGCATCCACACAGAAGATACGAAAGAATACAATGAATAAAGCATGTACTCAAGAGTTCTAAAACTATATTAACAAAAGGAAATTTTCATCGTCTATATTCATATTACAAAAAGTCATCCAAAAGAGTTATAACTAGTATCCTAGTTACATTTTTCCTAAGTTAGCCATGGCTCGTACTGCAATTCCTTGGGTTCATATGTGGTGTACCACTCTTCCTCAAGATACTGCTTAGTGAGATGTTCATTTTCTTCTCCTTACAGTAAAAATATTCTGTCAATTGGCCTTTAATTGTTAACTGGTCCAGATTTCTTATTGTTCTCCACCTTGAAATTTTGTTGCCTAGTAGTTCTCAACTTAGTTACCCATGGTTGCTGCCCACCGATAATATGCGTATTTGCTCCCGAGCGCTCTCCTCAATTTTTAACTAGTTGGGGGCATTCAAACCTCCTGTGTCCCATTTGTTGACAATTATAGCACTGGATCAACCCAGTTGGTCTTGCTTGAAAACTCTCATTCAAATTTTGTTGCTACAATTATTGGGGTTGTTGGGGTTCCCTATAATATGGTTTTTGTGCTATATGCCTTCGACTATTTCTTTCCAGTCCCACATTGGATTGATTGTTTTCTTTCCTCAAACTCCAAATCCTTTTGGAATTTGCCGCCTCCTGTTCTAAATCAAGTATTGTGTCAACCACATCTGCAAAAATGGGAAGTCACACGGGCAAAATTCTTCCTCAAATTGTAGGGTCTAGACCCCATTCAAATTTTTGTGTTTTGTCTTCATCATTTGCTGCGTATCGAGTTGCATGACTTGCTAACTCCTCGAACTTTACCATGTATTAGGTCACTGTTATCGTGCCTTGTTCTAGGTTCAGAAATTCACGAATTCTTTCTTGTTGATTGTGTTCGGGAAGTACTTCCTAAAAAATAACTCCTTATACTGCGCCCATGTCATTGTGATGATGTCCCTGGATTCCCAAATCATGGCCCACCAATGATCTAGTTCCCCTTCAAGTTGGTAAACTGCTAGAGCAATCCTATCAATGTGTTCAGTTATTCCCATCGTATTAAACATCTTTTCAATTTGTTGGATCCAATTTTCAGTAATTTTAGGATCGGGTTCGCTAGTAAAGATCGGTGGTCTCTGTTTGCGAAACTCGAAGAATAGATGTGTCATCTCATTCTGACATGTTCTTATCAACCTATCTAATTCTTCCAAAATTTGATTTTCGGCATTCCCAAGTAAGTTGACAGCGAGTGCAAGGGCATGATCGTAATTTTTGACCCCAGGTGCCTCATTCCTATTTATATTGGCGTCATCGTTGTGGTTGGTGGCATTGTTGTTGCCTACGTATTTGTTTGCTCTTGCACGGTTCACCATCTGCCAAACGCACAGTTAAGTGTAGGTTAGGGTTTTGCTAATACGATTAGTCAAGGAAATTACTAAGGTAAAATGCTCTACTCGAAACACAATCCAAGTAACACCTAATAAGCACCTAAGTTAGTCTTACTCAACCATTGACTCCATCACCACTCTTGGTCGCTCTAGGGCAACTGCATGTTTCAGTTCGCTGATTGAACCTAACCTTTCTTTACTATGAAATTCTAGTTCTGTTGCCCGTATTATAGCGACCCCGGTCTTTCCCATTTGATTATTGTATCCGGACTTAGGTTCCGTAGATTCTGTCATTGTATAGTTGTTGTTGTTGTCCTTTATTTTCTCTTTTGGAATTATAGGATGTGTTGGGCAAGTTTGTTTCAGGTTGGTTGGGTTTAGAAACCAAGTGTTGCTGTCCAGGTTTTTGGTGTTTCGCTCGAGCGAGGAGTTGGTCGCTCGAGCGAGATGTCGTATTGGTTCTTCGCTCGAGCCGGGGTTTGGTCGCTCGAGTGAGAGTTGGCGTCCTGTATGGACCTGTAGCTTTGCATTCTTGGCTTGAGCGAGCTTTTCTTCGCTCGAGCGAGTGAGTTCGTCCTTCGCTCGAGCAATAGTTCCTTCGCTCGAGCGTGTGTCTTGTTGCAGACCTGAGGATTTGAGTTCTTCGCTCGATCGAGCTTTCTTTCGCTCGAGCGAGCTTTTGAGTTGTTGGCTCAAGCAAGGCTTCCTTGGCTCGAGCGTAGTTTCTCTGTGTCTGGTCGCTCGAGCGACCAAGTCTTCGCTCGAGCGAGCCTGTCCAGTTTATATACCCAGCAGCGGGTTTTGATCAGTCTTTTCTTATTCTTTTTGGTTCTAAACCCTAGGTCCGACTTCTCTCCCTCAAAACTCATCTTCTCTTTAGGTGTTCATCTACTTCTAGTGTGAATCCATCTTAAGTTCTTTGTAAGAAAGATAGAGGGCGGCTTGGGCTTCATTCTAATCTGAACATTTGGTGATTTGGAGCACATTGGAATTTGGGCACTCATCTCTGTTTTCATCATTTGGGTTGTTTTCTTTGAGGTAGGGATTTCCTACTCCATTTTATAGGTTTTGTTCTAAGTTTTGGTATTTTAACATGTTGGGGATACTTTGGTAAATTTTGGGAAAAACCCTAGTTGTATTATTGAATTAATTTGTATAAGTAATTCATGGAATTGGGAAAAGAGGGTTAAATTCATGGAATTGGGGAATTCATTGATTAAATGGCGTAATTGGGTAATTGGTATCATTTGTCTATTGAATTGTTGACATAGTTATTTTCAGTTTAGAAATAACTGTTTTGGGGCTATCGGTGGAGGATAGTCGTGATTGTTGTAGACATTGCATGTGGATTAGAAATAACTGAAACTAATCACATTGGTTAAGTCATTAATTTTGACTTTGGCATTGATACAGAAAATACGTGTATTGATTGAGCATTGCATTTGCATACATTGTTTTGTGTGTGGGAGGAGATAGGGGATGTACTCCACGGTTTAGGGGAAGATAGGGGATGGACCTCTAAACCGGATTTTGTTTGGGAGGAGATAGGGGATGGACTCCATTAGCATCACTTTTATGTGTGCTTATTTATATAGAAGTGTTTTATTGATACAGCACTAAAATGTGTATCAATCTGGAAGTATGAAGTGTTTGATTTGAGCTTGAGTCTCATTTGTTTGTTGATATTGGAAGGATGTGAATATTATATATGTGATTCACTGTTGTAAGTTTGGCCAGGTTCTGAGCCATGTTGATAAAATTGGAAAGTAAAACGTATCTTAGACAATAGTGTCATGAGACTGTAAAATGAAGTAATTGATTATCTTGGTTAACCATCTGTTGAATGCTATTGCTTTATTCATTGCTTATATGTGGTTTAGTATATTTCTACTGGGCTGTGGCTCACCCTTTATGGGAACATCATTTTCAGGTTCAGGTGATAAACTACCTCCAAAGACTTAGCTTGGGAGGGTTTGGCTTCTGGATTGGAGAAGACTACCTTAGTTAATTGTCTTTAATTATTGTTACATGTAAACATTCAAGCCTAGGGCTTTTCTTGTAATGAGTTAGAACTCATATTTTTGTATCCAAGTGTTGGCTTGGAAAGATGTAAGCCTGTAGGGCAATTTATTCGATGTTACATGTAATGCTTTATTTAGTAATACTCTGATGAATGAATTAATAAATTGTCTTCTTTAAATAATGCATGTCAATG
Organism: Camellia sinensis; assembly: GCF_055761805.1. Lineage (NCBI taxonomy): Eukaryota > Viridiplantae > Streptophyta > Magnoliopsida > Ericales > Theaceae > Camellia > Camellia sinensis. Next base: position 104,172,248 of record NC_138965.1, read on the forward strand.
ACATATAATGGGTTATTTTTGAGGGCGTTACACGTATCTAAAAGGCTTTCTTCAACACCTAGTACCAATACTAGAATTGTCGACGCTCGACTATATACTTTTATGAATCGACATTGCCATGCCTGAAATTTGAAGAAACGTCCTAGGATTGGTTAAGAAAATTTTAATTTTTGAGGTCTTCTAGTTTCTAAACTAAGTAGTGTTATCATAATGTAATATAGTTGGTGGCAAGGTAGTTTCTAATCACAAGTTGAAACGTGTGGGTAAGGGTTGAACCTAAGCTCTGATATCAAGTTGTGACGCCCCAAATTTTTGGGAACATCAATAATACAATTCAACGATACATGGGGATTTAACTAGCGGATACACAACATTTTTAAGCAAAAAATACAAATAATTACACTAAAAGAAAATATTAATAATAGTTACAGATAAAATTCTTCTAATCTTTAAATACAGATTAGTTTCTTGATACAAAAAGATTATCCAAAATAAAGGAAATATAAAATATAATCTCTAAGGCAGCCATGGTTCCTCAAAGCTTTTCGAGATTATGTTCTCGATGTCAAACTCGCTTTCACTTGGCATAAAATGCCATGAGCTTGGAATGCCCAGTAAACACGCACACCAATCCATTTTCCCATTCCAAATACACAAGTAAAATAACAGCATGATCATAACATACAACAAAAACAATAATTAAGTAAAGCTTATAATAAATTTCAATTCTCATGAATAATAGTCAATTTCAGTTCTCATGAATAACAGCCAATTAAGTTAGCTCTAGGCAACTCCCCCGCGGAATGTCATTCCTATCTAACCACTAACACTGGCCACGGGCAATTTTGACTCCCCCTTGGTTAATACAATAACAATGCGCCACTTACCGCATGATCACTAGTGCGTCGCTTACCACACAATTATCCATGATGCCCACACATCTAGGTTACATACCTGAGTGGTGACATCACGGTTTGTCCAAAGGTGATGGGCTTCCAGGGATACTCTCCATGTGTGAGACCCTTACTGCCACCCTTATACCTTCCAATTCCGTTAAGCAGCCAGAATACCTTATGTGCCATGTTAGGGTTCGAAAACACACTTGCGCAAGACTTCACCAAAATGGAATACATTCCATTATATTGTACTTTTGAATCCATCATTCATTATCTCATAAAATTTAGTATAATGATCGTAACCCATTTACCACCCCATTTGATTTTCCCTTTATTATGTGCATTATGTTGTCGGTTATAGCCAAGTATGATCAATATAATTACGAAGCCAAACTAAACATAAAGTAATTTATGCATGGTAAAACAAATTCACAATTTATCATAGTTTACATATCAAGACCTAAACATTCAAGAAACATAGCATATAAGAGTTGCAAGCCAATTAAGAGCATATTAACACAAATTTCCAAATTTTCAGATTTCAACTAGTTGGGAAATAATTATGGAAAAATAGTTTTATTGGCTCTAAGTACCTGGCCTCATGTGAGTTTGTAGAAAAATGAGTCTAGTTTCCAATCAATTTACAAAAGCAGGATAGGTATTTTAGATTTTAAGATAATGCATAATTAATAAGATCTGTCCAGATTTGTTGACTGTTACACAAATCGATTTGTCTCTCAAACCTCTCACTCTCTTGAGTTCAAACAAATTTTAATTGGAATATAACACCTAGATTAAGATTTTGACATAAAAGTGGACTCAAGATTATATTTCTGGAATTTCTAAAAATAGAAAAAGTTGACTGTTTTTCTGGTTCTGTGAGTAACAAACATAGAAAAATTGTGTAAGTTATAAAAATACATCCTAAGGTCCTACCAAAATTATCACATACTCTAGACATACCAAATATTATCCCATAAAAACATATTTTGAGTTTATAGAGTTTTGATGGGAAAATAAATTCAAGAGAGGGAAAAGAATTGCTGCTGGAAATTTAAGAAAGAAAGAGAAGCACACCATTTCTTGATTAACACACATTTATACAAGAGTGTAGGCCTAGACTACAACATATATATAAAAATAGCAAGTATTAGGAGGGGAAAAACAAGTGGCAAAAGAACTTGAGTGAATAGGTGAGGTAGGTTTACCTTTGTTGTAAAAAACTCAACATAATTCTTCTTTTTCTTCTTTCTCCTCTCTCTCTCTCTCTCTTTTCCCAGATCACTCTCTCTCACTCCTCTAATGCAAAGCTGAAAATGTGTAAAATGAGGGGGAGAAGTGTGCATATAACTAGAGGAAGGATTAGGAGGTTTCTTAGGGACTAAGTTCCATAAGTGTAATTTGTCAAAGTTGTCCATCAATGCCATCAAGGCCCTTTCATCCATCACATAGCCAACTACTTGGGCTCCAAGAAATATATATATATATATATATATATATAGGAGATATTTGTATTTATAAACATAAAATAATAGGCACAAGTACATTAATTAATAAAATATTACAATTAAGGTTTGTAATGAAATAAAATAGAAGTATATAGGGAACAAGTCTAAATTTATGAAACCTTGATATTTATTATTAATATAGTAACATTAGAAAATAGTTAAAATAATAAATTCGGGTCCCCGTTAAATTAAAGCGCAAAAAAATGCGAGAAACCGAGTGAAAATGATGTTATCAGGAATTAAGATTTTAAAGTAATTAATTTATAATTATAGGGTCTAATATTAATCTACTGAGATCAATTAGGTTTTACTCGAATTAATCCGCACTGCTTCCCGATTCTAGGGTTTAAAACGTAATTAAGTGAAAATTCAAAGGTTTTATTAAAATAAGCTCAAGGTTAGGGATTTAATGGTAATTACAAAAATTAGGGTCTCTACAGGACTTCCCATTTTTTAAATTTTTTTTATTACAATAATAATGTCCAATGAAATTACTAAAAAAGAAATCAAAAATTTTGGGACACCCCATCTCACAATTAAACTCATATACATACCACATCATGAGTTAGGATTTATGAGACCACCCACCTCCATCACCACCTATCCATTATTCCCAAATCCCACCTTTAAAACTTAGTCACCCTCAAAACCTTAAAAACCCTTTCGTGGCAATACTCCAGCGGCAACTATTTGATTATATAAGCTTCTCTGGCAATAACAATGAGTGAAAGTTTTTTCCGGCAACCACAACTCCATGAGATAGGAGGAGTACAACAATAAAAGCTCAGAAGAAGTTCATAACTTTGATAGTGTTCTTAGCTCAGATGAGATTGACCTTGTAAGGGTAAGTTTCTTTAAAAAATGGCAAAAATAATAAAAACTGTTCATCATTTTTTTGAGACTAAAGTCGCGAGCATATGACCGAAATTCGAGAACACAGGTTTGAACATTGTTTATTTTTTTAGGAACAGGTAACCAAATATTTCTTATTTGTTCGGGAACAAATAATCGAAGCAGCAGTAGAAATAGGTAAACAAAGGAGGTCAGACCACCCTTGGGTAGTTGACTAGAGGGTGAAATCTTGCTTAGTTTTGCTCACACAGAGAGCATACAAGTACAGTGAAACCATGAATGAATCACAAAAAACTAACCAAAGAAACGTGGAAGTGGATTGTGTTGTGTCTATGAAAAGAGGTAATAAATAAATAAATAAAAAATCAAACAGACTGACAAACCTCGTAATGAAGTAGAGAACAAACTTCTTAATAACCACAAATTTTTTTCATTGGTTTTGGGAGGTTCTACTATTGTGGATTTTGTTAGAGCTTTGGGAAAGAGGCTTTTTGAGGTATGAGAGTGTGCATTTGAATGGGTGTAATGCTTTTACAAAGATAATTTTAGTATTATTTGGGAGAAGAAATAAATTTTAAGGGTTTTAGAATTTATAAGTAGGGGGCAACAAAATGGGAGGTCCAAAATAATTAATGAGGTGCTAATAGCAGCACTGTAAATTAATCCTTTAAGTTTTACAACAACGTACATACCTAGAAAAAAAATGACAAAAATATCAAAAATCTAAAATATATAAAATTAATTTTGGACATGACCCACACCATATCTAGTTTATTGTACAGACAAATTTTGAACACATTTCTAATTTTTTTTTTCTAAGTACATAAAAGTTCTATTATTTATCTATTTTATTGAAATAAAATTCAAGTAAATTCAATAAACCGTGAAGGGTAACATTGGAAAACAAAATAATGGCATTTCATACTTCTATTTATCTCATTTTTATCGCATTACATCTATTTATAGGTTTAATTTTTTTTCTTTTCCCACATTCTGTATGCATTCACCATTATGGGTGAGCATGGTTCGGATTGGACCAGATTAGGGTAAAACAAGGACCAATCCATTATCTACGGTTCCTGAAAAATTGGAACCAATCCAATCTGTTTAAGTCATGGAACCAATCCGAACCAATCCATTTAAATACATATTGGAACGATTTAGGACCACGGATTCACATAATTAAATAACCAAAATATATATATATATATATAACACTTTAATTTCATAAAAACATAAACATAGCGCTATATTAGTTTCACAATAGCAACATGTCTTTCTATAATAGCGACATACTGTTATAGAATTTAAACAACCATAAGGAAATTGGTTTCACCATAAGTATTTAGACCATTATAAATTAAAACTAAAAACTAACAAACAAAAGTAATAAACGAAGATATTATGCGGGTTTAGGTTTGAGTTTTATATGGAATAAGAGAAGATATTATGATGAGGATGTATAATAAAAATATAGACTATTTGTATACGGTCCGGATTGGTTCCAATCTGGAACCGATGGGTTCAATCCGGAACCAATCCGTGGACTACTGATTTTTAATTTTTCAATCTGGAACCGAACCATGGATTAAAAAAATCAATCCAAACCTACCAAAATGGATTGGACTGGGTCAGATTACGGATTTCACGGATTCCTTACTCAGTCCTATTCACCATCATCTTCTCTAATTTTTTTCCTCCTTATCCTTCCAAATTTAGAATTTTAACGATAGGGATGATAGAGTTTTGAAAGGGACATTTTCAAGGATTTCGAGAGATAGCAAAGGGAGATGAAATATATTAGGAAATAATAGTGAGCAATAGGGAGATGTGGTGATGGGGAGATTTCAAGAGTGGCAGAGGAATGACGGCGAGCGGTGGAAAGTGAAGAAAGAGGGTGGCGATAATGATTAAATTATTAAAAAGGTTTACCAAAAACCAAAAAAAAAAAAATACAGATTGAGAATTTAAAAATTATTTTTAAAAACTCTAAAATCAAATAAAGTTGATTTAAAAAAATTGTTTTTGAAATTTAAAAATTGTGACACCCCAAATGTTTAATTTAACACCATACATAAATGAATAAAATAATAATAATAATAATAAATAAATAAATAAAATACTAAGAATAATAAATATAGACATAATAATATATTCAAATGACATGTGCTAAAATATAATCTAATTCAGAGACATTAGTTTTACCAAAAGATAAAATGTAATCTAAACAAGATAGTTTAATTATGTTAAAATTTTGATCCAAGGATAAATCAATCTCTAAACTTATCCATTTGAGGGATAAGTTTCACAACTAGAGCATCATAGTTGCGTTTGGTAGAGTTTTGTAATTATGATTTGAGAGTATGAGTTGTATTTTGAGTTTGTGGGGTTTGGAATTATGATTTGAGTGTAGAAAATTTGTTTGGTAAAGAGTTTTGAAAATAGTTTTGAAAAGAGTTTTGATTTGAGTGGGGAATTGTTGATGTGACATTTGATATTTGATACAAAAATTTACAACTCATAACTAAACATACAACTCAAAATTATTTTAAAGTACATAAAAAATTTTAAAAATTTCAGAAAATATTTTTTTCGATTATATAAAAATTAACATATCAATTGAAAAAAAAAAAAAATCACTATTTTGGTCAACGGCTAACTGGCCGGACGACCGGTTAGGCAAAATTTTCAAAAATTTTTTTTGAAAAGCACGGCTAAGACAGAGCTCTCTACAGAGTTTTGGAAACGTGATTCCAAAACTCCTACCAAACATCATACTTGAATCAAGGTGTAGAATCATGTTTTGAGAACACAACCAAACACAGCCTATGCGTGTGGGCTACATGTCCCCCAAACCGTGCTAAGCAAGTATGATAGTTAGTATAAAAGGGGGAGGGGTGCTGTGAATAGGAGAACAAGGAAACAAAACAAAAAGAAAAAAAAAACAAAAAACAAAAGGGAGTCAGCTCACGGTGAATGGGAGTACAATTAGGAGTGGCTATTTGAGTGAGTAATATTATATCTTGAGTCACTATAACATATTTTACTAATATTTTGAGTTACCACAAATTATTTTATATAATTTATATTTTATGGTTATGTTAATGTTTCAATTATGTAAATTATTTTCTGAACTCTATTTGCTTAAATTGAAATCTATGGATATGTTTGTTTAAATTTTAAAAAATATTTGACAATAATTTTGTAAACATTAGTTTTGAATAAGTACCACCACGGAGGTCCCATGTCTTGGGGACTTAAATAATCATTGGCCCTTTGAATTGTCACTTTAGTGACTCTCTGACAATCTCATGCCTTGGGGGACTTAAATAACCTTTGACCCTCTAATTAGTCACTTCGTGACCCTTTGTCTGTCATGGATCCATTAACTCTCTATTCTGTTCTGTACCGTGGTTATAATTATTCTGTTATATGATTTTTTGTGTTATATCTATTATTAAAAATAATTTATTCGAACCAAACTATCATTGTTTAGCCTAAATAATTATCCATGGTAATTTTTATACCCGTATACTCTTAGTATATATTCCTCACTTTGCAATGTGCTTATAGCTGTTAAAACCCCTTTCAGGTGAAGAAATGTAAAGAATGGTGGTTTTGCCCCATGGATCAAAACCAAAATTTGACATGAATATCATGTGTTTTTTTCCTCTTGTAATCATTATCTGACTAATGTTATATCATTACATAAATAATAATTTCTATGTACGCTTCGGATATTTATTTACCTCTTTTATTTTATTCCGCTGCATTATTTAATTACTTGGAATTACTCTGAGGGATTTTAGAATTAGCTAGTTGCAATCCAGCCCTGGTCACTGGGATGGGTTGTGACAAAAATAAGCATAAAAATTATATTTTTAAATTAATTTTTTTCTCACTCAAAAGAATAAAATTATATGAAAATAATAAATACTTTTTATTTTTCTGTTTTTTTTTTATAAAAAAAATTTTACTTATAAATCCCATATTATGGAAAGTTGATCCATTTAGTCCTAGAAGTTTTCTTATAGGCCAATTAGTCTTGTTTTTTTTTGGAAAGTTACATTTGAGTGATATTAGTGCCATTTGAGTTTACATAAATATCCTTTTATGATCAATTTTGTGATTCAGTATTCCTTTTTTTTTTTTTTTGAATTGGGTTGGGATGAATATGGAACATTGATGTGTTTCACAGTTATTGGGTCAAATAACATTGGATGTTTTGTGGGCAGGGAGTGGTAAGGTATTGTTCTTGAGTGGTGTGATCTTTTCTCTCCGGTGGGGTGATTTGTTTGGAGTGTTGTTCTGATCAATTCTGTAACAAGTGCGTCATACATTGTTTGGTTGTTGTCCGTAACATTTGTCTAAGTTTGTTTGTGTGGGTTTGTTTTTGTTGCAAATGTTATGGGTCATGGTAACTGGGTTGTTTGAGGTGTTGTGTTGTTGGTGTCTATTTTGTGTGTGGTTGTAATGCCACCGCCGATATTATCATGATATGGTGAGATGACCATTATATATAGAGTGCTAGTATCAAACTAGTGGTCCGTTCAATTTTTTTCAGATTATATGATACGTAACATCAGAAACGAAATATGGGTACTATTATTTTATTTTTCAATTGGGATCCAGATATGCTGTCGTTATCGCAATGGGTTGGGTAGGATAGTTTCAACCTTTTTTTTTTAAGGGTGATGTATCATGTTGCTGGTGTGTTCTAATTTTGGCTTTCAATTTTATCTTGATTATATTTTCATGTAACATTGAAATCGAACAATGGGTGTTGCTATGTTATTTTGAATTGATCCCGGATATGATAGTGTTGTCGTATTGCGTTTGGCAGTGTTGTTATTATACTTCCAATTGGGATCCGGATATGGGTGTCGTTATCGTAATGGGTTGGGTTGTAACGTGTCGGTCGTCTGTTGTAATTTCGGCCTTCAATTTTATCCTTATTATATTCTTCGTCCCGTTTGCTATTGCCTTGCAACGCTTCCTCCATCAGTTCTTTTATTTTCTTGTAAGAAAATCGGCCAACGATACTGCAACGTTGTTAAATGAAATCAGAAGGGGGTCTCGACCCATGCACCAAATCTAGTTGGTCTGTGCCACATTCAATACCAAAAACAAGACGTATATCGCTATTTCTAAGTGGCACACTTTCCCCACCAATGTAGAACTTCTCGTCCGAACGGTTCTGTGTTTGTATAATGCGGGACACTGTGTCATCGCACTTTTTGATTGAGTTTGGCTCTAAATTGATGTTACGAACCATGTCAATCATCATCCAAAAAGGTGTTCTCTTCAAGTGCCGTATGTGTCCTTCACCCAATTCAACCTCACTAACAGTTTTAATGATCTCGATTATGTTCGAGCGATACATCAGTCTTCCTGCCTCAACCACCGATTTTTTAACCATCGGAACAGTACCCTTTTTGTTCTTAAATGGTATCTTCGTTTGTCTCTTAACTGCCAATTTTGTAGACAAAAAATCAACACCCATCGCACCACATTCTACGGTAGCGGCTTTTTTCTATGGTGATTGCCTCCACTCGCTACCTGCAACAACATCCGCAAATTGTCAAACACACTGTCCATAAAAATTAACGATCCAGACATAATGTCACAAAAACACAATAATCGAACCCCTCCCAAAAGCAAACATCATCAGCTCACACAATAACACCTGGGCAGACACATGCTTCCAATTTGTAAATGTCACATATGCCACACTTCAAACATGTAATTCAAACACCCACAGAACAAAACATACTCTTCAACATTGTCGAACTCCACCAATCCCGTGTTGGGTTCTCATGTTCACGATCAAAATATGTCCTGCTTCCATATCATAAACTATTAATACGGAATAACCAAATCACACATGCATCATTACATTGACTACAAATTTGTAAACACCACATTATTAGGTGCTTCAACGCCTACGTTAGGCATCATTGACACCCCATTCAGTATATACCATGAACACAATAGATGATGTGCCCCAAAAACAAAAAGCCCATGCCAACAACATCATCGTAAACACATCCCATTAACATACACATTACCAACAACAACAGAGCAATGTACACACACATAACTGAAACCAACAACTCCCAGCCTCATGTTAACATTAACCCAAACATGACATTACATCGACACCATTCCCAAACTACCAAACCGACAACCATAATCTACACCATTGTTAGCCCACAAAAATCCCCCATTATGGTCTCTAAACATTGACAAAACCTACTCCAAAAAACCCACACTTCACACTCCAACATATGACCCACAAACATCGTGTGATGTACACATTGCCAACATAGACATAATAGACCCACAAACAGAGTCCCGACACAAACACCAACAAAAAAACATAAAAAACAAGCACAAATTACACATCAAACATCACCAATGAACACAAACCCCAAATTACATTTCAATGTATACGCAACCACGGTAATACATACCTTCGGTTGCGTTTGGTAGAGTTTTGTAATTATGATTTGAGAGTATGAGTTGTATTTTGAGTTTGTGGGGTTTGGAATTATGATTTGAGTGTAGAAAATTTGTTTGGTAAAGAGTTTTGAAAAGAGTTTTGATTTGAGTGGGAAATTATTGATGTGACATTTGATATTTGATACAAAAATTTACAACTCATAACTAAACATACAACTCAAAATTATTTTAAAGCACATAAAAAATTTTAAAAATTTCAGAAAATGTTTTTTTCGATTATATAAAAATTAACATATAAATTGCAAAAAAAAAAAAAAAATCACTATTCCAGTTAATCGGTCGGACGACCGGTCAGGCAAAATTTTCAAAAAAAAAAAATTCTGAAAAGCGCGGCTGAGACAAAGCTCTCTGCAAAGTTTTGGAAACGTGATTCCAAAACTCCTACCAAACACCATACTTGAATCAAGGTGCAGAATCATGATTTCAGAACACAACCAAACACAACCTTCATTTCTCATTGTCATTCGTCCTTAACACCAACTTCACGATTGCCTGACCTTTTCACGGCTGAATCCGATGTTAATAGACTCAGCTTTTGACGTTGCAGATTGTTGTTCATCCCAATTTGTGCGTCAGTATGAATCAATGTTACATTTGACAAATGTTCGTAGGGTTTGGTCAATGTAAGGTTTTTGATTCACAAATGTGTGTAATATGGAGTTGCCAAATCAAATCCGGATAATCTATGATTCCCATTTACATTGCACCTAAACCCAAGCCGGTGTTGATCAATCTTACACCAATCTACAGAATCTTTCCATATATGAAACCTGAAATTCAAATCACAACGCATAAAAGAAGTCCCAAATTTGTAATTTCTCCATGCGCAAATTACCATATTTACCCTTTAACACTGCACCTCCCCATACTTATTAATGTCCTTTTCTGTCAATCATACTACAATAGGACTTCTTGGTCTAAAAAAAAAACACAAGACTAAGGCTTGTTTTGAGAAGTTGTCTTTTAGCTACTTTTTTTGGTTAGTTAATAGTGAAATTACAATTCTACCCCTCATGGGTCAAAATGTGTTACTGAGTGAAGTTGTAAATATTTTAAACTAAATGGGGGTAATTTGGTCATTTATTATGATTTGACATTATAAACAAATATTAATCAAAAAAGCCAAAAGTTACTTTTTACCAACTTTCCAAATCATTTGTCTAAAAAAATAAAAAACTTGGTTAAAAGTGAAAAAGTTACTTTTTACCATCTTCCCAAAATAGGCCTAAGTGCTTGTTTAGCATGTGCTAAAATAGCACATGCTATTTTAACACATTATTCTATTTGGGTCACAATGATCTAATTTGGCTCTTATGATCTCTCTATCACATCATTTCAAATTTAACTAATATTTTACGTTTTTTTGTAAAAAATTAAAAAGTATATTAATCTAACATTTCTCAAACAATCCTAAATAGTTCATAAGTTATCATCTTAAAATTTATTAGTGCACCACCTTCTTTTTTTTTTTCTTTTTTTTTCCACACCATATGAATTTTTAATTTTTTAAAAAACATTTTAAAAACAGATTTGAAAAAGTAAACCAAACAGTCGTTTCTGAACCACGCCACGCTTCTTCTTCCTCCTCACCCTCATCTGTCAGCTCTTCCCTCACCCGTCACTCTCAGTCTGAAGCTCATCTGTCAGCTCTTCCCTCACCCCTCACCGGTTACTCTCACTCTTGCATTTCTCTCTTTCCGCCACACTCAACTCTCAGGTAATTTTTGTTTTTTTTTTCCTCTGTTTTTCTTCCATTTTATTTTCTCTCGTAAATCTTTCCTTTTTCATCACTCTCAGTCAAATTTTATCTTTAGCAACTGTTTCGGGTTTGGGGAGTAGGGTTGTGCTGGCTCGTTTTGGAGTGGGGAAAATAAAAAATGCATGAATGAAAGGTGCTTGAAAGGTGTTTGAATAAATGCATGAATGAGAAGTGGGGGTGTGCAGGTGGGCTGGGAGTGAGCTGGGAGGTGAGGGTGTACTAGGTTTGTAACAGGAGGTGTCCTGGGCTATGATGGGTTTGGGGGAGGAGGGGGACGGTCTGGGGTAGGAGGAGGAGGGGTTGGGGCTGGGAATGAGGATGTGGTTTGACCCAATCATAAACATATATTCAGCTATCACAATTTCTGCTGGATTGATGGGTAGCCTCTCTAATTGGCATTAACCTATATTCAACTACCTGAGTATCTCCAACCCTGATATGGAGCATTCGAATGGACAATTTGCACCGGGAGGACAACCGGGTGGATGTCCGGCTAGTCAACTGGTTTGTGTAAATTGACCAACACTTTTATGGCAATGTTGCAAGGAAGAGGTTGTCCAGAAAGATGTTCGGGAGGACGTCTGGTCCATCTGTCACCTACAAATTTGATGAAAGGATAAAGCTCCCTTGATGTGATGAAAAAAGTAGCTCTCCCTCTATTTGATATCAGTTTGATGAAAGGGTTTTGGAGCTCACGTTTTAGGCATTTTTCATCAAATTTGAATTTGATGACAAATTTGATGAAGCGTTGGAGACGCTCTAAGCATCTCCAACCTTAATATTTTCTTTCATCAAATTTAAATTTGATGAAAAAGTATCAAAAATCAGCTCCAATCATTTCATCAAGTCAAGGGAGTCATTTTTTTCATCAAATTGAGAGTCCATCAATTCTTTCATCAAATTTGAATTGGATGAAAATTTAGAAAGATAAAACATTGGAGATGATTTTTTTTTTCATCAAAATTGATGGAAAGGAAAATTTGGGATAAGAGAGGATTGGAGTAGTTCATATAAAATTATGCTTTTTACTCATATTTGGAATCAAATTTGATGAAAAAATTGGTGAAGGGTTGGATCTTTTTTTTGTCAATCATGCTATTGGATAACATCTATGGTGTAGTAAGTGCCTTTTAGGTTTGTGCTATCTTCCATTCTCATACTGCCTAAAGAAAGATGAGTAATATTTTTTTTGTCACAATGTTGTCTGCACCTAGGTGTCCAAAAAATGTGATACCCTAGTGGTTTGCAATGTGGATGCACATTCCAATATGTGCTAGGTTTTTGGGCTGGAAACCTAACTTTACCAACCAATATGCTTACCTCTGGCACTACTTAATTTTATTGTTTATGTGAGGAGAAACATGAGAAAAGAAAATAGAAAGGCAAAATATGATTTGAGATCTGACAAGAATTTGATTATTTAAATTAGTCAGCCATTGCTCATCAGTAGCTCAAGTAATGAAAAGTGCATTGAGTTTTTGTTTTACATGATTGATTTTGGTGTAACAAATTCTCAAATTAAATAGACAATTCATGCATTTCAGGATATAAAGTGACATCAATCATCCATTACTCAGAATTATCTTAACAACTTACTCCTTTAAAATGTCATGTGATTTTTGAGCAAGTCATGTGGCTGCTTAGGGGAAGGTTTATTTGTCTTTTATTTTTCTGGATAGAATAGTACCCTTAGATTAGGTTTAAAAAAAGGGCTGATATCTTATTTTTGTTAGGGCAACCCTAGACTATTATAAAAGTTGTTCCATCATGTATTGTATTCAACAGTGTTTGCGTCATTGTTTATAAGATTATAGACTTCTATAGAATTTTCGTTTTTTATGTGAGGATCTCTACTATTTCATTGTTGAATGTGCAAATTGTGATTAGGTTGCAGTCTGATTGTAATATAAAACTTTTTTTTTTTAGTCCAATTGCTTGAAAACGGTGTGACAATGTTTGATAATATAGACTACCAAAATTTGAAGGCATTTCTTCTTCATCATTTCTGCCATTCCCCTATCTGTCTCGCTGCTGTTTGTAGTTAAAATAAGCATAAGGATTAAGGGCTGATGTATGTGCTGATTGAAATTCGAACTTCTGATTAGAGCATGATTTTGTATAGAATTTTGAAAGAACCGTTTCATGTAGCAATTGGCTTTGTCGTGACTTGGTTTGTTGGTTTTTCAGTGAAGCTTATATTCATCTGTTCATCCCTATCAATAACATCATTGTCGCTTCCACATAGGTAATGCTTAAAGACATGGAACTCCTTCCATTATTGTTATTTTGTTTGTGAAATTGGCAATTAACAAGTAGCTTTTTTTTTGTCATAGCATAATGTACTGCATAAAATAATGCGGAGTAAAATATTTTGTCGTCTTATTCCCTTGATATATCTGGAGGGAGCTATGAATTCACCGACCTATGGGTTTTGTTTTGACCTCTCTCAAGTTGCATTGTTTTTGTCATACTTTTACTTCTTGCTGGTGTATCTATATGGTGCTGGATTTTTGTCCTGTGTGGCTGGTCACATGCGTTTCTTATTCATCTACATTCCTTTGTTTTTTGCTATCCAGTTTTATTCATCAACCTCATGATCACTGCTTTAGCAAATTATCAACCATTACGAAGGAAGGTAAAATACTTTTATTTATTCTGTGAAGCATTGGTTAAAAGAAATACTTTTATTTGATTTCAAATACCTGCTCTACTGCACCTGATGGTTAGTACTTTTGGACTAGAAGTTTTTTCATTAAATTAAAGACACATTGGTATTTCTTTTTTAGCTCTTTCTACAGCCACAACATTTTAAATAGAATACAGAGTTATTGAAGAGATATAAATTAATGATATTAGAATGTGATGAGTTTATTTGTATTCTCTCATGTGAGGTTTGCACAGTGATATTCAGATGGTGTACAACAATTATGGATTTATTGGCATCACATAGATTTCTTCAGTCTAGATAACACATTGATCATGATTTGAATTAGCGTTACTTTTTTTATTATTTTGCCTAGGATTGCTAGTTTGAATTAATTTGGTAGTTATTTAATAAAACAGTGGCACCTTAGTGTTGGGCCTCACATATTATTTTTATGTAGGGCTGCAACTTGAACCGACTCTTTCGGATTGTAGATTCCATGAACTGCTGTCGAAGGAAGTTCTGTTTGAAGCTGACCATCACTCTCCTTTGGTTAGCAAACGGGTTTTGGATGGTTTCAAATGGTTGGTTTTCGTTTTCCCCTTCTACCTTAGTATATACATTGTACGGGAAAGAAATAAACCTTCTCGTATAATCCTGTTGATCAAGTCTGCGCTCCTCTGTACGTCGTCGCTTTATCACCTGAAAACACAAACATGAGCTAGCCGGCAGGTGTGTAGCGGAAACCTCTCCGATGCCTAAGTCAGCAAGCTTGACAAATAGACAAAAGCTCTGTGTATTCAGAAAGCAAAGTTGTGTGTTACCTCTCCAAAGGTGATGTTGTGAGCTTTTATAGGTTCCGTGTGGCACAATCCTAGTAGGACTTTTACTTCTCTATGTAGAGTCCTCCTAGGATTCATACTCCTGAAAGATAATGCTTATCCTTCAACACCCCCTCACTGCTTAAACCAAGTGAGATGATTTTATCACGGCCGAACTCCAATATGACCGAAGTAAACATGACTATGCATAGCCGCAGAATAAGCCGAACTAGCTCTTCCTTTTACTGCTTTTACGTTGGCTTCTCGTGCACAACCCATGGCGTGGTTAGACCGAACTAACATGTCATGACCGGTGTAACTCCAAGACCGGTCTAACTCCAAAGTACCGTTAGACCGATCTAACTTCGATCTTCCGTCGGACCGGACTAGCTTCACGGCCTTAGGACCGGACTAACTTACATGGCCATTTTACTCGGCCCTTTGTACTGCGGCTCATAACGGCCCATTACCCAGCTCGGCCCAATTTTCACATAAATTACCCTCTCATACATATACACAGATCTGTGAGGAGAGTAGAGAAAAAATAAAAAAATGAATGATAATTTGATAAAGACTTGTAACAGATCTGTGATCTGTAATATTTACACATTTACATACAACGGATGCCATACTCCCACTGTCTTTGCAATGACTGCCGCCATCCCTTCTTGCAACAATGTTATCTTTGCTTGAGCTGAGTAGCCATAAATGCAAATTAGAACTGAAACTTCTGTTCGTGAGAGGTTGAGAGACATAGGCAGCTGAGAGAATTTTTAGGGTTTTGGAGTTTAGAGGTCATGACGTGTTAGGGATTTTAAGATAGATAGGATAGAAGAATTGGTGAAGAATTGAATACAGAGAGAGAGAGAGAGGGTGAATTGGTGAGGTATTGAATACAGAGTATGAGATAATGAGCTAGAGTGATAATGTCCAAGTCTAATGATAATGTCCACCCAAACGGAACTAAACATAACCGGGTGGACTCTGTCTAGGTCAAAATTAAAATTAAGTGATCAAAGAGATCTCAATTGTATCCATATATGGGATTCTAGAGTTGGCTTGTATAGATTCTAGAGGTGGCTCCCATTGTTTTTCATAATGCAGTATGGCACTTAGTTCCATTAAGTACTTTGTTTCCCAATACATTCATAGCTACTAGCAAGCTCACTGTCTCCTTAGTGGCTGGGACTAGCAGTGGATAGCATCTATATAGTTTGAAGCATAAATGAACATATGAATTGTAAACCATTTCATTATTAAAGAACATAATGTAAATTTCAGTCCCACAGGGTTGTATCGAAAATAAAATCAAGATATATCACCATTCACCTCAACCCCACAAAAGTATATTAGTTCCAGAAGATAATCAAACTACAAAAGCATAAAATACAATGCATATTGATACATGATTCAAACATAGCAAAATTAGGGCCATTCACTCTGTTAAAAACCTTACCCCCAAAACTAAGTCATCTAGGTAAGCCGAGGTCCAAAAATTTTATTTACAGTCTTACATAAAACTTAGATTATGTTTTAGGGGTTAAATATAGGTCTGGTAAGTAGAGGGCCACTTGAGCACCCATGCGCCCTACTGCAGTGGGGAGACAAACAATCAAAAGAGTGTAAGGTGGTTAGATTGCAATTTCCAAATCTTTGGGGTTTTGATCATTCTCACATAACGGCCACTTTAGGCTATCATTAAAGGTCTAAAAATTTATTCTAGAGTCCTCTATGGTATCCAAGAACATGAAATATAATACCTAAAAGTCATAAAGAGAGGAGAACGTCATGGTTCTTATATTTAGATTCCTTCAATTAATCATTTTGAATTCACTTTAATCATGTTATTTTGAGATGAGAGAAGTGGGAGGAGATTACAATTAACAAATCTTACCTTAGTTTTAAGTTTGGAGTAGAAACGTTGAGCTTTTCTCCTTCCATTTTCCTCCAATTTCTCTCTAACCAAATACTACAACTTCTGCACGCACTCATCTCTTCTCTCTCCCCCTCATCTTTGATATTTTATAGTTTAATTTTATAATTTTCTGAATTTTAGAGAAACCAATGCCTTTCTAACCTCTTGAGTCATCCCTCCAAGTAGAAGCTATAGCGACTGTAACGGTGATGATGACTACCAAAACTGTTCCATAAATAGTTGTGACCAATTTTAAAAGTGAAAACCTTGGGTTTTGGTGTCATCATATCTGAACTATGTTGTGAGATTGTTGCCATTTCTAAGAAGTGCATAATGTAGTCTTTAACTCAAATGCTTGGGAGGAAAGTTGATGTAGCATGAATAGGGACAGTGCTGTAAGGACTGTTATGAGGCTGTGAAAGTGCTGCAATTTGAGGGAAAAAAAAAAGAAAAAAAAGAAAGGAGAAGAAGAAGATAGATCTAGGAATCACTCCTAGAATTCCTTAGACATCACACCTAGGGTTTGATTGCATCACACAACCTGTAAAGAAGTTTCAAAGCTCTTAACTTTTTATAAAATATCAACTTTATCAATTGTATGCATTACATGGCTTTATATAGGGTTAGGAGACTTCCTAAACCAACTACAACCAAAAAAGGAAATTTCTAAAATATCTTTGATTTCTAAAACTAATTTAAGACCAAATAAGAAACAAAAACAAAGACTAATTAAATAACTTGACTTGCAAGATGACCCATGGGCAATTATTTATTAAAAAAAAGAAAAAAAAAAAAAAAGACAACCCATGGGCAACCCATACGACTCATGTCAGCAAATATAAAATTACCAAAATACTCCTAACCTTAAAAAAATCCTAGAAAATATAAACATAATAATAAAATAAGACTAATAATACTAAAAACATAATTATAGAAGATTTCTATAAGTTTCTCTATGAAATCGTGCCAATGTCCAAGTATCATCACTTCTCTGAATTTAGCTTTCCTTGAGCTTCTTATATTCTGCTTCATTCTCCCTTGGTTGGAAAAAACTCAACCTTGAGTTTTGAAGTGTTGAAGTGTAAAAATTCTCAAGTTTTGAAATTGCATCCATGGCTTCACATTAAAATGTGCAAGTTGACGCCGTCTTTTCTTCGTTGGATATTGCAAAAGAAATAATGAGAGATTGATCTTTTCAATCATGTCACTAATTTTTTTTGGAATAACAAAGTCAATTGGTATAGAAATCAAATATTTTTTTTTGATAAATAAATAAATTTATTAGAAAAGTATCAAGATGATGCAAAGAATACAAATCCAAACCCCCAAGGAAAAAATGCTAAGCTATCAAATCTTTTACAAAATCGACATAAGCTAAAACATCTGGATCAACCAACCCCGTAACCGAATTATATAACACCATAAACACCCGCCTCTACAACCAAGAAATCGAATGAGACACCCCTTGGAATACATGCCTATTATGCTCCAACCAGAGAAGCCACATTAAATAATAAGAGGCAATCATCCACGCCTTCCGGCGTCTCCTCCCAACTCTACCCCCAGCCCAACTTTGCAAGACTCAACACCGAACCTGGCTGCACCCAAACCAAACCAAACCAAACCAAAAGTCGCCACAATAAGCATCCAAAGCCGATATATAACTGGACAATAAACAAGCAAATGGTCCACCAATTCAGCATCACCACAACACAAACAACACTAATTTACCAGAATATACCCACGGCACATCAGATTATCAGTCGTCAGAATACGTCCTAAGGCTGCCGTCCACACAAAAAAAGCTACCTTGGAAGGCGTGCCCAACACTCAGACACATTTCCAAGGAAACGAAACCGCATCAACATGAGCAAGCGCACCATAGTAGGACGATACAGAAAAAAGCTCCTTGGAGCCGGGACAAACCCAAACCATTAGGAATCAAATATTTAAATTCATCCAAATTAATTTTCATAAGGCTTTCTTCAATATTCCCAACAATTTCAATTCTTTTCTTTTTAGCCCCTTTTCCTAGCACAAGGTCATCTTTTGATTCACCATTGGCCACTTCATTGGTTATGATTGGAGCAAATTCACTAGGTGACTTTGTAGGCACTACATCGGAGATCTCGGGTTGCAATATCATGACCGTTAAAGGCATAATAAGTTCTGGAACAGTAGCAAGATGCATTAATTCTTCACTCCTTACAGCTTGTGTGACATCCGAGTCTTCTGTTTGGACCTCATCCTCTTCTCAAGTAACAATTAGATTTCCTTGGGGTGCTTTTGAATCATCAATAAGATTATTTGTTTCGCCTTATAATCTGTCTGTTTACGACTTTTTGTTGGGCTGCTCTTCGTTCGAAAGAATTAAGCCGAACTTGAAAACTATCTAACTGCTCCACATAATTTTAAAAAGAATTTGGTCTCTTTGGTTTTCAGAAAATATTCCCCTTACGATAGATCTTCTAGGATGAGTAGACATGTTTTTGAACTTCCACAAAACAGTAGGATCTTTTGCTCTGATACCAAACTGATGTAGGATGAATAGGGATAGAGCTGCAAGGGCTGTTCTGGGGCTGTGAAAGTGCTGAAATTTAAAAAGGGGGGGGGGGGGGGGGAGGGGCGAGGAGAAAAAGAAGATAGATCAAGGAATCACTCTTACAATTCCTTAGGCATCACACCTACACTCAACCCATAAAGAAGTTTCAAAGCTATCAACTTTTTGTAAAATATTAACTCTGTCAATTGTAAGCATTACATGACTTTATAAAGGATTAGGAGACTTCCTAAACCAACTACAACCAAAAAAGGAAATTACTAAAATATATTTGATTTCAAAAACTAATTTAAGACTTAAATAAGAAATAAAAAATAGACTAATTAAATAACCTGACCCACAAGACAAACCATGGGCGACGGGAGCTTCTATTTGAACACACCTATTCCTCTCTTTCCACACTTATTGATATTTTTTTTTATTACATTTTTATCCTAAAATAAAATTATCAAAATATCCCTTTCTTCTTTAACCAAAACCTTAACCTTAACCTTAACCCTAACTATCCCCACTGCTAGCCGCCACCCCCTCCAATCGTCCCCTTTCTCAACAAAGTCCCTCTCTCCGTCGCCTCCCCCCAGCCTCCCTCTTCTCGAATCGAAGCCCCTCCCCACCCCATCACTCGTCGCTCACTCACCCTTCCCACCATCCCCGTAACCCCCCACTTCATGATGCAACACCACCGTTGCCGCAACAGCAGAGAGAGAGAGAGAGGCATCGTGGAACCTAGATCTGGGAAGAAGACTCATTTTCTTACCATTCGGACTACCAGTATCGAAAGAATTGCCTCCATTCGGAAATCAACCATCGAACCAATGAATTTGGTTTGACCATCAACATCCAAACAAAACACATTGGTTCGACCATCAACATCTGAAACCCCCTTTCGTCTGCGAACTACTGCCGTCGTCATCGCCTCCCTTTTCGCGATTGAGAGGAGAGAGAGAGAGAGAGAGAGGGGATGAGGTGGGGGTCGCGGTAGTGTTGCCGGTCGGTGGAGGAAGGGGTGGGGATGGCAACTGGAAGTGAAAGGTTTGAATGTTGCTTGCTGGTGTGGAAGGTGTGTGGATTGGGAGTGTTGGAAAGTTGTGTATGGGGATATAACTGGAATAAAAGCGTGTGCAATGAGTAAATATATATATATATATATATATATATATTTTTAGGTGTGTGAACTAAGAAGGATGTGGACAAAGAGGAATAGGTGTGTGCAAATAGAAGCTCCCATGGGCGACCCATGTTAGCAAATGTAAAATTACCAAATTACTCCTAACCTTAAAAAAATCCTAGAAATTAAACATAATAATAAAATAAGACTCTAATAATACTAGAAACATAATTATAGGAGATTTCTATCAATTTCTCTATGAAATCATGCCAACGTCCAAATATCATCACTTCTCTGAATTTAGCCTTCCTTGAGCTTCTTATATTCTGCATTAGAAGTGATAACTTCTAGGATAAGACTAATTGGGCTTATTTCATTACGGTTACAATGTTTAGCAGATTGGGTAGTGATTCCTTGCGAATGGACCCATTTAGAGTGTCACATGTATAGTACTTTGATTATTTATTGTTTTAAGTTCAAACTATGAGTTTGAGACAATGGCATTTGAAAATTATAAAGTTGGAGGCACTAGTAGTAAGTCCTTGGTCATGGACCAGTTTAATGTAGCAATGAATCTGTCTCATGTTTAATTTGATTTGCATTTATTAAGGATTCACTCTTTTCTTTTTATTTATTTATTTTTTAATTTTTTCTTTGTATTGGTTGGTGGATGATTGTAACTTGGGCTAGGTATTATTTTTATGCCCCTACTTAATCTGTTAGTTACTTGAATTGATGTAGTTGTGAAAATTTTGGTGACAACTCGGGTTCAGAAAATAAATTATATATGAGGCACATTGGCTGCTTATTTATTGGAAGTCTCTTTGTTGAAATTCATTGTATACAAGGCATGTTGGTTCTTATTCATGAGGCATGTCTACTTTTGTACATATGCTAATTTGTTGAGAAAATATCTTGCAGGAAAAAAGCATCATAGATTTGGGGAAGAAGCAAGACAAGAAGAGCATCATTGAAAACATCAGGACCAGCACAAAGGATACTAGTGTCAGTCCCAATTCCCAGAAAACACAGGTAGATGGTCTCCCCCCACTTGTGAGTGCATTAAAAGCTTCAGCAGAACAAAATGCTGCCAGTTTTCACTTCCCCGGGCATAACAGAGGGAAGGCTGCACCATCATCATTGAGTCAGCTTATTGGTACAAAGCCATTCCTTCATGACTTACCTGAGCTTCCAGAGCTTGACTACCTCTTTTCTCCTGAGGGGCCCATTTTAGAAGCACAGAAACAGGCAGCAAAACTGTTTGGAGCATCTGAGACATGGTTCCTTGTTGGGGGCACAACTTGTGGAATTCAAGCAGCAATTATGGCTACTTGTTCCCCTGGAGACTCCCTTATTCTCCCTCGAAATTCCCATATATCTGCCATATCTGCAATGGTGTTGTCTGGTGCAATACCAAAGTACATCATTCCTGAGCATGATTCTTCCTGGGACATTGCTGGTGGGGTCACTCCATCACAGGCAAGTCTGCACTAACTACATTCACAGTTCAAGTTTAAAACTGGCAATTCATCCATCAGTCACTTATGATGTATAACATTTCTCAGCTTTCTTACTTTTTGACATAGTCATTTAAGCATAACAATGATTTCTTTTAACCATAAAGAATTGGAATAGCATTCATGATAACAGTATTAGTGCAATACATTTCTGGCATTGCATCTATACATGTGACTTATATGTTTGTTATTGCAGGTAGAGAAAGCGATTGAGGAATTGGACATGGAAGGTAGAAAAATTGCTGCAGTTTTTGTCACGTCCCCAACTTACCACGGTATATGCAGCAATTTGAGTGAGATTTCGAAGCTGTGTCATTTACATAAAATTCCTTTGATTGTTGATGAGGCTCACGGGGCTCATTTAGGATTTCATCCCGATATGCCTTATCCAGCCCTCCGTCAAGGGGCTGATCTTGCTGTACAATCAACTCACAAAGTCTTGTGCTCGCTTACACAGTCATCAATGTTACATATGTCAGGAAATATTGTAGATAGAGAGAGAATCTGTAGATGCCTTCAAACCCTTCAAAGTAGTAGCCCAAGTTATCTGCTTTTAGCATCATTAGACGCTGCTAGGGCTCAACTAAGTGAAAACCCAGAAACAGTTTTCAATGAAGCAGTGGAATTGGCTGTTGAAACAAAAAATATGATCAATAAAATTCCTGGTATTTCAGTCCTTGATTTCCCAAGCTTCTCCAACTTCCCCGCCTTTGATCCCCTGCGGCTTAATATTGGTGTATGGCTGCTTGGCCTTTCTGGTTTTGAAGCTGACGAGGTCTTGTATAGGGACTACGGGGTTGTTTCTGAACTAACTGGGACCCGAGCTATTACATTAGCTATTAACTTAGGAACTTGTAGAGAGCATGTCCAAAGGCTTGTGTCGGGACTGAGACATCTATCAACCACTTTCTTACCAATTCAAGGTGTGGAAGGGAGGTTTGATGACATTTGCTTTGGGTATGCTCATCCACCCTTTAATGATATTAGCTTGAGTTTGAATTTAAGCCCAAGAGAGGCCTTCTTTGCAAGCAAAAGAAAAGTGAGTGTTAGGGAGAGCATTGGGGAAGTATGTGGGGAGCTTATATGTCCATATCCACCAGGCATTCCAGTATTAATCCCTGGGGAGGTTATCACCGAAAATGCGTTGAATTATCTAATGCTGGTTAGAAGCAAGGGTGCTGTCATTAGTGGAGCTGCCGATCCTCTGCTCTCTTCCATTGTCATATGCAATGCCTAAACAGGTTTAAAGCTCTTCTAAGCACCTACAATGACTCATATAATAATTGAATTACATTAATTCTTTTTAGCTGTGTGAAACATGTATATATATGACAAAAGCTGCGACAACATTAAGTCAGTTGCTTAAGAAGATTCACAGTACGATTTCATATTGCACTGTTGCCTTGTTGCCAAAGTGATTCAGCACTCCAACTATTGTTCTAAACTGCATCAAGTTAGGAATGGAGATTGCATTGGACATCTGGTGCGAAATTAAATCTTCATATTGTGAAATAAGAATTATGATTATTTTTATTATTGTATTTTTGTTGTATTATTTGAATATCTTCCGACTCTTCACCTAAGTTACTTTTTATATTTTGTTTGGTAGCTTGAATTTGAGTTTGCCTGAAATTTGTATTTGCGGGTCAACTGCCTGGATAACCACTTGAATGACCGGTGCAACACTTGTCTTCCTTGTCGACTGCGGTTGCCGTCTTTTTGCCAAATGACCGGCTGGACGACTGGCAAGCCAAATTTCAGGCAATTCAAACTTGTTAAGAGCACCTTTTTGAGATTGAACTAACTGCTAATAATCTTGTCGGTAATTTTTCTGATGTCTTTGGTCTTCCTCATAGACAAATGTTTTCCGACTGTTAAAAGGCTGGTTGGTTGCAGGAATTGATGTTGTTTGGATGAACCTAAACAAATGATAAAAATGTGGAGCTATTTCTGTTGGTAACTCTCTCTCTCTCTCTCCCTCTCATGCACAATACTTTGCTATTTCCTTTATTTTTATTTATTTTTTCTTTCCTTCCCAGAGTTAGAGATTGACGGTATTATATTATTAATATTTGAAAAAGATTTTGAAGTATGTGGAAAGTTTATCCTATGAGCAAGGTGTTTCATAAATTGCTCTGAAGCTTTAACACTTAAGCAGATATCACTACAAAAAAAAATGTTTTTTGTGACGGTAAAACGCCGTCGCAAATACTCCCGCACGCCGTCTCTAAAGCCTTTTGCGACGGTAAAATCTCTTTTTGCGACGGCAAGTGGGGGTCGCAACACAGGGGGTTGCAAAAGGCCTTTAGCGACGGAAAGTGCCGTCGCCATTGTTTTAGCGACAGGAAAATTTCTCTTTTGCGACGGCAAATTTCTGTCGCCAATAATGGATAGAAATCTGGATTTTTTTGCGACGGCACAGTCTTGCCGTCGGTAAAAGAGGTTTTTGCGACGCCAAAAATCCCGTCGCTAAAAAGTGTCGTCGCTTTTGGCTATAGTCGACGGCAACATGAGCCGTCGCTAATGACTATTCTCGACGGGAATTATACCGTCGCTAAAGCCTTTTTTTATTAAATTCCGTACCTTTTGCGACAGTATGGGTGCCGTCGCAAAAAGCCTGGTATTTTTTTTTTTTTTTTTTTTTTTTTTTTTTTTTGCGACGGGGTATTCTGCCGTCTCAAAAAAATTAAAAAAAAAAAAACCCCTGTTTACAAATTATTAAAAATATAAAAATCGCCTGTATTAAATGAAAAATAACTAAAAAAAAATCCAAAAATTACATAATAATATAAATAAATACATAAACAAAAGTTGACAAATGATGAAAATTCATAATGTTGTTCCATTCATAACAATACATAAATAAAAATTCATAACAATAAAAATTATGCGACTACATAATGTCACATAATACATACATAATGTTGTTCACAAATTTAAATAACATAAATCAAAATCAAAACCAAAAGTTTTCGTCTTGATTCTTTCGTGGGTTACAAAAACAGAAGTTCGTCATAATCTTTACACGCCCGCACTCCACAAGAAGCAAACTGCTACTCAGGAAATATCCGAAAAAAACAAAATAAAAATAATTAATAACAATATAATGGTGCTAATATTTTAATTACAGAAAAATATAAAAAAATTAACTACTATATAATTAGAAAGATAGTTTAGTAAATAATTTTGGCTAGACCGAAATCCGACTCTAACTCCCAAACCGGGAACCTGATTCCAGCCCCGTCTTCTCCCACAAGTCTCTCGTGCCTAGGCGGTCGTGTGTGCCAAGTTTCGTGCTAAACCGACGCCGTTTGGTGATTTTGGGGCATTAACACCTCGAATTCAAGTTTTTTAAGGAACTAGTTTGCCTAAAGTGAAATCCGGCTCTAACTCCCAAACCGGAAACCCGATTCGAGCCCCGTCTTCTCCCACAAGTCTCTCGTGCCTAGGCGGACGTGTGTGCCAAGTTTCGTGCTAAACCGACGCGGTTTGGTGATTTTGGGGCGTTAACTCCTCGAATTTAAGTTTCTTGAGGAACTAGTTTGCCTAAAGTGAAATCCGGCTCTAACTCCCAAACCGGGAACCCGATTCGAGCCCCGTCTTCTCCCACAAGTCTCTCGTGCCTAGGCGGACGTGTGTGCCAAGTTTCGTGCTAAACCGACGCCGTTTGGTGATTTTGGGGCGTTAACTCCTCAAATTCAAGTTTTTTAAGGAACTAGTTTGCCTAAAGTGAAATCTGGCTCTAACTCGCAAATCGGGAACCCGATTCGAGCCCTGTCTTCTCCCACAAGTCTCTTGTGCCTAGGCGGACGTGTGTGCCAAGTTTCGTGCTAAACCGACGCGGTTTGGTGATTTTGGGGCGTTAACTCCTCGAATTCAAGTTTTTTAAGGAACTAGTTTGCCTAAAGTGAAATCCAACTCTAACTCCCAAACCGGGAACCCGATTCGAGCCCCGTCTTCTCCCACAAGTCTCTCGTGCCTAGGCGGACGTGTGTGCCAAGTTTCGTGCTAAACCGACGCGATTTGGTGAATTTGGGGCGTTAACTCCTCGAATTCAAGTTTTTTAAGGAACTAGTTTGCCTAAAGTGAAATCCGGCTCTAACTCCTAAACCAGGAACCCGAATCGAGCCCCGTCTTCTCCCACAAGTCTCTCGTGCCTAGGCGGTCGTGTGTGCCAAGTTTCGTGCTAAACCGACGTGGTTTGGTGATTTTGGGGCGTTAACTCCTCGAATTCAAGTTTTTTAAGGAACTAGTTTGCCTAAAGTGAAATCCGGCTCTAACTCCCAAATCGGGAACCCAATTCGAGCCCTGTCTTCTCCCACAAGTCTCTCGTGCCTAGGCGGACGTGTGTGCCAAGTTTCGTGCTAAACCGACGCCGTTTGGTGATTTTGGGGCGTTAACTCCTCGAATTCAAGTTTGTTAAGGAACTAGTTTGCCTAAAGTGAAATCCGACTCTTAACTCCCAAACCGGGAACCCGATTCGAGCCCCGTTTTCTCTCATAAGTCTCTCATGCCTAGGCGGTCGTGTGTGCCAAGTTTCGTGCTAAACCAACGCCGTTTGGTGATTTGGGGTGTTAACTCCTCGAATTCAAGTTTTTTAAGGAACTAGTTTGCCTAAAGTGAAATCCGGCTCTAACTCCCAAACCGGGAACCCAATTCGAGCCCCGTCTTCTCCCACAAGTCTCTCGTGCCTAGGCGGTCGTGTGTGCCAAGTTTCGTGCTAAATCCGGCTTTAACTAGTCCCGTCTTCTCCCACAAGTCTCTTAACGTAGAATGCAAAGATACATTTTAGCTTAGAATGCAAAGATACATTTTATACTTGATCTTCTGGTGGTGGTGTATATGGATTCTCGTCTTCTGCAGATTCCCTAAATGCCCGGTGGCCACTCGATGCATCAGGAACCTATGTTAGTCAATGCATAATGTCTTAATCATATTTGAATTTTATACATAATCTTCAGTGAAAATTGAACTATCAAACAATTTAATTTATATGGAACCGGTCTGTTGGGATCCACACTCGCCCCCTGTGACACAAGGGCCATCATCTCAGCTCTCATCTGCTGTAAATGTGTAGAGAACTCTGCTCGCAGCTCCTCCCTCAACTCATCCCTTAGCTCTGCACGAACCTGCTGCGTGATCTGATCAATAGTCGATGGCTGGGGTGTTGACTGTGATGGCCCAGCACCATCTTTATACACCGCTCTCCGAGGCACAATTCTCCCGTATGCGCGACAATATCTATGTCCATCATGACCTATCAACTCATGGAAAATGGCATTCCTAGCCTCCAAAGTCCGACCATCCTCAGGTAGCATAGAGAGTTGACGATTAAACTCATCCTGTATTGAATAAGACATACAAGTATATGCCAAATTAAGATAGTTGACACACAAAAAATAAACTTTTAATACAATCAAAGGTGTTTGGAAACTACCAAGGTCTGGATAACCTCTGGGTCATCTACTCTACGTGTCATAAGCCAAACATTCATCTTATCAGTAGACTCCCTCTTACTGGTCATCTACATTTTTTTAGAAATATGAAAATTAGAATCCAAATAATTTGTAAATATACAATGTTTATTTATATACAAAAATAAAACAATAAAATGTAAACCTCATGCCGTATCTGAGAGAAAGTAGTACGCCCTGTGGTATGAGCTATACCGTGAGCTCGCCGATTTTTAGCATTCCTACTTGCAATTTTCTATAACAGGTTCAACAAATGTAAGTATGTAAATATGATTTGTATGCTTACATATCATAAATATAACTTATTTGTATACCTCAACATCGGAAGTACGCCAATACTCCACAAGTTGTTCCCACTGGCGTGGCACAATGTGCACAGGAACATCATCCTTCAGATTAGGATCAGAACTTCTAGGCTTGAAATACTTAGCCTTAATCTTGTTCTTGTGATCCTTCCATATGCTGTTGCAGTTTTTCATACAAATTGGCTTGTACTCCTCTGGACATATATTCAAATTGTCCTATAAAACACAATTTCAAAGTTTAAGGCCAAGTATAACACAAATTTAGAATTCGAATTTGTGGACAAAAATATACTTTTACCTTCACATCCTTCCAGATAGCATCAACAATATCATTAGGCACATTGTTCCAGTCAAGAAAAGTAAGAGGAACAATATTACCATTCCGCACAATAATGCCAAGTTGAGTAGTTAACTTGGCCACGTTATCCCCTATTGGGCAGTAATTTGCATCAAATTGTATATCCAGCTTTTTACCAGTACCCCACTCTTTAATGCCCTTGGCACATCCTCTACCACGCCTAGTCGAGGTTGATGAAGAACTAACATGACCTGCGAGATACAATAACAATAAACAATATGCAATGGTAATAAACAAATGCAAATTTAAATAATGTGAATACAAATCATATCAAATAAACCTGAGGTGGGCTGTGAAGAAGTCGAAGGGTCTGCAAAATACAATGAGAATAAACAAATTATATATAATGAGCATAAATAAATGTATGTTTAAATAATTTTCATACAAATCAAAGCAAATTTATATACCTGCGGATGGCTCATAAGCTAATGATGATAGCTGCTGTGGTGCCACTGATGGTGGACGCACCGATGGTAGGCGTGGAGGCTGAGTACATGGTAGCCGCTGTGGTGCCACTGATGGTGGTCGATGAGGTGGTACTAATGGCCCCTCAAATGGTGGTGGCACTAATGGCCCCTCCGATGGTGGCTGATGTGATGCCTCCTCTGATGGTGGTGCTACTGATGTCCTGTTATGTAGCACATCAGACATCATGCGCCGGGGATGATCAGGCTTCCTCTTCCTTCCCATAATAATCTGCAAGCAATATAACATTAATTGACATTAGAAACATAGACAATGGTTTGTCATCAACTATAATATGACATTAATTGAACTATTACAATTACAAAGACAAAGTAAAGTAAGAAATTGATTATTAACTACAACCTTGGCCTTAATTGAATTACTAATGTTGATTAAATATCAGCCTATTTGAACATCAACCGTTTCCCCTTCTGCGGCTTCCCTCACCCAACCAACTTCTTCATCACGAAGCATTATATTTTCTTCCAATTGTTGGCTCATGTATGGCTCGATTTGTGGATCAGTCGAACCCATATCAAATAAACCTCTTTGAGACATCTTCACCACGACTTGCCAGTCTGGTTGTAACGAGTCTGCAACATACCAAACTTGCTGTGCTTGGGACGCCAAGATGAAAGGTTCATTGGTAATTCGATTATCTCGGTACAACAAATGATTGAAGTTCACCAACGTGAAATTGAAGACATCTTCTTTCTTTCCGTGAATGTTGTCAATCCAATCACACTTAAACAACACATGTTTCTTCTCATTGGAATATCGGATCTCAACAATATCTGTCAATTGTCCATAATAGTACACAGACCCCACACGAGGATTCTTGTCTTTTCGACTAGCATAACTTATGGTATCTGCCTTCAAAGCTACACCACAATTTTGTGTGGCTCGACAATCATCCATGGCCTTTACTCGATACCGAAACCCATTTAGTAGATACCCGTTGAACCTCCTTGCCAGGTTATGAGGACCATTTGCCAATAGAATAATCTCTTCAGAAAATATGACATCAGTAGTCCTTCGCAAAGTTTGGACCTATTTAACACGAAAATGTAAAATTTAAAATGTAGTTCGACTTAAGTAACTAGAATCTATAGAGTTAAATACATACATGTTCCTTGAACCAAATGTGAAAAGTTTCAAAATGTTCACGTCGAAGTTGATGATCGTCCACACGAGGCATTTTGAGCTTAAGTACTTCAAGGTGTTTGCTGTGTAGATTGAAATTTTAGCAATACAAAAAATTTTGTTGAAAATTCAATAAAACATAATAAAATATTGAGTGAGTGACTTAACCTACTTTATGAATGGTTGAACCGCGCTTGTATTGAATAAGATGTACCGATGAGCTTGTACCCAAGAAGTATTATCAAGATAAAAACTTGTATTTTCACCAATAGCATGACCCAAATTATCAGCACCACTATAGTTCCTCACGAGTCGACTAGATTTGGTTTCCACATCATTGAGATATTGTGCACAAAAATTCACGCATTCTTCCATAAGATATCCTTTAGCAATTGATCCTTCAGGATGAGTTCTATTACGCACGTATTGCTTCAAAGTAAAAAGATACCTCTAAATTGGATACATCCAGCGAAACTGAATCACTCCACCCAATAAGGCTTCATCAGCTAGATACATAGGCAAGTGCTCCATTATATCGAAAAAACTCGGAGGAAATATTTTCTCTAGATGACAAAGTGTTATAGCGATACGATCTTGAATATATTGCAAATCCGTCGCACGATTAACTTTTGAACACAATTGTCTAAAGAAATTGCTCAATTCAATCAAGGGTTCAATTACATTCTTCGGTAACGATCTTCGAATAGCCAATGGAATAAGTTGTTACATCAGAATATGACTATCGTGGCTTTTAAGACCCCCAATACTTCTATCATGTGAGCGTACACGACGTGATATATTGGATGAATACCCGTCGGGAACTCTTACTTCCTTCAACACTTTCAAGAACAAATCTTTCTCATCCTTGGTCATCGTGAATTGTGCTGGTGGTAAATAGGCTTTATTCGACCCTCTTAGCTGCAAATGTAGGGGTTTTCTAATATTCATATCTTGTAAATCACGCCGAGCATTAACACCATCCTTCGATTTTCCTGCAACCCCTAATATTGTCCACAACACATTGTCACAAACATTCTTCTCTATATGCATCACATCGAGGTTGTGTCTTATTAGATTGTGCTCCCAATATGGCAATTCATAAAAGATACTCTTTTTCTTCCAACTATGGGTGCGATGTCCAACTCTCTTCTTCTCTACCCGTCTCTTATGCCTCTCCTTAAGGTCATCCCTCTTGTATTGGGTTAAAATACCCTCAGATTCTAATTGTAGCAACATCTCAGTTCCAGACAACAATTTTGGTTTGAGTCTGACTTCCCGACTACCATCAAATGATACTTTATCCTTCCGGAATTTATGGCCAGTAGGTAAAAATCTGCGATGACCCAAGTATGATTGTTTCCTACTATGTTTCAACCAACACGATGTAGTTTCCTTATTACAACAAGGACATGCATATTCGCCTTTAGTGCTCCATCCTAACAAGTTTGCGTATGCAGGAAAATCACTAATTGTCCACAGTAAAGCTGCATGCATTTGAAACATTTGATTTGTTGATGCATCAAATGTTGACACACCCTCATTCCATAGTTCTTTCAACTCCTCAATCAACAGTTGCATATACACATCAATCTTGTCACCAGGTCCTTTCGAGCCGTCAATAAGCACAGATAAAATTAGAAATGGTTGCTTCATGCACATCCATGGTGGCAAGTTGTATGGAATGAGCACAACAGGCCAAGTGCTATGAACTATGTTCATCGTTTTGAATGGGTTAAAACCATCAGATGCTAAGCCAAGCCTTACACTTCGGCAATCATTACTAAAGTCAATATTCCGACGGTCAAAATCTTTCCATGCAAGGGAGTCAGCAGGATGCCTGAAGACACCATCATCAGTTCGTTCCTCTGCATGCCATCTCATTAACTTGGCCGTCTTGAATAACATAAACAACCTCTGCAACCTTGACTTTAAAGGAAAATACCTCATCTGTTTTGCCGCTATTTGTTTGCCACATGTGTTAGGACCATTTGAACCACCATCACCATTTGATTTCCATCTAGAACTGTTGCATATGACACATTTATCAAGGTTGGCGTCCTCGTTTCGAAACAACATGCAACTGTTGGGACATGCATCTCACGTCTCATACGTTAAGCCCAAATCTGTTGTGACCTTTTGAGCTTTATAATATGAGTCCGGGAGTTTCACACCCAACGGGAACGCCTCATTCAATAACTCAAGCAACATGTCAACAGACTTGTCTGTCCACTGATTAAGCACCTTCAAATGTAGAAGTCGAACAATGAATGACAAAGATGTGAACTTCTGACAACCCGGATACATATCACTTTGTGCATCTTGAAGAAGTTTGAAATACTTTGCAGTCTCTGCAATTGGACCGAGCTGGGGTTCAGATGCATGGGGATCAGGCCCCTGTGGTTCATCACCCTCAACACGTGTACCGGCATGTGGATTTCTCATAGCCCCTTGTATCATTCCAATCATATCATCCCCAATGTTTAAATTAGCTAATGTTTCATTCTCTCGATTACCATGCAGAGATATGTAAGATTCCCCATGATTAATCCAATGTTTGTATTTTTTAAAAAAACCATTCAAAATCAGAGGCTCCCGTACACCCTCTCGTACAAAATAGTATCGATTCTCACACTTCCTATACGGACAACTGATCATCGAACCTTCAACCCTATTGGTGTAGGCAAACACAAGGAATTCATCAATCCCATTAATGTATTCACTCAACATCCTATTTGGCAAATCAATCAAACTCTTATCCATCATCTGTACACATCCACAAAAATATCTCACCAAAGTAACTCTAAATATAATACCTACGCAAACCAAGTAAATGATATCATTCCTCTCCGCAAATAAATAAATTGTCATTTAAACGTCAAAAAATACAAAAAAAAAAAAAAAAAAAAAAAACTTAATAAACAGAATAAATAAGTGAAAATATTTTCAAAGTCTAACCACATCTTCATAACTAAAATTTTAATTAATCGCTTACATTTACAATTTGTTTGGCTTTAAAGGCGCATGTCTCTATGCAAGGATTCACAGATGCAAGAGATAAAATTATGTTCATTGAAAATATGCTTGGTGAAACCGAGAAACTTATATGGACACAATGGCGAATGAAGTATACAGAAGAATTTGCCAATCTAGTCAATATTGGTGATGGAAATGAAGGAACACAAAATATTTCTTATGCGTAGAAATATTTGTACGATTTTAAATTTTTTTTTTAAAAACTTGATTTTCACCTTTAAAGTGAAAAATTGGCGTAAAAATATTTTATATTCAAATTAACTTAATTTCTATTAACAACAAATCGAACTTTTTTTTCCAATCATACCAAATGTAGAAAATAGCAAAAACATTTCCACTAAAACAAACAGCGTGGAGCATAGCATAGCATACAACTATACAAATTAGTTTTTGAATTGATCAATGACTAAAAAGCTTACCCTTTTATATATGTATATCAAATTTGCCATGGAAGTTCTTATCATTTTCTGTTTTCATTTTTTGAAAAATACAAAACTTGTTTAATGAACTGTTTTTAAAATAAATTTCTGTTAACAAACCACTTTCTAAGAAAACCTCCAAAAAATTGCTTTCAAATTTTCAAACACATTTATTTATTCGAGTTTATTTATTTGTCGTTTACTTTTTAGGTCTCTATAAAAAAATTATCTACAGATTTTTATTATTTTTTTTGATAAAAAAAAATTCTGTAGATAAAAAATTCATCTACAGATTTATCTACAGATTTATTTGCAAATTATATACAGATTTATCTACAGGGAGTTATCTACAGATTTATGTATATATATATATAAATTATACACATTTATTTGCATATATATATACAGATTTATTAATTCCATACAGATTTATATACAGATTATAACTTCATCCTCAAATTATACACATTTATATATATATATATATATATATATATACAGATTTATAAAAAAAAAAATTGCATATATATATATATATATATACAGATTTATTAATCAATAGACATTCATCTATATATATATATATATAGAGAGAGAGAGAGAGAGCATACGCAGAAAGAGAGAGAGTCGTCGCCGGAGCACCGCTACCTGTCGCCGTCGCCGCCGCACCACCGCTGGCTTGCTCGCCGCACCACCGCTACTTGTAGCTCGTTTGAGAAATTTGGGGGATGAAGTTAGGGATTTGGATTTGGATGAAGTTAGGGATTGGAGGAAAGGATCGAGCGGCAAGATGAAAGGGAAGAGCGGGGGAATTTTTATTTTTTCTTTTTGCGACGGTATGTTTTAGACCGTCGCAAATGGAAGTCAGTAGTTCGTAAAACGGTGCTGTTTCAATAATCTTTTTTTGCGACGGAATTTTGCCGTCGCAAATGGGCCACTGTTTGCGACAGCAAACATATGCTGTCTCAAAAAAAGTTGTTTTTTGCGACGGGACAAAAAACCGTCGCTAATACTTCCGCATTTCCGACCCCTCCGCTAGTTTTATTATCGACGGGACAGTGCCGTCGCTAAAGGCTTTATTTGCGCCGTTGCTAATTCTTCTGTGTTTTTTACTATGTTTTCTTGTAGTGTATTGGTCAGTGTAGGTTTAGCTGAAGGTTTAAATAGGACAGCGGAGATTTTGAAGCTGAATTTTGTAGGCTTTGTATCCCTTTTTAAGGTTGTGTTTGGATTAAGAATTTGAGTATGAATTTGAAAATGAAAAAAGGAAAGATGAGGCAAATGTAAAAGAAATATAACATTTTTTGGGTGGGATATTTGGGAGATATTTGGTCAAAACACTCTCATTTCATTACTCACTTATGAGGGAAAAAGGACACTAATTAATTGTATTAGGAAAAGCTCTTGATTGAATTTTTGTAGATATAAAGGACAAAAATATAATGCATTAAATTAATGGACAGTTTTGTCCTTCATTTTAAGAACCAATCTCACTATTATATTTTTCTACAGTTTTATCTATCTTGCACAAATTGTCACCATCTCTGCCGATCGTCTTTCATCACCTCCACTGTCGGCCGGGGTTGCTCATTGCCATCCACATCCATTGCCATCTCAAATCTACCGTCAGCAACTACCATCTTCAATGTTCGTCGGTGCCACTCATCATCGCATCCACAAATAGTAGTCGTCTCAAATCTACCATCGGTGACCATCATCTTCACCGTCAACCTTCACGATCTCAGATTTGCTATTGACAAACTCAGATGTGAGACTTAACAACTTCATATTTGAGACTAACGGCTTTAGATCTGTTAGAAAAAAGTCACTAAAGTTATCCATTCAATCTCTGTAGCGAACATAAAATTTTTACTATCAACACAAAGTATAATTTTACTCTGATAATATTATTTATTCAATGTTTTGATATTTTTTTTGTTTAATATTTCTACTAGCAATGTTAAAATCAGAGTAACTGTGGTGATGGTGATAATAATGGTGAAAATTTATATTTTAAATGTTAAATTCATACAAAAAAATTTTTACAATCATACATAGAGTAAAATTTTATTGTTTGTAAAATTTTATTGTCTATAAAATAGTGAATTTTGAATAAATCTTTTTGTTATTTGCTAATGGTGGTGTTAGTGTGGTGGTGGTGGTTGAAAAATGGTCGTTGGAGATTCAGGTTAGAATATTTTCATTAGAAAATTGATGGTCAATGAACAACGATCGAAAAGCAGTCTCTGGCGATTGTCAGAGTTCTAGCCAGTAGCTGGTGGTGGTGATAGTGGTAGTGGTGTAAGGTGGTGGTTGTCTGAGATGATATTGGATGAGACTAGTAAAACATGGAGTATTTTTGTTTTATACTTAATGATAAAAATATTTCAGCTTGTCATTTTTGTTGGAAAAATTTAAATTAAGGGGCCTTTCACCAAAATCTCATTTTTTATTTTTATTTTTTCTTTCTCATTTCAAATTCTTATCCAAATCTGTGGTCCAAAGGGTTTAGGGTTATGGTTTATTTAAATAGGACATGAACTAATTGTTGGGGCAAATTTGGGTGCTTTGAAAGTACACAAGAATAGTGGGTTTTTATTTTATTTTATAGATGTTTTAGGTTTGTTAAGAGTTAGAGGATTATGAAGGAATGGTTTAGGCTCAGAAAATAGGATGTAATGATTGAAAGAAATTAACAAAACTTATCTGGTTAATCATCATTTTTATTATATTTATATAATTTTATTGATTATATATTTATAAGTAGAACTTGCATGAGTATTAACAAATAAAAAAAATTAAAAGTATTTCATCATTTTATTGCTCCAATTTTTTTTTTTTTTTTTTTTTTTTTTTTTTGTGATTATATGTTAAGTGTTTCATTTTTTAATTTTGCCTAGTTCTCCACCAACTCAGGGCTTTGCAGGTGGACTACGAATAGTTTTGTTTAGACAAAAGTTAATGACCTTAAATTAATAAATATATTTTAATTATTCTTAAATTAATACAAAATGTTATTTAGGAAGTTGAATATAAACACCCTTTTTTTTAAGTTGCCTAAATTTCCTTTATTTTATTTTATTTGTGTGTATTTTTTTAGATATTATCATTTTTACAAAAAACTTGCAAGCTTTTAGTAAAGAGTACTTAGGCTAGAGGTTCATTTTTTGAAACATTTGGGCGAATAAACCCAAACTTAAATCTTTTGGGCCACAAGGATATTGATTTACTCAAAACTTACTCGTATCGGTCTATTTGTCTAAATATCACTTATATGTACGCGTGTTATCTATATATTCAATCATATGTCCAAATGTTATACATTTGTACATGTGTTACCTATATATTAATTGTTACTTATTTGTTCACTTCACTGTCACCATCCATTTGTATCTCTAGAATTATTGAATGGAAAAACACTTTAAAGTTATTTTATGAAATTTAAAATTATGTTAGAATGAAAATGAAAATAATATAAAAATATGGATGTTTGAAATTTGTTTTTTTTTGGTGGCTTATTTTTGTTTTTAATGATTTTTTTTAAAAAAATTCAAAATTTTTTAGATTTCTAGATTTTACTCGATAAGACGAATCAAAAAAAATTTAAAAATTTCAAAAAAAGTTCAGAAAAGACAATAAGCAAAAAATAGTAAATTTTTTAAGCTTATTTTAGCTTTTTAATTTTTTTTTGAACTTTTCAAAAAAAAAAAAAAAAAAACCTTTTAGATTGGTCTACTCAAAATGGATCAGAAAAATAAAAAATTCTGACATAATTTTGAACAAATTGTTAAAGGTAAAAAAAAAAAGTTAGAAAATTTGGGATAATCTAAAGAGGAAAGTCATATATATTTTTTAAAACCTTTTTGCTTTTAGTGATTGTTATTTTTTTCAAAATTATGTCAATTTTTTTTTTCTTTTTTGGTATGTCTTGTGTATTTAAAAAGTAACTTTTTTGAAAATTCAAAAAAAATATTTAATAGGTGAAAAAAGTCCATTATTTTTTAGAGAAAATTGTTGAAAAGTTTAATCTAACAATTGCGTAAGGTGTTAGGTCCAGTAGATATTTTTTTATGGGATTTACATATAGATTCTAATAAGTGAATTTATTGTCTAATATGTCCTATAATAATTAATTGTATTTTTCATCAAACACTATTAAAAAATATCACTAATTGTTAATTGTTAAATATCACTAATTGGTGAGTTCTGTGAAATACCGAAGTGGGTTGTTCGGGTTAGGACAGTCGGCTTGGGAGTCGGCAACGTTGTGTTAAGAAGCCATGGATCTAGTTGTGACCATCCATTTTGGTGGGTGGCAGATAGGGATTATCGGGAATGGGTCTCTGGCAACAATGGGCACAATTGTCACACGGAGTGAAAGCTTCCCACAGACGGCGCCAACTGATGGTACTACCAGCCCCTGAAGAACGGGTCTGGTTGATCCATGCCTCTTACACCGTTGTTCAATCGCTGGGCCCACAGAGAAACCTGCACAAGAGTCCAACGGGGAACGGGAGTCCCCCAGCGAACCTTCCAACGATCAAGTTAGAGAGAGAGACCAATGGGATCTAGAGATAGGATGGAGATAAAGAATTTAACCTTCTCTTTGTCTTAGAAACCTGCTTATATCCTTTGTTCATCATTTCCTTGTCCACTCCGACCTGTCATGTTGGTCGAAAGTCTATGTTCTAGCTTACCTTGTTCATGGTGAAGCTGTTCTGTTCCGATGTGTGGTGCAATAACTCTGCAGGATCTTTGTCTGTTTATGTGGCTGGTTCTTCTCTTGACAAGTGTGTAGATGTCATTGGTTCTTGGTGCAACGTTGGGTTCTAAGGATATTGGGCTTTAGTATTTGAATCATGCATTGGGCTTTGAGTGTTGGGTCAAAAGCCCCTACGAGCCCACCTATGTCAATAGCCCCCATTCCCAAGTGCAGCTTCAGTTCAACAAAGAGAATAAGGAAGAAGGCGGGGGTTGTGAGTGGTCGAGTGAGGGAAGACCGATTGGGAGAAGAGTCGATCGCGAAGGATGACCAGGTTGGAAGGCTGACCGCTAGGAGGGTCGACTTCGAAGGGTGATCGAGTGGGAAGGTCGACTGAGAGGAGGGCCGACCGCGGAGGGTGACCGAGTGAGAAGGCCAACTGCGAGGAAGGCCGACCGCGAGGGGTGACCGAGTGAGAAGGGGAAATGGTGGCGTGCGGGGCTTAAGGCACGGCATGGTGCGTGATGATGTGAAGTGGAATAGACGGGGAAGGGGAAGAGAGTAGTGGATCGTGGTCGTACACGTGGCCCAATCCCGTAAAAATGGAGGTGGTGAGTTAGCAGAAAATGAAGGGATAGGCTAATATGGGGCGTTGAAGAGGCGGGGGCGGAAATTTTTGAAAATTTTCAAACTGGCAAAATTTAATCTTGACCCTTGGAATATAGGCAAACCGTGGGCATTTGGAGTTATTCGCCTTACCTATCTTATCGCAAAAAACCAACATCTCCCAGAAGTGAACTCGTTTGTTTTGTGTGACACGCCTCTGCAACACTTTGCGAACCTCCTTGTGGTAGCGTCTGAAGAGATACGTAGATACGTAAGAGAAATGGCTCGAGATAAAGTGCTAGCCGCAACGCTTGACTCATTGAGAGATGACGACGCAGTGGAGTTGGCAGAACAGTATCAAGCGCAGCGGAGGGAGGAGAGGGGAGCTGGGCAAGGGGCGCGGGCTAGTCTGATGACGTTGATCGCAACCGCTAGTCCAATTAGCCAAGTGGAGCCGGACCACTGGCACACCAAGGCCGAAAAATCTACGTTTACGGCGGAGGAGTTGGAGGAGGTACGGAGGAAGTACCAAATTCCTGTGGAGATAGAGCTGAGGTTGCCCACATCTCAGGAGAGGGCGTCGGATGCACGGCTGGCAGAATTCACCTTGTACGAGGAAGCATTGTGAGGAGGCCTAAGGTTGCCGATCTCCCAAGTGGTGGTAGATGTATTGAACCGATTGGAGGCAGCGCCGGGGCAGCTGATGCCTAACGCATAGAAAATCATAATGGCCTGCGTGATCGCATGGCCACGGGCGACCGATAGGGCGGCGATGACAGTAGAAGAATTCTTTTCTTGCTATAAAGCGTCTGGTTAACAAGGGACGTGGGTGACTTTGCAGGCGATGGCGGGCAGGGAGTTAGTAACCAGGTTACCCTCGTCAGTGAAGGGGTGAAGGCCGAGGTGGTTCTATGTGTCAGCAAATGGTGCGGGAGCAGTGCGCACGACATGGAAAGTCCCCACGAAGTGGTGGAGCTGAAGTTGGGGACGGAGGCAGAAGGTAGGGTGAAAAGGGTGAAAGAGTGGAGAGAGAAGGAGGGTGTGAGGTAGGACGATCTTGTTCGTCCTTCAGCATTGTATGCCTTAGGCTCAGGACCATAGCCGATGGAAGAGGATCTCACCCTGGAGGAGTTAGAAGCGAGGCGGAAGGTGGAGGAGAGGAGGACCTTGTCCAAGGCAGAAAAATATAAGGAGTCTCAGCTGGGGCTTGCTCCAAATTTGGTGATGAAGGAGAGAGTCCGACCTCGCCTGAAGCCGTTGGGAGGCAAAAACCTGACCGAATTTGCCCCACTGTCGCCCCCAGTAGACTCGCTAAAGAAGAGGGGCAAACAGGAGGTGGCGGCAGTGTTTAAGAAAGGGAAGAAAAAGAGGACGGTGGCAGAGGGTAGTAAAGATGCCCCTATTTTAAAGAAGATGAGGGAGAGGGTGCGGAGGAGGCGCCTAGGAGGGAAATGGCCCAAGTGGCAGAGGAAGGCATGAGCCCAAGAGCCCAAGTTACAAAAGAAGACATGGGTCCAAGCGCCCAAGTGTTGAAAGAAGACATAGGTCCAAGTGTTCAAGCAGAGGCGGCGGTGGGGCCTGTGGTAGAAGTAGCCCCCAGTCCTAGTGAAGAGAAGACGGGGATGAGCAAACTAGAGACGGGCGTCGTGCTGGCGAACGTGTTATTCCATGTGCGCACGCTGGCAGGTCACTCGACAGAAGAAGTGGGGAAAGCCAAGGTCACAGCCGACTGCCTAGTTAGAGTGCTAGAGGACACTGTCGTGCGGTTGATGGCATGGCTGGGGGAGACCGACCTCCTGAGAGGGTTGTGCTCGGCCCAGATGGAGGCAGCAACCTTGGTGGCTGCCCTGATGAATAAAGCGGCGTGCACGAAGATGGATGTAGAGCCATTGAAGGCCCAGCTGGAAGGGGTGAAGGGGCAGCTGTAGAAACTAACGGTGGAGAGAACGGGTTGGAAGAAGGCCGCTCGGAGTGCGTGCGTGAAGGGGCTAGAGTGTGCTCAAAGAGCGAAGAAGATGGAGGCCTTGGCGGTGGTGCAGAACTACTCAGCAGAGCGTGCTGGTGCTGAGCTCCTCGCGACCAGAGCGAAGTTGGAAGCGGAACGCCGTAAGGCGGTATCGTTAGAGTTCGAGCTGGCGAGCGAGAAGACGCAGCGGGAGTTGGTCCAACAGGCCTGCACCATAGCCAATAAGAGGTGGGAAGAGGCCCTTGCCAACAACGACGATCTGTGTAATCAATCGATTAAAGACAAAGAAGAGGCGGATCGACGGATCGCAGAGTTGGAGAAGGCTTTGGTGGAAGAAAAGGCCAGGTTAGCATTTAAGAGTGCGGCATACCCCGACTTATGCATGGCGGCCGTGGAGCAGTTCAAGGAGCCTGTCGAATTCCAGATGGCCATTGATGCCGCTGTCGCTTGTAGCTTGGCGAATGAGGGGGAGAGGGGGTTGGGCCGTTGGGAGCGGCCGCTGGAGTTAGGAGTGAGGAGGAAGTGATCCAAAGCTTCCAGCGGTCTGACTTCTACAAGCACGAGATGAGCGAGTTCTGGGACAGGGGTTAGATGACTTTCAAATATAAGGCGCAAGAGCTGTTCCCGGACGTCCACTTCAGCCTCGTGAAGGTAGGAGAAGACGACGTCACCCAGACCCCCCTAGATGAGGGGGTTGTCGTTATGCTTCTGAGTTGTAAATTTGGAATAATGAAAATGGCTAAGCTGAATTCAATAAAAAAAAAGGGTGTAAAAATGAGACTTGTGTGTGAATTGTGAGACTTGTAAGTAAATTGTAAAGTAAAAAAGTTTTAAAATGGGCGAACAGGCTAACTTGTATGATTAGTGAAAATGAATGGGCATAGACTTGGATTTTAACCAAGTATAGCAATAGCTGAGAACAACTTTGATTCAGACCGGAGGAATTCTTTATACTAGTTCCGACTAAGATTGAGAGGGCTCTACTATGCTGAAGCTTTAATTAACTCAGTTTGACTGAGCTCTTCGTGCTCAGTCTAGCTGAGGCTTGAATTAACTCAGTCTGGCTGGGCTCTTCGTGCTCAGTCTGGCTGAGGCTTTAATTAACTCAGTCTGGTTGGGCTCTTCGTGCTCAATCTGGCTGAGGCTTTAATTAACTTAGTCTGGCTGAGCTCTTCGTGCTCAGTTTGGCTAAGGCTTTCATTAACTTAGTTTGGCTGGGCTCTTCGTGCTCAGTCTGGCTGAGGCTTTAATTAACTTAGTCTGACTGAGCTCTTCGTGCTCAGTCTAGCTGAGGCTTGAGTTAACTCAGTCTGGTTGAGCTCTTCATGCTCAATCTAGCTGAGGCTTTAATTAACTCAGTCTGGCTGAGCTCTTCTTAACAAGTCGTTATTGAAACACAACGCAGATAATGGAGATATAAAGTCATTGTCATTTAAGGCGTAGCCTATTGATCACAAGTTTACACCATGTATGAAAGGAAAAAAATGAACAAGTGTGCAGATAATCAAAAAGAACATACAATAATTGGTCAATACAAAAATAGGAGATGCCATTTTACTGGAAATAACGCTTCAAGTGCTCGGCGTTCCATGGATGGGGGAGGTCTCTGCCTTCTATGTCCTGGAGTCGGTAAGTGCCTGGGCGAGGTCTGGCCTTAACAACGTAAGGTCCTTCCCATTTGGCGACTAGCTTGCCCTCGGCGGAATTTTTGGTGGCAAGAGTTGCTTCGCGCAAGACTAGGTCCCCCATTGCAAACTCTCTTGGCTGGACTTTGCGGTTGTAGTGTGTCCTCATTTTCTGCTGATATGAGGCCCGTCTGACAGCAGTTGTCTCTCGGAGTTCTTCAATTAGGTCCAGGTCAGCCCGACGCAATTCTTCGGTTAATTTTGGATCCGGGTGTAGAACCTTTGGGGTCGGCAGGCCAATTTCCACTGGGATGACCGCCTCAGCACTGTATGTTAAGCGAAAGGGGGTCTCCCCAGTAGGGGTTTGGGCTGTAGTTCGATAAGTCCAGAGTACGTTTGGTGTTTCCTCAGCCCAGAATCCCTTAGCGGCTTCCAAATTAGTTTTGATGATCTTGAGGAGAGAGCGATTGGTGACTTCGACTTGCCCATTGGCTTGGGGATGACCTGGGGAGGAGAAGCATGGCTTAATGTGGAGCACAGCACAAAATTTCCTGAACTTGGGGTTGTCGAATTGTTTGCCGTTGTCTGAGATGATGGCTTGGGGGATTCCAAATCGGCATACGATCGACTGCCAGATGAATCTGGTTGTATTCCGTTCAGCAATTTTGGTGAGGGGTTCCGCTTCCACCTATTTGGTGAAGTAATCAATGTCAACTACAACGAACTTGGTTTGGCCCCTACCGGTTGGCAATGGACCAACTAAGTCGATGCCCCACTTGGCGAATGGGTAAGGACTGCAAAGTGTAATCAGTTCTGTCGATGGAGCATGGGGGATGCTGGCAAAGCGCTGACATTTATCACACTTAAGTACAAATTCGGTGGCACCTTGGTTGAGAGTAGGCCAGAAGTAGCCGGTGCGAAGGATTTTATGGGCTAGTGACCTAGCGCCCGAATGATTACCACATACACCCTCGTGGACTTCCCTCATCATGTAGGTTGCTTAAGTAGGACTGGGACACCTGAGGTATGGGCGTGAGAATCCACGTTTGTACAGTAGGCCATTGATGAGGATGTAATTGGACGATTGGGCTCTGACTTTGGTGGCCTGCTGTTTGTCGTCGGGTAACTCCCCACTTGTCAAGAATAAAAGGATGTCCATAGCCCATGTAATAGGTTCGTTTTGGAAGAAGTGAACCTCCTACTGGGTTGGTGAAGTAGCCGGGTGGGTCAGCTATTCAAGACGGACGCCATGGCTGAGGTCTGACTGATCGGTCAAGGCTAATTCAGCCATTTCATCTGCCTTGGAGTTTTCTGACCGAGGGATGTGTTTGATATGGAAAGTATTGAAAAGGCGAATAAGGGAGAGTGCAGTATCCCTGTAGGCTCGCATCGTGTCTTCTTTTGCGTCGAATTCCCCGGTAATTTGCCCAACGATCAATTGGGAATCACTGAACACTTGGATATGGCTTACGCTAATATCTTTGGCCAGGCGAAGACCTTCTATCAAGGCCTCATACTCGGCTTCATTATTGTTGGCGTCGAACAGGAAACAGAGGGCACATTTAAAGTAACTGCCCTCGGGAGTGGTGAGGATGAGACCGGTCCCACTGCCTTCTTTACGGGATGATCCATCGACATTGAGGATCCAGGAGTGGGGGTCTTCTGCCTCAGTGTTGAATTGCCTTGGCGGAGGGGGCGTGACTGGAATGAGATTGGTGAATTCCAAGATAAAATCAGCAATACCTGTCCTTTGATCGCTGTTCGAAGTCGATAAGAGATTTCAAATTGGCTGAGCTCGACAGACCATTGTATAAGTCTGCTAGACAGTTCTGGTTGTTGCATTACCTTATTCAAAGGTTGATCAGTGAGGACCACTATGGAATGAGCTTGGAAATAAGGTCGGAGTCATCTTGAGGCTATGACCAAAGCAAGGGCCATTTTTTCCAACAGAGGGTAGTTCTGTTCTACCCCCCTGAGAGCTCGGCTAATGTAATAAACCGGACGCTGGACTGAGCTGTCCTCTCTGATGAGGGCGACACTGACTGCGGTGTTTGACAGGGCTAAGTAGAGAAAGAGGGTCTCGCCTGAGAGCGCCTGATGGAGTATGGGGGGTTGGCCATGCATTGCTTCAATTGTTGAAAGGCCTCTTCAGATTTAGTGGTCCACTCAAAGGCCTGTCGAAGGACTTTGAAAAAGGGAAGGCACTTGTCCGTTGCACGGAAAAAAAATGATTGAGGGCGGCGACTCTTCTAGTAAGCCGTTGAACCTCTTTGACCATCTTGGGAGACTGCATTTCTATCAAGGCCTTGATCTTTTCAGGGTTGGCCTCGATGCCTTGCTGAC
Source organism: Camellia sinensis (assembly GCF_055761805.1). Classification (NCBI taxonomy): domain Eukaryota; kingdom Viridiplantae; phylum Streptophyta; class Magnoliopsida; order Ericales; family Theaceae; genus Camellia; species Camellia sinensis. The sequence goes on from NC_138965.1 coordinate 104,216,789, forward strand.
TGACCATAAAACCCAAGAATTTCCCAGATCCTACGCCGAAGGCGCACTTCTTCGGATTCAGCTTCATTTGATACTTGCGTAGGGTTTTGAAGGTCTTTCGTAGGTCTGTCAGATGATCGGAGAAGAGTTTACTTTTGACAAGCATGCATCGACATAGACTTCCATGTTTTGACCTATCTGATGGTGAAAGATGGCATTGACTAACCGTTGGTAAGTTGCTCCGGTATTTTTCAATTCGAATGGCATAACACGATAGTGGTAAGTTCCTCTGTCTGTGATGAAGGAGGTGTATTCCTAGTCTGCCGGGTGCATCAGAATTTGATTATAGCCGGAGAAGGCGTCCATGAAACTGAGCATCTGATGTCCAGCGGTGGCGTCGACAAGCAAATCTATACGGGGGATAAGATAACTAAATTTGGGGCAAGCTCGATTAAAGTTGGAGTAGTCGACGCAGAGTCGCCATTTACCGTTGTTTTTACGGACCAGGACCACATTTGACAGCCATCTGGGGTAATCTACGTTTTTGACGAACCGTGCCTCCAGTAGTTTGTCTACCTCAGAAGCTATAAGGGCGTTGGGTTTCGGGCAAAAGATACGCTGCTTCTGGCGGAAGGGTCGGAAGTGGGGCTCGATGCTGAGACGATGAGTGATGAAGGAAGGATCGATACCTGGCATGTCGGAATGGGTCTAGGCAAAGACATCATTGTGCTCGGTTAGGAGGGCTATAAGGTCGGCCTTGGCTTGGGAGGATAGTTGGCTGCAGATCTTAGCTGTTTTTGTTGGGTTGGCGAGGTCGGTTGGAACCTCAACGAGTTCTTCCACTGGTTCCCCTCTGACTAGCTCGTCTTCATCTCTGACATCGAGTCCTTCGATGATCATTGCCTCCTTCAGTTTGACCACTTTGAGTAAAGCGACGTAGCATTCTCTGGCCACCGTTTGCTCTCCCCTCACGGTGCCAACCCCGAGGTCGGTAGGGAATTTTAGGGCCAGATGGCATGTGGATGTGACAGCTTGAAAAGCATTAAGGGCTGTGCGACCGAGGATGATGTTATAAGCAGAGGGACAATCGACGATAAAGAAAGTGAGTAACTTGGTGATCTGCCTTGGATATTCTCTGATGGTGATGGGGAGATAGATGGAGCCTATGGAGGTTACCCGATCCCCTGTGAAGCCGATCAGTGGGGTTTAGAGAGGGGACAATCTTTTTTCCCCGACCTTGAGCTGGCGATAGGCGTTCAGGAAGATACTATCTGAAGAGTTGTCGTTGTCGACAAGCACCCGTCTGACTTTGTAGTTGGACAGGAGAGCAGAGATGACGAGGGGGTCGTCATGAGCGTAACAGATGCCTGTGCAATTGGCCTCCGTAAAGGTGATGGGTTTCATCCACTGTTTGGGGTGTTTGAAGGGACGATCCAATGTCGCGACTTCTTTGTCGGAGCCCTGCCTGATTTTTCGGAGATCGGCGCGCTGGGCCGAGCGGGATGGTCCACTGCAAGCAAGCCTGCCAGTAATGACTCTGATTTCTCCGACCGGGGGAGCAGGGTTGCCTTGTGCTCGGGGTTGTGGTGGGGGTCGATCATTGCCTTGGGTAGGTTGTGCGAGTTGTCAAGGAGGGATGTGTCGGCGGTTGCCCCTAGTAGGTTCGATCCTTGGTCGTTGCTGGGGACGGGTTGCCGTGAACTGACTAAGGAGTCCCTGGCGTATCAAACTCTCTACCTGGTCTTTAAGGTTGACACATTCCTCGGTGTTGTGGCCGTGGTCCTGATGGAAACGAAAGTATTTTGATTGGTCTCGCCGGTTGGAAAGAAAACCGTGAGGATTGTGGCCATTTCAAGTTGTAATCTCATTGGATCTGGTTTTAGACTTGTTCCGTGGGGGAGTTTAGGGGTGTGTACCGTTCGAACCGACCGAGCAGTCGGGTAAGTGCCGATCGGTCAGCTCGAGCGATTCGGTCGGTATACTAAGGTGTTTGCAGTGTGTATTGGGTGGTTCTGGTTTCAGAGTCCTTTCTCTTCTCTCTGAGGGTTGGGTTTTTGGTCGTGAAGTCTTGGTGGGCGGCCAGAGAATCTTCGACATTCATGTATTGTTGGGCTTTGGAAAGGAGAGTGGCCATGGAGGTTGGAGGGTTTTTGGAGAGGGAGAAAAGGAAATCAGATGATCGTAAATCAGCCATGAAAGCCGTGAGAATGACCTTGTTGTCGTTTTTCGCCATCTGCAAGGCTTTGGTATTGAAACGGGTGACGAAGCTACGTATCCCCCTCCGTCTGACGGATGTTGCGGAGCTGGGTTGCTGGACACCGTTAGCTCTGGGCACTAATGAAGTGGCTAAGAAAGGAGTCACTTAGGTGCTGGAAAGTAGAGACGGAGTCCGTCGGCAGCTGACTAAACCACAGTCGGGCTAACCCCTTAAGTGTTACGGGGAAAGCCCGACACATGATCTCATCAGGGAATGCATGGAAGGCCATTAGGGTCCTGTAAGTCTCCAAGTGGTCCACTGGGTCTGTTGTGCCGTCAAAAGAGTCAATCGAGGGCATTTTGAACTTAGTAGGTAGGGATTTGTCCTTGATGGAGGCAACAAATAGTGGATTGGCCATTGTGGAGGGTTTATTCTGCATGTTCTACATGACTCCTTGAAGCTGGAGTTTCATGACTCGGAGTTCCGCATCCCAAATAGGAATGTAGTCACCACCAGAATGGAATGGAGGCTAAACACTACTGGCCTCTCCCTCTGGAGTAGGTGCTTGGGCTGATGGATGTAGACCCTGAGATGGCGGGTTCATGTCTTGGGGAGGGGGTCGCCAGCCCTCCACGTTGGAGGGATAGGCTTGTTAGAAGGGATGGCTCGGGGTTCGTTCTCGGTTGGGTGGGATATCTTGTGGTGGTAGAGGAGGCACAGGGAGGTCTCGTTGAAGCAAAGCATTGATCAGGGCTTGGTTTTGTTCGGCTAAGTGGTTGATGCTGTTGGTGAGTTTTATGAAATACCGAGGTGTGGTGTTCGGGTTAGGAGGGTCGGCTTGGGGGTCGACAACGTTGTGTTGAGAAGCCATGGATCTAGTTGTGACCATCCACCTCGGTGGGTGGCAGGTAGGGATTATTGGGAATGGGTCTCTGGCAACAGTGAGCACAATTGTCACATGGAGTGAAAACTTTCCATAGACGGCGCCAATTGATGGTATTACCAATCCCTGAGGAATGGGTCTAGTTGATCCATGTCTCTCACATCGTTGTTCGATCACTGGGCCCACAGAGAAACCTGCACAAGAGTCCAACGGGAGTCCCTCAGCGAAACCTTCGACAATCAAGTTACAGAGAGAGACCAATGGGATCTAGAGATAGGATGGAGATAAAGAATTTAATCTTCTATTTGTCTTAGAAATCTGCTTATATCCTTTGTTCATCATTTCCTTGTCCATTCCGACCTGTCATGTTGGCCGAAAGTTTATGTTCTAGCTTGCCTTGTTCATGGTGAGGTTGTTCTGTTTCGACGTGAAGGGATTATCGTAATAAATGCTGCTGGGAATCTCATTAATGGCAGATGTGTGGTGCAATAACTCTGCAGAATCTTTGTCTGCTTATGTGGCTGGTTCTTCTCTTGACAAGTGTCTAGATGTCATTGGTTCTTGGTGCAACGTTGGGTTCCAAGGATATTGGGCTTTAGTATTTGAATCATGCATTGGGCTTTGAGTGGTGGGTCAAAAGCCCCTACGGGCCCACCTATGTCAAATTGTATTTTTCATCAAACACTGTTAAAAAATATCACTAATTGTTAATTTTTAGCAACAGTTTAAAACTTGTTACAAAAAATGTCATTAATTATAAGTTTTAGCGACAGTTTAAAAGAAAATCATTACAAAAAAATCACTAATTTTTAATTTTCGGCGATAATTTAAAAAATTCATCGCATAAAACGTCATTAATTATAAATTTTAACAACAATTTATAAAAATCGTGACAAAAAAAAAAACACTAATTGTCAATTTTTAGCGATATGTGAAAAAAATAGTCACAAAAATTATTTTTAACGACGATTTTACTAGGACTTATTTTCAATAGGACTTGATGAGAATTAAATTTAATTATTAAGATCTATTGGTAGTTTACCTTATTTTTTGTTGGTAAGAGGTTCAACATTTGTGAAATAGTTTGGTGAGAAGTCCTATTGTTATTTTGAAAGGTATTTTATTCCCAATTTTATCCATTATCTATCAATTTAATTTCTTTAACTATCTGTTCAAATATTTTTTTATATGTTTAATTTTTTGACTATCTGTTCAACTATTTTCCCTTATTCAATATATGTCCAAATTTTATTATCTATTCAATTTTTTCATTTATTTGTCTAAATCTATCTATCCAAATATTATTATCTATTCAATTTTTTCCTTGAACTTTATTTGTTGATTTTTTATCTGTTCAAATTATCGTTTGGGATGTAAGTTGACTTTTTAACTATTTTAGCCTAGGGCTAAAAATCCTTGTTTGAGATGGACTTTTTAGCTTTTTTGACTTTTATGAGAAAAAAAATGAAATGATTATGGTTTAAATGTGACATTTTGCCTTATTAACTTTTTAGCCTATTTGTCTTATTATGGCTAAAATAGCTAAAACACCTCTCAAACCCACATGCCAAACAAAGGCTAAAATACACCAAACAACTATCTGTTCAAATTTTGAATAGATCTCTTTAATGTTATTACAGACGTGTTCAACAACAAATTTGTTTAGATCTGAGCCATTACAGATTTGTTCAATGCTATTGTAGATTTGTTCAATGTAATTTGAATCTAGTCAAAATAAAATCAGAAAAGATCATAAACAGATAGTTTAGAAACCTCCAAAAAAATCAATGGAGAGCATTCCAAGGAGCCAACCAACCACTGTAAACTCCCTAGAAACCCCAAATTATTGCGAAAATCCCATTTATCTTTCTCTTATTTTTATCTATTAAAAAAATGTTAACAATTTGGATTTGAGTTAGAGACAGATAGAGATGGATAGATAGATAGATATAAAGAGAGTTATGTACATATATAGTGGTTAGAAGAGAGAGAGAGCCCTAATAACAAAGCCGGAAAAAGTAGGGGTTGTCATCAAGGGCGAAGGTGAAGGAGGAGAGGAGGAGAAGTAACAGAAGTTCTTGGAAGGTGTAACAGTGTTGGATTTTGATATGCTGTGCCACCCATCATCGTACCCTTCGTTGAGATCGCCACTGATGATGATCTCCCATACTCTTCTCTATCATCGCTTTTTCAACCTCAAAGCCCTAGCTTCGGTTTCAACTTGATCCTCGAACCTCCCTCCGACGTTGATCATTTTGTTTAAATTTATTCTTATGGATAAAGTATTTTAGTGCTTGTATTTTTTGCCAAACAAAGTCCAAATTTAGATTTATGGGCCGAGCCATTTTTTTTTAATACTTATTTTTATCTTTTTTGAACTTTTTTAAAATTTATTTATTTTTTAGGTTTGTCTCGTCACGTAAAATCTAAAAGTCTAAAACTCTTTGAAAAAAAAATTAAAAAAAGTTCACTAAAGATGAAAATAAATCAACAAAAATGCCACTATTAAAACAAACCCCAAATAATCTAGTATCTTTTCAGAAAAAAAAAAAAATCAATTCGATGATAAATTTTACAATCTTAAATAATAAAACTCATAAACTTTTCCAATAATTTATAAATATTTAGTGATTAAGGCTAGAAATGAGTTGAGCCGAATCTGGTTTTGCTGAACTCGAGCTTTGCTTATCGAGCTCGAGCTTGGCTCAATAAGTAACTGGGCTCAAGCTCGACTCGGCTCAACTCAACTCGACTCGTTAATATTAATAAAACTTGAGGTCAGCTCGGCTCGGCTTAGCTTGATAAGTTTTTTTTAAGTATTATTTATATTATTTAAATAAAAATATTATTATATAATTTAAATAAAGATAAATGAGCCGAGCTTGACGAGCTGAGTTTATTCGAGCTCGAACTCGACTCGTTTACTAAACCAACTGAGCTGAGTCAAGCCCTTAACAAGCCAAGCTGAATTTGTTCATTAACAGTTCAGTTCATTTACAATCCTATTTATGATAGTATCATTGGAGTGTAATTTTTTCTTTAGTTTATAGGTAGTACACTTTTCGCATCTTTTATTTTTGAAAACACAAACGTGAAATGTCACCCAAAAAAAAAATTATAATAATAATAATAATAATAATAATAATAATAATAATAATATTATGACCAAAACATACCTGTTTTGACCCAATTGCAAAATTTGTAACCCACCTAATTTAAGCACCCAAATTGCCTAAATCTAGAGAGATGAGATATTAGAGTTGTTTATTAAATAAAAATTAATAAATTAAATGTCTGGTATAAAATTAATGTTAGAAGTAATAATTGTAAATCATTGATTTTTTTTTTTTGAATAATTTTCTCGATAAATTTTATAAGTTTATAATATTACCATGAGTAATATCTACTCTCTTTATATCTTATTTATAAACTATTCTGACATGGGTAAGCCCATAAAGATTAGAGCCCACCATTTAGGGCCCAACACATATCTCAAATGTTGAAGCCCAACACTGTCGAAGCCCCATGTAGCAATTAGAACCAATGACATCAAGGCACATGGCAAGACAAGGGCAAGCCATATCAGCAAACAAAGATCAACAAACTTATTGCCACTGCACATCGTCATTAATGAGGCCCCCTCACAGCATTTATTGCGATAACCCCTCTCCGTCAGGACAACACGCCCTTACCCTGAACAAGGTAAGCTACAATATAGACTTTCGGCTAAGGTGACAGGTCGGAAGAGACAACGTAATGATTACCAAAGGATATAAGCAGATGTCGAAGACATGTAGAAGGTTAAACTTTTCTATCTCTAATCTATCTCTATAATCCACTTCTCTCTCTAACTTGCTCATCGAAGGGTTCGTTGGGGGACTCCCCGTTCCCCGTTGAACTCTTGTGCAGGTTTTCAGGTGGGCTTGGTCATTCGGACATAGGCTTAAGGAGCGTGGATCAGCCTGACCCGTTCTACCATCACAAACTGTATCATCATATTCTGTGATTAGTTTTGATACAAAAAAAACATAAAGATATATAGCTTCTATACGAAAAAGTACAAAGATATATTCCCTCCCCCCCAAGTAATGAGAGAGATTTTTAAAATATCATTTCTAAACAAATTAACAACTTACATACAACTATCTACGTCGTTGAAAATAAAGTTTAAAGAGTGATATTTACGGATTTAAAATCATTTTTGTTTTTTTCTCATTTGCTTTGGAAATGACATTTTCCCCTTCTACCCTAACCTTGTATTCCCACCCATCTCCCTAGGGTTCTTTCATACCGGTATAAAAACGAAAAGGGGGATAAGATTTGTATTCGCAACTATTTTTTCATATGGTTGTTTGATTATATCAATTAAACACATTTTATATGTATATATATAGTCATATAATATTTAATACGTATAGTTCTAATTATTTATTAATATTTGTTCTTGTAAATGTTGCTTTTTTTTTAAAAAAAAGTGTCATCCTATTTCTAAGGTTGTATTTGGATCATGAATTTAAATAAATATTTATTAAAAAAAAAGAAGAGAATAGCATAAGTTAAATTTTTTCTTCCATTTTCGTGCCTTTTCATTTTCATTTTCATTTTTAAATACTTATCTAAATTTATGATTCAAATACAGTTTAAGGGTGGCAAAATATCCAACTGCTTCTTTTATTAATTAATTTATTATTATTTTTTTAGACTACAAATTGCAATTTAGATCATTAATTTAATCTCACCTAACTCAAGAAGAAGGAAGTGGGTTCACTACAGGAAAAGGGACTTTATAACATGAAGCATTTGCAACGGCATCATTAACTGTTGCAAAAAGTGATTTTTTGCGACGACACCACTTGCTGTCTCCAATAAATAGGTTTTTAGCGACGGCACCCCTTCCTGTCACAAAAAAGCAACTTTTTGCAAAAGTTAACAATTGCCGTTATTCACCAAAAAAAAAAAAAAAAATTGTCGTCGCAAATAATGCGCATTTTTTGCAACGGTAACCTATGCTGTCACAAATAAAGCTGTTTTTTGTGACGATAATAGGTACCGTCTCAAAAAAAAAAAAAAAAACGAGACTGTTTTGATGAGACGACATTAGAAGTATTAGCGACCGTCGCAAAAAATTGAAATTTTTGCAAGTACCATCTGGTAACTTTTACGTTTTTTATTTATGTTTACAAAAATTTTATTAACTGGTTTTCGTTTATTTTGAGAAAAACATAAACTACAAACACGTTTAGTTTTAACAAAATGTTTGAAAATTTTTAAAAACATAAACTAGAAAATATGTTTGTTCAGGCCTAAAATATTTATATATATATTTTTATTATTTATGATAATGGGATCATACACATTATAATTGGAAAAAAAATTAATTTAAAGAAAATTACGTGAAAAAAAAATAACTGAAAAAACGTAATTTGAAAAAAAATTGATTGAAAAAAATTATTTGAAGAAAAAAAGTAATTGAAAACAAAAAATTTGAAAAAAAAATTTATTTGAAATAAAATTAATTAAAAAAAAATTGTTAGTCAAATTTTTAAATTTTTGTTTAAAAACCAACGCAAACTCATTTTTTGAGTTTACGTTTTTTTCTCAAATTTATAAACCGAGACAACCATTTATAAACAAAAAAATTTATCAAACAAGTTTTTATGACAGTTTTTAAAATTTTTATAAATATAAACTGAAAATTGAAAACGAAATGATTACCAAACAAGCCCATAGTGTTTCACCTATTTTTTCATCTTCTTGTCTCTCTGTCTCTCTTTATCTCACTCATCTCTTTTCCCTTTCTCTTTCTCTCTCTCTCACTCATTACCCTTTGTCTGTATGTCTGTCTCTCTCTCTCTCTCTCCTACACTGTGCTCGCATTGCTCACTCTCTCCCTTCTCTCTTCTTGATTTACCGATCTCTCTCTCGATTTATCGATCTCTTTTTTTTTTCTTCTTTTTCTCTCTTCTTTCAATCGCTCATCTCTCATTTCTCTTAATCACTTGTCGAAAGAGAAAAAAGTCAAAAAATGAAATGGGCCTCTCTCTCTCTGTCTCTCGCCTATCTCTCTTCTCTCCCTCTCTCTCTCTCTCTCACACTCATCACTCTTCTCTCTGGCTCTCTCATCTCTCTTCGCTCTCTATATCTCTTGCTCATCCTTCTTCTCTCTTTCTCTCTCATCACTCTTCTCTCTGGCTCTCTCATCTCTCTTCGCTCTCTATCTCTCTTGCTCATCTTTCTTCTTTCTCTCTCTCTCTATATATATATATATATATATATATCTCTTGTTCATCTCTTTTTGCTGCTCTCTCTCTTTGTCTATCTCTCGCTCATCTTGTTTCTCTCTATTTTTTTTTTCTCTCTCTCTCTCTCTCTGTGTGTGTCTCTCTTCTCTTTCAATCGTTCATTTCTCTCAATCACACTCATCTCTTCTCTAAGTCCATTGTTGTTGATAGAGGAAAAAGTCAAAAAATGAAATGGGTCTCTCTGTGTGTCTCTCGCTCATCTCTCTTCTCCCTCTCTTTCACTTATCTCTATTCTCTATCTTTCTCACTCATTTCTATTCTCTATCTCTCTCATTCATCTCTCTTCTCTATCTCTCTCACTCATCTCTCTTCTCTATCTCTCTCATCTCTCTCTGTCTCTCTTGCTCATATGTCTTCTTTTTTTTTTCTCTCTCTCTCTCACTGATCATCTTTTGTTTCTCACTCATTCCTGTTTCTCTCTCTTCCTAGCTTTCATTGCGCAGTAAACTGGACACGGAGGTTTTTGGCAAAAAAATGAGTTTTTTTTTTTTATTTTTTATTATTATTATTTTTTTTGGCGATGGCAACCTTCCCCCGTTGCAAATATAGGTTAACGGCAACGACCATGGATTCATTTGGTAACCATATCATCTTCAATTTTCAGTTTATATTTACAAAAATTTACAAACTATCATAAAAAATTATTTGATAATTTTTTTGGTTTATAAATGGTTGTCTCAATTTATAAATTTAAGGAAAAATTGTAAACTCAAAAAATGAGTTTACGTTGGTTTTTAAACAAAAATTTTAAAATTTGACTAACAAATTTTTGTAATTAATTTTTTTCCAATCAATTTTTTTTTTCAATTAATTTTTTTCCAAAAAAAAAACCCAAAATCTCATTCCCACTTGTTCTTCCCCCCTCAACCAAAAATCCCCAAATCTCAAATCCCTAATCTTTTGAACCAAAAATCCCCATCTCTTTCTCTCTCTCTCTCTCGCGACTGTGAGCAGGAAAGACGACGGCGTCGAGCGATGGTGAGCAGTGGTAGACGACGGCGTCGAGCGACGGCAGCGACAACGTGAGAGTTGATGAGGAATCTAGGTTTTTAGCTTCTTCTCATGGATCGAGCTATCTCTGCGATCTCGGCCTCGGCTTATCTTTGCCTTTTTCTGGTGATTTCTCGGTTACTATATGTCTCTAGTAGACGACGGCGTCGAGCGACGGCAGCAACAGCGTGAGAGTTGATAAGGAATCTGGGTTTTTAGCTTCTTCTCATGGATCGAGCTATCTCTGCGATCTCGGCCTCGTCTTATCTTTGCCTTTTTCTGGTGATTTCTCGGTTACTATATGTCTCTGGTAATGCTGAAGGTGCGTATTGATTTCGGTTACCCTTGATTCCTGGTGATTTCTTTTACCCTCGGTTACTACACATCTCTGGTGATTTTTGGTGTTTGATCCATTGAAGTTTCTTCTACATTTCAAGTTCATCTTTTTTTTAAAGTCGGGTAATGGTGTTTTGGAAGTATATATGGATCGATTTTTAGAGTGCGAAGTGGTTTGTCATTAAAGGATCCATTAGATTGCTAGATTGGGACGAAGTCTGCAATCCGTAAACTGACAGTAATCTGGGTGTTCCTAACTGCAACCAAAACTTTTTTCACCATCACGTCCACTTTTGGACTCAGCCTTCCAAGCAGAGTCGTTGATAACAATCATAATCTTACAACACCTCTAATGGAGAAGCTGTTACATTCAGAAACAACTTCTCATTATTATTTTATACTCAAGTTGCACTCCACATTGTGTTAATCATCATGTCTTTAATTTCCAGATCAAGTAATTTAGTCTTCTCAATTCGTTTTATGATGAGCGGGGGATATTATATGACTACATATCACCATCATTGTCACTCGGTAACATTTTTGACTATCTACCCTTTTGTGCACATTTGGCTTGTGTACTTTATATTGCCACGCCATGGATTCTTTAAACAACCATCATCTCTGATCATAAGTTGTTGCTGCCTGTAATTGTCTCTTGTAAATTACCATATGTCTTTCTTATCAATTGAGCTATCGGTCTCTCCTCATTGTTGGTTTATCATTATCCTTTTTGTACTTTAATATTTTCATCAATAATGTTAACACAATTAGACAAATAGAAAAGCATATTGAATAATATTATGTGTATGTGATACAATACAATGAAGGCCCATATATATAGGCAAGAAGAAGAAAGAGAATCCTAATCCTACTATATAAGAGAATCGTAATCCTACTATATAATGTAAATCCTAATCCTACCCTACTTTGATAGTTCTATCGTCTCTTTTAAAACCACCACATTAAGATGTCTATGCTATTTGAAACATATTTCTAATTGTATTGAAAATCTTTTTGGATAAGCCACGACAACTTATCATCATATTAAACATTCTTCAAATACAAAAAAAATTAGACATTTAGTAACTAAAAATGGACATGTGAAATGTGTACATGATCTATTTTCTTGTTCCAAGTACTCTTTTTTATTATAGTTTTTTCCAAAGTTTTGTCACATAGTATATATGTGACAGAGTAATGCTACAATGATTATCTATTTCTATGATATGATGTGTCGATTTAGTAATTGTTGGCATTACGTTAAAATTATACATGAATGGTGAGACACATTACACTAGTATTGTATGGAAATAAGCACAAAATAAAATAAAAATGTGATAAACTTATCATTATTGTATGTGACATGGGTGTTAGTCAAATCCACCCCCTTATAGAGTACACACATACAAAGACATTGTATGGGCATATATGCTAAAATCCAGAATTAAAGCATTGTACAGTTTATGTATATAAATGACTGAATAAACATGTAGGTAATGGCCAGTCACCTTGTACCCTCATCAACCCTCCTTCACCAGACATACTTGTTGTATACATAGGAAACATTTCATGTTTATTCCACAAGCCATTCCCTTCCCTCCATGTCCCCCACATTTCACCAAACATGATGTCCCCAACACCATCGTCGATTTTTCATTTTAAACAAAATTGGTTATTGTGTTTGAAACTAGCAATATAGGTATGTGACATATGCTTTTGCTTGTTTTATTAGATCTTTAAATTTTGTATTTGTTTCATAATTCTATTGCTAAATAACTAGTTTGTGTGCAAAATGCAGTTTACCTTTGCTCTTTGTTACTAATGTTGCTATACTTCATGTAAATTATAATAAAGAAAATAGTTTTCACGTTTCATATGTTCTAACATAGTAACATGAAACTTGGCACACACGATCGCCTAGGCACGAGAGACTTGTGGGAGAAGACGAGACACGAATCGGATTCCCGGTTTGGGAGTTAGAGTTGAATTTTACTTTTAAGAAACAAACTAGTTTCTTAAGAAACTTAGAATTTGAGGTGTTAATGCCCCAAAATCACCAAACAACGTCGGAGTAGCACGAAACTTGGTACACGCGACCGCCTAGGCACGAGAGACTTCTGGGAGAAGACGGGACTCGAATTGGATTCCTGGTTTATGAGTTAGAGCTAGGTTTCACTCTTAAGAAATAAACTAGTTTTTTAAGAAACTTAGAATTTGAGGTGTTAATGTCCCAAAATCACCAAACGGCGTTGGCGTAGCATGAAACTTGGCACACATGACCGCCTAGGCACGAGAGACTTGTGAGAGAAGACGAGACTCGAATCGAATCGGATTCCCAGCTTGGGAGTTAGAGTCGGATTTCACTCTTAAGAAACAAATTAATTTCTTAAGAAACATAGAATTTGAGGTGTTAATGCCCCAAAATCATCAAATGGCGTCGGAGTATCATGAAACTTGGCACACACGACCGCTTAGACATGGGAGACTTGTGGGAGAAGACGAGACTCAAATCAGATTCCCGGTTTGGGAGTTAGAGTCGGATTTTGCTCTTAAGAAACAAACTAATTTCTTAAGAAAACTTAAAATTTGAGGTGTTAATGTCCCAAAATCATCAAATGGCATCGGAGTAGCACGAAACTTGGCACACACGACCGCCTAGGCATGAGAGACTTGTGGAAGAAGATGGGACTCAAATCGGATTCCCGGTTTGGGAGTTAGAGCTGGATTGCACTCTTAAGAAACAAACTAGTTTCTTAAGAAACTTTGAATTTGAGGTGTTAATGTCCCAAAATTACCAAATGACGTTAGAGTAGCACGAAACTTAGCACACATGACTGCCTAGGCACGAGAGATTTGTGGGAGAAGACGGGACTCGAATCGGGTTCCCGGTTTGGGAGTTAGGACCAGATTTCACTTTAAGCAAACTAGTTTCTTAAGAAACTTAGAATTTGAGATGTTAACGCCCCAAAATCACCAAATGGTGTCGGAGTAGCACGAAACTTGGCACACACGATCGCCTAGGCACGAGATACTTGTGGGAGAAGACGGGACTCAAATCAGGTTCCCAGTTTGGGAGTTAGAGCCAGATTTTATTCTTAAAAAACAAACTAGTTTATTAAGAAACTTAGAATTTGAGGCGTTAATGTCCCAAAATCACCAAACGATGTCGGAGTAGCACGAAACTTGGCACACACGACCGCCTAGGCACAAGAGACTTGTGGGAGAAGACAGGACTCGAATCGGGTTCCCGGTTTGGGAGTTAGGGTCGAATTTCACTCTAGGCAAACTAATTTTTTAAGAAACTTAGAATTCGAGGTGCTAACGTCCCAAAATCACCAAACGGCGTCGGAGTAGCATGAAACTTGGCATACACGACTGCCTGGGCACGAGAGACTTGTGGGAGAAGACGAGACTCGAATCGGATTCCCGATTTGGGAGTTAGAGTCGGATTTCACTTTTAAGAAACAAACTAATTTCTTAAGAAACATAGAATTTGATGTGTTAATCCTCCAAAATCATCAAATGGAATCAGAGTAGCACGAAACTTGGCACGCACGACCGCCTAGGCACGGGAGACTTGTGGAAGAAGACGGGACTCGAATTAGATTCCCGGTTTGGGAGTTAGAGTCGGATTTCGCTCTTAAGAAACAAACTAGTTTCTTAAGAAACTTAGAATTTGAGGTGTTAATGTCTCAAAATACCAAACGGCGTTGGAGTAGCACGAAACTTGGCACATACGAACGCCTAGGCACGAGAGACTTATGGGAGAAGATGGGACTCGAATTGGATTCCCGGTTTGGCAGTTAGAGCTGGATTTCACTCTTTAGAAACAAACTAGTTTCTTAAGAAACTTAGAATTTGAGGTGTTAATGTCCCAAAATTACCAAATGGCATCAGAGTAGCATGAAACTTGGCACACACGACCGCCTAGGCACGAGAGACTTGTGGGAGAAGACGGGACTCAAATCGGGTTCCCGGTTTGGGAGTTAGGGCCGGATTTCACTTCAGGCAAACTAGTTTCTTAAGAAACTTAGAATTCGAGGTATTAACGCCCCAAAATCACCAAATGGCGTCGAAGTAGCACGAAACTTAGCACACATGACCGCCTAGACACGAGAGACTTGTGGGAGAAGTCGAGACTCAAATCAGGTTCTCGGTTTGAGAGTTAGAGCCGGATTTCACTCTTAAGAAACAAACTAGTTTATTAAGAAACTTAGAATTTGAGGTGTTAATGACCCAAAATCACCAAACGGCGTTGGAGTAGCACAAAACTTGGCACACACGACCACCTAGACACGAGAGACTTGTCGGAGAAGACGAGACTTGAATCGGGTTCCCGGCTTGGGAGTTATAGCCGGATTTCAGTTTAGGCAAAATTATTTACTTAATTATCTTTGTAATTGTATAGTAGTTACATTTTTATGTTTTTTTGTAATTAACATATTAACACATAATTATATTGTCATTAATTATATTTATTTTTTGTTTTCAGATATTTCCTGAGTAGGAGTTTTGCTTCTTGTGGAATGCATGTTTGTGAAGAATGCGACTAATTTTTGTTTTTGTTACCCACAGAGAACGATGAGCAAAACTAGTAATTTTGGTTTATTGTATTTTGAATTATGAACAACATGATGCATTTAAACATTATATATGTATTATGAAACATTATGTGCTGGGGTAATTTTGTTGATGCGTAGTTAGGAATGCAAGAATATTTTTATTATGGAGAAATTATTTTTTCTATACAGGAATTTTTATATTATTATGCAATTATTAGTTTATTTTTCAATTGTTTTCATTTAATACAGGTAATTTTTATATTTTTAATAATTTTATTCTAGTTATTTATTTATTTATTTTTTTTTTTTGCGACGACACCACACTGTCGCAAAAAATAGATAATTTTAATAATTATATTGTAGTTTTTTTTTTTTTTTTTTTTGGCGATGGCACCATACTGTCGCAAAAAATATTAGGACCATTGGTGATAGTGGGCAAGCCGTCGCAAAAAAACAGAACCATTCGTGACAGCATTTCTTGCCATCTCAAATAACACCCTTAGCGACGGTAAAATGGTGCCGTCGCAAAAAGTCTGACTTTTTTACATATTATAGTCTACAGTAAATTGTCGTTGCAAAAAGTACCAATTGTTGTCGCTAAAAAGAAGCGACGGCATGCCGTTGCTAAGTCTTTTGTAACGCCCTCTACTATGACCCCCAATTTGTCATTGCTAAAACTTTTTTGAGACGACATAAAGAGTATTTGCGACGGCACTGTGCCGTTGCACTGAAATTTTTGCAGTGGTTTGGGAACTTTAGCCCCTACAAGATGTCAGTCTATTGAGTTTTGGGTTTCAAATGTTATTTACGCCTCATTTGGGAATAGGTTATTTTAGTGACTTTTTAACTAAAATATGAGGTAAAAAAAAATTAGTATATTTGGAATGAGTTTTTGATTTTTTACGAAAAGATTTGCAAATAGTAAAGAGAAAATTGAATATTCAACTTTTTTGTATAGGTTATAAATTTTTTAGCTTTTTTAGTTATTTTTTGACTTTTAAGCTAAAACAGATACATGTCAAATGAGGCCTTAATAATTCATATTAATTTTAGTCACATCAGGATCCCCTAATCCTAATTGGACCAAGGGGTGCTACTGTGATCCAGTCACACTAGCGTTTTGTGATGCCTCAATGGAGGCTTTTTCCAATGATCTGAACTGTTTATATTATATAATTTATTGAATAGGTCATCCACACAAAAATTTAAATTGATTGGAAATATATAACTTTATAACAAGAACACATTTGCTTTTTAAAAAATAAACGGTTAATATTATCTTGATAATTTTTATAAAACAATTTGAATTTAATCATGGAGTTTTGGATTTTGGATTAATTTGATTTTTTGTATAAATGATATACTTGATGAATTTTACAATATGAACAATTTCAATTATCGAAAAAAAACTCAGAAAAACCCCCCACTGGAACACGTCCCCGAATCCTAGATAGTTAGCGATAAAGGGACGAATTCTAGAGTAAGCCATAAAATAAGTGTCATGAAATCAAATTTTTTTTTAACCGTCTTCTGCACTAAACTGATACATATAATTTATGAGTAAATGCAGGTATATGAAGAAGACTCAAAAAAATAAAATAAAAAAATAAATAGATAAAATTGTGAAAGCATTGTTTAATTATTGCCAAAGAAGGCCTTACCTCTCGAATTCACCATAAGTTGGACAATTAAAGCAATGTTTAATTATTTAATTAATGTGGGTAAAATTATGATTTTGTTGACCGGTCGTGTTATATGCACTAATGTATCAACTAGTGTTATGCTATTATTATTGACCCTACCTATTATACAAATTTTAAATACCTAAAATCTTTAAAATTATGCCACATCATCTGTTAGTATCTTAGTTAGTACATTAATTAATGCATATAATATTATTCTTTTGTTGATAGATTCGGTAAAGGATTGAACATTAATTGGTATAAAACATAAGCAATTTACTCGGCAAAAATGCTAGATATTCCAAAAGTTTTACTGAAATTTTTACCAAATGTCTCACATGGGTGTGGGACTCACATGGAACCCACATGGTGTGAATCTCATACCCATGTGAAATATTTGGTAAAATTTTTGATAGAACTTTTGGAATCTCTAACATTACTCTTTACTCGGTTCCACTTTGTGAAGTTTATTGAAAGTTATTTATAATTTTTTTTTAAAAATAATTTGTGTCAAAATATTTGGTACAATTTTCACATACAATTTTTTATACAAAATAACTTAAATAAATTCAAAAAAAGTCTAATTATTGAAAAACAAGTATATCAATATTCTTATTTTTTTATTTTTTTATTTTTAACTTTGAATTTACAATAAATTGTATATTTTCCAGATCAAATACAATTGTCAGTGATTTTATAGGTCACATGTAGAAACATATACATATAGTAACCTATTTAAAATTGGTAGTACTAGGAAAAACTGGGACAGCAATGGATTCTCTTCAATAATTGTAATCTACGAAATGGAGAGGATTTTATTATTTTCCTTCATATTGCATATGCTTTTAGAATAAAGCTATATGAACCAATTAGTATACTAATAAATGATATGACATAATTTTATTAGTTTTGAGGCTTTATAGTTTATATAATAAGTGGGGTTCATAATTTTAAAATTGTATTGTTATAACATTTATTAGTACACTAATTAGCATAATAATTAGTGAGTGTAACGCCATTGATTTTTTTTTTTTATAAGATTTACAATAATGTTTGGAAGTTTTAATTTGAATGCATTCACTGTACTTTCCAATTTAAGTAAGAAGTGTTAACTGTTGGGTAGAGATATAAAGTGTTTCTTTTTTTTCCAAAATGTTTATTAGAAAACTTATTATTACCACAAATTTAGCTACTTCAAATTGAAAAGAGTTTTCCATGACAACTAAACATACATGAATTTTTGAAAATTTAACCAGGACATTTGGCTTAGTAGTTGTATAATACTCTTTATGGTGTAAGATTTTGGGTTCATTTCTACGGAGAGGAGTTTGATATCCATTGGGACACGGGGTCACTGCTGTGACCCCCACTGCTGTGTTCCCTGCTGTGCCTAAATCCTAAACCCTAAACATAGAGAGAACATGAAAAAAAGAAAAAGGAGGCTGAAACTGTGCCATTTTAGGCACAACAGGAAATACAGCTGTGGGGGTCACAGCAGTGACCCCGCTTCCTATCTGTTGTGGTAGTATTTATTTCTCTCCCATTATGGGGATTGTTGGGCTTATATAGGTTTTGTTGACTTTCTACTTATTGTCAGCTAATAGTCTATTTGACGATGTAATATTTTTCATACTGTAATTACTCTACAATAGATTGACAAAAAAAAAGAAAAAAAAGTAAAGAATTTTTGGAAATTTAATGGCATAAGGTTCCTGTCTCTAAAATGTTTACTTTTGTAATGGCCCACTACTTGCTGGCGCAAGTAACTTGTGGGTTGACAAACATGATTCAAAAGTTTAATCCTAAATTACTTAGTAGCAAGTAGTAGTGCTTTATATGCCCAAGATCACCTATGCAAACTTCTGATGTGGGACAGGGTCATTACAAACTCCTCCACTCGTGGATCAATCAGAATATCACTACAAGCTCATGACCAGCCCAGAATAAGTGACCCACATGATTGTGTGTATGGGTCGACTCTGATATCGTTTGTAATGCTCCACTACTTGTTGGGGCGAGTAACTTGTGGGTCAACTAACATGACCCAAAAGTTTAAGTCCAAGTTATTTAGTAGCATGTTAGTGGTATTTTATATGCTCAAGATCACTCATGCGAACTTCCGATGTAAGACAGGGTCGTTACAATTACATGTCCGACCCCTTTCTTTAATCATAAGCAAAGAAAGCTTAAAATGGTCTTTGCCTCATAGAATCAACTATTGTGTTCTAATGAATTGGTAATAGCATTGGAGGTTGAATAGCTTTATGTTGTTCAAGATTTGTTGCATAATTTTTGCAATCTCTTATTTCGGTCAAGATATTTGAGAAAAATCACTTGATAGATTGATGTAAGCGACCAACCTTTTCGCTTTGGAAAATACCCAACTCCTAAGGGTCACCAACATTTCGCAATCATAATTGAAATTTGCACAACATTGTGCATTAAGATAGAAAATAAAATTTTAGGACTCAAGCAAGGTTTTAAAAAGTGGCCATAGCCGTTTGTAATGGTTACCGCCACCTGTTACGGCCGCTATAGCGATGTGACGGAAATTCACATGTGTAACGGCAATGGTAATGTAATGACCGTAACGGTTTGTCACAAACTTTTACAATATTCTGAATAACTTCATTTTCCAAAAAAAAAAAAAAAAAAAAAAAAAACGAAAACTTATAAAAAAAGAACAAATATTCAAGTAATCCAAGCCAAAGAAAAAAAAATTATATAATTTTTTTATTTATAATTTATTTTTTATTTTTTTATCTCATTACATTAGCATGTAAAATAAATAAAAAAAAATATAAGCAGTGGTTGTATTTATTTTTATAATTATTTTATTTAATATTTAATTATAAATATTTTTTATTTTGCTACTGTAATATGTTGTCTTAAAAATGTCTTTAAAAAAATAAATAAAATTAGTAGCTCGAAAATATTTTTTGTTTATGGCACAATTTTTATTTTTATAATCATTTCATTTAATACTTAATTGTAAATAATTTCATTTAGTTAGCTATAATATAGCGGCCTGGGTTAAGACCCTACCCTTTATACTCTTTGATTCTGAATCTGGCGCTCATTGTGGTTGTCTATGCCCATCTTGTATTGTTATTTGGAGAGTTGATATTATGGTTGTGAGATTATTTACAACAGGTTCGGAGTTAGTTTTCAAAAGAGTGATTCTTGTCTTGTTCACTCGAGCGGTCTTTGGTTCCTCTTAATATCTGTGTTTGCAGTCTTTTTTGCTCGAACCATCTATTGGTTGCTTAAGCGGTATTTTGTGTCTGATGCTCGAGCGGTATCTTCGTAGGTCTGAACTATTGGGAAGGGGTTATTATGCGCCCGAGCTACCCGAGCCATGATTTGGTCGCCCGAGTGATTCTTTGTGTCTGACGCTTAAGCAATGTTTTGGTCGCTCGAGCAGTCTGTGCATATATTAGTACGGGAAAAAAAAATCTTTTCTTTCACTTTTTGATTTCTCTCTCTCTAAAAGATTACTTTATTAGATTTCTTCACTTTTTCTCTCTCTTTAGTTCTTGTCTAAACACCCTTATACACTCAAATCCATTGGTCTCGCCGCTGTAGTGCTTTGGGAAAAAGTGTGGAATTCATAGAGGTGAACATTTTAATCGAAAAAGTTCTAGTTTTTAGCTCTATCAAATTTTAGGCCTTGTTCATCTCTCATTCTAATCTTGATGTAGGGATTTCTGTAACCTCTTTGTATAACTCTTAGACTTATTATGTGTTCCTTGAAAGAGTGGTGATTTGGGAGTTATGGGTTTGATTTAGGGTTTGAATTGGATTGGTTTTGTGAGTATAAAAGAGGGGTTTTCACATGGGTTCATAAGTAATGTTATGGAGATGGTTATATTGATAAGTTGGGTTGAAATCTTGAAAATCTCTCCTTCAAATGTGTTTTGAAATGGAATAAATGTTTTGTTAGAAATCTTGGAAATCATTTTGAACTAAGGAACAAGGGAAAAGATGTTGAGCGTTTGAAATAATAATATGAATATATCTGTTGATGAGGAGAGTGGAATCGAATATATATTATCACTCCTATATTGAAATTATGCAATTATATCTGTTGCTTGGAGATTTATCTTTTGCATAGAGATATCTGTTTTGGCCAATCGGTGGATGATAGTTTGATGGTTGCATTGAACATTGTTTCATAGTTACATTTAAAATATATCGTTTTGAGAAAAAATGGTAAATACCTTGGTGAATCTAGTTAGAGGGTGTGGTTGTGGTATTGTTTATGTTGGCCTGTGTGTCCTTGGTGAAAGTCCAGAAACCCGTGCGGTTATGTGCTGATTTTTCTGGTTAGTAGTGATAAAATGACTTTGATAGGGCTTGTATAGTTTACTGGCAGACACGTACCTAGAGATTTCTCGTGTTGTATATCCACTGCCATAATCTTTTTTTGAATATAATTTAAAAGGTATTATTTTACGAATTGATTTATAATCATGGCATTTGCATTGTTTTGAAAAAGAACAGTGTAACGTTTTGGTACATGGCATTCATGTGCATTCACCACATGACTTTGTTAAGCATTTTATAGTGTGTTAAGGTATTCTCTACTGGGCTTTAACTCACCCTACGTGGAAACCAACTTTTAGGTGCTGATGGTGTACCTCCGCCAAGGACTTAGCTTGGGGAGATCTTGGAGCTGAATGCTTATTTGTTTTTCTTTTATTGTAAATATCTTTTGTACAAGCCTCTTATAGTGGTTCTGGTTTAGACTCGATCCATTGCATGTTCTTAGATCTGGGGTCCCATGTCTTTACTTGTTATTCACATCCTTTATCATCTTGTTAGTAGTTGAGTTGGGTTGTTGGTTGTGTTTGAAACAGGTTGGGAGTTAGTTTTTCAAAAGGGTTGTTGTCCAGATTTCTTCTTGTTCGCTTGAGCGATGTTCTAATCGCGAGTTAGGTCTTTGAGATCTCTTAGTATTTTTGCAGGTCTGCAAAACTTCTAGGAGTAGGGTGTATTTGCCTGAGTTGTCTTTCTTGTACTCGAGCAGTCTTCTTCAGTTTGTAAAACTGGGTCATTGTGAACTCGAGTAGTGTTTTGGCCGCTTGAATGACGTCACGTATTGTGTTTGACGCTCGAGCGGTGGTTTGGTCGCTTTAGCGATCTGTGCGTATATTAGTTCGGGAAATGAATTTTTAAATCATTTTTTCATTCCTCTCTCTCTCTTTCTCTCCCTAAAACACCTCTAACCTTAGTTTCTTCACTTTCTCTCTCTAGTTCTTTCCTTAAAGTCTCAAATACTCCCTGATTCATTGATTTCTCCACCATAACTCATTGGAGAAAAAGGTAAAGCTCGTCGAAAGCTTCATTTTAATCAGAGAGGATTTCATTTTCGGCTCCACCAAAGTTTTACTCTTACTCTCTTTCTCTTGAGGTAGGAATCTCTTCAACCTTTAGTATAATTCTTAGCTTAGTTATTTGTTTTTTGAAAAAGGTTTAGTGATTTGGAGGTTTTTAGTTAAACTTAGAATTTGATTTTGAAAAATAAAAGAAGAGTTTTTCAAATAAATTCTTGAGAAAGGTTGCGGGAGTGTATATATTGGTGGGTTGTGTTGAAATTTTGGAAACTTCTTCCTTAAATGAGATTTTAAAGAACAAAGAAGATTTTGTTTGAAAATCATTGATATTTGGTTTATGGAAGTAAAAGAAAAGATGTTGGGTTTTGAAAAGATATGGAGAATGTATCTGTTGATGATGAAAGCGGAGTCAAATATTTATTATCGCTCCGATTTGAAATTTATGAGATTTTATATGTAGTTGGAAAATTATCTGGCAATTAGAAATATCTATTTTTGGCTATCGTAGGATAATAGCTTTGATTGTTGTATAAATTGCATGAGGATTAGGTTAAATTGAAACTAATTTCTCATACATCTTGTATCGAGTATCGTTTCATATTGAACATTAAAAACATATTGATTTTGAGAAGGAAAAAAAGGGTGTATACCTTGGTGAATTTGGTTAGCAGGTGTGGTTCTGGTTTATATTGTTGGCTTATGTGTCCTCGGTGAAAGTTCAGAAACCTGCGTCGTTAGGTACCGATCATTTCGATTAGTACCGGTAAAATGGTTTTGGTAGTGCTTGTATAACTTACCGGTAGACACGTACCTAGAGATTCTCAATGTTTTGTATCCATTGCCCTATTTTCTGATATAAAAGAGTATTTTCATGAATTGAAATATAATAGTGATGGCATTGCATTGTTTTAAGATGGAAAAGTATAATGTATGGTAAATGACATGCATATACATTCATCTTATAATTTTGTTAAGTTGCATACTTAGTGTTAAAGTATTTCTATTGAGCTTTAAATCACCCTATGTGAAAAATAACTTTCAGGTATTGATGATATGCCTCCACCAAGGACTTAACTTGGGAAGATCGTGGAGTTGAAGGCTCATTTTTGTTTCTTTTGTTGTAATTATCTTTTGTATAAGTCTCGGGCTTTTAATTATTTTGGACTTGATCCATCTTGTTGTAACCTAGAAATGTCTTGGAAAAATGTAGCCATTATGGTATAAACTTATCTGTATTATCTTTCATTTTAGTTCACTCATATGCGACATTTGCTATAAATTCAGAATCTATGATTTACGAATGTAAACTCGCATATATCATCTTTTGTACGGTAAATGAATATAAACGAAAGGTTAATATTTTGCATATCTATGATTTCTATTGAATATCATGAGATGGTTTCTCGTTATGATTTCGGGGCATTACATGTTTTGACCTTGACCTACTTTTGTTGTAACCAAGTATCGTCTTAAAAATATGTAGATATTGAGGCATGAACTTATCTGAATTTCCTTTGTATTTCTATATATTACTTTGTGTCACATGTTATACATTGAGGATTTAAGGTTTATGAATGCATAATGCATGTGGAACCTTTTGTCATGCTATCAAGTGAATTAATGAAGGAATGAAATCTTATTAGTTTTAGCATAACTAGCGTACTTTATGGGATTATTTGTTGTTGTTATTTGCGGGCGTTACATGTAAAGTGTTGTCTAAAAAAATACCTCAAAAATAAAATTTTGTTTATGGTACAATTTTAATTTTAATTTTTATAATCATTTCATTTAATAATTGTGAATATTTTTATTCAGTTAGTTCAAGTATTGATCAAAAATAATTTGTAGACATTTAAAATCAATTATTTTTAAAGTCATTAACTATTAAATAAAATGTAAAAATCTCATTTTACAGTGATTTAAAAATATGACATATATTGGATCATACTTAAAAACTAACAAAAATTGATTAAAATATATTTTAAATCTCAATAAATGTGATTCTGAAAAAAAAAATGTGTATCGATAAGCGTTTTTAAAATTGTGCGAAAAATTTAACAAAAAATCACGGTTTCGATTATCATAACCGTTACGCTATGACCTTCACACCTTGCACACGCAACCACGTCACCGCAACCATTACGACGACCGTGACCGTGACCGTGACCGTGACAGCAACCGCAACTGCAACCGCTTTTTAAAACGACCCAAGTATTCCTAGTCAAATTTAGGGAGCTGCTGTTTGGGCGCCACCATGTTTTTAAGTTCACACCATTTTATGTGTTCGGAGATCAACTACCGAATAATAATCAATTATTTAAATATCAACAATTAAACTAAAATTAATTTGTTTAGATATCAACTATTGAATTGAGTTTTCTTCACTAGTTGATATTTGAACAATTGATTTTAGTTCAATTATTAATATTGAAACGGAAAAATTTATGTAAACTAAAAATTTTGTAGTGTACACAGAATAATAATAATAATAATAATAATAATAATAATAATAATAATAATATTAAATGCTCTGCAAACTTTTGTAATAAACGTAATCTCCATCTACCTTATTTTTGTTTTGTATATATTTATTGCATAGCAGTTACAAATAAATTTAGGGAAAGAAAAAAGAAATACTAAAATTAAATGACAGTTAGGTAAATTTGTATTTACTTGTAAATAAAAAAGTAAAAAAATATAAATTAATCACAACCTTTAAAGTAGATCTACCACACATGCATATGATAATACTCGTAACGGACACGTATTTTTATTTCTCTCAATGAAGGATTAGTCAATAATTTATTTATTTATTTATTTTTTATAATTAGTCACGAATTTTGAGAATTTACCTTAAAAATGATTAAAAAAAATATTGTTAGGGCTCGTTTGATAGATTCTTTTTAAAAAATTTCTAAAAAAACAAGTTTTAGGTTCTACTAGATTAAAAATTTTCAAAAAAAATTAAAATTAAAAATAGTCCACTAAGGACCATATTTTTTTTATAATACCTTTTTTTTAATTTAAAAAAAAATAATTTTTAGATCCTTCTAGACTAGGACCTAAAGAAAAAAGAAAAAAGAAAAAAAAACTTTTGACATAAATTTAAATTGTATTTTACCATAGATAAAATAGTTTGGAGAAAAAATATGGTTTTTTTTTTTAACTTTTTCCAAACAGAGCCTTAATCCTTTAAAAGTTTAATTTGAGAAAATTAATTCTAAGAGGAAAAAAAAAAAGAAGAAGTGCAATTGGCCTCTAATTTTTTTTTTTTTTACCAAAATATTATTGGAAAGATATTTAAAAATACAATTGACTATTTGAAAATTATTCAAAAGTACAATTTATCTCCAAACATATCAATTAGTTTAGAGTTTACAATTTAATTAAATTCAATGACAATTTGTTCTAATGATCTTGTCGAGGCTAATATATTTTTTAACATCTTTCAAGAGGCAATTTGCTTAAACTAATCTTTTAGGCCAATTGCATTTTTACAACAATGCATATACCTAGGGGGAAAAAAAAAGACAAAAGTATCCAAAATATAAAATATATAAATCAAATTCATTTGGGGTGTAACTCACACTAAGGTTGTTTTGAGAATTAATATTTTATGAAAAGATGTGCAAAAAATATTAAAAAGGGTTAATTTTTTTCTAGTAATTTTTTTATTTTTTAAAATAAGCCTTAGTTTAATTGACATCATACACACAAATTCTAAACACTTTTCAAAATTTTTTTTTCTAAATACATAAAATTTATATTATTTATCTATTTATAGAAATCAAATTTCAAGTAGATTTAACAAATCATGAACGGTAACATAAAAAAAAAAGTTGACATTCTAACTAAGATTTTTTGAACCTTCAACTCTCATTAAATTTTTAAATAATCAAAATTACCCTTCAAATAATGATTATTCTTCACTTGTAGTTGTCTATAAAGGAATATGATGACGTGACATTTATTTTGATTTTCAAAATTTTAATACTAAAAAAAAATTGAAATTTTTGAAAAAACTAAAATTATTTGTTGCAAAACTGAAAAAAAAAACACAGCTTTAAAACTAAAAAAATTAATAATGTTCTCAGTTTTAAAACTTTAAATAAATAAATAAATAAATAATTGAAAATTTTCACAGTTTTACTGGATAGTTTCACAAATTGAAAAATTGTCAAATTTCGTATAGCTAAAAAAATAATATTTTATTTTTATAACATTTTATATTCAATATTAATCTTATTTGATAGATCTCATTGCGTAGGCATTAGAAATACAAATTTTATTAAAAATAAATGTCTATAATAAAAGTTATGACATTTTTTTTTTTATTTTCAAAACAACAAAATAAAAGTAAAAAGTTAGGAGAAGTTATCTAGTGCTTTTGGGGCATAGTCATGTGGTGTCCAGAAGAGCTGTGATTGATAGAGAGGATAAGACCTACAATTTTGTGTTGGGGTATGGGACATTGTGGAGGAAAAAAATATATGAGTCCAGATCCAAGTCCACTTACATTAGCCCAAAGAAATGAAAGGCCCAAATTGACTCCTTAAGCCCAAAAAAGACAGTTGGATACAGATCTAGGCGCGTGAAGAATAGTTAAGTATGATGATATCCTTTTAGAAGAATAGCTTCAAAATAAGGAGAGTCGTTGGATTGAATTTCATTCCAATGGATAAGAATACATGTTAGGTGTGTGAGTGATTTTCTGATCACACTGCCCGTTTAGTAATCAGCTAGAGAGCACCGATAGAATAGATGGCTTCAGCTAACCTGTAACAGAAAGAGAAGGCTCCGGCGGTGGTTCTACCACCCGGGGGCACTCCGACGATCAAGTCAGTATATCTCTCAAAGATAATCAAGTGCTAAACTCACTGCTCAAAGCATCAATTGCGTACCTTAGACCCACGGGGGTGCCTCTCTTTTTATAGTTAACTCAATCCTAGTCCCACTAGAAGCCTAACTTCTAAGGACTCCAATTCTGAACTTACCTTGGACTCTTCAAGAGATAAAGATAAACTCCCTAAGAGCTTTATCCTCATCTTGACTAAGTCTCCTCTTCATTCTTGGACTCTTGTCCCCTATCCGCTTATCTCGGATTCTGATATCTTCGGAGGAAACCTCAGTCTAACCAAGATTACCTCGGCATAACGACCAGGACACGTGGTACCTCGGCTGACACATCGGCGTCACCTTGCCACATGTTGGTGCTCAGAAAATATATCCCCACAACTGCCCCCTAGGTTCTATTACCTCGGTATCCTGAGGTGATGGAACCTATATCGGTATTTCTTCCTGTACATTAGCTCAAAAATTCCTCAGTCGAGATCATTCATTTCAGGCCGATATGTTCTCTTCAGAGAACAAGAATTCTAGTGAACTCTTTCACGTGTGTGAGCTGTCACGCATCATTTACTCAACCGTTTCATTCACGCGTCTTTACCTCATTGGACCGTGCCTATGACGCGCTTGCAAGCCATCTTGCGTCTGTGTGCGCCATCTGACGTATGCGTTGTTCCAGGCGCATTCAATGCTCTGTTTTGCCGCTGTTTCAAATTTTTGACAAAACCTTTCCCCATTTCTTCATTTTTTACTTTTGCATTCAATTTCTCTTCGTTTTTTCTCTCTCTAGCTCCTGACTACGCCATTGTTCCAATCCTCAAGCTCTGCAACTACCTTCATTTCTCCCTTCCTGTGAAGCTTTCGTCGTTTTTGTTACATCTGTAACTGTCGTCTAACTTCGGCAATCTTCATACCGGCTTCACTTTTTTCTGGTAAGCCACTGTTCCTTTCGTTTTCAATTCTGTTGATATTCTTCATTACTTGTTGCCATTATTGTTTCAAATCTTACGAATCACATATCTGAACATATTTAATCAAATGGTTTTGATCTTGCCCATATCTTGAATACATACTGTTCACCGCTTTCTTGCACTCTTGTTACTGTTCTTGACCCTTTATTTCTCGTATTCTTTATGCTCTTGATAGCCCATCCCTGTTCTTGATTCTAAAGCACGTCTTTGCCTTTCTGTCTTCCAGATCCGTTCCTTCAACCCTTGCTTTCATAGATCTAGGTTTGGGATTTGTTGTGTAGAACCCATAATTTAGGAAAAAACTGAAACTAGTACTTTACCTAGATTTTTGCCGAGGTTTTATTAACCCTCTCAAAACATTTTTTCTCTGAAATCCAACCCCTCTAATTCAAGCCGATATCATGGGTATGTAGAGAAATAGGGTAGATACCCCGACCAAACTTGAGTACTTTAGGCAAGAGTTCTCTATCCATGCCGATGTCCATCTGAGGCTGGCTGGAGATAACGACTCCATCATGCCCACAGATGATTCGATGCCCTTTCCCATTGTAGCTTTCACTGAGTGCGGACTCCGGCTCCCACTCAACATCCTTTTTCGTGAGATTCTTCATTATTATAAGTTGAACCCCATGCAACTGGCAATCAATTCCTACCGAGTGATTAATGGCATCATAGCCTTAGCTAAATAGAAAAATGCTAGGATCACCCTAGTCGATATCCAGTACTGCTATACCATGTGTGCCCTTAATTTGAAAGAAAAAGGCTAAATTTATTACCTTAAGCCGAGGTCTACAAAATTCAAAATCGTAGCTGACCTCCCAAACTCCAACAAGGGGGCTGGAGATGACTATTTCACTACCTCGGAAAATTGAGAGTTTGCTCCAGACGAGGACATCCCTCTTTACCCTCTTCCTCGATCAGTTTTAGAGGGCAATGGTAAGAGCCCAGTATTCAGCTTTGCCTGTTTTCTTTCAAAGTCTTAAATACTTTGTCTGTTTTTGACGTCTGTTCTTCTTGCAGCTGTTCGTAAGCCACCGAAAAATTTTCGCCAATCCTTTGTTCCCAGCAAGGATTTGAAGAAACTTCTGGACTTGCTAGTCCATAAAAGGGAATTTCTCAATTTTATTCCAACATATAAGTCAACTTTGCCTGACGTTCCCAAAAGGAAGAAGAAAAGCCTTTCTCCACCCTCTGCTACAACTCCATTGACTGCATCCACATCACGAACAAATCAAGGATCAACATCTGATCCAGCTGATCAGCCATCAACTTTGGCTCCATACCTGGTCCCAATATCAGAACGAAAACGTCGGCGACAACTTGTCCTTACTGCCGAGATGGGCCGCCCAAAACCAGTTGCAAAAGACCTCTTAGCCAGCCTCCCTTCTGATGTTGAAACTCAGCCAACACAAACCATGCCCCCACCGAAGCCGAAAAGAGTTAAAAAGGCTCAGCCAAAGGCTAAAGTAACTCAGGTTGAATCTGAGGATACTTTACCTATTTCCAAGCTGGCTGAGAGTGACAAATCTCAACCCTCTACTGGGAAGAGGCGCTCTGAAACCCAGCCATCAGAATCTCAAAAATCAAAGAAGCTGAGGTTATCCTCTGCAACGACCTCAGGGTCCAAAATACCAGATGTCCCCTAGGCGCCTGAAATTACTCTAGAAGATAAGCCTGTTATGGCTAGTGATAGCGCCGATGACATCAATGTCGGCGTCGCCGTCAGTACTGCTCTACTTTTTCCAGGTGACCTTGACAAGAACGCCAAGATGAGCGAGTATGAGAACTATGCTTTCATGCTTGAACGTTCTGTTCAAGTAAGTGTCTTCACTTGGTAACTTGTCTTTCTTTCTCCTTTTCATACTTGTAAAATTTTTCAAATAACTTTTGCCTTGTGTTTTTTCAGGCCATTCAACATGCCCATTCTCTCTCCATGCAAGCCTTTGAAAATCGGGAGAAATTGGTCGACATGAAGAGGGAGTTTTCTGCCCTTCAAAAGGCCAATAAAAACCTTCAATCAAAAATGAAGAAGTTGGAGGATCAGGCTGAGGCTGCTATCAAAGCCCAGATTGAGGCCGAAGAGAAGGCCGATTCTGCCGAGGCCATAAGGAAGGTTGCTGAGTCCTAGAGAAAAGAGGCCGAGGAGAAAATGGCCCAGGCCGAAAAGGAGCTTCAGGAGGCCCTGGCCACCAAAGACGTCGAAATCAAAGAAGTTGATGAAAAGGCGTACACTCAAGGTATGGCCGACGTTACTGAGGCTTATGAACTTTAAGTGAAGCAAACATGCAACAAGGGTTTCACCCTTGGTCGGATGTCTCTTCTGAAAAAACTCAATGTCCCTAATGATTCGTCTCTGAGGAATGCCGATGATATTCCTCTTCCATTCCCTCCACCTCCTCCACTAGCTCAGTCCGATGAAGATTCAGAATCTGAAGATGAGGAAGAGGATGATGCCTTGGTGAGAAAAGCAAAGGAGGCTACTGCGTCCAAGTCCCCTCCTCAAAATGAGCAAGTCCTAGACTTAACTCAAGACGAGGAGGTTGAGGAGGTTCCCAAGGATGTGATTCCTCCAAAGGTATCATCGGATTCACTTCTTGTTGATAAGAGTATTGATGAGACCCTTGCCCAATTTGATGTCGAGATTGCGGCGGAGAAGGTGGCCGAGGTATCTTCTCGGCAGTCCTCTAACGTCCAAACCCAACCTGCTGCCGATGTTGCGGAATCTTAGTTTTGATGGCATGTCTTTTCTTTTCTTGTCTTTTGTACTCTTGTACTTTTTTGTTTCTTTAGACGATGTAAGTTTTGCATATAGCCGATGTGCCTTTTTGTGAATGCTAACTCAGCTTTCTTTTTCTGAATGCTTGTATCTTTGTCTTCTTCTAATTGCTCTTGCATGATTCTATACTTAGAATATTTTGCATGTCTTATGTACTCTTCCTTCTTTGTGCAGTCTTCTCGGGGTGACACGCCTCGGTTATGCCACCTGATGATTTACCTCAACAAGTACTTGTCCTGTAAATTGCTTACAAATTTCAATAAGGATTAACATATACTGTTTTAATTTCAATTTTGTAAACTTTTCTTAAGTCATAACAAGTGCCAAACAATGATTTTGGTTTAGCTTCAACTTGTAAATTGCTACAAATTTCAACAAGCGTTAAGCATTACTTCGGTTTAATTTCAACTTGTAAATTGCTACAAATTTCAATAAGTGAAGATAAACAATAATCTCGGCTTAACTTCAACTTGTAAATTGTTACAAATTTCAACAAGTGAAGATAAACAATAATCTCGGCTTAACTTCAACTTGTAAATTGCTACAAATTTCAACAAGTGAAGATAAACAATATTATCGGCTTAACTTCAACTTGTAAATTGCTACAAATTTTAAACAATAATCTCGGCTTAACTTCAACTTGTAAATTGCTACAAATTTCAACAAGTGAAGATAAACAATATTCTCGGCTTAACTTCAACTTGTAAATTGCTACAAATTTCAACAAGTGAAGATAAACAATAATCTCGGCTTAACTTCAATTTGTAAATTGCTACAAATTTCAACAAGCGTTAAGTATTACTTCGGTTTAACTTCAACTTGTAAATTGCTACAAATTTCAATAAGTGAAGATAAACAATAATCTCGGCTTAACTTCAACTTGTAAATTGCTACAAATTTTAACAAGCGTTAAGCATTACTTTGGTTTAACTTCAACTTGTAAATTCCTACAAATTTCAACAAGTGAAGATAAACAATTTTGTCTTCTCTCTGCCCCCAATGTGAACCTGAGTTCCACTTGGGTTCTCATTATTCAGAAACAACATTATGCATCTTTTATCAATTCACAAGTCTTGGAGAATTCTGCTAAGATTTTGTTGATGACGTCCTCAAAAAATAACAAGGAACATCTAATGATAAAAATTTTTTAAATTACAAGTGTTCCAGGGTCTTGGCAATGCTTTGCCCTCATTATCTTCAAGCCGGTATGCTCCATTGCCCAATACCGAAGTAATTCTGTAGGGCCCTTCCCAGTTTGGGCCAAGCTTGCCCTCTCTGGGATCCTTCTTGTTGCCAACAACTTTTCTTAGGACTAGTTCGCCGACTTGAAAATCCCTTGGATTGACCTTCTTATTGTAAGCTCTAGCAAGCTGCTAATGGTATGCTGCAAGCTGAATTGCAGCTTTCTCCCTTCTTTCTTCTAAGAGATCCAGATCTCGGGCTAGAAATATATCATTAGTCCCATTCTCTACTCCCTGGGTTCTGATCCCTGGGATGCCGATCTCTAGTAGGATGACTGCTTCTGTGCCGTAAGCCATGGCAAAGGGGGTTTCCCCTGTTGATCTTCTCGGCGTAGTCCGATATGCCCAGAGTACATTGGGCAACTCGTCTATCCGCTTTCCTTTTGCTGCCTGTAGCCTCTTCTTTATCCCATCCAAAATTACTTTGTTGGATGCTTCTGCTTGCCCATTTCTTTGGGGAAAACTTGGTGTTGAAAACTAATTCTTTATCTTGAATTTTGTACAGAAGTTCTTGATGAGTTTGCTGTCAAACTGCGTTCCATTGTCGGCAACTATTGCTCTTGGAATGCCAAATCTGGTGATGATGTTTCTCTATATGAAGTTCTTGACGTCCACATCTCGGATTTTGGCAAGAGGTTCTGCTTCTATCCACTTCGTGAAGTAATTTGTTGCTACCAGCATGTACTTCCTTTGCCCAGTTGCTTGGGGCAACTGCCTAACGAGATCCATGCCCCATTGGGCAAATGGCCATGGACTGGATACAGGGTTCAGGTCAGCAGCTGGTTGGTGTATCAAAGGTACGAACCTTTGGCATTGTTCACACTTCTTCACGTAGGCTTCTGCATCTTTTTGCATGTAGAGCCGCCAATACCCCTAGGTAATGGCCCTGTGAGCTAGTGATCTGCCCCAGCGTGGCTTCCACAAATCCCTTCATGAATTTCATATAAAAAATCTTCAACCTGCAAAGGGTGTACACACCTTAAAAGGGGTCCAGTGAAGGACCTTCTGTAGAGATGTCCGTCCGCTGTCAGATTGAATCTTGTCGACTTTAATCTGACCTTGTGTGCTTCCTTATGGTCTTCTAGTAACTTTTCCTCTTTTAGGAATGCAACAATTGCATCCATCCAGCTTGGTCCCAAGTCCACACACATTGCTTCTTGTTCTGTGATCAGTGGTTCTATGCTCGGGCTTGACAAATAGTCAATCATTATTGTCCTTGTTTTTCCAGTTTGTATTGAACTTGCCAAGTTGGCCAATGCGTCGGCGTGGCTGTTATCATCTCGGCTAACTTGAAGAAGTCGGCAGTTGCAAAACAAGGCTGCCAGCCTGATGACTTCCTTTGCGTATGCCAACATTCTCTCATCTCGGGTTGTAAACTCTCCTGTTGTTTGATTCACTATAAGTTGTGAATCACAAAAAATTATTAGCTCATCTACTTTTGCTGCCACTGCCAGCTTTAGTCCTGTAATCAATGCTTCGTATTCTGCCTCATTGTTCGAGGCCTTGAACCCTAATCGAATGGACTGTTCCAATATCTCCCCATCATGAGATATTAACACTACTCCTGCCCCCGCTCCTTGCCGGTTTGAGCTCCCATCGACAAACAGGCGAAAGGAGTCGCCGATGTAAATGCTGTAGGGTCTGAGTTTTTCCTTTCTTTGTTCTTTTGCCTTTGGCTGGGCTTCTCCTTGTTTGCTTGGACATCGTTCATCTTGGCTCAATGGAGCCTGATGTTCGATGGATTCTAGCGTGAATTCAGCCACGAAGTCGGCCAAAACTTGGCCCTTAATTGCTGTTCTCGGCCTGAACTCCAGGTCGTACTGGCCCAAGGCCACTACCCATCTTGCTATTCTTCCAGTTAAGTCTCCTTGTTGTAACAAGGACTTCAGTGGGTGCTCTGTTAGCACTATAATCTTGTGCGCTTGAAAGTAATGGTTCACCTTCTTTGAAGCCATTACTAAGGCCAGCATTAATTTCTCTAGTGATAGGTACCTTGTTTCTGCATCGGCCAAGGTTTTGCTTACATAATAAACAGCCTTTTGCTCCCCTTTTTCCTCTCGGATTAGCACTGCACTTACTGCGTGTTCTAAAACTGCTAAATACAAAAACAGTTCTTCCCCAGGTTCACGTGTTGAGAATAACTGGAGCCGTGGTCAGATATTTCTTTAGGTCGGCCAAAGCGGCCTCACATTCCTCAGTCCATAGGAAGTTCGTCAGGTTGAAGAAAGGTTTACATTTGTCTGAGCTTCGGCTTATGAACCTATTTAGGGTCGTGGCCCTTCTAGTAAGCATTTGAACTTGTTTTGCCGACGTCGGGCTTTTCAGCTCTAGGATGGCCTTGATTTGATCTGGGCTGGCCGCAATGCCCTTTCTTGTTACTAGGTACCCCAAAAACTTACCTGATCCAACTCCAAACGCGCACTTCGATGCGTTGAGTCGGAGCCGGTATGTTTTGAGTATATCAAAGACCTCTTTTAGGTCGGCCAGATGACCCTTAGGTTACTTGGTCTTCACGACCATGTCATCGATGTAAACCTCTACTGTTTGGCCAATCAGGTGTTTGAACATCTTGGTTACCAACCTTTAGTAAGTTGCTCCTGCGGTTTTCAACCCAAAAGGTATTACCTTGTAACAGTACAGCCCTTTCGGGGTGATAAACGCTGTCTTCTCCTCATCTGGGGGGTACATGGCTATCTAGTGGTATCCCCTGTAAGCATCCAGGAAGCTCATCCTTCCATGTCCAGATGTAGAGTCTACCAACTGGTCAATCTTAGGTAGAGGAAAGCTGTCTTTGGGACAAGCTTTGTTCAGGCTTGTAAAATCTACGCAGACCCTCCATTTACCATTCTTTTTCTTTACTACCACAGTGTTTGATAGCCATGTCGGATAATTGACTTCTCTGATGGCCCTGGCCTCCAGAAGTCTGTCTACTTCCTCCTCCACTACTTCGACGTGCATCAACGTCGGTCTTCTGGCTCGTTGTATTACTGGTTTGGCTGTCCTGTCAACGTTCAATTTGTGGCATGTGACCTCGGGGTCAATGCCAGGCATTTCATAAGGCGTCCAAGCGAACACCTCTATGTTTGTTCTTAGAAAAGTTTCTAGTTCTCTTTCTTCTTCTTCGGCTAAGCCTGAGCCGACAAGAAAGAAGCGTTCTTCATCATCCTCTTGGACGAGGACTTTCTTTAGTGTTTCTTCACTCTTCTTAGCTGGCTCCTTGCCGACATCCTCTAGGACCTTCATGTCCTCGTCTTCAATCTCTGCCTTCTCCGGTTCTTGAATGTTGTAGGTGGATTTCATTGCTGCCATGAGGCAATTCTTTGCCTACAGTTGATCTCCTCTGACTTCTTCAATCCCATGCTCTGTTGGGAACCGTAGTAGTTGATGCAACGTTGAGGGAACTGCCCCCATTGCATGCAACCATGGCCTTCCCAAGATGATGTTGTATGGCGAGGGCGTGTCGATCACCATGAATTCTGTCTTGATCTTCTTAGTGCCGGCTTGTACTTCCAAGCTTGTTGCGCCCAGTGGCCACGTCGGCATTCCATTGAAGCCGACCATCGGGCCATTGGATTGCTCTAAGTCATCAAGATGAAAGCCCAACTCCTTGTAACATCTAACATACATGATGTCGCAAGAGCTGCCTTGATCAATCAGGATGCGTTTCACTTGGCACTCCCCAACCTGGAATGATACTACCAAGGCATCATTATGTGGATGCTGGACCATCTCTAGGTCGACTTCAGTAAAGGCTATCGTCGGTCCTTGGCATTCTTCAGGCCGAGGTCTTTTATGTCTGACCTGGTTCACGTGTTGTAGGTGTTTTACCTTCTGGGTCTCCCCTCGTATGTCGTTTTTGTTCACCTTTGAGTGAATTACATTAACCACCCGTGGTCCTCCTGCTTGTGGTTGTTGTGCTGGGGGAGGCGAAACTGCTGGTGCTTAAGGCAATCTTGCCTGTTCTTCCCTTGTCCTGGCCTCATCGACAAGGTCCCTCAGATGGCCTTGCCTCACCAAGTCTTCTAAGTGTGCTTTTAGAGCTCTACAACCCTGAGTTGGGTGTCCTTTTTCATTGTGGTAAGCACAACGCCTACCGACGTTTCTTCCCATAAATTCCCCTGGTGCTCTTGTTGGTGCTCTGAAATAGGGTTGGTTTCGTATTTGATCTAGGACTTTGTAGACCGGGATTCGGAACACAGTCGTCACTGCTTGTTTAGCCCTCAATTCTGTTTCTTGTTTGATTGATCCATTGTTACCTCGGCTTCGCTTCGGCGAGCCGTTTCCTTTCTCCTGCTTTGTCTCTTTGTTTCCCGACGTATCCTCCTCGGCTCTGGCGTACTTCTCGATTCTCGCCATGAGTTCTTCCATGCTTTTTGACAATGTCTTTGCCAAAGACTTCTGTAGTGGGCAGTCATCTTTCAGGCCATTCTTGAAAGACATGACCGCCACCACATGGTTGCATTCGAGTATTCGATTGAACACCTCGTAGTACCTTTTTGCATAGGCCCTAAGGCCTTCATCCTTGGTGATTTTTAAAGCCATCAATGCGTCGACCCTCAAGGGCTGTAGTTTGTTCGTCACAAACCTGGCCACAAACATCTCGGCCAGGCCTTCCCAAGTCTTTATGCTTCCCTTCGGTAGTTTATGGAACCAACCTAATGCAATCTCCCCGAAGGATGAGGGGAATACTTTGCAGAGCAACGGCTTGTTCCCACTATATAATGCTATTGAATCAGGTATAGTCCAACGTGAAAGTTGGGATCTGACTTACCATCATATATTTGGAATCTCGGCATACTGAATCTCTTTGGTGCTTCAAATTTGTCCAGTTCCATCGAGAATCGTGTCCTCGGCTTAACCGGGGAAGTTACCTCGGCTTCAGCATTCTGTTGCTTCCTCTTGAGGTAATCTCTCAAGTCTTCTTTACTCCTCCCTGGAGTTCAGCTATCTTTGGACTTCAATCTTTTTGGCACACTACTTTCAGCCTCGTGGTGGGCCCGTTTTGATTTTTCTCCATGGGTTGTGTCAAGGCAGAGCGCTTGCCCTTGAACATGCCGATGTTCTTTGGGCTCTGGGTCCTTCGTGTGATACGTCCTTCAGGACTCCTCTCATCTCGGCTCCTCTCGTCCGACTTCCCTGGAAGGTCGGTGAGAGTGCCTTCCGCTCCTGGTGTGCTGAGGGGCTTCAGGGATTGTTTTCCTTCCTCCTTTCTGGGTATTAGTTGTTGGAATCGGCGTGTCCTACAGCGGGTACGGTGGCTGCATGACATTGTTTTGCATCATGAAGTTGACGACTGACTGCAGGTCTGCCAACTTGTTTGCCAATTCTTTTACTTCTTCATCCCTCCGCAGGCACCTATCCCTCCATACTTGGAGGTTATTTTTGTTATAGTACTTGTTTTGGTCTGTCTTCTTTGAAGTGTCGCCCTCCTGGCCGACGTCTTTCTCTCTGTGGCCCTGGTCACGAGTTTCTGCATTGTGGTTGTCTCCTTCGATATCAAGGTCGATAGGTCTGCCACTCCCAGCAGGAGTGTCATCCCCAATCTTTTCCTTCTGTCCGTTACTGGCCATTTATTCTTCTAATTTCCCATAGACGGCGCCAAATTGTGTGAGTGATTTTCTGATCACACTGCCCGTTTAGTAATCAGCTAGAGAGCACCGATAGAATAGATGGCTTCAGCTAACCTGTAACAGAAAGAGAAGGCTCCGGCGGTGGTTCTACCACCCGGGGGCACTCCGACGATCAAGTCAGTATATCTCTCAAAGATAATCAAGTTCTAAACTCACTGCTCAAAGCATCAATTGCGTACCTTAGACCCACGGGGGTGCCTCTTTTTTTATAGTTAACTCAATCCTAGTCCCACTAGAAGCCTGATTTCTAGGGACTCCAATTCTGAACTTACCTTGGACTCTTCAAGAGATAAAGATAAACTCCCTAAGAGCTTTATTCTCATCTTGACTAAGTCTCCTCTTCATTCTTGGACTCTTGTCCCCTATCCACTTATCTCGGATTTCGATATTTTCGGAGGAAACCTCGGCCTAACCGAGATTACCTCGGCACAACGACCAGGACACGTGGTACCTCGGCTGACACGTCGGCGTCACCTTGCCACGTGTTGGTACTCAGAAAATATATCCCCACACTAGGAAACATAAAGATGTAGGCTGGGCCTAATTGAAGGTGAAGTCGTCCGATCAAACTCATCTCACAGCTATGATGCTTAGCGAGTTGGCCACTAACATCTAACGTGATCTTAGCCATCCATGCGGTAAAGATCTAATGATCAAGGATAAAAGCAACTTGGCAATTGATTTGCTCATTACCAGACGAAGGCAAAACCCTCCGATCAAGAGATAAATGGATGAACAAGATTTAAACCAAATAACTATAAAAGGGGTGAATGGGTTAAGCAGTGAAACAATTGTGTCCTTGAGGTTTTAGAATTTATTTTCTCAAAATTTTCAAACATTAGTTGACTAAATTTTTTTTTAAAAAGACCTAATTATTTTAGTATGATTTTTTAAGCCAGAAATAACTATTAAAATTTTAAATTTGTTTTTTAATATTACTTATATGAACATACTTTCTAATTTTTTTTTAAAAAATAAAGATAATTTTTTTTGATATTTACTTATATTGAGATACTTTGTATTTTTTTTTTAAATTAAAAAAAAAGTAAGCCTTAAAAACTCAACTACAGTGGCTTTTTTCTAATAGATCTGAGACAATAAGCGACGTCGATGAAAGAAGACGATGATAGTTGATGGTAGTAGAATAGAGATAGTGGCGAATAATAATGATGATGAGCAACACTGACTAGTAATAGAGATGATCGATAAACGAAGGAAATGGTGAAGATTTGTGTGTGTGTGTGTGTGACAAACGAAGGAAATGGTGAAGATTTGTGTGTGTGTGTGTGTGTGTGTGTGTGTGAGAGAGAGAGAGAGAGAGAGAGAGAGAGAGAAATATGAATATGAGGGTGAAATTTGTATGAATAATGAAGGATAAAGTTGTCCATTAATTTAATTCGTAATATTTGTCTTTTAAATCTATAAATAACTAAACAATGGATTTTTTTCTAGTAAAATTAAGGAGAATTTATTAGAAAATTCTCTTTCAAATACTTGTATCCCAATTAGTTTATAAGATATTATTATTTTGTATATTTGATCCACAAAACCCTAATTTTCATATTTAAGATATTTTATGAATAATTTTATTTTTACAAATATTTTTTGAACCCTTAACAACTTGGTAATTTGAACATTCACATTAAATAAACTAGATAAATTACAATTTGCATCAAATCTCATTTTGGCCCCTACTCATGAAATTATGACAGTTAACTACCAGCACTTCTGGTCAAATCCCACTTTGGTTCTTATACATAAAATTGTGACAATCAACCCTTACACTTTTGCTCAAATCTCACTTTGATCCCTCTACAAGTGTCAATGTTTCTTTTCTGTTACTTCACTTTTAAATCTTTAACAAAATTCAATCACGTGACAAAAATGTGACTACGAAATGAGGGTAAGAGAGAAAAACCATCCATATTTCCCACCAATACACTTTGTCTTGCGTGATAAACACGTGAATACAATATTATTCCTTGTTCCACGCAAATGTAATCATGTTCAAATAAAAAATTAGTAGTCCAATTTACTAATTCCAATTTATTTTATTTGTTTGTATTATATATCCTCATTTCTTGCTTAGGTAAATCTATAAAGAAAGTTAGCTACAAAAGAAAGCAAATAACAATCAAATCAAATCAAATAGTAAGAATCTTAAATAATAAAATTCTTATTTTTATAAACTCCTACCAACTTAAACACTAACAATCAAATAACTCATGCAATAACAACTAATTAACATAAAAAAAAAAATGTATTAATAAATTATTAGAAGTAAACAACTCAAAATAGTCCAATAACTCTAGGCAATTAAATTAATTTTAATTCCAAGAGCTACTAGAATAAATTAAAATAAAAGCTAAATTGTTTTTTCAAAAACTATTTATAAAAAATATATTTTAAGATTGTTGGTATTTTTCATAATAATACAAGAAAAATATATAAAATAAATTAAATAGAAATGACAAAATAATATATTTTTTATTTAAAGAAAGAAATACAGAATAAACTACACAACTAAAAATACAGAAATGAGTTAGATTACATTACTAATAGAACAATTTATTAACATGGATAACTAAATATTAGAACTCATCTTTGTAAACTAATTTTTTGGAAAAATAATAACAAGTGATAATAAAAGAAGCAAACCGAAGCCTACACTAGACAGTTTCCTTAAAACGGATTCATCGCCTTCCGATGGATGTTGGAGGTACGTCGGCGTCTGTCTCCCAAGATACAATGGTCGAAACCAATTAATGCTGAAGCACATTTTGAATAGCTTTGGCGAACTTGACAATGGTTGCATTCTCTCTAACAAGAACCAAAGAAAGGGCTAACAAAAAAAAAAAAATAGGAAAAATTTTCTTTCGTGGCATAAAACATCTCCAACTTTTTATCTCAAAACACCATCACCATTTTTCATCAAAAATCTCTCCAAAATTATTCTCCCAAGTTGGAAGGGGAAAGGCCTCAATATATACAAGTAGGGGAATCCCTAGCCATGAAGGCTATACATCAATAGGGCCATCAAATGCCATTAACCAAGACGGTTAATTTTAGCCATTAAGGCTAGAGTTACAAAGGTTGAAAACTTATGGTCACTAATATAATCATCAACTCCATAATCAAAAAATAAGAGTTACAAAAATGTACATTTCTCATGTGCTTAATATATACAAATAAATATGTATATAATGATGTTTGAATAAACTAACTAGATGGGTCACAAAATGGATACTAATGTTGGGTCACAACCCGATCCAAGCCCAATTCTCAAACACATGCACAAGTTAAACCCAACACAACATAGCTTAGCCTAAGCTCCAGATTAAGTCCAAGTTCAAGTCCAAGACCAAACCCAGCATATGCACACGCACAAGCCTAGACCCAGTCCAACTAAGACTAAGTCTAAATCTAAGCCAACTTTATTGCTGTCCACTTTATGAGACAATTCTTATTCACAATTCAATGGTTTTGGCTTAATATTTTTGTATCGCAATCTTCTCATTTAAGAAAATACGAAACCACATAGACCCACCTCAACCGGAGGTTGAGTCCCACTTTAATGTCAAATTAAAGTTGTCGAAAACCCATTATTTTCCAATAATGCCCTATATTAATAAAATTGGCTAAATAAAGAAAAATGGACAACGGTTAATAATAAAGACTAGGAGAGAGAGCACATAGAATAACCCTGCATCATAAAAGGTAGCTATTGGCCTTGAACCTTTCGTACTGAAAGCTTATCGGATTTACCGACTGACCATGAACGTGATGTCTTGAATGGTTCTGTCGTTGGTGTAAATCGAGACAATAGACCTAACATAGGAGTTATTCCAACCATTATTCTTGTTCTCATTGGTGTGTCCGGTTTGGCCTTGGAACACTAGCCTGGTTCAGTGAGTGTATTTAAAGAATTCAGCCTTGTCAATTCTTAAAGAAGTGGCCCCACTTCGCACTCACATATGTAACCTACATAAGGTATCTCACTACTGAAAACAAGGCCGCAGATTTAACAGACTCACCCAGGTGTGAGTTGAACTCCCCAAGAGCACCCAACATCTCCCATTCTCGAATGGCAATGCAAGCCACACTACTAATGGATTTCCTACTCAAGACATCGGCCACGACATTGGCCTTCCCAGGATGGTAATGCAACTCAAAATCATAATCCTCTATGAACTCCATCCACCTCCTCTGTCTCAGATTCAAGTCTTTCTATGTAAACAAATACTTCAGACTCTTGTGATCAGAAAATACCTCAAATCTCTTACCGTACAAATAGTGCCTCCAAATCTTTAAGGCAAATACCACTGCTGCCAACTCTAAGTCGTGAGTAGGGTAGTTTCTCTCGTGGGTTTTCAACTACCGTGAACCATAAGCTACTACTTTCCCCCCTTGCATCAATACACAACCCAAACCTTCCCGTGACGCAGCACAATACACTGAATAGCCCAAACACCTCTTCGGAACAATCAAGACTGGAGTGGTGTTAAGTCTAACCTTAAGTTCTTGAAATGATTTTTCACAAGTCTCACTCCACACAAATTTAACTCCCTTCCTCGTCAACTTAGTCAAAGGTAAGGCTAATTTCGAGAAGTCTTTCACAAATCTCTGATAGTACTCGACCAACCCCAAAAAACTACGTATCTCAAAGGCATTCTTAGGCTGTGCCCAATCCTACACCGCCTCTATCTTGGATGAATCTACAGTCACCCTTTCCCCGAATACCACATGGCTTAAGAACTTAACTGTTCTCAGCCAAAACTCATATTTCCCAAACTTAGCATATAGCTTGTGGGCTTTAAGTAATTCAAGCACTACTCGCAAGTGCTTTCCATGTTCCTCCTCAGAAAGTGAGTAAATCAAGATGTTGTTCACAAAGACGACCACAAAACGGTCTAAAAACTCCCGGAAGATTCGGTTCATCAAATCCATGAACACAGCTAGTTCATTGGTTAGCCCAAAAAGCATCACAAGAAACTCATAATGGCCATACTGTGTACGGAATGCCGTCTTTGGGATATCCTCATCCCTTACCCTCAACTGATAATAACTCGATCTTAGGTCTATCTTAGAGAAACAACGAGACCCTTTCAACTGATCAAACAGGTTGTCTATACGAGGCATTGGTTACTTGTTCTTAACCGAAACCCGGTTTAGTTTTCGATAATCTATACAAAGTCGCAACGCTCCATCTTTCTTCTTAGCAAAGAGCGCTGGTGCTCCCCAAGGCGGGGTACTAGGGCGGATAAAACCCTTATCTAACAATTCCTGGAGTTAAGTCTTCAACTCACTCAACTCAGCTGGTGCAAACCAATATGGTGCCATAGAAATTGGTGTCATGCCATGCACTAAATCGATAGAGAACTCTATCTTCCGGTGAGGTGGTAAACTAACAAGATCCTCGGAAAAGACATCCGAGCACTCACAAGCCACCCTTGGCAACTCAACCCTGAATTTCATCACACTCACCACTCTAAAAGCTAGCAAGGAGACAACTAAGCTCACTCCGTCCACGCAAATCATATGCCGGAGATAATACTTTATCCACCCGGTCCCCCAAGAAATAAAAACAATCCCCGCTTAAGGTACATACAGTAACCCTTTGACGGTAGAAATCTATAACAGCCCGGTATGACAATAACCAGTCTATATCCAAAATGACATCAAAACCAGTAATATTAAGCAAAACAAATGCAAAAGGAAGTCGACAACCGGCGATCTCTATGTCACAACCCCGACACCCCTGTTTCAAGATAACCTCACCACCAATAAGTGACTCTACACAAATAAGAGATGCTAACTGTGCCAACTCCAACCCCAAAACTGATGCAAATGCAGAAGATATAAAGGAATGGGATGCACCCGTATTAATCCATACACTAGCAACTGAATTGCAAAACAAGAAAGTACCTCTCATAACAGATGGAGCTAGTACAAGGTCTGGTGATGTCATAGCATACACACTTCTTGTTGGCCTCTGATCTACCTGCTCACCCCTCAGAGCATAAGACTGCT
Organism: Camellia sinensis; assembly: GCF_055761805.1. Classification (NCBI taxonomy): domain Eukaryota; kingdom Viridiplantae; phylum Streptophyta; class Magnoliopsida; order Ericales; family Theaceae; genus Camellia; species Camellia sinensis. The sequence goes on from NC_138965.1 coordinate 104,260,549, forward strand.
GCACTGATTGAGCCGAAGAGGCTCCCTGATTGGCCATCAAGGCCTATGCTGACTGTGCAGGCTAGTGACTCTGTGTCTGCCTCGAACCAGACGCACTAGGTGTGCCACCCAACTCTGGGCAAAATCTCTTCAAGTGCCTCGCCTACCCACACTGATAACAAGTGAGCGGCTAGCCTCTACCCTGACTCTGGCCCAGAGAACGAGCCGAAGATGAAGCTGCTCGCTGCCCTCCTCCCCTCTGTGGGCAAGCTAGAGACTTGTGGCTCAACTGACCACATTTGAAACAAGGGAAGTCTCCCTGACCAGCTCTCCCAGAACCCGAACTCGACATTGGAAAGGTAGACCACGAATGCACTCCCTGGGACTGCTGGGGATTAGAACCCCTCTACCTCTTATTGTCCTCTTGACCATCTTGACTCCTCCTAGAGCCCCTTATCCTCTCTTCCTCTGCATGCATAATGGCCTCAAGATAGGCTGCAGCCTCCATAAGGCATCCATAGTCCCTAATCTTGGATCCGGGCACTCTAAAAATGAGCCTGGTCCTCAACCTCCTTTCAAACTCCAAGCACCGACAATCTTCGGTCGCCACTAACTCCGGTGCAAACCTCGACAAACTAGTGAAGGTGGCCTTGAACTCAGCTACTGGTGTATTGAGCTGCACCAATTTGGAGAATTGATCCCTCAATCTCTCCCTTACTGTAGCAGGTAAGTACTTGTCCTGGAAAGAATCTACAAAGGCCTCCCAAGTCCCTCCAATGCGCCTTCACGCATACTTCCACCACTGATCTGCGTCTCCCTTCAGCGGGAAGGACGTCAAGGTCACTTTTAAACCTCCGTCTTCGATGTCGAGCATCTCAAACGTCTTCATCATCTGCTCTAGCCACTTATCAGCCTTTAGTGGCTCCTTGGGATCCCCCAAAAACTCGTCCAAATTCAATCGGAAGAGCTCCCTCTTTAGAAAGGATGGCCTTGCTTCAGCTACTTGGGCTTGGACTTGATTCGCAGCCTTGAGAATGTCCATGGATTCCTTCAAAGCTCCAACCATTTCGCAGGTTAAGGCATCCATGGCCTCTTAACCTACTGGCTCGGCCACATAGGCCTGACCAACTCCCTTCTCCTGCGCCAGAATATCATCCTGTATAGGCACCTCATGCCTCCTAGGCCTACCACGCCTACCACCATGACCACGTCCTGACATCCTAATAAAGGTAACAATAAACATTAGCACATTTACAAATGTGCCGAAACTAATTCACTCACGTCCTATTACGATGGACAACAGCAATTCACTCCACATAAGCACGTAATCACATAAACACATACGAATTTCCTCCCTAGATAGTGACTGTCCTGCGGCGTTGCTAGAGTTTCAATTAGAAACAGTAGTGATCAAGTGCTATTCTAATAGGACTTCTAGAAACCCGTAGACCCAATCAACATCTCAAGAACCAAATCCCATAGCCATACAATCACATAAGCATGATATCATATAAGTACATAACATCCATACTTAAGCTTCTAACAAGCGAGGCAAACCCGTTGCGGTACTAACCACTTCCCACGTACCCAAAGTATTCAAACCTAGTACGCTCTGATACCAAGTTGTAACGCCCCCAAACTATAATATAACAATCCATTCCATAAGATCTATGAACATAATAAAATGATCTACTTCATTCATCAGAGTTTCTATTACAAAAGAGAATTACATACATTATACATTCACAAACATTCATTCTGAATCTGCAGCATGTAGTTCAAATTAACAATAACAAAATAAATACCCTACGGGCTTACATCTTTCCAAGATATCACTTGGTTACAACAAAAGAAAAAGTCCTAAGCTCTATACGAGTTAAGCCCTTGGCTGGAATAAGCATTTAAGCACACATATAACAAAATGGAGCCTTCAACCCTCAATCCTCCCAAGTTATGCCCTTGGAGGTGGCATGTCACCAAGACCTGAAAATGTTTTCTTAAGTAGGGTGAGCCAAAGCCTAGTAGAGATAAACTAACATAGTATATGAGGTTTAACTAAGATATAAGTGTCAAATAAAGGTTTCATAATCATGATCAGCTTACATTCTTTCCCTAACCATTCAATATAGATGACCATATCTCAATCTATTTCCATTCATTCATTTCGGGTTAATCCATTAACCAAGTTCATTATTATCTAATCAACCAAAATGAGACTACAACTCAGTGGTTCACAATTCAATACATTCATCACTCCAACACTTCTATTTTGCCATTTTACCTAACTCTCAATCGAGGGAATCGACACCCATATATATACACAAGATTTCGGGACTTTTACCCTGGACACTCCGGCCAACTTAATTTTAAATGGTGTCTATCCCCTATCTCCTCCCAAACAATGGAGTACGTCCCCTTTCTTCTCCCAAACAATTATACATATACAATGTATTAAAATATCGTCATATACAATGACCATCCAAGACACATATTCAACGTCTCAATCCTACCGTCATATTCAATGACACAATTTAAATGATAGGTTTCAATTTACCTAATCCTCATGCAATTTCTATAACAGTCATAGCTATCATCCACCGATAGTCCAAAATATATATTTCTAGATAGATAAACAATCTTTTAACAGATAATTTATCAAATTTCCATAGGTGAGTGATTTAACAAATCCAACTACACCATTCATTCACATATCCTTCCAATTCCACATTTTCCATATCAATTTCATTATTTATACAATTTGGTTATCCAACTCAAATTAGGCCAAATTTTCCCCATTTTCAAATATCAACCAAAAGGCTAAATTTCACTATTTTAACACTAGAGAATCTCATATACAAGCCCCATAGTCATTTTGTAAAAACAACATGGAAAACTCCTCTTTCAATTTTGAATTCAAATCCTAACTTTACTCAAATCCTCCCAATTCCCACCATTTATACAAAACAACAAATACCTAGGTTAAAAACCATATTAAGGTGTAGAATGTCCCTACCTCAAAGAAAGAAGACGAGCCAAGCAAGGATGGAACTTCAAAAGTAACAAAACCAACTTCTACTCGGATCAAACTGAAGAGCTTGAGAAGTTCTACATTTTTAATGAAGGCACAAGGGTGTAGAGATCAAAGGATCTAGGTCAAAATGTAGAGAGAATGTGAGTTTTAGAGAGAGAAACTCTCAACTTTAGGGTTTTGGGTAAAAATATATGAAAAAATGATGTAAAAAGTGTTTTTCGCGATCTGATATATGCGCAGTTCACTCAAGCGGAGAGTTTGGCGCTCGAGCGTCAGACACAAACTTTTGTTTCACTCGAGCACAAGAAGAGGCCCGCTCGAGCATAAAACACACACCTCCATAACTTTTGCAGGCGACAAACTAACCGCTCAAGCTTAAGAAAGGACGCTCGAGCGCCCACCCGCTCGAGCATAGGAAACTCCGCTCCAGCGTGAAAGACACTTCTCCAGCACTTTTGCAAACACGCAAAGTACTGAAGGTTTGCAACTCCTGCTCGAGCGCAAAAAAAGTTCGCTCAAGCGGAGGGCCAAAATTTACATATCCCGCTCTAGCGCAATAATGGCTGCTCGAGCAGAAGACTAAAAATCTGGGCAACACAAGGTTTGAAAACTAAGTAACACAACTGTTTCAAACACATCCATAACCACCCAAAGACCAATTTCAAAGGTACACAAGGGAAGAAGGAGATACACCACAATACAAAGGCACTAAACCCGAGTGCGGAACATCACAAGAGTCGGGTCGAAACCGGGATCGCTATAACCTCCCCCCCTTAAAGAATTTCGTCCCCGAAATTTACAAATTGAGTTTCAGAATCAAGTTTAGGCAATTCTCAAAATGATTACAAATCAATACTTAACGCCATGACCCTTTTTTGGTCATTCAATCCCTTCACAAGAGAATAGGTTCATAATATACCTCTCAACATATGTAACTAATATGCATTCCCCGAAATTTTAACCAATTTCAATACATATGCCTCATATATCCAAAACATATTCAATGTTTATGACAAATTTGCATTTCCACGACTTAAATAACATATACAATATTCAAATTAAACTTGCGTTTCCGAAACATATTCTACATATACAATGTTTTCATAATTCAAAACATACACAATGTTTTCATAGTTCATAAACAAAGCTAAAATCTCAACATATACTCAAACACCAACAAATAAGTCCAGATATTTCTTACGGACTTCCAATTCACGCTCCCAATCCTTGACCCCGTGATGTTTCCACAATACTTTAACTAAGGGAATTGTCTTGCCTCGTAAGACTTGGTTCCGTCTATCCAAGACTTTCATCGGTCTCTCCTCATATGAGGTATCTTCCTCTATCTCCAAGTCGGTCCAATCCAACACGTGTGATGGATCCGACTCATACTTCCAAAGCATAATACTATGAAACACGCCATCTACTCCGGAAAGTTATGGCGGCAACGCCAAACGGTAAGCAACCTCTCCAATCTGCTCAAGGATCTCAAAAGGGCCAATAAACTAAGGGGATAACTTTCCACTCTTCCCAAATCTCATCAAATCCCGCCTAGGTGATATTTTCCAAAAGACATAATCACCCACTTCAAAGGAAATTGGTCTTCTCCTACGGTCGACATAACTTTTTTGGCGACTCTGGGCTGTAGCCAATCTCTTACAGATAATTGCCACTTTCTCCATCGTTTCCCAAACCAACTCTGGACCTAACAAAGGTGCATCACCCACCTCGGTCCAACACACTGGAGATCTACAAGGTCGGCCATACAAGGGCTCAAATGGTGTCACGCCAATATTCGATTGGAAACTGTTATTGTAGGCAAACTCCACCAAGGGCAAGTGCCTCTCCCACGGCCCCTTGAAATCAAGCACACAACCTCGAAGTATATCCTCTCTGAATAGTACTTTCGGACTGCCTGTCAGTTTGAGAATGATACGCAGTGCTAAAGGTCAATCTAGTGCCCAAGGCACTCTACAAGCTCTGCCACAACCGAGCTGTGAAACGCGGATCTCTATCAGAAACAATCGTCACAGGGACCCTATGCAACCTCACTATGCCCCTAATATACAAGTCGATAAGATAGTCTACCGAATCACCCACGCGCATAAGAATAAAATGTGCTGATTTGGTCAACCGGTCAACTACCACCCAAATGGTATCACTACCCCGTTGAGTCCTCGGAAGGCCCACAACAAAATCCATCATGACATGCTCGCATTTCCACTCGGCTATAGGCAAGGGTTGCAACAAACCCGCTGGTCTCTGATGTTCAGCCTTCACTTGCTGACAAGTAAGGCACTTCGATACGCACACGGCTACATCTTTCTTCATACCCCTCTACCAAAATTGATGACTCAGATCATGATACATCTTTGTGCCTCCCGGATGCACTGCAAGGCGTAAATGGTGAAACTCTCGGAGTACATTCTCTCGGCAAGACTCCGGTACAAACAAACGATCATGGTATCTCACACTCTGATCGGGATACACAGTCAAGCCCTTCTCTACCTTTCTACTGGAGATCTTCTCCCGAAGAGATTCTACCTTAAGGTCACCCCTCTGCGCTTCTAACACTTAGTTCACAAGTATAGGATGTGCAACTACTGAAAACAAGGCCACAGATTCAACAGACTCGCCCAGGTGTAAGTCAAACTCCCCAAGAGCACCCAACATCTCCCATTCCTAAATGGTGATACAAGCCACACTACTAATGGATTTCCTACTCAAGGTATCGACCACGACATTGGCCTTCCCGGGATGGTAATGCAACTCAAAATCATAATCCTCTATGAACTCCATCCACCTCCTCTGTCTAAGATTCAAGTCTATCTGTGTAAACAAATACTTCAGACTCTTATGATCAGAAAATACCTCAAATCTCTCACCGTACAGATAGTGCCTGCAAATCTTTAAGGCAAATATCACTGCTGCCAACTCTAAGTCGTGAGTAGGGTAGTTCCTCTCGTGGGTTTTCAACTACCGTGAGCCATAAGCTACTACTTTCCCCCTTTGCATCAATACACAACCCAAACCTTTCTGTGAGGCATCACAATACACTAAATAGCCCAAACCCTCTCTGGAATAATTAACACTGGAGCGGTGGTAAGTCTAACCTTAAGTTCTTGGAATGATTTTTCACAAGTCTCACTCCACACAAATTTAACTCCCTTCCTCGTCAACTTAGTCAAAGGTGAGGCTAATCTCGAGAAGTCTTTCACAAATCTCCGATAGTACCCGGCCAACCCCAAAAAACTACAGATCTCAAAGGCATTCTTAGGCTAGCCCAATTCTGCACCGCCTCTATCTTGGATGAATCTACAGTCACCCCTTCCCCGGATACCACATGGCCTAAGAACTTAACTGTTCTCAGTCAAAACTCACATTTCCCAAACTTAGCATATAGCTTGTAGGCTTTGAGTAATTCAAGCACTACTTGCAAGTGCTCTCCATATTCCTCCTCGGAAGGTGAGTAAATCAAGATGTCGTCCACAAAGACGACCACAAAACGGTCTAAAAACTCCCGGAAGAGTCGGTTCATCAAATCCATGAACACAGCTGGTGCATTGGTTAGCCCAAAAAGCATCACAAGAAACTCATAATGGCCATACTGCGTACGGAATGCCGTCTTCGGGATATCCTTCTCCCTTACCCTCAACTGATGATAACCCGATCTCAGGTCTATCTTAGAGAAACAACGAGACCCTTTCAACTGATCAAACATGTCGCTATACGAGGCATTGGATACTTGTTCTTAACCGTAACCCGATTTAATTTTCGATAATCTATACAAAGTCACAACGCTCCATCTTTCTTCTTAGCAAAGAGGGCCGGTGCCCCCCAAGGTGAGGTACTAGGGCGGATAAAACCCTTATCTAACAATTCCTGGAGTTAAGTCTTCAACTCACTCAACTCAGCTGGTGCAAACCAATATGGTGCCATAGAAATTGGTGTCATGCCATGCACTAAATCGATAGAGAACTCTATCTTCCGGTGAGGTGGTAAACTAACAAGATCCTCGGAAAAGACATCCGAGCACTCACAAGCCACCCTTGGCAACTCAACCCTGAATTTCATCACACTCACCACTCTAAAAGCTAGCAAGGAGACAACTAAGCTCACTCCGTCCACGCAAATCATATGCCGGAGATAATACTTTATCCACCCGGTCCCCCAAGAAATAAAAACAATCCCCGCTTAAGGTACATACAGTAACCCTTTGACGGTAGAAATCTATAACAGCCCGGTATGACAATAACCAGTCTATATCCAAAATGACATCAAAACCAGTAATATTAAGCAAAACAAATGCAAAAGGAAGTCGACAACCGGCGATCTCTATGTCACAACCCCGACACCCCTGTTTCAAGATAACCTCACCACCAATAAGTGACTCTACACAAATAAGAGATGCTAACTGTGCCAACTCCAACCCCAAAACTGATGCAAATGCAGAAAATATAAAGGAATGGGATGCACCTGTATCAATCAATACACTAGCAACTGAATTCCAAAATAAAAAGGTACCTCTCACAACAAATGGAGCCGGTACAAGTTCTGGCGCGGTAACAGCATATACACGCCCTGTTGGCCTCTGATCTACCTGCTCACCCCTCGAAGCATAAGACTGTTGCACTAACTGAGCAGAAAAGGCTCCCTGATTGGCCTTCGAGGCCTGTGCTGACTGTGTAGGATGGTGACTCTGTGTCTGCCTCGAACTAGATGCACCAAGTGTGCCACCCAACTGTGGACAAAACCTCTTCAAGTGCCCCGCCTGTCCACACTAATAACAAGTGAGCGGCTGGCCTCTGCCCTAACTCTAGCCTAGAGAACGAGCCGAAGATAAAGCTGCTCACTGCCCTCCTCCCCTCTGTGAGCAAGCTAGAGACTTATGGCCCAACTGACCACATTTGAAACAAGTGAATTCTCCCTAACCACCTCTTCCAGAACCTGAACTCGGCACTAGAAAGGTAGACCTCGAATGCGCTCCTTGGGACTATTGGGGATTAGAACCCCTTTGCCTCTTACTGTCCCCTTGACCATCTTGACTCCTCCTGGAGCCCCTCATCCTTTCTTCCTCTGCATGCATAATGATCTCAAGATGGGCTGTAGCCTCCACAAGGCGCCCATAGTCCCTAATCATGGATTCGGTCACTCTAAACATGAGCCCGGTCCTCAACCTCTTCTCAAACTCCAAACACCGGCACTCCTCGATCGCCACTAACTCCAGTGCAAACCTCGACAAACTGGTGAAGGTGGCCTTGAACTCAGCCACTGGTGTATTAAGCTGCACCAATTTGGAGAATTGATCCCTCAACTTCTCCCTTACTGTAGTAGGTAAGTACTTGTCCTGGAAAGAATCTACAAAGGCCTCCCAAGTCCCTCCAATGCTCCCCCGCACATACTTCCACCACTGACCTGTGTCTTCCTTCAGTTAGAAGGAAGCCAAGGTCATTCTTAAACCTCCATCTTCAATGCCGAGCATCTCAAACGTCTTCGTCATCTACTCTAGCCACTTATTAGCCTTCAGTGGCTCCTTGGGATCCCCAAAAAACTTGTCTGGATTCGAACGGAAGAACTCTCTCTTTAGAAAGGATGGCCCTACTTTAGTTACTTGGGCCTGGACTTGATTCTCAGCCCTAAGAATGTCCATGGATTCCCTCAAAGCTCCAGCCATTTCGTGGGCTAAGGAGCCCATGGCCTCTTGACCTATTGGCTCGGCCACATAGGCCTGACCAACTCCCTCCTCCTGGGCTGGAATATCATCCGATATAGGCACCTCATGCCTCATAGGCCTACCATCACGACCACGTCCTGCCATCCTAATAAAGGTAACAATAAATATTCGCACATTTACAAATGTGCCAAAGCTAATTCACTCACGTTCTATTACGATGGACAACAGTAATTCACTCCACATAAGCACATAATCACATAAACACATACGAATTTCCTCCCTAGATAGTGACTATCCCGTTACGTTGCTAGAGTTCCAATTAGAAACAGCAGTGATCAAGTGCTCTTCTAATAGGACTTCCAGAAACCTGTAGACCCAATCAACATCTCAAGAACCAAATCCCATAGCCATATAATCACATAAGCATGTTATCATATAAGTACATAACATCCATACTTTAGCCTCTAACAAGCGAGGCAAACCTGTTGTGGTACTAACCACTTCCCACGTGCCCAAAGTATTTAAACCCGATATGATCTGATACCAAGTTGTAACGCCCCCAAAATATAATACAATAATCCATTCCATAAGATCTATGAACATAATGAAATGATCTACTTCATTCATCAAAGTTTCTATAATAAAAGGGAATTACATGCATTATACATTCACAAACATTCATTTTGAGTCTATAGTATGTAGTTCAAATTAACGATAACAAAATAAATGCCTTACGGGCTTACATCTTTCCAAGATATCACTTGGTTACAACAAAAGAAAGAGTCCTAAGCTCTATACAAGTTAAACCCTTGGCTTGAATAAACATTTAAGCACAAATATAACAAAATGGAGCCTTCAGCCCTCAATCCTCCCAAGCTATGCCCATGGAGATGGCATGTCACCAGGACTTGAAAATGTTTTCCCAAGTAGGGTGAGCCAAAGCACAGTAGAGATAAACTAACACAATATATGAGGTTTAACTAAGATATAAGTGTCAAATAAAGGTTTTATAATCAGGATCAGCTCACATTCTTTCCCTAACCATTCAATATAGATGACCATCTCTCAATCCATTTCCATTCATTCATTTCGGGTTAATCCATTAACCAAGTTCATTATTATCTAATCAACCAAAACGAGACTATAACTCAATGGTTCACAATTCAATACATTCATCACTCCAACACTTCTATTTTGCCATTTTATGGAACTCTCATCCGAGGGAACCAGCACCCATATATATATATACAAGATTTCAAGATTTTCACCCTGGACACTCCGGCCAACTTAATTTTAAATGGAGTCTATGCCCTATCTCCTCCGAAATAGTGGAGTACATCCCCTTTCTTCTCCCAAACAACTATACATATATAATGTATTAAAATATTGTCATATACACTGACCATCCATGACACATATTCAATGTCGATATCCTATTGTCATATTCAATGATACAATTTAAATGATAGGTTTCAATTTACCTAATCCTCATGTAATTTCTACAACAATCATAGCTATCATCCATTGATAGCCCAAAACAGATATTTCTAGACAGATACACAATCTTTTAAACAGATAATTTATCAAATTTTCATAGGTGAGTGATTTAACAAATCCAACTACACCATTCATTCACATATCCTTCCAATTTCACGTTTCCCATATCAATTTCATTATTTATACAATTTGGTTATCCAACTCAAATTAGGGCAAATTTCCCTATTTTTCAAATATTAACCCAAAGGCTAAATTTCACAATTTTAATACTAGAGAATCTCATATACAAGTCCCATAGTCATTTTATAAAAACAACATGGAAAACCCCTCTTTCAATTTTGAATTCAAACCCTAACTTTACTCAAATCCTCCCAAATCCCACCATTTATACAAAACAACAAATTCTTAGGTTAAAAAATCATATTATGGTGTAGAATGTCCCTAAATCAAAGAAAGAAGACGAGCCAAGCAAGGATGAAACTTCAAAAGTAACGAAACCAACTTTTACTCGGATTAAAATGATGAGCTTAAGAAGTTCTACATTTTTAATGAAGGCATAAGGGTGTAGAGATCAAAGGATCTAGGCCAAAATGTAAGGAGAAAGTGAGTTTTAGAGAGAGAAACTCTCAACTTTAGGGTTTTGGGTGAAAAGATATGAAAAAGTGATGTAAAAAGTGTTTTTCACGATCTGATATACACGCAGTCCGCTCGAGCGGAGAGTTTGGCGCTCGAGCGTCAGACACAAACTTTTGTTCCGCTCGAGTACAAGAAGAGGCCTGCTCGAGCATAGAACACGCACCTCCAGAACTTTTACAGATGACAGACCAACCGCTCGAGCTCAAGAAAGAACGCTCGAGCGCCCATCCACTCGAGCGTGAAAAACACTCCTCTAGCACTTTTGCAGACGTGCAAAGTACTGAAGGTTTGCAACTCCCACTCGAGCGCAAAAAAAGTTCGCTCGAGTGAAGGACCAAAATTTACATATCCCGTTCGAGCACAAGAATGGCCGCTCAAGCGGAAGACTAAAAATCTAGGCAACACAAGGTTTGAAAACTAAGTAACCCACCTGTTCCAATCACACCCATAACCACCCAAAGACCAATTTCAAAGGTATACAAGGGAAGAAGGAGATACAAAACAATACAAAGGCACTAAACCCGAGTCCAGAACATCACGAGAGTCGGGTCGAAATCGGGATCGCTATAAAATAGTTTGGATTCAGTCGGACGTTAATTGAACCCATTGTGTCTTGAGTAGTTTCATACTTGTTAAAATGATTCTCAAGCTTACAGAATTTCTTTATCCTCAAAATGAAAAACCCTTTAGGTTGTTCCATTATTTAAATCTTCATTTAGGAAAGTTGTCTTTAACACTTATTTGATGTAACTCCAGATTTCGCACAACTGCAATTACATCCACCATAACTGGCGATCATGTACCAAAGGAATTCAAGCCTCCTTTGATAACAAGATTGCCTCATCAGCTTTTATTCACTTGCATTCAAAGGCTTACTGCCTATGCATGATCAAGTTAATTTAATAACTTCTTTATAGAGAAATCACAGCTTTAAAGAAACTTTTAGCCTTGCTAACCACCATATAGGTTTAAGAAAATTAGACAGAATAACTTTAAAGTCCTAGCCTTTTAACATCTTATAGGCTCATCTTTTTTCTGATTAAAATCGTTTCTTCAATTCTATGATGCTATTCTTGCGTAAATTTGAATATCAGATTTGTCCACAAGAAAACCGATATGCATAACTATATTGTGCAAAATTGTTGAACACAAAGTCAACAGATTTTTAGGGCTATCCTACCTACTTGGGTTTAGGTATTGACATATTTTGCATGACACCCCCACATTTGTAGAATTTATACAAAGGCTTTCGGCCTTTTCAAAAATTCATACAAGGTCTTTAACCAATTCCTTGTGTCACAATAATTATGAAACTCTCAAAATCATATCACATAAAACACATTCCCAGACCGTCATCAACCAAATTAGGTCTTTTCCGAATTCAAGGCACCAAACAAATTTGGTCAAACTTGTCACTCTAAAGCCAATAGCCTTACTATTAGGAAACACAGATCCAGTGTTCAATAGTCTACTATTCGGAACTTCACATGGCCAGTAGTCTTATCACTAGGAATCACTAATTTCTTAGCATGTGGTCAATAGACTTTCCACTATTAGGAATCACAATGCTTTGACATGTCATCAGTAATCACTCCATTACTAGGAATCACAATGTCTTGACATTGGATCAATAGATCATTTCATTACGAGAAATCATCATGTCTTGACATATGATCAGTAGACTCTTTTACTGCTAGAAACCATCATGTCTTAACGTATGATCAGTAATTTATTTACTACTAGGAACCACAATCTCATAACTGTGTAGCCAGTGGTCTAACACCTCTTAGGAACCACCAATTTCCTATCTTTGTGATCAGTGATCTTACACTCACTAGGAGCTACCAATTTAAGAATATGTTTAAAATTATAAAAATTCAAAAAATACATTCACCCACCCTAACGGCTTGTCTCATCTTTACTTTCAAGCAAAGTCACATACTAATTGCCTCCAATAAATTTAGAGATATCGTCATGCAATCTTATGATTTCCTTTAATCACACTTTACCTCTCTTGATCTTCCTTTAAGAACCTTGCAAGGTTTAAGATTGTTAGGTGGAACAATATTTCCTGTTGTCACCTCTTGAAGCCATTTCTGAAAAATATAACATAATTTCACTATTTTGTTTTTTTAGAAACTAACCTGAACACTAGAAAATCCCCAATTCTGAAATTTAATTCAAAACTGATTTCACCACTTACCTTAGAATCGAACATGGTCAGGAAAGTTTCCAAAAAGACTAGAGGGTTACACCGATCCTATTTAAGACCCAATTAAACTTAGACAAAGCTTTCAAGAGCATGTTGACTCCTAGTCCACAAGAAACAAATTTAGAATTAAGTTTTTCAGAGAATAAACTAGGTTAAAACAAACCAAGTTTACAGAACTTATAAGCAAGTAAAAATTACTATTAGAATTACACCACTCGAAAAAGTTAATAGGTACTCTCGGAACTGAGCCCATTATTTCTAAATAAAAATCAGAAATATTTTAACTAATGCTAAAATTTGGTTTCTTTCCCCAAAACAAAACACTTTGGAAATAATTAAATTATAACCGAAGACTTTCTCCAAACTTGGTTTCCTACTACTTTAGGAATAAAAAGATGAAACCCAAACACTTCCTCTAACCACAAGGTTCGAAACCAAATTCATCTTAGTTGCCATTGCTGAACAAATCAGAAATACTCTTTAGCTAAGGCTAAACTTTTGTTTCTGTTAAAGAAAACCACAACACTTTGGGAATAATATAATTAATCCCAAAGACTTTCTCTAAACCCGAAAGTTTATAATTTCTTTATTTCCCATTTCCTTTCATTATGGTGAAACTATTATAAATTAGAAATTAAAACCACTACAAATGAAAATAGAAATGCAATTGCTACAATTAAAAATTGTCTAAATCTACAAAACGGAGTTCATGATTGCATTTGGAATCATTTGTTTATCCAATGACACACTTCTCCACTTGTAATGCTTATCTTTGTATGAACACATTACAAAACTCTATCCCCATTGCCACTAAATCTCAATGCTTACTGTTCATATACATACTTAGATACAAGATGAGTTAATGAACTAATAAAGTGAATATTACACAAATAATTTCAGCTATAACTCGCAATGTGTAATCCAAAGGCTAAAGATGCATTGTAGTTACAAGAATGTCATGAGTTGCATGGCTATAAATCAATTATACATATAGGAATATTATGGTCATAATGTTGGCAATCTAACCATGCAACTATGAGCAAATATGTATAAAAATAGAGTTAAATTTCCACTTATCATTCCATGAATATAAAAATATTTTGAAGTAATTTCCTTGATTACACATCAAGACATGAAAGAACTCACAATTGATACAACTAAAAATAAATAGAATAAATAAGAGTTAATATTACTACAATACCAACCTACACCACCATGCAATAATGTAACATAATCCTAAGCAAGCTTAGAAATAAGACCATTATATAGAAAAACTGAAACTATTTTACTAAATTAATCAAATTCTATACCTCTTGACTAGCCGAATCTCTTGACATTCTCAAAATCCAGCTCTTTGTTTTTTCCAAAATTTAATTAATCAAATTAAATTGAAATTGTTACCAAACTTTCAAAATAACATATGGAATAAATCCAAAATTAAACTAAACTACAAAGTGAACAATTAAATTCACTAAAATTCTGAAGGTCCAATATTATTCCTTATTTCACGCAAAGGTAATCATATTCAAATAAAAAATTAGTAGTCCAATTTACTAATTCCAATTTATTTTATTTGTTTGTATTATATATCCTCCTTTATAAAGAAAGTTAGCAACAAAAGAAAGTAAATAACAAACGAATAGAATCAAATAGTAAGAATCTTACATAATAAAATTCTTATTTTTATAAACTCCTACCAACTTAAACACTAACAATCAAATAACTCAAGCAATAAAAACTAATTAACATAAAATAAATTACATGAATAAATTATCAGAAACAAACAGCTCAAAACAATCCAATAACTCTAAGCAATTAAATTAATTTTAATTCCAACTAGAATAAATTAAAATAAAAGCTAAATTGTTTTTTCAAAAACTATTTCTAAAAAAATTGTTTTAAGATTGTTGGTATTTTTCATAATAATACAAGAAAAATATATAAAATAAATTAAATAGAAATGAAAAATAATAATATTTTATTTAAAGAATGAAATACATAATAAACTACACAACTAAAAATACATAAATGAATTAGATTACTTTACTAATAGAACAAATTATTAACATGGATAACTAAAGATTAGAACTCATCTTTGTAAACTAAATTTTTAGAAAAATAAGAACAAATGATAAGAAAAGAAGCAAACCGAAACCTGCATAAGACAGTTTCCTTAAAACAGATTCACCGCCTCCCAATGGATGCTGGAGATACGTCGATGTCTGTCTCTCAAGATACGACAGTCGAAACCAGCTAATGCAGAAGCACCTTCTGAATAGCTTCGGTGAACTTGACAATGGTTGCACTCTCTCTAACAAGAACCAAAGAAGGGGCTAGCAAAAGAAGATAGAAAAAAAAAAATTCTTTTGTGGAAAAAAACATCTCCAACTTTTTATCTCAAAACACCATCTCCATTTTCTATTAAAAATCTCTCCAAAATTATTCTCCCAAGTTAGAGGGGAAAGGCGCTTATTTATACAAGTAGGGGAATCCCTAGCCATGAAGGCTATACATCAATAGGGCCATCAAATGCCATTAACTAAGGCCATCAACTCTAGCCCTTGGGACTAGAGTTACAAAGGTTGAAAACCTATGGCCACTAATATGGTCATCAATTCTATTATCAAAAGATGAGAGTTACAAAAATTTACATTTCTCATTGCTTAATATATACAAATAAATATGTATATAATGATGTTTGAATAAATCAACTAGATGGTTCACAAAATGGATACTAATGTTGGGTCACAACTCGATCCAAGCCCAATTCTCAAACACATGCACAAGCTAAGCCCAACACAACATAGCTTAGCCCAAGCTCCAGATTAGTCCAAGTCCAAGACCAAACCCAGCATATGCACAAGCACAAGCACAAGCACAAGCCTAGGCCTAGGCCTAGTCTAAACTAAGACTAAGTCTAAATATAAGCCCAACTTTATTGATACTTACTTTATGAGACAATTTTCATTCACAACTCAATGGTTTCAACTCATTATTGTTGTATTGCAACCTTCTCATTTAAGAGAATACAAAACCACTCAGACTTACCTCAACCGGCGGTTGAGTCCCACTTTAATTTTGAATTAAATTTGTCGAAAACCTATTATTTTCCAAGATATAGTAACAGAGTAATAAGCATAACTAGAATGCTAGTAGTTGAAATAGTAACAATAGATAATAAGAGCAATGGCCAGCGTAAGCAGTGATTCATCATAACGAAAATGGCAAACTTTTCTTTTGAATTCTCATAGGTTTAGTTTATCAGGTAAGTCTAAGTAACTCCCTGTGGAGCACCATTTCTACTCAACCACTAAGCAATGGCTAGGGGCAATTCTGACTCCCCCTAGGTCAAATATTTAAATGTTACTTGTTCTAACTACTAATGATGTCCATGCACTAGGGTTATGTACCCGTGTTGTGACATCACAGTCTGCCCTAAGGGAACGATCTATGTTGTGACACCCACACCACCAACCTTATATCGCCTATACCGTAAGAGCTAAAATACGTTCCCATGCCATGTTAGGGTTTGCAACTCATGCTTGCAAGACTCTAAACCGGGCTCACCCTATCACTTTTAACTTTTAATGCATCGGTTCAAGTTCGTGTTTCTATACTTCGTCAAATTCACATTCTGATACATGCGCAAATTTTAGTTTGAAAACCACAGTGACATAAGGTTTATATAGCACAACACAACCATGTATAGCAACCAAAAAGAATATTACAAAAATGTCTTAGGAGTCATCACAAAATTTTTTAGAATTTTCCACACTTCTTATTTTCAGCATTGAATTATTGGACTAAAAATAACGAAACCCATACCAAACGAAGTTCAATTATTACAATATTTTAACTGGTACTAGTTCATTAAGTTAGGAAAATATTTCAAGAGCATGCTAGGGCTAAAAATGATTTTAAGACAGAAATAAAATTTGGAAGAAAATTGGTTTATGGGATAGTGAACTACAACAACTTCCAACGCAGGTAATATGTGTTTGAAAAATAAAAAGTGGCCCCAAACGATGTCAAAAGGAGGTAAGGTTAGAATTTTTTGCTAGATATTTGATTTGAGAACATATTTATAGAGAGATTGAAGACTGAAAACCAATGGAAGATGGTCAATTAATTTTGCTAAGAAAATTGGACAAATTTTGTCACATTTTAGTAAAATTGCAATTTCTCCTCTTAGACTTATCTATTTTCTATGAAATCGGAGGAAAATGAAAGATAACTCATATATCTAACTATCCCAAGTGATCGTGCAGAAAAATACCATTTGCAGAGAAAATGAGACCTATTTGAATTCACTGTTTCTGCTGTCTTGTAAGCAACACTTACGACAAATATTTATTTCAGAAAGGAAATGGTGTCCAATGATCTTATAAAAATTTTAAACGTGTATAGAACACATATATCTACTCCCAGTACAAACAGAATTTAAACAAAAGTTATTTTCAATTTATTATAGCATTTTTCAACCGATAAAATCTGAAACAGTGAAGAAAATATAAGTTTCAAGTAAAAGTGAACTAACCTTATCTCATTTCACCCTCATGCAAGATTATTTCAAAACAATGGAGAATATTTGAACACATAAGAAGATAATGTCAGCAGCTAAGTCATCTAATCTATGCATGCAAAGAAGGAATAGAAATCATATAGTCATGAAATTCTCATTCTATCAAAATGTGAACATGCCTTGAGCTATTCTAATCACACTTGCTATATATGTATTAATAATGCATGCCCTTGCATGTATACAATATCTAAATTCAATTAAAAATATCTAAGGGACGATAGAGGTAAAGTATTCCTACCTCAAGAGCTTTTACAAACTATGCTCAAGATTAGCTTCAAAATAGTGACCACCAGCAAGCACCCTCTCCTTTCTCCCTCTTTTTTTCTTTTATTTTCTCCTCTTTCTTTTTCCCTTACTCAGCCGTGTGTGTAGGAATAGAGGGGTTGAAATAGTGCTCTATTTGTAGGAGTTTGGAGGCAACATATTTTTATTTATTTATTTATTTTTTTGGAAGATTTATTTTTATTTTTATTTTTTTGACTTGGGAAACATTATCTATAAGGCATAGGCCTGGACTGTGTAAGTGGGTTTGGATGCATGCCTTAGCATGTCTCTCTCCAGCCTCCTTGGGAAGGAAGGTGGCTAAAATCCTCTGTCAAAATCTGATTTCATTTTTCTTTTTGTGTGTGTACAAAATAAAATCAATGTATATATAACATATTCACTAGATGTTTTGCTCCCTACTATCCTCTGACTAACTTTGTTATTATTTATTTAACTCATTTAGTTTCCACAACTGTATTTGGATACAGAAATTTAATCACAGAAAGATAATTAAATTTATTTAAAGGAGTTTAATATTGGTATTAATCATGACGCTATTAACATTATAATTTAATAATCGCTATTAATTGACTTAATCTTATTGTTAACAAATTAATTAGTTGTCTGAAAATTCAGGCTCTTACAATACAGATGTGTGTGTGTGTGTGTGTGTGTGTGTGTGTGTGTGTGTGTGTGTGTGTTCGTATGCTAAAAATTGGGAAGTAGATGCAAGAAAATAGAGCTTTTGAAATAAAATAAAAATACGAAAAAAAAATCAAAGAGAAAGAAAGATGAATAGACAGAAGATTGTGTTACCGTGAAAAATAAAATTTTGTGATTCTAATTTATGCAAAACCCTAGTTAATTTTCTTAATCGTTCACAATCTGTATTTTGTTTTAGCTTAATATAGTCATAATTTGATGTAAATTTTGGGCCAAAGTGTGTATTGTTGGAAATGTAGATGATTTTCCTCTCTTACCCTTATATCGTAGACACATTTGTTAAAAATTTAAACAATTGAGCAACAAAAATGGGACATTGACATTTGTGTAGGAACCAAAGTGAGATTTGATCAAAAATATAGGAGGTTGATTGTCATAATTTCTTATGTAGAGACCAAAGTGGGATTTGACCAGAAATATAGGGAGTTAACTGTCATGATTTCATGTGTAGGTGCCAAAGTGGGATTTGGTGCAAAGTGTAAGTTACCCAGAATATTCACATTAAATAAATTTGACAATGTGAATGTCGAAGTTGATAGTGTGAATGTTCACATTGACAGTGTGATAGAACATTCACACTATCAATGTGAACATTAATGAGCTTCACCCTATTATTATTAGGGATGTTTTGATAACTATGTCACTCATAGTACTTATTTGAATATAAAAAATAATTTGGATTAAGTAAAATATAACTAGGTGAAGACAGATTTATGAATAAATGCCCCTAAAATTAATTAGTATGTTATTTTTTATAATACAAGTGAATAATAAGGGTGTCGTGACCAAATACCTCTATTTTTTTTATAAAAAAAAAAAAAGGTGAACAAACCAGATACCCATGTTTAGATCGTAAAATTCTCACTTCCTTTTATTTTGGGATAATTACAAAAAAAATAAAAATAATAAGTTTGACCATTGTAACAAAATAAACTTTGAGTTTTTACTTTTGTCACTTTAAATCCTAATTTTTTAATTTGTTTTTAATCTAAACCATTTGCCTATTTTTGTTAACTAAAATTGGTTAAAAAAATAGTATTTTAGTTATTAAGCGCAATGTAGGTATACATAAAATATCTAAAATACTC
This sequence comes from Camellia sinensis, assembly GCF_055761805.1. Classification (NCBI taxonomy): domain Eukaryota; kingdom Viridiplantae; phylum Streptophyta; class Magnoliopsida; order Ericales; family Theaceae; genus Camellia; species Camellia sinensis. The sequence continues at coordinate 104,280,235 of NC_138965.1, forward strand.
ATTTTTATTGAGTTTAATGACTAAAATATTCAATTTTTTTTGTCGATTTTACTTAACTAAAATAGGCAATGTTTCATATTGAAAACTCTAACGCCCCGAAAATAATAACACAGATAACTCTCAGCAGATATATAGAAGCTTATTAGTCTCAATCATTCAATATCAAAAGCATTTCCAGAACTATCATTTCATTCATTGACTTCTTTAAACATTACAAATACGTCACTTGCATTAATACATTCGCCAATCCTAGATAATGAATTCATAGCATGTGACCGATACATAGGAACAATAGTAAAAAATTACAAGTTCATACCTTAAAAGTTAAAAGTTTCCAAGACAATACTTGGTTATTTCAAAAGTGGGTTGAAGCCCAATACAAGAAAAATTCCTAAGCTTATACAAAAGACATTTACAAAACAAAACAAAAATAAAATGAGCCTTCAACTCCACAATCCTCCCAAGCTAACCCCTTGGCGAAAGCATACCATCAGCACCTGAAAGTTGGTTTCTACATAAAGTGAGCTAAAGCCCAATAGAGATAAATTTAATGATCTGTATGATGCTTAACAAAGCCATATAGTAAATGCACATGAATGCCATTACCAAAACATGCATTTTGTCTTTCAAACAACACAATGCCATGCTTAGATCCTAATTAATAAACCGTTACGTCCAAAATAAAAAACAGGGTAGTAAATACACGCACTGGAAATCTCCAGGTACGTGTCTACAAGTAGGCTATACAAACACTACCAAAAGGCATTTTACCGGTACTAACCGGAAGGATCGGCACCTAACCGCGCGATTTTCTGGACTTTCACCAAGGATACAAAGGCCAACATAAATAACCACAACCACACCCCCTAACCAGATTCACCCATTGTATTCACCCGTTTTTCTCAAAATGATACATTTCCATGTATAAGGATTAAAACCAAATGTTCAAATGGAAATGCATGAATGAATGGTTTTAGTTAACCTAGTTCTCATGCAATTGCTACAACAATCAATACTATCATCCACCGATAGTCAAAATAGATATATCTATTCAAAAGAAATTTTTCATAATTCAATAAAGGAGTAACAATCACATGTTCAATCTCCTCTTTCCAACTCAACAAGGATAAAAACATTGTTTCACAATCCCAGTAGTTCCCATCCTTATTCCAAATCGAAACTCCCAAGGATTTTCAAAGTTTTTAAAACAATATCTGTTTATTTCAAAAAAAAAAAACCCATTTAAGAGTAATTCTATAAATTCTAATAGATTTCCTCCACAAAATCATTCCAACAATATTCCATACAAAACCATTCTAAATCCCTTCTCTTATAGCCCAATTTAAAAGCAAATCACACCCAAATCTAACCCAAATCAAATTCAAATCTCTCAAAATGCTACACTATTCAAGGAGCACATAACGAAACTAAGTATCATGCGAAAACATTAAAGAAACCCCTATCTTGAACTAGAAGAAAGAGATGAAGAAATCCCCAAAATTGACGGAGACAGAAACTCTAATTTTTCATATTAAAATACTCCTCTCCTTGAGCTCTATCTTTTATCTCAAAGCACAATGGTGGCAAGATTCATGAATTGAGATAGATTAGAAGTTTAAGGTAAGAAATCTAGAAAAAGTGATGTGAAAATGGCTCAGATATTATGTAGAGAAAGGAAAGCAAAAAGTGAGTGAAAAGATCTTTTTTCCGTAGTTTTAAATAGACCGCTCGAGCGTCAGACAAAGAAGATTATTCCCTGTAGAATAGATCGGTCAAGCGACCAAAATGCCGCTCTAGCACAGAATAGAAACTCTCAGTAGTTCAGACTGCAAACAGACCGCTCGAGCGAATAAAATACTGTTCAAGTGAAGAATGACCCACTCCTAGAAGTTCAGACTGCAAACACGGAATCTGAAAGAAACGAGAGACCGCTCGAGCTAACCCAACCCAAACAGGAAAAATCTCCCCAGAAATACTAAGTCACAACCTGTTTCAAACATAACCAACAATCCAAATCTCAACTCTCAATCAACAACATAAGACCAGAACATGTATTAACAGCACCAATAGAAATGAAACTCTAAACCAAAAAGTATGAAAAGATCGAGTCTTAACGCGAGCCGCTATAAAAACAAACCAAAAGTTTAGGGTTTAAATTGATAAAATTAAATATTTAGGATTTATTTTATTATTAGAGTCAAACTCTAATTTTTTTTTCTTTTGTAATTTCTCTTTTATTTTTGAAAACACAAAATAATGATTATTATTATAATAAAATAATAACACCAAAAGATAACTGTTTTGACCCAACTGCAAAATGAATGCTTGTAACGCATGTAATTAAGCATTCAGATTGACTAAATCTGGGGAGATGGGATGTTAAAGTTGTTTATTAAATAAGTTTTAATAAATTAAATGTGTGGTATAGATTTAAAGTTACAAGAATGTAGGCCACGCCCACAATAATTGTGGACAATTAATTATTTTTTTCTCATAATTTTTTCAATAATTTTTTTGGATTTATAATATTATCATTAACAATATCTATTCTCTTGGTCTTGTCTTCTGTGATTAATTTCTCTACGAAAGCACAAATATACATTTTTTTTTTCACAAAGTAATGATAGTGATTTATAAACTATCATTCATAAATAAATTAACAACTAACATGCAACTGTTTAAGTTATTGAGAGTAAATTTTAAAGAGTGATATTTTACCTGGGTATAAAAACGAAAAGGGAAATGTGTTAAATTTTTGAAAAATTTACCTATAAATCTAATATTGAGGAATGATGATCCATTTAATCCTAAGAATTTTTTTAAAGACCAATTAGTCCCATTGATTTCTAAAGATATATTTAATATATTATTTAAAAATTAGATTTACGGTTATACTCTTATTTCTATTATGTTTTCTTCTCTTTTTTTCTTTTGTGCTAAAAAGGTAAGGTATTCAATCTATAGGAATCAAATTTGGGATGGATTTTTATATAAGAATCATTTTTGTTTGAAAAACATTTCAAAAAGAGTACAAAAATAACTTGAAATATGAGATTCTTCAAACATTCTAAAAGGATGTGGGATTCTTCAAACGTTTCAAAAGGAGTACAAAAATTCTTTAGTAAGTTTGGGGCAAATGTATAATTTCAAACTGCAACACTCCAATACAACACTCAAACGTAACACTCCAATGTAACACTCTAAAAAAAATCCTTAGTGTACTTTTTCTAAATGTAACAATCCAATATAGCACTCCAAAAAAATTCCTTAGTGTAACACACAAAAAAACTCTTAGTTTACTTTTCCCAAATGTAACACTTTGTAGACACCCTATTTTTAACCACCCTTAAAACTTGAGCGCCTCAGGTTGATCACTCGATGATCAAATATTAGGTTGTACAAATGGTGCAAGTTCTTTAGCAAAAGAGCTTCGGTTTTCCAACTCCAGAGCCTAGAATCTTGTGCCACCTTTGGACCAAAGCCTGTTTTTTTTTTTTCCAAGCCTGACCACCTAAAGGCATGCAGGCCAACAAGTGGTCGGTTGTCCCTCTCTTGGCCGACCAACCAAGTTTCTTGGCTGGCAGATATTTTGCTGCCAACTGTCCCCCCCATGTGCATGCACTACACCAGCTGTCTCTATATAACTGTGTTCGACAAAGGCACTGGTTTTTCTATATATATATACATGACCACCTCTCTTGAAATTAAGTTAGAAAAAATTCCAAAAGCTCAAAAACTTGAAATTCTCTCTCCCTCTCTATCTTGCAACACACATAAACCTTACCTATACTTCCTAAACCAATATTTTAGCTCTCCTTGCTGAGATTCTTGAGTCTAAATTTCAGCCCTTGAGAGTGAATACTTTGTGGTTTGTGAACAAAGGAGCTACTCCTCTTCAAGAGGTATAACTTGTACAATCCTTACACTACCTTTTCTTACTCGTCTCTTACTGATTTCATACTATTTTGACACTATTTTTATTGGCTGAAACTTGTGGCTTAAAGCTACCAAAGGTGGAGGGGTTACTCACCCTTCTTTGAACCTTGTTCACCAAGCTTTTATCCTTGTGTTTCCCAACTTTTTTTCAACTTTTTACCACTATTTTTCAAAGTATTTCAGAGGCTTAAAATGTGGTTTTGAAGTCCCAAAAATGGAAGGCTTAGCCACCCCTCCTTAGGCTTGCTTACTAGCTTCTTTTCTCCATTATTTTAGTTCATTTCTTCTAGATTTTTCATGTTAATTTCAACACTGTTTTGATGAGTTTTAGGACTTTTTACTTCATTCATGCTTTGTATAGTGTTCTTGTAGAGTTGTAGTCCTCATAGGTTTGGTAGTTTAGGCCTAAGACACCAACCCATTTGAGTTGATAGCCTTTATTTTATGCTTTCGATACTCGTGTTCACACTTGTTATAGCGATTCCGGGTTTTACCCCTTGTTGTACAGTGATCCGAACTTGGTTCCGTGGATGTTAGCAGTTGTTTATATCTTGTTTACGTCTTTTCGTACTTTGTATTTGAGTTATAGGATGTGTTGGGCGTGTTCTGAACAAGTGGGTTGAGTTTTGGTCTCAAATGTAGTTGCCTAGGTTTTTGGTGTTACGCTCGAGCGGATCATTCTACGCTCGAGCGGATCATTCTGCGCTCGAGCGAAGTTTGGTTTTTGGTTGTTTGCTCGAGCGGGCCTTCTTGCGCTCATCTCGTCTCCCTGTAAAACTTCTGCAGGTGTGTTTTTCGCGCTCGAGCAGGTTTCCTACGCTCGAGCGGGTCGCGCTCGAGCGGGTATCTTGGCGCTCGAGCGGGTAGTGCTTTGTCTGTGAAAGTTCTGGGAGGGAGAAATCTACGCTCGAGCGGACTGGTTTTTGCGCTCGAGCGGATGTATTTCATTCTTGTGTCTTGGCGCTCGAGTGGGCTTTCTTGAGCTCGAGCGTGTCCAGATTTTTGTGCTTGACGCTCGAGCGTTTTATTCTCCGCTCGAGCGGGTCATACGTATATGAGTCATCTGTTGGGTAATTTTAAATCACTTTTTACATTTCCTTTCTCTCTCTTACTTTTCCAAAATCGTTTTTGAGAGCCTCTCTCTCTAGGATCTCCCTTCTCTCTAGGGTTTGATCTAGTTAGAGTGTCTCCCTATCCTTCGGCCTTTGTAAAAAGTGTGTTGATTGTTGAGAGCTACGTTTTGATTCGAGAATCTTGGTGTTTGGAGCATTTTCGTTTTCTTCATCTTCTCCGATTGAGCTCTAAGTTCGAGGTAGGGATATCCTACTCCTCTTTACGAGCTTTGTCTTTAAATTTTAGCATTTTGATATATTGGGGGTTGTTGGGTAATTTTGAGAAAGTTTGGGCCTTTATGTAATTTTACAAAAGAAGGGGTTTTACTTATATAAACCTATATGCATGTTTAGCATGGAGAAATGAGATAAATGTTGGGTTATTGATAGAAATGGAACCTTAGGGTTGTTTTGTTAATTATGGGAAATGCCCTAATTACATTGATGAATTAATTTGTGATATTAATTTTGAGAAATGAGAAGTTGAATTGAGAATGTTGAAATTGGGAACATATGGGATTAAGGGGTGTAGTTGGATCATTTATCACTCACCTAGTTGAAATGTTGATATTTTATCCATTTGGTGTATTTATTTTCTGTTTACAAATAACTGCTTTGGGCTATCGGTGGAGGATAATCTTGATTGTTGTAGACAATGCATGATGATTAGGCAAACTAAAACTAATCGATTGAGTATGCTATCGAGTATAGCGGTTGGAATAATACATTAACTTTATGTATTGATTGATTATGTATATGATCTATGTTTATATACATTGTGTGTGAGAGGAGATAGGGGATGTACTCCACGGTTTAGGGGAAGATAGGGGATAGACCTCTAAACCGGATTTTGTGTGACATTGATACAGCACTACAATGTGTATCAAGTGTGGATTATGGAAGTGTTTGAATTGATTTGATATAGCACTAAAATGTATATCGTTATCAATTGTGAAGTATAAAAGTGTTCCTATGTGTTATTGATACAACACCAAAATGTGTATCCATCATGAATTTTGAAAGTGTTTTAAAGATGAGTCTTAATCTCATTAAGTTATTTGGCTAGGTTCTAAACCTTGTTTTCAAACTCAAAGTTGAGAAAGAAATAGGAAATGAAATGTAACATAGACTTAAATGTCATGAAACTGTAACGTATTATAGGTGGAAATATAAGTGTGGACCATCTATCGAATGCTGTTATTTTAGTCTTTATTTATAGTTGGTTTAGTATATTTCTACTGGGCTGTGGCTCACCCTATATGGAACATCATTTTCAGGTACAGGTAGCATGCCACCTCCAAGGACATAGCTTGGGAGGCTTGAGACTGTTGGGCTGTTTTTTGTTTTTGATTGTATTACATGTATAGCAAGCCAAGGGCTTTCTGTGTATAGAGTTAGTACTCTCTTTTTGTAACCAAGTGTTGACTTGGAAAGTTGTAAGCCCATAGGGCATTTACTTTTGATGTCAACATGCAATACATTTTGTAAGACTACTCTGATGGAATATATTTATGCTTTATTCACTTATGTTTAAGCATGCTATTGTTGGATGATTTATGAGTTTATTTTGAGGGTGTTACACTTGTAACAATCATCTCTGCACTCTCCCTCCTTTCCTGGTTTTCTTTGTTTGAGAGTTTTTTCAAACCAGTGTTGTTTATGCATGAGAAAGAGACCTTTCATGTTTAATGGATTAATCTTTTTGGGTGGTTCATTACCAAGGTATTACATCTCTCTCTTGTCAAAAATAATTTCTTGTTTGACACTTCCCTCCTTTTAGTGGACTAAACTCTCATTTTTGGACTAATTGATTAAAGCATGGAAAGGTAATTAAAAGAGACTAATAAAATTGGACTAAAAGAGATGTAAGAAGAAAAATTGGTTTGGGTTAAATTAGACGTTAATTGATCTCATTGAGTCTTAAGTCATTTCATACTTTCTAGTGATGACAATGACTCAAGAATCAAGGTCTACCACATCCCTTGAGGTAACTCCATGATAAGAAGGAGGTTTTGTTGGTCTTTGTTTTCCATTTATTAAGACTTTGTCCTATTGATTCATAGACCATCAAGCAATGAGTTTGCGTCAATTGATGATTTGTGAATCGGGTCTACCCCTTCCTTGATTTGTTTCATGACAAGGAGAGGCAAAAATGACAAACATTCTGACCAAGCAGTGCCAATTTCATGGCAGAACAAAGTAGAGGCAGGAGTTAAAATAGATCATTTTTCTGCCTGCAAAACAGAACAGTTCTGGCAGCAAAACAAAGGGATTTTTCGGGTGGAAATTCATGTTCATGCATATGCAATCCCTTATTTCCCGCGACTTGTGAATTAGTGCATTAATAATAGTGTGTCGTAATTAATTACTTAGATTCATTCGAACTTGTAATACTTAGTTAATTTAGCTTGTTAATTCATTTGGATTTGTAATAAGTAGTTAATTCAGACACTTGGACATTCGGACCCTCCTGTGCGAGGACAAATATGTAATAATGTGTGTATGTCTTCCAACCCCCATTTCTTTCTCTCTTTTATTTACCCTCTTATGATGGATTGCATATAGCATCATGTTTTCGTTAGCATTTCCCATGACTTGTATCCATTCTTTTTGTACGCATGAAAGGTTTGACTCATCATACTAAGTTATGTCAATTTCAAATGCCTTACTTGAATACGTGTTTTGTCGCATGATTAAAATTACTTCACATGCCATGCTAGTAGCCGAGCGTATTAATTGCATGTTGTATGTATTGCATTAGTCATGTTGCATTACTTAGGATCATGTATTTTTCTGTTTATTTTTGTTTCCTCTGGTTTGCCTCGGAGTACTAGGTGAGTGGTTCTGCTTTAGCATATTGCATATGTGTGAATGTTGCAATTTCAAGCATGTTTTACTATGAGGCTAAGTGCTTAATTGAGATATCTCTTGAATGTCGGTAGATGGCGGCTTTTGCTTAAGTTGGAATAATTTGATAAATGTACATATGAGATCGCATTTTTTTAAAAAAAAGAAAGAAGTGGTGCCTATTCAAACACTTTTTCAAAACACATATGAAATCAAAGCGTTCCAACTTTTCTGAATTAGTCTATATTTGTGTGCAACACATAGTAACAATAGCATAATAATCGGAATAAGAGCATATAATGTAAAAAAGAATCATATCATGATTAGTAGAAGCTGATCTTTGATCGGGTGAGTGGGATGCTCAATTCGTGACCTTCCCCTCTCATATCTAAGTTCTCAAGCCAAGACATTATGGTGATGACGGACTAATGGCCTTTAGTACGAGTCACGGGGTTTCCTAAATTTTCAAAAATATTTAGGTGGCGACTCTGAAATCTGGCAATGTAGTCCATTTTTGAAATCTTTCAAAATCGATTTTCTAAAATTGTTTGCCGCATTTGGACTCTTTTGTGTTCATCCATTTCGCATTGCACTTGTGGAACCAGATTCAGAATCACAAGAGTCCGAACTGTAGGGCTATCGTATCTAATGAGACTAAACCCCTCTGAGGAGCATAAAAACAAAGCTACACACTCCCATATAACACTCCAAAAAAAGGATGTAGAATTTTTCTAACCATTCCAAAAGAAGTACAAAAAATCCTTAGTAAGCTTTGGTATATAACGCCCTAAGTTTTAATTACATGAAAACATTACTAAAGCCTTTAATTTAGGTCCATTTTTTTTTATATGTCTATTACCCTTGAGTAATAGAAATAAAATAATACATGTTCTCTCTCTGAATGAATATTATAATGACAACAATACATGCCAATCTCCTACTGTGAAGCTACAAATGAATAAATAAAAATATAGGATCCATTTCCTTTACATCTACTATGAAGTTATACAAAGGGACTCAAGGACTCCATAACTCTTCAATCAAAGAATCCAAACTTTCTTCCTATAAAAAGATTAAACAACGAAGGGGTGAACATTAATGCCTAGTAGGAATCTCATAATTCTGAATCAATAACTAACACATAAATAGAAATGATCATGCATGTAGGGTGATACTATATAGTAGGGTGACATTTTATTATTCTAAAATATCATAAGTAAGGTACCGTTTTCTTAAAAAAAATTATTTAAACGCTTTTAAGAAAAATCTTCAGCCATTAAAAATTACCCCTTAATCTTAGAAAATCATAGATCCTTGTGAAACAAACATATTTGAGAAACAACATCATTTAGAAATTATTAACCAATTCCCAAGATATTTCTCATTTAATTTCCATTTTTAATATTCCTCTTTTTTTCTCATTCTTCCTTTCTACTCATTTTATTTATTTAGAACTTCATAACTTTAAGTTCAAGTTCCCTTTTTCATTCACTAACAATTCTCCTATACTCAATTCACACCGTTATTTACACTCTCAAATTTCATTTTTAGATAACACAAGATTAATAAACCCCTGTCAATTCACTCTCTCATTCATTTACAGAACAACACTCATAATTTACCTTTGTTGTCAACACTAATTCATTAAGTTCACCATCACCAATCCATAATCCCCTTATCCATTTTTAGGTTCCATTCTTTACAAATAATGTCTACGTGCATTTCCTCTTTATATCAAGTCACACATCAATTTGCAATTTCACAGATTCATCACAAGTCACAAATAACATCATCAACTCAACATACTTCTTAACACACATCTCAACATAATCCACCTTTTGCCGACTTACTATGGCGGGATAGCGGGCACCCAATCCATAACACTTTCCATATTTCATCGGCTATTATATGGCGGGAAGTGAACTCCCAAAAACTATTTTCTCAAAAGCCATTTTCTTCCAAGAACCACATTTCTCCAAAAACCATTTTTCCACTTTTTAAAACCATCCCCCACATTTGCCGGCTATTATACGATAGGACGTGAGCACCCAAAACATTTTCGAAAACCATCCGTTTTTCCACTTTTGCTGGCTATTACACAGTAGGACTGTGTGGACACCCAAAAATCATTTTTCCACTTTTGTTGGCTATTATATGGCAGGATTGTGTGGACACCCAAAAATCATTTTTCTCGTATTCATCCAGCGATAAGCCTAGGGCAACTGGGTACCTTTATTTCAGAACCACCCCACATTTGCCGGCTATTATACGGCGGGATGTGGGCCCCCAAAAACATTTTCAACTCCCCGCACGGGTACCAACACAACACCACCCAACACAACTCCACTCATCTCAACGCAACATAACTCGACTCAATACAACCCAACGTAACCCAACGTATCCCAACGCAACACACCCCAACACCATTCAACACAGCTTAACACAATCCAATACGATTCAACATAATCAATACGATTCAACATAATTCAACACAATTCAACATGACTCGATACAATATAATTCACCACCACACAATGCAATTTGACATAATTCAAGGTAAATTCTTAAATCCCATTTCAACATTCCATCACCAAGTTTATGTCATCCATATCATTAACAAATCTTTTCTCCCAAATTTCATTTCAAATTATAGCATGATTTACAATATCCATAATAAAGGTTCAATCGTTAATTTTTACATAATTTTCAAACACTTCCAAAATTCAATTAAACTTGTATATATATATAATTCAATCTATCAATTTCATAATTCTACTTTCAATTTAGACAAAAATCATTAATTATCCTCATGAGTCAACTTAGGGTTTTCAAGAAAAATCAAGACTTTCAAGAAAAATTCAAACTTCTCACACCCCTACTTTTTATTCCAATTTTCCTATTGATTATACACCTAATGTTCACAATCCACAATCTTAACCCAACAATTGAACCCCAACACTTCAAACCCTAAGCTCTTAATCTCATGATGTAACACTTTATGCTTAAAAATGTAGATTTTGTATTTATATAATCAAAATACCACAAATCTATCTATTAATGCAAGTATTGAAGGAGAACTAGGACCCCTACCTCAAGGATCAAGCAAGAAAGCAAAGCTCAAGAAGAATCCTTCGCAATTTCGAATTCAAAGTGGTTGAAAATGTTGAGCTTCAAGTATTCTTCACTTTTGGTAAGAGATCTTGGCCAAATCTTTGAGAAATGAAAGCTATTTGGGTTAAGAAATCAAGGGTTTTCAGACCTAGGACGAAGGGAAGGAATAGGAAAAAGGAAAGTGCGAAGAATGATCTAGAAACTCACTTTTTAAGTTGTTGAATTCGCGCAGTCCGCTCGAGCGCCTCTTTTCCCGCTCGAGCGTACCTGCTTCCAGCACAGATACTAAAACTTCAAACGGGTATAACTCTTCCATCTGGACTCCGTTTTAGGTCGATCTTATGTCCAAATCAAAGGCCTGGAAACAAAATTTCCAATGGTTCAAGCCACACACTGAAATTCAAAGTGTGGAAAAAGAAAACGGCAAAAGGGTGACGGTTGTTTGTAGAAAAATTATTCGAATTAAAGTTTTTGGTCCAATCTTACTTTACCATCATGTTACCACTTCGACCAATGTCCCAAAATAAAACAAGGAGGCTCCAAACATAATAATAAAAATGTCAAGAGCAATCGCACTAGTCCCAGAAATTCAGACTCAACCAGGCAGACCGCTCGAGCGTCTAATCTTACGCTCGAGCGAGCAGACCAACAAAGCCAACCCGCTCGAGCGGAGGGAAAAATTATAGATCGTTATATGCAAATGTGTAATTTCAAACTGTGAGTGTTACGTTTGGAAAAAGTATATTAAAGAGTTTTTTAGTATTTCTGTGTGTGTCACATTGAAGTATGTTACATTGGAATGTTATGTTTGAGATTACATTGATTAAAGTGTCATTTTTTAGAAAAGTACACTTGGAGTTTTTTTAGAGTGTTATGTTGTTACATTTGGGAAAAGTACACCAATGAATTTTTTAGTGTGTTACATTGGAGTGTTGCGTTGTTGGAGCGTTACATTGGAGCGTTATGTTTTTGTTCATTATGTAGGATTTATTTTAGAATGAGGAAAAATCTAAAACCTCTATAGTGCAGATTGCCCAAATGTGTAATTTTACATTTTGAGAAACCCACTTTTATACCTAAAAAATTAAACCCAAACACATAAGTGACTACCCTTTTGTGTGACTTTCACTTTAATGAGACCTTTGGGTTTATAAGAAAAAAAGGAAGGACTAAACAGTTCACATGATCATACTTTGGGATTTATTAGTGCTTCACCCTAATTTTTTTTCTTCATTTTCCTTGCCTTTTCATTTTCATTTCCAAATGCTTATAAAAAATTTTGACCCAAACATAACCTAAGGGTGACCAATTGCCTCTGTAATTTTTTGTGTTTAATTCAAGGTTTGATGAGGCAATGGGAAACTTTAAAAATTAATATAGAACTTTGTTAGTGTATGTAGACACCCCATTTTTGACCGCCCTTAAGACTTGAGCGCCTTAGGTCGATCACTCAATGATGAAAGATACGTTGTACAAACGTTCAACTTCCTCAAGAAGAAAAGCTTCTAATCCCAACCTTACACCCCATTTTTTACCAAAACTATTTTAGACTTTAAAACCCTCTTTTTCAAAATATTTTTCCAAATGTTTTTACAATGTTCCGAGGCTCGCATTTAGTTTAAAATATTGCACTTTTCGATAAACCGAGCAAGGACAAAGTGGAAATAAATGAAGGGAGGTGAACTCTTTGGAAAATATTTAAAACATCTTATTTATAGGTTTGGAGTTAAAGGAAATAGGAGGGGAGGGAAGAAAACTAGTTGGGAGAAAGGTTGGGCACCAATCTGTTAGGACAAAAATGAGTAGCCTTCACTAAAATAGGCATATATCTTTGCATACTTAGAATTTAGATGGGAGGCCACCACCATTGGAAAGTACACTTTTGGGGCTTTAATTTAGACTCAAGAATGACCTAAAACCAAGTCCGGATGAGGGAAATATGCCCGTTTGAAGTCGGGCTTAAAAACATATTTTTGTCTGGCCGCCCACTTTTAGTGGCCTATCGGCCACTTGTGTCAAAAAACAATTTTTGTAGATATTTGTGCCAACTGTCTCCCATAGGTTCATGCATGATACCAGCTGTCTATATACATATATTTTTGACCTAGACACATGTTTTTCTAGGTGAGAAAAAACTCCAAAACTTGCATAGCACTCTCTCTCTCTCTCTCTTTCTCTCTCTCTCTCTCTTTATCTTGCAACCTGCACACTCTTGCTCTACACTTCTTAAACCAAAAATTTAGCTCTTCTTGCTGAGGTTCTTGAGCTCAAATCTCAGCCCTTGAGAGTGAGAACTTGTAGATTTATTAACAAAAGAGTTACCTTGCTTCAAGAGGTATAATTTTGAGCATCTCTTCACTACTTTTTCCTTATCTTTTCTTACTGTTTTTAGACTATTTTTCAACTTTTTTTTATGGGCTGAAGCTTGTAGTTTAAGGCTATTAAAGGTAAAGGGGTTAATCACCATTCTTTGAACCTTGTCGCCTAAGCCTTTACACTTGTGTTTCCCATCTCTTCATCAACATTTTTTGAGCTTTTTACCACTGATTTTTAGAGGTTTTTAGAGATAAAAATGTGATTTTGAGTCCCAAAAATAGAGGGGTTAGCCTCCCCTTCTCGTGCTTGTGCGCTAGTTTTAATCCCTCAATATTTTAGCTTGGTGTTGTAGCTGTTTTTGTCTTCATTCTAGCACTTTTTTTTTACTGTGTTAGTATTGTTTTTATGAGTTAGCTTCATTCATACTTTGTATAGTATGCTTGTAGTGTAATAGTCCTCATAGGCTTGGTGGTTTAGGCCTTAGTCACTAACCTATTTGAGTTGATAACATTTATTTCTTGATTTCCCTACTTTTATTCACCTCTAAACATCTCTGCAATCTCCTTCCTTTCTTAATTTTTTCTCTTTGGTTTGAGAGTTGCTTCAAAAGGAGCGTTGTTTAAGCTTGAAGGGTGATATTGTGTTTAATGGTTTAATCCCTTTGGGGGTTCATTACCAACGACATGATCTCCCTTTCATGTCTAAAACAACATTTGGTTTGACACTTCTCTCTAATAATGGACTTAAAGCTTATTATTGGACTTAATTGACTAATGAATGGAAGGTAATTAAAATGAAGTAATAAAACTTGGACTAAAATGAAACAAGATAATAAAATCAAGTTTGGGGTTCAATCGGACGTTAATTGAACCTATTGAGTCTTGAGTCGTTTCATACTTGTTAGTGATGAAAACGGTTCAAGAGTCAATGTCAACCCATTCCCTTGATCAATCCATGATAGGGAGGAGGTTTTGTTGGTCTTTCCTTACCATTTATTGAAATTGTATCCCTTGATTCATAAGTCATCACGCAATGAAATTGCGCCAATTAATAGCTTGCGAATCGAGCCTACCCCTCCTTTGACCTGTTTGATGATAAGGAGAGGCAGGGTGGACAGACATCTCTTGAGAATGCTCTGTTTGTTATCTATTGCAGCAGAAACCCAACATTAGTGAGCTGTAGGCCACTATTAGTGGCTGGCCGACCATCACTTCTGGCCTACCGGCCACTTTTGTCCACCAAGTAGTACCCTCATTTTTTACAGAATAGAGCAGAGGTTGAGGTAAAACAGTGCAAGTTTATGGCTTCAAAACAACCCTATTGATAGCAAAACAAACGCATCTTCGGGTGGAAAATCCGCGTGCATGTATAAGTCATCCCTCGTCTCTCGGGACTCGTTAAATTATGCTTGTAGCAATTAATTAATTAAGTTGATTAATGATGTTTTGTAGTCAATTAATTAGTTTAAGTTCAAATTTGTAATTAATTAAGTAGAATAGCTTAAATTTTGTGTAGTAATTAATTAGCTAAAGTAGTTAGTTAATTCGTGGTATTGTAATAATTAGCTAGTATAGTTAATTTATTTCATTTGATTTGTAATAGCTAGTTAATTAGCTTAGTTAGTCCATTTATTTGGACCCTCTTGTGAGGGCAAATATGTAATAATATGTATGTCTTCTAACCCCACGTCTTTTTCCTTTTTATTTACTTGCTTATAATAGGTAGTTTAGAACATCATGTTTCTTTTAGCATTTCCCATGTTTGCATCCATTTGTCTTGCATGAATTGAGGCTCGGTTTATCAGTCTAACAAGCATTGTCGTGTATTACTTCGTTGAATACGTGTTTAAAACGGATGCTTTCAAATTGATTTACATGTCATAATTAGTAGCCAAGCCTATTAAGTGCATTTTTGCATGTGTTGCATTAGGCATTTTGCATTAGTTAGGACCATGCATCTTTCTAACTAGTTTCTCTTTTGGCTCGCCTCGAGAATTGGGGTAAGCATTTATTGCTTTAGCATATTGCATACATGTGATTGTTTTCATGTCAAGCATGAATACCATGAGGTTAAGTGCTTAAGTGATATATCTATTTGAATGCCTGTGGTTGAATTGGAATAATTTGATTGATGTACATTTGAGATCACTTTTTCAAGTGGTACATATTCGAAACAATTTTTAAAAACAAACTTGAAATCAAATGTTTCAAGTTTTGCAAATTAGTCTATACTTGTGTTCAACACATAGTAATGTTATAATCGGAATAAGAGCATATAATGTAAATAAGATTCGCATCATGATTAGTAGAGGCTAATCTTTGATCGGGCAAGCAGGGGTGCCCAATTCATGACCTTTCCCTCTCGTACCTAAGTTCCCAAGCCGAGACAACTTTGATGATGATGGATAGGTGGCCTTTGGCACGAGTCTTGGGTTTCCTAAATTTTCCAAAAATATATAGGTGGTAACTTTGTATCTTGCAAAGTAGTCCATTTTTGACATTTTGATTCAAAATCGATTTTCCAAAAGATTTGTCGGATTTGGACTCTTTTATGTTTATCTATTTCACATTGCACTTGTGAGATCAAATTCAGAACCACGGGAGTCCGAACTGTAGGACTAGTCGTATTCGAAAGGAGCACAAAAAGTCAAGCTACAGTGTACGTTTTTTTTTTTTTTTTAAATTTCTTTTACTACAAATTTCAATTTACATCATTTAATCTAATCTTACCTAACTCAAGGAGAACAAAATGGGGTTGGGAACTTTAGCCCTGAACAACTTATAAGTAGGGGTGCAAAATCGGCTCACCAGCCCGTGGCCTATTTAAAGCCTGCTCGTGGCTTGGAGCGAACCGGCCAAGCCTGAGCTCAAGGCCAGCCTTGTGCCTGGGTCTGGGTTGTATGTTTTGGGGCCTGGCCTAGCTGGAAGCCTGGCCTACCGGTCCACTTTAAAGCCCAACAGACTTAATGTCATTTTCAAGCTATTTTAGTGGAAAATATATATATAATTTTGGTGAAAAAAATAATAAATGTAGCACTCAAGAAAATTTCTTTTTCTTTCTCATCGCTCGAGCAATGGAATTATCGCTTGAGCGGTCTTGCGAGAATTGTTGGCATGGCTTGGTAATGGAGTTGGTTGTTGATTGTAAACTTGTGCGAGATGATTAATTATAATGGGATTGGTATGTGTGTATGATAATTGGAAATGGAGAATTGAACTGTATAAGTTTGAAACAATGGAAATGAATTGAATTGTTTTATATGGATTAGTTATTTAATATGTGTTAAAATAAATGTAGATATATGTATATATTGAAGTTAGACAGATTATGGTGGAACAATGGCTAGTTGTGAGCTAAAAGGTAGGATGTGTGATCATTGGCAGTGCATGGTTCATAAACCTAAGATCTTTAGGTAATGTTAAAAAAAAAAAATTATTTGAAATTATACAAGAATGGTAAGAAGATAAAAGGAGTTTTCTTTGAAAAGTTAGTGGATTTTCATTAGGAATGTATTATCTATGTATATTTTATTTTGTGTATAAAGGCACATTATTTATTTATGTATCATTCTTTAACATTCATGATCACATATATTTATCGATCTTATTGTTGAGAATCATTGTAGATTCCTACCGGACATATTTGTTCATCCCACGTTGTTTTCATCATTTTCAAGAAACAGAGTCGGAAACACCAGTTGAAGATTTAGAAGTCCATTTTCTTTTGTGTAATTGGTATATAATATGTAAATAAAAATATGTTGTAATTTGGGATTGACGAGTGTCTACTCATGTAATTATTTGTTTTAAAATGTTTCAATGTCAACCTTGGGCACCTTCTATTTACTCCAATGTAATTATTACCAATGAATGTATATAACTGAACTTAAATTAAAGGTTTTGATAATATATCTAGGTGATACAATTTGGAGCGTGACAATAAATAAATAAATGGTCAGGCTCGGCCTA
Organism: Camellia sinensis; assembly: GCF_055761805.1. NCBI lineage: Eukaryota > Viridiplantae > Streptophyta > Magnoliopsida > Ericales > Theaceae > Camellia > Camellia sinensis. The sequence continues at coordinate 104,297,525 of NC_138965.1, forward strand.
GGCTTGGTGGCCCTGCCCGCCAATCCGCCTGCCAATCCGCCTGAGGCCCAAGTACCCTTTGGACCTGGGCTTGGATCTGGGCTGAGATTTTAAGCAAGTGGGCTAGCTTGACCAGGCCCGATTTTTGGCAGGGCCTGCTAGGCCCAACGGCGGGCTGGGCCAAGCCATTGTTATACCCATACCTATAAAATCTCAGTCTGTTGAGTTTCGTATTTCAACTATTATTTAATAATTTATACAGATAGTGAAACGGTAAAGAGACAAACTCTAGAGTAACGTCTTGTACATTTAGCTGATACTTATAATTTATAAGTGATAAAAAATAATAATGATAATTAAATTTTTTTATTTTATGAAAGCATTCTTTAATGATTGCCAAAGAAGGCCTTCCCCGTCAAATTCGGATTTGGGGTGCCTGCTGTGCACCCACGCACAGCAGGCACAGCTGTGAACCAAAACGACAACGTATCCTCTGATTTGGAATTTTGGAGTTGTTACTTGCAACCAAAACAGCTGCGTTTCTTTATGAACCCTCCACAAGGCCAAAAGTTATATATAGAAGATTTGATAAGACGGTTTAGTTATTATTATGAGCTGGTTTGGGAAGTTGGAGTTTTTTTTTAAAATATTCTTGAAAAGAAAAAATTATTTAGGGAATTTATCCACTTTTTAAATTATTTGGATAATTAATTTATTTTTTGAAATCGTATTTTAAAAATGTAATTTTGAAATTGAAATTACATTTTTAACATGTAATTTTCTTTTGAAATCACAGATTGAAAATGTAATTTATGATGACATGGTGAAATTGCATATTCAACATGCGATTTGGAGTCTCTTTCTATACTTAATGGTATCTCTGTATCTAAATAAAAATTCGCTTTCATATAGTCGTTGTGTTCTAACTCAACAATACAAAATAAACGATTCAGTTGATTAAAAAAAACTTGTAATAAGTCATACGAGTCCGAACAACACATTCGCAATTCAATTTTTGACGCAATAATTTTGCAATGATTTAAGATTAAGGCCTCGTTTGGGAACATGCTATTTCAGTAACTTTTTGACCAAAATATGAAGTAAAAAAAACTTGCATGTTTAGAATGACTTTTTAGTTTTTTACAAAAAGTAGAGAGAAAATTGAATTTTTGACTTTTTAGTATAAGTTATAGGCTTTTTGATTTTTTTTAATAAATTTTTGACTTGTAAACAAAAATTATTACTTACCAAACGAGGCCTAAATTATCCAATTAATAGATTTTGGGATTTGTTACTCATTCATTCATTCAAACTTTTGCAAGATTATTTATAGGGCAAATTACACAAATAGTTCCTATAGTTTGAGACTTGTGTCACTTTGGTCCCTGACTTTTCAATTGTGACACATTTGACCTTGAATTTTGAATCTTGTTCCAAATAAGGGCAATTGAATATATAATTAGATTTTTCAAGGGTAAAATTGTCAATTTGATAAAATATAAACTAATTTGACAAAAATAAATGTCAAACAAATATTTTTGAATTTTAAAAAATTATTTCTACCTACTAAAAATAAAATTATGTAAAATTGATAAATCTTTTAGACATTTATTTTTTTTTACCAAATTAATTTTTATTATATATTTGGATGATGATCATGTAAAATTAATTTAAAAAAAATAATCATGTAATTTTTATTAATTTTACATAATTTTATCATTGGTGGATAAAAATAATTTTAAAAAAATTAAAAATATTTTTTTGACATTTACTTTTGTCAAATTAGTTTATATTTTATCAATTTGATGATTTTACTCTTGAAAAATCTAATGATATTTTCAATTGTCCTTATTTGGAACAAAATTCAAAATTTAGGGTCAAATGTGTCACAATTGAAAAGTTAGGGACCAAAGCGACACAAGTCCCAAACTATGGGGACTATTAGTGTAATTAATCCTTATTTATAAAAAAAACTTATTCAGAATAACCTAATGCAAAGCAGGGAAGCCAGACCCCTAGTATAGGTTGGTTTGGGAAGTGGGTTGGCTTTTTGGTTTTTTAACTTTTTGACTATTTTAACCTGAGACTAAAAAGTCTCGTTTGGGAAGAACTTTTTGACTTTTTATGAGAGAAAGAATGTAATGATTATGAATTAAATGTGATATTTTATCTTGTTAAATTAAAAAATCTATTTTATTTTTTATGACTATTTTAGCTAAAAAAATCCCAAACCTCAACTTCCCAGAGTTTTTTTTTTAATATTCTAAAAAAAAAAACTATTTAGAAAATTGACCAATTTTTCAAACTATTCGAGAAACTAACCTGTTTTTGAAATTATATTTTGAAAATGCGATTTTAAAATTGAAATTACATTGTCAACATGCAATTTCATCTTGAAATTGAAAATGCGATTTCAATTGAAAATCGCATGTTGAATATATAATTTCACCATGTCATCATAAATTACATTTTCAATCTGTGATTTCAAAAGAAAATTACATGTTAAAAATGTAATTTCAATTTCAAAATTATATTTTTAAAATACGATTTCAAGAAATAAATTAATTATCCAAATAATTTAAAAAGTGAATAAATTCCCTAAATAATTTTTTCTTTTTAAGAATATTTAAAAAAAAAACTCCAACTTCCCAAACCAGCTCATAATAATAACTAAACCGTCTTATCAAATCCTCTATATATAACTTTTGGCCTTGTGGAGGGTTCATAAAGAAACGCAGCTGTTTTGGTTGCAAGTAACAACTCCAAAATTCCAAATCAGAGGATACGTTGTCGATTTGGTTCACAGCTGTGCCTGCTGTACGTGGGTGCACAGCAGGCACCCCAAATCCGTCAAATTCACCTCCGCCAGTTGGAATATCAAAGCATTGTTTAATTATTTAATTAATATGGGTAAAATTGTGATTTTGTTGACAGATTCTGTAAAAGATTGAACATTAATTGGTACAAAACATAAGCAATTTACTCGGTTCTTCTTGGTGCAGTTTATTGAAAATTATTTATAATATTTTTTAAATTTTAAAAATTGAGTTAAAATATTTGGTACAATTCTAACATACAATTGTTTTTTTTTTAATACAAAAATAACTTAAATAAATTCTTAAAAAAACAATTATTGAGAAACTAGTATATGAATATTTTTAACCTTTGTTTTCTTATTATCTATTTTTAATTTACAATACATTGTACCAAATTAAGTTCTCTTCCAAACCAAATACAATTGTCATGGATTACATAGGTCAAATGTAAAAATATGTGTACATAGTAACCTATTTAAAATTGCTACAACTAGGAAAAACTAGGACAAGAATGGATTCTCCTCAATAATTACAATCTATCTAATGGAGATGATGTTATTATTTTCTTTTATATTACATACTGTACGGGGAGGAAATAATTCTCCTCGTATAATCCTGTTGACCAAGTCCACGCTCCTCCGTACGACGTCGCTTTGTCACCTGAAAACACAAACGTGAGCTAGCCGGCGGGTGTGTGCCGGAAACCTCTCCGATGCCTAAGTCAGAAAACTTGACAAATAGACAAAGCTCTAAGTTCTCAAAAAGATTGTGTTCAATTACCTCCTCCAAGGTGATGCTTGTGAGCTTTTATAAGTTTCATATGGCACAATCCTAGTAGGACTTGTATTTCTCCATACAGAGTCCTCCTAGGATTCAATCTCTTAAGGATAATGCTTATCCTTTTACACCCTCCCCCACTGCTCAAACCAAGTGGGATGGTTTTCTTTACGGCCGAACTTCCTTTCGACCGAAGTAAACTTGGCTATATCGAGTCACAGAAGGCCGAACTATCCTTAGCTCGGTCCTCTCCTCCAAATCTTTACTTCGGCTGCCCTGTTCAACCTTGATGCGCTTAGATCAGACTTCCAAGTAACAAGTTCTGACCGACCTAACCATTGTAAGTCACGACCGGACTAACTCTGAGATCGGCCTAACTGTGAGTTGCCTCCAGACCGGAGTAGTTTTACTCTTTCTTGGGCCGAAGTAACTTTGTCTTCCCAAGGCCGGAGTAGCTTTACATCCATGAGCCGAAGTAACATTTACTTCTCCCAGCCGGAGTAACATTGCTCTCTGGGCCGGAGTATCCTTTACGGCCTTCTTACTTAGTCCTTCGCGTTTTTGGGCCTCAAAGCCCAACTTGCAGCTCGGCCCAATTTTTCCCAAAAATTACCCTCTCAATTGCCCCTTAATTCCATCTGCATAGCATGATTGGGATTACCAGTCCACTGGCCGAGCTAGTGTCGTTTTAAGCTTTTCCAGCCGAGCTAAAAAATACTTTAGCCTCTCCAGCCGAGCTAAAAACTCTCGAGTTTTAAGCCGAGCTAATTTTACTCCTGGCCATGTTTTGTCCGGTCAAAAACGTCTCTTCAATCATAATGTCTGTAACGCTTCCCATTCTTATGACACGTGGCATGTTTTGGTTGGCTAAGGACGGCTGTCACGCCGTCTTTCGTACTTCGTGAAATTCGAACAGTCCCGCCCAAATTTTGGGCTTTCTAACAAAATCAATCCCTGAGGCTAGGGTCCCCTCACTTTTGCCATTTCTCCATCTTCTCTCTCTGTGTTCTTGCTGCTCGTGCTCTTTCTTTACTGCGACAGTCTTCATCTTCAGTCCTTCCTTATTTAATTCTGGTAAGCAAATCCATTTTCCCTTCATGTTTTTGCTTTTACATTCGTTTTGTGCAACTGTATATCTAGTTTTCGTATGCTTTTGCGAAACATTTCTTCCATTTATCTGCTCTGCTTTTGTACTTTCTATGAAGAAACCAGTAGAACTTGTATGTGTATGAACTATTTTGTAGGAATCTTAGATCCAAAATCACCTAGCAACCGGACTAGAAAACTGTTTGTGTTATGTATGTGGATAGATTCTGAACATAACCGAACTAGAACTTGTAGGAATATCAGTAGTTTCTTCTGACCCACTCTAGCCAAGATAAGATCACCGAACAAGCTTGCTCATACCGAACTCGGTACTTCGGTCTATAACCGAGCTAAGATTTTGGGGCCAAGCCGGCTTTCTTAGTTCTCAAACCGAACTCAGAAAGCCGCCCCTGAGAGCTCAACCGAAGTAATTATACTGTAACCGTTTTAGGCCTTGGGACTAAACCAGCTTTCTTAGTTTCTTAGACCGAACTCAGGAAAGCTGCCCCTAGACGTTAAACCGGTCTAAACTGCTCAAAAATCGAGCTAAGAAACCTTCTGATGAGCCAAGGTAGAACCAGCCAACTAAGCCGAAGTAGGATTTGTATATCTTGCTTATAATTTTGTAGCGCGGTCCAACGATCTGTGCTTAACCCCCTTGCTTTCTACTTTGCAGACTTAGGTTGCCCAGGCCCTCCTGCGTGTGCTCAACCGAGCTTACTGAGCCAAATTTTTGTACCGAAATAACTTATCCGTAATTTATACAACAAATGGGTAAGTATAGATATTTAGTCGAAACCCCTGGTGGCATGGCCGAATTCAGGCAGGACTACCAGATTCCTGATGATGTTCAACTGGAGTTGGCCAAGAAAGATGCTACTCCCTGGGACAATGAAGGCTTCGTCCCTTTCACCCTTCAATCAATAATTGAAACCGGACTACGGTTTCCTGTCCAACCGCTAATCTGCGAATTCCTTAGGCAGACTAGGCTATGTCCCACCCAACTATCCACCAACACATATCGTATTATAATGGGGATAGCCGCATTAAACCACCAAACCGGACTGAATCTTGGTCTGGCCGAAATATTCCATCAGTATTCCATCGGTTCAAAGAATGCTGGGTGGGTATATTACCTTAGAATTCGCCGCCGCCGAGAGAAGATAATTAAGCATACTCCGGACAAAGATCTCAATGATGATGATTTCTTTTGGGTCTCTGGGAACTTTGAGGATTTTCAAGCTCAAATTCCTGGCCGACCTATAAATTGGAAAATGGGAGAGCCTGGTAATTTTACTTTGGTCTTCTGCTTTGTATGTTATCTCGGTTGCTTAATCTGCTAGCCGAACTAACACTTGTCTTTTTTTTTTTTGCAGATTTCGCCCATCTCCACTCCTTGTATAGCTATCCTAACCTCGGCGTTTTGCGAGCCGCATTTCGGGTTAAAGAAAGAGATTGGGCCAAGCTTCTAAATTTCGAACCGACCTACCGTTACAGCGGTCGACGGAAGGCAAAAGTAACCGATTTTCTTCTCGAGGAAGCACCGGAGCCGGACCCCACTTTGCCCGAGATAAGACTTGTTCCATTAACCGCTGAGGAAGAAATGGCAAAGAAGAGCAGAGTCAGGGCCCTTCTAACTTCAACAACTAGAGCCGAAGTAACACCAACTACTGAGGTGCAGCCTGCCGTCGTGGCCCTTCCTTCACAACGGCCCTCTTCGTCTCGCCCTTCAAAACGCGCCCGATCTACGTCAGCCGAACAACAACTTGTTGACGAAGTCGAAACCGTCCCCCAAAGTCCTCAACCTGCCTCCCAACCTGAACAAACTGACCGAGCCCGATCTCCGAAGTGGGCTCCGCCTTTGATCTTCAATGACCGAAACATCAAAGTCACTGATTCGGTCGTGGGTGAAAAAGACCACCAACTGGCCTTTAACCTGGCCAAAAGTGTGTGCCTCCCTAAGGACATGGAGCACCACTTGAAGCAACTGAATACCGAAATGAAATCAATTCGGTCTGTTTCCAAGTCCATGGTCTTGGTAAGTAGCTGTCTGCTTTTTCCTGTCTAAATTTTTCCAACTCTTACTTCGGTTCTAAAGGTATCTTTGCTTTGCCAGGCCTTGCAAAAGAACAATGTCACTTACCGGAAAGTCCAAGAGCTCCGCAAAACCACAAGGCAGGCGATGGCGGAAGCCGAAGCAAGGTCGGCCGAACTACAACAAGCCGAAAAGAGAATGGCCGAGCTGGAAGCGGAGAACGGCCGTCTTGCCGATCTAGTTAATTCGGCGGAAGCGGAGAAGCAGAAAGCTGCCATTGTTATGAAGGACAAGTATTTGCGGGAGTTGTTGAAGCTAGAGAAGAGAAAGGACGCCGAAATGAGCGAACTGAAAAAGAATATGGAGGCGGTCGACAAGGGGGGGTACAAGCGAGGTTTCAAGGAGGCCGAGGAGGCCTACGTCAAGCAATGCGATGCCGCCAAGGAGCTTTTCTTCAAGTGCGGCTGGAGGGCGGCTGTGGAGAAGCTCGGTCATGATCAACAGACCGAGGTCTTCAACCCTCCAGAGTACTTTATACCGAAGTCCCTTGCGGGGTACGCGGATGCCATGCAGCAGCAATTCCTTGAAGGTTCAGATACTGACGAAGATTCTGCTTCTGGGGGTACTCCAGTTGAAAACGTGGATCAGACAGATCGGCCGGAGTCCAGAGTGGAAGATCTGGCTATTGAACAGCCGAATGAAACTGTGGCTCCGGTCGATGCCACCGTTGTGACTGAAGGAGTGCTGCCGCCAGAGACCGGTCTTCCAGTAGATGCCGATGCGGTTTTCGATGCTGAAATTGATGAACTTTTCTCTTAGTTTTTTACTTTTTCTTCTTTGTAACCGAACTAAGCCCCCTTGTAATGACTTCTGTTTGAATAAAAATTTCACTTCTCTTATTCCGGTTATTGTGTGTATGCTTGGGTTTGTAATGTCTTCTATTACTCCAAGTGCTATTTCGGTTTTTGGTTGGTTAAACTATACTTACCAGCCAACCACTCCTTAGCCGATATAATTACTTCGGCTGAGGAGTACAGTGTTGGTTCGTTTCAGCCAACCACTCTTCAGCCATACACTTACTTCGGCTGAAGAGCAACAGGTGTTGGTTTATTCCAGCCAACCACTCTTCAGCCTTGCACTTACTTCGGCTGAAGAGTAACAAGAGTTGGTTTGCTAACCACTCTTCAGCCTTGCACTTACTTCGGCTGAAGAGTTACGGGTGTTGGTTTATTCCAGCCAACCACTCTTCAGCCTTGCACTTACTTCGGCTGAAGAGTTACAGGTGTTTGGTTTATTCCAGTCAACCACTCTTCAGCCTTGCACTTACTTCGGCTGAAGAGTAACAAGAGTTGGTTTGTTCCAGCCAACCACTCTTCAGCCTAACACTTACTTCGGCTGAAGAGTTACGGGTGTTGGTTTATTCCAGCCAACCACTCTTCAGCCTTGCACTTACTTCGGCTGAAGAGTTACAGGTGTTGGTTTATTCCAGCCAACTATTTGAAGTTAGTTTTTCCAGCTAACTTAGAATAGAATGCTCGCAAAAAACTTAGTCTCTAAAGCTAACTTTTACAAAGAATAATTTGTGCTAAAAAGAATTGCTCATTTTATTGAAGGAAGAAAAAATTACACATGTTTGAAAAAGAAAAGCTAAAAGTAAAATAACTTGAGATTGGCCGTATTCCATGGCCTAGGGATTGCCTTGCCATCCTTGTCTTCTAGGTGGTATGCCCCTTTGCCGGCTAACCCAACCACCTTATAAGGACCTTCCCAATTTGGGCCTAACTTGCCGTCTCCTGGGACCAAGGTGTTTCCCATTACTTTGCGTAATACCCAATCGCCAATTTTGAATTGTCTTGGATGAACCTTTTTGCTGTATTTTTTGATTAATTCTCGTTGGTATGCGGCGATGTGGACCAACGCTTTTTCTCTTCTTTCTTCTGCAAGGTTGAGTTCTAAGGCTATGGCTTCTTCATTTAAGTCTGGATCAAAATTTTCGCTTCGAATTGTGGGGAGGCCAACTTCTAGTGGGATCACCGCTTCCATTCCATATGCTAAGGAGAATGGTGTTTCTCCTGTTGATCGTCGAGGCGTGGTGCGGTAGGCCCATAAAACATGAGGAAGTTCATCTGCCCACTTGCCTTTTGCCTTCTCTAGCCTTTTCTTAAGTCCATCCAAGACGACTTTATTTGATGCTTCTGCTTGCCCGTTTGCTTGGGGATATGCCGGTGTGGAATTGTAGAACTCTATCTTGTACTCTTCACAAAAGCTTCTAAAGATCCTGCCGTCGAACTGAGTTCCATTGTCTGAGATCAGTGCTTTTGGTATGCCAAACCGAGTGATAATATTCTGCCAAACAAACCTCTTCACATCCTTCTCTTTGATTGACGCCAGTGCTTCTGCTTCCACCCATTTTGTGAAGTAGTCTGTTGCTGCGAGAAAGAATTTTCTGCCTCCGGGTGCTGTTGGAAGTGGTCCTACTATGTCTAAGCCCCACATTGCGAAAGGCCATGGGCTAGTTAAAGGTAGGAGTTCTCTTGCTGGTTGATGTATTTGGTGTGCGAATTTCTGGCATTTTTCACACTTCTTCACATATTTTTCTGAGTCTGCTTGCATATACGGCCACCAATATCCTTGCGAAATAGCCCTGTAGGCGAGCGACCTTCCCCCTTGATGACTTCCACATACCCCTTCATGTATTTCGAATAGGAAGGCTTCTACTTTGCTGGGATGAACGCACTTGAGGTAAGGCCCAGAGAATGACTTCTTGTATAATGCCAAAGATAGAGATAGCCAAAATCGCTGCGACTTTGCCCTTATTTTGTTGGCTTCTTTTTTCTCTGCTGGTAGGATGCCGTCTTTTAGGAACAGGATGATGGGATCCATCCATGAAGGGCCTAATTCAGTGCAATATACTTCTTCTGCTTCGGGGTCTTCTATACTTGGTCTTGGTAAGAAGTCGATGAGTACTGGATGAGGGATCGATGTATCTGCCATTGAGGCCAGGCCTGCTAGCTCGTCCGCTCGGCTGTTTTCCTCCCTGCCAATTTGTTCTATCCTTACCACATCAAATTTCTTGATCTCTGTTCTGACTAACTCTTGGTACTTGGCCATTCTGTCGTCCTTTGCTTCGTATTCGCCCGAAATTTGGTTTACTACCAGCAGAGAGTCACTGTATACCATTAGTTCGGCTGCTTTCATGAAGTGTGCTGACTTGAGTCCTGCGATAAGCGCCTCATACTCTGCTTCATTGTTGGATGCTGGGAAGCCAAGGTTGATTGCTTGCTCTATAACCAGGCCGTCTGGAGAGATGAGGACTATGCCAAGCCCTGCACCATGTCGGTTGGATGCTCCATCCACAAAGAGCTTCCACATCTCTCCAACAAATAGTTTCCAGCATGTGGAAGGGTCAGACGATGCCGTGGGGTTAAGGATGGTGTTTTCTTCAAAGTCCATATTGGCTGTCTGCCCTTCGTCCTCTGTTTGAACTGCTGGTGAGCCTTTGTTTGGCTCCTCCTTGTCGTTCTTAATGTGGTCTGCCTTTGTGCTTGATGGACTACCTTCCACTAGGGGTTGCGCTATTCCGGCGTCAACTTCCGTCTCTAGTTCGGTCGATGGACTACCTTTCACTAGGGGTTGCGTTATTCCGGCGTCAACTCCCGTCCCTAGTTCGGTTGAGTTAGTCAGGTCGACTGGACAGATATGATGACTTCCAGGAGTAAACTCTGCGACGAAGTCTGCCAAAGATTGAGCTTTTATTGCGGTCTTTGGTTGGAACTTGATATCGAATTGTCCCAACTCTACTGCCCATTTCAAAATTCGCCCACTGAAGTTCGCCCTTTCAAACAGAGCTTTTAATGGAAAGGCCGTAAGGACGACTATGGTGTGGGCATGAAAGTAGTGCGCCAATTTCCTGGATGCCATCATTAATGCTAATGCTAGTTTCTCCAATGGTAAGTACCTTGTTTCGGCTCCCAACAATGTCTTGCTGACATAAAAGATGGGCAAGTGTTGTATTCCTTCTGCACGAACCAACACTGCGCTGACTGCGTGTTGAAAGACTGCTAGGTACAAAAAGAGTTCTTCACCAGGTACTGGAGTAACAAGTAGTGGTGGGGAAGACATGTATTCCTTTAAGCTTTCCAAAGCTCGGTCGCATTCTTCATCCCACTCAAACTTGGCCTTTAAAGCTTGGAAGAACGGTCGTAGCCTGTCCGATGATCTGCTTATGAACCGGTTGAGTGCAGCCGCCATACCAGTAAGATGCTGCACTTCTTTAACTGAGTTTGGTCTCTCCAACTCCTGGATCGCTTTGATCTGAGAGGGGTCGGCTTCTATACCTCGGTTGGTCACCAGGAAGCCCAAGAATTTGCCAGATCCAACTCCGAATGCGCATTTGGACGCATTGAGGCGTAGCTTGTGTTTCTTCAGGATCTGGAACATCTCGCCTAAGTCTTTCAGATGGTCATTCTCATCCTTGCTTTTGACCACCATGTCGTCGATGTACGCCTCCATTGTTCTGCCTAACAATGGTTCAAACATCTTGGTGACCATCCTTTGGAATGTCGCCCCTGCGTTCTTTAGGCCAAAGGGCATGACCTTGTAGCAATATAACCCCCTTGGTGTTGTGAAGGATGTGACCTCCTGGTCTGGTTCATGCATGGCGATCTGGTGGTAGCCTCTGTATGCATCCAAAAAGCTAAGTCGGTTATGTCCTGCCGTTAAGTCCACCAGTTGATCTATCCTTGGTAGAGGGAAGCTATCTTTTGGGCACGCTTTGTTGACTGTTTTGTAGTCGACGCAGACACGCCATTTACCATTCTTTTTTGGCACTACGACGGTGTTGGAGATCCATTTTGGGTAGTGCACTTCCCTTATCGCTCCTGCCTCCAGCAGGTTGCCTACCTCTTCTGCCACTATTTCGGCGTGGTGGAGTGTCGATCTGCGCGTGCGTTGAATGACTGGTCTGGCGGAAGGGTGGACATTGAGTTGGTGACTGATGAAGTTTGGATCAATGCCTGGCATGTCGTAAGGTGTCCAGGCAAACACTTCGATATTGGAAGTCAAGAATTCCATGACCTCTAATCTCTCAGCGCTGGACAATGCTGAGCCAAGCAGGAAGAACTTATCCGGGTTCTTCTCATCTATTTTTACCTCCACCAAGTCTTCCACCGCTTTTTGATTAGCTTCTTTGCCGACGTCAGCGAATAGTTCATTACTCTCTGGTTCTTCCACCGAATGAACGTATCCTTTGGCAGCTCGGCTTCCATTTGCTGTGGCGAAGCACTGCTTTGACATGATCTGATCGCCATAGACTTCTTCAATTATACCGGCGTCATTGGGGAACCGCATTACCTGATGGTATGATGACGCCACCGAACGCATGGCATGCAGCCATGTTCTGCCTAGGATGATGTTGTAGGTGGAGGGGACCTTCAATACCCAGAACTCCACCTGTTTTGATACACTTCCAGCTCTGACTGGAAGGATTATTTTGCCGACAGGCCACTCTGGCATGGAGTTGAATCCAATCAGGGGAGAAACTGCAGGTGCCAAGTCTTTGTCTTGCAATTTTAGTTGTTTGAATGTGTCGTAATACATGATCTCACATGAACTACCCTGGTCAATCAGAATCCGCTTGACGTCAAAATCCTTGACTCGGAGAGTGACAACCAGGGCATCATTATGGGGGCAGTAAATTCGTTCCAAGTCCTTATCCGAAAAGGACATGACGTTTGTTGCCTCTGTCCTCCCCTTCTTGATGGCGGGTTGGGAACTTAATACTTCCCTAAAGTGTTCAGCCTTCTTGATTGAACCTCTAAGCTCGCATACGCGCTCAGGTTCAAAAACTCCATGAATTACATTGATAATGCCTTGTGGTGGTGCGTCGTTTGGCATTCTGTTGGGTTGGTCATGATCTTGGGGGGCCGGTTGCGCTCCTCCTTCAATGTATTCGTCCAAGTGGCCTGCTGCCACCAATTCTTCTAAATGCTGTCTTAGGGGCGTGCAATTCTCAGTTCGGTGCCCCTTTTCTTTGTGGAAGGTGCACCGTGATCTGTCGTCGTAATTCTTCTGAGCCTCCCCAAGCTTGGCTGGCCACTTGACAAAAGGCTCATCCTTGATTTCGCTCAGAATCCGATATATTGGTTTTTTGAACACCGTGGTTATGGCAGTGCGAATTCTTAGCCATCTTTTGTCTGGGTCTTCTCCGTTATCTCGTCTGCCACGTCCGTTTTTGTTACTTCGGTCCACCGTATTAACCTTTGCTGAGGTTTTCTTTTCTGGTACCGTGGCCGCACTTGTTTTGGCTTTGGAACGTGCGCCATCTTCTTCTACCCTGATGTGCTGATGCACTCTCTCCATCAGGGCTTCCATGGTGAGGGGTGGCGTCATGGTAATTGAATCCCTTAGTCGGTTCCCTACTGGTAGGCCTCTTTTATATTGCGCAATGGCTAGATTGGTGGGGCAGTCTCCAATCTGGTTGAATGTCTCCCAGTAGCGACTGTTGTAAGATCTGAGGGTTTCTTTCTCACCCATGTCGATGGAGAGTAGCTGGTCTATCTCCACCGGTGTTTTAGTATTTGTCCGAAACCTTGTTACGAACGCTTCTGCCAATTGGGCCCAGGAGGCTATGCTGCCCTCTGGGAGTTTTTCGAACCAAGTCAAGCCTAAGTCGCCCAGACTTGATGGGAAGAGTATGCACATTAGGGCCTCGTTTCGCCTGTACACAGCCATGACTTGGCGAAAGTGGCTCAGGTGAGAATACGGATCCGTCTTCCCTTCATACGTATTGAACTTCGGCTGAAGGAAGCCTGATGGTAGGGGAGCGTTTTCGATCGCTGGGACAAACGGCGAAGTCTGTAGCCTTGCCAATGCTTTGTCCGCTGGTTCGTAGGCCGGTTGCGGTATTGGCATTCCAACCTCGACGCTTCCATGCGTTCGAGGAGCCAACCGTTGTAGGGCCGAAATTCGGTGTGGATCCCTTGCCCTGGCATCCTCCTTGCATCGTGCTTTTTCTTCTAGCACGGTTCGTAAGTCGGATGACCTGGGTAGCTCGGTTTGTCTGGATCTGGTTTGGTGTGAATGTGAAGGCCAATACGTGCTTCCTTCAGTGTATGATCTTTCGGATCTCGTCCTCTCAGACCTGGAGTGACGAGTTCTTGAAGATAAGGAGTGAGTGTCGCCTGTCCTGAGGCTTCTGCTCTCTCCTTGGGAGGGCGTAGTATTCCTACTACGATTCTCTGAGTGGCGAGGGGGCGTTTTATGCTTGCGCCCCTCTCCTGTCGCCACATCTTTAGTCTTCATCTGGCGTTTTAAAGTCTCCATGTCCGCCGCCATCCTTCGAATTAGTTCATCCTGTTCCTTTACGCGATCTTCCAGGGCTTGAGGATCAATCCTCCTCCTTTGCCTGTCGGGACTTTGAGAGTGACGAGGGCTGCCATTCCGCCTTCCCCTGCCACTCCTCCTGGAATTATGTTGTTGGGGCTCCAAGTCCGCCATGGGAGGACAAAGTGGAAATAAATGAAGGGAGGTGAACTCTTTGGAAAATATTTAAAACATCTTATTTATAGGTTTGGAGTTAAAGGAAATAGGAGGGGAGGGAAGAAAACTAGTTGGGAGAAAGGTTGGGCACCAATCTGTTAGGACAAAAATGAGTAGCCTTCACTAAAATAGGCATATATCTTTGCATACTTAGAATTTAGATGGGAGGCCACCACCATTGGAAAGTACACTTTTGGGGCTTTAATTTAGACTCAAGAATGACCTAAAACCAAGTCCGGATGAGGGAAATATGCCCGTTTGAAGTCGGGCTTAAAAACATATTTTTGTCTGGCCGCCCACTTTTAGTGGCCTATCGGCCACTTGTGTCAAAAAACAATTTTTGTAGATATTTGTGCCAACTGTCTCCCATAGGTTCATGCATGATACCAGCTGTCTATATACATATATTTTTGACCTAGACACATGTTTTTCTAGGTGAGAAAAAACTCCAAAACTTGCATAGCACTCTCTCTCTCTCTCTCTTTCTCTCTCTCTCTCTCTTTATCTTGCAACCTGCACACTCTTGCTCTACACTTCTTAAACCAAAAATTTAGCTCTTCTTGCTGAGGTTCTTGAGCTCAAATCTCAGCCCTTGAGAGTGAGAACTTGTAGATTTATTAACAAAAGAGTTACCTTGCTTCAAGAGGTATAATTTTGAGCATCTCTTCACTACTTTTTCCTTATCTTTTCTTACTGTTTTTAGACTATTTTTCAACTTTTTTTTATGGGCTGAAGCTTGTAGTTTAAGGCTATTAAAGGTAAAGGGGTTAATCACCATTCTTTGAACCTTGTCGCCTAAGCCTTTACACTTGTGTTTCCCATCTCTTCATCAACATTTTTTGAGCTTTTTACCACTGATTTTTAGAGGTTTTTAGAGATAAAAATGTGATTTTGAGTCCCAAAAATAGAGGGGTTAGCCTCCCCTTCTCGTGCTTGTGCGCTAGTTTTAATCCCTCAATATTTTAGCTTGGTGTTGTAGCTGTTTTTGTCTTCATTCTAGCACTTTTTTTTTACTGTGTTAGTATTGTTTTTATGAGTTAGCTTCATTCATACTTTGTATAGTATGCTTGTAGTGTAATAGTCCTCATAGGCTTGGTGGTTTAGGCCTTAGTCACTAACCTATTTGAGTTGATAACATTTATTTCTTGATTTCCCTACTTTTATTCACCTCTAAACATCTCTGCAATCTCCTTCCTTTCTTAATTTTTTCTCTTTGGTTTGAGAGTTGCTTCAAAAGGAGCGTTGTTTAAGCTTGAAGGGTGATATTGTGTTTAATGGTTTAATCCCTTTGGGGGTTCATTACCAACGACATGATCTCCCTTTCATGTCTAAAACAACATTTGGTTTGACACTTCTCTCTAATAATGGACTTAAAGCTTATTATTGGACTTAATTGACTAATGAATGGAAGGTAATTAAAATGAAGTAATAAAACTTGGACTAAAATGAAACAAGATAATAAAATCAAGTTTGGGGTTCAATCGGACGTTAATTGAACCTATTGAGTCTTGAGTCGTTTCATACTTGTTAGTGATGAAAACGGTTCAAGAGTCAATGTCAACCCATTCCCTTGATCAATCCATGATAGGGAGGAGGTTTTGTTGGTCTTTCCTTACCATTTATTGAAATTGTATCCCTTGATTCATAAGTCATCACGCAATGAAATTGCGCCAATTAATAGCTTGCGAATCGAGCCTACCCCTCCTTTGACCTGTTTGATGATAAGGAGAGGCAGGGTGGACAGACATCTCTTGAGAATGCTCTGTTTGTTATCTATTGCAGCAGAAACCCAACATTAGTGAGCTGTAGGCCACTATTAGTGGCTGGCCGACCATCACTTCTGGCCTACCGGCCACTTTTGTCCACCAAGTAGTACCCTCATTTTTTACAGAATAGAGCAGAGGTTGAGGTAAAACAGTGCAAGTTTATGGCTTCAAAACAACCCTATTGATAGCAAAACAAACGCATCTTCGGGTGGAAAATCCGCGTGCATGTATAAGTCATCCCTCGTCTCTCGGGACTCGTTAAATTATGCTTGTAGCAATTAATTAATTAAGTTGATTAATGATGTTTTGTAGTCAATTAATTAGTTTAAGTTCAAATTTGTAATTAATTAAGTAGAATAGCTTAAATTTTGTGTAGTAATTAATTAGCTAAAGTAGTTAGTTAATTCGTGGTATTGTAATAATTAGCTAGTATAGTTAATTTATTTCATTTGATTTGTAATAGCTAGTTAATTAGCTTAGTTAGTCCATTTATTTGGACCCTCTTGTGAGGGCAAATATGTAATAATGTGTATGTCTTCTAACCCCACGTCTTTTTCCTTTTTATTTACTTGCTTATAATAGGTAGTTTAGAACATCATGTTTCTTTTAGCATTTCCCATGTTTGCATCCATTTGTCTTGCATGAATTGAGGCTCGGTTTATCAGTCTAACAAGCATTGTCGTGTATTACTTCGTTGAATACGTGTTTAAAACGGATGCTTTCAAATTGATTTACATGTCATAATTAGTAGCCAAGCCTATTAAGTGCATTTTTGCATGTGTTGCATTAGGCATTTTGCATTAGTTAGGACCATGCATCTTTCTAACTAGTTTCTCTTTTGGCTCGCCTCGAGAATTGGGGTAAGCATTTATTGCTTTAGCATATTGCATACATGTGATTGTTTTCATGTCAAGCATGAATACCATGAGGTTAAGTGCTTAAGTGATATATCTATTTGAATGCCTGTGGTTGAATTGGAATAATTTGATTGATGTACATTTGAGATCACTTTTTCAAGTGGTACATATTCGAAACAATTTTTAAAAACAAACTTGAAATCAAATGTTTCAAGTTTTGCAAATTAGTCTATACTTGTGTTCAACACATAGTAATGTTATAATCGGAATAAGAGCATATAATGTAAATAAGATTCGCATCATGATTAGTAGAGGCTAATCTTTGATCGGGCAAGCAGGGGTGCCCAATTCATGACCTTTCCCTCTCGTACCTAAGTTCCCAAGCCGAGACAACTTTGATGATGATGGATAGGTGGCCTTTGGCACGAGTCTTGGGTTTCCTAAATTTTCCAAAAATATATAGGTGGTAACTTTGTATCTTGCAAAGTAGTCCATTTTTGACATTTTGATTCAAAATCGATTTTCCAAAAGATTTGTCGGATTTGGACTCTTTTATGTTTATCTATTTCACATTGCACTTGTGAGATCAAATTCAGAACCACGGGAGTCCGAACTGTAGGACTAGTCGTATTCGAAAGGAGCACAAAAAGTCAAGCTACAGTGTACGTTTTTTTTTTTTTTTTAAATTTCTTTTACTACAAATTTCAATTTACATCATTTAATCTAATCTTACCTAACTCAAGGAGAACAAAATGGGGTTGGGAACTTTAGCCCTGAACAACTTATAAGTAGGGGTGTAAAATCGGCTCACCAGCCCGTGGCCTATTTAAAGCCTACTCGTGGCTTGGAGCGAACCGGCCAAGCCTGAGCTCAAGGCCAGCCTTGTGCCTGGGTCTGGGTTGTATGTTTTGGGGCCTGGCCTAGCTGGAAGCCTGGCCTACCGGTCCACTTTAAAGCCCAACAGACTTAATGTCATTTTCAAGCTATTTTAGTGGAAAATATATATATAATTTTGGTGAAAAAAATAATAAATGTAGCACTCAAGAAAATTTCTTTTTCTTTCTCATCGCTCGAGCAATGGAATTATCGCTTGAGCGGTCTTGCGAGAATTGTTGGCATGGCTTGGTAATGGAGTTGGTTGTTGATTGTAAACTTGTGCGAGATGATTAATTATAATGGGATTGGTATGTGTGTATGATAATTGGAAATGGAGAATTGAACTGTATAAGTTTGAAACAATGGAAATGAATTGAATTGTTTTATATGGATTAGTTATTTAATATGTGTTAAAATAAATGTAGATATATGTATATATTGAAGTTAGACAGATTATGGTGGAACAATGGCTAGTTGTGAGCTAAAAGGTAGGATGTGTGATCATTGGCAGTGCATGGTTCATAAACCTAAGATCTTTAGGTAATGTTAAAAAAAAAAAATTATTTGAAATTATACAAGAATGGTAAGAAGATAAAAGGAGTTTTCTTTGAAAAGTTAGTGGATTTTCATTAGGAATGTATTATCTATGTATATTTTATTTTGTGTATAAAGGCACATTATTTATTTATGTATCATTCTTTAACATTCATGATCACATATATTTATCGATCTTATTGTTGAGAATCATTGTAGATTCCTACCGGACATATTTGTTCATCCCACGTTGTTTTCATCATTTTCAAGAAACAGAGTCGGAAACACCAGTTGAAGATTTAGAAGTCCATTTTCTTTTGTGTAATTGGTATATAATATGTAAATAAAAATATGTTGTAATTTGGGATTGACGAGTGTCTACTCATGTAATTATTTGTTTTAAAATGTTTCAATGTCAACCTTGGGCACCTTCTATTTACTCCAATGTAATTATTACCAATGAATGTATATAACTGAACTTAAATTAAAGGTTTTGATAATATATCTAGGTGATACAATTTGGAGCGTGACAATAAATAAATAAATGGTCAGGCTCGGCCTAGGCTTGGTGGCCCTGCCCGCCAATCCGCCTGCCAATCCGCCTGAGGCCCAAGTACCCTTTGGACCTGGGCTTGGATCTGGGCTGAGATTTTAAGCAAGTGGGCTAGCTTGACCAGGCCCGATTTTTGGCAGGGCCTGCTAGGCCCAACGGCGGGCTGGGCCAAGCCATTGTTATACCCATACCTATAAAATCTCAGTCTGTTGAGTTTCGTATTTCAACTATTATTTAATAATTTATACAGATAGTGAAACGGTAAAGAGACAAACTCTAGAGTAACGTCTTGTACATTTAGCTGATACTTATAATTTATAAGTGATAAAAAATAATAATGATAATTAAATTTTTTTATTTTATGAAAGCATTCTTTAATGATTGCCAAAGAAGGCCTTCCCCGTCAAATTCGGATTTGGGGTGCCTGCTGTGCACCCACGCACAGCAGGCACAGCTGTGAACCAAAACGACAACGTATCCTCTGATTTGGAATTTTGGAGTTGTTACTTGCAACCAAAACAGCTGCGTTTCTTTATGAACCCTCCACAAGGCCAAAAGTTATATATAGAAGATTTGATAAGACGGTTTAGTTATTATTATGAGCTGGTTTGGGAAGTTGGAGTTTTTTTTTTAAATATTCTTGAAAAGAAAAAATTATTTAGGGAATTTATCCACTTTTTAAATTATTTGGATAATTAATTTATTTTTTGAAATCGTATTTTAAAAATGTAATTTTGAAATTGAAATTACATTTTTAACATGTAATTTTCTTTTGAAATCACAGATTGAAAATGTAATTTATGATGACATGGTGAAATTGCATATTCAACATGCGATTTGGAGTCTCCTTCTATACTTAATGGTATCTCTGTATCTAAATAAAAATTCGCTTTCATATAGTCGTTGTGTTCTAACTCAACAATACAAAATAAACGATTCAGTTGATTAAAAAAAACTTGTAATAAGTCATACGAGTCCGAACAACACATTCGCAATTCAATTTTTGACGCAATAATTTTGCAATGATTTAAGATTAAGGCCTCGTTTGGGAACATGCTATTTCAGTAACTTTTTGACCAAAATATGAAGTAAAAAAAACTTGCATGTTTAGAATGACTTTTTAGTTTTTTACAAAAAGTAGAGAGAAAATTGAATTTTTGACTTTTTAGTAT
This sequence comes from Camellia sinensis, assembly GCF_055761805.1. Taxonomy (NCBI): domain Eukaryota; kingdom Viridiplantae; phylum Streptophyta; class Magnoliopsida; order Ericales; family Theaceae; genus Camellia; species Camellia sinensis. The sequence goes on from NC_138965.1 coordinate 104,317,515, forward strand.
AAGTTATAGGCTTTTTGATTTTTTTTAATAAATTTTTGACTTGTAAACAAAAATTATTACTTACCAAACGAGGCCTAAATTATCCAATTAATAGATTTTGGGATTTGTTACTCATTCATTCATTCAAACTTTTGCAAGATTATTTATAGGGCAAATTACACAAATAGTTCCTATAGTTTGAGACTTGTGTCACTTTGGTCCCTGACTTTTCAATTGTGACACATTTGACCTTGAATTTTGAATCTTGTTCCAAATAAGGGCAATTGAATATATAATTAGATTTTTCAAAGGTAAAATTGTCAATTTGATAAAATATAAACTAATTTGACAAAAATAAATGTCAAACAAATATTTTTGAATTTTAAAAAATTATTTCTACCTACTAAAAATAAAATTATGTAAAATTGATAAATCTTTTAGACATTTATTTTTTTTTACCAAATTAATTTTTATTATATATTTGGATGATGATCATGTAAAATTAATTTAAAAAAAATAATCATGTAATTTTTATTAATTTTACATAATTTTATCATTGGTGGATAAAAATAATTTTAAAAAAATTAAAAATATTTTTTTGACATTTACTTTTGTCAAATTAGTTTATATTTTATCAATTTGATGATTTTACTCTTGAAAAATCTAATGATATTTTCAATTGTCCTTATTTGGAACAAAATTCAAAATTTAGGGTCAAATGTGTCACAATTGAAAAGTTAGGGACCAAAGCGACACAAGTCCCAAACTATGGGGACTATTAGTGTAATTAATCCTTATTTATAAAAAAAACTTATTCAGAATAACCTAATGCAAAGCAGGGAAGCCAGACCCCTAGTATAGGTTGGTTTGGGAAGTGGGTTGGCTTTTTGGTTTTTTAACTTTTTGACTATTTTAACCTGAGACTAAAAAGTCTCGTTTGGGAAGAACTTTTTGACTTTTTATGAGAGAAAGAATGTAATGATTATGAATTAAATGTGATATTTTATCTTGTTAAATTAAAAAATCTATTTTATTTTTTATGACTATTTTAGCTAAAAAAATCCCAAACCTCAACTTCCCAGAGTTTTTTTTTTAATATTCTAAAAAAAAAAACTATTTAGAAAATTGACCAATTTTTCAAACTATTCGAGAAACTAACCTGTTTTTGAAATTATATTTTGAAAATGCGATTTTAAAATTGAAATTACATTGTCAACATGCAATTTCATCTTGAAATTGAAAATGCGATTTCAATTGAAAATCGCATGTTGAATATATAATTTCACCATGTCATCATAAATTACATTTTCAATCTGTGATTTCAAAAGAAAATTACATGTTAAAAATGTAATTTCAATTTCAAAATTATATTTTTAAAATACGATTTCAAGAAATAAATTAATTATCCAAATAATTTAAAAAGTGAATAAATTCCCTAAATAATTTTTTCTTTTTAAGAATATTTAAAAAAAAAACTCCAACTTCCCAAACCAGCTCATAATAATAACTAAACCGTCTTATCAAATCCTCTATATATAACTTTTGGCCTTGTGGAGGGTTCATAAAGAAACGCAGCTGTTTTGGTTGCAAGTAACAACTCCAAAATTCCAAATCAGAGGATACGTTGTCGATTTGGTTCACAGCTGTGCCTGCTGTACGTGGGTGCACAGCAGGCACCCCAAATCCGTCAAATTCACCTCCGCCAGTTGGAATATCAAAGCATTGTTTAATTATTTAATTAATATGGGTAAAATTGTGATTTTGTTGACAGATTCTGTAAAAGATTGAACATTAATTGGTACAAAACATAAGCAATTTACTCGGTTCTTCTTGGTGCAGTTTATTGAAAATTATTTATAATATTTTTTAAATTTTAAAAATTGAGTTAAAATATTTGGTACAATTCTAACATACAATTGTTTTTTTTTTAATACAAAAATAACTTAAATAAATTCTTAAAAAAACAATTATTGAGAAACTAGTATATGAATATTTTTAACCTTTGTTTTCTTATTATCTATTTTTAATTTACAATACATTGTACCAAATTAAGTTCTCTTCCAAACCAAATACAATTGTCATGGATTACATAGGTCAAATGTAAAAATATGTGTACATAGTAACCTATTTAAAATTGCTACAACTAGGAAAAACTAGGACAAGAATGGATTCTCCTCAATAATTACAATCTATCTAATGGAGATGATGTTATTATTTTCTTTTATATTACATACTGTACGGGGAGGAAATAATTCTCCTCGTATAATCCTGTTGACCAAGTCCACGCTCCTCCGTACGACGTCGCTTTGTCACCTGAAAACACAAACGTGAGCTAGCCGGCGGGTGTGTGCCGGAAACCTCTCCGATGCCTAAGTCAGAAAACTTGACAAATAGACAAAGCTCTAAGTTCTCAAAAAGATTGTGTTCAATTACCTCCTCCAAGGTGATGCTTGTGAGCTTTTATAAGTTTCATATGGCACAATCCTAGTAGGACTTGTATTTCTCCATACAGAGTCCTCCTAGGATTCAATCTCTTAAGGATAATGCTTATCCTTTTACACCCTCCCCCACTGCTCAAACCAAGTGGGATGGTTTTCTTTACGGCCGAACTTCCTTTCGACCGAAGTAAACTTGGCTATATCGAGTCACAGAAGGCCGAACTATCCTTAGCTCGGTCCTCTCCTCCAAATCTTTACTTCGGCTGCCCTGTTCAACCTTGATGCGCTTAGATCAGACTTCCAAGTAACAAGTTCTGACCGACCTAACCATTGTAAGTCACGACCGGACTAACTCTGAGATCGGCCTAACTGTGAGTTGCCTCCAGACCGGAGTAGTTTTACTCTTTCTTGGGCCGAAGTAACTTTGTCTTCCCAAGGCCGGAGTAGCTTTACATCCATGAGCCGAAGTAACATTTACTTCTCCCAGCCGAAGTAACATTGCTCTCTGGGCCGGAGTATCCTTTACGGCCTTCTTACTTAGTCCTTCGCGTTTTTGGGCCTCAAAGCCCAACTTGCAGCTCGGCCCAATTTTTCCCAAAAATTACCCTCTCACATACGCATTTATAAGACTTAAATTCGTTCATTGTAGTTACCAATTTAAGGCCAAGTTTGGCATACACAAAATAATTCATCTTTTTATTTTTTTATCTTTTTTCTATCATATCACCTCTCTACTTTTCTGTACATCTTTTCATAAAAAGACAAAAAGTGTACTTATTTAGGTCATCCCAAACAACCCCAAGTAAGAAGTGTTAACTATTGGTTAGACATATAATGGTTTTCTTTTATTTTTCTAAAATGTTTATTAGATGATTTGTCATGGCAACTCAACATACATGAATTTTTTTTTTTATAAATTTAATGGCATGAGATTTCTTTCTCTAAAATATCTATTTTTCTATCTTAATTTTCTTGTCAAAGGCGTAACTTACTGCTCACTCATTGTCTATTAAAATAATTTTTACTACATGTCCGGCTGCTTTATTTCTTGAGCAAGGATCCTCTAGAGTGATTTTTTCTTAAAGTTTCCTAGAATGCTACATTGTGTGGTTGAGATTTACTGGCAAGTCACATCACAAAAATTGATGTGACTTGCCAGTAAATCTCAACCACACAATGTAGCACTCTAGGAAACTTTAGAGAAATTTCACTCTAGAGGATCCTTGGTGTTATTTCTTAAGTAAGGAAAGATTAGAAAGCTTTCTGCCTTATAGAACCAACTATAGCGTTCGAATGGACAGACAATAGCATTGGATGTCTAATGGTTTTATGCTTTGTCGCCTAATTTTTGCAATGCCTTACTTCAATCTGGAGATCTGAAAAAAAAAAAAAATCAATTGATAGATTGATGTAAGCAAACAACCTTTTCACGCCAGAAATAACCAACGCCTGAGAGTCACAACACTTCACAATCATAGTTCAAGGTTCTTTATATAATTCAAATTTGCACAGCATTGTGCCGTTTTGTGGATGTCAATTACCAAATAACAATAAATTATTTGGATATTAACAACTAAACTAAAATTTTTTGTTCAACTACTAACACTATTGAACTGGGTTTTTTTTCAATAGTTGATATCTTAATAATTAATTTGTGTTCACTCGTTAATATCTGTATGAAAAAATTACGTAATCTAAAATTTTTATCGTGTACATTAGGGGTGGGCGCGGGTCAGTTGCGGCTACGGAACCTCCAATCCGCTATCCGTCCGCCAGATTGAAGGATTGAAAAAAATCAATCCGCATCCATCCGCCAATCCGGCAAATGTGAATTGAGCGGATTGGCGGATGGATGCGAATCGGTTTGGTGGTTTAAAATTTTATAAATTTTCAATATAATTCAACTTGTGCACTTCCTCAAAAAAAAAAAAAAAGTATTACAGTTAATGACTTAAAAAAATATTACAATCACTGCATGTTTTATCCAAAGTAAGAAAGTTTGAAACTTTAGAATATCACAATCATTGCATGTCTCATCCACATACTACAATCACAGCAAGCCTCATCTACATAAAATATTACAATCTGTGATTCTTAAAATATAAAAATAATTCAAATCACCAAAATCATAAACAGAGTAGTAGTAGAGATTGTATATCTCTGTATTGTTACATCTATAACTGTTTTTGAAAACAAAAACCAACCAGTATATATCATATTTTCTATTTATTATATTTAGAGATAGATTTAAAAACCAAAAAATATAGATAAATAATACTTTTATTTTTTTCAATTCAAAAAAGATATTCAAGTTGAAAAAAAAAATTTCAACAGAATATTTAAATTTTTTTTTAATTGAAAACACAAACTGAATATTTAAACAAACTGAAAATACAAAGTCTTATAAATGTACACAAAAATAACAATAATTATAATAGTATTAAATGCTTTCTAAATTTTTCTAACAAACCTAATCTCCTTCTACCATATTTTTGTTTTGTATAAATTTATTGCATGACGATTAACAAAACAAAACTTTTAAAAAAAGAGAAACGGAATACTCAAATAAATGATAGTTAGGTAAAAGTTGTATTTACTTTAAAATAAAATAAAATAAAATAAAAATTGTAAAATTAATTACAACCTTTAAGGAAGACCTACACACATATGCATCTGATAATATTTCACGTCATGGACACATGTCTTTAGTAGTCTCGATTGAAAGGTTGGTCAATCAAAAATGTTTCATAATTATTTATAGATTTTGTGAATTTACCTTTCAAAGATGCTCAAAAATATCATTAGGGTGGATTTGATCAATATTTTAAAAAACTAATTAAATTTTAAATACTACTAGGCTTGAAATTTATAAAAATAAAAATAAAATTAGTCCACCAAAGACCAATCTATTTACTTTTTTTTTTTTTTTTTTTTTTTTTTGCTTATCAGCAAAAGTTAGTGATCAATTATTAGATATTAGTATTTTGGGGGATAACCTAAGACCTCCTCCTTGGAAAAGACTTGGTAGCCAAAGGGCAAGCTAACTAGGCCAAAACTTTTTGGTGGACCAATTTGTTTAGTTTAATTTTTCAAAAATTATTTTCAGATGAATTTTCATTTATTTTTAATATTTTTTTATTTTTAATCAATTCTTAGCACTTTTTAGATTTATCTAATAAGATGCATCTAAAAAGTAAAATAAATTGGCTAAAATATTTATTAAAAATCACTAAAAATAGACTAAAATTTGAACAAAAATCTGTTTGAATTTTTGTTTGGGTTTTCGTTTGTTTTTAGTGATTTTTTTTTATATATATATTTTAGTTAAACTTTCTTACTTTTTAGATACGTCCAATCTTGTTGTATCTACAAAATAAAAAAATTTGACTAAAGTATGAAAAAAGTTCAGTAAAAACAAACGAAAACCTGTTGAAAAATAGTTTCTAAAAATTATAACTAAACAAATTTTTTAATTTACTTATCGTACCTCTTTTTTGAATTTTTTTATCAGAAACATTATTTTTTAATCCCTTCTAGAATAGAAGGATGTGGGAAAAAAAAAAAAATTGGCATTAATTTAAATTTTATTTTTCTATAGATGAAGTAGTTCCAAAAAAAATGATTCATTTTTTTACAAATTATTTTTACGAAAAAAAAAAATTAAAAATCGCAATTGGCTTGTAAAAGATTTTTTTTTTCAACAAAATATTTCTAAAAAGATATTTAAAAGTACAATTTGTCTCTTACATTATCAATTAGCTTAGAGTGGACATTGTTACAATTTAGGCCTCGTTTGGGATGTAATCTTTTTAGTCTAAAAGCTAAAAAGTCATTAAAAAATTAAAAAGCTAACAACTTATATAAAAAAGTCGAAGATTTTATTTTCTTTTTACTTTTTGTACATCTTTTCGTAAAAAATCAAAAAGTTATCCCAAATATATTACTTTTTTTTACATCATACTATAGTCAAAAGTCAAAAAATTACTAAAAAAGCATGTTTCCAAACGAGACATTAATTAAATTCACTAATAATTTGTTCTGATGATCTTTTCAAGGTTAATATATTTTTTGACATCTTTCAAGGGGCAATTTGCTTAAACTAATTTTTTAGGCCAATTGCACTTTTACAACAATGCATAGAGTTAGAAAATGAAAAATATGACAAAAGTATCCAAAATCTAAAATATATAAATCAAGTTCGTTTTGATTGTGACCCACACCACATTTAGGGCTCGTTTGAAAATTAATTATTTTAATTAATTTTTTGATTTTTTTACAAAAATACGTACAAAAAAATAAATAGAGTAATGTAATTGGGTATTTTGCCTTTTGTCTCACCCCAAAATCATACACGCAAATTTTATACACTTTTCTAATTTTTTTTCTTCTAACTACCTAAAATTTCAAGTAGATTTAACAAATCGTAAAGGGTAACATATGAAAACAATGATATTTGGTGCTTCTCATTATATCTCACATTCTGTTTACACTCACAATCTTCATGTCTATTAATTTTTTATTTTTTTTTCGATATTTACTTATATGAAGATACTTTCTATTTTTTAAAAAAAAAATAAAAATAAACTTTTTTGATATTTACTTATATCGAGATACTTTCTAATTTTTTTGTAATAAAAAAAAAATTTAAGTAAGTCTTAAAAACTCAACTCTAGTAGCTTTTTTTCTAATAGATATGAGAAGATAAGCTGCGCTAATGAAAAATGAATTTGTAGTTGCTAGTTGTAGATCAGAGACATCGGTGAATGGTAATGACAATGAGCGATCACCGATGTCGACCGGCAATAGAGAGGCAATTGACAAAGGATCACTACAAGAAAAAATAGATTTTGCGACTAAAAATAAATTTTTCGTCACTGAAAGTAGTAGAATTGGCAACTAAAATAGAATTAAAACAGTTTAGTAGCCAAATGTAGGGGTTTTAGCGACCAAAAGTCAGTTTAGTCGCCGAATATAGGGGTTTTAGGGACAAAAAAAATTTTAGTAGCCAAAAGAGAAGGTTTTTGGCGACTAAAAACATTTAGTAGCCAAAAGTATAGGTTTTGGCTACTAAAAAATAGTTTGGTCGCCGATTGTGCGTATTTTACCGACAAAAATCAATTTTGTAGCCAAAAGTGAAGCTTTTTGGCTACTAAAAAAAAATTAGTAGCTAAAAGTCAAGAATTGCCGACTACAATGCAGTTTAGTCGCCCAAAGTAGAGGTTTTGGCGACTAAATTTCAATTTTGTCGCCAAAATGCAGAGCAGTCATTCTGAGAGGAGATTGGAGAGAGGTTCAGTTTATGGGATCAAAGCCAGAGATTGGCCCCCTAGACCAACCTCACGCAGGACAGAAAGTGGACACCTTCATCGAAGGCCTGAGTTAGGCCCAAAGAATGAAGTCAGGACCAAGCAATGGCCTTCGCAGCTAGCTTCGAAGATGACTTCGAAAGAGGAAAGAAGCAGTTCAACGGCAGGGTCAGTAGGTTCGTGGGTACCTGGGGTCCCAGATTGGTTTGTGATTCAGAATAAACCTAGGGAAGTGTTTACCAAAAGAGATGTAATTGGAAACCAAGGTAGGATGGTTAAGCCTCCTTTGGTGTCTCCAAACAATTGGGTGTTACTTAAGCACCCAAAAACAAAGGAACCAGATATGGTCCCTGTAATTTCTAGATCACAAAGGAGAAAAATTCAGCGTATGTATACTCAGTACCAGTGAGACCTGAAAGAGAATGGAGAGAGTTCTTCATTGGTACAGACAGAAGGAAAGAAGAATCCAAAGTCCGACCATACTCCAAAACCAACTCTACAAGGCAAAATGGGTTGCAACAGAGAACAGTTGGCTAAAGTTCACTCTGAACTCAAAGCCAGAGAGAAGTCCAGTTTAGCGGAATTGGAGAAGGCATTGATGGAAAGTGACAACGAGGCAGAGGCAGAGACAGAAGTTGGCTTAGGCCAAAAGAAAGAAGTGGTTGAGGAAGAAATGTTCGAAGCCTTCATGGCTGAACAAACATTTCTAGTTGAAAAACCAGTCGTGACAGACCATTCAAAGGATGAAGTACCAGAGAGCAGCAAGAAGGATGCTTCTGGAGTAACTGAACAAGGTGGCCAAAAGGAGAAGCAGACATAGCCAGCCATCCAATTTGGCTCAGTGTCAGTGAACATGGTACACATACTACTGCATGAATTCCAAGCTGGAGATGAGAATCAAAAGGGGCAAGAAATTAACCCAATTCCAATCTCTAGCGAAGACTCACAAGCGAGTATAGTGCAAGATAATTCCGAAATGGTTACCCCAATGGAAGTTGAATATGAGAGTGAAGAAGTGGTAAGTATTAACCTCTCGTATCCTTTTGAATATCCCTCGAATTCTATGACACAGCATGTTAAGCCTTTGTATATTAAGGCCTTCTTCGATGGGATACAGTTGAACCGAGTCTTGGTGGATAATGGGGCAGCGGTGAACTTACTACTGAAATCTTCCTTGAAGAAATTAGGGAAAAGGAATCCCAGGTTAATCCCAACCAGTACAACCATTGCTGGTTTTGCTGCGGACAAACAGATGGCCTAGGGAATTCTACCCATCAACCTGAGTGTGAGAACCAGGGACTGCATGACGGCGTTCTTCGTCATCGACAGTAATGCTAAGTACAATGCTTTACTTGGTAGAGATTGGATCCACACTAATAAATGTGTGTCTTCCTCTTTGCATCAGAAAATAATGATGGCCCTACGCAATGGAGAGACAGAGGAAATTGATGCAGATCCTCAACCTTTCATAGCCTGCGCAGACTTCGCAGAGGCCAAGTTGTATATTGAGGAAGTGACACCACTCAGTATACTGAGGAAATCTGATGGCTCAGCCGAAGTGACGGCTGATGAGGAAATGACACACCTGAAGCACTTAGTCCAGGAGAGTGCTGATGAAGAGGTGGTCATTAAAGATGACAACGATGCCTGGTTGTAGGCAGCAAGATGAAACACCAGAAGCCAAGTCTTTGGCTTTAATTAAGTTTTCAATATTGGATATAAAGTCAATAGTCCAGAAAGTGCAGGAGCAAGAGAAAGAAGCCATGATAATTGGCTACAAGCAGGAGCAGCAACAAGCCAGAGTTTTGGCCCTTGATAAATACTGTGCATTGGACATAGAAACAAAAGTCTAGGAAATACAGGAAGAAGAAGCCTTGTAGACAGACTTTGTCTATGAAGAGGAGGGTAAAGAGGTTGAATCAAAGAACCTGGGAACAAAACACAACAAGGAGATTACTTCGAAGCCAGAAGGAATCAAAGAAGGAGCTCTAGTAAGTTCTTAGATACAAGACCCCTTAGAAGAAATAAATTTAGGGGAAGGTTCTGTACAACAACCCATTTATATAAGTGCTTGGTCGAATACTCTTGACAGGAACTAGTTGTTGGTTATTCTGAGGAGATATAAAGATTGTTTCGTATGGTCTTATAATGAACTACCAAGATTGGATAGGTCATTAGTTGAACATAGGCTCCCTATGAAGCCTAACTTCAAGCCATACAAGCAAAAACCAAGAAGAATGGGTCCAGAAGTGATTCAGAAAGTTAAGGAAGAAATTCTTAGACTACTCAAGACAGGTTTTATTAGAACAGTCAAGTATGTTGAATGGCTATCTAATATTGTGCCTGTAGTTAAGAAGAATGGTAAAATGAGGGTATGCATTGATTTTAGAAACTTAAATCTAGCAACTCCAAAAGATGAGTATCCTATGCCTATAGTAGATTTGCTGGTAGACAGTTTAGCAAGGCATCAAATTTTATCAATGATGGATGGGCACTCTGGTTATAACCAAATCTGCATTGCGGAGGAGGATTTTCACAAAATAACATTCAGATGTCCTGGAAATATTGGCACCTTCGAATGAGTTAAAATTCCATTTGGTCTGAAGAATGCTGGGGCTACATATCAGAGGGCTATGAACACTATCTTTCATGACCTCATTGGAGGGTATTTAGAGTGTTATATTGATGATATTGTAGTTAAGTCCCAATCCATGGAGGAGCATCTGTTTCACTTAGAAGCCGCTTTCAAAAGAATGAGAAAGTTCAAGTTGAAACTCAATCCTCTTAAGTGTGCTTTTGGCGTATCATCTGGAAATTTCTTGGGCTATGTAGTACACAAGAAAGGAATACAGATTGACCAGAATAAAGCCAAAGCCATCATTGAAGCCAGACCCCCATCAAGTAAAAAGGAATTACAAAAGTTCCTTGGACAGGTTAATTTTCTTCGAAGATTCATTTCTAACACTACAGGAAAAAACTAAAGTATTTTCTTCCTTGTTAAGGTTAAGAGATGAAGAGGAATTTGTATGGACAGCAGAGCATCAAATTGCTTTCGAATGAATCAAAGCCTACTTGGCCAACCCTCCAGTGTCGATGCCACCAAAGGGCGATAAGCCTTTGAAGTTGTATATAGCTGTAGCAGAAGATTCATTGGGAGCTTTCTTAGCCCAAGACAATGAAGAAGGCAAGGAGCAAGCTGTTTATTACCTTAGTAGGTTTTTAAATTCTTGTGAATGTAAATATTCAGCTGTAGAAAAGCTTTGCATTGCATTGTATTTTGCTGCAATGAAATTAAGATATTATCTTTTGCCTACAACTGTCTTGGTAATTGCAACCACAGATTTGGTAAAGTATATGTTATTTAGACCTACGTTAAGGGGAAGAATTGGCAAATGGGTATTAGCCTTGTCAGAATTTCATTTAGAATATGTTTCCCAAAAGGCAGTGAAAGGACAAGTTTTAGCCAATTTTTTAGCAAACCATCTCAAACAGAGAGCTAAAAGATAATGGAACTTGGTATGGCTAATGTTGAGCCGAGGCAAATGTGGTTCGATGGATCGAAAGCCAATGGCCTAACTGGAATTGGTATAGTGATTAAGTCACCACAAGGAATAGAAACCACACATGGTTTCAGAGTGGATGAAACTACTTGTTTTAATAATCAAGCTGAATATGAAGCCTTGATAGTGGGATTGGAAATTCTTATTGGATTACAAGTACATGCAGTCGACATATTTGGAGATTCTCAATTGGTGGTTAACCAAGTGAAAGGGATTTTCAAATGTCAAAGTATAAGCATATTGTCATACTATGTTGTTGCATTACATCTGCTTTCTCAATTTCAAATAGCAAATGTAACTCATGTCCCAAGATTCTTGAATAATACAGCTAATGATGTGGCTCAGAAAGTTTCGAATTTCAAGAGGAGGGATAATACTCGAAGGGACATAACCCAAACAACATACCAGAAATCTATACCACCCTTAAATAAAAGGAATGTGGTCCTGGAAGTCAATCATAATGACTTGCAGGAACAAGATTGGAGGCATCCAATAATGCAGTACTTGGCTGGCCCATCCTCAAAGGCCAATAGAAAAATTAAATTGCAATCTATGCAATACATCATATATAACAATGCTCTCTACAAAAGGGGGGGAGATGGTCTATTGCTGGAATGTTTAGGCCCAAAAGAAGCATTAACAGCTATGGCTGAGGTTCATGAAGGCATCTGTGGTGCTCATCAGCCTGGTGTGAAAATGAGATGGCTGCTTCGAAGACATTCCTACTATTGGCCAACTATCCTTAAAGACTGCATAGAATATGCAAAGGGTTGCCAGGCATGTCAAAAGCATGACACAATAAGGCATGTACCCATAACTGACCTGCATGCAGTAGTAAAGCCTTGGCCATTCAGAGGATGGGCCATGGATATGATGGGGAAAATACACACACCCTCTTCGAAGCATCATTACTTCATTTTAGTGGCTACTGATTACTTCACCAAGTGGGTCGAAGGTAAACCATACAAGGCTATAGACCAGACTGAGGCCATTGGATTCATCAAGGACTTAATCCATAGGTTTGGCATCCCACAAACTATAACTGTTGATAATGGGACTGTGTTTGATGGGAAAATGGTGAGGTCTTTTATGGCAGAGTTTGGAATTAGCCTTGTTAATTCCACCCCCTATTTTGCACAAGCCAACGGCCAGGCTGAATCATCCAATAAGTCCTTGAAGAAAGGAATACAAAAAGTTGTGGAAGACAATCCTAGGGATTGACATAACTTATTGTTGGATGTATTGTGGGCTTATAAAACGTCCCCAAGGTCAAGCATAGAAGTTACTCCTTATGCTTTGATGTATGGGCATGATGCTGTATTACTTGTGGAAATTAATGTTAAATCTTTAAGGGTAAGATACCAAGACCAGCTAGATCCTGAGCAATACCATCAGAGTATGTGCTTGGAATTAGAAGGAATAAATGAAGCCAGAATTCTGACATTAAATAGCATTCTCTTTCAAAAGAAGAAAGCAGCCAAAAATTACAATAAGAAAGTCAAACACATTGGCTTCGATGAAGGTGATTTGGTGTGGAAAACCATACTCCCAATAGGGGTTAAAAGCCATAAGTTTGGCAAATGGTCACCTAACTGGGACGGGCCATACCAAGTCCATAGAGTCCTTCCTTTTGGAGCATACCATTTGAGAAATTTGAATGGATATGTACATCCCAAAAAGATTAATGGTAGATATTTGAAGCCTTATTTTCCAACTATATGGGAAACATAAGGAGAAAATAAATGACAAGTACAAGAACACAAAAATACTCAAATGATAAATAAGAATTTGTTTTTTATAAAGAGTTGAATACATTCTGCCATAAATTGGCCCAAAAATCATTACAATGCCTCAGTTGTTCTTTTATAACAGATGTTCTAGTTTTAAAAGATGAAAACAACTGAATGGCTGCAGTCATTTCTTGCTTTCGATCGGCCAGTCCTTGGTTGGTGATCAGCAACTTGGTATCAGCTCGGGCTAAAGCCTGGTTAACTACTGATAACTCCTCCTCAAGTTGAGCCTTCCTTTCCAGTAGTTGAGTGCGAAATTAGGAGACAGAGGAATGTTGTCCCTTCAGCTCTGATATCTTAGCATGTACTGTTGAAACAAAGTCCTGATATCTGACCAATTTCTCCTCTGCAGCCTTGGCAGCACAACAAATATTGATGTAGAAGTCAATAGTAGTTGCTGCCTGAGATAGATGACTTGAGACAGACATGCCGGATTGCTCAATAATTTTGCAGCACTGAAGGAAACCATTCCTTATTATAGGTCTCTCTAGGGCCTCGAAAGGAATCCTTGAAAAAGATGTCAATAGTTCCAGGCTGTTGTCCAAATCTATCAAAGGTGTAGAAGGCTTACTACTGGAAGAAGGACTCTGAAAAATTTCTACTAAAGAGTCAGCTAAAACTAATGGCTCAGCTTCATCATTGGTTATTGGAGAGGTAGAGTGCATGTCAAAGAAACTGGCTAGTCTCGCTTCAAAGATATCTACCTCAATCGTGGACATGAGGGGTGCAGAAAGGGTAGTGGTAAAAGGCACAGAGGACTGCATGGGGATAGGAGAAATAGATGGAGCATCTTCAGCAGTCTCTATGGTCCTAGCCACCAATAGGTCAAGAGAAGGAGGGCTGGAAGTAGGCAGAGGTAATAAACCATGAATTGGAGAGCTGCCAGTACCCTTTATAGGAGAATCAACTACCATCAGAGATGGAGTAGCAGTTGGAATTTCCTTGGAAGAAGGAAAAAGAGCAAGGTTCGAAAGAGAACCGAATTGAGGTGGGTCAAGGGTCAGATGGGGAAGATATGGAGCCAACCCAAAAGAAAGAAATTTAGGAATGATTGGTCTCAAGGAGGGTACATCAAATACAGGCTTAGGAAGTGGAAAGATGATTTGAATAGTCCTCACGTTCTGCAGATGATCAACCTCAACTGAAACTGAGGGAGTCCCCATTGGAGGAATAGACTCAGTAGTTGTTGCTGCGAAAGGAAGAAGAAATGTAAAGTAATGTCAAGTTTCAATACCAAAATTTGACAAGGAAAAACAACAAAAGCATAAAAGAAATTACTTGTTTCAGAAGTGTTGGCAATAATAGGAGAGCTACGAAGGGAGTAATGTTCGGCAATTTGTTGCCTTCTTGCAGTTTCCTTTTGTAATGCATCAGCAGTAGCGGCTTCATCTCTCAAAAATTGTTGCTGTCGTCTCTTCTCAGCTCTCTCGAAAACGATTATGGCCTTAGAGTGTTCCTGCTCTACTACTTTGGCAACTGCCTCATATACAGGATCTTTGGCAAAATAAGAAGGAGAGATAGTTATCTTTTTTTTCTTTTTTCTCTGTATTGTTGTCTCATCTTGAATCAAATTAGAAGAAGGGACAGTCACTCTTTTCCTTCTTTTTAGGGGTGACTCTTGCTCTTGATTTTCTTCTTCTTCTTCTTCTTCTTGAACCTCAGGTACCTCCTTTTTAGGCTCAAGTAAAAGTTTCCTTTTCTTTTGTTGTCGTTTGCTTTTGAGAAGATTTAGAGCCTGAGTCTTCTGAAGAGAATCTCCTTGTGAGGCATCCGTACCATCTTCGCAAAAGAAGAACTAAAGATAAGGCTAAGAGCATTATAAAGAAGGCAAAACGAGAAGAAACAAGGGTGTATACCTTTCTTCGAGGCGGCTCGGGTAATTCTAGGAGGAGTTGAGGCAGCAAGAGCAGACTGTGTAGTAGAAAGCACAGGAATCTGAGTGGTAAGGGCAGTGTAAGAAGTAACAATTCCAGCCCCTTTGGGCTTGGGCACATCCAATACCATCAGTAGGTCTTGAGGAGAAATGGTCAAGTATACTTCCATATTGGTCGCCCACTAGTTGTGGTACCTCTTCAACATGTTACCTTGAGGAAGAAAATGGATATATTCAAAATCGATCAGGTCTTGTATAAACTTAGAAGTTGCCTCTTCTAGTCTGGACCGTCGAACTTTCAAATCTCTGGTGGTAAGACTTAAATTGGTGTTACTGCAGAGGGGTATTGGGATCCCTTGTGAGAAGCCAAATTGTCTAGCAAATCGAGCAGAACAGTAGTGCTCAACAATGCATTTATAAGCTCTGGGGTTCAAGGTCCCAATGAACAATTCTCTAGGGATTAAAATAGAGGCCCATATGTCTTTATGAGCAGGTGAAACACAGAGCCTATCACTTAAGAAATTCTTCAACCAAAGTGGGCCATTGGTGATTGGTTCGAAAAGACGGAAGCAGTAGGAAGGAAGAGAAACTAGAAGTTGGTGGAAGAAGGAAAAGTAAAAAGAAAAAGTAGAAGGATAAAGTGAAGCATTGGCTAGCCTCATGCCATGAGTAGGAGCGTTAGGTTCAAAAAATTTAAGGCATTGGGATTGTAACTCAGTGAAATAAGCAAAAAGCCAAAGCTGAAGAATCCAGAATGGCCCCCCTTGATTGGCATCTAAGGGTTTTTCACAGAAAAGAGAACAAGCTCTATATACGTGACCTAGAACGTATGGACCTAAGGCCACCCTCTTCTGTAAAACAAAGGCTTTGGCAAGAGGGGCAAATTCGGGCATGATTCTTTGAGAGGAAATGCAGAAAAGGAATTTGCAAAGTCAATATAATAAGAAAGAAAAGAATTTCCTATCGGTCACAGGACCCTCTCTTCTATTCTCAGCCTTGATAAAGTCATTATAGGATGAGTTAAGAGAATGGAGGGAAAAGGGGACTGCTAGGTCAGGATAATCCGGTCCAATAGGGGTTCCAATGAGAGATAATCCTAAAAGATGGCAAATGTCAAGGACAGTAAGGGCCATCATCCCACATCTAAATTGGAAGAAATTAGAAACAGAGTTCCAAAAGCACAGAGCAGCGAGAGTCAAAAAAGGGTCTTCAGGAATAGTCAACCTGGATAATCGGAGGGCATCTAGAAGGCAGAGTTCTTGAAGGTCCAGAGTTCTATTAGGGACAACTCGATCATACCATTCTTGCCACTCTGGTCTCACTGTGGGCCAACATCTGTGGGGGCGATTCGTCTTCCAGTTTCTCCAGTCAAGGCCACCTTCGTAAAAAAGACAATGGTCTTCTAGACGAGGATATAGAGCTAAAAGCTCAGTAAGAATCTCCTTGAATATTGACCCAAGCACATAGTCTTGTTGCTCATGACGACGAGGGATGAAGATGCGTCCATCGATGGCACTTTTCTCCCCAGCCTTGTACTTCTCACATTCTACATCGATGATCCTCTTCAGGGTTACAGATGGGCTCGCACGCTCTATGACTAGCACTTTCAATGAAAAAGAAGCCATTGATAGAACACTTTTTCGGAGGATGAAGCTGAAAAGGGAAACAGAGAGAAGTGGAAGATCGGTAGAGGTAAAGGGTTTGTGTATTGAGCGAGCGAATGATTTCAGAGCACGAAATAAAAAAGGTTTTATAACAAAAACCTTTGTGTCCGGAAGACATGTCGCGTAATTCGTTAAGTACTGAGCTTCCTCCAATATTGATACTTTTGGAGGGAAAAACACATCCCAGATGTTGAAGCCAGCTTCGAAACCAAATTTTGGCGCCAAAAGTCAAATAACAAATGACTTCGAAGTACATTTCATACTTATGGATGAAAGAGTGCTCAAGTATTAGTTCACTTCGAAGAAATTAAAAACCTGTTTTAGGTTTCTCAAGGAAAGTAATGTCCTTCGAAGCAAGACTTGAGATCCCTTAAGGGTGGGAATTGCTGCTTGAAAATCAGAACCAATAATTGGTTTGTATTTAAGAAAGATTCTCTTTCTAGACTAAAACAGTGCAGCCCTAAAAAGGAGCTTTCATATTTTTTGAAAGTATGGACTATTTTTCTAAGGAAAAATGATCAATTTAAAACTGATTGATCATACTGACCATGACCATATGTTGGTTATGATCGAAACAAGCTTTAAGGGGTAAGATTATTAAATTCGAAGCACCAATTTTAAATAAAAAAAAATCAACAAAAATTGTTAATTATATTCCATAAATTGGACAGGTTCATTGTTGGTTCTTTTAGTGTTTCATTTAAAACAATTGAGTCCAAGTTCGAAGGATAAGCTTGTTCAGTTCGAAGCTCTGAATTTGCTTTTAAAAGACAAATGGAGATAAGATCAAACTATACCAAACAAAGAAAAGTCTTAGTGGTATTAAAAACCAAAGCAATTACATCGAATGGCCCTATTTGGGTACAAACTCAAGCTCATAAAAATAGGAAATGGAATAAATAACAAGATCATGAAATTTAGTCCAACAATGATCAATGAATTTCTGTTCTTTCTTTATTCTATCATCTATTTTTTCTAACATTGGCTGCATGAGTTGATGTGCTCTCACTTCATAAAAGAGCTCATCAGCCTTTATTTCGAATGCTGTTTCTCTCAATCCTTGTTCCAATTCGTCTATCTCTAAGTCATCCCAGTACGCAGAATCTGTATTCTTGAAATCATCGAATTCTTCAATGAAGTTCTCTGCTTCGTACTGGGCATGAATTCGAAGGGACGAAAGTTGGTCTAAAGATTGTGTGGTGGCCATAGAGGTCCGATGCCAGTGGAGAAGCAATAGAAGTCGGTCCAAAAACATGTGAAGCTCTGCTTGGGCGAGGGGATTGAGGACATGACCCCGAGTCAGAATATCACAAACCCATCGAAGGTTCTTGAAAGGGACTTCGTCCTCAAGAACATTGAATGGCAAGTGAGAAAAAGTCGCGAGCAGAAGTTGACCTTGCTTCCGCTCAGCTGGAGTAGGGGAAGGTGGAGGCTTGTAGGGTGAAAAGATCTTATCTGCGGAAAGGGCAAGCCTCAATCTCTCTGTCCAGCAAGAATTTATAGGAGGGGAAGGTGCGGATGCTTTTATTTCAGGAGATGGAATAAGGGCAGAAGGAACAAGGGCATTAATATAATCGAGCCAGTCAGAAGAACAAATCTTTGCCTTCTGGGCTAAGAATGATGGATTATACCCTTGTGCCTCTTCTAAGTGTCGGGCGGCGTGCACTATCTTTTTAGGTATAGAGGATGTATACCATGCCACAAGCAGATTCTCCTCCAAACTGCGTCGATGGTCCATGGGCACGTAGGGATACACCACCAAGCTTCGCGCATAAGAAGGGAACTCTAAAGGGTCAGTAAATTCGACAAAGTGATGGTTGATTCGTTCCCTCAAATCACAGGCCTCAGGTTTTGACCAGCTTGTCCAGTCAGAAGCCCCAGAAAAGGAAGAAGTCACAGCCTTGTCCCATGTAAAGGGTTGTGAAGAAGAATTTTCCATGTCCATGTTTGCAACTTTCTGAATCAAAGGATTGAGAGCGGTTTGTTCGTAGTCCAAGGGTGAGTCAGAAGAAGAAATTCTCATGTCCATATTTGTGAATTTCTGAATCGAAGGATTAAGGGCAATATGTTCGAAATCCAAGGGTTGATAATTTGTAAAGGCATCCATGACCTGAATATAGAAATGTGGGTAAAGGTGGCTAATTAATGCATGGAGGTTCTTTCTAGGAGGAACAGTATCGTCATATGACTCTTCGTGTGTTTGATCATTGGAGGAGAAAATTGATTCGACTATAAAATGTATCAGTCTGTTCGAATGCTAAGGTGGTGGGGGTGTTCAAAAGATTGAAGGAGAGTTTAATGCAGATAGTAAATGACAGTTGCATTTATGGGAAAATGCAAAACCCATGCACGTTCTAAGACGTGGGAAAAAGACCTTGATCCACTAATATCACCAAGTATTGGGTATAATGTTGGCTACATATTTTGTACAAACCAATTACAATTCGACGCGTGGCAAAGTAAGGGTAGTACGGGAAGACTATTCAAATCTTCGATCCTGATCGTACACATGACAGTTAGTATTGGTTGTTACGAGATCTGAGTAGCAGTGGATCAGTAGAGAGATACAAAGTGATGTGGCATTATCAGTTACTCACATTTTAATTCAAATTTAGGAGGGAAGCCTAACTGCAAGTGATGGCGTAATGGAGCTAATCTTGAGGCAACATGATCAGCGATCATGGAGGAGAAGTTCGACGGTTGGAAATACAGTTCGATGATCATTCTTAAGCAGTATAAATAGCAGAGAAGGCCCTAGAAAAGCCCCCCAGACTCAGATCCAAAAACCAGTCTTATTCTACTTTACTTAGTTTTACATTTCCTGTTCTTCACATTCCAATACTTTAAATTCTGCACTGCACTTCATTCATAGGAGTAGTTTTAAGTAGATTGTCGCTGTAAACCTCTACGAGGCTGAGGTTGAATCATTGTAAGTTTTTCATTCTAATGAAATGCTTCAGTTGTTCTTTATTTGATTGATATTTTGCTTAATTCTCCTAAATCAAGCCACCAGTACAAGTCCTCTTCATTGAGGCTGAGAGAACTAAAACACAATCGTCTGATACTTGGTTGGCAATTAAATTTCTGTAAGGACTGATTGATCCTTGCTGGCATGCTCGCAATTACAATAATAACCTTCGAAAGCCAAAAAGCCAACAGTATAATAAAAGATAAAGTTGTCCACTGATTTAATTCACAATATTTTTTTGTTTTTTAAGTCTATAAAAAATTAAACGATGATTTTTAATAACTAAAATACTTATTTTTTATTTTTTATTGAGTTTAATGACTAAAATACTTATTTTTAAATTTAATTTTACTTAATGGAAATAGACAAATGTTTTAGATTTAAAACAAATCAAAAGTTTATGATTTAAATTGACAAAATTAAATTTCAGAGTTTATTTTATTACAAGGGTCAAACTTTGGAAAAAAAAATTTAGTAATTTTCCTTTTTTATTTTTGAAAATAATAATAATAATAATACCAAAGATAACTATTTTGACCCAACTGCAAAATAAATGCTTGTAAGGCGTGTAATTTAGGCATTCAGATTACCTAAATCTGGGGAGATAGGATGTTAGAGTTGTTTATTAAATAAAAAGGAAAAGTTATAAAAAAAAAAATTAAAAAAAATTAGGGTTTGACGTTTGTAACAAAATAAATTTTTAATTTTGTCAATTTAAATCCTAAACTTTTAATTTATTTTCAATCTAAATCATTTGTTTATTTTCGTTAAGTAAAATTGATTAAAAAAATGAGTATTTTAGTTGTTAAACTCAGTGAAAAAGAATATTTTAGACATTTTATCTATATTTACATTGAATTTAATAAATAAAATACTTTGTTTCCGTTGGTTTTACTTAACGAAAATAGACGAACGATCTAGATCAAAAATAACTCAAAAGATTAGTGTTTAAAATGACAAAATTAAAAAATCAAGATTTATTTTGTTATAACTCAAACCTTAAGATCTTTTCTTTTTTTTTTTTGTTATTGCCCCAGATACTGTAAAAGATTGAACATTAATTGGTACAAAACATAAGCAATTTACTCGGTTCTTTCTGGTATAGATTATTGAAAATTATTTATAATATTTTTAAATTTAAAAAATTGGGTGAGCGTATTTGGCACAATTCTTACATACAATTTTTTATACAAAAAATAACTTAAATAAATTCTTAAAAAATCAACTATTGAGACACTAGCATGAATATTTTTAACCTTTATTTTCTTATTATCTATTTTCAATTTACAATAGATTGTACGAAATTAAATTCTCTTCCAAATCAAATACAATTGTCAGTGATTACATAGGTCAAATGTAAAATATATGTTCATACATAACCTATTTAAAATTGCTAGAACTAGGAAAAACTAAGACAACAATGGATTCACCTCAATAATTGTATGATATTATTTTCTTTTGAGTTATGTTAGAGACCCTAAATATTCTACCAAATATTCTATCAAACTTCTCACATGGTGTAGGACCCACGCACATGTGAATTTGTGTGAATCCACCTATGTGATAAATTTAGTAGAATATTTGAGATACATAACATTTCTCTACTCTTTCTTTTACAAAAATGCTAGAGGCCCTAAAAATTCTACCAAAAGTTTTACCAAATGTCTCACATGGGTGTGGGACCCACATGGGACTCACATTGCGTGGGTCCTACAATGGGACTCACATTGCGTGGGTCCTACACTCATGTGAGACATTTGATAAAATTTTTGATAGAATATTTGGGGTCTTTAGCATTACTCTTTCTTTTATATTACATATGTGCATTTATGAGACTTAAATGTGTTCATTGTACTTCCCAATTTAAGTAGGAAGTGTTAACTATTGGTTAGACATATAATGGTTTTCTTTTATTTTTCTAAAATGTTTATTTGCTTATTTATTTTTTTGAACACTTAATTCTAAAATGCTTATTTGATGTTTTGTCATGCCAACTCAACGTACATGAATTTTTATAAATTTAATGGCATGAGATTTTCGTCTCCAAAATATCTATTTTTCTTGTTAAAGTCGTAACTTGTTGCTCACTCGTTGTCTATTAAAATAACTATTATTGCATGTTTGATTAATTTATTTAATCGTAAATAAAGAAATATTAGAAGGCTTTCTGCCTCGTAAAATCAACGATCGCTCTCAAATGAATGGGTAATAGCGTTGGATGTCGAATGGCTTTACGCTTTTCAAGAGTTGTTACGTAATTTTTACAATGCTTTACTTCAATCTAGAGATTTGAGAAAATTGATAGACTAATGTAAACGACCAACCTTTTCATGTCGGAAAATACCCAATGCCAAAGAGTCACCAACACTTCACAATCATAGATCAAGGTTCTTTACATAATTGAAATTTGTGCAACATTGAGCCGTTTTGTAGATATCAATTATTTGTTCGGATATCAATTACCAAATAACAATCAATTATTTGGATATTGACAATTGAACTAAAATTAATTGTTCAAATATTAACACCATCGAATTGGGTTTTTTTCAATGGTTAGTATTTGAATAATTAATTTGTGTTCAATCGTTAATATCTGTTTTATCGTGTACACAAAAATAACAATAATTATAATAATATTAAATGCTTTCCAAAATTTTCTAACAAACCTAATCTCTTTCTACCCTATTTTTGTTTCATATAAATAAATTTATTGCATGATGGATACAACAAAAAACTTAAAAAAAAAAAAAAAAGAGAAAAGGAAAACTCAAATTAAATGTTACTTGGAAAAAAACAAAGGAAATAAAAAAATTTATAAAATTAATTACAACCTTTGAGGAAGACCTACATGCATATGAATATTTCGCGTGTCTTTAGTGGTTGACTGAAGGGTTAGTCAATCAAAAATATTTTATAATTATTTACAGATTTTGTGAATTTACTTTTCAAAGATGCTCAAAAATATAATGAGGGCTGGTTTGATAACTATTTAAAAAAATTAATTAAATTTTAAATACTACTAGACGAGGAATTTTATAAAAATAAAAATAAAATTAGTCCACCAAAGTCCAATCTATTTGGTTTGGTTTTTTAAAAACTGTTTTCAAATGAGTTTCCATTTATTTTTAGTATTTTTTTATATTTTAATCAAAAGAAAATTGTTGAAAAGTCCAATCTAATAATTGTCGAAGGCATTAGGGTCCGTGAATATTTTTTTATTAATGAGACATCCACCCTTTGTGAAATAGTTTGGTAAGAAATTCTTTTATTATTTTGGAGGATATTTTATTTCTAATTTTACCTCTTAAGCTATCTATTTAATTTTTTTGACTATCTATTGAAATTTTTTTGAATCTATCTGTTGATATTTTTTTTTTGAATCTTTTTTGTTAAAATTTTGATCTATCTGTTAAAATTAACCAAGTTTATTTTTAATCTATCTATTCAAATTTTGATACTATCTGTTTGATTTTTTGATCTTATCTTTTCAAATTTGGATCCTATATTTTTATCAGTTCAATTTTTTGACCTATCTATTCTATTTGTGTATCTATCTGTTGGAACCTACTTTTGACATAAATTTAAATTTTATTTTCTACAGATAAAATAGTTCTAAATTTATTTTTTTTGCAGATTATTTTATAAAAAAGAAAATAAAAAATTGCAATTGGCCTTTAAAAGTTTTTTTTTTTTTTTAACAAAATATTTCTGAGAAGATATTTGAAAGTACAATTTATCTCTTACATTATCAATTAGTTAAGAGTGGACATTGTTACAATTTAATTAAATTCACTGATAATTTGTTCTAATGATCTTTTCAAGGTTAATATATTTTTTAACATTTTTGAAGAGGCAATTTGCTTAAACTAATTTTTTAGGCCAATTGCACTTTTACAACAATGCATATACCTAGAAAATAAAAAATGTGACAAAAATAACCAAAACTAAAATATACAAATTAAATTTATTTTGATTGTGACCCACATCACATTAATATAATCTACATCATACACGCAAATTCTAAATACTTTTTTTTTTTTCTTTCTAACTGCATAAAATTTCTATTATTTATAGAAATAAAATTTTGAGTAGAATTAACAAATCGTGAAGGGTAACATATGAAAACAATGATATTTGGTGCTTCTATTTATCTCATTATATCCCTTTTTTTTAAACATCTCACATTATGTTTACACTCGAAATCTTCATGTCTATTTTCTCTCATTATCCTTTCAAATATAAAATTTTAACAAAAAGTGTT
Organism: Camellia sinensis; assembly: GCF_055761805.1. Taxonomy (NCBI): domain Eukaryota; kingdom Viridiplantae; phylum Streptophyta; class Magnoliopsida; order Ericales; family Theaceae; genus Camellia; species Camellia sinensis. Next base: position 104,341,354 of record NC_138965.1, read on the forward strand.
GACAAGTTTGGTTTGAAACTGGCAATTTGAGAAGTTTGGTTTTGAAATTGGAGATAACAATGGGACAAGAGTGCATTAAGAAATAATGGTAAGTGTGCGGAAAATCCCACATTGGTCTGTGAGGGACTATTTTCTCACCTTATAAGCAGGTTGGCTCCTCTTACCTTGCATAGGCCTTTTCTCCCAGTGGGGAAGGAACAAAACCGTGCGGTCAGAATGCCAAAGCGGACGATATGTGCAAGGCACGGGGACCGGTGGCTTTATTTGGCGTCGTCTGTGGGAACTCCCTCTGGGGTGACTGGAGCCAGCGCGGCTGGGGGCTAATGTGCGGGAAATCCCACATCGGTCTGTGAGGGACTACTTTCCCACCTTATAAGCAGGCTGGCTCCTCTTACCTTGCATAGGCCTTTTCCCCCAGTGGGGGAGGAACAAAACCGTGTAGCCGGAAAACCCCTCTGACGGTCAAGTTAGCACACACTCAGGGATCTAGAAAGAGAGGATAGAGTTGAGTGTTCAGGTTGTTCTCACCAAAAATGATGTTCCCTCAGCATGGGGGGGCACAGACACGCTTATATACTTTATGTGCCCAAATTTGCTCCCACTAGTCTCTTGACGCGTGGTGCTGCTTTTCTATTTGTCAGCACAAATCCTGCAATCACCACCTAACCAAACCGTCAGGCTATATTACCGGAGCCCGGTAGACCGGCGGAATCACCTCGGCCTTTCACGACCGCGTTGCGCAGCGTACCCGAGTGCTCCACTCGCCGAGCTCCAGAACGACCGAGCTCGGTTGCATTCCGGCAAGGCCGAGTTCACGATAGGCCGAGCCAGCAAACCGAAGGCCTTCCTGCCACGTTAAACGCATGAACCGTGGAACCCAGCATGGCAGGCAATCATCTCAGCCGAGCAACTCAAGTAGCTCGGTTTTCTACATAGACAAGCCCAAGTAGCTCGGTCCCAACATGGTCCTGGGTCTCAACCGAGCAAAACCTTATCTGGACTTGCCCAAGCTATCACGGCCTAAACATGTTCGGCCCCTCATTTTGCCCGGCCTTACCATAGCTCATTCTAGCTCATAAATCTCCCTCTCAGTAAGTGATAGAGAGATGGTAATAAGGGGTCGCAAAATCAGTAGAAAGATAATGATAAATGGCGAAAAGTGAAGAAATGAGTGGCAATAATAGTGGATGGTGCGGAGAAAGATAGTGGCGAGAAATGAAGAAAATGAAGGAATGGTGACAACAGACGATGTGAGGAATAGTGACAACAGATGTTGTGGAAGTGTCACGTTATTAAATTTTCAGAATTTATTTTACTATGATTTTTCACATTTTTAAAGTAGAAATAACTTTTAACAAATTAATAAAATCAAAATTTGATATATATATATTTTTATCAAGTTAGCTTTGAAAAATAAGTTTTAAAAACTCAAATTTTATTTTTTGGTAAATTAAAATTTTTGTTTTTGTGAATTATATATTTTTTGGTAACTTGAAAATTAAAAAAATAAGAATAAAGATTGAGAGTTTTAATTTTGAAATTTTAAAGAAAGCTCTAAGGCCCTGTTTGTTTGGGGTTATAGGGAGGGGATTAAGTTTAATAGTGAGGAGGGGATTGAGAATGGAGTGTTTGTTTTGAGAGATAGGGAGAAGACTAGTAATTCCTTGGGACTAGTAAGGAGGAGGAAGGGGGATTGGTAAGGAGAAGGTGGAGATAGTATTAGAAAAATAGTGAGGGGATTAAAAATTTTTTTATTATTTTTTATTTTTTATATATTAGAATTTTTTTTTAAATATTAATGTTTAATTTTTATATTTTTTATTTGTTTTATTATTTTATATAAAAATAATTTAACAATTCCTCACTATTAATCCCCTCACTATTAATTCCCTCCATTCTATCTCCCAAAATAAACGAGACCTAATAATATGATAAAGAGTGAGGTCCACATATAATATAATATATATGCTTATATATATATATATATATATTTTTATCACATCATTAGAACTCTCTTTAGAGTTGAAAATTAGAATTTTCTACCATTATTAAAAAAAAATAATAATGTAAAAAGTCAAAATGTAAAATAGAGACAAAAGGATGTAAATAGAACAACCCGTCTCTCTTCATACCAGTGCCTGAGCTGTCTCTCCTCACATTTAACTCTTCTCATTTTCATAATCCCAATCCCCATCCCAACCCATCTCTTCTCTCTCACTTCTCCTCTTCCTCAAGCCATCTCTCTCTCTCTCTCTCTCTCTCTCTCTCTCTCTCTCTCTCTACATTAATCTTTCCTTTGCAATTCTGTCCTTTTTAGGGTTTTTATTGTCTCCATTCAGGCTTCACCTCTTCAAAGATTGTATATATACACACACACACACACACACACATATGCCTACATATACCTTGTACATACACCTCTTCAAAGAAGCACTTCATCCCTTCTGCTTCTCTCTCTACAATTCACCTGTTTTTTTGATCAATGAAAATCTCTGTAAAACCGATGTAAGAAGATAAAAACCTTCGCATCTCTCTCTAGAAAATTCTCTCTTTTTTCTTCAAAATTTCAGTGATTTATGGTGTTTTTGTTATTCGGATTGTGAAATCTGAATTGGAAAATGGCCTCACCTGTTCCAGCCAAGTCTCAACCTCTTCACAACTTCTCGTTGCCGCACTTGAAATGGAACAAGAACCACACAAACAATCACCACCGCGGCCGCAGGCCCGCCGACTCATCGCCGCCGTTGGATTCGGCTCTCCTGCAATCTCCGCCGCCGCGACAATCTCCGATGCGCGATTATTCGGCCTCCGAGTCGGAATCCGAGAATCGGAATCAGAAAATCGAGAAATCGCAGAAGAAATCGGCGGAGGCGTCGGATGTTGAGGGTAGTGGAGCTAAAGAAGGCAGATCGAAGATCTGTATTCGGCTCCGAACAAAGAACAAGTCTGAAGATGTTCAGAATGAAGGAAAAACAGCTACTGAAGAAGGAGAAGCGGAAGAATTGGTGGCCAAGACATGGAATTTGAGGCCGAGAAAGCCTATTCGCAATCTGTCGAATGCGAATGGAGGTGTATCGAAAGCTATTTCACCGTCGTCGCAGGAGAACAAAGCTCAATTGCAACAAGAGTCTGGTGGTTTGTTGCGAAGCGCTGCTGAAGCGGAGGCAACAGAGAAGAGTGAGAAGAAGAAGAAGAAGAGGTTCTCAATTTCGCTTTCTCGCCGTGAGATTGAAGAGGATATCTTTTCGTTGACTGGTTCAAAACCAGCTCGGAGGCCAAAGAAGAGAGCTAAGATTGTTCAGAAACAACTCGATGTAAGAATTTAACCATTCTATGATTATTTTTCAAGTTTATTTTGTGTTTTCTTTTTTCTGATTAATTTGGCTTTTGGAATATATATTTTTGCAGAATCTGTTTCCTGGTATGTGGTTGGCTTCAATAACCCCTGATACATACAAAGTCCCTGACCCTCCTTTAAAGGTATATAACTGTTTAAGATTACACAGAGTCTTTGAATTTTAGTTTTGAACTTTGACGGTTTGATCTTTTAATTTTGTGGGTTTTGAGAATATGATTATGTTGCTTGCAGGGTTAGATAAAATAGATGCAGATTGTGATCCTTCGAATGTCTTCTGGAAGTTTAAAGGCTAAAAACTTCCAAATTTTGTGACCTCATTCAAAGGTATTACCGACCAAAATCAGAAAAGATGGAAGGAGAAATGAATAAATGTATCTTGTTAGTGTTTCTTTTTATCTATTTTCCGATGAGCTCAACAAATTGATTTGTAAGGCTCGTCGTTTTTTAGTTTCTATAAGAAGTTGCAGATGTACATATGAATTATCTAATGGCTTTTATAATACATCTTTTCTTTTAAACCTTTATCTTGTTTTTGTTAAGGACTTGTTTCTTGATTGCATAACATGTTGGAATGTATTCACCCAACAAAACATGTTGGAATGCAAATAGCTGGGGTGCGCAGCTGAGAGTGCTCGTTTTGATAGCATCTTTGTTTATCTTAAAAAAGCTATTTTTGTGAAGGAGACGTTGGTTTGCTTATGAATTTGAGAAATAATGTGAAAATTTTAATGCATGAGATCTTCAGCTTGATTTAGTTATCCACCAATTATCTGCTGCGGTTTAAAATATTGTAATTAATGAAGTAGTTTTTCCGGTTTTTGTTATGGATGTCTATAGTTAGTATTGACGGATTATACTTTCCATATACGCTATCTAAGTTGTGGACAATGTCGTATTTATTAGACGTGGAAGTAAGCTGAGATTTGATGATGTTTCTATTTTGTTTTTGCTTGAGGTGTATGTACACGCGCCGACAATTTAATTTTTGGGAATCTAGGAGACATTTGTACTTTAATGTTCTATGCACACATGCCGACATTTATGGCTTGGGGAAATCTATTTATGTATGGGGGAATCTAGGAGAGGTTTTTACTACATATGCCAAGTTGTACGTTGTCGGCAACCTAGGAGATTAGTTGGTAACAAATGAACCTGTGTTTGCATTTACTTGAGAATTATAAAGTTTCTGGGATTCCCAGAAAATTAAGTGCCAGGACAAGGACCAATATTGTGATCAATATTATAAAGTTAGAAAAGTGGCTTATTTTTATATGGTGTAGATCAATATTGTGAATTCGAGCTGCATTGAGTAGCAGGACAAGGACCGTCTAGATTGTTGACCCCTTCTTTGTTGGAAAAACTGGCTGTACTATACTATCTGGATTTGGTTGCATTTGAAAGGCCATGTTGAACTGAAGTTCTTCTTGTTGAAAGATACATTTGAAGCACATGGTTGATGTAGGGTTTATTATCAAATTTGACAAGGATTTTCTTTTTTATTGAGAAGTAAATATAGGGTTAATGGTCTTTCTATGAACAACTTGCCTTTCTATAGGCATTCATAAATTGTTAAAAGATTTTTCTGTGGTGGCTGTTTTTGTGCTATGAACTCTAGTCGGAAGTCATCTGATTAGCACTGAAGTAACTCCACTGTCTCTTCCTATTATTGAGGAGTGAGGACCTTTAGAATTGCTTATCGTCTTCATACTACTTTTATATCTCCTGCACCTCAGTCTTCTTAGTCCATTTATTTCATTTTAATGTGGTGTAGATTGTAGTTGGGTAGAGGATGAATTTAGAGCACTTCATTTTTCACTCTTTTCAATGTTGATCAATGATGTGTTTCATGGGTTAGAGAACTCGCTGGGTTTTAAACATTGGATGTATTATGGAATAGCCTTTTCCAGCCTTGGGCAAGTTGCTTATGAGAAAAATTGTTGACCAGGAGAAAAAAAAGAGCGAGATTTTTTTTCTCTCTCATGATAATAGAATCACCAGTGGTGTGCTGCTAATGAATGTGAATGTCTATAACAGTGTGGGGAGAACAAAGTTGAAAGGAAGAGCGGTCTGGGAGGTGGAGGGAGATAGAAGTTGGGGAAGGTAGGTCTTATTCTAGTGTATCTAACTAGATACTATGTTTACATGTGGTCTTATTTACAATTAGGTATAGACATACTGCGAATTGCTTTTTGCATCTCTCTCCTTATTTGGGACACTATTCACTCTTTGAGCGTCTATTGAATTGAGAAATAGCTAGGTTGAATAATTGCGAACTAATCTTAAAGGTCGGTTCCTACTGTTCATTTCACGTAGTAGCCTGCCTTGGAAATTGTAAAGTCAATTAGGTAGAAGATCTAATCATGTTGATATAATTGCTTCTCTCTGTTCCTTGTTATAGATTGAATTTGTTTCAGTTGGCAAATATCTAAAATACTCTTTCTATCTACCACTGTTCCCTCTCTGAATGTTCATTGTCTCATATTGTTCATCTAATTGTTTGCATGTTGTAATGCTGTTGTGTTCTGTTAAAGAGAAAAAGGATAAATAGAGTTGTGATTGAAGTGAAATGTGTGGGAAACATGGTGTAATTCAGTTTGAAAAGTCGGAACGAGTCAAATGTTTATTGGAAAATTAAATAGGAAAATAGGAAAATGCATGGGAATGATATTTTAGGTGTCTGTTATCAATAATAAGTTAAATAGGAAAATGCATGGGAATTTATTGGTACAAGTATTTAGAAGGAAAGTACTCATACTTTGGTGTGTAGAGAAGCTCATCTTTGTATGAATTAACTGGAAACTAATGCATTAACCTGTTCCCATAACATGTTCTAGGTGAATTGGCTGATTTGTAGCTTTGTTTGGTATGTCATTTCTGTGAGTACACCCTAGGGCAGTGAAAATTTAACCAAACTTTTTTTTTTAATAAAAAAAACTCAATTTTAAAAAAAGAGAAATAAATCAAACAAGGTTAGAATTGCAAACAATATACCTTCAAAATTTAAAAGCTTAAACTAGCAAAAAACGGAAGCCGGTCACTGGGGGCGTCGTAGCCTTCCTCACTCTGGAAGCCTTCAACGAAAGCCATTTAATTCAGTAGAGTCCAAGGCAGTACTCTCAAGGGTGACTCCATCTTAAGGCTGATGGGTCCTAACCCCCCATCAAGCCTTGATGATCTGTAAAGGAAAAAAGAAAAAAATTATACTATAAATATTTAGTTAGATATAACGGGTCTAAAAAGATAAGGACCCTTTCCAATATTACTCCTGACGATGGGGTCTGAAAAGAAATATGTTAAGCGGGACGTCTATTGCCATAAAATACATAAACAAAATATTTTCCAACACCATATAATTTTAGATGAAATTGTAGAGGCCGATGTAATAAGCTCTAAAAATGAAAAAGATAAAGAATATCCAATGAAAATTTAAAAATTCCACTAAAAACTCTTTAAAATTAGGATTGAGCCAAAAAATATAAAAAAAAATTACAAACTGATTCGATCCAATTTAGTCTTTGTTTTTAAAATAGGCAGATCATACTTCATGGTTGGGTCCGTAATTTTATAATTACAAATCCATTTTGAAACCAAACTATACTGTTTCGATATATATATATATATATATAATTTGTCAACTACCATAAATATTCAAATATCTTATTAGTATTAAATATATATGCATAAGTTACATCTTTCTACTTTTACAAGTATGTTATTTATATAGTGGTAAAACTAATTTTAAACATTCATCTAAACAATTCTGAAGTTGTAAATTATATTTTGTGATCATATTGTGAATGATGACAATGCTATAAAAATCATGATTTCAAATTGAACCGAACAACATTTAGTGTTTTGGTTGGGTTCGGTTCCAAGACTTTCATGGTTTGATTTGGTTTTAAGATTTTCATAGTTCAGCATGGTTCCAAATTTCAAAGAACGGGTAATAATTATTTAGTTCTAGTTTACTTCTAAATTAAATCAATCTGAATCATGTTTACCCCTATTAAAAATTATTTTTTTCAATTAAATTTTTTTTAATTGAAATTTTAAATTATTTATATTTATTTTTAAATTTTTTAGAGTTTTTATTTATTTTATTTTTTTTCTAAGTAGAGGTTTTAACAAAAACTGTTTTTGTTAGCATCTTGAAACCTTTCTGCCTCATTATGTCAAGTGTTAATATTTCTATTAAAAAAAAAAAATTAATTAGGTTAAGAAGAGAATGAGATTTGAGCATAAAAACCTTACAATTCTTAGTTATTTATTTTTATACATATACCAACGGCTACTATATATATATTTACAAAAAAAATGAAAAGATAAAAAATGTTTTGTAAACAATAAGCCCATGAAATAGGACTGACCCATACACCACAGAAAGCCCACCCGAGGCCTTTCGTAGAATACAAAAAAGAAATGTAAAAAACAAAAGGGAAGAACGTGGAGATGGAAGAAATAGGAGTTGGGGGAGGAGTGGGAGGTGGCGGAGGAGGGTACTGGTGGTGGAGCGCCGCAAGCACCGCCCAATTGGCTCTGGGAATCAAATTCTACCGCAAAGGCTTCTCCGGCGACTCTCGTTTCATGCCTTTGAAAGCCTTCTCCGTCGCCTCTCTCTTCGTCGGCGCCACCGCCTCCGCCGCCGTCGCCTTCCTCCATTCCTCTGGAATCCACTCGGTACGCCTCTCTCTCTCTCTCTCTCCGAGTCAATTTCTGGAGGAACCTAACCTATGTATTCTGTATAAACCCTAAGAAGAACATTAACTATATGGTGTAAAACTAGGCACTGAATATCACTCCATGGACTCAGAAAAATAAAATTTATAATTACTGTTAATTTCACTTTTCTTCCCTAAATTATCATCATTTTTTTCATTTCATCACTTAAGTACTGATTTCGTCTATGGTGTTGCTATATTGAGTTCCTAAATTTGGTTCATGTGGTCCGATTAGAGACGATTGTGCAAATCACTAACAGTTGAAGTCTAATTTGATGGTCAAAATGATAATTTTTTTTTTATGATTTGGTTTGGAGGACAACTTAAATTATATAAGCAAATATCTATTAAATTAGTTGTGAGGTATGATTTGTTCAAAATTGGAAGAAACATGAGTATTTTATTGTATGATTTATGTTGTTTACGTTTTGATTTTTTCCCCCCATCAAATTAGAATTTGTATAATCGTCTTTTATTGATTTCTACAAATTGTATTTAATTTGACCACATGAACTGGAAAAAAAAAAAAAAAACTTTAGAGACTAAAGTAAATGAAATTGATAGGTTAGGGACAAAATGAAAAAATGGTGATAGTTTAGGGGATAAAAGTTAAATTAGCCCTTACAATTATTATACCTTTTGTAGTCTGAATGTTGTCTTCAAAATGTGATGTTTGTGGAGGGTACAGAAGTTGAGTTGGGTCCGGGGTATGGGAGAGAGAGAGAGATACAGATACCTCGGAGGATTTTTTTGTCATTTATTGATCCGAATTGTTAGTAAGTTTAAAAATAAAATAAAATAAAATAAAAACTAGAGTTGTAACTCAATGATGCGATCATATGAGTGTTTTAGGATCTATACTTTTCTAATTTTATTTTTGAAGTGGATTTGTAAATATCAGATTTTAACATATCATTACACTGCCTTTTTGTGCGGTTGGGTGTTTGGGCGGGTGGATCCAGATTTGTTTACCTTTTTGGACCTTTTAAATGATGTGATTGGCTGATTTGTTTAGTTTTGTTTGTTTTTGTGTATGGTGCTCTTTTCTTGGGGGTGCCGTTTTGTATTCTTTTGCATCTCCTTAATACTTTAGTTTCTTAATAATATTCTTATTTATCAAAAAAAAAAAGAAAAAAATATTATTACGCTGCCTAATAGTTACTGAAGCCTCACGATGCACAAGGTACCAAAGTTTCATAGAGCTTAAAGATTCAAAGTCACGATTTTTGCTTAAAAACCTGATATCTTTCTCTTTTTGATCAATATCGAAGTCTCTCTCATACTGAAACTCATAAATTTAGAGAAATTTTCTATTATCTGCGAAGAATAAACACAGAAACCCTCTCAATTTTCCAAGTCACCAATCGAAAAATAGAAAGTGGTGGAGAATTTATTGTCATCCCCCAAACCAGTCCAATAACCCATGCAATTGAATCAATCTCTCACAACCCCGCGTAGCCAACCCAACCATGCCCTCTCCTTCAAACATCTCTCAATCCCCATCAACTGACACCCCACGAATCCCGCCCGCCCTCCCTTGCTCCTTATCCTCAAACCACTCAATGATAGCAACATACAATGTGATTTCAAATAACAAGAGTTAAAAATGTGATATCTCTCTCTCTCTCTCTCTCATCAATATTCGAAATCTCTCTTATATTGAAACTCAGAAATTCAAAGTAAATTCCATATGATTTAGCGAAGAACAATCACTGAAACCCTCTCAATTTCCCGAGTCACCAAAACCAATCCAACAATCCAGTACGATTGAATCTTAGTAGCAGGAATCGTTACAGTAGGTAAGGATTTTCCGGAAGAAACGCGATTTTGCGTTCCCAAATCAAAATCGGGTAAGAAACGCGATTCTTTAGAGGGAAAATCACGATTTTTTTGGGAGAGAAACGCGATTCTATCCAAGAAGGGATCAATGATGAAAAAAATCAAACAACTCCCGAAGAACAAAAAAAAAAATCCGAAGTAGATTTGGGCATAGATCTAAAGATATGGATCTGATCGAAGGAAAAAAATAAATAAAAAGATAATTTTTTTCAAAATCAGATGTGGGCTAGAAGAAGAAGAACAACAACAACGACGACGACGACATACCTTTCGGAAAAAAAGATGAAGCGAAACAGACCGAGAGAGAAGTCGAAGGAACAAATCAACCTAGTAATTGAAGACAGAAGATGACATAGCTGAGCTGCCCCACTTGCTCTATGTATCTTTCTTTTTTTTATATATATTTTATTTTGACCTAGCATATGGTCATGGGCTGCAGTTAAAATGTTCAATGGGCTTCATTGGGCCTATAGCTTACAGATTCAAAAAATAGTGGATACCAATTATAATACAATCACAGTCCATTAAAAAACATACATATTATATTATATAAAAAATAAATAAATAAATAAACAGGCATATTTCTGTTCTCTCTCTCTCTCTCTCAAAAGATATTTAATTAATATATATGTCAATTATAATATATATATGTCATATATCAATAAAAATAACTATTTATAAATCATATTTATTTATAATATATGTCAATTAAAAATTAAAAATATATATATAAATAAATTAAAAATATTATCAATAAAAATAATATATAAGATAAAAAAATAATAAATATATTTAAATGAAACATAAATGTTGTTTTATTAAATAAAATATAATAAATTTTATTCCAATATAATGACTAGTGTTCTAAAAAATACCATTCCACTACTTTTATTTGTTATTCATTTTTAAAAAATATTTTTTATGTTGTATTTAAGTAATTAAATATTACATAAAAATAAAAAATTTATAACATATATATGTTAATTAAAAAAAATTTAAAAAATGTTTATATAGATAAATTAAAAATATTTCGATAAAAATAATATATAAGCGCTCTCAAACTACGACTCCTTTACATGGCCACGCTTCCCCACTCCCGCTCCCGCTTCGTGCAACTAAGGATTGAATCAATTTCTAACCTGGTACAATTGTTACTTCCCCAAAAACATATTTAGGGATACCAATTCCTTAGAAACCAAATATTTAGGCTGTGTTTGGTTGTGATTTCAAAATGTAATTCAACGTGGTAGTTTGAGTATGTTGTTTGGATGGAGCTGTGGAATTAATTTTCCACAGCTCTGCAAAACGCTCTGTCTATTCTGTCAAAACTGAGCGCGTGTTTCAATTTTTTTTTTTCAAAATGGGACATCCAGCCGGTTGACCGGAATAGTGATTTTTTTTTTTTTTCAATTGATATATAGTCGAAAAAAATATTTTTTGAAATTTTTAAAATTTTTTATGTGCTTTAAAATAATTTTGAGTTGTATGAGTTGTAAATTTTTGTATCAAATTTCAAATGTCACATCAACAATTCCCCACTCAAATCAAAACTCTTTTCAAAATTATTTTTAAAACTCTTTACCAAACAAATTTTCTACACTCAAATCATAATTCCACAATACACAAACTCAAAATACAATTCATACTCTCAAATCACATTTACAAAACTCTACCAAACACTACCTTAGTTTCTATACAACCAACCTCCGTACAAATATTTGTTGTAGGTAGTGGAGGCTAAATTTCTTGGAACGATTTGGCTGACTGCGCCCAAAACCACAATTGTAGCTCCGGTACTCTGAATTCTTGACAAAGGTTTTTGCGTTCTGGGCTTGTTTGGAATTTTTAGGGTTGTATCAAAATTTTCATTTTTGTTTTCTGTTAAAATCCACCTACTCTCCACCTACTTCACCCACTTAAACCTACTCCACTAAACCTAACCCACTACACCACTACCACCTCACCTACTCCACTAAACCTAACCCACTACACCACTACCACCTCCACTTCACATACTCCTTACCTACTACACACTCACCCTCTTCTATATATAGGAATCATGAATCATTGTAATAAAAATAAAAATATCAATCAATAATAATACATACAATTTATTCTCTCTCTTTCTCTATACATTATTTCTTACATGGTATCAGAGCTGGTTTAAAACCTAGTATTTTCGCTTCCCCGGCGGGCGGCAACCTCACCTTAGCCGCCCGCCGGACCTCAACCTATTCCGCTGATAAAATCAACAAAGATTTGTGCAACTGTAGTCATGTGTGAGGCTGATGGAGAAGAATTCTTCACCTCATATGACGAGACAGTCTGGAACTGGAAACACTGCAACATTCTGCTCTGAAATTCTGCAGCAGCTAGATTATAGCTTGGTTGAGTGCCAAGCTTTGGTTCTTCCACCCACTCTTGAACTTGCCCAGCAAAGTGTGAAGGTTCATGCTTGTGTTGGAGGGACTAGTGTGCGCGAAGATCAGCGCATTCTCTCCAGTGGGGTTCATGTTGTTGTTGGTACTCCTGGTCGTGTGTTTGACATGTTGCGGGGACAATCACTTCGCCCTGTTTACATCAAAATGTTTGTCTTGGATGAAGCTGATGAAATGCTGTCACGAGGTTTTTAAAAATCAGATCTATGATATTTTCCAGTTGCTGCCACCCAAAATCCAGGTTGGGGTGTTCTCAGTTGCTGCCACCCAAAATCCAGGTTGGGGTGTTCTCTGCCACAATGCCACCAGAGGCTCTTGAAATCACCAGGAAATTCATGAATAAGCCTGGAAAGAGAAAAAGCTCATACTAGGATTTGCGAAGTGATTCGCTGCAGGAATTTTGGCTTTGGATGAAACCCTTACCATACTCCACTCATTCTCTCCAACTGTTCTAACTTTTTATTTTTATTATTATTATTATTATTATATCAAATAATCAATGCACTCATGTTCCCCACTAACAGTGTCCACTTTTGACCCAAACCATTTTCAATCCATTATTTCTCCTTCACCTTTTGCACCCCACTCACCGACTCTCTCTCCACTTTATCACATGGGTTTGTCCCTCTCTTTCCTCCATTTGATTTCAAAAATCACTTATTTTTATTTATTTTTTCCAAGTCACTTTTCCTCTTTTTTAAATACCCCACTTTATTTTGAAACAATCGCACTGATGTTTTTCATATAATCCATCTATAAATATTTTTTATCTATTTTCTTTCTCCCTTGTTTTCTTTCATTTTATTTTTATTTTTATTTTTTCAACAAAACACTCCCAAAACAAAAACAAAAACAAAAAAAAAAAAAAAAAAAACAACATTTTACAAACTTGTCATTTCTTCATGCCGGGGATCAACCCCGATCAGCATTTTACACCATAAAAATAAAAAAAAAATAAAAAAAATAAAAATAAAAAAACACAAAACAAAACAAAACACAACCAACACAAATCGGAACAGTGGGATTTTTCTTCTCGCCTATTCCGCCGGTCTTTTCTTCTTGTCACCGTCTTGGGCGGCCCTTGCCGGTGTTGCCTCCGTGTTTCCCACTCCACTGGGCATGATCACTACTCCCTGCTCCTCCACTGCAGCATATGGCGGCCCTCCAAATCGGAACATAAAACTGGCCTTCCGCTTCAGCTCCTTGTTTTCCGCCTTTAGCACACTTATCTCTGCTCGCGCATCCTTATACATGCGTTGGAGCAGAGCCAGCTGGGAGTTTAATTGCTGCACCTCATTTGTCCTACTCTGCAGCCGGTGCGACAAGTTTGTGACCGCCGTCATGGACTCCACACATGCCTTCAAAGTATACTGATTAGCCTCCACATCCGTTTGCACTGCCATTTTTTGCTCCACCGACCGCATCGGAAAGTTCAACGGAGCAAACTCCGGGGCGCTTGGTTGAGGTTCCAGTGCCACCGCACCAGTTTTCTCTCTTGTTGACTCGTTGAGGTCTGGAAAGAGAGTGAGCAGACTCCGGGAAGACGAGGCCATTTTCTGGGCAACAGAGTGTTACAGAATATCTCTCGCAACAGAGTGTTACAGACTCTCTCTCTCAGCACAACGAAGAGTTTTTTCAAAGGATTTTCAGAAGTTTTTTGTCTGCCTCAGCCTCTGCCTCAACCTTGGTTTAAATAGCCAGGGCCGATCCGCGCCTCGCGCGCCACTTGCCGACAGACGGGCGCGCCAACCAAGGTACTCACGTGCCTCGCCATCATGTCCGGCACACCTTTTGATGAATTGGGCACGCCTTTTGATGGCACGCCTTTTTATGGATTGGGCACGCCTTTTGATGGCACGCCTTTTGAAAGATTGGGCACACCTTTTGAGGGTGCGACTTTTTAGGGGTCCGACAAGACTCTGTAAACTGTCCCGACATAGATTCCGGTTAGTTTCTACAAGGGTCCGACAAGATCTGTAAACTGTCCCGACATAGATTCCGGTTAGTTTCTACAAGGGTCCGACAAGACTCTGTAAACTGTCCCGACATTGATTCCGGTTAGTTTCTACAAGGGTCCAGCAAGACTCCGTAAACTGTCACAACAACTGTCACCACATTGTTTGCTACAACGGTCCGACATGACCCCATAAACTGTCTTCTACAACGGTCCGACATGACCCCATAAACTGTCTTCTACATCGGTCTGACACCACCATACAGTGTCCTCTACCACGTTATGACACCCCCATACAGTGTCATCTACAACGTTATGACACCACCATACAGTGTCCTCTACAACGTTATGACACCACCATACAGTGTCTTCACCAATGGTCTGACACGACCATACAGTGTCACCTATCCTCTTTTATTTTTATGTATTTTCTTGTTTTGTTACTCTCTCCAAACTCAAGTTGGTTAGTTCCTATCCCCCTTGAGTTTGCGGGGGGCTGTTAAAATCCACCTACTCTCCACCTACTTCACCCACTTAAACCTACTCCACTAAACCTAACCCACTACACCACTACCACTTCACCTACTCCACTAAACCTAACCCACTACACCACTACCACCTCCACTTCACATACTCCTTACCTACTACACACTCACCCTCTTCTATATATAGGAATCATGAATCATTGTAATAAAAATAAAAATATCAATCAATAATAATACATACAATTTATTCTCTCTCTTTCTCTATACATTATTTCTTACATTTTCCATCATATTGTATTTACCAGAATAATCACTCTGCACAGTTTGGGCTTAATTCTGGTGAACTAGTTGTTTTGGTTTATGGGTGGCTTATTGCTAGTGTACTTCACCATAGTTTTTTCCATTGTAGTGTTTAATCAAACTTTTTGTTGTATATGTTTATATATGTAGAATTGTGTATATATGTCTATGTATATATATGTACAATTAAAAATGTAATAAAATTATAAATTATGTTAAAAAGTTAAAAGCAAGTTATAAAATAGAGTATTTGGATTAATATGTAGTTTAATTGGTTGATATGTGATTAAAGTAAAAAAAAATGTGTATAATAGAAAATAGAGAATAAGAATATAGCAAAGGGGTTTTAAGGTCATTTGTTCCTTGTGGTTAATGGAGTTAGCATTGTTTTTTAATTCAAAACCACATGTGGTCTCTTTGGCTATTTTTAAACGATGGGGAGGTTAAGTGCTCTAGTGTAGGGCCAAACCACAAGGGGATAAAATGGATTTTGCCTAATTGAAAATGGCAGAGAACTAGTTATCATCACCAAAATCAATCTAATAACCCAATGCGATTGAATCAATCTCTCACTACCCGATTATACCTTCTCTCTCAACCCTACCATGGTTTCTCTTTCAAACATCTCTCAATCCCCATCAATTGACATCCCACAAATCTCTTCCTCCTTTCTTCTTCAAAATCATTCAATAACAATAGTGGACAATGTAATTTCAAATTACGTGTTTAAGCAAAGGCTTTTAACATGAGTTAAAAACGTGATCTCTCTCCCTCTCTCTCTTCAATCAATATTTGAAGCTTCTCTCGTATTGAAACTCAAAAATTCAGAGAAAATTCCCTAATATATGGCAAAGAATAATCACCAAAACCGTCTCAATTTTACCAGTCACCAATCAAAAAATAGAAAATGTCGGAGAGTTCATTGTCCCTAAAACCAATCCAACAAGTCAATGCATCGAATCAATCTCTCACAACCCAACTATGCCGCCTTCTTCAAACATCTGAAAATCCCCGGCAATTGACATCCCACAAATCTCGCGTTGATGAAGGTGCAAATCTCCTGCCCAAGTTTCCTGTGTGCAAGCATGCTGGTGTTCTGCTCAAGGATAGCTCGTGGGTTATGGGGAAGACAAAAAGGCATCTGTCAGTTGATGTATGTGCATGTTTTGTTGTATATGCATATTTTGTGATGTTGTTTTGCAAGTGCACGTGGGTGAGGCCGGTTTGTACATGGGTTTGTTAATTACTTCCCTGTTATTGTTGAATTGTGGCTCTGTTTGGTCCCAATTCGTGGTGTAAATTGTATGGGCCAGTGTATAATCCCCTCTCTTCCTCAAATCGCTCAAAAACAATAGCAGACAATGTGATTTGGAATCACATTTTTAAGCAAAGGCTTAAAAGCGTGGTTAATAACTCTCTCTCTCTCTCTCTCTTTGTGATCAACATTCGAAGTCTCTGTCATATTGAAACTTAGAAATTCAGAAAAAAAAATTCCCTATGATTTAGTGAAGAATTTGTTGTTCAATAACAATAGCATACAACATGATTTCGAATCACGTTTTTAAGCAAAGGCTTAAGCATGGTTAATAACGTGGGTTATAAATGTGACCTCTCTCTCTCTCTCTCTGAGATCAATATTCGAATCATACTAAAACTCATAAATTTAGGAAAAATTCCCTATGATTTAGCAAAAACACCGAAACCCTCTCAACTTTTCGTGTCACCAATCAGAATGTAGAAAATGACAAAGAATTCATTGTCGTCCCCAAAACTAATCCAATTATCCAACAATCCAATGGGATCGAATCAATTTCCCACAACCCAGCTAACCCAACCATGCTTTCTCCTTCCAACATCTTTCAATAGCCCATCAATTGACATCCCACAAATTTTGTCAAAACATTTAATTTCTGCTAGGGCATTGTAATGGTTGATGCCAGATCATATAGGCCTTGAAAGACATTACAAATGTGAAGTTAAAAAATTCATAAGCTCCAAATAAGGCTCACTAATAAATCCACAAGTACCTAAAAACTTCTACACAAATATTGAAGACCTAACAATGACTATTAGTTATCGGCTAAATAAATTGTATCTAGAAGGTATTCAAGTGCCTTAGCATCATGAATTCAAAAAAATCAACTATTACCATTTCTTCGTCTTTTGTTTTTTCTAGTCTTTTTTCTTTTCTTTTATTGGAAATTTTTATGTTGTTAAAGCTTCAAAGGTCTTATCAGTTAGATATTCAATGCATTAACAAAACATGTAGGTATAATTACAATCAATAATTAGTTGTAAAATTTGTTGTAGCTCTTGATTGGTTGGAGGTACCAGTGACTTTTTTTTTCTACTGAGTTTTCTTATAGCATAATGTTCTTCTTTGAGCAATGGGCCTTCATTTCTCTTTATATACCGCCACCACATTTTTTGTCTTATACTTCCATCTTAGAAGCCTACTCCTGCTCATTACTACTTTTTTAGATTCATCTAACTATATGTTTCTTTATTGTTTTTCGACTGTGGCAACTTGTTTTATTACATTCATTATTTGATTGTCAGTAGCCTTGTTTCTGTGTTATGTAATGGCCTTCACCACATAGAGGGCTCAGAATCTTGATTTTGAATCTATAAGATTATCGATCAAGCTTCATTAGGGAGTGGTTATGAAAATCTACAACAGATAGAGGCAACCATGGTAAAAAGGTGGTTGGAAGGTAAATGTGAGGTTCTCGTGGATAGTTGCATGATAAGAGGTCGAGGTTGCATGGGGTTGGCTTGTGGAAAGGGATCAGGAGGCATTGGATGACTGCCAAATCCTTTTGATTCTTGAAGAAAGGTGCTAGAGGAACCTAGGTTCCATCTGATGCGGTGTTTTTCGCTTGGATAATGGGATGGGGAGAATCTTGATGATTGACAATTAACCTTGGAGGGAAAAAGCACTCTTTAATCGGTGCTTCATGTGTAAAGGCATGGAGGAGACCATGGATTGCCTTGTCTATTATATAAGAGTTGTGGTCCATTTTGTTTTTACCTTATGGTGTTGCCTAAATCAACAGTAAATGGTAGCAAGGAGAATTTTGGTAGGAGGAGAGTGTGCAAAATGGTTGTTCCTTGCCTCATTTGGTGCATTTTGGGATGAAAGGGAGTGCTGATTTTGTGACCGTGTTGAGCTGTTGAGTGAAGTGGGATCCTTGTTTAGTTGGTGTATAGGAAAGAAAAATCCTCTTTAGATTCTTTCACGGACTTTGCAGGTAATGTAAAACGATTAAGCATTTGAGTCCCTTTCTCATGGGATGTGGTTTTTGTATGTTTTATATTTTGCATGTAAGCCACCCCTTTTTTGGTGCTTCTTCAATGGCTCTTTTTTTTTTTTTTATTATTATTTTTTTATTATTACATAAAAATATTATTGATAACTCCATGACAGAAATGAAAAAGAAATTAAAGATATTATTGCTAACTGAAACATATTGATTAGCCAGTTAGTGGAAATTAAGAAATTAAGGCCATGTTTGTTTGGGCGGACATGAGCTTGGGATTGAACTAATAGTCCAATAAAATTATTAATCCGATGTTTGGTTAAACAATTGAAGTACGGACTAATTATTTTAAACTTGACTATTAGTTAAGATAGGATACATAATCTAACGAATTTGTAATCCTAGGACTATTAATCATGGGAATGCTAATCCAGTCCGTCTAAACAAACATGGCCTAAGGGTATAAAAAGGTTTTGTAGGTATGGACATTGTCTGTTTTCCTTTTGTCAACTTGAAGCGTTTATTTTGGACCCAAGCATTAGCTTTATTTACACGAAACAGCCCTCCAAGTCTTGCTAAAAATATAATTAATACTCAGACTTTACCTTTCTTTAATCCATCATGATTGCCCATTTGAGATTGCATTTTCCTAGAGTTTACTTGTCTATTTCTTTTCCTTCCCTAGAATAATCTCATGGGCTGCATATTTTTTAGGTTGAAGACATCAAGCAAGTGGGTGCAAATATAAGAAATGGACTAAGGATTCCTCCAAGGGCCCAAGATAAATAGATGTTTTTTTAAAGAATTATTGTAGTTTCATTGCCTTCAAAGTTTTAATTATGGAGAGCTTGCCTTTGTCTCGACCTTAACCTATTGCTGAGTAGTTTTTTTCTTTCCTTTCTCGAGGCTGATGTATTTTTGTATGTTTTTACTACATCATTTATGTGCAGGATCTTCTTTTCGTTTTTTTCTTTTTCTTTAAACACATCCACCCTGGTTTTGGCAACACATTTGTGTTGATGTGCGGATAGATGATTCTCAACCCATCATCTTAATATAAAAGAAAAGAGAAAGATGGTCTGAAACAAAGAATATTTGGGTCCTAAACTGACGTGATTGATTGAGTTTGTAGATTGGGTGTCCAAAATTGAAATAGATTGCCAGGATGCACGAGATTTTTTTGTATGAAAGTTGTAATTTTTAACTTTTAAACTTTCGTTAACATTTTTAATGTAGCTTATGGTAAAATAGTTAAGCTGCCAAATAAGTAGATTTTATAAAGCTGGCTAGAGGATGTTTTTAATTGGAAATTTAGTTAAATATCTCTCATCTTTTTAAATATTGTCATCATGACTATAAATATTTAATGAGGGCAAAAAGATAATTACACTATAAAATAGTTTGCATCTTATTTAAACAAATATTGCAATGCTTTGCAATATGATCCAACTAGAAAACCAAAAATGTTACTCATAATTATAATATGTTGTAAACCAAATTGGCCCTTTGTTGCTTAAGAATGAGATCTTATTCGCAACAAACCTACAACTCCAAACATGCAAGCAATTGAGAATGGAGGGAGATATGTTACCAGATTCTTCATCTACCATTGCGTGTTGGCTTGGTGGATGAGACACTCTCACTAGGTGTGATGTTTAAGTTTGAGTTTTACGCGTGTTTGGTTAGGGGATTTGGAAAGGGATTTAGAAAGGGAAAGGGAAAAGGTGTGTGAAACTATGCGAAATGTAGGCATATTTTTTTTCACATTTCACCTACCTTTTCTATTTCTCTTTCTAAATTCCTCCTCAAATCTCTCAACCAAACACAGCATTACTGTTGCAGATGCAGCTTTCTTTTCCTATTCACCTCTAGTGCTGCAGATTGAATCAAGCTGGCTCAAAATACTCTATAAAAAATTTAAAAAAATGAATCAAGCCACTCCAACTTGAAAAGTTTATGCACTATAAAAAATAATATTCCTTGAGTTTGACTCATTTAAAACTTATTTGAGATTGATTCGTTATATAAACAAATTAAATTTAAACACATTTTCAAACCCATTTAAGTTTTCAACCTTAGCTTGAACAATCTACCACTTCACTCGACTCACTCACTTGTAACCCTATTCACCTCTTATCAATTGTTAAAAAAATATTAAAATTTTGTTTTAATTTTATTTTCCTTTAGAGAAAATAATATCACAAAGGAATGGCGTTGGTAAGATCAATATGTCCCGTTACATTTGCAAAATAGTTTTTGCCTAAATGTACTCATTTTCATTGATCATAGAAAATGTTTTCTATCATATCAAATACTAAAAAACTAAAAAATGTATGACAATTTTTTTCCCCAGAAACAAACAGAGCATAAATCATTCCCCGCCGTAGCTTAGGAAACAGGGAAACATCAGGAATTCTTGCTCGGAGTTCTTAGGCTACCACAGTATGGCAATGGATAGACTGAAAAATCATTCTTTTAAGTACATTTGAATCTGAAAGCAAAAATGAATCATTCCAAAAACTTTGTTCATGACACATACCATGAATTTTGAATGTGCAAATCGGAACCAATGACAAATTCATTTAACATCCGACAGAATTTAATTGAAAAGCATGAATCTATCACTGATATTCCATGTCAAGTGAACACGGCATGTCAACGCCATTCTTATGTCTAAATTATTAACCTGCATCAATCGCATCAACCCTAACTGTGCCCTAGAAAAGAAACAATCCACAATTCCAGATTGTAAGAGGTCAACCACTTCCAAGTAAACCCCCAAAAAAGGAATGAACCATCTTCAAACAATATACGAATTCAAGAGATATTTTTGTATCAAACTGTAAGAAAGAAGTTAAGAATTTCCTTTCCAACCTCTGGGCAATCAAAACTTGGACTCAGCAAAATATACTGAACCTCGAGAAAAAATATGATTTTGGAGAAAATAGACGATGCAACTGATTGTATATCCTTCTTCAGGCTGGTACATAGGACTCGAGCATTAGTTTTGCCGGGGAAGGTGATTTGA
This sequence comes from Camellia sinensis, assembly GCF_055761805.1. Classification (NCBI taxonomy): domain Eukaryota; kingdom Viridiplantae; phylum Streptophyta; class Magnoliopsida; order Ericales; family Theaceae; genus Camellia; species Camellia sinensis. Next base: position 104,362,734 of record NC_138965.1, read on the forward strand.
TCTCTACAATCAAATATGTGAATTTCCATTGCTTGTCCACCTTGTCTCTGAACATCTCTGTGTAGACATTTCCGGCTCCGCGGGGCCCCCGAATATGGAAATTAACCTGTTTATTCAATTGATCATATTCATATCGACATAGATGGAAGTACTTACACCATATCTTGCTGTAAAAAATCAATAATAATGTTTTCAACATTTTCTATAAAATTTATCGAGTAGGTATCTGAGAAATCTGATCCAACATAATGAAAAATTGATGGACTGACAGTAAAATTGTTGAGCAATTTGGAATTTCAGGATTCACTCGGTTTATTCTCTGCCAAATTCACAGTTGGCTTGGAAGTGGAAAACAAGGGGGTGGGGTTGGCATATATTGGGCCTGTTTGATGCATCTTATTACACGCCAAAAGCTGATAATCAAAAAGTAGAAGCAAAAAACACTTCTCCCCCAACTTCCAGATAATTAGTTTTTCTTCACCTTTTTAAAACTATTTTTGCCTCATAAGCTACAAAAGTTGTACCAAATACAAACTCTCAAATTTTAAAAAATAAGTTATAACAGCACATTTAAGTTGCACTAAACAGCCCCATTGTCAATATACACAATTCAAAAAATTTGAAAAAAGAAAAAACAGTAGGGTTTTTTTTTTTTTTTTGGTGGCATTGTCTAATATTTAACTTGTATATAACAAAATTGTGTTGCCTAAATTTAGAATCTTATAATCAGGGAAGGGTCATTTTCTAATAATGATGAATTTTGTGATGCCCATGAGTTACCTCAACATGTTCAACACCATCTTCGTCAGTCCATATCCTATTTGGAATCCGTTGGCGAGCAGCACGATTCCTGCTTTCCTGGCCATAGCCTGTAATAGGGGATCCAATTCTCACACTAACCTGATCCAGAGAAAATTTAAACCATTTGAAGCATGAAAATGTAATGAAAACATTCAAAGAAATATAATTCACTGTAAATATCATTTTTAAACCCAAACAGCCCGCATTAAGGTCTATAAATGCCATAGCAGTACAAAGACTTGAGTGTACGGACCAAAACTAATAATTCGTCAGACCATAGGTTCCCCTTAGTTGCCCATCAAACCCTAAAAATGCTCCGTTGTACACACAACACAACTTATAACTCCATGCTAGCCACAAGGTGAGGATTGTAGGTAATGCCACAAGAATAAAAGGTTAGCTCGCAACCAAGATGTAAGGTATGGACAAATCCTTTCTAAGAGGTAATCTCAGTTGTAGTGTGAAGTTGGAGGTGAGTAGGATAATGGAGGGAGCCTTCTGAGAAGCATTGTTGTTGCTGAGGTGGCACTAAAATCACCAAAGGTGAACAGAGTGAGAGTAGACTCAATAGAGTCATTCATCCCTAGAGAGAGAGAGAGAGAGAGAGAGAGAGAACAACAATTGAGGTCTGGAATGATTGAATCCGAGTCTCCACTTAGCGCTGGTTGCATGGAGACGAAAGAGGAGAGCTGCTATATAGAGTCCAAGTTTGTCCTAATTTAAACCCAAAATCTATGTATATTAATGTACTGAATGACATTGATATTAATACCCTAAATTTAAATATGGGTTCTCATAAAATTACAATTCAAATTTGGAAAGAATAGAGAAATAGAAATGATAGATGAGAGTAAATATTGTTCTTGCCCACTTTGAATCAAAATTTATGGGGACAAATTGACATTTCTCAGTAAAAAAAAAAACTTTTTTGAAAAAAAAGGGTCAAAACAGTAATTTCAGAAAACCCAGTGGGCCATTGACCCCACTGTAAATCCCCCATTGGTTAGAACTTAGAAGTCTATCCACAAATGGTTAGTGGTTACATCATTCCAAACTGAACTTAAGAAACGGTAGTATGAGATGAAGAAATTCTGGTTTAAATCTAACCTGATTGTCATTTTGAATCCTTTCTAGAGCCTTGCCAAAAATCTTGTACCTACAAAAAATGACAGTTATTAAGAATTTAAAGAAATTAAAAAAGGAAGTCCTGAATCCCCAGGTTCAAACCATAAAACATAATTAAGCACTAAAGTCCTCAGTCTACTGTTAGCAGCTAAAAGTAAGGACTTTACTGCTTAATCTACTGTTAGCTAAAGGATTCTTGCTCGTATCTGTGCCGGTGAAATGGGAAACAAGCTTCATAAAGTTTATGGAACCTCTCGGAAAAGCAAAAACTGGCATAAGTGAGCTAGTTCGGTTTAGGGTTTAGGGTTTAGGACTTGAAAAATTACTAAGTGAGCTTGTTAGGTTTAGGGTTTGGGACTTGAAAAAGACTAAGTCTTACTCTTTTGGTTGGAAAATAAGTTCTTTGAAAACAGCATATCCAGCCGCAGCAGCAACTCCAAGCCCCACTAGAATGATAAGACTGTATGAAGCTCCCTCTGTAAATGTCACTGGTTTCTCTGGGATATTGTATGTAGGAGCATCAAAGGGATCCTCAACTTTTGATATCTCTTTTCGAGTCTGTTAAAAGGAAAAAGAGGAGAAATTAAGGCACTTGATTGAAGCATAAAACTTGCAGTTACCATGACAAATTCAAGAAAAATGTAGATAATACATGTAGAAGAAATATGCAAATTTTACTTCTGATTCCAATTGATAAAAGCCACAAATCGTTCTCCTGTTAGTTATATGATTTTAGATTTAATTATGGTAGATTGAAAAAATGATTGCCATAACAAAAGTAACTGTCTACACGATTAAAGCAAAGGTCTTTCTAGTCAATTCTCATCTAATCTCAAAATTATTTAGTATGCAATGACCATGGAACCATAAGGCCAGAAAGTGTTGCTTTGTACATTTGTCTACTTTTTAAGATTTATATGATCTTAAAAGGAAAATCTATAGAAGCTCTGACAAGTATCTTCTAGCAAGCAAGCAATGTATGGTACTTGGCAATACAAGTAAAATTGTTTGATTGTTCTAGAGATCAGCAAGACATGGTGATCTGAACCTAAGAAGCATAAACACTTCTAAGAAGGTATCAAGTGTTGAACAACAACACAACATGACATGACACTAAACTAACACTTCTCAACACCTACTAGACACATGTCCATACATATCCTACTATTTTTTTAAAAAAATTATGGGCTTAGACACACTTCAAACACTTGGGGAACACAAGCGTCTGTAGCTTAGACACACATGAAACACAATACAAGTTTGAATAAAGTAACTTGAAATCTAAAACCAATGGGTTGTAGCTTAACTGGCTAACCCTTTGAACCCTTTGGCCACCAAGTCTCTCTTAGGGAGAAGTCTTTAGAAAAACAAGACTTTAATGTTTTGGTTGGGAGTTTAACTTCCCTCAGGTGCTAATCTAACAACTGACTATTGACTTTTGACAATCAAAAACAAAAACTTGGAATCTAATGACAAAAGAAAAACAATATAAATTTACACCAATTTTTCTTCTATAAACTTTAGAAATTAGTGTTACATTGTATTTTGTTATTATTTTTGAATTAAACATTCATATACATGACATAATAATTGCTTATACTTATATATGACATAATAAATATATAAAATTATATGTTTTGTCTGTCCCCCTCATGTTTTGTGTCTTATATTTTCTTAAAATTTCCATGTTAGAGTGTCTGTGCCTGTGCTTCTTAGATCCACACAATCGAGTGAAGTGGATCACTCAAACAATCCATGACTGCTTCATTATCTACTCCATTTACTTCTCTAAAGAACTGGACTAAAACTGATAGATAACTGAATTAATGTCATAGAAGGACGCTGTTCTTTGCATGGGTGAAACTGAAGCAGAACCGACCCATTCACACCTTCATTACAATCACTTATTAGTAAGCACATGAAGTTGTTATTTGGTCACATAAATAAACTGTGAGAGAGAGAGAGAGAGAGAAACAACATTTGTTCACAATCTTGTTAAGTTGAGACCATGATACCCAAATTTATAAGCTAGCAATGATTTGTGAATAGTGATTAAAACATTACACACAAGACAACTGTTGTTAACATTCAAATTAAAATTATATAAATTATCTAGTCATTTTGGCTCAAGCTCACCGCCAAGCGGCACAGGAAATACAGAGATTATGTGCTGTGGTCAGCTTTCCCACCAACAAAATGTATTTAAGAATCAAGTTTTCATAAACTCCAATTCAAACTCAAACCTTTGATGATTTTCGTCCCTCTTGTTCTGAAGTTGTTGATGCAAAGGTCCGAGCACAGTAAGGACCTTTGATGTTGACTCCATGGCTTCCAGTGAATAAGAATGGTGACTGAAGCCTCATTACACTTTCTCTAGTCCGTTGTCCTATAATTAGAGAAGAAGTTCCTGCCAAAAACACAAATCACTCAAAAAGGAAAGTAAAAAAATACCTACAAAGTGAAGAAGTGTATTCCTTCCGCCTTTCACTGGAGGCTTAGCATATGCATATGTACTAATTAATGAGTGCCACTATCACTTTTCGGGAACAAAACAAAACTAGCTTTCTTACACCTAAATCCTTTCCTTTCCCATGTGTTGATTTGTGAGTTCCACAGATACTCATACCAAATTTGTAGCAGCGACGCTATCAGAAGCTGCTACAAAACACTTTTTCCTAATAGAACCTAGACTATCGTACCAGCCTTTATTGTATACACAGAACCTATAGCAAGCGCTCACCATTGCTAAGTGATCATTAACTCAACTGAAAAAGCCTAAAATTCAAAGTGTTTAGCATGTATCAAAGGTCATATCATCCATCAAGTTAAAGGCCTCCGCTAGTGAAATATCAAATTCAAGATAAGTGAACCAAGCAATGAATTTTCATGACCCCTCACTTTATTCCTGTACTTAATTTATGTATCAAATATTCTTTGTACTTTGTATCCTAGAATCTTTAGAATCCATAGAAACTTGAACTTCAAACAATATATTAACTATTAGTCAAGGTTCATCAATTGTGCTCTCACAGCAAGCAACATACTTTGAAGGACCTCTATTTGAAGCTATGTTACCTGGAATGGGAATGGGAACGGGAACATGGTACGCCACATGCTCTAAAATGTGGCACGATGGGGTAGATTTGTAAATATTACACTTAAGAATTTAAAATACTTCTAGTGCAATTTTCTTTTAACTATTAGGCATTCAATAAAAAGTATTTTTTTTTTTTCCATGTAGCAAAACATTTCTATGAGCATTATAACTCATTTTTTATGTCTTGTCTTATCAAAACTTAACTCATCTTAGAATTTAGTTCATTATATTTGATTTTTTTCCTCCTAAGAAAACATTTAAAGAAATACATTAGACAAAACTTTTGGCATCGCTATGAATCACTAAATTTGTAGTTTTGGAATGAAAGTATACCATGTTTCATAACGTGTGTACCAATATGTAATTCGCTAGGGTATTAGCGCTTTATGATGACATTGATTTGAAGTTGAAGAGGTTTTTCTTTCATTAATATGAAATAACATGTAAATCAGCAACCATGTGTGTCATATGGAGCAGAATCTGCAGAACTAACCTCACAAAAAATCAATCATCCAAAGTGACAACATAGAAGCAATCTAACTTAACAATTGTTTCATTTATAAAAAATAAAAAATAAAAGGAAAGAAAGAAAGGAAAAAAGAATAGGGCTTCTCTAGACTTTTTCATCAACAAGCTTCCAAAGAAAAATGGAAAAACTTATGGCTACGCTAATACCAACCGGTGGCATTTACAGCCTCAACTTTACATCCGATGCAGTAAGTCCACATTGAATAGCTACATATGCCTTAGTAAGTGGGATAGACAACTTGATGAATTGGTGATATAACACTAAATTAATGAAGACGACAAATAAATTTCCTTTTTCCTATAGCACATATTTATCACCAAGAATCACATTTTTATAGTTAATCCCAAAAGATATCTAGAAATCACTACCTGGTGGACAATACAAACCATTTGATACAGCATATGTTTCTTTGAACATGAGTAGATCAAAAGAGAACCTATTTCAATTGCTTATCATGGGTGATCTATGTTAGGGATGTGAGAACATTTTTTTCCAAGATGAAATCCACAATTTATGCAATAGCAAAACATAACATCCCCTTAAGTTAATTCCCCGAGTTAGTCACCGAAATATAGAGCTAATTATTCTCATGAATATTTCATAAGAATGTAATATGTCACAAGTGACTACAAGATGCAAGCTAATACTTCATGAAATATAAGATGCAAGTATGCATTGGTTAGACAGTAAAATTATTTACCCCCAATTGCTACTTATGAACATTGGTTGCTGGAGGAGTTTACATTGTAGTATTGTGACACATATAGGCTATTATTATTCTCAATTAAGTCATTGAGCCCTAAAGTGCAATTGCAATTATTAAGTGAAGTTAATTGGAATTAATTGGTTGTCTTTATCCTTATTAAGAGACAGGGGTGAAAGAATCCAACTGGAGCTAGAATTTGGGGAAGCCTAAGAGGCCCCAATCCAAACCATAGAAGGATTTGGATACATTAAGAGGTTCGAGAAAGTCTCTAAACTAAAAGGATCCCACAATCCTCTGGCCGTACAACATCCTAGAGGACATTGGATTGAAGGCTTCAAGGCATTCAAAATGAAAGATTCTTTAATAATTCATCAAGAATTAATGATGCTTCATCAAGATTCAAGTGTGCTCTTGAAGAAAAGCACTTAGCTCAAGAAGCATTCAAATTTTAAGCTCTACAAGGGGATAATCTTCTTGTATCATCTTTACATACATCAAAGGTAAGTTTTTAATTAATTTATGGGCTGGAACAATTTAAAGTTCTAAAAAATTTTAAAACATATGTTTCCACTTGGAATTAGATTTAAATAGATAGTTGTAAGCCTTATAGACTACAATACGAAATAGTAATCAATAATATGAACCTAGATTACATATTTACTAACCCGCAGCTCCAAGCATCTCCTGCAGAATAAAAATAAAAACATTATTAGTGATCAGAGACGTATTAGCTTTAGAACATGGGAGTGAACAATAATGCATCTGTCACCTTAGTCATACAGTCATTAACACTGGATGATCTTGCACAACCTGACTTCAGCACCACTTGCAACTACATCATTATCAGAAAAAAAAAAAAAAAAAAAAAATCCTAAGTTTCATACATAAACATCATATTAAAATCATTCTTAGGGGGAAAAAACTGCAAATTTAGGCCTCGTTTGGGAACCATCCTTTTTAGCCAAAAAGCCAAAAAGCCAAAAAGTTACTAAATTAGCCCAAAAACCAACAACTCATACCAAAAAGTCAAATTCTTTTTTCTCTCTACTTTTTGCACATCTTTTCGTAAAAAGCCAAAAAGTCATCACAATCATACTAGTTTTTTTTAGCTCATATTTTAGCCAAATAGCCAAAAAGTTACTAAATTAGCCTCTTCCCAAACGAGGTCTTAGTTGGAAGTGCGCCCATTTACAAATAAATAAATCAATTGAAAAACTCTTTTAAGCCATGTGAGAGAACCAGTACAAAAGAAAACAAGAAAGCTGTGTCTTCTAGCTATATCCTGACCATCGTTCCGGCAACTATAAGGTATGGTTTATCAATATTACATTTTCAGGGTGATTGCATAACATAGTGGGAGTATTGAGTGCAACAGAATTTTTGTTGTGGTTCTAGAAATGGGGAGTACTAGCATACAACTAAAATAGGCAAATAATGGCTGCAAATTAATGTTGTCTTTGGATCTTGAATTTTTGGAAGGAAAGGGAATTATGAATGATCCTTTCCATTTTCTTTTTCCATCACAAATCCAAAATCCAAAAACAGCCTAAGTAAATTTCTAAGTTAGTTGTTCTAAATAAAGCCTTGTGTCTAACTGCATTTCCAGTAGTGGATAAATGACTACTTACATTAACAAATAGCTACCATACCATTGTTATAATGCCTGATTGCACATGCTAGCTGGCACATATAGTTCAGCCAGAGAAATCACTTTGAGCAACAATTTCAACAAGTGCAAAATTATTATTATTATCCAAGAAATTATGTACTTGTAGGTAAAAATATTTCCAGGAAAACAAACAGGATAAAAATAAAAAAAGGTTGCCAAGTGGATAGACTACAAGAACATCATACAAAAATAGGAAATGCACTATAATTTGTTTCTTCCTAATTAAGTTAGAAAATCTATCAACAACAACAAGAATTGTCACCCAATGGCACCCAAAAAAAAAAAAACATTTAAATAAATAAATAAAAGAAGAATAGAGAGAGAAAGAATACAAGGAGAGAGAGAGAGAGGGAGAGAGAGAGAGAGAGAGAGAGAGAGAGAGAGAGAGAGAGGTGATTATGTTGACATACCCTTTTTGCAAAATCATTAAACACAGTCCTCTCTGTAGCCAAAGATGAAAAATCAACAAGACCCACATCAGATATTTGCTTTGTAGGCTTACACTCCATGAGAGAACACAACCCATTGTATGATTTTACAGCACTTGTCCATCTATTCTTGACTAAAAACCCAGTGCGGCTAATACGGTGCATATTTGAAAACAGTCTCAGGGATTAAAAACCTTCAAATGACTGAGCTAACTCTGTGCTTTTGGTTAAGAGTATTTTTGAGAAACCTAAGTTGGTGAAATAGCAAGAAAATTCACAACCCAGTTATTATTTGCACTGAAAAACCAAACCCATAATTCCAAATGCGAAGAAGAGAGAGAGAGAGAGAGAGAGAGAGATTTGACGACGACCCAAAACCCCCCCCCCCCCCCTTCCCAACCCAAATACCCCCCACCAAACTGGGGTTTCTGTCTTTCGGCACGTGCCACCAGAATGCGCACGTGACATGGCTGCCGTGCAGATGGTATAGACAAACATGGATTTGCACTGAATCCGACCCGGAACCCACGGCCCATCAGCCCGGCCCAACCTTGTACTAATCACTACACTAGGTTTGACAAAAATACACAAGTTTTATAAGGCTTTTTTTAAGGTGACTTTTTAATTTTTTGGGTATTTTAATTTGATTAAAAAAAAATTATTTGAGATGAACTTTTGATTTTTTTTTAAATTTTGTGAGAGAAAAAATGAAATGATTATAATTTGAATGTAATATTTTGTCTTATTAACTTTTTAAGTTATTTTACTTTTAGTGAGCTAAATTAATCTTAAATATCTTGCCAAACGGGGCTTGATTATTGATCATCCATTTAATAAGGTTAAAATCAGCATAACTAAAGCCTTGTTTGAGAATTAATTTTTTTAGTAATTTTTTAAGTTTTTTTTATGAGGTGAAAAAAATTAAAGTATTTATGGATGGATTTTTTAAAAAAAAATTTATCAAAAATTATAAAATACTGAGATGTTTCATTTGTTTTTTTTTAAGTAGATTTTTGCCTATTTGATTTTTGATTTTTTGGTTAAAAAGTTAAGAATAATGATTTGTCCCCCTAATTTCCTCCCCTGAATCCCCCTAATTTCAGAAGAGAGAGAGAGAGAGAGAGAGAGAAGAGAAGAGAGGGAAGAGGAGGAGTTCAGAAGAGAGGGAAGAGGAGGAGCTTGATCGTCGTCCTCTGCCCGATCGTCGTGTCCGGTAGCCCCCGCCTCTGCCCGATCGTCATCTTTGGCAGCCCCCGCCTTTGCCCGATCGTCGTCTCCGGCAGCCCCCGCCTCTGCCTCGCCTCCGCCTCCTCCTCCCCGTGGTTAGGGCCCCCTCCAGTCTTCCTCCTTCCTCCTCCTCCTCCTCCTCTTTCCTTCTCTTCTCTTCTCCTTCTTCCTTCTTCTTCTCCCTCGTTTCTGATTGAACCAGGAAAGAAAAAAAAAATGCAGAAATGACGTCGTTTCTGGGATTAGGGGGATTCGGGGGGACTTTTTTCGAGCGACGTAGCATTACCGAAAAGTTAAATTGCCAAATGGGACCTAATATAAGTAGTGTGTAAATATGTGAATAGCTATATATATATATATATATATATTTCATTGTTAAAATATATGATAACTAGCATATGTCCGTGCTTGAAGCACGATATAAATAATGTTAGGATTAGAATATAATTGTAATCCCAACACTATTTAAATTTATTTTTTAATTTGATAAAATCATATATTTATTATAAAATTTTAGAGTTCTTACAAAACTCCTCATAAAAACTCGCTTTTACCTATATAATATATAACTAAATAGATAGATGTGTCTAGCATACATACAATTTTCACAGACATACATACAATATTGCTTTTGCTTATATAATTATATGGAAATTGTATGTATGCTCGTAATGTTCTTGTGTATTACAGGCATACATACATTGTATGGAAATATGTGTAAAATATATTGAACAAAAAGGAGAAAATAAAAAAAATAAACAAATAGAGAGAAAAATAAAAACGGGAGGAAATAAAAAAAATAAAAATAAAAAATGGAGGAAGATGGGATTATGTGATCATGGAAGGATGAGTGAGAAAAGAAAAAAGTAAGAGAGATAAGCGGGAAAATAGAAAATGTATATGTAGGACATTTTTTGAAAAATATATCTCAACTATTATTTTATAATTTGAACAGATCTGAATTATCCAAATGTCCTAGTAGGGCAAAAATATTTTAAAGATTCAAAAACCATCCTGCTTTATTATATAGATGTTGAAGATTCATATGAGGTATAAATTTATGAAATCTATCAGGCATTCAATATATTTAAAAATAATAATTAATTATTCAAATTTATTTAATTTGTGGACTATAAAATTCATTAATTAGGTTCCACTACACACAGTAAAATCTGGCTTCTAATTTAGGATCGCAGACTTTTCCATATAATATGAATAAAAACGAGTGGACAAAAAGGAGGAAATAAAAAAAAAAACAAATAGAGAGAAAAATAAAAATGGGAGAAAATAAAAAAATAAAAAGAAAAGAGAAAGGAAGGTGGAATTATAGGATCATAGAAGGATGTGTGAGAAAAGAAAAAAAGTAAGAGACAGAAGCGGGAAAGTAGAAAATGTACATGTAGGACATTTTTTGAAAAATGTATCTCAGTCATTGTTTTATAATTTGAACAGGTCTGAGCCATCCAAATGTGTTAGTAGGACAAAAATATGGTGAAGATTCAAAAACCGTTCTTCTTTATTATATAGATGTTGAAGATTTATATGAGGTCTAAATTTATGAAGTCTATCAAGTATTCAATATATTTAAAAATAATAATTAATTATTCAAATTCATTTAATTTGTGGACTATAAAATTCATTAATTTAATCTCCACTACACACAATAAAATCTGGTTCCTAATTTAGGATCACAGACTTTTTCCATATAATATGAATAAAAATAAGTGAACAAAAAGTTGCAAATAAAAAAAAAAAACAAACAGGGAGAAAAATAAAAATGGGAGAAAATAAAAAAATAAAAAGAAAAGAGGAGGAAAGGTGGAATTATGGGATCATGGAATGATGGGTGGGAAAATGAAAAATAAGAAACAGAAGCAGGAAAGTAAAAAATGTACATGTAGGACATTTTTAAAGATATATCTCAGCCATTGTTTTATAATTTGAACATATTTGAGATATCCAAATGTTCTAATAGGATAAAAATATATTGAAAATTTAAAAATCGTCCTACTTCATTATATAGATATATTTTTTTAATCTATACAATTAGCTAATGACATAGTGAGTCATAGTTATGTGAATTAAAGTCTAAAGAAGTATAATATAATTATGTCAAATTTATGTATTTTTCAAATATTAAGGGAGTTTAATATAATATACCCTAATTTATTTGTTTTATTGTAATTGTCTATTAACTAGAAGAGAAGCACAGATACTCAGTGCCAAACTAATATATATATACAAGTTTAAGAAGGCCAGTGTCAGGCACGAATTATTAATATAATATATTTAAATTTTGTATTTTGATACACTATAACAAAAACATATTTTAGTGGCACTATATTAGTGGCATATTTTTAGAGAATGTCACAAAAAATGATATTTAGTGACACGTTTTTGAAAAATGCCACAAAACGACAAACATAAAAGGCTCTAGTGACATTTCAATGAACAAGTGTCACAAAACTATAAAAAAAACATACTTTAGTGGCACTACACTAATGGCATATTTTTAGAAAATGCCACAAAAATGATATTTAGTGGCACGTTTTTGAAAAATGCCACAAAACGATAACCATAAAAGGCTCTAGTGACATTTCAATGAACAAGTGTCACAAAACTATAACAAAAACACACTTTAGTGACACTATACTAGTGGCATGTTTTTAGAAAATGCCACAAAAATAATATTTGGTGACACATTTAGATAAATGCCACAAAGCCACAAACATATAAGGCTCTAGTGGCATTTCAATAAAGAAATGTTACGTCAATTTTATGGCATTTTATAAAATAATGACACAAAAAATTATGTTCATGACATTTACCAACAGATGCCACTAAACTTTAGTAGCAATAGCGTTTTTTAAAAACTGTCAGGACACTAGGTAAGTGCAAATTACTTTTTATGGCACTTAGGTGAAAAGTTTCATAAACAAATATTTTATACCATTTTGAGAAATGCCACTAAGTCAAAAACTTTCCAAGCTTATAATAACATTTTTGAAAAAACAAAAAATGCTAATATATTTTTAAAATTTTTACAATGCAGTAAATGATTAAAAATAAATAAATTAAACTCAATATACACTACAGGAAAAAACATATTCGGCGACTAATTTCCTGACCAAAAAAAGTTTGGTCACTGATTATATGGGTTTTACCAACTAAAAAAATTTTAGTAGCCAAAAGTAAAGCTTTTTGGTGACTAAAAAAATTTTAGTAGCCAAAAGTCTATAATTGACCACTAAAAAATAAGTTTAGTCGCCAAAAGTGGTTATTTTTAGCGCAGGAAAACTAAAATCCTAAGGCGGGAATTAAATTTTTTGGCGACCAAAATTTTGGTAGTTGAAAGTGCATTTTCGGTGACCAAATCTGATTTTGGTCGGCAAAAGTTAAGTTTTTTAGCAACTAAAAAACAATTAGCAGCCAAAAGTATAGAATTGGCAACCAAAAAATATTTTTAGTCGCCAAAAGTGGTCTTTTTTTATTTTACTAGTAAATAGTTTATTTTACATAAATTATGTTCAATAAAATAATTATGTTTATACATATACTTTTATATTAATATAGATGTATGTACTATATAAATAATATATGTTGCATATATAATCATATGCTGCTATAGAGGTGTAGTGGGGAGAGTATGGTGTATAAGGTTTATGGTGTGGGAGGTTGGCGGTTCGAGTCTCTGCAAGAGCGGATCAAATTGTTCTACAACGAATTATCGTCATGAATGACATTTGATAGCGTCACGAATAGTGTCTACCATGACATTAAAGTGTCACTGAAAGGTTTTAGTCTTGATGGTGTAATGACACTTATAAGTGTCACTAACTCCTTTTTTAATGGCGTTGATAGTGCCACAAATAATATCTACCATGACATTAAAATGTCATTGAAAGTTTTTAGCCATGATGGTGCAGTGACACTTACAAGTATCTACCGTGGCACTCGTATCTACCGTGGCACCGATAGAAGTGGCACTTGTTCAAAATGCCACAGGACCAAAAAATGTCATTAAAAGAATAGTTTTGTGGCACTTTCAAATGTCACTAAACTAAGAAAATGTTGTAGTGATAATTTTTTAAAAATTAAAATATTGCTCTATTAAATTGAATAGAATAAATAATTAGATATATAATAGAATTATATATTATAGTATGTATTATTTTTTGATTTGTTATATAACTAATGATGTAGACTCCAATTTTATTATCATATTATTTTGGGTGAATTTATAAGTCTTTAATATTTCTTCTAAATTTATTAAAAAAAGAAATTATGGTGTATATTTTTTTCAACAGATAAATATAAAACAAATATTAAGATAATTCTCTCATCTAAAAAAACTACTAAAATAATTCACTAAACTAATAAAGAAGCAAAAGAAAATACATATATATGCAAATAATTAATTTTATTAATACATAAATTATACTCGCATAACGAATGACCAATTTTATTAATAAGTAAATCATTAAATAAATTAACAATTTGTAATTATATGAAAAATATTTTTGTAACAATCCAAAAATTTAAGTTGTCCTTTAAATTTTATATTAGTATTATTTAATTATAAATGAGAAAAACTTTGAATGCTTAATTAAATATTTTGTAAGAATAAAATAAAATAAAGTGTAATTTATTTACAACACGGTCATTGTATAGAAATAATAATAATAAATAATAAAAAAAAAAACTAGTAATTATCCATTGAAGTAATGACCTTCAAGTCTAGAATATAATGATGCACCTAATGTAGAGAGGTCACCTGGTGCGGCAATGTGGCACCCAAACTTGCTGAGCAAGTAGTGCACCTAGTATAAAAGGAGGTGGATTGTGAACAAGAACAAGGAGAAAGCAAACAGAGAAGGGGGAAATAGAATATTAGAAGTAAAGAAGGTCTTTGATAGTAGAAAGAAAGAGTAAGGTATTAAAATTAAGGTGAGTTATATTATACCTTGAGTTACCATAATATATTTTATGTATGTTTTGACTTATCATAATTTATTTTATACAAGTTATGTTTTATAAGTTATATTAGTATTTCAATTACATGGATTAATTTCTGAACTCTATTTGTTTAAAATGAAACTCATGGATATGTTTGTTTAAATTTTTGAAAATATTTGACTATGACTTTATAAATAAATATGTTTTGTAAGTACCACCACGGGAGTCTCACGCCTTAGGGGACTTAAATAATCATTGGCCTCTGTTTGGTCACTTTGTGGGCCTCTGTTGTCATAGATCCATTGACTCTTTGATTTATAGTGTGGAGCAAAGTGATGTACGGAACTAAGGCCATGTTTGTTTGGGCGGATTGGATTGGATTGGATTAGCATTCCTAGGACTATTAGTCCTAGGACTATGAATCCTTTGGATTGTGTATCCTATCCTATGTTTGGATTGAGTTAGGATTATAAGGAAGGATTAATAAAATATTATCCAATCCGATGTTTGTTTAAGGAGATTTGAATGGATAGGACATGACAAGATGTGGGACATCCAATATATTGACCATGATACCCCTATAAAATTTAACCCATTTTTTTAATAGAAAAAATAAAAAATAAAAAATAATTCAACTATAAAATTTATATATACATAAGCAACCATTTTAAAAAATACACTACTATTTTAATCATCTAATCATTCATTGTTCAAATTCAAAAAAGTATTTATTTGAACAAAATTTAACCCCCACTTATTTTTTAATAGAAAAAATCAAAAATCAGTCAACTATAAAATTCATATATACACAAGTAATCATTAAAAAATATGCCCTGTTATTTTAATCATTCAACCATTCACTGCCCAAATTCAAAAAGGCATTTATTTAAACAAAATTTAACTCTTTTTTTTCGAACAAAAAAATATCAAAAATCATGCAACTATGAAATTGTAGAAATATAAATCTACCATTCATCATTTCAAAATAAGCATTCCAAGTAGCATATTGCAACATGAAGTAGCAAAATATGAGTAGTTCAACAAAAAAAAGTAGCAAAAAGTCAAGTCCTTATTACATGCATTAGAGTAATAAAAAAAACTAAGTACGTAGAAGGACATAAAAGAGCCACGAGTCTATCATGGAGCACTCCTACGTAGCAACCTCATCACCCACCTTAGTTTGTCATCATGTGTCAAGCTGAAGAACATGTCGAGCTTTTGAGCACTTTGTGATATGATCTCACAAGCATCTAGCCTTTCATCAAGAGCAATTGGCAACTTAATGAGTTCATCATTCAAACTTGCCCGTTTAGATGCGAGATCATGTTCATAACCCATTCTTCGACCAATGAAATCCAACTTTTCATTGGTGGCAGAAAATACCTCACCCAACTTGTTAGCAATCATAGACAACCCTTCCACTACATCATCATTGCCTCTAGGCCTCTTCTTGTTGTCATTCTTTTTTGTAGAACTTTCAGGTGGTCGTTGACTTGATGAGCTGGAGCAATTTATTCCCTCGCCGATATGACTACTAATACCCATATGTTCAAGAAATGTGCCATCATCTGCAAGACTATTGAACAACAATTCTTCCTCAGCATTTATAGCATCAACTGCATCAGCAGGCCCTTCAGCAAACTCCCCCGTAGCTCGATCCTTACCAAATATGTGGATCCATGAGTCGAAATACGGAAAACTTTTGTTTCGTAGATTTTTCGCATCGCTCTCTCTCTACAATAACTAATTTCAATTAATATCTCCAACTTAAGATTAAAGAAAAATGAATTAAAAAATTAATAACTTATACAAAGTAACTTAAAAGAAAGTATTTTACCCGAACATATGCTTCCCAGACACTATCACTCTCAACATCAATTCTTTTTTCGGTGTCATTCCATCCAAAACCACTAGTACCAAGCATTCCTGCTACACAGTTGTAGTGCTTCTTCCATATCTTTATCTTTGATTCGATGTGGGGAGTGCCGCGGAGGTTTGTCCCGGGTAGCATCTCCAACAATTTCTCTTCTAATTTCATAAGGTAGCCGGCCTTGAAGGCATTGTCCTGTTTCATTCCATTGTTGACAATGTGCATCAAGGCATTAATAAGGCATTGCTCTTCTCGTGGGCTCCACAATCGCCTTGGTTTTGACGGATCAACTTTCTCTTTTACTTTTTTACGAGAACTAGACACTTCACTATCCATGCCTAGCAAAGAAGAACAAAGAAAAGTGTGCATGTTAGTCTCCATTATATGATTATCAACCTGTTAATGTTCCAAAACAAGTCAATACATAAATGGATTTAATAATCAAAAAATTTCATACCCATACATGCATGTAACAAATCCATGAGACAAAAATATCGTCACTTAAAAAATATGCAATCACCAACAAAAACCATACAATTTTTGCAAAACATGGTTCAACATCCACAAGCTAATACAAGTTCCAAGTACAAATCAAATGAAACTACATCATACTTGTAATAAGTACTTTTACAAATATTGAAACTATCATTTTCATGCCTCCCTACTAGCCAACCAATTGTTATATAGTTGCATTGCAAGTGTATCCCGCCACCCAGTCCACTCATTAGATGTCTCAACGGTGTCAACAAAATCATCTCCCAATTGAGGTTGATCTTCTATGTCATTATTTAGCCTCTCTTCTATTGGGTCAACCGGCATCTCTCGACGAATGAGGTTGTGTAACAAACAACATGCTGTGATAATACGGTTTTGAGTTCTAATGGGGTAGTATGATGCACAACGAAGTATTGCCCATCTTATTTTCAACAAACCAAAACACCTTTCTATGACATTTCGAGCTGATGCATGTTTCATATTAAAAAATTCTTGATAACTAGTTGGAGTGGCCCCTGCTCGCCAAACAGACAAATGGTATCGTTGGCCTCGATAAGGTGCTAGGAATCCTTGTCCATTTGTATACCCGGCATCTACTAGGTAGTAGTACCCTGTATGAGATGTTATATATTAGAATCTATTATTAAATAAAACTTAGTAATTCCATCAAGCAAAGTTAATTATTTATTAATTACCAGTTGGAATTCGTAAGCCATTGGGTCGATTAATCGCATCCCTCAAAACCCTAGAGTCTGCAGCTG
This sequence comes from Camellia sinensis, assembly GCF_055761805.1. Taxonomy (NCBI): domain Eukaryota; kingdom Viridiplantae; phylum Streptophyta; class Magnoliopsida; order Ericales; family Theaceae; genus Camellia; species Camellia sinensis. Next base: position 104,380,398 of record NC_138965.1, read on the forward strand.
ACCCTTCCCACCCCGGCAACACATATATGAAGTTCATGTCCTGAGAGCAAACTCCTAGAACATTGGTAGCAATCTCCCCCTTCCGCGTTCTATACCGTGCTTGGTAAACCACTGGTACACGGACTTTAATATAGGTTCCATCAAGTGCTCCAAGACAATTCTAATACATAGAAGACATTGTAATAATTATGAATTGTAAAAAAAAAAAATGTGTAATGTATTTTATTAAATGTTTTACAAACTACATTTACCTGGAAGCAATTCCACCTTGGATCAGTGCATGCTTGTGTTATAGGATTTGGTGTCCTAAGTAAGTGGCCTTGAAGGCGCAACACAGCTTTTAGGACATCATTGAAATGTCGACTTACAGTCTCTCCGGACCTAAAGAAATTGAACTTAAGTTTTCGTACTTTCAAGTCATGTGCCAAGACATAGAGGAACAAGGCCATCTTCTCTTCTAAGGTAACATGCTTTGAATGCCCCAACCCGCCTATTGTACGAACCATATGGCATAACGTCATAAAACAACGCCTATCCATACGAAGTTGTTCAATGCATGTAATGTCGCTTTCTCTCACTAGCCGATTAATGTGGTCCATTTGTTCTTGCAATCGATTGGGCCCTCGAATAACGGTACGAGGATACTTATGAATGTACCTCTTCAAGACAATTTCAATGGCAATATATGCTACAACGCATAAGGTGTACAATTCTTGCATTACAACTTGCAACACTACGTATAGCTCAAGCTCCTCATTACTCTCATTTCCAAAACCATCGAAATTGTACTCCATCTATGCAAATAGTGATGCACATTAATATATTAGAGTACAAGAAAACTTCATAATTCCAAAAAAAAAAAATTAACAAAACAAAAAAAAATAATAATAATGTAGAACATATGAGCATAATAATCTCTATAAATATATTCTTAAATTGGGATTCATTAGTAACTCAATTCATTAGTAATATAATAAGCCTAGTTTTTCCCTTTTTGCAGGTATGTTTTACTCAATATCTTTTAAAATATAAACGATTTAAATTATCGAATTGGATCTTGAATTAAACCTAATAAGATGCGCAACAGTTACCTTGGAAATAAGACATGGCTATACGAACAGCTTCTAAGTCCAGACTAATTAATAAGACATGGCTATACGTCACTGGAAAAGTATATGTTGTTAAAAAAGAATTTTGATGAAATGTATATGTTGTTCCATGTTCTTTGACACATTGGAAAAGTGATGCATTTTTATAGCTGTGATATCCATATAGAAGCGAATTAAAAGTAGAAATGAAAATTTCTATTGCTCAGCAATAGTTGTCTTCAGCTAAAAGTGGGTCACTGTTGACTTTTATGTTATATGCATTTTCCTTACAAAAAAAATTACCGTGTACCTATGCACAAGGCCTCTCATACTGTGGTTTAGTGTTTTACATACTGGTATCGTCCAATATAGAGGAAACATATTTTCTCTTTGAGCCCTGTAGCATGCCTGAGCTACGTGAATCCAAGAATAATGCAACTCCTAGATCTTTCCATATAGACATGCTTTCTTACAATTTCAGCCATATGTAAAAAATGTTACAATCAGGAATTACTAGTTTAAATTAGGACCCATCACCATCATGTCAAATTAGCAGACCATAATCTGTGTGACTAAATTGACCTGTTAGTGATGTTCTTCAGTTGGACTATGGAATGGGAGAATTTATTTTTAAACAAGGTTTTAACATGTTACTAATACTATGCTTCAAATGTAATAGTAGTGGTAGATTTCTGAAATTGTGTTTGATGCATAGTTTTTACAGTCTTTGTCTGGTTCAATTTCTTAATCTTGGACTTCAAACGTAAATTTACTGTGATATGATTAGTGATAAGTGTTGATTTAACCAGTGGTCTTTTTCTGGGACAGACTAAATGACTTATTCTTAAAAGCCCAATGGAGTAGTATTGTGTTAATTATACTTTAGTCGTTTATGAAATGCAGACATAATATTTATTGAGATACAAAATAATAACCAAACTATTTTTGTTTTGGTTTCCTGAAAGCATAGGCTTCTTTGGCATGGGCACCAGGTCATGTATAATCAACTTGCTTCCTGGATGGTTTATGGGATTCTTAATGACCAGCATGGAGAATTTTTCATTAGCAGGTAACAGATAATAATGAATTTTTATGTGATTTCCTCCCGATTCCAAATGCAAACAGGCCTTCATGCTTTTCTTGTTTGTGGGTAACTTATATGAATAAAATCAATTTTTTTTTTTTTTTTGGCTTTCTTGTTGGTGCTTTAGAATTTGAAGGAGAAGCACAAGATAAACGATATTTAAGTAGAAACAATAAAAGAAAATTGAGAATGAAAATGAGGAAGAAAGTGAAAAGTAGCAGGAAAAAAAGGATCAGCATCTAATGTTCTTAGTTCTTACTATATACAATTTGGAGAGGCATAATGTCATGGACCTTATGTTCTTTTGTCCTATTGTGCCTCTTGTGATGGCTATCTAAGTTCACATACATAGAGATGTAAGAAATTATGAACAAGGGAACTTTGAGAATTTACTCTACTTTTCTGTAGATAAAAGCTGACTCCTTTCCCTCACTTTGTTGTAGTGATTGACTAGTTGAACATTTTCCATTTAACTCTTTTTGTTTATCTTTATTATTGTATGTTTTTTGACTTATTGGTTTTGGGGAGTAGGATTGAAATTGGGTATGTGGTGTTTGTTTTTTCTCAAGGCAGGAAGACAGGGACACAGAACATGACTCATCTCATTCAGATATGCTTGAAAAGTTTGCACGCATGTCAACTAATGATGCATCTCTAATGGATTGGCACTTGGGATTTCACATTTCTTTGGTACATTAAAACATATTTCTTGCATTATTTACCTTAAGCAGATTGCTACCATTTTATTGATTTTCTTTGTTGTATATCTCAATTGGAACACAGATTGGTGATGATTTGGTTTTTCTCATCAACTTCCATAGGTCTTTATTTGGTTTTGTGTGTATGTGTGCATGAATTATTTTTTTTGGGTTATCTTGCTGGCTGTGTACTAATTTATGGACCATATTTGATGTTGCAAAGCTTATTAGGTTTAATTCAAGATCCAATTCGAACAGCTTCTAAGTCCAGACTGATTTTTACATCAATATATTTCTTTTTGCTAATTTAAAAAAAAATAAAATAAATCCAAGTCCAATTAATTTGTATCGATAAAAAGAAAACAGAAAAATAGAAGAAGCTAAGTCCAGTTTTAAATCCATTCAAATCAATAAAAATTCCTACCCTATCTATCAGCAATTTCCATGTATGAACACAGAGGATTTAACACAGAGGATCTATCATTTCACAGAGGATTCAACACAGAGGATCTAACACAGAGGATTTATGAACACAGAGGATTTAACACAGAGGATCTATCAGCAAATTCCTAACCTATCTATCAGCAATTTTCATGTCATGAAAATGAAAAGGCTATCAGCAATTTCCATGTATGAACACAGAGGATTTAACATTTCAAACCCCAAGAACACTCAGCACTGATGACAGTTACCAACGTATTATAGCATTCAACTTTGTCATCCAATAGCAAGCAACATAGTCCAAACTTTGCCTAATCTGAGATTTCAATATGAACTCACAATCAATAATATGAACTCACAATCAACAAATCTGAGATTTCAACAAATCTGAGATTTCAATATGAACTCACAATCAACAAATCTGAGATTTCAATGTGAGTGAAAAACTCATAACCCTAGATATGGATCTATGAAGATGAAGAGAGAGAAAGAGCAATAATGTAAAACAAAGATTCATAGCAAATCAAACCATGTAATAGCACCTTAATTCAAACCGAACATCAACGGGAAAAAAAAAAAAAATTACTCACTGAAATTTGTTGAGATCAACGAATCAACAAATGGTGGATCCAAATCGATGAACAGTTGCTCTAGATTTGTAAATGGTGGCTCTAAATCGGTGATCAGTGGCTCAAGCTCGGCGATGAACTTTGAAGACTCTCATCCCATCACAGCAATGTCGAAGAAGTGAAGGTTGCGATGTCGAAGAAGTGAAGTTTGTAGAATAAAATAATCAACAAATATGATACATAGTGAGGGTTAATTTGGTCATTTGAAGAGTTAATCCAGACTTTGGCTAATCCCCCAATTTATATCCCACCCCTCTTTGTGGGATTGAATAATCCATCAAATGTGGGACATCATATCCGAAAGGATTGTTAATCCGTACTTTAATTTTTTAACCAAACATCGGATTAATAATTTTCTTGGATTATTAATCCAATCCTAAGCCCATGTCCATCCAAACAAACATGACCTTAGTTGATGTTTGTTTGTGCAGGTACAATTTTTTTTTTGTCAGTAGCTATGTATTTAGTTTTTGTTGGGTTAGGGCATGGGGCATGCCCCTTGTATTCTTGTAAATTCTGTCTTTTATTTATGATTTATTCACCCAAAAAATCTCTTGATCTAAAGCAAAGAACAACTTTACACAAAATAAGATCAAAAAACATATTATAAAGAAATATAGAAAATAAGTTACCTAATCTGCGAATCCAATACTGAAACCAAGAAAAATACAATTGACGATTAGCATCTAGATAGCTTGAGCAAACTCATACATCTCCCAACAGTATCGACGATTTTCTTCTCAATTTTCTTGTCATTGTCAAAACAACAAGCGACGAGAAGATATATATATATAGAGAGAGAGAGAGAGAGAGAGCAATCCATTCTTTGTGGTGTGACGCCTCTTTCCAACGGTGTCGCCCAAAAAATTTCTTAGAGGAGTGGTGAACTTGGACAATTACGATTCGAATACATCAGCCATAAACTAGACGATCAAAATGAGAGAGAGAGAGAGAGAGAGAGAGAGAGAGAGAGACCTGTAGAGAGTAAATAGTTGGAGATTTCAGAGGTCAAGGTAGCGTTTGGTAGAGTTTTAAAATTATGATTTGATAATAGAGTTATATTTTGAGTTTGTGAGTTTTGGAAATATGATTTGAGTATGAAAAATTGGTTTGGTTATGAGTTTTGAAAAGAGTTTGAAATTTTTGATGTGACGTATAATATTTGATTCAAAAACTTATAACTCATAACCAAACACGCAACTCAAAATTCTATTCAAAACTCATAAAAAAATTTAAAAAAATTTGAAAATATTTTTTATTTAAAATATAAAAATAACAGGTGCCAAAAAAAAAAAAAGAACATTGTTCCGGTCAACTGGCCAGATGTTCAAGGGGACATCCGGGAGGATGATCGGGTAGATGTGTTTGCAAAAGTGGGTGTCGAATCAATTTTTAAAAATTATAACCAAACACCTACCTCAAACCAAGCGGTAGAATTAACTTTGAAAAGCTCTTCCAAACAAAGCCCAAATTTTTTACGGAAATGTAAAGACAGAAAGAGGAGAGAGAATATGTTTTGGTTGACTCACCTCCATGACCGTTTGAAAAGAGTGATAGAGTGCTTGTTGGGCACAATTTGTACAAATAATGCACTGTCCTCATGGACCAAGCAAATTATGCGTTCTAAACAAAAAGGCCCTTGATCTATACCCTTAAAAGTCTATAAAATAGGCCTATAGCTTGAACACCCTAGTTTTTAAAGATGCCAAATTTGAGGATGTTAAATTGCACTATAAACTATCTAAAAATAAAAAATAAAAAATTGTTTTTCTTTGTTTTTTTTTGTTTCAAAGTGATAAGGTAGTAGCACCAAGGCGTGCAAAAAATATTTTTAGAGGTGACTAGGGTTGCATAGGGTATTCAAAACATTTTACAAAACTAACCAATGTTATTCTTAGAACTAGCATCTTTATTTGGGAAAATTTTACTATACACACTCTGTATTGTCTGCACCTCTAAATTATGTCATTTTCTTTATTAATTATGACAAATTTTCTTTTTGAGTTACGATTTTATTTTAGTTATGACTCATGATATCTTTAGTTATGCCTCATGTGTTGTTTGGTTATAACTTTTTTATTTTTATTTTTTTTAGTTATGATCCAAAAAGTATAAAATTATATCATTTTTTTTAATTATAAAATGCATATGATACATAGTTTTTCCCATTTATTTAAAACTAATATGTATATACATGTATTAGAACTAACATTTTTTTTAGTTACCTTCTAGTGGCGCCACCCTTGTTATATATTTTTCTCTACTGTATAAGTTGTTCCTATCATATTATTAAAAATGATTTTATAATTTTGCGTTATGTTTATTAGTAAAAAAATAAAAATAAATTGTGTTTGTAAGTATTAATAATACATGTAACCATAATAATAATACGGGATTAAACTTAACAGGATCTTGAATTCAATACAACTCAAGAATAAAACGAACATATCTTTGTCAGCCATTGAATTAGAGAAGTTGAGAAAATACCCCTAATAGTTGAATCTTGAATTCTTGGCTCACCTTCTTCTCTCTGTCTCTCTTAATTAGGATGACTATAAAACTTAAAGTGATGGAAAAATACTCATGATATGAAAGGGGAGTCACCCATCCTTATATAGAGGAGAGAAGAGGGCCAAATAAACTCTATCAGAAAAATTCCTAATCCATTAAGGTTTCCTTCTTATCTTAGAAGAGTGATTATATTAAAATTCTAATTACTGAACTTTATATATAATATTGGCTTTATCTAATTATGGAGTCCAAATAAAATAAAACATATAAAAAAATGTAGGCTATTGGGCCACACTAGAAAATAAATCAAACATTCTCCCACTTGGCCCATTAAGCCGATTATGATGCAAGTATGAGTTTTTCCAAAAAGTATGCAACTTATAAAATTTTTTGACTCATTGGATTCCACACTAAAAACTTTGACACGTGATCATGAATTTTAAAAATAGCCAATAAGTTCAGATATAATAGAAACTATAATACTGTGATTGTTTCAGATCACCAATGTGAGTCATAGCGGTTATATAACATTTATGTCATATTTCCTTCTATGCACTGCACCCTTGATAACCTTCACCAACCCAGTCCTTTATCGGGATATATAATTATTTTCCTGAAAGGCCCCTGTAATTTGTCTTGTTAAGACATTCCCTGTTTATCAATATTCAAATTAATGTGTACACACACTTTAAGAAACAGGAAAAATAGAAACAAAATTATTATTGCGCAAATAGTGTCAAATAAAAATAAGTACTCACGATTAACCATACACATTAAGGGTTGCTTAAAAGACCCATCCTGATAACATACTCTTTGCATGTCTTTGGTGACAATCCCTTTGTGAATGGATCAGCAATCATAAGAGAGGTGCTTAAGTTTTCAATTAACACTTGTTGTTTCTGGACTCTTTTTCTAACAACTAAGTACTTTACTTCCATGTGTTTGGAACCACTAGAGTACTTTCCATTCTTAGAGAAGAAAACTGTTGTGGTATTGTCACAATATATCTTCAGCGGCCTGGCAATTGAGTCAATAACACCAAGTCCTGAGATGAAATTTCGCAACCATAAAGCATGATTTGTAGCCTCAAAGCATATGGAATGTCCTTCATTTGTTTTCTTTCAAAGTCATTCCTTGGACACAGTTTTTCACTTAATTTATCACCCTTCGTGATGGGTGCATCACCAACTAAACAAAACTGCACATTGAATCTCTCCAAAACATGATCAATATATCCTTTTTGAGATAGTCGTAGCAATCCTCGAGATCGATCCCTAAAGATCTCTATGACAATAACATAGTTTGCCTCACCCATATCAACCATTTTAAAGTTCTTGGAGAGATATTCCTTGGTTTCATGCAATAAGCTATGGTCATTACTAGTTAACAAAATGTCATCCATATATAGCACCAAAATAATGAACTTGCTCCCACTAACCTTCAGATATATGCACTGATCAACTGCATTCTCCTTAAATCCGAAAGAAATAATGGTATCATTAAACCTTAAATACCATTGCTTGGAAGCTTGTTTAAGGCCATATATGGATTGATTTAATTTGCAAGCTAAATGTTCTTTACCTTTCTTTGCAAATCCTTCTGGCTGCACCATATAAATTTCTTCATCCAAATTCCTATTTAAAAAAGCAGTTTTCACATCCATTTGATGCAACTCTAAGTCATAATAAGCTACCAATGCTAGAATGATTCTAAGCGAGTCCTTTTTAGATACTGGAGAGAAGGTCTCTGTATAGTCTATGCCTTCTTTTTGAGTAAAACCCTTGGCAACAAGTTTGGCTTTAAATCGTTCGATATTGCCTTTTGCATCACGCTTGGTCTTGCAGACCCATTTATACCCGACCTTTTGGCAGTTATTAGGCAATTCGACGAGATCCCAAACACTATTCTGTTCCATGGATTTTAACTCTTCATTTATAGCATTGACCCATTTAGAAGAATCATCACTATTCATGGGATGTGAAAATGAGACTGGATCTTTGTTAATCCCAATATCAAAATCAGATTCCTGTAGATACACCATGTAATCATTTGGAAAGGCAGGCTTTCTTTCCCTTTGAGATCTTCTTAGAACTGCCGGTTGTGGTGGTTCTACAATATTTTCAATGGTGGTATCTTCATGAAGTGGTGAAACATGAGGTGGTGAAGGATTTGCATTTTGTTGTTCGTTTCCCTCAGCCTGTGAAAAAGTCTGAGGTACAACAATTTTTTGATAAGGGTCAAATGTTGGGACATCCACCCTAATTTCCTCGAAATTCACCACTCGTGTTTTCTCACTCTCACTAATTTCACCATTCTCTAGGAATCTAGCATTACCAGTCTCCACTATCCTCGTACTGTGATTAGGACAATAGAATTTGTACCCTTTAGACTTGTCTGGATAACCAATGAAATATCCAGATATTGTTCTTAAGTCTAACTTTTTCTCTTGTGGGTTAAAGATTCTTGCCTCTGCTGGACAACCCCAAATATGTAAGTGTCTCAAACTAGGTTTCCTACCAGTCCACAACTCAAAAGGAGTTGTTGGGACTACCTTACTAGGAACCCTATTTAAGATATACATTGTAGTCTTTAAAGCTTCACCCCATATTGAAATAGGTACAATTGAGTAACTTAACATACTCCTAACTATATCTTTAAGTGTACGATTGCGCCTTTCAACAACTCCATTTTACTGTGGCGTACCAGGCATTGTATATTGAGCACAAATGCCTTTCTTTTCTAAGAATTTGGCAAATGGGCCAGGATTTTGGCTTGACTCATCATATTTACCATAACACTCACCACCCCTGTCTAATCTCACTATTTTAACCTTTCTGTCTAATTGTCTCTCGACTTCAGTTATGTACACCTCAAGGATGTCAACAACCTGAGACTTTTCATGAATTAGATACACATATCCATAACGTGAGAAGTCATCTATAAATGTAATAAAATATTTTTCACCACTAAGACATGGAATGTTGAGTGGCCCGCAAATATCTGTATGAATTATCTAAAGAAGCTCATTACTTCTTGTGGCGCCTTTCTTGGTGTGTTTGGTTTGCTTTCCTTTAATGCAATCCACACATATCTCAAAATCAGTGAAGTCTAGGTTTTCCAAAATCCAATTCTTCATCAATTTTTCAATTCTATTTCTAGAGATATGCCCCAACCATCTATGTCACAAGATTGAGGATTTTTCATTAATTAGACCACGTTTTAAACCAATATTCGAATGCAGAGTTACTAATGATTGTGCAAACTAATGATTTAAGGTAATTTTATATAAACAATCACATAAATTATTAGAACCAATTATTATTGAATTAAACATTAAATTGAGTTTTCCACAACTAAATAAAACTGAATATCCAACACGATCTAATTTGGATAATGAAACTAAATTCCTAGAAATTGAAGGAACATAAAAAGTGTTTTCTAGATCCATCTGACGAACCCGTCTCTAAGATCAGTCGGTAGGTTCCTACAGCTACGACTTCAGCTTTGAGACGGTTTCCCATATAGACAAATCTTTCACTTTCCTTTGGTTTCCTGGTTAAGAGGTATCCCTGCATGTCATTTGTAATGTGGACCGTGGCCCCAGAGTCAATCCGCCAAGTATTAGAAGATTCTTCAGTAAGATTTGATTCATAACAAACAAAAGAAAATTTCTTATATTTCTTTTCGAACCAAGCCTTTCACTTGCTGCAGTCTTTCTTCACATGTCCCTTCTTGCCACAAAAGTAGCACTTGACAGTGAAACCATTCTGAGCCAGATTTTCTTCCCCAAGTTCATTCTTTTTCTTTGGCGGATTTTTCTTTGATTTTACAAACTTACCCATCTTTTTCTTTATAGCTCCATGAGTTACAGCCAATGCAGTTTGACGTCCTTCCTCCCTTAACCTCACTTCCTCTTGAACACACATATTAGTTAGCTCATTCAAACTCCACTTATCATTATTGGTGTTATAATGAATTTTGAATACACCGAACTGTGATGGAAGTGAGTTGAGAATAAACTGCACGAGGAAAGTTTCATCAACCTGTATCCCTAAAGTTTTAAGTTTTGCAACTTTGTCGCCATATTGAGGATGTGATCCTAAACTCCTCGATGGCCATTATATTTCATTGTTGTTAATTCAACCATAATAATGCCAGCAAGTGGCTTGTCGATCTTCAACAACCTTTAACCAAATTTTACTTTAAGCGTTGGGGTAACGTTACTAAAGAGTCCATTGGTCAATAACCAAGTAAGATCCTAGGAAGGTCGGAGGAGTCAATATAGCCTCCCTTCTAAATCCAACCACCTTAGATAGCAATCTATCTTTTTGACAGATCTTAAGAGGTATTAACACAAGATCTCATAAGTAACACAGAAAAAGGCATAAACAATATACATATCAAAGCTTTGAGAATTATGATGAACTATTGATATCACATAAGTCTTTCCTTTGGGCAAAACTTAGGTATATCTATTGTCCACTCGTCAAGAATCACTTATGTAGGTCTAAAGTAATTTATGCAATTTTTCAGCTAGTCATGTTACCTTTGGATATTCAATTCTAATATGTCAAATTACATAAGTTACATTATCCTACCCAGTTTATAATTATTTGAAAGTGACTCTCCTTTGGGCTAGTCTCAATCTCCTAATTATAACTGCAATTGAGAATATTATCAACCTTAATGTTACCCTTTTAACAATTCTTTTATGTAGTTCTATATTCACAAGTTTTACAAATCTAGGCCACTTTGGCAGCTACTAAATTAGTAAACCCTATGAATATAGAACTAACCAACAATATTCTCTATTCATTAATTTGAGTTATTTAATTATCATTAATTCAATCACTATTTAATGATTTCTAGAATTTCTTTTATGTGATTGCAATTACTAATATGATAATAATAATAACTCTAGACAAACATGAATATATATATATATATATATATATATATGACAATCATGAATATCTCATACAATGGTCAATAAAAATTACACTTCAATATTTAATAATTAATGTCATAAAATTATATCATGATATCAATTTTAGATCATGAAAATATATAAATATTAATAATAAAGTGTACATAATCAGACAAGATAAAACCATAATTATTTGACGTAATACAATCAAATATTTATTTAATAGGCTGAATGATTCAACGAATTCTAAAATCACTTTTAATCCGATAATTTGTAATCAATTTTTGATGTACCAAGTCAATCAAAATTGGTAGCAAAATCAGTTGGATTGTGCAATGACTAAGTAACGGCCTGAGTCAAATTTTTGATCGTGGCTTGTTTTAAAAAAAAGCTTGTCCAATTCTCTAATAAGAATGCAAGGTTTTAACTTTAAATTTAACCAACCAACCTATGTGGCAGATACGTGGACTATTATCATGCAAACTTTAACGTCATGGCTATGTATATGCTTACTGTAAAGGGTTATGGAGAGCATGCTAATAGCATAACAAAAATCAAAAAGGTGTATTACACGTTTGATCAATACAAACAAATTGAGATAATATTTTAAAGTCAATACTTTTAATAAAACAAAGGTACCGTTTATTAATAACAGCATCATAAATATATTATTATTCCAAGGTGTATTGATTCACAAAACTAAAGCTCTGATACCACATGTAAGTATTAATAATACATGTAACCATAATAATAATGCGGAATTAAACTTAACAGGATCTTGAATTCAATACAACTCAAGAATAAAACGAACATACCTTTGTCAGCCATTGAATTAGAGAAGTTGAGAAAATACCCCTAATAGTTGAACCTTGAATTCTTGGCTCACCTTCTTCTCTCCGTCTCTCTTAATTAGGATGACTATAAAACTTAAAGTGATGGAAAAATACTCATGATATGAAAGGGGAGTCACCCATCCTTATATAGAGGAGAGAAGAGGGCCAAATAAACTCTATCAGAAGAATTCCTAATCCATCAAGGTTTCCTTCTTATCATAGAAGAGTGATTATATTAAAATTCTAATTACTGGACTTTATATATAATATTGGCTTTATTTAATTGTGGAGTCCAAATAAAATAAAACATGTAAAAAAATGTAGGCTATTGAGCCACACTAGAAAATAAATCCAGCAGTGTTATCTTACATGACATCTATTCCATTATATAAAACAAACAATATTCTTAGTACCAATTTTTTTGTCACATTTTTTTACTTCCCAACTAGCCTTCTCCTGTAATTATCAAATTCAAACACATACTTTTTTTTATTATCCAAGATTATACGATATTAGTTTGTTAGTAAAGTTAGATTACAAATTCAAATACAAACTATTTGTTACTCATGATTTGTAACTACACAGCCATATAGAGGTAGTGTGCAACTTGGACGTGTTCGAGCAGGTTGAGAAATTGTTCAAGCTTAATCCAAGTTATGTTGAGAGCTGTCTAGCCCTGCACAAGCGTGGATTATAATCCAAGGTTGTCTTCCCCAACCCGAATTATAATCCGATTTTGTATTGTATTACTTGTGTATATAATATATATTCAATATGATCTAAATTAATTTAATATCATCTAATGACTAATAATTTATATGTATATTCAATATTTTTTATATATATTTATATATATAATTCAGGTTTCGAGTTGCTCAGATTATTTGATATCTTTATCCAAATTCATCCAAATTTAATTCAGACTTCTGGATTTTTATTCAAACCCATACCAAATTTAAAAATACTTTACTCAAACCCTAAAAAAATTCAAATTAAATTCAAGTTGGCCAGATACAACAATATTGAATATACACACATAATCAGGCATATAATCATACACATAATCCGGGAATTAAAGCATATTAGAGATTCGGGCTATCACACTAAGAATTAGAAGAACAACAATATTTTCTTCAGAAAGTAACAAAATTACTTTCAGTTTGCTTTTATTGTCATTGAAGTCATTACAAAGCACAAAACAAAAAACCAAAAAAATAAAAAAAATAGAAATGAGTTGGTACCAATCTCTTGATCTAAAACAAAGAACAACTTTACACAAAACAAGATCAAAAAACATATTATAAAGAAATTGAGAAAATGAGTTACCTGATCTGCAAATCCAGTACCAAAACCAAGAAAAATACAACTGATGATTAGCATCCAGATAGCTTGAGCAAACCTGTACATCTCCCAATAGTATCGACAATTTTCTTCCCATTTTTCTTGTCATTGTCGAAGCAACAAACGATGAGAAGATATATATATATAGAGAGAGAGAGAGAAAGAGAGAGAAAGAAACAGAGCAATCCATTCTTTGTGGTGCGACGCCTCTTTCCACCGGTGCCGCCAAAAAAATTTCTTGGATGAGTGGTGGACTCGGACAATTACGATTTCGAATACATCAGCCATCGAACTAGATGATCGAAGCGAGAAAGAGAGAGAGAGAGAGAGAGAGAGAGAGAGAGAGAGAGAGAGAAAGAGAGAACTAGAGAACTGTGGAGAGTAGATAGTTGGAGATTTGAGAGGTCAAGGTAGCGTTTGGTAGAGTTTTAGAATTATGATTTGAAAATAGAGTTGTATTTTGAGTTTGTGAGTTTTGGAATTATGATTTGAGTGTAGAAAATTAGTTTGGTTGTGAGTTTTGAAAAGAGTTTGAAATTTTTTATTTGACATAGTATATTTGATTCAAAAACGTATAACTCATAACCAAACGTATAACCCAAAATTCTATTCAAAGCTCATAAAAAATTTTAAAAAAATTCTGAAAATATTTTTTATTTGAAATATAAAAATAACAGGTACCAAATAAAAAAAAAAGAACATTGTTCTAGTCAATCGGCCGGATGTTCAAGGGGACGTCTAGGAAGATGATCAGGTAGGCGTGTTTGCAAAAGTGGGTATCGAATTAATTTTTAAAAATTGTAACCAAACATCTACCTCAAACTAAGCGATGTAATTAACTTTGGAAAACTCTACCAAACTGTTGGCACCATAAATTTACAATTTTTATTATTATTTATTATTTATATAATTGCAGGATATGTGGCATCCTCCTACTCATTTAGAGGTTTTGATAAGTTATGAAATGTGAAAAAATGATGGAGAATAAAGTGGAGAACATGGAGCATGAATTGGAGGTTAAAGGAGGTTATAAAGACATTGAGGGATATGTGGCATTGTGGGAATGAAGATGGAAGAGTGGGTAGTTTTAGATGGATATTGGGTAGTTATTGCTGGAAGTTTTTTCCTACAAATATTTGCCTATAAATAGCTATTCATGGTTACATTGTAGAAGATCCAGAATTCAAATCAAAGACAATTGATTTCAATATTTCTTGTCATTTTCCTTATCTTAGGAGTAATTTAACGTAGATTTATATTTCGAAACATTTATTTTCAACATTTTCTTTTCAAAGTATTTTATGCACTTCCTTTTCGAAGCATAGGAGTAGAGGTAAGTAATTATTACTTTGATTGTTCACTCAATCGTCTTTCTCCGTCCCTCTTTCTTTTTTTACTTTTTCTTTTCTCTACACTTGACAATTTTGAAGTCCTCTTCGTTGAGGCAAAAGAACCGTCAACACAATCGCTTGATAATTGACTTGAATTTAATCTGTAAGGATTTTTCAATCATTGCTGGCACGCTTGCATTTATGATATTTTCAAGCCAACAATTTTTGGCACGCCCAGTGGGACGTCAAGTGTAAGAAATGAAAAATGAATTGGATTCGTCCATTTCAAATAGCCTAGATGAAATCTATTGGAGTAAACAAAAAATTTTGGATCTTCAAGAAGAGATCCATTTTATTTGTGAAACAAACTTCCATCCATTACAATACTATTTGGTGGAAGAAAAAAGACATGATTTAATTGGAGAAATTCATGAACTTGATATGGAAATTTGCCAATGGAATGATGAGTTGTCAACTCTCACTACCAGGTTTTTAACTGAGGCTTTAATGGTTGGAATTGGTGAATTTTTTCAAAATTTTTCCATGGTTGAAAATAGCAAAAACAAAGAGTTGATTTCATCAATGGCTCAGGGGTTCAAGAGCTCGTTTTTAAAGAGCCAAATTATGAAATTAACATAACGAAAGAGCATGTTTTTGAGCCAAATTTGGCTAAGAATGATGTTTCATACATGGCTCGGGGGGTCCAAAAACCAATTTTTAGAGAGTCAAGTCATGAAAATAACATTCTTATGAGGGAATTTCATAAGCCATTTGTAACGCCCTCAAAATTAACCCATTATATATCATTGACATGCATTATTTAAAGAAGACAATTTATTAATTCATTCATCAGAGTATTACTAAATAAAGCATTACATGTAACATCGAATAAAATGCCCTACAGGCTTACATCTTTCCAAGCCAACACTTGGATACAAAAATATGAGTTCTAACTCAATACAAGAAAAGCCCTAGGCTTGAATGTTTACATGTTCTAATAATTAAAGACAATTAACTAAAGGTAGTCTTCTTCAATCCAGAAGCCAAACCCTCCCAAGCTAAGTCCTTGGAGGTAGTTTATCACCTGAACCTGGAAATGATGTTCCCATAAAGGGTGAGCCACAGCCCAGTAGAAATATACTAAACCACATATAAGCAATGAATAAAGCAATAGCATTCAACAGATGGTTAACCAAGATAATCAATTACTTCAGTTTACAGTCTCGTGACACTATTGTCTAAGATACGTTTTACTTTCCAATTTTATCAACATGGCTCAGAACCTGGCCAAACTTACAACAGTGAATCACATATATCATATTCACATCCTTCCAATATCAACAAACAAATGAGACTCAAGCTCAAATCAAACACTTCATACTTCCAGATTGATACACATTTTAGTGCTGTATCAATAAAACACTTCTATATAAATAAGCACACATAAAAGTGATGCTAATGGAGTCCATCCCCTATCTCCTCCCAAACAAAATCCGGTTTAGAGGTCCATCCCCTATCTTCCCCTAAACCGTGGAGTACATCCCCTATCTCCTCCCACACACAAAACAATGTATACAAATGCAATGCTCAATCAATACACGTATTTTCTGTATCAATGTCATAGTCAAAATTAATGACTTAACCAATGTGATTAGTTTCAGTTATTCCTAATCCACATGCAATGTCTACAACAATCACGACTATCCTCCACCGATAGCCCAAAACAGTTATTTCTAAACTGAAAATAACTATGTCAACAATTCAATAGACAAATGATTCCAATTACCCAATTATGCCATTTAATCAATGAATTCCCCAATTCCATGAATTTAACCCTCTTTTCCCAATTCCATGAATTACTTATACAAATTAATTCAATAATACAACTAGGGCTTTTCCCAAAATTTACCAAAGTATCCCCAACATATCAAATACCAAAACTTAGAACAAAACCTATAAAATGGAGTAGGAAATCCCTACCTCGAAGAAAACAACACAAATGGTGAAGACAAAGATGAGTGCTCAAATACCAAAGTGCTCCAAATCGCCAAATGTTCAGATTAAATGAAAGCCCTCAACTCACTCTATCTTTTTAATGAAGGATCTAGGGTAGAAACACACCCTAAGTGGATCAAATCTAAGAGAGAAGGTGAATAGGGAGAGAGAGAAGTCGGACCTAGGGTTTGGAATCAAAAAGAATATGAAAAAGACTGATCAAAACCCGCTGTTGCGTATATAAACTGGACAGGCTCGCTCGAGCGAAGACTTGGTCGCTCGAGCGACCAGACACAGAGAAACTACGCTCGAGCCAAGGAAGCCTTGCTCGAGCCAACAACCTAAAAGCTCGCTCGAGCGAAAGAAAGCTTGATCGAGCGAAGAACTCAAACCCTCAGGTCTGTAACCAGACACACGCTCGAGCGAAGGAACTATTGCTCGAGCGAAGAACGAACTGACTCGCTCGAGCGAAGAAAAGCTCGCTCGAGCCAAGAATGCAAAGCTACAGGTCCAAACCAGACGCAAACTCTCGCTCGAGCTACCAAACCTCGGCTCGAGCGAAGAACCAAAAACAACAGCTCGCTCGAGCGACAAACTCCTCGCTCGAGCGAAGATCCAAAATACTGGACAGCAACACTTGATTTCTAAACCCAACCAACCTGAAACAAACTTGCCCAACACATCCTAAAATTCCAAATGAGAAAATAAGGGACAACAACAACCATTATACAATGACAGAATCTACGGAACCTATGTCCGGACACAATAGTCAAATGGGAAAAGACCGGGGTCGCTATAACCTCCCCCCCTTCAAAGAATTTCGTCCCCGAAATTAAGCATAAATTTTTGAAAACAGTTTTTTTTTTTTTATAAGACAGTTCATTAGTAAACATCTTGACCCAAAACTGCTCATTTCATCTCTTTATCAAGAGGCATCTCACAATATACATATAAAACAAGATATATTTCAACCTGTATCATCTATTATGCATTATTCCTTTCAATGTTAACAATTCTCATATCATATTCAATCGCATGATATATACAACCCATTCACAATGTACTCAACAAATGCAATGTTACACTAAACTTCTATAATGAAGCAAGTTTCAAGATACACTCTTTTACCAAAACAAACTCAATGTTTTACAACTTAAGACATATATAAAGCTCTTAAGTTCAACAATATAACAGAATCTAATTATAAGATTACAAATCAATAAACATGTCCGGATATTTCTCGCGGACTTCTAACTCACGTTCCCAAGTGGCTTCTTCCACTCCGTGGTGTTTCCACAAAACTTTGACCAAAGGGATGGTTTTGCCTCGCAAAACTTGATCCCGCCTATCCAAGACCCGAACCGGTCTCTCCTCATACGAAACATCCTCATCAACCACTAAATCGGTCCAATCCAACACATGTGATGGATCCGGCTCATACTTCCGAAGCATACTCACATGAAACACGTCATGTACTCCGGACAACTGCGGCGGCAAAGCTAAACGATAAGCAGCCTCGCCAATCCTCTCAAGGATCTCAAACGGACCAATGAACCGAGGGGACAACTTCCCACTCTTCCCAAACCTCATCAAACCCCGTCTAGGTGATATCTTCAGAAAGACATGATCACCCACCTCAAACACCAAAGGTCTCCTCCTACGGTCGGCATACGATTTCTGACGACTCTGTGCTGTAACAAGCCTCTTACGGATAAGCTCAACTTTCTCCGTCGTTTCCCTCACCAACTCTGGACCCAACAGAGGTGCATCACCCACCTCGGCCCAACACACAAGAGATCTACACGGTCGGCCATACAATACCGATACTAGACTGGAAACTGTTGTTGTAGGCAAACTCTACCAATGGCAAGTGCCTCTCCCACGATCCACTAAAGTCTAGAACACAACCCCGAAGCATATCCTCAAGGATCTGAATAGTACGCTCGGACTGTCCGTCAGTCTGAGGATGATAAGCCGTGCTAAAGGTCAACTTAGTGCCTAAGGCACTCTGCAAACTCTGCCACAACCTGGCAGTAAAACGAGGATCTCTATCTGAGACGATCGTCACTGGAACCCCGTGTAACCTCACTATGTCCCGAATACACAAATCGGCAAGATGATCGACTGAATCTCTAACACACATAGGAATAAAATGCGCCGACTTAGTCAACCGGTCCACAACTACCCAAATAGCATCACTACCCCGCTGAGCCCTCGGAAGACCCACAACGAAGTCCATAGTGACGTGTTCCCACTTCCACTCAGCAATAGGCAAGGGTTGCAACAAACCCGCTGGCCTCTGATGTTCAACCTTCACTTGCTGACAAGTAAGGCACTTAGATACGAAAGCTGCCACATCTCTCTTCATACCCCGCCACCAGAACTGGCGACCCAAATCCCGATACATCTTAGTGCCCCCCGGATGCACCGCAAGACGTGAATGATGAAACTCTCGGAGTACCTCCTCTCGGCAAGACTCCGGCACAAACAGACGGTCTCGGTATCTCACACTCAGGTCGGAATATACCGTCAAACCCTTCTCAACCTTCCCACCGGAAATCTTCTCACGAAGAGATTCTGCCTCAAAGTCACCTCTCTGAGCCTCTAACACTCGAGTCACAAGTGTAGGCCGTGCAATAACAGAAAACAAGGCCGCAGCCTCAACGGATTCGCCCAGAAGTAAATCAAACTCCCCAAGTGCACCCAACATCTCCCATTCTCGGATGGCTATACTAGCTATGACACCAACAGGTTTTCTGCTAAGGGCATCGGCCACCACATTGGCCTTTCCCGGATGATAATGCAACTCAAAGTCATAATCTTCTATGAACTCCATCCACCTCCTCTGCCTCAAGTTCAAATCTTTCTGTGTAAACAAATATTTCAGACTCTTATGATCCGAGAATACCTCAAATTTCTCACCATAAAGATAATGCCTCCAAATCTTCAAGGCAAATATCACAGCTGCTAACTCTAGATCATGCGTAGGGTAATTCTGCTCGTGAATTTTCAACTGACGTGAGCCATAGGCAACTACTTTCCCCTCTTGCATTAACACACAACCTAGACCCTCTCGTGAGGCGTCACAATAGACTGTATAACCCAACCCTCTCTCTGGAATAATCAATACTGGAGCGGTAGTCAGTCTAACTTTCAACTCCTGAAACGACTTTTCACAAGTCTCACTCCATACAAATTTGACTCCCTTCCGAGTCAGTCTAGTCAACGGTGATGCTAACCTGGAGAAATCTTTCACAAACCGACGGTAATACCCAGCTAATCCCAGAAAACTGCGGATCTCAAATACACTCTTAGGCTGTGCCCAATCCTGCACTGCCTTCACCTTAGATGTATCAACAGACACTCCTTCCCCGGATACCACGTGGCCTAAGAATTTGACTTCCCTCAGCCAGAACTCATACTTCCCAAACTTGGCATACAGCCTATGGGCTCTAAGTAACTCAAGCACCACCCTCAAGTGTGACTCATGCTCCTCCTCAGAAGGCGAATAGATAAGGATGTCGTCCACAAAAACGACTACAAACCGATCCAAGAATTCCCGGAAGATCCGGTTCATCAAGTCCATAAAGACTGCCGGTGCATTGGTGAGTCCAAATGGCATCACCAGAAACTCATAATGGCCATATCGCGTACGGAATGCCGTCTTCGGAATATCCTCCTCTCTGACCCTCAACTGGTGGTAACCTGATCTCAAGTCTATCTTAGAGAAACAACGGGAACCCTTCAACTGGTCAAACAGATCATCTATACGAGGCATAGGGTACTTATTCTTAACCGTAGCCCGATTCAATTTTCGGTAATCTATACACAGTCTCAAAGCACCACCTTTCTTTTTAACAAAGAGGGCTGGTGCTCCCCACGGCGAAACACTAGGACGTATAAAACCCTTGTCTAGCAACTCCTGGAGCTGAATCTTCAACTCAACTAACTCGGTTGGGGCAAAACGATAAGGTGCCATAGAAATCGGCGCCGTGCCGGGCACCAGGTCAATAGAGAACTCAATCTCTCGATGCGGTGGCAAACCAACAAGATCCTCGGGAAAGACGTCCGAGTACTCACAAACCACCCTTGGCAACACAATCTGAGTCTCAACATCCTCACTAATCGAAAGATTAGCAAGTAGACCACTAAGCTCACTCCGTCCTCGCGGAACATACCCTGGTGGCAACACGTCACCAACCCGGTCCCCCAGAAAATGAAAATACTCTCCGCTCACGGTACAACAAGTGACCCTCTGGCGGTAGCAATCAATAACTGCCCGGTATGATGATAACCAGTCCATACCCAAAATAACATCGAAACCCCTCATAGGCATAACTACAAAGGAAAATGGGATTCTATGATAATCAACCTCTATATCACAACCCCTAACACCTTGTTTCAAGATCAATTCACCCCCAAGAGGTGACACTACACAAATAGGAGATGCTAACTGTGCTAACTCCAACTCCAAAACAGATGCAAATGCAGCAGACACAAAGGAATGAGATGCACCCGTATCAATCAAAACATTAGCAACCGAGTTGCAAAACAAGAAGGTACCTCTCACAACTGATGGTGCTGGCACAAGATCCTGCGCGGTAACAGCATACACGCGCCCAGACGACCTCTGATCAACTTGCTCAACCCTAGGAGCATAAGATTGCTGCACCGACTGAGACGATGAAGCCCCCCCTGATTGGCCCTCGAGGCTTGACCCGACTGAGCTGGCTGCTGACCCTGAATCGGCCTCAAACCAGATGCACCAGATGTGCCACCCAACTGCGGGCAATACCTCTTCATATGCCCTGGCTGACCACACTGATAACACGAGAGTGGCTGACCTCTACCCTGACTCTGGCTCTGAGATCGAGCCGAAGAAGATGCTGCTCTCTGAACTCCACCCCTCTGAGGACAAACTGGAGACTTGTGGCCCAGCTGGCCACACTTGAAACAGGTAATGTCTCCCTGACTGCCTTTCCCCGAACTAGCACTCGGTACAGGAAAAGTCGATCTCGAAAAGCTACCCTGAGACTGCTGGGGATTAAAACCCTTCTGTCTCCTACCATCACTCTGACTATCCTGACTCCTCTTGGAGCCCTTCTGCCCTTCCTCCTCCTCCTGCATCATGATTTCCATGTGGGCTGCAGCATCAACTATACGCCCATAATCCCGAATCATAGTTCCCCCAACTCTCAGCTTGAGGCCACGCCTCAACTTCTTCTCAAACTCAATACAACGGCGTTCCTCAGACGCCACCAACTCAGGTGCAAACCTGGACAAACTAGTGAATGCAGCCTCAAATTCGGCCACTGAAGAACTCGACTGCTTAAGCTGACAAAACTGGTCTCGCAGCTTCTCCCTGACAGTTGGAGATAAGAACTTCTCCTGGAAAGCATTCACAAAAGCCTCCCACGTACCTCCTATACGCCCCTTAGTAAACTTCCACCACTGACCCGCATCCCCCTTCAACTGGAAAGATGCCAAGGTCACTTTCAACCCCTCGTCTTCGATGCCAAGCATCTCAAACGTCTTCGTTGTCTGTTCGAGCCATTCATCTGCCTTAAGCGGCTCTTTTGGATCACCCACAAATTCATCCGGATTAGACCGGAAGAACTCCCTCTTCAGAAAGGAAGGTCCTGCATCCGCAATAACAGCCTGAGCTTGATTCTCAGCTCTGAGAATGCCTACTGACTCCCTGAATGCCCCTGCTATCTCTCGGGCTAGAGCGCCCATAGCCTGTTGGCCTACTGGCTCGGCCACATTGGCCTGACCAATTCCCTCTTGAACTGCCGGAATCTCTTCTGGCACAGGCACCTCCTGCCTACCCGGCCTACCACGCCTACCGCGTCCTCATCCTCGTCATCGTCCTGACATCCTAATAAAGGAAACAAAGACATTAGCACATTAATAAATGTGCCGAAGCTAAACACTCGCGTCCTAATGCAATGGACAACAATAATTCATTCCACGTAAGCACATAATCACATAAGCACCTACGAATTTCATTCCCGGATAATGATAGTCCCAATGCGTTACTATAGTTCCGGTTGGAAGCAGCAGTGATCAAGTGCCTTTCCAACAAGACTACTAGAAACTCAAGGGTCCAATCAACATCCTAGAAACTACATTCCATACCCACATAATCACATAAACATGTTATCACATAAGCATATAACATTACACTAAGTCTCTATCAAACGAGACGAACCCAATGTGATACTAATCACTTTCCACGTACCCAAAGTATTCAAACCTGGTACGCTCTGATACCAAGTTGTAACGCCCTCAAAATTAACCCATTATATATCATTGACATGCATTATTTAAAGAAGACAATTTATTAATTCATTCATCAGAGTATTACTAAATAAAGCATTACATGTAACATCGAATAAAATGCCCTACAGGCTTACATCTTTCCAAGCCAACACTTGGATACAAAAATATGAGTTCTAACTCAATACAAGAAAAGCCCTAGGCTTGAATGTTTACATGTTCTAATAATTAAAGACAATTAACTAAAGGTAGTCTTCTTCAATCCAGAAGCCAAACCCTCCCAAGCTAAGTCCTTGGAGGTAGTTTATCACCTGAACCTGGAAATGATGTTCCCATAAAGGGTGAGCCACAGCCCAGTAGAAATATACTAAACCACATATAAGCAATGAATAAAGCAATAGCATTCAACAGATGGTTAACCAAGATAATCAATTACTTCAGTTTACAGTCTCGTGACACTATTGTCTAAGATACGTTTTACTTTCCAATTTTATCAACATGGCTCAGAACCTGGCCAAACTTACAACAGTGAATCACATATATCATATTCACATCCTTCCAATATCAACAAACAAATGAGACTCAAGCTCAAATCAAACACTTCATACTTCCAGATTGATACACATTTTAGTGCTGTATCAATAAAACACTTCTATATAAATAAGCACACATAAAAGTGATGCTAATGGAGTCCATCCCCTATCTCCTCCCAAACAAAATCCGGTTTAGAGGTCCATCCCCTATCTTCCCCTAAACCGTGGAGTACATCCCCTATCTCCTCCCACACACAAAACAATGTATACAAATGCAATGCTCAATCAATACACGTATTTTCTGTATCAATGTCATAGTCAAAATTAATGACTTAACCAATGTGATTAGTTTCAGTTATTCCTAATCCACATGCAATGTCTACAACAATCACGACTATCCTCCACCGATAGCCCAAAACAGTTATTTCTAAACTGAAAATAACTATGTCAACAATTCAATAGACAAATGATTCCAATTACCCAATTATGCCATTTAATCAATGAATTCCCCAATTCCATGAATTTAACCCTCTTTTCCCAATTCCATGAATTACTTATACAAATTAATTCAATAATACAACTAGGGCTTTTCCCAAAATTTACCAAAGTATCCCCAACATATCAAATACCAAAACTTAGAACAAAACCTATAAAATGGAGTAGGAAATCCCTACCTCGAAGAAAACAACACAAATGGTGAAGACAAAGATGAGTGCTCAAATACCAAAGTGCTCCAAATCGCCAAATGTTCAGATTAAATGAAAGCCCTCAACTCACTCTATCTTTTTAATGAAGGATCTAGGGTAGAAACACACCCTAAGTGGATCAAATCTAAGAGAGAAGGTGAATAGGGAGAGAGAGAAGTCGGACCTAGGGTTTGGAATCAAAAAGAATATGAAAAAGACTGATCAAAACCCGCTGTTGCGTATATAAACTGGACAGGCTCGCTCGAGCGAAGACTTGGTCGCTCGAGCGACCAGACACAGAGAAACTACGCTCGAGCCAAGGAAGCCTTGCTCGAGCCAACAACCCAAAAGCTCGCTCGAGCGAAAGAAAGCTTGATCGAGCGAAGAACTCAAACCCTCAGGTCTGTAACCAGACACACGCTCGAGCGAAGGAACTATTGCTCGAGCGAAGAACGAACTGACTCGCTTGAGCGAAGAAAAGCTCGCTCGAGCCAAGAATGCAAAGCTACAGGTCCAAACCAGACGCAAACTCTCGCTCGAGCTACCAAACCCCGGCTCGAGTGAAGAACCAAAAACAACAGCTCGCTCGAGCGACAAACTCCTCGCTCGAGCGAAGATCCAAAATACTGGACAGCAACACTTGATTTCTAAACCCAACCAACCTGAAACAAACCTGCCCAACACATCCTAAAATTCCAAATGAGAAAATAAGGGACAACAACAACCATTATACAATGACAGAATCTACGTAACCTATGTCCGGACACAATAGTCAAATGGGAAAAGACCGGGGTCGCTATACCATTAATGGCTAACATGGAAAAACAACCCACTTTGCCAAAGAATTATGAAAATCAATTTGGCAAAAGTCATGTTTTTAAACCAAACATGGTCAAGAATAATGAACAAGTCACTGTTCATGAATTCAAAAATTTTGAAATTTTTCAAAGTGTCAAAAGTATGAATTTTCGTGGTCACGCAATACCATGACTTTTGTTGTTCAAAATCTATTTTAGATTTGTGGATCACATCAAATGTTGACTTTGATGGAATGGTTAGCAAATAATATTTCGTTATTGAAATATATTGGGCCAAAAATATGGTTGATCCACAAAACCATCATCATTTGGTTTTGTGGTTACCTTCGAAATATGTCCCAAGACACTTCGAAGCATGTTATTCATTGAAATATCATTTTATAACCATTAATGGCTTGCTAAAATGCCAAACTAATTTCATAGTAATCCAACTCTTTGGATTTGGTATGAAGAGATGTCGCAAGCACTTTCGAAGGACGACTTTGATCCTTTAGTAACATATGTGACTTTCGAATGATGGTTTTGTTATCAATAAACACCTTCGAAATGTAACATGGGGCGAGAAAACTTTCGAAATGTGTACCTCTCTTCAAATATATGTAAAATGGCAATTAATTAGTTGTCGAATAATGCCTATTTTTGGCATGATAAGTTGGTTCGAAGAACAACAATTTTGGTGTCTTCGAAGAATTAATAATTGGTTCGAAGCACAAAATTAATATTTTCATTAATTATGTATGAACCAGAATATACAAAATTTGAATAACCACAATGTTGGCCAAAAGTTGCTTCGAAGGCCCTTTTGCCATAATTTTGTAAGCTTCAAAGCACTCCATCTTGCATTAACAGCTTTGAAGAAACAATAATGATGGTTGTGAACCTTCAAAGCTTTACCGAGTATTTCCAAGGATGTAATTTGTCCTTTGTCGGCACTTTCAACCTTCGAAAGATGATTTTGGTCCTTTATACCACTTTCGAAGCTTGTTACTAGTCCATAATAGCTAGCATTCGAGACATCTACTCATAATTTCATACTCATTCGAAGCACTTCATTGGTGCTATTATATCATTCGAAGCACTTTGTTGATATTATTCGAAGCATTTTATTGCTTAGATTAGTCATGTGCTTGGTTCGGCCCTTCAAAAATTCAAGTAAACATCATTTTTAAGGGCCGCGGGGGGTAATGTTGGCACCATAAATTTATAATTTTTATTATTATTTATTATTTATATAATTGTAGGACATGTGGCATTCTCCTACTCATTTGGAGGTTATGATAAGTTATGAAATGTGAAAAGATGATGGAGAATAAAGTGGAGAACATGGAGCATGAATTGGAGGTTAAAGGAAGTTATGAAGACATTGAGAGATATGTGGCATTGTGGGAATGAAGATGGAAGAGTGGTTAGTTTTAGGTAGATATTGGGTAGTTATTGTTGGAAGTTTTTTCCTACAAATATTTGCCTATAAATAGCCATTCATGGTTACATTGTAGAAGATCCAGAATTCAAATCAAAGACAATTGATTTCAATATTTCTTGTCATTTTCCTTATTTTATGAGTAATTTAACATCTATATAATAAGGGAAGAAGTTTTTTGAAAATGTATAAAATGTATGTGAGATACATTTGGTTTTAAGGGCCAAGATGAATCCTGAGTTTATATCAATGGTTGAGATCAATAGATCTCCCGCCCAATGACTTCTCTCCCTAAAGCATCGTTCTCTTTCCCACCTACCCACCTTCCCTCTCTATCTCTCTCTCCCTCTATGTTCTTCTTCTTGAATACATCTCTTTCACAGATCTCTCTCTCTCTCTCTCTCCCTGTTCTTCACGGATTCATAGTCATCTCTCTTCTTCTTCTGATCCTCTTAGGGTTTATATCCAACGCCGCCCAATCACTCTGATTCGATCTCCAATCGGGTCACAGCAAGTGCATAGCCGAATACATCAAGACCAATTCCATGTCTGTTGCTAAGTACACCATAGTCAACCCCAACGATCCCCATCCCTTCCCCGAATCTCACAAAATCACCGTTAGGGTATCTTTTCATTTTCACTTTCTTCCATTTTTTCACCTGCCAAACGACTTATTTTCAATTTTTCTCAGTAGATTTTTTTTGGGTTTTTCTTAGGTGACATCTGCGCATGGACATAGGTGACATCTGTGGAGTCAGGACAGTTTTCTTTTCAGGCGGCTGAGGCTGGGGATTACATGACTTGCTTTTGGGCCCTAGATCACAAGCCACAATCTACGATCACCATTGATTTCGATTGGAAGACAGGTGTGGCTACTAAGGATTGGACCAACGTTGCTAAGAAAGGCACAATCGATGTGAGTATCTATCTTTCTCTGTGTCTGCCTCTCTTGCTTTCTTTCTCTGTATGTTTGTTTGTTTTTTTTTTTTTTTTTTCATTCATTAAGTTCCATTGATGTTGGGTTTGTGGTGATTTAGAAATTTTTTTAGTTTGTTGGTGACAATGAGCTTTGTGTTGCACATTTGAATGGGGTAAATGGTGATGTTTTTGAGTTTGTTTCATGGTTGCTCATGGTTGTTCTGATTCAAAAAATAGTATCTGTTTTTGATAGATTAGGGTAAATGGTTGTTTTGATTCAAAATACAGTATAATGATTCTGTTTGGGGCTGCCGGTGGGGCAATTATTATTATTATTATTATTATTATTATTATTATTATTATTATTATTATTATTATTATTATTATTATTATTTTGTCTGTAACTGAGCGACCTATCTGTTTTGTTTTCAATTTCTACAACTTTATAGGTAACCAAACAAGGGCTCTGGGTTTTCTTTGCATCAGTGTTCGTATGTCGTGTGGGACCAACAGACCAAGTTTTTGTTGGGATTGATCTACGCATGATTGTTGAATCCAAAAGCTTCTTACATAACATAAAAAACATTTTCGTAACTTTTTTGAGCGGGGAACTTGAATCCTGATTGGCCTTTACACACACAATTGCTGGTTTCATAGTTTTTAGATGGTTTCTATATATATATATGGAAGTTTTAAATGGTTTTTTTTTTGATACATTTTAACAAGATGGTGTTTCTGTTATTCACTTTTTGGAATTGAAATACAATTTTGTTCATGAAACACAATTTAAAAGTGATTTTTCTTTTCATATTTCTAATGTATTCTTAGCTTTAAGAATAATGTATTTTTTAAAAAAATTTTGCTCATTTAACGTTGTCGACTGTAAGACATAGTTTTTTGTTATTTGCTGCATTGAAGGATACTGATGTGTTATTGCTTCTTGGGCCATTTTCACCCAATCTTTTTTGATGTGTTAATTCAGAGTTATTCTTTGCTTCTCTTTGTTTGTTTAGGCTCAGTCATGAGGAGGTACAGTCCACCATACTACAGTCCTCCAAGGCGAGGATATGGGGGTCGAACCTGGGAATGGTTATGGGAGAAGCAAAAAACAAAATCATGGAAGCCTTTTAGTTCGAAACATTCCTTTGAACTGCAGGTGATTTTTCTTGAGAGAATTGTGAAAACTATAATCTTTAGTCTTTACTAAACTCTAATCTAATTTTATAATCTCTAATCTCTAATCTTTAGTCTTTACTAAACTCTAATCTAATTTTATAATTAATTAATTAATTTCAACATTAATTTTTGTGATTGAAACATTTAAACATTGATTCGGTGAAACATTGAAACATTGTCGAATTTGTGATTGAAACATTGTGTCTGATGTTTACAGTTTGTGATTGATCATTGTTTTGGTTGGTTGTGTAGGAAATTTATAAGCTTGGTTTTTTAATTTTTTTTCTTACAATTATCATTATTTGGGTGGGGTAGGGGGAGCAAGAATCAAATTTTTTAGTCTGGTTTATTAAAATTTGGTTTATTAAAATCAAATTGGGTATATTAAAATCAAATTTATAAGTATGGTTTATTAATTTTTTCTTACAATTATCAACTAAATTTTTTTTTTATTTACATTTTGTCTCATTTAAATCTAAACCACATTTCATTTTTTTATTTCAACGAATAGGCCCTTAACAGAATTATAGAATTCACGAATAGGCCCTTCACAGTATCATACTGTTCAAGCAAAAGTCTTTAGAATTGGTTGTTGAGAGTTTCATTGTTTTACATTAGTTTAATTGAAGTGGGTTTGAATCCCAATGGAACATCTATCCTATGGATTTAAAGGTTGAGATTGTTCATTTCACCGTTGGATATAGTTTGAAAGTTGAAAACATTTCAAACCCATTTCACTCCCCCTTCACCGCCTAAAACCCATTTCATCGACACTGTCTCTCTCTCTCTCTCTCTCTCTCTCAATTCAAGTGTAAGTAATCTATAGACTGGTATGTATGTGTTTATAATACATACATATGTATGTGTGTGTGTGTGTATGTATTATACAAATGATTGATTTTGTGTCATTTTTTCCAGTTAAATTAAATTGTTTGTTTCGGTGGACTTTATGTGGTTCAATTAATGATGATTGAGATTCGATTTGGCTATTGATTTTATAGATTTTGTGTTTCATTTTTTTCGTAACCAGGAGTCCAGACCCAAATTGCCCAACTCAACTTTTTATTCAGAGAACATGTATTGACTGGTAAGACTTGAAAGAAAGGTATGAAATCTTTGTCTTGCTTACCAATCGAGCTATTGTTTATTATTGTTTTAAAGGTTTTTAAATTAGAATGGGAGTTTCTCTTCACTATGATTTTATCAAAACTTGATGTTTCATTGCTGATATGATTATTATTATTATTATTATTATTATTATTATTTTGTGTGTTCATTTTGCCACTTTTGGTTTTGTTTGCTGCCTTAGGATTTTATGTTTGATGGAGTGCATGTTTAGTGGGAATGATATTTTTGGTAGGGATGATTCAATTAGGTTCAGTAATGTTGTCAATTATAGTTCAATGCTGTTATCTTTTTGTTATTTTTGGAGGAGTTTTGATAAAGTAGTTTTTGATGAGATTTGGTTCTTTGACTGGTGTTGTTCATATGGGAGTTTAGGACGGTTTATTTATAGTTTTCATTTGTTGAGATCAACCCAAAGGTCAGTGGATAAACTTCAGCTATAGACTATAGTGTTAGGCATGTTTTGAATTGGGGTTGAGAAATTCCAATAGGAGATTTGTGGGCTGACAGTGTTTAGAAACTGTATTATTACATGTTGATGTTATGAGGAATTTGCAATTACAATTAAGGAACACACACCCTATGTGAGAAATTTCTTGGAAAGTTCTGTGCTTGGCTTAAGCAATCCACATTACCTTTCTCTCTTTTTCATTTCTACAATTTGAAGATGATTAAATGTGCAACATTAGGGTATTCTTTTCAAATGGGTTTATCTATTTTCTTTCATAGACTTTGTTACAAACATTTTTTGGGCTGATTTGACTTTGTCTCTTAAAGGTCTCAAGGAAAATTGATATGTTCCAATTTCTTTTATTTTTCACCATCTATATCTACATGTTTAATTTCTTAAATAGTTCACTTCCTTCATGTTCCTAATTGACAAGGTCAATGATCTTATTTTATTGAATTTTACATCACCATCTAAAATCTTGCTTTTATTGACATTATGTTTCAGTTACTAGAAGAGTTGAGGAAGCAAAATTCCAGTGCTGAAGTTCACCGATGTAATGCAAGTACTTTACCTTGGTCCTTCTCTATCTTTTGATTGCTTTTAGTACTATTTTTTTTTCCCCTTCTTTTTGTTCACTTAGTGGTACTCCCATAGATGAATAAAGTACTTAACTAGATAACGAAAAATTTAAAACTGCGATCCATCACCTATTGGAGGGAGTATATCCTGCTATTTAGTATTCTCCCAAGTGATGCATTTCTTTCTGGACCTGGGAGCAATATTGAGGTATGTAAACTTAAAAACATAGGCTTTTGCAATTGAAGTATATAACTGAAAACTCAGACCCATTGAAACCAATACACTATTCTTCAATTGATATTCCCTGTTCTATTAAAGAAGCTGTATAAATAATACATATTTTTGCTATTTAGTGGGAAAGTCCATGCAACATTTACTTAATTTTTTGTGACATATTTTTTTCATTCATTTTAAAGATGCCTAATTTAATTATTATTTTTTTAAACATATCTCTCATGGTATTGTGGAACTATATATATGACATGGAAATAAGTATAGTAGTTTGTGTTTGAATTTTATAGAGTATGTCTATATGACATGGATAATATTGCCTCTCCTTTCAGCTTCAAGGGAATCAAATTCTTTGTTGGCTTTGTTCTAGAGGCATAAATAATTTTGTATCCATAGTATTAGGTGTTTCTGAGAATTAGTGTTCTGCCATCTCTGGTTTCCCTTTCTATGGTATATTCATTTTTATTCAAGTATATTTTTAGGGTTCATTTGTCTTTATAACCAAGTTATTTATCAAAAACGAGGAAAGAAAAGTGTAAATTTTGAATTTTGTTTTTTTATGTAAATGTTACATGTCAATACTTCATTCTCTTTTTATAAAATATTAACAAACTTTTATAAATGAATTTTTTTTTGTTTTGCCAAGTTTTATAAAGGAAGTTTAAGTTCAATATTCTTAAAAACTATTAGGTTGGCAGTCATGTTTTAAAATGTAAAAATATTTTATATAATTTTTAAAAAAAAATTCACCAACAAAAAAATCCAAATTAAATGTAAAAGAATTAACCCTTAAAAAAATATTGGATAAGACAACCTTACTGCTTGCCAAATTGGTGCAGAATATTTTTTTTTAGTAATAATTTTTTGGTAATGGAAATGGTATAAATCTAGATTTTTTAACCTGGAAAATATTTCAAAATTTTAGTATACAATGTAAATTTAAAATTAATAAAATGTAAGTCACACAATAATGATGTTATTATTTTGAAAACAATGGGTGATCCAATTTTCAATGGAATTGGTATGGGAAGTATGGATCATGGAAATTGATTTAAAATTAATAAAATGTAAGTTACACCATAATGATATTATTTTGAAAACAATGGGTGATCCAATTTTCAATGGAATTGGTATGGGAAGTATGGATCATGGAAATTGAACACGGATTGTGGAAAAAAATACATAGAAGGATATTGGATAAATGAGGAAGGAACCTTTTTTGACCATTGAATTATGACCATCCATATTTGCCAATTAAATAGTAAACAACAAAAAAATATTTGGATAAATTATACTATACTCATTTATGTTTAATCATTTTTTTATTTTAATTTTTTAGATTTTAAGTTTTTTTTAATTTAATCTTAAAAATAATTTTTGTTAAAAATTTGACAGAAAATGCTATAATAACCATTATAATGTAAATATTATCTTAGGAAGTTGCATCACGCAACAGGTAAGACTCGAACCCAAACATCATCCCCGGCAAGGGAGCACCTCATCTACTAGGCCAATCCTTGGTCTTACTCTGGTACATACTTTATAGAGTCAAATTTGAACAAGTAAAGAGTCAGTATTGTAACTTCATTGTCCTGACTGTGACATGAAAAACTCTCTTTCCCTTTCAATAGTTTAGCAAACTCCTAAACAGCCTTGCTAAGTTGGAACAATTAGAAATTCCAATTCATAGTCAAATGTGAAACATGGCATGAATCTCTCGCTATTACAAATCCAGCAAGTTTGAGTTAAAATTAGACTGTCTTTTTAGAGTTATTTTCAAGAATTCAGTGGTTCCTCTTGCACTGGATATTTTATATCACTGCTGCAAAAAACCACTATTACTATTTTCGAAAACATCCTTCCCTTTAGTTTACTATTTCTCTTTAGCTTATACACAGATCTTAATGGTTTGGGTGTTTTGACATCGGCACTCTCTCCATCACTCTCTCTATACAGTGTTTTGACATCCTTTCATTGGTCTTGGGTGTTCTTCAATTTGAAGAGAGATAGAAAAACAGAGTGAGAGAGTGAATTAGATTTGAAACTGTATTTCTCTTTAGCTTATACACTGAGATCTTAATGGTTTGGGTGGGTGTTTTGACATCGGCTCTCTCTCCCTCGCTCTCTCTGTACAGCGTTTTGACATCCTCTCATTGGTGTTGGGTGTTTTTCAATTTAAAGAGAGAAATAGAAAAACAAAGTGAGAGAGTGACTTAGTTTTAAGACTGTATTTCTCTATTAAATATATTTTTATAATTACATTTTAATTTTAAATTTAAATAGTGTTGTGATTATAATTATATTATAATCTTTATTATTTATTCCGTACCTTCAGGCACAGGCATACGCTAGTATATATATATATTAGAACTAACATTTTTTTTAGTTACCTTCTAGTGGCGCCACTCTTGTTATATATTTTTCTCTATTGTATAAGTTGTTCCTATCATATTATTAAAAACGATTTTATATTTTTGTGTTATGTTTATTAGTAAAAAATAAAAATAAATTGTATTACCTTACATGACATCTATTCCATTATATAAAACAAACAATATTCTTAATATCAATTTTTTTGTCACATTTTTTTACTTCCCAACTAGCCTTCTCCTGTAATTATCAAATTCAAACACAAACTTTTTTTTATTATCCAAGATTATATGATGTTAGTTTGTTAGTAAAGTTAGATTACAAATTCAAATATAAACTATTTGTTACTACTGATTTGTAGCTGCACAGCCGTATAGAGGTAAGGGTGCAACTTGGATGTGTTTAGGCGGGTTGAGAAATTGTCCAAGCTTAACCCAAGTTATGTTTAGAGCTGCTCAGCCCTGCCTAAGCCCAGATTATAATCTAAGGTTGTCTGCCCTAACCCGAATTATAATCCGATTTTGTATTGTGTTACTTGTGTATATAATATATATTCAATATAATCTAAATTACTTTAATATCATCTAATGACTAATAATTTATATGTAAATTCAATATTTTTTATATATATTTATATATATAATTCAGGTTTCGAGTTGTTCGGATTGTTTGATATTTTTACCTAAATTCATCCAAATTTAATTTAGACTACTGAATTTTTATTCAAACCCATACCGAATTTAAAAATACTTTATCTAAACCCTAAAAAAATTCAAATTAAATAAAACCCACCTAAGTTGGACCTCTATATAGAGGTGCATACCTTCCAGTATACATCAATGTCATCTAAACACATAACCCTTGTCTAATCTAATTTTCTTAAAAGGCTGAGATTAGAAAATAAAATAAAAAATTAATGGGCATTTGTGTAACTTCACCTAACTATTTTGAACAGAGAAAAAATTGGAAATGTGACTGAAATATACTATTTAGTGGGTGAGTGGTGGCAGTAACCGCCTTAACCGCCACCACAACAGCACATTAGCGAGAGAGAGGGGTTGCAGACAGAATCTAAGTGAAGAAATCTGAAACATTTGGGTGAAACTAGAATTAACAAGTGAACTTTTTTGGGGTTTTTGAAATTGAAATTGAATACTGAATTGTTGATTAGTAGTAGAATTAATTAGTGGGTGTGTGTGTGTGTGTGTGAAGTAAATGAAAGATCAATGAATGGGTCGTCGTAATCGAGATGGTAAAGAAGTTTCAGTAATGGGGGTTGAAGAGATAAGGAAGGGACCATGGAAGGAAGAAGAAGATGAAGTGTTGATAAAGCATGTGAACAAGTATGGCCCAAGAGATTGGAGCTCCATTCGATCCAAAGGTCTCTTAAACCGCACTGGCAAGTCTTGTCGCCTTCGTTGGGTTAACAAACTCAGACCCAACTTGAAGAAGTATGCTTTTTCTCTCCTCTCCCTCTCTCTCTATATGTATATAGATTTATGTAGATGTATGTGTCATTTGAACAAGATTTTTGTAATGGGTTTCTCTTCAATTGATTGCTTCCATTTTATTCCTTTCTTTCTCTTTCTCTCCTATATATACATGTATATATTTACTTTACTTTCTTTTCTTTCTCTTCAATAGGCTTCTCTTCAATAGATTTTTGTTTTCTTTCTTTTCTTTCTCTTGCTCTCCTATATATACATGTATATATTTACTTTACTTGCATGCATATATATATTTTTTAGGTGTATATGTTATATGAAGAAGGGGAAGATATTTGTAATATGGGTTTCTCTTCAATTGGTCTATATTCATCTTTCTCTCTCTGGAGAACATGTGTGTGTGTGTGTGAGTATGGTGTGAATGTAATAATGCGTATATATATTCAATTCCATGGATTAGTCCATGGATTTTTCTTTTCACTGATGTTTTCTCTGTTTCCTTTCACACATAATATTTCTTTTTTCTCTTTCACCATACAAGGATTTTCTCTATCTGAAATCTCCGTTCTTTTTTGGAGAGAATATCAACAAAATAAATAAATAAGTAATTTCAAAGTGATGAAAGCACATGTGATTTATTTATTAAATTGTGCAAGTCTTATATCTCCATCATTTAAAAAATTATATTTTTTCTACTCTTCACTTTTTTGAAATTATTTTTTTTTCCATTGCATTCTTAAATTAGTTATGCTACGAATAAAGAAATCAGTATATATGAATGGATACCATTTTTGAGGAATAACAGGTCATTGTTAAATGGGGACAAAATTACACAAGGGTAAAAACTTTCACCCTTGCCTTTTGGTCTTCAATGTTAAAATAATATTTTTCCCAAGTTTTTATAGGGTTTGTTAGTGATGTTTATCCGTTCATATACATTATATGCCCAATTATGTGACTAACTTTGTTGTTTATGTACTTGTTTTTTCTAACTTTGAAATGCAAATCTCAAGATTTAATTGTGTAACTGTGAATGCATTAGGTACATGAAACAAAGATTTTGAGTACGGAAAATTTCGTGCTTTATTTATGTAATAATTGTACATGTTATATTTGATGAATGTATGTATGTATTTTATAATGTTTCTCATTCTATTATTTCTCAAAAAAAGTGGGGTGAAGTTTTCAGCAGAGGAGGAAAGGACAGTGCTAGAATTGCAGGCACAGTTTGGGAACAAATGGGCAAAAATTGCAACCTATTTGCCAGGGAGGACCGACAATGACGTCAAGAATTTTTGGAGTAGCAGGCAAAAGAGATTGGCTAGGCTTCTACAAACAGCACCACCACTGTCCAAATCAGAGAACAGGAGGAAAGTTGCTGTTCTTCATGTTGTTCCTACTAATACCGAGGTAAGAAATTTGAAATTTGACATACACATTCAAAAGCACACCTATAGGTCCTATTACAAAAAAGAAAAAGAAGAAGAAGAAGAAAAACACTTGGTTCTGAATTAACTTTTGGTAGTGATTTAATTTATTTTTTTTTAATCATATGAATTGATTTGGGTTTGGAGTTGTACATGTTAATCAACTAGGGTAGTGTTCCTTCTTAGGAAAATGGCAAATTAACAATTGACTCTCACACACACATATTCACACACACTCACAATTGTCTGTTTTATTTTATGGGTCTTACAATTGGGGACCAAAGGCCTCTTTGGTAAAGTTTATAAGCTGTTTATTTCAGTTTTTAGTTTAATTTAAGCTAAAATATTGTATTTGGTGCACCTTAAGTTAACCAGCTTATAGCTTAAATTAAGCTATTTTTCAGCTTATCTCAAAAGCTGATCAGGGGATGCTTAAATTTTTGACTTAAGCGTGCAGCTGGTGCGGGGGGCTAAAATTACTTAAATGCCCTCGTCAATACTTAAATATTAATATTAATTAATAAATAAAAAATTGTATATTTCTGAAGAAAAAGAAAAAAATCAATATTAATTGGTATTAATTATTAATAAATTCATATTGTATATTTTTATGTTAATTAAAAAATAAAAAATTATACATTTCTCAAGAAAAAGAAAAAAATCAATATTAATTGGTATTAATTATTAATAAATTAATATTGTATACTTTTGTAATGAATTAATTATTAATTGATACTAATTAATAACAATTGTTGATATTAATATTAATTGATACTAATAAAAATTAAATATTAATATTAATTTATACTAAATAATAATTTTAGTATTAATTGAGACTAATTAAGCCATTAATTGATACTAATTAATAAATTTAGTATTAATTGATACTAATTAAGCAATTGATTAATACTAATTAATTTATAATGAAAAATAATTGTGACAATAATACTTCCATTCGTTTTTAGCAAATGTATCAATTTTTATATTAATTGATACTAATTAATACTAATTATATTAACTTTTATTAATGAAAATTAAAACTGAAAAAAAATGACAAAATAATCATTTTTATATCATATAAGGGTAGAAAGAACAATTATACAGTAAAAAGCTATTTTATAGCTTATTAACCAAACACTACTCTACTGTTTAAATTCATAATCACACAGTTGTACCAAACAGGTTAACAGCTTATGTTCACAGTTATAAGCCATAATCTGTTAAGTTATAATCTATAATCACTTTTCTACAGCTCTACCAAACGGGACCAAGTGCTTTAAATAAAGGTGGGCTGATTTACTAGTCTAAGTAATTGCACAGTTCTCATTTGACTAGACACGTGTCTCACTTGCACACTATTAATTTGTAATTATTTCTGGACTTGGCATTTTACATGTTAATCATTCAAAGAAAATGGCAAAATAACACTAATAAACTCTTTTTTCTCCTGTTCCCTGTTTTAAAGCTCCCATGGGTAATGCCAATCTGAGACTCTGCTTAAAATAATCAGGCCCGACCCGGAGATTTTTGGGCTCAAAGTCAATAATTAACTAATAAGTTTTTGGGACCCTTCACAATTTTTTTTTCATTGAATGAAAAAATGAAAAAAAAAATAAAGATAAAAGACAAAAAAATTGTGTTAAAATCACAAAAAATACTTAGTATTATATTATAACAATTAATAAATGTCGCTTGATCATCACTCTTCTTGCATTTTTAGAAGCAAATAAATCAATTATACTGCATAATTTAGTTTTTTTTGCAAAATCATTTTCAATGGATAACAATGCTAATTATTTTAAATGGGCCTTTCAATTTTTTAATGGGTCAATTTATTTTAAGTTAATTTGGGTCTTCCTTAATTTTTTTTTGAATTTAAAATATACCTAATATATTACAATAAACTATAATAGGATGATTCTTTTTTTGGATCTATTTTCAATGAATAACAATATAAATTTTTTTGAATGGGCCTTTCAATTTTTTAATAGGTCAATTTAGTTTAAGTTAGTTTGAGCCTTTTTAAAAAAAAAAATTAACTTAAAATATACCTAATATATTATATTAAACCATAATAGAAGGCGGCGCATTTTTTGAGTCTATTTTGAGAGGCCCTAGGCCATGGCTTTATTGGCCCATGCTCAGGGCCAGCATTGAAAATAATGGTGGGGATGTGCTAGCTTTATTTTGGAATTACACTAATGCTAAGAACACATAATTAAAATATAGAATGGGTCACAAAAAGCGTATTTATAGGTTGAGATCTATTCTTATTGTAGACCCCTCCATAACTTGGTTTAATCCAAACCTTCAATTCATTTTCTGTAAACCATTTTGTGATCTATTCGGTAAACCATTTTGTGATCTATTCTGTGTTCCTAGCATTGTTGGGTAAACTTTGATATTTAAGCCATTTGATTGAATTTCCATGTTGGTGCATAGACCTTATTTTAGTTCCATCTCTACCCCTTCTAAATTCTGGTGATAAATAACAGAACTCTCTCTGCAGATACCCATTAATTTTATCCTATGTTTATCAGCTTGTGTTCAAAATCAAGTTAGCACCATAATGGGCTGATATATAGGAAAAAGTTTTACTCCAACCTTTTCCTGATTAATTGACCTCTTTGTAGAATAAGTAATGTTATACATAAACAGAATTCTTACTAGACTTTTCAATAGGTACAAAGGTAGTAAGAAAATCTTATAAGATATTTCATATATGTATTACATTTTCTTTGTAGAATATGTATGGATTCAGTGACCAAAAAGTTCACTGGAAATAGCATTTTCTGGCAAAGATTATCATGTATTGCAATATTGAACTAACAGGAATTGCAAGAGAAAGGCTAATGAGGAAGCTTCAAGAAAGTGTATTAATAGGAATTAAAATATTGAGAGAGAGAGAGAGCGGCTGAAAATTATGATTGCTGTTGTTGTATTATTTAGTACAATCTCATGCAGATTCGTCTGTTACTTTGAATATTTGCATTTTGTTTTAGGGAAAAAGTTAGAGATCATGAAAATTTTGTCATGAAAATGATCATGAAAAATTTATGATCCTTTGATTACCTTGATTAGTGTGTGGTGTTTCATTCTAAATGTAATCTAAGGGTCATGAAACTTTTATGATTATTTTCATGAAAGGTTTTTCATGATACCTAGCATTGCTGTTGTTTTAGAAACCACGGGTTTCCAATTTTTTAGGCACCCAAGTTCAGCTATTCATCAATGGAGGAAGAATCATCGTCAAAGTCCCGATCATGCTGCTCATCCTTGATCGACAACTCCCATACGATCAAGATGGTACCACTACCGGATCTTTTAAATCCCAACATGCTCAACTGCGACCAAAACCTTCTTCAACTCAAGTTCAACCTTGTTGATCAGAAGAATCGAATCAACGAGTCACAACCACAAGTCCCATTCCCTATAATTCCAGAACTCCAACCGGATGATCCACTCGGGTTGGGAAGCCGAGAACTCATGGACCCCACCTTTCTGGATGTGTTTGGGAATGTCGATGCTTCTGACATTGGTGACATGGCACAGCTTCCTCTCGTGTTGCCATGTGGTGGAAGGGGAGAAAATGAAAACCCTGCGACCCCGGATAGCTTCTTCAATGACTTCCCAGCAGATATATTTGATCATATGGAGCCACTGCCTAGCCCATCAGAGTGGTGATGTGTTTTGTGGATCACAAAGGTTGTTTCAACCATTCTGTCTTAGTGTTCTTAGCTACTAATTAGACAAATTGTTATTGTTTTTAAGATTCTTTCTTTTGGATCTAAAGTTGATTGTATGCCTATTCTATCTCTGATAAACTATAGTGTAAGATTGTTGCCTCATGGATTGGCATATGAAATAGTTCACTGTAAATTTCAACCATGACATTCTCATATCAACAAATTGGTCACAAAGCATTCCATTACCAATCAAAACCATTTATATCAATGTATGATTTAACTATATTTTTCTACTTATTATGGCTTTATAAATTTGAACATTTGTCTTCTTTTCTGTACACGAATTTTAATTGTCATTGTGGGAGTGATATCCTCACTACTCGTTCTTGTATTTGCATAGTACGTCTTAATAATAAAAATTAGTGAAAAATAGTGAAAAAAAAAAGAAATGAGAATATTTCTATTGCCACTGATGATTGGGAGAGTTAAATGTATCTTAGTTTAAAGAAGATCAAAACAAATTTTAGCATAATATGATAATGTCTCTCCTCTTATCAGAAGAGCTTCAAAATTCAAACTCATAACATTTTTAATCTTTTAAATTTTTGATAAATATATATATATATATATATATATATTTTTGTATGGACTGTTATTTGGAAGAAAGAATAAATCCAAATATATGCCCATATATTAAATGCAAATTACAAAAATAACTATAAAAATTATTTACAAAATTTCATTATATTAGATACAAGGTAAATTACACTGACCTTCGCTCATGTTTATAACAATAATGGATAACTCCCTCAAGTTTTTGAAATGACAGTTACCTCCTCTTTGCTTTGCAGTAGTATTTCAGTTATCTCCCCTGCTACTTTTCTGTCAATAAAAAAGAAAAATTAGAATTATTACTACATAATTTTTAGGATAAATTACACCAACCTCCCCTGAGGCTTAAAACATTGCATATATCTGCGTTAGATTCTTAAAAGGGCATATAACATCAGTGATCCTTATATTTTGCTCATTGTATTATTTTAGTTTCTATGCTTTCAATCGACAATTTATTTTAAATTTTGTGTCAATTTAGTTTAATTGATAATGCATATGTGTTTTTGACTAAAAATAATTACTAAATTGGTCGAGATTAACTCACTAAGGTTAGTAAATTTAAAATTTTACTCAAAAAAATATAACATATGCCACTTATATGTATATTTTTTTATAAAAAATACTAAGAGTTGTAATCAATTAGATCAAATTGAAACAAAATCATAAATTCAAGGTCAAAATCGAGTCAATTAAAATTATAGACTAAAACGATACAAGGACCAAAATACAAGAACTACTGTCGCAATTTGCCCTTCTTAAAATGACAATTACCTCCCCTCAGTTGTCCTATATTAAGATGGTGTTAGCTTTTTAGTTGATTTTACCATTTTACCTTAGTTGATTTTTAAAATCACTAAACTAATATTTTGATGTCCAAATGAGCTAATGAATTCGAAAATAATTATATTATCAAAATTTGCAAAGGCTACCCTTAATTGGTTTATTATGTGATTCACATATTGAATATATAACTTTTGATAAACAGTATGAAGAAAAGACCCGTTACTTTTTCACTTTTTAAAGAAAAATACTAAATAAATTGTGTTCATAAAAAACAAAATCAATTTTTGTTGTGCTTAGAAAATAGAAAATAATAATAATAAAACAAGTTTGATTTTTTTCAAAAATACTAGCATCATTAATTTTGGAATGTAGTTAGAGGACTTATATTTTTTAGTATTGTAAACTTGATATCTATTTATTAAAATGGATGAAGGGTAAAGTGAGAATTTTAAAAGAGATCATCAATTCCAATACTTTTTGTTGGTAGAAAAGTAGCATGGGGAGGTAACTAAAATACTGTTGCAAACCAGAAAGGACGTAATTGTTATTTCAAAAACTTGAGGGGCGGTATCTATAATTAATATAAACTTGAGGGAGGTTAGTGTGATTTACCCTAAATACAAAGATATTTAGTAATTATTTGGCATGCACTAAAAAAATGCACATTTTTTTTTTTGTATATATATACTTATTTGGGTCACATCAAATCAACATATTCTCTCTATTTTTCTATCCACTTTCTCTACTTTTCTACACATTTTTTTTATTATAAAAAGTCAAAAAATACACTTATTTTGAACATCCCAAACCACCCCTTAGTCTTACATATATTTATTAATATGGACCCACTGTCTTGTGTGCAATGATCACTTTTTTTTCCGATTTTATGTAGTATTTTACTCGAAAGAATAATAATTCAAAAACTATAGTTATGTATTTAAAATTTTACATAAATATGACATAGTCAGAAATTTCATTCAGCAGGTTCATTTAGCAAAACATTATCAATTTCATTATATCATCTTTTTAGTTCTATATACAACCAAACAACATTAACATTCACATAATACTTTACATGAAAATTCCTGAATTTCTTATATATCCAATTATACTGACAAAAGTAATCAAAACTAAGTCAATTTACAAGTACAACAAAATATTGGGATATCCAAAATAGTGAGACTGAGTTTTTTTTTATTATTATTTATTTTAGGTTCAATGGATTCAATAGGTAAATAGTTAACAATTTTAGTTAAAAATTATATTTACTTTAATTTTTTTTTCTTCAAAAATGCTTCAGGGCTCGAATGTGTTGGCTCAAATGGCCCGAAAGCGTGGGCTCACGCGCCATAACACTCCTATCTCGCTCTCTCTCCTCTTTCAGTGTTATACCCAACTCTCTCTCTCTCTCTATAGTTCTGTTCCTCATCGTTCTTCTGAATCATCTCTTCTTCCGGTTTATTTTCGAATCAATCGCGCTTATCACCTCCTATCTTTCAGTGTTATACCCAACTCTATCTCTCTCAATTGCTCTGTTTCTCATCGTTCTTCCGAATCATCTCCTCTTCTGGTTCATTTCCGAGTCATTCGAGCCTATCACCTCCTCTTTCCTCCCAAACGACGTCAGAAAGTTGTACTGTGGAAAGGACTATCAGCGAGCTCGGTGGAGATTCTGAACACTCCTCTCAGAAGGTTACCCTCACACTCAAATCTCAGGTAAACTCTAGATGACAAAACTAGGGTTAGGGTTTTGTATTTTGTCCCAATAATTTCAGTTAACCTGTGTATCACAAAATTAGGTTTCATCACAATTTTAGTTAAATTTTTCCCAATTTCTTGCAACTGCTGAATTGTGTGATCTGCTGTCTGTGGATTGTGGTTGTTCTGGAATCAGACCCTATGTTAAATATCTTCCATTGTTGGCTCTTGCATTCCAATTGTTTGATGAAAATCCACATAGAAAAAATATGGCTAATTTTATATGCTGAATTCAAATG
This sequence comes from Camellia sinensis, assembly GCF_055761805.1. Taxonomy (NCBI): domain Eukaryota; kingdom Viridiplantae; phylum Streptophyta; class Magnoliopsida; order Ericales; family Theaceae; genus Camellia; species Camellia sinensis. The sequence continues at coordinate 104,423,815 of NC_138965.1, forward strand.
TGATGTGTGGAATTTTTATTTTTTATTTTTTGGTTATATTGGAATCAGACTCTTTGTGCTAATATATTTGTATTTACAAGGTTTCTGCCTGCGTTCTAGTTTGCAAAAGAAAATTTAAATTTTTGTTCTTTCAACTAATAACTTTGTTAATAAATAGTTATTTATTCCACTCGTCTATCTACATTTTTATAAATGTCAATGGAAAAATATGCAGAAAATGTTTGTTATTAGATGAATTTGATATGCAGGATATGCAGAAAATGTTTGTTCTTTGCCTTCTGCTTAAAGAAAATGTATGTTCCATGTGCAGAAAATGTTCTTTGTATGTTCTTGAATTAGATGAATTTGTATGTTCTTTGCCTTATGGTTGAAGAAAACGTTTGATTTACTAGCTTGATATGCAGGATTCAACAGACTGTGGAATTTGATGAATTTCACTTTATGATTTACACCATGTGCAGTTTATCCTTTGATATATGGAAATGAGCACACAAACCCTTATGGTTTGTGATTGCTAAACATAAAATTTGAATTTTGAATGTATAAGACACTTGTTCGGTGAATATCATAGAGCATTGAAGACATGAAATATGGAAACATGGTTTGAAGATGCATCTGTCTTTAATATTTGAATATTTTGAATTTTGTTTACGCAGATTAAAAATGGCTTTTTCTTCTATTAACAACAACAATATTAGATTAAAACCAAGAATGTGTGATTGTGGAAAAACAGCTGCAATGTATATTGTACAAATCAATGAGAATGGAAATCAAGGGCGTCTCTTTTTTGTTTGCCTATCCAAATATGTAAGTATGTGTTATGAAATTAAACTTGTAGTCTTTCAGAAATTATTTGTGCAAATTAAATAATTGATTGTCATGCATTGTAGAGTAACAAAGAACACTGCAATTACTTCAAGTTTACAAACGATGATGATGGGAATGTTACCTCGACAACCTATTCCAATAGTGGACCTCGTAAAGCTATCCAAACAGAAGAATTGAATGATGTCAGGGCAAGGCTTTTTGAGATGGAAAATGAAATACATGACCATGGTAGAAGGCTTCAAAGGATGGACAACAATTTCAAGGCTATGATTTATGTAATTGTAGTCTGTATTGTTTTGTACTTTATTATGTAAGAATTTCAATGCTTGACTGTTAGTTTTTGGAAAATTTGATGAATGTAATTATGGATGTAATGGACATGTTGAATGTTAGGAGTTTGATTGAATGTGATGTTGTAATTTAATTACGGATGTAATGGTGGACATGTTGAATGTTAAGAGTTTAATTGAATGTCATGTAATTTAATTATGGATTTAATGTACTGTTTGAATTAACTCATTTATGGATATATTGTGATGTTTGAATTAAGTCATTTAAGAGACTCCAAATCTATTTTGTTCAAAAGTCGAACAAATTTTGAATTACTAAAACAGGCAGCACTACTGCATAGATATAGCAACAACAAAATGAGACATTCTATATCACAGCCACAACTAAGATACCAGGCAACATGAGACACAGCCACAACTAAGACCCCAGAATAGCATGAACCATTCTATATCACAACAAACACCACACCAGCAAAACAGCTAGAGCAGCAACAATATAAATCATAGCAAGCTCAAGCTAAATCAAACTATGGAAACTATAGTTCATTTACCATGGGGAGGTTGAACAGATTCAGCAAACTGTGGAAAAAAAATTAGTACAAACACAATGGCAAATGAACAACCTAACTGTGAAGGCTCACAAACATTATTCAGCATCTTAGCAGAAGTAAAAGTTGAATTTTATAGTTAATCCTCAATCTGTCCCATTCAACATCATTCATAGTTAATCATCAATATCATTCATAGTCAACCATCAATCTACCCTATTCAACATCATTCATAGTTAATCATCAATCTGCCCCATTCAATATCATTCATAGTTAATCATCAATATCATACATAGTTAACCATCAGTCTGTCCCATTCAACATCATTTATAGTTAATCATCAGTCTGTCCCATTCAACATCATTTAATATCATTCATAGTTAATCATCAATCTGCCCCATTTAATTTTATAGTTAAACATCATTCATAGTATTCTACAAACAAACTTATCTTAGGAGCATTCCACAAAAAAAAAAGAAAAAAAAAAGGACTAAAAGTACAAAAAAAATAAAAAAAAATACAAAGTACTAATGTGAAACTAAAAAAAAATGGGACATTTGGAGTTGCATCTACATTCAAGTCAACAAAATTTGAAACGATTGTCGAACTTTGACTGCTAATGTTGTTCATCATTCCTGATTGAGTATGAGATGTGCCTCCAATATTGTCCACCGTTTGCATTGGCCTAAATCGTGCCTATTTAATAAACAAGTACACTTTACAAATATTGTCCAGAAACATATATATAAATTAAAACAAGAACAAATATTTTACTTCAGACATTGAACACATATTGGTACATACATACTCTATTGCGTGCCATCCATGCAAGGAAAATAGTAAGGTGCAGTTTGCGTCGTCTTATGATTATAGTAACACAATTTCATTATACATTTCAGACATTAAAATAAAAAACAACCAACAACATAAAAATTCAAATACATACCGAATCATGATAAGTATTGTATTGCATATCATCTGTAGAAAGAAAATTTAACTTCCGAGCTGAAATTGAGGGACCGTACATCCCAATAGTAAGACACATACACATTGGTGAATAATTTATCTTCAAAACATTCAGCAAATTCCATATGACACAAAAGAAAAGGACTTACCTGTGTTTTTGGAGGCCTTTTACTCTTTCCCTTCAACCGATTCACTATTTCATCCACTTTGCTAACCTTTCGTTTCGTATATGGACGACATTTTTAGTGAGCAAGCATAGGACTAAGCATCTTGTGAGACATACTTGCTTTTGTAGTACTACGAGCAGACGGACTTTTTGACGAACTATGAAAAGTTGGTGCATTACTAGTAGAAGGTGGCACATGACTCGCACTACCTGATTGATCTTTTCTCACTCTATCCTTTATTTCTATCAACCCAAGATCAAGCACTTCGTGTTTACCATTATCATTAGCAGCAATTTCTAGGATTTCATCCAACATCTTGTGGTATTTATCATGCAACTTTGCATTAACAACAACCCCGACTTTAGTGCATGTGGTTAGAATGCATGTGTAACCTCTTTCGATATCTTTTATCCATCTTGATACAATGTATTTATCTAGAACCTGATATATGCACCGCTCAAGTAGCACAGTAATTGCATGGGCACACATAATGCCCCTAAACTCAAACCACCAACACATACATTGCATTTCACATTCACTTGCATTAAAGTATACAACAAATTCCACTGTCTTCATTTTCTCACAGACAAGAACAGCCTCATTGGCATGATAAGTACAAATTGCTCCCTCTTCTTTCACAAGCTTCGCATGACAATACAATAGTCGCTCCAATTCTACTTGCATTTCTTTAAATTTTGTATTCGTGTAGGCTGTACAAAATTGCTTCTCAAACTCATATATCATTAGGCAATCATACAATTTGTTTCGAGATTTAAAGTCTGCTTTCATCTCTTTCTCGACCTTACTTCTCAAGGCATTATCATATTGTTCAACAAATTGCTTTAAAGTTGTCTTTGAGTTCATGTATCCATCAACAAATGCATTCATACAATCACTTCGTTGTGTAGTTGGCATGCCAACCCAAAAAACGTCTTTTACATAGGCAAGAATCCACCTATGTCACTCACTGTATAATACCCCCAACCATTCATTATCATCCAAATTGAACTTTGCAATCATCGCTTGCTATTCTTCATCAAATTCATCTTTTGTAAAAGAAACATAAACTGTATTTTGCAAAGTAAACTTTATCGATTCATATTGGGCATATCCTCTCAATTTCTCCGTAATTTTCTTCATTATATGCCATAAGCACCAATGATGTCAAGCTTGTGGAAAGACAACTTCAATGACATTTTGCATAGCTCTGCACTAGTTCGTTATTATAGCTTTTGGAGGAGCGTCTAACATGCAACTTAACCATTCTTTGCATAGCCACACAAATGTTTTAGTGTTCTCATTAGATAACAGCCCACAACCAAGCAAAATTGGCTGCCCATGGTGATTAACTCCTACAAAAGGAGCAAATCGCATATCATATTTGTTTGTGAGATAGGTTGTGTCAAATGAAACCACATCCCCAAATGCTTTATAAGCTGCCCTACTCCTTATATCCGCCCAAAACAAGTTTCGCATGTGACCATCTTCATCGAGGTCAATTGCAGAATAGAAGTTTGAATTTTGTTGTTACATCTTATGAAAATAAAGTACAACTGATTCGACTTCTCCTAACCCAATCCTCAATCTTCTCATACTTTCAATGTGATTCCTTGCATCTCGTTCATCAAATGTTAATGCCTCATACCCCCCTGCTTCAACAACTATAGAATGAAAATTCCTAATCACCCATATCCCTACTTTATTGTTTATTTCTAGTCTTCTCTTTACAGGAGTAAGAATTCTCTTATTTATTGCAAAATGCCGTGAGTCACTAGGAATCAAGTCATATGTATGTTCAAGCACAACGGTGGTTAACTTAAATCTTCTATCCTTTTATAGAGTCACTCTAACCTTTGCTTTACATTCAATAAATGATGACAAAGATGGTTCGAGAGGATGTACTTCTGATTGTTTTGTTCTCTTGCGTGCCCGAGTACATTCAATTCCAAAGTGTTTTACTTCCCCATCTTGTCCAATATTTTGTGTTCTATAAGCTACAGCAAATTCGAGGTGTTTCGTATGTTTTGCATAAAACGAATATACTTCTTGCTTTGAGCTAAAACACATTCCCTTCTTAAGTTGTTCAACTTTACCAATCTCATTTAATGATGGATTGTTCTTTGCTTCTTCAACTTCCTCAGTCCCATTTAATGAAGGATTGTTTGAATCAATGTCCATTGAAGCATGTAGCTTGAAACCAAAATTCAAACAACATAACCAGTAACCACACAGGAAATAAAGTGTAAGTGCATGTAGTGAGATGATAATCTTACGCAAATCACATGCAACTTGGGTGATTTTTCATACACAACATTTCAATTTTCCTAAGGTTCTCCAACATAACATAAAATCAGTAAGGTAAGGTAAGGTTCTTTTAATTTTTCTAACAGATCATAAAATTAGAACAAAACTGTGCTTATTTCAGTGAAAGTTTGCCTATAAAATTAGAACAGAACTGTGCTCATAAAATCAATGCTAACGGTTCTCCACATCATGTGCTTTCAGTGAAGGTTTGCCTATAAAATCAGAATAGAACTGTGCTTTGAGATGAAACTGATAGGCAAACCTTCAATCACAATGGCTGTCTTTTCTCTTCAATTAAATTACATAATTAAATTTCATTTTATGGACATGTTGAATGCTTACGGTTCTCCATCCATAATTTAATTAATTGAAGGTTTGCCCATCAGTTTCATCGCAGGAACAATGGTTGTCTTTTCTCTTCAATTTATAACATAAAATATGGGGACTTTCATCAAACAATTGGCATGCATGACTACAATAGAAGATGTTTAACTGAGCCTCATTCCAAAACAACCAAAAACAAATTTTTTTTTTTTTTGCAAACATCACACAATTGCCTCTCACAAATGCATCTTAGATAAAAAAAAAAAAAAAAAAAAAAACAATAAAGGGACACAGAGATAAAGTTCAAAATACCTATTGAATCATTCTAATCAATAGAGTTCTATATATCAACAAATGTCAAAATTGTCTGCGACACAGAGATAAATAAAGGGAAACATCGACATAAATATAGAACTAACTTACCTAATATTTTACTTGAGGACGTCGGTGAACACCAGGTCGGTGGTCGTCGGTGAACACCAGGTCAGTGGTCGTCGAGATTGTCAATGAACACCCAAGTCGGAGGTCATCTTGTTTCCGTCTCTCTCTTTCTCTCTTATCTCCTCTCTTTTCTGTGTTTTATTTTTCATTTTCATTTGTTTGATATTCAAACCAGAACACATGAGTTCCACGTGCATCACATTTTTGGGAGAAAAACATCTTTTGAGCTATTCGAGCCACATCCCATACAGGCTCGGTAGTGGAACTATTTTTTTTTTTGTTTTGAAATTCAGTCACATCACTATGATAAACGTGGTTCCACTTTATTTATGTTTGAGAAAACTATCTAAGACCAAATATTGCCATGTGGGCTAATAAATTGATTCAAACTTAAATGGGGACGACATGCTTACGACGTCTACTTCAAAGAAATTTTTTAAAAGTGAAAATTAAATTGATAAAAATAAATCAAATTTAAAAAAAAAATTTAGAAAAAATTGCATAAATAGTTCCTGTAGTTTGGGACTCGTGTCACTTTGATCATTGACTTTTCAATTGTGATACATTTGATCATGAATTTTGAATCTTGTTCCAAATAAGGACAATTGAAGATATCATTATTTAATGGGCAAATTACATATACACCCCTCGAGGTTTGGCTAAATTACAGATGCCCCCCTGAGGTTTGAGAAATTACGAATTCCCCCCTGAATGCTATATTTGCATAAGAAATTAGGGGGTAATTTGTTATGAAATATAAACCTCAGGGGGCAAATTGTTATGAAAATACAAACCTCAGGGGGCGGGATGTAATTTCCGAAACCTCAGGGGGGTATCTGTAATTTAGCCAAACCTCGAGGGGTGTATATGTAATTTGCCCTTATTTAATTTCAAGAGCAAAATTGTCAATTTAATAAAATATAAACTAATTTGATAAAAATAAATATCAAATTTTTTTTAATTTTTTAAAAAATTATTTTTATTCACTAATGATAAAATTATGCAAAATTGATAAAAATTAATAAAAAATACATGATTAATTTTTTAAAATTAATTTTACATGATCATTATCCAAACACATAATAAAAATTAATTTGGTAAAATAAATAAATATCTAAAAGATTTATCAATTTTACAAGTTTTATTTTTAGTGGGTAGAAATAATTTTTAAAAATTTAAAAATATTTGTTTGACATTTATTTTTGTCAAATTAGTTTATATTTTATCAAATTGATGATTTTACCCTTGAAAAATTTAATGATATCTTCAATTGTCTTTATTTAGAACAAGATTCAAAATTCAGGGTCAAATGTGTCACAATTGAAAAGTTAGAAACGAAAGTGACACAAACCCCAAACTATAGAGACTATTAGTGTAATTTATCTAAAAATTTATTAGGCATTTGACATGCATTAAAAAAAATTATTTTTTTTATACTTATTTAAGTCATATCAATTAATATTTTTTTTTAGTTTTTTACATATTTAAAAAAAAATAAATCAAAAAACATTTATTTAAAATATTCCAAACTATCCTTATACTCAAAAAAGAGAATATTTTAAAAATGATACAGTAAAGTGTTTTTTGTAAAGATAAATTACTAAATTTTTGTAAAGATAAATTACTAGGTTTTCTAGAAAGCAAAGGTGTCGTTTGGTAACACTTACGTTTTCAGTTTTCTGTTTATATTTACAAAAATTTAAAAAACTCAAATAAAAACTTGTTTGGTAAAATTTTTGATTTATAAATCAGTGGTTTCAGTTTATAAATTTGGTCAAAAAATGAAAACACAAAAAATGTGTTTCCATTTTGAGTTTTCAGTTTTTTTTTTTTTAACCACCCAACACTAGCCACCACCCGCCACCATTTTCCACTACCGTCTTCCGCCACCACCATCCACTCTCCACCACCACCACCACCACCACCACCTGCCACCTGCCACCACCACTCACCACCCACCTGCCACCACCACCTACCTGCCACCACCACCCACCCCTTGCCACTATCACTACCACCACCACCACCACCACCACCCACCACCCACCTGCCATCCAGCACCCACCACCCGCCACTACCATCTACCGCCCGCCACCACCACCCGCCACCTACTTGCCATCACCACTCACTACCCACCTGCCACCACCATCCACCACCTGCCACTACCAGCCACCTGGCACCCACCCACCCGCCACCACCACCCGCCACCCACCACCACCACCACCACCACTACCACCACCACCCACTCGCCACCTACCTGCCACCACCACCCACCACCACCACCCACTCGCTACCACCTATCACCCGCCACCGTCACCCACTCACCCACCCACCACCACCACCACTCACCACCTACCCGCCACCACCCGCCATCCGCCATCCACTTGCCACCACCATCTACCACCCGCCGCCGCCACTGCCACCACCCCCGCCACTGCCCACTCACTACCACCCACCACCCACTACCCGCGCACCGTCACCCACCCAACCACCATCACCACCCACCACCCATCCGCCACCACCCGCCACCACCCACCACCCACTCGCCACCACCCGCCACCGTCACCCACCCACACACCCACTACCAACACCCGCCACCTACCTGCCCCCACCCACTACCACCCGCCATCCGCCACCCACCTGCCACCACCACCCACCACCCGCCACCACCACCACCCACTCGCTACCACCCGCCACCCGCCAGCGTCACCCACCCATCTGCCACCACCCACTACCACCAGGTACCCACCACCCACCGTCACCACTTTCCACCACCCGCCACCGCCACCGCCACCGCCCACTCGCTACCACCCACCACCCGCCACCGTCACCCACCCACCCGCCACCAACCACCACCCACCACCACCACCATCTACCCACCACCTACCGTCTTTCGCCGCCACTTGCCATTTTTCACTCTTTTTTATATTTTTTAAATTTTGTAAACATTTTGTCAATTACCAAACGCGTTTGTAGTTTATGTTTTTCTAAAAATAAACAAAAAATAAACAAAAACCAGTTTATAAAATTTTTGTAAATATAAACTGAAAACGTAAACGTTACCAAACACACCCAAAGTGTCCGTCTCTCACCTTCGTACGAAGAGCCAGCCCGTTAATCTTCAAACCGCAATCCACCGTCAGATCTTCCACAACAGACGTCTCAGATTTCACCATGATCTCAGCCCTAAACTAACAGCCCGAGCCTAGCCCATCACCAGCGGGTGATCCAAGGTCATCACCCTCCAATCAAATCGCAACTTCACGTATACGGCAAAGGTCAACTTTAAATTTAGGTCAAGTTTGGCAATTAAAAAATAATTCACCTTTTTATCTTTTTATTTTTTTTTTATCACATCACCTCTCTATTTTTTTGTATATATTTTCATAAAAAGATCAAAAGTACATTTATTTAGATCATTTTAAACAATCCCTTAACCTCGAGAGACCTTCTCCAATCAATAACTCACAATTTCCACACGTGACGAGTGATGATGAAAGGAGAATGAAAAAAACAAAAAAAAAGCAAAAAAAGCTGCCGATGAAAAGAAAAAAGGGTCAAACATTTTTATTCAATCTGACCTCTCTCAAAGTTGGACCCAATAAGATACTGATGTGGACTTAGTTACCTCACCTGCAGGTTCTTCAATCACGACTCTTGTTCACTAACCTTAAAAGTGCCTCTCTCTCACCGCTAAGATTGCAAACCCTCTCTCTCTCTCTCCCCTAAAACCCCTCTCGTAAGTATTCGAATCTCCTTTTCAATTCTTTCGATTTAATTTCATTCTCTGCATGTGTACATGTGTGTATCTGAGATTTTGTTTTCATATGATGCGAAAAGGTTGTTGCTTCATAGTGTTTGATGGGTTTCATATGATTTTGTTTTGTTTTCCTGGTGTTCTTTGATTTGCTGTTGATGTTTATGCGTTTAGAGTTCTTATTTTTTTGCAAATTCTCTCAAAATTAAAGCCTATCTAGTCTAAGTTTATTTTGTTGTCAATTTCTGAGATGAGTGTTACTTGCTAGTAATTACTCCTTGTCCTGGAATTAGATATGTTTTGTTGGTGGGGACCATATATGGAAAGGTTGGATGATCTTCTCTAATTGAAGATGCTCATTTAATTGGTGGGTTTTAATTGTGAAGATTGGTTTTTGGCGTGACTCTGCATGAAGTAGTGGATATAGTGTGCATTAAAATGCATTGATAAGTGGGACTTTGTGTGCATTGACGAGTACCCACACAAAGATTCTTCTTCCAGTCGTTTCGTGTGTGTGGGTCTTTATTTTTTGTTAATTTAAGACTAGCAATCCAAGTGTGTTGTATAAATTGCCACAAAAAAGGAAAAAAAATAACGTTGAATTGGATTGGATGGGATGGGATGATTGGAGAGGAGTGAATGTATGCAGCTGTTGGTTTTTGTTTTGGGTTCTGATGTCGATGAATGCATTTAGTCAAAAGGTAGATAGGGCTTGTGGAGTTCTGAACAGAATTTTAGTTTTCGCTAAGGTGATTGATGGGAGTACGTCGTTCAAATTTTGTGTGGGGGAAATCTTTCTTATTGTGGATCAGATTTGGTTTTCTTTTGGAAGCTTGGGTGATATTGATATGCCTTGAAGCTGTTTATGTTTCATGAATTAATGGTAAATAGAGTGACATTGTATGTTGTTATTGAAGCTGTTTCTCTCCTTCAGTGTAGTATAATTTCATCTAGCAATATATTACTTTTCGGTTGCATATAATTAGTTAATGGCTTTGAGTTAAAATTAGCAAAAGGAATCTATCTCTTTGGGTGGTTTTATAAACCTATTCAAATCATGTTGCACATAGATATATTCATGTCTTTTGTTGGAAAAGAATGAATCTGTATTTTTTTGGGGTTAACTCAGTCTGTGGTTGCTCAAGAGTGCCTGTACAAATTGTCTTATTGAATGGATTCCATTGTTGGTGGTGATGGTGATTGCAACTGCGGTGTACGTATGTTTGTTTATATATTGTTATTTAGTAAATGCCACATTTATATGAGTGCATCTATTTGGAATTATTTTTTAAACAAACCAGTGAAGTAAATCTCAATTTTGTGGACTAGGAGATTCAGGCACAATATTCATGTTCATAGTTATATTCTTAGATTGATAAAAAACTATTGTGTATGAATACTATGTTAAAGATATATATGTATCTTTATATAGATTAAATATATAAACAATGTATAGATTAGATTAACCTATAATGGATAGGTTAGGTGTAGTGCTTGCTGTAGGTGTAGTGCTTGCTTTCGGTTGCTTTTCCTCTCTCAAGCCATGATGATGTTTGTATTCACTCCTATATAACGGAGAACAATACAACATTCAATATATCAATAACATCTATCAATACACAATTTATTCTCTCTCTCTTTCTGTAAACATTAATTCTAATATGGTATCAGAACTATAAGATTTAGGCCTGTATTTCTTTCTCACCGGTGGGCAGCCGGCCGACAACTTTGCCTTCGCTGCCCGTTGGAGTTGTCTACACATACCTTCTGCATTATAACGTCCTCTCTGGGTGGAATGTACTCTACCTTCATATCTACAACTGAAAGCAAGCACTACACCTACAGCAAGCACTACACCTACAGCAAGCACTACACCTAACCTATCCATTATACATTAATCTAATCTATACATTGTTTATATATACAAAGTAACCTGCGCTGACAGTTGATACACTTCAAACGTCCTGTTCTGCAGTCGCCGGGACAAGTTTGTGACCGCAGTCATTGTCTCCATACATGATTTTAGCGTATACGAGTTTGCCTCAATGTCCGATTGTGTAGCCATTATCTGCTCCACTGTCATTTCTGGATAGCTAAGCACCAGGGACGGCGGGAGGTCGTTTGGTTGAGGTTCAAGGACAACCGCTACGGTTATCTCTCTTGTAGCCTCGTTAAGGTCTAGAAAGAGGGTGAGTGAACCACGGGAAGAAGATGCCATGTTATGTTAGGGGTTGCAAAAGCTATTAGAGAACGCAGAGCTTTCAGTTTGTTTTGCTTTCAACCAGCCTCAGCCTCCACCTTGATTTAAATAGAGAGCGCAGAGCCGCAGACGACAAACAAAACAGGATCACGTGTATCGCGCGCCGCTCGACACGACTTTTTATGTATTGGGCGCACCTTTTGAGGGCGCACCTTTTGAGGGGCACGGTTTTTGAGGGTGCGATATATCTATATATGCATATCTTTTGAGCAGCCTATATACACAAATATAGAGTGTCTTTACCAATGGTCCGATACAACCATACAGTGTCTTCACCAACGGTTTAACATGACCATACATTGTCCGCTACAACGGTCTAACACGACTATAGAGTGTCCTCTACAATGGTCTAACACCACTATACAGTGTCTCCTATCTTATTTTATTTTGTTTGTCAGTTTATTTTTTCGTTTTGTTATTCTCTCCAAACTCAAGTTGGTTTGTACCTATCCTCCTTGAGTTTGAGGGGGGCTGTTAAAGATATATATGTATCTTTATATAGATTAAATATATAAACAATGTGTAGATTAGATTAATGTATAATGGATAGGTTAGGTGTAGTGCTTGCTGTAGGTTGCTTTTCCTCTCGCAAGCCATGATGATGTTTGTATTTACTCCTATATAATGGAGAACAATACAACATTCAATACATCAATAACATCTATCAATACACAATTTATTCTCTCTCTTTCTCTATACATTAATTCTAATATACTATTCATCAAACAATATGCAGTTTTGAGACCCCATATAAGGGCTTTAAGTTTGAAACTTTTAGGGAAACTTCTGTTAACCGGTGTTTGAGTTTTCTAATGCTCAAATGAATTATTTACCTTGTATTTATTTGTTTCATGGTATAATTCTTTCTACTTTGCATTGTAGTGGTGCTAATTTGTTCAATTTCTTTGTTGTGGATTGGTAGTTGCTTTGAAGTGCTTCCATCATGTTTGGGCGCGCTCCAAAGAGGAGTGATAACAACAAATACTATGAGATTCTAGGTGTTTCAAAAAGTGCAAGTCAAGATGAGCTCAAGAAGGCATATAGAAAATCTGCCATAAAAAACCATCCAGACAAAGGTGGAGATCCCGAGAAGGTGAACCTATAAACCCCTATTCTGTTGCTCATGTGCATATTTGACCTGTTGGAAAATTTTGTATGCCATGCTCAGATTACTTTTGATATTAAAATCTATTATGTTGAAAAAAATAAATAAAAAAGCAAGCACAAAATTAAGATAGTTTGTGACAACATACACAACCATATCTTGATTAGTACTCGAATTAGATTTCTTTGAACTTCTAGTCTTATTGTAACACTTTTGTTTGTTGTTATTATGAACCAGTTCAAGGAGCTGGCTCAAGCTTATGAAGTTCTTAGCGATCCAGAGAAAAGAGAAATTTATGATCAATATGGTGAAGATGCCCTTAAAGAGGGAATGGGAGGGGCTGGTGCTTCCCATAATCCATTTGATATATTTGAACAATTTTTTGGTGGAGCTTCTTTTGGTGGTGCGAGGCCTGCTTAATTAAAATTTATTTTTGTCATTGTTATCTTGGTTGTCCGTTCTTTTGACAACTTGGGCAGATAAGTTACCATTTTACAATGATCTCAAAATTTGTAGGTGGTGGTAGTTCAAGAGGTAGAAAGCAGCAAGGTGAAGATGTAGTTCATACTCTGAAGGTTTCTTTGGAGGACTTGTACAATGGCACAACTAAGAAGATCTCTCTTTCGAGGAATATCTTGTGCCCAAAATGTAAAGGGTATGTCTTCTGTCTAAGTTGATTATTCTATTTTGTTGTACTGTTGCTTAGGTTTGTTTGGTCTTTTATCGAAGCTTCTTGTTTAGATTGATATTTATGTGAGGTAGTCTTCATGTGGATTCATCTGTGAGTGTATGGATGAAGTTGGCTGCTGAATTCACATTTTTACCTCAATAGTAGATTGCCGATGTCTGGTCTGATGTTTTTCTTCTGGGACTACATACTTTGGCCCAATTCAATAAATAGATCTTTTCCTCCTAGTCCCACCTTATAGGTCCTGTTTGTACTTGTATGAAGTATTTATTTGACTGATTGTCAAAATTTTTCTTTCTTGTTTTTTGGTGCATTTATTTTGTCTTTTAGTCCTTACTTTCTGGGAAATTGTGCTAGAAAAAAATTGGAAAGTGCCTATAAATTGTAATTTGAGTCAAGAAATCCTTGAAAAAATCTATTAAGGCATACTATTTTTTAGGTTATTTTGTAGAAATTACTATTGACACAAGTGTTCACGTTTTAAACCCTCCCCCCCAAAAGGAAAAAAAACAGTTGTTGACTGGCCTACAGTGGTAGCAAATTGGGTGAGTGCATGCAATTTTTACAGGAATGGGCTAGCTTTGGCCTGGTAATGTGTGGTGGGTTGCCTTTGCAAGGTTGATGAAGTTGAGAAGCCTTGCGCAAATGAATTGAGTAGTGTTAAAATCCACCTACTCTCCACCTACTTCACCCACTTAAACCTACTCCACTAAACCTAACCCACTACACCACTACCACCTCACCTACTCCACTAAACCTAACCCACTACACCACTACCACCTCCACTTCACCTACTCCTTACCTACTACACACTCACCCTCTTCTATATATAGGAATCATCATCTTGTAATCTATCTATCAAATATCAATCAATAATACATCATTTTTTTACATGGTATCAGAGCGATAAGATTTAGGCATATACTCCTTTCTTTCCGGCGGGCAGCCGGCCGGCAACCTTGCCTTCGCTGCCCGCGGGAGTTTTTCAACAACATCCTCAACCAAACACCTCTGGTTATCCCTTGTTGCTGTCCACAGTGATGCATGGTTACTTTCTGTCGCCTTCTATTTTGGTGCTAGATTCGGATTTGATAAAGCTGACAGGAAGCGACTTTTCAATATGATAAATGATCTTCCTACAATATTTGAAGTTGTTACTGGTGCTGCAAAGAAACAACAGAAGGAGAAATCTTCAGTCTCAAATCATAGTAGCAACAAATCCAAGTCAAACTCTAAAGTGCGGGGATCCGAATCTCAAACAAAGTTTTCAAAGCCACAGACGAAAGATGAAGAGGAGGGTTTGGATGAGGAAGATGAAGATGAGCATGGAGAGACCTTGTGTGGGGCGTGTGGGGAGAACTATGCATCGGATGAATTCTCTCTCTCTCACAGTATCACTCTCTTTCCTTTCTTTTTATTTTAATCTTCCCATTCCCTTTTCTCCTTATTATTCTATCCTCTTTTCCATTCTCCATCCAAAACCATTATCACACATCCACCGCCCATATCCCCCACTTTCTTTATACCCATCTTTTCTTTTATTTTATTATATATATATATATATATTAAAATAATCACTCATAACATCAAACCCCTCTGCTGGTTCCACCCATGTGAGCTTGTCCTCTCTTATTATTATTATTATTATTATTAAACAAAAAAAAAAAAAAAAACATAAACAAACAGGCAGACGACGAACTTGCACAATAGACTCATTTTATTCATATCAGGATCAACTCCGATCACCATTTTACACAAAAAAAAAAAAAAAAAAAAAAAAACAACAACAACAACAACCTCATCCACAGGCGGAATTTTTTCTCCTCTACTCTACTGCAGGTCTCTTCTTCTTGCCTCCGTCCTGAGCAGCCCTTGCCGGTGTTGTCTCCATATTTCCCACTCCACTGGGCATGATCACTACTCCCTGCTCCTCCACTGCAGCATATGGCGGCCCTCCAAATCGGAACATCACGGTGGCCTTCCGCTTCAGTTCCTTATTTTCTGCCTTTAGCACACTGATCTCTGCTCGCGCATCCTTATACATGCGTTGGAGCAGAGCCAGCTGGGAATTTAAATGCTGCACCTCATTTGTCCTACTCTGCAGCCGGTTCGACAAATTTGTGACCGCCGTCATGGTTTCCACGCATGACTTCAGAGTATACTGATTGGCTTCAATGTCCGTTTGCACTGCCATTTTTTGCTCCACAGACCGCATAGGAAAGTTCAACGGAGCAAACCCTGGGGCGCTTGGTTGAGGTTCACTGGCCCCCGCACCAGTTATCTCTCTTGTTGACTCGTTAAGGTCTGGAAAGAGAGTGAGCAGACCACGGGAAGACGAAGCCATTTTCTGGACAACAGAGTGTTACAGAGTGTCTCTATCAGAAATCTCTCTCAGAAAACAGAGTGTTACAGAGTATCTCTCTCAGAAATCTCTCTCAGACAACAGAGTGTTACAGAGTATCTCTCTCAGAAATCTCTCTCAGAAAACAGAGTGTTACAGAGTATCTCTCTCAGAAATCTCTCTCAGAAAACGAAGAGTTTTTCAGAGTTTTTCTAGCAGGTTTTTGTCTCTGCTTCCAAGCCTCAGCCTCCGCTTCGGTTTATAAAGACCATGACAAAGAGGCCGACACGCGTTCTGTCGATCGCGTGCATCGCCGCGTGTCTGGCGCACCTTTTGATGGCACGCCTTTTGATGGATTGGGCACGCCTTTTGATGGCACGCCTTTTGAAAACATGGGCACGCCTTTTGATGGCACGCCTTTTTATAGATTGGGCACGCTTTTTGATGGCACGCCTTTTGAAAGATTGGGCACACCTTTTGAGGGTGCGACTTTATAAGGGTCCGACAAGACTCTGTAAACTGTCCCGACATTGATTCCGGTTAGCTCCTTTATGGGTCCGACAAGACTCTGTAAACTGTCCCGACATTGATTCCGGTTAGTTTCTACAAGGGTCCAGCAAGACTCCGTAAACTGTCACAACAACTGTCACCACATTGTCTGCTACAACGGTCCGACATGACCCCATAAACTGTCTTCTACATGGTTATGACACCCCCATACAGTGTCCTCTACAACGTTATGACACCACCATCCAGTGTCTTCACCAATGGTCTGACACGACCATTCAGTGTCTCTTATCCTCTTTTATTTTTATGTATTTTCTTGTTTTGTTACACTCTCCAAACTCAAGTTGGTTAGTTCCTATCCCCCTTGAGTTTGCGGGGGGCTGTTAAAATCCACCTACTCTCCACCTACTTCACCCACTTAAACCTACTCCACTAAACCTAACCCACTACACCACTACCACCTCACCTACTCCACTAAACCTAACCCACTACACCACTACCACCTCACCTACTCCACTAAACCTAACCCACTACACCACTACCACCTCCACTTCACCTACTCCTTACCTACTACACACTCACCCTCTTCTATATATAGGAATCATCATCTTGTAATCTATCTATCAAATATCAATCAATAATACATCATTTTTTTACAAGTAGTAAAATGGAAGTCTGAGACATATTGATCATGGACTGGGAATACTAGTGTTACTAGATATGTGCTTTTCTCACATTTTTTTGTTATTAGCTTGGGCCACTACTCTAGCTTTTTTTAAAATATATGAATGTTTTGATTTGCATTTATAATTTCTCAGGAAAGGATCAAAGAGTGGGGCATCTGGAAGCTGTCACGGGTGCCATGGTACTGGAATGAAGATCTCAACACGACAGATTGCACCAGGCATGATCCAACGGATGCAACATGTCTGTCCTGAATGTGGAGGCTCAGGTTCTAAACAATCACACACGTGTTTCACTATTTCCATTTTGGCTCAATATACTATTATATGAACCACACAATACTTGTTTCACTGTGTCCATTTTGGCTCAATATACTATTCTATGAAGCACACATCTCACTTAATATAAACATTTTTGTCACCATTTTGGTTCCCAAAGAATCCATAACAATATTATATTTTCTTCAAATATTTATCTTGTCTAGTAGTTATTATTACAAGGACCAAAAAGTAAATCACTGCCAATAATGGCTATCCGCCTCTGTCCACTCTCACCTTGATTTCCTGCACGCATTAAAGTGCTACTATTCTAGTATATATATATATGTATATATCAGTACTAATATAATAAGGAAACACTAGGGGCAATACAATTTTTGGTGAAGCTTTGTGACATGTTTATTTACTGAGAAAATCCAAACCAAATCGAATATTTCTCTAATTCAGGCTCTTTCTTTTGATTGAGAGGAAGGATAAATAAGTAAACTAACACCTTCCTTAGTTGAATTCGGAATAGGATAATTAAGTAAATTAACACATGTTGATCAATTAGCTGAATCTAACCCATGTTCTATATGCAAGAACTCTCTCTAACCTCTCCCTCAATCTTATTCAGTTAAATAATATAACACTTCCTCTAAAAACATTGTTGCACATCCTGAAGTATCCAAGCTGCTTCCTTAAGAATCGGCTTCTCCCTAGGTAATTTGCCCTCAGATTAGATTGGTGGAGTTTGTTTTGCACTCTTTGAATAGTTTTTCTGTATGGTTTACTAAGAAAATTGTGGAGTTGAACTTAATTTTTGATACTATTATCAAGTGTGGCTTTGAAGAAAAAGTTGTGTTGTGAGTTTTTGCATAAGAAGTGTAGAAGAGAGAAATTGTCATGAGCTCTTGCTTGGCATTATTATTATTTTTGTAACTCCTTTTTTTGGTCCTCTCTCTCTAGGTAGTTTTCTATTTTGGGGTGATTTGTTTTTGCTTCCTTGTACAGTTGTTTTTTTCATATTTCACTTTTCTTCCTTTTGTTCTTTACTTTATGGATGTGTAATTTAGAGTCGATTGGTTGACTACTGGATTGTTAGCGTGGGATATATCAAATTCCATTTTCATAATAATTGATCTCATTATTAATTATTGAAATTCAGATTTGTTGGTGGCTTTGCCTTCTAATCTGTTCAGGATTGTGAATTTCATTGACTCCTTTAACAAAACGGTTTTATATATCTTGCATGGAGATTGTTTAACTCATTTTGGGTTTGGAAATATGAGTACATGGAACTTTATCACCACCTAGAACTATGTGTGGTCTACTTAAGAAGAACTGCTAACAAAGGCAAGTTTGACATTACAAAAACATGGTGTAGTTTAGACATTGCTCTTTTCTATGATAGCTCAAATTAGTACCATATGCTTTTTACATGTTTTAGGTTTTGAAGAACAATCTTACAATATTTTGTTTTTGTTTTGTGTTGTTTGTTTTCTTTTGGATTACAACAAATGAATTCTTTATTCTTTATTTATTTATTTCTTGGTGTTGCCCACAGAAATGATGAGATGAAATGGGTGGGGGTTTGGTCATATCCATGCAAAGTTTTGAGTCTTAATTTATTTGTAAAAGATTCTAATGGGCTGTGGATGTAATAATGGGTTTGTGGGTTAATATATGACAGATTGTGTGAAAATTTCCTTACATGTGTTCACAAAATACTTCAAAAAAGTTATCTGTTGCTTTGTATCTCTCAGTTAATTCATGTTGGTAGTTTATGGAGTCCTGCTTTCCATTTCCCCCCTTTTTTCGCGGTTATGAGAATAAGTACAGAGGCATGTTAAAGCCATTATTTTTTTTTATTGAATTGAAATTGGTTCATTTCAAATTTGCTATTGCACTTTTTTCTTGGGGGGGGGGGGGGGGTTTAAAATGGATGTGTTGCACATGGGATGTTGTTTGCTAGTAATATTAATTAAAATGTTGGAATCTGTCATTGCTTCAGGAGAGGTTATCAGTGATAGGGATAGGTGCCCGCAGTGTAAAGGTAACAAGGTTAAGGCGGAAAAGAAAGTGCTGGAGGTGCATGTTGAGAAAGGGATGCAGCATGCCCAGAAGATTTCCTTCAGGGGAGAAGCTGATGAGGCAGTAAGTAAAGTTTGATTGTCACACATAATTGATTTTAGTGTGTTCTCGTCTTTACACTACACGAACTGCTTGGAGTTCTGGACTAATTTGATATGGACTGGAATACAAATACACACCCTTCTATGCTATCCAACATTCCAACTGCTACAGAAAATTTCATGAAATCATTTGCAAATTCTAAAAAGTGGTCTTTTATGCTGGTTTGAGAAACAGTTTTGTGTTCTATTATGTGGCTGAGAAGCATTTTGTAGCTTGAAGCTTCCTGAGTGATGAAATGCTAGTTCAATTCGTTTGACATTGTGTTCTGTTCTTGTGATTATCTTATTATGGCAAGAAATTTCTGAGCTTCTGTTATCCCTTATGATCAGCCTGATACAATTCCGGGAGACATTGTTTTTGTATTGCATCAAAAGGAGCATCCCAAGTTCAAGCGGAAGTTTGATGATCTCTATGTTGAACACTCGCTCAGTTTAACGGAGGCTCTCTGTGGTTTTCAGTTTGCCCTGACTCATCTTGATGGCAGGCAGCTCCTTATTAAGTCAAATCCCGGCGAGGTCATCAAGCCAGGTAAATAAATACTAGATGGCTTCATGATTTTTTTCTCTCTCTCTCTCTCTCTCTCTCTCTCTCTCGGACTTCGTTTTAGGGCTGAGCAAGGAATCCGTGAAATCCGTAATTCGATCCAGTCCAGTCCAATCCGATAGGTTTGGATTGATTTTTTGAATCCGTGGTTTGGTTCCGGATTAAAGAATTAAAAATCCGTAGTCCACGGATTGGTTCCGGATTAAACTTCACGGTTCCGGATTGGAACCGATCCGAACCGTATACAAATAGTCTATATTTTTATTATACATCCACCCTCATAGTATCTTCTCTTATTCCATATAAAACATAAACTCAAACCTAAACCTGCATAATATCTTCTTTTATTACTTTTGTTTGCTAGTTTTTAATTTTAATTTGTAATGGTCTAAATACTTATGGTGAAACCAATTTTCTTATAGTTGTTTAAATTTTAGAACAGTATGTCGTTATTATAGAAAGACATGTTACTATTGTGGAACTAATATAGCGCTATGTTTATATTTTTATGAAATTAAAGTGTTATATATATATATTTTGTTATTTAATTATGTGAATCCGTGGTCCTAAACCGATCCAATCCGTATTTAAATGGATTGGTTCGGATTGGTTCCATGATTTAAACAGATTTGATTGGTTCCAATTTTTCAGAAACCGTAAATAATGGATTGGTCCTGGTTTTACGCCAATCCGGTCCAAGCCAGACCATGCTCACCCCTACTTCGTTTGATTAGAAAGAATAACATGATGGAAAGTGAAAGTGGTAAAAAATGTGAAGTGAATGAAAAGAAATGGAAAGGAAATTTTTTTTTTTTTTTTTGCAAGCATTTGATTAAGATGAAAAAAAACTTTGCAAGTAAAAGAGAGATTTGGAATTATAATTATTACGCAATAAAGAAACAGAGAATTGAAATTATAATTATCACTAATTCTAAGAACACAATAAAAACAGTGTGTATTGACAAGCTGTAATTTATTTTGAATGTGGACCCCACCATACTTAGGGTTTAATCTTAGCCATGCGTTGCTTTTTGTGGATCATATTGTGTTCCTGGAATTGCCATTAATTATAAGTAACCCTTGCATGAATAAATTTAAATTTTATTGCTTTTCCTGTGTTTTTTTTTCCCACCACTTTCATGCTACACAAACTAAAAAAGATGTTTCATTTTTTACTCTTTCCTTTACTTTCCACCACTTTTATTCTAATAATCAAACTCAGCCTTGTGGATTGTTCTTCAATGGAAACTGTGACTTCTGTGATTTCATTTCATTTTTATTGTTCCAAATACAGGTCAGTCCAAGGCGATCAATGATGAGGGAATGCCACACCACCAGAGGCCATTCATGAAGGGCCGGCTTTTCATCCACTTCAACGTGGATTTCCCAGAATCCGGATTTCTTTCCCCTGACAAGTGCCGGGATTTAGAGGCAATTCTACCACCGAGGCCAAGCAAGCAGTCATTGGACATGGAGATGGATGAGTGTGAGGAGACCACTTTGCATGATGTCAACATGGAGGAAGAGATGAGGCGGAAGGAGCAGCACCGACTGCATGAGGCTTATGATGATGAAGACAATGATGATAATGATGAGCCAACTATGCACCGTATGGCGTGTAACCAGCAATAATTATCTCGGCATTTGTGTTTTGCATTAGGGAGGTGTTTCCGGATATTATTATTAGTATTATTATTATTATTATTTTGTTTTTGTTTTTGTTTTTTGTTGTGAAATTGGATTTAGGAATCTAGCTACATATTTTGCGTCACTGCAATTCTTGTCTTTATTTTACAGTAGTTACTACCTTTCTACAAGCTGTATTGAGATGATATGTTATATTTTAATATATAGAATGAATAGAGTGCTGGTGTTGGTAGGTTTTCTTGTTTCATAACTCTTTTCCTTCAATATATATATATATATATATATTAGTGGATCTTGTGAGCTGCAGTAATTTCAAAATTTAGAGGGATGGTCATAAGAGTAGTTGAAGGAAAAGATAATTTTTATTTTTTTTACTCCATTGTTCTTTTCTATCTTCTTCTCTTGCACAAATTAATGTTTTAGTGCACTTTTAAGTATCATGTTTTGAGGTATATATGGTTAAAAGTGTAAGGATATAGTATCTGTTGGGGAGAAAAGTAAATTGTTTGGGTCTATTAGGGTGCACAAAATAAAATTTGAGAACCAAACTAACCTGGCCTCTCTATGTGTTGGGCTGACTCAGGTTTTTTTTGGTACAATGGTTTGGTTCTTGGTATTAAAATCATTAATGATTGGGTAGATTCTTGGCTTAGCCCATATTTAAATCAAATTAACTTGAGACTCGAATCTATGTATATATTGTATTAAATTTTATTTATATTAACATATTTTCATGTAATTGAGTGTGTTTATAAAGGGAAAGCCTATAGTACTAAACTATCAGATTCATCTTTCATTTACTTCTCGACTACCAAACTACAAATCATATTTCATATGTTTGGTTGTAAGTTGTAACTCATATATAACTAAAATTGACTCATTTTATTCTTTTAAAATAATTGACTCATTTTCTTTTAAAATAATATATATATATATATATACATATATATTTTTTTTTTTGGGGTTATGTTAAATTATTCAAGGGTAGTTTACTTTAATTAATTTTTGTTGAATGTTCAAGACATGATCATTTTAGGGTTAATTACACTAAGATATTCTCAACTAAAAACAAAGTCCAAATAGTATACAATAATGTATGTTTATTTGCAAATATTAATTTATTCCATCATCTATACACCCTTATATTTTGACCTCTTCAATTATGAAAATGTACAACTTCCATACCCTTTAGACCACCTCCTTAGAAGGAGTGTATTTATATTATTTTTATAGTTGGAAGTCAATATAAACGGATTTATAAATATAGAAGTTAAGTGATACTCACTAATAGTTGATGCAGTATTAATGTAATTAACTGATTATTCTAATTATTTATTGTTAATTACTTATTGTTTGTGTGTGGGAAGACAAGTAGAATGGTTTAAATTGTACTAAATAAAAAATTAAAAAATTTATTCAAAAAATAAAAGTTGTCTTTGTAGTTTCGCCATCCCCCAGAAAAAAAGGAAAAGGAAAAGGAATCTACAGATTTTTCTCTCATAGTAACAAAGGTTGATTCATCCTTCTTGTGCATTGCACATGGCTTGTAGTGACTAGTCACTTTATATATTGCCAACTCAATGAGCATTTATTAGTGAACCAAAAACATTTAGGATATTTTGGTTTCAAATTCTTATGAGACAAACCATGCAATGTTCACTTTCACTTTCCCAACAAGGAGTGATCATCATTCAAATCAAATCAAATCAGACAAAACAAAAAGAGTCCTATATTTTGAATGCACTTTCTTTGTCTCAAAATGCACACCACATTTTATGAGGGCTAAGCTCATCAAAGCTTTAATTGATATTAGTACATAGTTTCATCATCACCAACTAGAAAGAATTCTAAATAATGAAACGTATGTGCCAGCCCTTAAGTAACCACTGTTGTGGATATATTTGGTCGTAATTAAAGATCATGAAATGTGCAAGACAGCTAGGTTGGAGAGGGGGTTCCAACTCCACTTGATAAGCCTATTAAAAGATGTTCGACTATTGAGTCAATTGATGGTGTTATATGAATCAATTAATGTATTAATATTAGTTATAATATTATTATTGACCTCACTCATTATACAAATTACAAATATTAAAAATAATTTAAATTATGTCACATCATCAATTGATACACTAGTCAGTACACTAGTTAGTGGATATAACATTATTATTGAGTCAATTGATGATGCTCACGTTATACAATTTTTGTGTGGCCATCTAAAGTCAATGACACGTGGACCAAATTTATTGGCTAATGCTGATTTCTATGATAAATATAACACTTCTCATTAACTTGAGATTTTTTAAATTTTATTTCCTATAATTTGAACCGCAGCATCCATTTCCAAACAACTCCCATGTTACTGAACTTCAGATACCAATTAAGAATGTTTGTGATAAATATTGTCATCAATCTTTTGGTCATATTGGGGGTGGAATAAATTGGAAAGGTTAATTTTGCAACTGTAAGAATGATAATACTAATAAAAGTAAGAAATAATATGATAATTATAGATAAATATTGCTGAATGACGAGAGATAAAAAAGTAAAAATGAGTGAAATGTAATTTTTTAATATTTTAGTCTTGTTATATTTAAAAACATTCAATTATATTAATTTATACAACGAAATTTAATACATATAATTTAGGCTAGCAAGAGATAGAACGCTATGGAAGAAGAAAAAGTCGTCCCCACCATACTTCTTTATCAAAGCAGGAAAAACTAGCATAGAGTAGGACCACAATGTGAAGGAAATTGTCGGTTTCCTTGCTTGAGGAAAAGGTTTACAAAAATGGAGACATACTAGAGTAGAAAAATGCCTTGAAGTTTTAATTCTTGAGCCTTAAAGTCAGCTTTAATGAACTGGCAGTAGGTCTTACCTACCGTGATGTGATATTTTGATCTTGATTTGTTTGTTTGTTTGTTTTTTTTCTTCTCCTTATCATGTCATTAGTGTTTCATTAGAGTACCAAAATTAGTGTTCTGAATCATTGCTGTACTAGAATAACGTTTGATCGTGTTTCTTGATTAAGTAGAAAAGAGATATATGATGTCTGTTTTGTTTTTCTGTGCATCTCCATGATAGGTAAATCTTCATAAAAATGAACAACTTTCGTGTAATTTGTGATTGGATACAACTGTTAAGATTTTTTCAACCCTATCCCAAATATCATGTCCTTGGAAATGAGATGTTGAGCTCAGTTCTAATGTATAGTAGGCACGAACTTCTAAGTTTTTAACTAATCTTGTTACTTCCATTTTACACTATATGTTTATTCCCAAAGTATTTTGGTAATGATGTTAAGATTTGTAAGGTCTGACTTGAACCGATGAACTTGCATGAGAAGACGTGATTCTTGGGTATACATTGACGTGGTGCCAGTCAGATTTTGCTTCTTTTGTTTTTTTTTTGGGAAAACTGAAAACCAAAAGAGAGGTTTATTTATATATCTCTTCTAATGGACTTATAGTCTAATAAACCCACAAAGTTTTGTTGTGTTCTATCAAATTCTATATATTTAAATTTGTATCTCAGGAGGTCATTTTTTTCCCCCTAATATATAATTCTTTTGGGACTATTATACTCTTTGTTCTATTTTGATAGTATGTATTATACACAATAAGATATATACGGTTTTCCTATTTTTTTAATTCCGTTTTGGTAGTTTTGGTGATCCAAGATATTGGAAGAATCAGTGGATAAATTTCCATTATAGGTTTTTGTAGGAGTTTCGTTTACTTCTTGGTGGTGAGAGAACATTCGAATATTGTTCTCTTCCATTGTTGTGGTTTGAAACTCTATTTTTTTCCATTGCTACGGTTTTGAAGCTCAATTTTCTTCCATTATTATGGTTTTGAAGTTCAGAATTGTTGTACAAATGTTGGAGAACATTTGAATACTATCTTCTTCCATTGTTGTGGTTCGAAGCCCTATTTTCTTTCATTGTTACGGTTTTAAAGCTCTTTTTTTTCTTCTTCCATTGTTATGGTTTTGAAGTTCAGAATTGTTGGATGAGAGTTAACACCATTTTTTATTTTGCAATTACATGTAGGTATGCACTTGGTAGGGATTCACGTTCAGTAATGTTTGTGTATGTTCATGATTGTTCAATAATTGATTAAAGTTATATTTGACTTTTTGTTTCGAGATGGATTGATATGGTATTGTGTATCGGTGTGTGTATGTTTATTGGTTGGGTATTTCAGTGAATGTGAACGTTCACATCCACAGAAGTCATTGTTGTTGTGAATTATCAGATTTTAATGTTTTGCATTTAGTGATGCGAGCTTTAATATTAGAAGCATGTGATAGTTATATGATGTGCAATGTGGACTGATGATTACATGATTATTATACTGTGAATGTTCACATATTACTGATTATTATATAAGTTTTGCATTTTTTTGCATGATTATTACATGGTGTGAATATTTACATTGTTTGGAGTCATTGCTTGTTGTGAATTATCACATTGTAACGTATTGCAAATGGTGTTGTGATCATCACATTATTAATCAATATTAATATTCATATTCAGGAATATTCATATAAGTGCAAACAACAATGTGTTATTTTATCAGCATGCATTTGTAATGTGAAAGTTCACATGAACATTATTTATCGGGTAAATTACACTTTGCATCCCTACATTTTGTACCAAATCCCACTTTGGTCCCTACACATGAGATCATGACAGTTAATCCCCTGCACTTTTGGTCAAATTTCACTTTGGTCCCTACACATGAAATCGTGACAGTCAACCATTTTCACTTTTACTCAAATCCCATTTTGATCCCTACACAAGTGTCAATGTTTCTCTTTTGTAACTTCATTTTTAAATCTTTAGCAAAATCTAGTAATGTGACAAAAAATGTGACTACGAAATGAAGGTAAGAGAGGAAAAGAATTTATGTTTTTTACCAATACACTTTGTCTTACGTGATAAGCATATGAGAATTATATAATACAATATATATATATATATGTTCTTATGGTAAAAAATAGGACAAAAAGGGAAGAAAGTAGAGCTTTTAAAATAAAAAATAAAAAAATGCGACAAAGAAATCGAAAAGAAAGAAAGATGAATAGACAGAAGACTTCCAATTTATGAAAAACCCTAGTTCATCTTCTTAATTGTTCACAACTTGCGTTTTGTTTTAGCCTAATACAGGCATATTTTGATATAAATTTTGGGATAAAGTGTGTATTGGTGGAAAATGTAGATGATTTTCCCTTCTTACCCTCATGTCGTAATCACATTCTTATCACATTTTTGTTAAAGATTTAAAAAATTGAGTAATAGAAATGGGACATTGACATTTGTATAGGGACCAAAGTGAGATTTATAGGGGATTGACTGTCACAATTTCATGTGCAGGGACTAAAGTGGGATTTGACCAGAAGTGCAAGGAGTTGATTGTCATGATTTCGTGTGTAGAGGCCAAAGTGAGATTTAGTGCAAAGTGTAATTTACCCTTATTTGTCACAACCTACATTAAGCCAATGGTTATGTATACACAAATATAAGCAACCACCAATAACATGGATATTCACAGTGTCTACACTTCAATTGATAGGAATGTTCATAGTGTTGCTTTTTCACGTTGGAGTTGTAGAAAAATATTTTCGAAAAAATTAATTTAAAACAAATAAATAATAAAATAGAACATAAGAAATTTTTTACAGAAATTCTGCAAAAAATTAGAACAGTTTGTGACTAAGACTAGTGTTTGAACACTGTGTCTTTAAGACAGAAATTTGCCTTCGCCTCTGGTGCTTGTGATTGATATGCATCGTGTCTTCAAGATACAATGATCATTACACATAGAAATTGCACAACTTTCTGTGTGTACAATGAACTAATTTGTCTTACGCACTCTCTCTATTATACTTGACTATGACATATGCATAACATCATGTATTTGGTTCATGTTTAATACTGCGTAATGAATAACATCATGTATTTGGTTATTCAAAACCATTTCCGGATAAATGGGAATTCAACGTGCATTTGAGCTTCGTGAAAATGGCAAAGTGGGTTTTCTAGAAATTTGTGAAATGTGCTTGTCCCACATAGGAAAGGCTTGAGATTTTATATGAGTATAAATTTTAAGTTGGCACACTTGGGATGGGCCCTAAGAGGAACCCAAGTTTTGTAAGGAATAGAGTTATGAACAAAGTGGGTTTGACCCAAATTCACCACACATGTGCGCGTCGCCGTCGTTGTCTAATCGAGCTAGGTGTGGGATGTGGGTTGAATCGGTCCATACTATATTTTTTGGACAAAATTCATTTGAATTTTTTCAAATTTTTTTGCAGGAAAATTTGAATTTCAGATTTGTTTTCTTTTCGTTTTTGTGTCAAAATTCAAATTCAACCTTCTCTTGTCATCTCCCTTCCAATCGATTGCCTTTCAGTCGTACCTTTCCGGCCATTTTCGTATAGCCATGAAGGCTTCCCAAACATGTGCGAGTTTGGCTATAAATAGCCTTTACCATTTCCTCAATAACTCATTCAATTCACATTCGTTTTATCTCATTTTTGTTTCTGTCTTTTCCTGTTTTTGTCATTCTTTGCTTCTACATATTTTCTGCAAATGGTTTTAGGAAGAGTCAGTGAGAAAGAAATAGTTTCAGCATTGGTTTGGTTGGCCAGGCTTGGCACTGTTGTGCTACATTTTCAAAATATAGTAGTTGCATCATAGGAAGTAGACGCCAGTACAACTTGGAGCACTAAAACAATGGCAAAATCTACTTTAAAGAGATTGTGTCAAACACAAGTCTCGACTTAAAGTTATGCATTTTTAAAGTGCTGTAAGAATTAAATTTAGAATTAAATTTTCATAATTAGTTTATGAATTATTTGCCTGTTGTTTATTTTATTTATACATTTAAATTACACACACATTACACAAAGGACCATCTGGGTTCTAACAATCTTAAAGTAGATTTTCGTTTTTATTTGGGTTTTATACTTAAGTAATATTCTATTTCAAAAAAATAAAATAAAATAAAATAGTAGTAATATACTGTTTAAATTTTTATTTTTTTAATAAATAATAGTAATATACGGTTTAATTTTTTCTTTGATAGATTGTAGTAATATACTGTTTATCATTGGGGTTTTGTTACAGAATTTTATTCTGTTTGTTTTGTGTGTACAATTTATTTGTATAAAAAAATTTTAATTTGCGATTGTTGCATTTTTATTTCATTAGAAATAATGGCAACTGAAAAGGATAGTGCTGAGACTATTCCTACCGCAATTGCAAACCCAATCACTACATCATGATGTCGGTATTGTTAATGATAACTCCGTCATCACTAGTAAATCATGGGGAGAAGCCAAAAAAGTTCAATGGAACTGAGTTCAAAAGGTGGCAACAATAGATGATGTTTTATTTAACCACACTGAACTTGGCTCACTTCACCCATGAAATTGCTTCGGTACTGAATGGAGGAGAAACCGATTGGCAAGTTGTTGCTGTTGTGGAAGCATGGAAACATGGGGATTTCCTATGTCAGAACTACTTCCTCAACGGATTGGACAATACATTGTACAATGTGTATAGTGTTAAGAAGATTGCAAAAGAACTGTGGAAATCCTTGGAATTAAGGTACAAGACCAAAGATGCCGTCACAAAAAAATTTGTCTTCAGTTGATTTCTTGACTTTAAAATGGTGGATTCCAAAATGTTATAAGTCAAGTTTAAGATCTCTAATTGATCCTGCATGACATTCATGCAGAAGGAATAGTTCTTAGTGAATCCTTTCAAGTTGCAGCGATGATTAAAAAATTACCACTAACATGGAAAGATTTTAAGAACTAACTGAAGCACAAATACAAAGAGATGAATTTGGAGGAACTAATTGTGCAATTCCATATTGAGGAAGACAACCATGGATTTGAGAAGAAATCTGGTGGTCACATTATGCAAGCAAAAGCTAATGTTGTGGAACAAGGATAAGGATCTCGTTCTAACAACAAAAAGAGGAAACATGACGGAAAAGGTTCCAAACAAGGTTAATTCTTGGGTAAACTACCAATAGGTCCTAAATGTTGGATTTAATTTCCATCAAGTCCTATTGAAAATAAGTCCTAATAAAATCGTTGCTAAAAATGGATAATTAGTGACTTTTTGTTGTCACTGGTTTTTATAAATTGTCTCTAAAACTTACAATTAGTAACATTTTTCTGTGACAAAATTTTTAAATTATCGCTGAAAGTTAAAAATTAATAATATTTTTTTGTGATAATTTTTTTAAACTGTCACTAAAACTTATAATTAGTGACATTTTTTGTGACAAAATTTTCAAACTGTCTCTGAAAATTAACAATTTACGATATTTTTAATAGTGTTTGATGAAAAACGCTATCAATTATCATCGGACCTATTAGACAATAAGTTCACCTATTAGGACCTATACGTAAGTCCCCTTTAATTCTTTATGTAGACTTGTTTATTTGGAATGTTTACCTTAGAATTTGATCCTAATCATAAGTGTGAGATTTATGTTGAGGCAAAACCCACTAAGACATCATTTAATAAAGTGGAGAGAAGTATTGAACTTCTAAGTTTAATTCACACAGATATTTGTGATTTGAAATTTGTTCAAACTAGAGGAGGTAAAAATGCACTTTATTACTTTTATTGATGATTGTGCTTGATATTGCTAAGTTTACTTATTGAGAAGTAAAGATGAAACTTTTGGAAGCTTTTAAGCAATATAAGCTTGAGGTTGAAAATCAACTTGGCAATAATTAAAGTAGTAAGGAGTGACAGAGAAGGTGAGTATGATGCACCTTTTGAGGAATTTTGTTCTCAACATTGTGTCGTTCACCAAACCACTGCACCCTATTCTCCTCAGTCAAATGTAGTTGCAGAGAGAAAGAATCGAACTCTTAAAGAGATAATGAATGCCATGTTGATTACTTCAAGGTTACCTCGGAACTTGTGGGAAGAGACGATTTTTTCTTCCAACTCTGTCCTTAACATGATAACTCACAAGAAAATCAATCAAACACCTTATGAATTGTGAAAAGGTCGACGACCTACTTACAATTATCTCAAAGTGTGGGAGTATTTGGCCAAGATGGCAGTCCCTAGTCCTAAAACGACTAAGATAGGACCAAAAATCGTTGACTGTGTGTTCATTGGTTATGCGAATAATAGTATTGCATATAGATTCTTAGTTCATAGATCTGAAAATACTAATATGCATGTGAATACTATTATTGAGTCAAGTAATGCATCGTTTTTTGAACACATCTTTCCTTGCAAGAAAGCTGAAGAGTTTAAAACTCCCAAAGTTGAAGAGACAAGTTCAAGTAAAAGAACTTTTGATATTGTTATGGGTAGCAGTGAAGACCAAAATGATAATGAAGAAGATGAACCTAGACATAGCAAGAGAGCCAGGATATCTAAATCATTTGATCTATATTTTCTGACATACCTGTTAGAAAATGAGTATCAAAACTTCAAGGAAGCAATGCCAGGTCCTGAAGCTCTATTATAGAAAAAGACTGTGAATAGTGAAATTGAATCCATTCTACAAAATCATACTTGGGAACTGGTAGATCTTCTACCAAATTGTAAACCTCTTGGGCATAAGAAGATATTCAAGAGATAGATGAAAGAAGATGGTTTAATAAGCAAATTGCAGCATTGTATAATTTGGAGATATATCAAATGGATGTTAAAACAACATTTTTGAATGGCGAGTTAGATGAGAAAATCTATATGGAACAACCGGAAGGGTTTAAAGTTCTAGGCCAAGAGAAAAGGTTTGTATACTTGTCAAATCCCATTATAGATTAAAACATGTTCCGAAACAATGGCATGAAAAGTTTGATTGTTCTATGATTTCGGATGGTTTAAAGATAAACAAATGCGACAAGTGTGTCTATGTTAAAAACATAGACATAGGCTAAGTCATAGTTTGTCTTTATGTGGATGCCATGCTTATTATTGGAAGCAATACTGACATGATTCAATCCATGAAGAAAATGTTAAACAAGAGGTTTGACATGAAAGATCTGAGATTAGCAGATGTAATTCTAGGGATGAAAATCACAAGAACATCTGAAGGATATGCTTTATCTCAATCTCACTATGTTGAGAAGATTCTTGAGAAATTTGGGAAGCATGACGAACGTCCTGCAAAAACACCTGTTGACATTAGTATTCATTTGTCAAAGAATACAAGTGTAGGCATATCACAATTAGAGTACTCTCAGATAATTAGAAGCTTGATGTACTTAATGAATTGCATTACACTAGGCCAGATATAGCCTATGCTGTGAGGAAGTTGAGTAGGTATACAAGTAATCCAAGGACAGATCACTGGAAAGCAATAATTAGGGTATTTAGGTATCTAAGGTATACCTAGAATTATGGCTTACATTATACTAGATATCCAATAGTATTAGAGGGGTACAATAATGCTAACTAGATATCGGATACTAAAGACTCAAAATCCGCGAGTGAATTTGTCTTTACCTTGGGAGGTGTTGCAATCTCTTGGAAATCTTCCAAGCAGACATGTATAGCAAGATTTACAATGAAATATGAGTTTATCGCGTTAGATAAAACAGGAGAAGAAGCAGAGTGACTTCAAAATTTCCTGGAAGACATTCAAATGTGGACTAAACTTGTGCCAGCTATATGCATTCACTGTGACAGTGAAACAGTAATAGGATGGGCATAGAGTCATATCTATAATGGTAAATCTTGACACATTTGATATTTGTCGAAGATATAATACCGTTTGGCATTTGTTCTCATATGGAATAATTTCCATGAGTATGTAAGGTCAACAGAGAACACTGCGAATCCATTGGCCAAAGGGCTAGCCAGAGAGCAAGCATACCATTTATCGAAGGGAATGAGATTAAAGCCTATTACTTAAAAGTTGCCATAATGGCAACAAGATCTAGGTTCAAAGGATAACTGAATTATTGATGACTTCACATATCACTAAAGAGATTTACTCCTATCCATTTATATGATAAGAAGAATGATACTTGTAGCGTTAGTAGGATAAGCTTTGTTTTTAATGATTCTTATACCTTGGACATCCAAGTGGGGTATGACAGGATACTCTTAATAAGAAGTCACCTATATGAGTGTGGATTGGGCTAGTTCTATGAGAATTGAGAAGGCTAAATTCTCTAGAGCACTCATGAATTACTAAGCGTTGTTCAGAGCCAAAATAAACACAACTGTGAGAACCAAGTTGTGTATAGGGATACACTACATGTAGTCTATCATGTTGGCTTACATAAACAACTAAACAGTTCAAGGCATCACGTCCACTAGTTAGCCAGTAAGTTTGATAGGTTTTCACTAGAGGAGGTTCAAAGCCAAAAACTACCTATCTCGATGCGGTGTATCTTCTTAGTGTACTATTTCTTTGTCTACGTTTTATTAAATGTTCATTTATTGTGAATTCTATTCATGTTGGGGATTATTGGAAAATGGTTTTATAAACCTTATTTTTTGCTAATTTTGAGCATTAATTACGGTGGGACTCCGTTAATTTTGCCGGGTCCAAGTGGGTTCATGTTTAGTGCCGTGTAATGAATAATATAATGTATTTGGATGTTGAAAACCATGTCCGGATAAATGAGAACTCAATGCGCATTTGAGCTTCGTGAAAATGAAAAATCAGTTTCCTACACATTTGTGAAATGTGCTTATCCCACATAGGAAAGGCTTGAGATTTTTTTTGAGCATATAAACTCTAAGTCGGCACACTTGGGATGGGCCCCAAGGGGTATTGAGTTTTGTAACAAAGGGAGTTATGGACAAAGTGGGTTTGACCCAAATTCACCACACATGCACGCGAGCAGCTGCCGTGATCCATTCGACCAACTTGTCGACCGGGCTCGGGTACGGGTTGTGGGATGTGGGTCGGATCAGTCCATACTAAGCCTCCGTTTGGGAAGTGGGTTGGCTTTTTGGCTTTTTTGGCTATTGTAACTTGGGCAAAAAGCTTGGTTTGGGAAGGGCTTTTTGGCTTTTTGACTTTTTTGTTTTTTGTTTTTTTTTTGTGAGAGAAGAGTGTAATGATTATGGGTTAAATGTGATGTTTTGTTTGTTGTGGCTAAAATAGCCTATTTTGTCTTTTGTGGCTATTTTAGCCACAAACCAACTTGCCAAACACCACCTATATTTGTTGGACAAAATTCGTTTGAATTTTTTCAAAATTTCTTTCAGGAAAATTTGAATTTTAGATTCATTTTCTTTCTGTTTTTGTGCCAAAATTCAAATTCGAACTTCTCATGTCGCCTCCCTTCTGACCAGTTGCCTTTCCGATCGTATTTTTGAATAGCCATCAAGGCTTCCCAAATAGGTGCCAGTTTGGCTATAAATATCCTTCACCATTTCCTCAATAACTCATTCAATTCACATCCGTTTTCTCTCATTTTGGTTTTTGTCTTTTCTTATTTTCGTCCTCCTTTGCTTCTGCATATTTTCTACAAATAGTTTTAGGAAGAGTCAGTAAGAAAGAAAGAGTTTTAGCACTGGTTTGATTTGGCAGGCTTGGAATTGTTGTGCTACATTTCCAAAATATAATCATTGCATCTTGGGAAGTAGACGCAAGTAAAACTCGAAGCAGCGGAGCGAAGGCGAAATCTATTTTAAGGAGATTGTGTCCAACACAAACTTCGACTTAAAGTCTTGCATTTTTAAAGCGCTGTAAGCATTAAATTCAGAATTTAATTTTCATAATTATTTACTTGTTGTTTATTTTATTTATAAGTATATTT
Organism: Camellia sinensis; assembly: GCF_055761805.1. Classification (NCBI taxonomy): domain Eukaryota; kingdom Viridiplantae; phylum Streptophyta; class Magnoliopsida; order Ericales; family Theaceae; genus Camellia; species Camellia sinensis. Next base: position 104,458,439 of record NC_138965.1, read on the forward strand.
AAATTACACATACATTACACAGAGGACCATATGGGTTATAACATGAACGAAATTAATGACACAATGCAAATGAAATGCAAACACTAACAAAGCGAGTATAAAATGGAAATATCCTGCGTCAGGATAGGTAGCTTTTGGCCTTAAACCTTCCTTAGTGAAAGACTATCAGACTTACTAGCTAATCAGTAGACGTAATGCCTTGAAATGTTTAGCCGTTTATGTAAGCCAAGATAATGAAATTCACACAAAATATCTCTGAACATAGTGTGGTTCTTTCGGTTGTGCCCATTTTGGCCTTGAGCAGTTTCTAGTTTTAATGGGTGCTTTAGAGAATTTAGTCTTGATCAAATCTTATAGAAGTGGCCTCTTTACATTCATATAGGTGATCCTTATTTCAAGTCTCCTAAATACTCCTCTTGAAAAATATCCCTCTAGGTTTTCCAAGATATAAGTAATCATTAAAGCATAACTTACCCTAGGTTCCCTGCATACAACTCATGTTACAGATATCACTTATCATAGGAATGGATAAGAGATTAACTCCCTTAGTGATTTCAAGTGAGTCATCCGCAATTCGGTTATCATATTGAACCTAGATCTTGGGATCTCCAGTCAGCTAAGTTGGGTTGCTATTATGGCGACTCGGAATTAATAAGCTTTAATCACATTCCCTTCGATGAACTTTTCCTCAATTGTTCTCTGGTCAAACCTTTTGTTAATGGCCGTTATTTTTCGTTTGACCTTCACATTTTAACATCATTAATTAGTTAATGGATCCACTGTATTGTCCTCAGACAATAGTTACAACTGAGAACAAATGTTTTATGGTAAATCTTTGAATACATCGAGACTTATATTACTCTATGTCACTCCTATTTGTTAAATTCAAATAATAGAGATAGAGATATTCCATATAGGAGTTTAATGAAGTAATTTTTGCTTCTACTCTAGTTTTGTTCTAGACAGAGAATTGAGATTCTTTGTGGACCTACTATCAAGAACCGTCACTTAAGTAGAACATTTCAAGCACCTCCACACATTTAAGTATTCTAAGAAAACCTCATTTTCTTTTTTGGTGCGTAACTTTCGTAAAATATCAATACACTCCCATAATTCTGATCTAAAGTCGAATATAGCATTTCTTACTTATTACTTTTCAAGTGCTAGAAATGAAATAGAAACTCCAAATAATTATTGATTACAGAAGTTCTAATTAATGTTTTGACAAATCATATTCTTATAAAAAAAATTGGCCCAATAGCCACACATTTCAAGAACCTCATTTGATTGTAAAAATTATTGCAATGTATTCGAGTTTATGTGGATAACTTGTTATGAATCATGATTAGTGGACAACTCTGCTTCTCTCCTCCACATTGTGGTAATATATAAATTAGTACAAAACATGACTCATTGTTAGACAAGTGTCACAGCCACAACTAAAACTCATTATTTGATAAATTCGTTTTTATTCATTCAAAAAATATTTGCAACAAAAGAAAACTACCTCTTCAAATCCACGAGATAAAGTTTCACAATAGTACTGATTTACTCTTAATGCATGGTTAGTACTTAGTTTAACAAGTGCCTATGTATTCTGAACATAAATGAATAACCATTATAAACATATAAGCCAATTATACTTCATAAATATTATGACTTCACAAATATGTCATAAAATAAAATAAAAAATATAAATGAAATGATTATTAACAACATAATAATTAATGCATTAGCGTGGTTACTAAATTTTTTTAAAAATCAACTCCAATTAAATAGAATGACACAACAATTTAATCCATCACATGAAATGCCTACAAATGTCCATTGCACATGATTACATTATCTCTCATATAATATTGTTCTTATATAATAATATTTCATAAGAAATCCATTAGTGGATACACCACTAACAAACACAATCCAAGTACTTGTCAACATACAAACACTATGTGACTGTCAAAAATTCTTTTGAGAAATATTTTTTATATATATATATATATATTTTGAATTAATCGGAAAATCATTAACAATAAGCATTACTATGAGACACCTATAAATATTGGCCCAAAGTACACAGTAACTTACAAATACAAAAGACAATTTGTATTTGTATTCAACTAGGAAATGAATCAATGTCTATTAATTACGCACTGACCCCACTAAAAGTTTATAATATCTATTAATTGCAGGCTCAAAATCACATACACTATCCCAAGAATACAAGTCATAATTAAAGTCAGTACACCTTGTTCAAAAAAAAAAAAAAAAAAGTCAGTACACAAATTAGGACAAACTGTTTTAAACTAAGATCAGAAGACAAAAATTGTCTTAAAATGGCTTATTCACACAAATTATCTTAATAAAACATAAAAAAATAATAACAAATGCGAACCAGAACCAATATTGTCTAAAACAGAATGTAAATACAGACAAAGCCCATTGCTTATGTTATTACAAAGAATCTGAATTTATATACTCGAAACTGTCAAAGCTAAATTAAAAAACTGGCACTATGAAAATCATATTCTTAATTCAATCCAAATCTCCATACCAACTGTCAGAAATATATGCATTGATGATGATACATGTGTTTTTCTAACTGGGTTTAACAGAACTAACAAAATCATGTACATTAATGATACAGAAAGATGGAAGGAAAAAAAAAAAAAAACTATTCACGATTTATAGACATGAAACCATAATCAACAATATGACATGGTAATAACTAAAACAAAACAAACAGAATCTGATTCAAACATAAATTCAGATAAAGAGATAATTTCTCCTCTTAATCTTTGAAAGTACACAACAGATACCATAATACATATAGAAAAACTGTAAACAAAGTGTAAAATTGTTCAACCAGAAAACTCAAAATCTGACTGTAATAAACAATATACCAAGGTACAGAATTTTATCAGATATCATTAATAATTACACAGATTAAAGACTAGAAGTAGCAGAATTTCACTGAAATATTATTTTGGGTAAAAGCCATCAATTTATGGACTATAAGCAGCAAAGTGAATTTGATTTTTTTTTTATTTTTATTTTAACCAAAAAATACTAAATCTGTATCACAGAATCTCTACACAAAGAAACTATAAACAATTTGAATTTCTATCTTAAAATTATAGAAAAATATTTTCGAAAAATTCATTTATTGCAAATAAATAATGAAATAGAACACAAGAACTTTTTTATAGAGATTCTGCAAAAATTAGAACAGTTTGTGATTGAGACCAGTGTTTGAACACTGTGTCTTTAAGACATAAATTACGCCTTGCCTCTCGTGCTTGTGATTGATAGGCATCTTGCCTCCAGGATACAATAATCATCACACACAAAAATTACACAACTTTCTGTGTGTACAACGAACCAATTTGTGTTGTGCGCTCTCTCTATTATACTTGACTATGACGCATGCATGAATTCTAAAATTCCATATTCAAATGAATGTCATAGGGATGGTACCTATAGAAGTGATTGAGACCATTCTAAATGATCATGATTCTTGGGTTGAACCTTTTCATCTGAAGAGTCACCATGAAGAGTTGAAACCTTACATTTGAATGGAGTCCATTTCCATTTACTTTAAAAATTTTCCAATAGGAGTAGGGTAGAAGATTTAGAATTTTGGGAATGTAAAACATTTTCTCTGTAGAATAAGGGATGAATTTTCTCTTTGGAATGAGGGATAGATTTTTTCTATAGAATAACGGATAGATTTTTCTCATGAAATAAGAGAGAGATTTTCTATCTAGAATGACATAGAGATTTTCTCCAAGAAATGAGAGGTTATTATTTTTTATTGTATATTAGTTCTAAACACGCCCAAAAAGTTTAGAAGGGTAATTTGGTCATATTACCTTAAACATGACCTAATGGAACATGATAAAACAAGATGAGTTAAATGAAATATAACACTTAGGAATAAAACTTTCTGAAAAATGGCCCAAATGAAAACTTGTTTGGTATATTATTTTTGTTTTTAAAAAATAAAATTGATGTCAAAGTTTTCAAAATATTTGAAAACACAAAAAGGTTGTTTTTACTTATTTTTAAAACAAGCTTTCACTTTCTCCTCTCACCCACCACCCACTGCTACCAACCACCACCTCCCCCCGCCGTCAGTGGGTGGCGAGCTCTGGCCAACCTTTGGCGACTCTCTGTCGGGTGTGGGGTCAACGCCGTGATCTTCAGCCACTTTTTAATGTCTTTTCGGTCACCTTGTATCCTCCAACGACATTCGACCACTAGTTCCGACGGACACCTTTTGCTATGTTGGGTACACCTCCTTAGTGGAGTATGAGACCCAATTGGCTTATTAAAAATATTTAATTTGATTTGGTGTTGGTAATAATATATTTTATATATTGTATCTGACTTTTGGAGGCCCAATGGGTATTTAATAATCTGTTTGGTAATAGTTTGGATTTTTTTGATAAAAAGCCCCCTCTCCAAAAAAAAAAAAAAAAAATCAACAATATTTTTTGGTATTATTTTGTTTTTTTCCCTAGAGTGCGCCAGTTGCTAACATTGATGATTATTCGGTAGGTTCAAATGCTTTGTGAGATACTTGTTATTTAATGATTAATAAGTGTGCTGCCAGAGCTTAGTGCTGTGTGTGTTCGTTCCAGGTGCTCCATTTTGGTGTTTAATTCTGTAAATCTTCGAAGTCTGTTTCTGATTTGATGTTGGTTTGTGTAGACGTCCCCGAACGTCCTGGGAAAAATCCCGTTTTGTTCATTGGGGCTTACTACAGTTTGGACTCAATGTCACGGTCCTGTATCTAATCTCGCAGAGTGCAATGCAAGACCGATGAATCATCAAAGAGTCCAAATCCGACAAATCGTTTTGAAAAATTGATTTTTAGAAAGAAGTGCCAAACATGGACTGCTTTGCCAGATACAGAGTCACCACCTAAATATTTTATTTTGGGGGAATTTAGGAAACCCTGACTCGTGCCTAAGGCCGCGTGTCCGTCATCACCAAAGTTGCCTCGGCTCGGGAACTTGGGTACGATTGGGGAAGGTCACTTCGTGAGCACCCCCGCTCGCCCGATCAAAGATCGGCCTCTACTAACCATGCTATCGATTTTTGAAAACATTATGTGCTCTTATTCCGGTTTATTAGCCTAGAATTACTATGTGGTGCGCATAACATACAAGTATAGACTGGATCACGTAAGTTGGAACAAAACATCTCTTGTTTGTTTTTGAAAGCGGTTTGCTACTCGCAAGTTGGCTAAAATGCGGATTTTGCCACCCTCAAGTGGGCTTAGAAAATATGGTGATTTGCCACTCTCAAGTGGGCTTAAAACTCGCAGTCAATGAATTGTTCCAATTCAAATAATCCAACCTTCACCCACAGGCATTCAGGTAGTTATATCACATAAGCACATATCCTCATGGTAAGCATGCTATCATGGCAGTTACTCACACATATGCAAGGATGCTAAAGCCTAAACACTTACTGAGTACTCCGAGCCAAAGAAAGAAACTAATTAGAAATCATGTATGAATCCTAACTATGTTAAGAATGCCTAATGCAACACATGCAAAAATGCAACTACAATACGCTCGGCTATTCTAAGATGGCATATGAGATGCAACAATCGATACATGTATTCAACTTGGAATTGAAATACAATGTAGTTAGCATGATGCGCCGAGCCCGGTGCATGCAATACAGATGAATGAATGCAAACATGAAAACATATAGATGCTAATTGAAACATGCCCTAAAACTAACCATCATAAGCTGGTAAATAAAAGGGAGAAAGACGTGGGGTTGGAAGACATGCATCACACACACGCACACTTATTAGAATATTGCCCTCTCTCGGAGGGTCCGAATAAATAATACAACACCGACTAGCTAATCTAAGCTAATTAAACTAGTTATTACACAACCGAAATGAATCACGAATTGCAGCTAAATATTACACAACATTAATTAATTAATAAATTAACTAAGTAAGCAAGTAAACTAAATGAATGTGGGCTGCCCCGGCTCTGTTTTGGAAGACAATGGCTACATGCATGTTCGAGTTGCCTTGTTGAGAAATCCATCGCGATGCCCCGACTTACCTTTGTTTACAATTGAACTCAGAAACTTGCGCGAAGCTCCAAGGAGATGAAACTATAGGGGAAGGCTACTGACCAGCTATAGGCATTGGAAACCACCTACCAACCACCCTTGGTGGTGAAAACCAGAAAAGGTAGTCGGCTTGCTAGGAAACTTGGTCGGTCGACCGGTTTCTTCTTCCGGTTTCTACATTTTCTGCAACAAAGGCAAGAGAGAGAGAAGGCAAAGTATTTTCAACATATGTGTGCCTGACCACTCTTCCCGTCATTACATCAGCTCTAGGGAGTGTAGTCCTCGATCCTCGTGCCATTAATCACGCATCTCGATGCATGATGGCCGAGGAGTCGAAGTGCACGACTCAATGTGAAAGGAATGCACATGTAAACACCTAAAGCCAACAACTCTATCATGGGTAGTTAAGAGTGTCGACGACCCGGGAATCGAGGCACGTTTTGTCACTTTGAGTACAAAACATCTCTCGTTTCCCGTGTTCGGACTAACTCCTATCCCGAACACAATGCAACAAATAATATGGCATGGCATATACAAATGCAACAACTAGCATGCAATCCTAAACGAAATGTAACTAAGACATGCAAACATGCAAGGAATGACAAAAATGGGGTGTCTACAGTTTGGTTTAGATTTGTGGTCTTTTTCAACTCAGTTTCGAAGATTTTTGTTTATCTATTTGGTGAGTATTTCTTCTTGATTATTTTATGATTATTTGGAATTCACCTAAGGGTGACTTGTAAGACCATTCATGTCTAGTTTGTAATCGATTGAAAACTCTTGGTTGATAATGGAATCGGATCTCGGACCCGTGGACGTACCTTACATTAAGGGAACCACACAAAAATTCTTGTGTCGTTGTTGATTTAATTTGTTCGCGTTATTTTTTATTTCCATTGATTGATTTACTTATGAAAAATTATCTATTTTCCCTAACAACTAATATCAGGGTTTACGGTTTATTTGAATTTATTTATTTGTATAAATCAATGAAGGGGAATGTGGGTTGTATGTCTACCTTAAATGGAAGCAATTAGGTAACTTGGAAAAACTAAAATAGGGGATCTACTATTTTGTAAAGATTTGTATGGATCCATTGAGGGTGATAGTGGCAAACCCGAGGCTATGAAAGATAATGAATGGAAAATGCTAGTTGAAAAGCCGTTGGTGTTATTCGTCAATGGATTGATGATAGTGTGTTTCATCATGTTACTACTGAAACTTCGGCACATGATTTATGAAAAAAATTAAAAGGTCTTTATGACAGAAAATTAGCCACAAATAAAGCTTTTCTATTTCGTAAATTGGTTAATCTAAAATATAAAGATGACAGCCCCATCTCGGAACATTTGAATGAAATAAAGAGTATTGTTAACCAACTTGCTTCTATGAAAATTGTTTTTGATAATGAGTTGCAGGCTTTGATGCTATTTAGTACTTTGCCCAAAAGTTGGGAGACTTTGATTGTGACGGTTGGTAATTTGATGCCCGATGGAGTTGTTATAATGAGCCAAGTCAGTAGTAGCTTGTTGAATGAAAAAACTAGAAGAAAATCAGTAGGTTCTTCTTATTTGAAGGCATTTGTTGTGAGCGGTCGAAGCAAAACAAGGGGGATGAGTAAAACTCCTTATGGTCGTGATCAAAGCTGTGACAAATCAAGAGATGGTTCTTTTTCAAAGAAAGACATTGAGTGCCATTATTGCTATAAGAAAGGGCACATGAAGTAGGAATGCTGAAAGCTTAAGAACAAGGAGAAAATGTGTGACAAAAGTGTGGATAAGAAACAAGAAGACACAACGGCGATTACTACCGATGATGATCTCATGGTTGTTTGTGAAGATAGTTGTGTCAATTTTGTGGGCTAAGAAAGCAATTGAGTGATTGATTCCAGTGCTTCTTTTCGTGTGGCTTCTCGAGTTAATTTCTTCACTACCTATACCAAAGGAGATTATGGTTGTGTTTGAATGGATAATAAAGGTTTGTACAAGATCGTTGGCATGGGTGATGTTTGCTTGGAAATAAATTTGGACTGCAAGTTGTTGCTTAAAGATGTGAGACATGTTCTCAACATTCGCCTCAATTTGATCTCTATTGGGAAGTTAGATGATGAAGGCTACAATAACAAATTTGGTGATGGAAAATGAAAGCTCACAAAGGGTTCTTTGGTGGTGGCCAAGTGTAAGAAGAATCACACATTTTATTCAATGCAAGGAAAAATTTGTAAAGGTGTTGTCAATACACTTGAGGATGATATTTCTACCGAATTGTGGCACAGGCAGCTTGGGCACATGAATGAAAAGGGGCTGCAAGTTTTGTTCAAGAAAGAGCTTCTACCCGTTTTGAAAGGTACGCATCTTAAAACTTGTGTTCATTGCTTGGTGGGTAAACAACATATAGTTTCTTTTCATAAAAATGCTGCTTCTAGAAAAGAAAATGTTTTAGAGTTGATTCATTCGGATGTTTGTGATCCTTTGAAAGTTAGAACACATAGTGGTGCACTTTATTTTGTTACTTTCATTGATGATTATTCAAGGAAAGTTTGGGCTTTTGCACTAAAAATTAAAAATCAAGTTCTAGATGTATTTAAGCATTTTCAGGCCATGGTTGAAAAAGAAACAGGACCGAAATTGAAGTGCATCCGAATAGACAATGGTGGTGAATACATTGGGCCATTTGATGAGTATTATCCCAACCAAGGTATTCAGCATTAAAAGACAATTAAGAAGACTCATCAACAAAATGGCGTTGCTGAGAGGATGAACTACAACATTGTAGAGAGAATAAGGGGTCTGCTTTCACATGCTAAATTACCAAGATCCTTTTAGGGTAAGGTAATAAAGACAGCGATTAACGTGATCAATTTGTCTCCTTCCTATTCTTTGAATGGTGATGTTCTAGAAAAAGTTTGGACTGACAAAGATGTATTTTATGAGCACTTGAGAGTGTTTAGCTGCCGAGTCTTTGTTCATATTCCAAAGGATGTGAGGTCTAAGCTTGATAGCAAGTTAAGACAATGCATTTTTCTTGGCCATGGACGTGATGAATTTGGTTATAGATTGTGGGATCCGTTCGACAAGAAAGTTATTTGAAGTCGTAAGATTGTGTTTCTTGAAGACTAAACAATTGAAGACTTTGGCAAAGGTGATCAGCCAGAGCAAAAAACTAGTGATTTCATTGACATTGATCAATTTCTTTTGTCTTCGGTGGATGATGAAAATTGGGGGGGGGGGGGAAGATGTGTAGCCACTTATTGAGGCCTCATTTGGGATACACATATTTTAGTCTAAAAGTCAAAAAGGTACTAAAAAAAATCAAAAAGCCTATAACTTATACAAAAAAGTCAAAGATTCCATTTTCTCTCTACTTTTTGCACATCTTTTCATAAAAAATCAAAAAGTCATTCCAAACATACTAGTTTTTTTACCTCATACTTTAGCTAAAAAATCAAAAAGTTACTAAAATAGCCTGTTCCCAAACAAAGCCTGAAGATGTGGATGATCCTGCTAATCCTAATGAAGTTGAGCCAGAAATTAAAGAAGTTGAGTTAAGAAAATCTACAAGGGACCGGAAACCTTCTAAAAAATATCCTCCCAATGAGTTTGTGTTGATATCCAATCAAGGGGAGCCCGAGAGCTAACAAGAAGCAATTGAGCATGCAAAGAAAGGTGATTGAAAAAAGGCCATGGAAGAGGAAATGAATTCTTTACTTGAAAACCACATTTATGATTCGGTGAAGTTGCCTAAGGGAAGTAAAATTCTGAAAAATAAGTGGGTTTTCAAGTTGAAGAACGATGGCAATAATTTAAGGTAAAAGGCACGTCTTATTGTGAAAGGTTTTGGGAAAAAGAAACGTGTTGGCTTTGATGAAATTTTCTTGCCCGTTGTGAATATGTTTTCTATTGAAGTTATACTTGGTATGGCCGCAAGTATGAACCTTGAAGTTGAGCAACTTGATGTGAAGACTGCATTTCTTCATGGTGATCTTGAAAAAGAAATTTACATACAACCGAAGGATTTTATGGAAAAATAGAACGATAAATTTGTTTTCAAATTGAAGAAAAGTTTTTATGGCCTCAAGCAAGCCCTGCAGCGATGGTACAAAAAATTCGACTCTTTCATAATGAATAATGATTTTTCTAAAACCATTTCGAATCATTTTGTGTTTATGAAAAAATTTTCAGATGTCAAATTCGTTGTTCTTTTTCTTTATGTTGATGATAGGTTAATTGTGGGTCAAGATTCTTGTAACAACCCCGACCTGTGTTTAACTGCTAAACCATGATTAAGAATGCCTAACGAGTAATTAAGATGAAATCCTTTGTTAATTACATGTGCATTGCATTATTTGTGTTTATATCTGTCTGTCGTAGAAATATCTGTTTGTATTTCCGATTTGTTCTGCGAATTGAAGGTCTTGTCAGTATCCGATCATGAAATTGACTTGGTTTATGTGTTATTTAGCATTTATAGAAATTTATGGTTTGTTCAATTGAAATTCGATTCGGAGTCGAATAAGTAGAATAAATAATTTGAATCAATTCAAATTTAGTAAGATTAATAGACTTACTTAAGCTAAGCAATTATACCCTATATAAGCCTAATTCATGTCTTGAACTTATTTAGACAGCACATTTGGCTGAGAATAGAGAGAGAGTAAGAGGGAATTCAACAATTCTAGTGAGATGAAGAAGAATTTGAGGGGAATTATTAGATATTTGGAGAATCAAGCTAAGACAACACTTGAATTCAACACTAGGTAAAACATTCATCTCTAATTCTTGTAGATGTGGCATGTGGAAGTTGGATTCATCTCATTTTTGAGCTCATTCGCATGTCTTTGAAGAAAAGATGCTAGAAATGCCATGAATTGGAAGGATAGAGTTGAATTGTATACATGCATGGATAATTCACGAAGTTTTGAGTTTAATTTCAAAGAATTCCCACATGTATGTGTTCATATTGCCTTTGTGTTGTGAATTCATGAAGTTTCATGCCAAATTACTTCAACAGCTCGTGTTTTGAAAGTTTTGAAGTCAAGAACTTACATGCATGTTATGTTTTCAAAGATTTTAGTTTTGTTTTGTATAATTGCCAAGTTTTGGGATTTTGATTTTGTGAAATGATGTTGAATTCATAATGTTTTATAAATTTACACAAGTTTCCTTAAGTTTTCGGCCCAAACGAACATGAATTGTAGCTTTGAGTTGAGTTTTGAAGCTTGGAAACAAATTTGGAAATTTCAAAATTTTGCTTTTCCGTTTGAGCGACAGAACCTGTGCTCGAGCGATCACTCTTTGTTTTGCACTCTCGCTTCCGCAACCAAAATTTGGCTTGAGTATAAAATTCATACTTTTAGAAGTTTACAATTTTTGCAGAACTCGAGCGATCAGAGTTGCGCTCGAGCGGAGACCCCAGTCTTACACTTGAGCGACCGTCAAGCGGACAAATCATACAACTAGTACTATTATAGAGTTTGCAGACCGCTCGAGTGAAGGAAGTTGTGTTCGAGCGACCACTCTTATTTTCAGTAAATTTGACCAAGTGTTTTGAATCACATTTTGGCATCCTCATTGCATCCTAGACATTCTTAAGCCTTAATTAAGACACAATATTGAGGATAAGACTTAGAAACACACTAAGAACAAGATGAAATAAGTTGAGTACTATCCGAGTGTGTGTTTCAATATGTGTATCTGTTATGTTGTGTAGGTCACGCGCCGTAAGCTATTTAATCTGTCTGCTTCTGGAGCCAACTGTGAATAATAACTCATTAAAGTTATGTTTAACTTTAATTATTTTCTGACGATATGAAATGATTAGTTTTCTGAAATGTTGTGTTTTGTATGAATGAATGATTGTTAAAATTTCCAAAATGTACTCATGGCATCCATATCAACATGTGATATTTAGCGTCCCTTTATGGGTCATCAGGTCCCTGTATGTGTCATCGGAAAGCCTTTATGGTCGTCCCTTTATGGGTCATCAGAAAGGTTTCTGTGCACATGAGTCATCAGAATGCCTTTATGGCCGTCCCTCATGGGTCATCGGATTTGTTAATGTTAATGGATGTATCACGTATGATCATGTGAATTATATGTACTGTTAACATGAATATGAATATGTATCTATTTATGAATATGAATCTGTTATAGACATCATTCATTAAAACCTTTACTTTGTTATTATTCATTGGGCTCCAACTCACTGTATTATTTATTTATGTAGGTGATCAGGCACGTAATCAGGTACGTAACCAGGCCTAAGCTGTTGCCTAGAGTTCTATCTATCTGTCAGCCACTGTGCCTCCTAAGGAGGTTCCTTTTTGAGAAGTGGTCAAGTTTTTGTGAACAATGTTTAAGATCTTTTTGTTAAGCTTAATCTGGACTTTTGTTGTCTATATGTATGGATGATGTCATGGCTAAGACGTCTTACTTATGTAAATATAAATTTTAAATTTTTTTTCTCATGTATGTCTACACAGCTCTATGGACGTTATATGCTTGTATTTGATTCCACTAGCCTCTATATTTGGTTTAATTTGTTTAGAGGCCTTTGGTAATCATAGGATTACTAGTCGGTTACGAAACTAAACCTATAGGGGCGGGTTTGGGTCGTGACAGAGTGGTATCAGAGCACGAGTTATACTGCACACACAACTCCATATGAGCTATAGGATGTCCAGAAAAGAATTAGAGACATTTCATTTGCATGTGTGAGTGTGTGTGTTAATTCCTGTAAATGTGAAAGCTGAATCTGAACATGAACATATGAGATTGAAAGAATTAGTTGCCTATGTTTATTTGTGCTCTGTTTACCTATATCAAATGGAAAATACAAGAAGTGATGGTACGACTGAATCTTCTAAGGCTCGCATGAGCTGAATGGAACAAATGCTCGAAGCCCTAACAGAAACATTGAGATAGCAATAAAGACAACAACCTCTGCCTCCTTCGCCTCCTCTGGCCCAAGTAGAACAGGTAAACACCGACATTATCTCATTGACTCAGAAGTTCAATAAGATGGAGCCATCAACTTTCTTGGATGGAATTGACCGTCTGAAGGTTAAAACGTGGATGTTGGAAACGGAAAAACTATTTGAAGTCTTCCCATGTACCGAAATTTAAAAAATTGTGTTGGCTGCCTACACTTTGAAGGATGAAGCTCGATGATGGTGGATACTCATTCGAGATAGCAGTGGGACTTTGACTTGGGATCAATCCAGAGAAATATTCTATGAAAAATACTTCCCTCAATGCTTCCGAGATGGAAAGGTGTCTGAGTTTCAAGAACTTAAGCAAGGCAATATGTCAATAGCAGAGTATGAAGCCAAGTTTATTGAATTGGCCGGTTTTCTCCACATATGGTGGATACCGATTACAAGAAGGCTCGAAAGTTTGAAGGAGGCTTGAACCTAGATATATTTGATTGGGTTGGTGTGTTAAAACTACTCAAATATGTGGATGTCCTTGATAGAGCTTTAATGGCTGAAGCTAATTTAGCTGCAATGAAACAAACTAAAGCTCTAACAACCGAAAGGAGGGGCAAAGGGTCCGGATTTAATTTCAAGAAGGGTCGGTCATTTGCAAAGAGGCAAAACACAAGATCTTCTAGTAGCTCAAGCTTGAGTGGTGGATCTACACCGACTTGCTCAAAACGTGGGAGGAAACATAAGGGCGTTTGTTATTGAGCAACGGGTGCCTATTTCAAGTGTGGTAAAACTAGCCACATGATGAAAGATTGTCCTGTTTGGTCCGAACATGCCAACCATTCAGCAGCAAGTTTAGCTGGATCTGCTTCTACCCCAAAAACGAATACATGGGCTAACATTGAGAGAGAAACCTTAAGGCAGGGTTGAGTATTTGCACTTATGCCTAGTGATGTACAGAATACTGAATCAGTGGTGTCAGGTACACTCCTTGTTTGTGCTCAAACTGCATATGTGTTGATAGATTCAGGATCCATTCATTCATTTGTATCGTATGCTTTTTCTCGAAAGTTGACTAGACCATTAGAATTTTTGAATTATTTGCTATCTGTATCTACACCTGCTGGGGGTTCTATGTTGTCTGCTTATGTGTATCGTGCCTGTGGCATCATGATTAGGGATGTGTTATTATATGTTGATTTGCAGCCATTGGACATTTCTCATTTTGATTTTATTCTAGGTATGGATTGGTTGACCAAATATTGTGCTACTATTGATTGTGTGAATAAATCCATTGTATTTCGACCACTTGGTTTGTCTGAGTTTATGTTTAGTGGGAATGGTATAGTTCCTCCTCCGTATTTGATTTCTTCTATGAAGGCTAGTAAGATGTTGAGAAAAGGTTGCCGGGGTTATTTGTGTTGTGTATTGGGTGAGCCCACATATAGCACTAATGTCGAGAACATCTTTATAGCCAATGAATTTTCTGATGTGTTTCCTAATGACTTGCCTAGGGATCTGATAGATAGAGAAATTGAATTCACCATTGATGTGGTACCGAGAACACAACCTATTTCCAAAACCCCATACAGAATGTCAACCTCTAAATTAAAAGAACTGAAAGTCCAACTTCAAGAATTATTAGACAAGAAGTTTATTCGACCGAGCACTTTACCTTGGGGTGCTCCTGTTCTATTTGTCAAGAAGAAAGATGGATTTTTTAGACTATGCATTGACTACCGTGAATTGAATAAAGTGACCATTAAGAACAAATATCCACTGCCCTGAATAGATAATTTATTTGACCAACTCCAAGGAGCCCATGTCATTTCAAAAATTGACCTTAGATCCGGATAACACCAATTGAAAGTTAAAGCAGAAGATATAGAGAAAATCGCCTTCTAGACTAGATATGGACACTGTGAGTTTTTGGTAATGTCATTTGGGGTAACTAATGCACCTGTGGCTTTTATGGACCTAATGAATAGGGTGTTCAAACAATTTTTTGATGAGTTCGTTGTTGTATTTATTGATGATATTTTGATTTATTCCAAAAGTAGGGAAGAACATGAAAATCATCTTTGAATTGTGCTACAGACCTTGAGAGAAAATAAACTTTATGAAAAATTCTCCAAATGTGAATTCTGGCTTGATTGTGTGACTTTTTTGGGGCATATGATCAATAAAAATGGCATATCAGTTGATCTACAGAAGATTGAGGCTATTGTAGACTGGCCAAGACTGACAAATGTATCTGAAGTTAGAAGTTTTCTGGGGCTTGCTGGCTACTACAAAAGATTTGTAAAAGAGTTTTCCAAACTCGCCATGCCATTGACACAGTTGACATAGAAAAATGTATCATTTGATTAGAATGATCAACGAGAGTCTGCCTTCCAAGAGTTAAAGACCAGGTTAGTAACTGCACCAATTTTGACTTTGCTTAATGGTACTGATGGGTTTCAAATTTATAATGATGCTTCGTACAAAGATTTGAGATGTGTGTTAATGCAAAATGAGAAGGTGATTGCTTATGCTTCTCGACAACTTCGCCCACATGAAAAGAACTATCTGACCCATGACCTTGAACTAGCAGTTATGGTGTTTGCCTTGAAAATTTGGCGACACTATCTGTATGGTGTGATTTGCGAGGTGTATATTGACCATATAAAAGCTTGAAATATTTTTTCACCTAAAAAGAATTGAACATGAGACAGAGACGATGGCTTGAGTTGATCAAGGATTATGACTTGCAGATTTTGTACTATCCAAGGAAAACCAATGCCGTTGCAGATGCTTTAAGCCGAAAATCCATTGGCAATTTGTCATGTTTACTTACCAGTCAAAGAGAATGGTTACACGAATTGGAAAGAAATGAGATTGAAATTGTGTTGTGTGAACATGGTAGAATTTTAGCTACCATTTCTGCCCATCCGACAATAATTAAAGAAATTAAAGAGAAATAGCTTGATGATGAGTTTTTGAAAAAGATTGTTAATGAACTTGAATCAAAACCAAGGTTGGGGTTTGTAATTGAGAACAATGTGCTAAATTTTCAAGGTAAGTTTTGTGTACCAGATTGTTTTGAACTGAGGAAGCGTGTTCTGACCGAAGCCCATAATTCCAAATTTGCCATGCACCCGGGTAATACGAAAATGTACAAAGATTTGAAGCAAAACTTCTGGTGGCCTAGAATAAGGAAAAGTATTGCTGACTATGTGGCTAGATGTTTGCATTGCCAACAAGTTAAAGCCGAACATTAACGACCCACTAGATTGTTTCAGCCGCTTCCAATACCAGAATGGAAATGAGAGCATATTACCATGGACTTCATTCTGGGATTACCTCGCTCTTCTTGAGGCATGGATTCTATTTGGGTCATAGTTGATCGTTTGACTAAATCTACTCATTTCTTACCTGTGAAAGCTTTTTATAATGCAGAGAAGTTAGCTAACATTTATGTGAATGAGATTGTGAGATTGCATGGTGTGTTAGCATCTATCGTGCCTGACAAAGATCCTAAGTTCACCTCAAGATTCTGGCAGAGCTTGCAACAGGCTTTGGGAACTAAGTTGAGACTGAACAGTGCTTATCACCCATAGATAGAAGGCCAATCTGAACGAACCATTCAAACCTTGGAAGATATGCTCAGAATGCGTGTACTAGATTTCCAAGGGAATTAGGAGACTTATCTACCTCTGGTTGAGTTTGTGTACAACAACAATTATCATTCAAGAATCGGTATGGCTCCTTATGAAGCGTTGTATGGTAGGAAATGCCGATCTCCGATTTGCTAGGCCGAAGTAGGCGATAGACCTTTGTTGGGACCGAAACTTGTACAAGAAACCACTGAAAATGTGAAATTGATTCAGCAACAATTGAAAACTACACAAAGTCGCCAAAAGAGTTATGCGAATATCCGAAGAAGAGATAGGGAATATGAAGTTGGGGAACATGTGTTTATTAAAGTAACTCCTATGAAAGGGTAAATGCAGTTTGGAGTGAAGGCCAAGTTAGCATCAAGATATGTTGGGCCATATGAAATCATTGAGAAAATCAATCTGGTAACGTATCGGGTAGCCTTACTGTCAGTCATGGAACATATGCATAATGTCTTTCATGTCTCAATGCTTCGGGATTATTTGAGAGATCCGTTACTTATTATTGAACCGACACATGCACTGCTAAAGGATGACTACACGTATGAAGAATGGCAAATCCAAATTGTTAACCGAAGAATCAAAAGATTGAGAAACAAGAGAATCCCATTGGTAAAAGTCGATTGGCAGAATCACAGAGAAACCTATGCAACATGGGAAACAGAAGAAGATATGATGAAGAGATATATGGATTTATTTCCATTGGACCCAATGTTCTTCCAAACTGAAGGTAATTCGAGTTTGGAGGACTAAACTCTTTAAGGGAGGAAGACTGTAACAACCCTGACCTGTGATTAACTACTAAACCATGATTAAGAATGCCCAACGAGTAATTAAGATGAAATCCTGAATTAATTACATGTGCATTGCATTATTTGTGTTTATATATGTTTGTTTTAGAAATATCTGTTTGTATTTTTGATTTGTTCTTCAAATTGAAGGCCTTGGTGGCATCCGATCATGAAATTGACTTGGTTTATGTGTTATTTAGTATTTATAGAAATTTATGGTGGGTTCAATTGAAATTCGATTTGAAGTCGAATAAGTAAAATAAATAATTTGAATCAATTTAAATTCAGTAAGATTAATAGACTTACTTAAGCTAAGAAAATTATACCCAATACAAGCCTAATTCATGTCTTGAACTTATTTAGACAACACATTTGGCTAAAAATAGAAAGAGAGAGAGTAAGAGGGAATTCAACAATTCTAGTGAGAGGAAGAGGAATTTGAGGGGAATTGTTAGATATTTGGAGAATCAAGCTAAGACAACACTTGAATTCAACACTAGGTAAAACTTTCATCTCTAATTCTTGTAGATGTGGCATATAGAAGTTGGATTCATCTCATTTTTGAGCTCATTTGCATGTCTTTGAAGAAAAGAAGCTAGAAATGCCATGAATTGGAAGAATAGAGTTGAATTGTATACATGCATGGATAATTCATGAAGTTTTGAGTTTAATTTCAAAGAATTCCCACATGCATGTGTTCATCTTGCCTTTGTGTTGTGAATTCATGAAGTTTCATACCAAATTACCTCAATAGCTCATGCTTTGAAAGCTTTGAAGTCAAGAACTTACATGCATGCTATGTTTTCAAAGATTTGAGTTTTGTTTTGTATAATTGGCAAGCTTTTGGGCTTTGATTTTGCGAAATGATCTTGAATTCACAATGTTTTACAAGTTTACACAAGTTTCCTTAAGTTTTCGGCTCAAAAGAACATGAATTACAGCTTTGAGTTGAGTTTTGAAGCTTAAAAGCAAATTTGAATATTCTAGAATTCTGCTTCTCTGCTCGAGCGACCACTCTTTGTTTTGCACGCTCGCTTGAGCGACCAAAAGTTGGCTCGAGCGTAAAATTCGTACTCTCAGAAGTTTACAAACTTTGCAAACCGCTCGAGCGACTAGAGTTGCACTCGAGCGGAGTCCCCAGTCTTACGCTTGAGCGATCGTCGAGTGACCATTCAGCGAAAAAATCATGCAACCAATACTTTTGCAGAATTTGCAGACTGCTCGAGGAAAGGAAGTTGCGCTCGAGCGACCACCCTTATTTTCAGCAAATTTAACCAAGTGTTTTGAATCATATTTTGGCATCCTCATTGCATCCTAGGCATTCTTAAGCCCTAATTAAGACACAATATTGAGGATAAGACTTAGAAACACACTAAGAATAAGACGAAATAAGTTAAGTACTATCTGAGTGTGTGTTTCAATATGTGTATCTGTTATGTTGTGTAGGTCATGCACCGTAAGCTATTTGATCTGTCTGCTTTTGGAACCAACTGTGAGAAATAACTCTATAAAGTTATGTTTAACTTTAATTATTTTTTGATGATATGAAATGATTAGTTTTTTGAAATGCTGTGTTTTGTATAAATGAATGATTGTTCAAGTTTCCAAAATGTACTCGTGGCATCCATAGCAACATGCGATATTTAGCGTCCTTTTATGGGTCATCAGGTC
Source organism: Camellia sinensis (assembly GCF_055761805.1). Classification (NCBI taxonomy): domain Eukaryota; kingdom Viridiplantae; phylum Streptophyta; class Magnoliopsida; order Ericales; family Theaceae; genus Camellia; species Camellia sinensis. The sequence goes on from NC_138965.1 coordinate 104,477,587, forward strand.
CCTGTATGGGTCATCATGTCCCTTTATGGGTCATCAGAATGTCTTTATGGCCGTCCCTTTATGGGTCATCTGAAACGTCTTTGTGTATATGAGTCATCAGTATGCCTTTATGGCTGTGCCTCATGGGTCATCAGATCTGTTAATGGTAATGGATGTACTACGTATGATCATGTGAATTATATGCACTGTGAACGTAAATATGAATATGTATCTATTTCTGAATATGAATCTGAATTATGAATTTGTTATAGACATCATTCATTAAAACCTTTATTTTGTTTTTATTCGCTAGGCTCCAGCTCACCGTATTATTTTTGTATGTAGATGATCAAGCGCGTGACTAGGCCTAAGTTGTTGCCTGGAGTTCTGTCTGTCTACCAGCCACTGTGCCTCCCGAGGAGGTTCCCTTTTGAAAAGTGGTCAAGTTTTTGTGAACAATGTTTAAGATCTTTTTGTATTTTTTTGTTAAGCTTAATCTGGACTTTTGTTATTTGTGTGTATGGATGACGTCGTGGCTAAGACGTCTTACTTATGTAAATATATGTTTTAAATTTTGTGTCCCGTGTATGTCTACACAGCTCTATAGACGTTATATGTTTGTATTTGCTTTCGCTAGCCCCTGTATTTGTTTTAATTTGTTTAGAGGCCTTTGGTAGTCTCAGGATTAATGGCCGGTTATGACGCTAAACCTATTGGGACGGGTTTGGTCGTGACAATTCTACCATGATTAACAAGTTGAAGTTAGAGTTAAGTAAGTCTTTTTCTATGAAAGATTTGGGACCGGCAAAGCAAATTCTTGGTATGAAAATTGTTCGTGATTGCAAAAAGGGGCTGATTTGGTTGTCTCAAGAAAGCTACATTAAGAAATTTCTTGAGAGATTCAACATGGATAAAACAAAGCCTGTTGGTTATCCACTTGCGGATCACTTCAAACTTAGTTCAAATCGATGTCCTACAAGTGAGAAAGACAAGGAAGAGATGTTGAAAATTCCTTATACTTTAGTGGTTGGTTCTTTGATGTACGTCATGGTCTATATAAGGTAGATATTGCTCATGTCGTTAGTGTGGTGAGTCGGTTTCTCTTTAATCTGGGTTGGGCAGTGGTGAAATGGATTCTAAGGTATCTTCGAGGGACTTCAAAGGTGTGTTTGTGTTTCGGGAATAGTAAGCCGATGCTTGATGGGTTCATAGATTCTGATATGGCCAGTGATGTTGATTTTAGGAAATCTACTTCAGGCATTTGATGACGTTTGCAGGGGGAGCCGTGACATGATAATCTAAATTACAAAAATGTGTTGCTCTCTTAACTACTGAAGCTAAATTTATCTCTATTATTGAAGCTTGCAAGGAAGAGTTATGGTTGAAGTAATTTTTGCAAGAGTTGGATTTGAAGCAAGAAGGTATGTGCTTTATTGTGATAGTCAAAGTGCTATTCATTTGAGTAAAAATTCTACTTTTCATTCGAGATCGAAACACATTAATATGAGATACTACTGGATTTGTGATGTGTTAGATTCAAAGTTGTTACAACTCGAAAAGGTTCACAAATATGATAATATTTCGGATGTTTTAACTAAGACTATGTCAAGGGATAAACATTTGAAGTGTCAAACTTTGGCAGGTATGGTTGATGTCTCCACCTAAATCAGTAGGGGAAAAATTGTTGGGTATACCTCAAGTGGACTATGAGACACAATTAGTTTGTTAAAAATATTTAATTTGATTTGGTGTTAATTATAATATATTTTATATATTATATCTGATTTTTGGAAGCCCAATGAGTATTTAATATTCTGTTTGGTAACAGTTAGGATTTTTTGATAAAAAAAACCCAAAACAAATCAACAATATTTTTTGGTATTGTTTTGTTTTTTTCCTAGAGTTCGGCGGCTACTAACATTGGATGATTATTTAGTAGGTTCAAGTGCTTTGTGAGATACTTCTTACTTAATGATTAATAGGTGTGCTGTCAGAGCTTGGTGCTGTGTGTGTTTGTTCGGGGCGCTCCACTTTGGTGTTACTTCCGCAAAGCTTCGAAGTCTATTTCTAATTTGATGTTGGTTTGGTTTAGATTTGTAGTCTTCTTCAACTCTGTTTTGAAGATTTTTGTTAATTTATTTGGTGAGATCTTTCTTCTTGATTATTTTGTAATTATTTGGAATTTACCTAAAAGTGATTTGTGCGACCATTCGTGTCTCGTTTGTAATCGTTTGAAAACTTTTAGTTGATAGTAGAATCAGATTTCGGTCTCGTGACGTACCTTACATTGAGGGAACCACGCAAAAATTCTTGTGTCGTTATTGATTTAATTTTTTCGCATTAGTTTTTATTTTCATTGATTGATTTACTTGTGGGAAATAGTCTATTTTTCCTAACAACACGCTACCAGCCACTACCAATCACCACATAAGCCCCCTCTCCATCTCTGGCCACCAAATTTGACAACTCATCAAATATATTTATCTATATTTATTTTTATTTTATTTTCAAAATATTTTTGTACGCTAAACAAATTTTCTGTTTGTAGTTTTTACAAAAATAAATGAAACCTGTTTTTTATTTTTTGCTTAACAAATGTGGCCTTAAGTTAGTAGAGTACCTTAGGGAGAGATAAAATAGAAAGAGAGTTTAAGATTTTGTATATTGTTTACCGTTGGCTTTTTACGTAGGCTCAATGTTATGATTCTTTCATTGTAATGAGTCTCATATCCAGATCATTTGGGTTAATCTATGAAATTTGAGCTTACATTAATTGTGTGTGCATCATTTTGCAATTTATAATAATTGATGGCTGTTCATTTTTGTTTGGATAACTTTAGTTTCGCATTTTACTTTTTTAAGTTGTTTTTTAATTGATTCGATGGAAAAAAAAATGTAAAAATTAAATAAGTTATTACATAAAAATAAAAAGGGACATTTTTTTATAAATCCCTTTTTACTTATATATATTTAGTCCACATTATTTTCTTATATTCTAACAAGTCTTATGGGCGACGTAGTTACCAAAATATCCCTAATAATATTCACATTTACAGTGTGAATGTTTCGTGATGTGAATGTTTATACCATTAATGTGAATGTTAACATGTCAATGTAAATATTCACATTGTTAATGTGATCATTTATATGTCAATGCGAATATTCAAATTGTAAAATATGAATGTTCACATCACCAAATTGCTAACCATTCAAAAAATATTTGTAAGGGTAGAAATGTCCACAAAATACCTTAAATATGAGATTTAAGATTTAGTAGATCAAATGTCCAAATAATAAGACTTATTAGAATATAAGAATATCTTATGGATTAATTGGGATAAAAACACTTGAAAATTTTTTTCTAATAAATTTCCCAAATAAAAACTACATAATAACTATGTTTTTGAATGAAATATTTTTCCTTAAATGACAAAACCTTTCCTGTAAAGCTACAAGATTGTAAATAATGGAAAAGTTTAAATTAATTTTTACTTAAATTTCTTGTAAATTGAATGATTAATATAAAAACAAATTATTTGTATTTTTCTCAAGAAATATTTTCCACTAGGATATTCCGAAATCAACTGATGATTTTAAAAAAAAATAACAATAAATAATGGACAAATTGCATCAGTAGTTCATATATTAGGACCTTTATGACATTTCGGTCCCTGTAATTTTAATTGACCTAATTTTGACTCTAAATCTTATAAATTGTCTCAATTTAATCCAATTGATTACAGTTAGCATTTTTTTTAATGAAAAATGTAAACATGAGTAACATATGTCATACTTAATTATAAATTTAATTAATTCAATAAATTAGGCTCAACCAACTTAATAATAATTTTTTACAAAAAAAACCTTTGATGACGTTATTAATTTGACCAAATCGGCATAAAGTCTAAAATTAGTGATCAAAGTTGAGTTCTGAAAATGTAGGGACCAAAATGAAATGAGAAGTAAAATACAGAGACTATTAAGTATTGCCCATAAATGATTTACACAAAAAAAAAAAAAAAAAAAAAACGATTTAAATTCTCGAAGTCTCCTGATGAAGTCCACGAAACTCAACAGCCCCTCCAATGTTGACCCACCGGAGAGAACCCGGAACTTTTCAAAACGAACAAGTGTAACATGGCATGTACGCGCAAAAACCACCCTGCCATGAATAAGTACCACATAAATATGAATTCTTTTTGTGCTAATTAATTTTGTCAGGATTAAAAAAAATATATAAAGAAGTTGGGTTTGTTTGGAAAAGGATTCCAAATACTAGAAACAAAAGACAATGAATCATACTTTAGAATTAAGGTGAATTAATGATTGAGAGCATACTTCACCTTGATTACGAATCAAAGTGTGCACCACCTAAGTAGTCCCAACAACTCCACATTACTGTTCTTGATCTGCAAAGATTTACTTTACACATTTGATGACTGTACACATTTACTTTCCACATAATTCTTAAATACTTTACACATTTCTTTCTCCATTGCATGTAGGTTATGCTTAGTAATTTTTGTTTGTTTTTTTAAAATTTTTATTTCAGAAAAAATAAAATTGAAAACAAAAGTACATTTGATGACTGTTTTTGTTTCCAAAAATCTGGTAAACAAAATTTTCAAAATTTTAGGAAAAAAGATGTTTTCTCATGTTTTGAAAACAAGTTTTCATACCATCTCCATCTCCATCTCCCATCATCCCGTTCACTCTCTATTTCGATAACTCATCAAACATATTTTCTTACTTTTGGTATTTGATTTTATGTGTTTTAAAGTTATATATGTACCATCAATGTTTTTTGTTTTTTGGCTTTTTAGAAACTGTACGGGGGGCCAAATATCCGATTGTATCCGTACTCCTCGTGTCCAAGTTGTACTCTCTTTCTATTGACCTGAGAACACAATGATGGTGAGCTACTCGGCGGTGTGCTGAGGAAAACCCCTCCAATGGTCAAGTTAGCACACTTAGAGAGAGAGAGAAAAAAGAGAGGAGACAAAGTGATAGGTGAGTTCTGATCAGAGGATGTTCCGAACTCAGGATGGAGGCGCAACATCGTTTATACAGTTTCTGCGCTCGCTTTTGCGGCCATTCACCTTAGGATGCGTGGACCTGGTCTCCTCTCACGTTTTCCCACATGTTAGCACTAATACAGCTAACACTACCTAACGAAACTGCCAAACAGAATTGATGCATACGGACAACGGAACCTCCTTCCTGAAGGCTCGTGGTGCCGCGTAGTACTCCCCACCGAGCTATGCTTAGTACGGCGCCACGCCATCACGTTATGACCATTCCATTTGTCCGATTTCCTTGATAATTCCACACCGTGGTTAGACCGAGCTCCTTAGTCGTAATCGGGCTCCTGCTCGATCGATCCTGATGTTGAGAGGACTAATCCCGTCCAACTCTGTAGAGTGCACATCTCCTTCAGACTGGCAATACAAAGTTGTTCCAACTCGACCGGACTGAGTCCTCGGTCCACTGTGCACCCAACGTTTGACTGAGCAAGGACTTTGCTTCCAACCCAGCTGTCTTGCACCATCTCCTCGAATTCAAATTTTTGGCGCCCCTTCTCATTCTATATACGTCGATACGCCTCTTCAGTCCCCTATATCCACTGTTCATCATCTTCTCCAGCGGCAATCCGTCAATCCTAAGCACCCAAGCCCCATTTTCTGTGTTCGTTATCCCTATCAAAGCATCCGTTTCACCAGATTTCAGCCACCGTCACCCTTAGAATGCCCTCCGTCGACTGGAATGTCATCTGCACCTTCGATTTGGTAAGTTTTGCACTGCTCTGTATCTTTCCAGTATTGTCAAACTCCAATTCTCACATTCACTCACTGAAGAAGGCAAAAACACCTAAATAATACCATGAATGGAATAGGGTTAGGTTTTTCGCTTTGTTTTTGACGTGCAAAAGCTTACGTGTCCCTAGTTTCCCACTGTTCATCATCTCCTGTGATGAACAGGTGCGGATCTGGGTTCGGCCAGGCTCGAAGCACCTTTTTGATCTAAAAGAATTAGTTGACCGGGCAAATTAGTTGTTCGTGGAGTGGGGGCAAAAAACCAGGGTACTCAATACTCGGGTTGTGTGACCGGGCTAATATTTAGCCTACTTGCATGACCGAGCTCACCAAATAGGCCGAGCTGCCAAGAGCGCTCGATGTGACCAAGCTAAAATCAGGCTCATATGCGCGACTGCGCTGCCACTTATACTTGATTTTTAACTGCAGACTCCTAGGGGTCTAGGCACACCAACACAAGGGCTCTCAAAGACCAAGCAGCCACCGTGCAAAACTTTGTCAACTTAACATTGCCGTGCTGAAACAAGCCAGCCTCCTATGGGGCGCTACCGTTTTCTCTTTAACACGTCGGGCGCACTGGTTGTGTTTCGCGAGGAGTACGATGTCCCTGATGATGTCCATTTTGAGCTCGGTGCAGAAGATATTTCTTCTTGGGGCAAGCTGGATCAGTGCCCCTTCATCGTGCTGTCAATTGTTGAGGGAGGTCTCCGCTTCCCGATACAGCCCTTAATCTGTGAGTTCCTAAGGCGTACGGGTTAGCATCGACTCAGGTTTCGACGAACACATATAGAATAATAAACGGGGTTACCAAGCTGAATCACCAACTTAGCTTGAACCTAGGCTTAGCAGAGATCTTGCACCAATATGCGCTCGGTTGTATGGTCGATGGGTTTAATTATTACTTGAAAATAAGGTCGGGCAAATAGAAGCTAGTAACCGGCACAGCGAATGAAGACATGCAAGACGATGACTTCTTCTGGGTGACAGGGAATTATGAGACAGTTGACGTGCCCGGTTGGTACATTAGTAAGAATTTCAATTCAACATGTAAGCTGTGCTCTTTGATCGGTCAATTTACTTTCATTTACTATTCTGTATTGATCGCTTTCTTCTTGCAGCTATTGAAGTCTTGCAAGCGAATTGCTTCAACCCAAACGAGGCTGCAATTAGAGCTGCGTTAAGGTATCATCACCGAGATTGTCACGACTTTCTTGGTTACGTGTTGAGCTACCGGTACTCGGCTCCCCGCAAAAGTAAGATTACTGACTTCTTGCGAGCACCATCTCTACCACCAGATCCAACACTTCCAGATTTGCCCTTAATCTGGTTAATCGAGGACCATGAAACGACCAAATGGAGCCGAATTAAGAATCTCATCGTCGCCACATCCACCGAGGTGCCAAGCATTCCTTCTCCTGCCCCTACTACCGGTCAAACATTTGGGACCGTGATTGCCTTGGCCTTGATTGCCGCATGATAAGCCAGCAAAGAAAGTCACCAAGCTGGCAAAAGGCCTCGCTTCGCTGATCCAACGACCGAGCTCGTAGCCGAGTTGAGCACCGAGCAGCTGGCAGAGGGTTTTAAGCCAACAACTCCACAGCGGCCGGAGTTAAAACACCGCTAAGGATATCTCGGTCAGTGCTTCGATTAAAGGGGACAAAGAGCACCTCCTGGCCTATGATCTATCGAAGGCACTGCTTCTGCCGAGCGACATAACTGGTAACGACCATGTACCTGACACCCTCCTGGTGAAGTCTTTGGTCAAATACATGACCAGGGTAAGAATTTGGTAAAACTTTCAAAGTGTTACCACAGTTGGTTTCTCATTTGAACTAACTTTCCTCTGTTCTCTTGCAGCCATCCAAAAACAGCACCTTGTTATGGATCAGATTTATAGACTCCGGCAGAAGGTAACCGATGTCTCTAACCTGGCCAAACACCTGGAGAGAGGGTCCAAGTCCTTGCTGGAGATGGCCAACGCAGATAACACCAGATTGTGCGGCCAACTTGGTACCTCCGAGTAGGAAAGAGACTCTCTTTGTGCCGAGCTGGAAAAGTTAAAGAAGGCTAGGCATAATGATATGGACGAGACCAACAATCTCAGCTTCAAGGAGGCTGAAGAGAGCTATACTAAACAGGTCGAGGCCACTAAGGACATCATCTTCAAGTCTGGTTGGAGGGCTACCTGTGAGAAGCTCGACCAAGGATCTGAAATCGAGGTGTTTACCTCTCCTCTCCCTGCCTTCCTGCCGGTCTATGTGGTGCCTTACACGAATGATGTCTTCAACTCATTGCAAGAGGACGCCGAGGATGAAGCCGAGGTCGAGGCCGAGCAAGAAGGGGGTCAGAATGAGATTGGCCAAAAAGAGCATGGCGAGGTGGCTACCGTGGTTGAAGTAGAAGAGACCGGTGCCGGTTTTGGAGATGCTTTTGCAGATCTCTCCCCGCTCCCATAGTTTAGCTTTGTATTTTCTTGTTTTTATTTTGAACCTTTTGTAGCCAGTTTGCTTGCCCCAACTCTTGTACTAACAATCTTAATCAGTGAAATTTTTTCCAACTTGTCTCTTGTATTCTTGCCATGTATATTATGTTTCTTCCTTGCAACCGTGCAATACGTAATGGACAAAGTATCCATTGATTTAACCGAGAAAAGCATCTCGGTCATAATAAAAGTGGAACAAAACATCAACATTCTTGGCCAGGAAAAACGGTTCATTAAGTGTTAGCCTGGCAAAGGTTCTCGGCTGAAAGCCTAGAGTTGAACAATTCATTAACTCTAATGGCTAAGAAAAATTATCTCGGCTAAAATCTTAGAGTTGAACAGTTCATCAACTTTAATGGCCGAGTAGAATCATCTCGGCTAAGAGCCTAGAGTTGAACAATTCAGCAACTCTAATGGCCAAGCAAAATCATCTCGGCTAAAAGCTATGAGTTGAACAAGCCATCAACACTCTGAGCCGAGCAAAATCACCTTGGCTGAAAGCCTAGAGTTCAACAATTCATCAACTCTAATAACCGAAAAAAACATCTCGGCTAAAAGTTTTGAGTTGAACAAGTCACCAACTCTCTGAGCCGGGCAAAATCACCTCGGCTGGAAGTCTAGAGTTGAACAATTCATCAACTCTAATGACCAAGCAGAATCATCTCGGCTAAAAGCTTAGAGTTGAACAATTCATCAACCCTCTGAGCCGGGAAAAATCACATCGGCTGAAAGCCTAGAGTTGAACAATTAATCAACTTTAATAGCCGAGCAGAATCATCTCAGCTAAGCGCCCTAGAGTTGAACAATTCATAAACTCTAATGACCGAGCAAAATCATCTCAACTAAGAGCCTAGAGTTGAATAATTCATTAACTTTCTGAGTCGGGAAAAATCACCTCGGCTGAAAGCCTAGAGTTGAACAATTAATTAACTCTAATGGCTGAGCAGAATCATCTCGGCTAAGCGCCCTAGAGTTGAACAATTCATCAACTCTAATAGCCGAGCAAAATTATCTCGGCTAAAAGCCTAGAGTTGAACAATTTAGCAACTCTAATGGCTGAACAAAATTATCTCGGCTAAACATAGAGTTGAACAACTCATCAACTCTAATGGCCGAGCAAAATCATCTCGGCTAAGAGCTTAGAGTTGAAAAATTCATCAACTCTTTCGATCGGGTAAAATCACCTCGGCTGGGAGACAGTTGCGCTTGTTCATTGCAATCCATTAACCACAACAAATTTACCATGTACAGTAGTTCATTTCTATTACATTTAGCTTTCATAAATTTACATGGTGATTGAAAGAATTACATTGGTAAATGGAGGGGAACGCTTATCCCTTACAAAAAATTACATTCATAGATTGAAACTAAAAATAATACAACTTTAGATTGGTTGCGTTCTATGGTCGGGGTATAGCTTTGCCATCCAATTCTTCCGGATGGTATGTCCTTTTGCCTGCCAGACCGGCTACCCTCAGTCCAAATACAGGAAACCAAACACAATGAATCATACTTTAGAATTAAGGTGAATTAATGATTGAGAGCATACTTCACCTTGATTACGAATCAAAGTGTGCACCACCTAAGTAGTCCCAACAACTCCAGATTACTGTTCTTGATCTGCATAGATTTACTTTACACATTTGATGACTGCACACATTGACTTTCCACATAATTCTTAAATACTTTACAAATTTCTTTCTCCATTGCATGTAGGTTATGTTTAGTAATTTTTGTTTGTTTTTTTTTTTAAATTTTTATTTCAGAAAAAATAAAATTGAAAACAAAAATACATTTGATGACTGTTTTTGTTTCTAAAAAATCTGGTAAACAAAATTTTCAAAATTTTAGGAAAAAAGATGTTTTCTCATGTTTTGAAAACAAGTTTTCATACCATCTCTATCTCCCATCATCCCGTTCACTCTCCGTTTCGGTAACTCATCAAACATATTTTCTTACTTTTGGTATTTGATTTTATGTGTTTTAAAGTTATATATGTACCATCTATGTTTTTTGTTTTTTGTTTTTTTAGAAACAAAAACATGTTTAGAAAATAAAAAAAGAAAAAGAAACCAACTATGGTACCTTAACACAACGTTGGCATGAGTAATTATTTAGTCTTCTCGAAACGTCACATTGGCAGTGTGCCGCCCAACAACTAGGAGTTATATATTTATTTTTATATGATCCCAAAAAAGAAAAAGAAAAGAATAATATAGACAAATAACGAAAGAGTGGTGATTAAGACCTCTAATAATAGAGCTCTAATAAGAGCACTAGTGACGTGGCAACCTGAAAAAAAAAAGAAAAAAAAAAACAAAGGCCAAAACATCAAATCACATACTGGGACCCACAGATTAGAGTTCTTCTAGAGCTCACAATTTAGAGGTCTAAAGCATTTTTCATAACGAAAACATCATTCATCAAATATATCACGTAATGTTCTGAAATATCAGGGTCATAATAATACGAAGATTAAATAAAAATGTATTGTAATAGCTTTTGTTTCTTAGATTTGTTCCTTGAAAGGTAGAAGTTTGCTTAATTTAAAAATTGAGTATTTTTCGAAGTATTTTTTTTCTATGTACATAGTATTGTTATAATGAAAATCATAGATTTAATTGTGTATAAAATGTTAGATTTATTACATATGTTTTGTTGGTGGGATTGAGATTAGGATTTCCAATAAATCTGAGTTAATTACAGAAATTGTAGGGTAATTACGGACTTTTAAAACTAAAAAAAAAAGATAATGCGACACACTTGTATAATCTTGGGGGATTATATAAATCAATTCTGTTTATGGTAACAGTGAGAATGATGTGGACTCTTGTGATTCACAAAAATGAAAGGTGACCCTCCTTTTGGTCCTCAATTATGTTGTATTTTGAACTTACATTCCATGCATGCACACCATAACAATAATCAATCTATGATATTTTCTAGACTTTAAAAAATTTCACTAGAGTTGTAAAAGAATTAAGTTGAACTAAGTAGTAAATCATTTAGGTTTGTTTTAAAAACTAAACATGTTTCAAAAATATATTTAAGGTTATTTAGTTTATCTTTCGAGTTGATCTTAAATCAATTTTAATCAAATCAACAACAAGTTGAACTCTAGTAGTTTAATCTTTTTCTTTTTTTAATTTTTAAGTTCAATTTTATAGTACATATGGATTTACCGAGTTGAGTTTAAACATAACTCAAAAAAAATAAAGAGTTTTAAAATATGTTTAATTTTGATTTACTTTTATAACAATTCAATCTTAAATAATTTTTTAACGAGCCGAATAGAAATTAGTTCAAATCATTTGGTTTATTTTACATGCCTAAATTCTACAAAAATGTGCCAATTTTTATTTTTATTTTTAAATAAGTTGTTTATCTCTTTTTAAAAATAATTCTGATACAAATACAAAAAATGGACTAGATTTACAGAATTTAATGATAATATCCATTTGAAAAAGATCTTATCTATGCATATATATGATGTGTATAATAATTCTATACTACTGAACTTATTCTTTCACAAATGGTTGTCACTAATCTCAACAAGTTTACAGATAAAAACTGATTACAGAAACAACCACATAAAATATAAGTTGAGTAATATAAGTGAATTGTATCTTTTGATGAGTCTCAGCATGTAATATATATGCTTAGAATTATTTTATATAATTAATTCTGTAATCTTATTTTATGGTTGCCATATCTTTCAATCATATCTCCCAACAAGTTCCTATTGATGATTTTATTTTATTTTTTAATTTCATCCTTTGTTATAAAAATAAGGCCTAACATTTCCTTTCCAATGAAAACGACAAAGAGGAAAATGAAATCCCATTTGGCATGGTGTACCAAATCTGAATTGTCTGAGCTTTTTGGCATAAAGTTATTGGAAAAGTTTAAATCATGATTAGTAAACCCTAATGTATCTCACCATTTGTTTTTGAACTAAATGTATCTCACCATTTAGTGTGGGTTGTTTAGCACTAACTAGGGTTGACTACTGTACACCATGATAAATGACATCAAATACTATAAATAACTTTGCTTAATGATCATGATCCAAGGTTGACAAATAACAACTTGCTAACCTTATCTAAATGTATAAAAATAAAAATAAAATAAAATATAAAAAAAATTAAAATGGGTAAGGGATTCAAAAACATCATGGCACCCTTTGTTGAAAATAATACTAAAATGTGTAATTAAATAGGTTATTATTTGTATCAATTTTATATTATGTAAGTTCAATACAACACGACCTGTTTAGTATTTGTGATATTGGGCTGAAGCACCTATCTTTTGAATGTGGCAGAGTTCTGATTACAACAAATCAGCTCAAGGTCATTAATCGCACCATCACCTTGGTCTGTAAGCATGATGATCATACTATCCGTGTTACAGAGGAACAGATTACAAGCACTCATACGTCAAAGGCTGCTGGAGAACTCTCTGGCAAAGAAGATGATGACGTGGCTATCCCAGTGGACGTGGCCAATGTACATCCAATGAGCGTCGAACAGCATGGCACCCATTTTTCAAACGGAAAGGAATTGATCTCACAAGCCAGAGTTCCGACAGATGAGAGACAACACTCTGTGAATGGGGAACGGGGATGTCAGAGCACGCCTACTGTTAGCAGCCATGCCGGGGAACGGGGTTGTCAGAGCACGTCTCCTGTTAGCAGCTCCAACGAAGCTGTTAAACCTTCTCGCTCTAATTTTAAGGACTTGGGCCACACCTCCATTTGCAAATTCAAACAGGTTGTTTCTAGCCCATTTAACCCTTTGCTCCCTCTAAGCCCATCCTCTCCAATCTTATTATTCCCAGCAGTTGCGAACCCTCAGCCTCATTTTAACCAATTGAGCTCTTCAAATTTGGCCGGCCCATCACATACAAAAATGATCCAACAACAAGACCCACCACATGCTCCATCTGTAGCTATCTCCCAAACCCACAGTCATGCTCCTCTAGCCATCCCTAACCCCCACTCTCCTACCTTCAGTCCTCACCTCCACTGCCATCGTTCTCCATCCCCCCATCCTCCCACCCCATCCTATCCAGACTCTCTTGCGAATCCTTCTCTGTCCATCGTCCCAGACTCATTCCTTTCCGAAACTGATTCTCTCGAACCAGCTCCCCGAGCTTCTGTGAATCATTGGAATGATCCAGTCGGTGGAACCTCTAAATCGCTAGTGGGCCTCTCCAAAAGAAAGAGCAAAAGGAAATTCCTGCAGCATGTGCTTGGTAATGTATCAGCTAATAAATTCATCAGAAGAGGGGGCAGGAAAAAGGGCGGAAAAGCTGCATCAGTCCGATCAGCGGCAGCAACAACTTCATTATCCATTTCTTCAGGGGCCATAGCTAATCGTAATCGCATTATACTCAACGAAGCCCAGGCAGTGTGGGAAATTGGGAAGCTCCTTGGCCTGAAAAGTAATGAAGAAGATGAAGAGGTTGTTAGCAAGCTTCATGAGCTCCATGGCCAACATGAGCTTCAGCATAACGATACAGAAGGTGAGAGGAATTAATCCTCTACCCACTCGGCCTATCCATGGACTTTAATTTTGTTTTTTCCATGAAGATTATCTCTTGGAACATAAGGGGCTTAGGGAAAAGGGAGAAAAGAAGAGGTGTTAAAAATCTTATCTCTCAGCACAAAGTTGATTTTCTGTTCCTCCAAGAAACCAAGGTAGCAACTATCACAAATCATCTCATCCACTCCATTTGGCCCCACAATGACCCGGGCTTTGCAGCAGTGGAGGCTGAGGGAACTTCGGGCGGTATTATTAGCGTTTGGGATAAATCAGTATTTTCAGTTTGTGATTGCATTCAGAGACCGAACTTCATCCTTCTTAAAGGTACGATCTCTCCGGACTTTGAGTGTATTTTGATTAATATTTATGCTCCTAATGAAGCCAGGGCAAGGAAAATTCTATGGGATGAATTATTAAGCCTCCGAGCTAGTTATGACTTACCATGGTGTGTTGGGGGTGACTTCAATGAAATTATTAGAATTGGGGAAAGAAAAGGCTGTCTTACAATCTCTGCTAGTATGAAACATCTCAGTGATCTAGTGGCCAATCTGGAGCTTAGAGACCTCCCCCTGCAAGGCAGATCCTTCACTTGGTCTAATAATCAAGAGGCTGACAGATGGAGCAGATTAGACAGGTTTCTCCTCCACTCACAATGGCTGGACAGATTTGATTTTAAACAATGGGGCCTTCAACGCTTATTATCCGATCATTGTCCAATTCTTCTCATGGTGGATAATAGAGACTGGGGCCCAAAGCCGTTCAGATTCCTCAATGCCTGGACCTCCCATCCTAATTTCCTTAAAGTTGTCAAAGGCGCATGGAATCAGAGTCTTCACCTTGGCTGGGCCGGGCACAGAATTTTTATGAAGCTCAAGGAAGTGAAATCAGCTCTCAAACAGTGGAATATGGAGGAGTTTGGTGATCAAAATGAAAAACTCAATTCCATTGGTAATCAATTACACTCGCTAGATCTCCTTCAAGAGACCCGTTCTCTATCTGAGGAGGAGTCAACAGACAAGAGGAAGCTGAAATTCGAATTCTGGAAAGCTTCAAGGTTGATTGAGAGCATTTGGCTGCAAAAATCAAGGCAAGTGTGGTTTACGAATGGAGACAAAAACACCAAATATTTCCATATGATTGCAAGCACAAGGCAGAGGAAAAATGCTATTGGTAATCTATTCATCAATGGATTTCACTTAGAAGATCCGGAGCAAATAAAAAGAGCAGTTAGGTCTCATTTTCAGAATTTCTTCTCCGAAAAGTGGCCCTCAAGACCCACATTTTCAGAACCTTTTCAGCGCTCCCTTTCTGATTTGGATGCATCTCTGTTAGAGCAACCCTTTTCTGAGACTGAGATCCTGGATGCAATAAATCATTGCGAAGGTAATAAGGCTCCTGGTCCTGATGGCTTCAATATGAAATTTATCAAAAAATGCTGGGCCTTTATAAAAGCAGATCTTTGTCTCTTCTTCAATGAATTCCATCTTAACAGCAAGATTAAGAAAGGCCTGAATTCCACCTTCTTAACCTTGATTCCAAAAATTCCAAACCCATCTTCTTTATCTGACTACAGGCCCATCAGTTTGCTAGGCTGTATCTATAAGGTTCTAGCCAAGGTCTTATCCAGTAGATTGAAATCGGTTTTGCCAAATCTGATCGATGAAACTCAATCAGCTTTTGTAAAAGGGAGACAAATCTTGGATGGTATTCTCATCGCCAATGAAGTTGTTGATTTGTGGAAGCGCAACTCTTCAGGTGGGCTCCTTCTCAAATTGGATTTTCAGAAGGCTTTTGATAGTGTCAATTGGAACTTTCTTTTTCATATTCTTCAAAATTTCGGTTTTGGTGCAAAGTGGATCTCTTGGATTAAGGAATGTGTTTCTTCCCCTCATATTTCTGTTTTGGTGAATGGCTCCCCCTCTCAAGAATTTCCCCCTCAGAGAGGCTTAAGGCAAGGTGACCCTCTCTCCCCATTTCTCTTTAATCTTGTGGTTGAAGGGCTAAATATTCTCATCCAAAGAGCCAAAAATCTCAATCTTATCAAGGGAGTGGAAATCGGTAGCTCGGGATTGAACCTTTCACATCTGCAATTTGCAGACGACACTCTTATGTTCTGCAATCCAGATTGGGACGAGATTATTAATCTGAAAAGACTTCTCAGTTGCTTCGAATTAATCTCCGGTCTGAAAATCAATTACCTAAAGTCTGTAATTTGTGGTGTTGGGGTTAACAGGGATTTCACCTCTCAAGTAGCCGAATTCTTTAACTGCAGGGTGAGCTCGTTACCAATCAATTATCTTGGAATGCCTCTAGGGGCCAACCCAAAAAGACTGTCTACTTGGGAGCCTATCATTAACAAAGTGAAGAAAAGACTAGCCTCATGGAAGAAAAAGTATCTTTCTCTTGGAGGGCGAATCACTTTGATTAAATCTGTTCTCTCTTCACTTCCCATCTATTATATGTCCCTTTTCAAAATCCCTACCCAAGTGGCCATCTTAATTGATAAATATCAGAGATCCTTTTTATGGGGGGATAGTGATGCCAAAAGGAAATTACATCTTCTCAACTGGGAGGCATGCTCTGTTAGCAAATTCTTTGGAGGATTGGGCTTCAGAAAGACTAAGGAAGGCAATGATACTCTCCTTTGCAAATGGTGGTGGAGATTCGCCACCGAAAAAAGTTCCTTGTGGAGGAAAGTTCTCTGTGCCAAAAACAATGTGAATGAAGATTGTTGGTTACCTAATGGCTCAAGCTTCAGACTTTCATCTGCAGTGTGGAAAAGTATCTCATCTTTGGATAGGTATGGATCTAGAGCAATTGCATTATTTTTGGAAAACATTCAGTTCAAGCTAGGGGATGGTAAAAGAATTAAATTTTGGTTGGATGCTTGGGTCTCATGTACTCCTTTGTCCAACCTATATCCCAGACTTTTCTCTCTAGCTACAAACCAAGATTCTTTCGTTCACCAGTATATGTATCAGGCTGCGGGTAATCAAACTCATTGGAATATCACATATAGGAGAACCTTGAGAGCTTGGGAAGATGAGTTGCATCTTGAGCTGATTAGTAAATTGCCTCAACCTCTCAGCATTAATAATAATTGTGTGGATCACCTGCTATGGACTCCTTTCCCATCAGGCTCCTTTACAGTTAAATCTCTTTATGGAATTTTTGAAAATTCTCTTCGTTTAACCCCTTTCCCGATTATGAAGATGTGGAAATCAGCAGCCCCTCCCAAAATTAAAGCTTTTGGTTGGCTTGTTTGGTGGAATAGAATCGCCTCTTCGGATCTCCTTGCTCGCAGGCTCATTATCCCCGCTATCAATCACTGCGCTTTTTGCGGTACCGATAACGAATCTGCTCTGCATTTGCTCCTGCATTGTAAGTTCGCTTGGAAGGTTTGGGCTGAAATCATGTGTTGGTGGGGGTCTCAATGGGTTTCCCCTAGTTCCTTACAAGACTTACTTCTATGGTGGTATGGTCAAAAATACAAACACCTGGGTAAACTCATCTGGGAAGCAATTCCATTGGCTGTGGTTTGGAGTTTATGGATTGCCAGAAACAACATGGTTTTTAACTCTATAGCTCCTGGTTGGGGGAATATTGTGGATAGTATCAAGATCAAAGTGGCCACATGGGTGAAGTTTTCTACTCATTTGCCTTCCTACACAATCCATGATTTCATGTTCTGCTTGGTTGGATTGAAGGGCCACAAATTGTAGTCTCCTGTAGGATATAGTCCTCTGTTCTTTTATTTTTCATTCCCTGTTTTGGTTGAGTTCTCATCAACCTTTGTATCGGCCTTGGCTTGCATAGGATTGGGCTCAATTATAGGTGCCAACCTAGTTGGGATGTATTTTTGAGCTATGATGCATTTCAGTCAAGTCCCCTCTTCTATCCTTTATCAATAAAATTATTCTTTGCTGATCAAAAAAAAAAGATATTGGGCTGTGTTATACATGCATATTTATGTCAAAAAATAATTAATTTTAATCCACTAATTTTATGTATGGTTTAAATCGTACATATTATTGTGCCATATTAAAAGTTGCATCCTTAATGATGATACAAAAAAGAGACCAGTCCTTCACAATGATCTTTAATGAATGTTTCGAGCATTATTTATGACAATTCAACCAAGTTGAGATAACAAAGGGAGGGAAAAATTATCAATTATAAATTTGAGTTAAGTTTAAATTTGAATATTAGAAAATTAAAAAACACATCAGATTAGGGATGATAATTTTTTTTTCACCCATATTGCTTTGTGCTTCATGTAGGTTTTTCTTGTCCCGATGAGAAAGCGAGATAATAATGAATTTTTCACCTCTCGCCCTACTCCTATCCTCACTTAAATTATATTCATGAAATATATTTACATATTAATATAATATATATAATTTAATTTTTTAAATATAATAAGGCTATACTTAAATATTACATTTCTCATAACTTATAAATTATTATTCATAATATATAATATAATTTCTTATTTTTATTAGGCCCCGTTTAGGAATTTAACTATTTTAGTTGGGTTTTTGGATATTTCAGATTGACTAAAAAAGTTGCGTTTGGAATATTAGTTGGCTTATTTATTTATTTATTTATTTTTATAGTTGATTTGATGGGTGTGAGTGAAAAAATTGAAATGATTATGATTTAGATGTGATATTTTATTTTATTAGCTATTTTTGTCTATTTTATCTTTTTTAGCTATTTTAATAATAACAATAATAATAATAATAATAATAATAATAATAATAATAATAATAAAACCAAAAAAAACCTACATCCCCAACAGGACCTTAGTACCATAATTCCTAATATATCAAAATTAACCTATATGCACAGCACCACTTCTTCAATTTGTCTCGCTCGTGATATGATACAGGGCAATGATAGGGCACTACATACTTAATCCCACCCTACCTTATTAGGAATTGGGGTGACTGTTATAATCTTGTACAACAATTACTATTGTGCGGCTGATTGGCCTCGTTATGGTTCCTATTTAGATGATCTAGCCCATTTATTTTTTAGAATACATTAAGTAAAATATAAATACAAAAAATCAATCTAATTGAATATCGATAGTTCTTCATCAAATTATATTTGTATATAGTTTTATATTTCAAATTACATTTATCATTTATTTCTGTTGATACAAATAGAATTCGAGGAAAGGGCTATCAATGTCTGATCAATTTGATTTTGTGAAAATACATTCTACTCGATATATCTTAAAATATGAACAGTTCGAATTATCAAAATAAAATCCATTAACTGTACAACAGTAACAATTGTGCACAACAACCACTCCAATTTCACCATATTGCCATCCCTATGTCATACCAAACCACATAAAAACAAAAGCTCCTATTTAAAATTATAATGAAAATAAAATATTCTTAAAATAACAAAATATAACTTTGAAGGTGGAATTTTATCATGCTTTAGGTTGTCACGCCCCAAATTTTATTTCTCAAAAACATTACCAAAACTTTTAATTTAAGACCAATTGCTCAATACATATTTAAATACAAATACCATGCCAAGATTTACATTTAAATACACATAATAAATTGTTACATGAGAAAACACTAATAAATTCCACATCACAATAAACAGAAATCATTTTCACTTTGTCACAAAAGGGAAATAAACTCCTTAAATCTTCAAACCGGTGTTCCTGACTTTGTTCTTGAAAATGGTTAAAATAAATGGGATGAATACGAAGTCCAGTAGGAATTTTCAAAGATTCTTGACAATAATATCTCTAGATACATGCGATCATGAATGCTAAAGAACGATACATATATAGGTAATGTGCTTTTTTCATAATACATATAAGTAATACATTTCTCATAAAGAATTCCATGATAACTTTTCAAGGAAACTCTTTCTTTTGTTTCCATATCATTCTAGTATAGTTTTCAAAAAGAACTCCTCTCGAGAATCCCTTATTAATATTACCTAGAGGTTTAAGTATAAAAACCATTCATTCTACTAAAGTTCACAACAACCCATCACTCCAATATAGTCCACATAAAATGATTCAACTCAACTCCATCTGTTCAACTTTACTCAATTAAAATATTCATTTCCAATTATCACAATCACACGTATAGACCTTACTATAATCATTTCACAAAAATCCAGACAGAAACCGGCTCTATTACTAAGCCACATCATCTCACTGCATGCTTTTCCAAGCGCTACTCTGGAAGGAATGCGAAACCTCTGTTAAGTGCCACGCTTTACTAGTCACGAGCCAAAAGGAATGCGGAACCTCATGCTTTATCGGTCACGAGCCGGAAGGAAAGTAGAATGCGGAACCTCAACATATCTCAACAAGCCAAACGCTTTACTAGGCGCTACTCTAGAAGAAATGCGGAGCCTCTATTAAGCACCACGCTTTATCAGTCACAAGACGGAAGGAAATGGATCCTTATTCCAATATCACCATCCGTCATTTCATCTCGTTAATTATTATTACAATTCCGACAAAGCCAACAACACAATTCATTATTTCCAACACATGTTAATATAACAACACATCCACCATAAGCATAAATGTTATCTTTTAGAAACAATCACAATCCTTGTGTTCCATTTCTCTCATTACTTCTCCACATTATCATCAATTTTAAGATTCAATTGTACAACACAATTATTTTCATACACTCCTTAAGTTTTATTAATTAAATTTCCAGATTTCAATTTTCCAAACACAACCTTCATATCCTAATATTATGCTAGCAACAATTTAGTCTCCTTTTCGAGTACTAATTTATTCTAATCATACTCTCAATTTCATGAAATTAAAGTCAATTTAGGCATCTCTCATATTTAAAAAAAAAAATTCATAATTAGGGTTAAACCATATTTTAGGGCTTTTAACCTTAAGGTACAAATTCTACTCAACACTTTCATCATCCTTCTCAATTTCACACTTAATCACCATAAATTGAAAACCCCAACTTCCTTTACTCGTGTTTATAAAAATCTCCTTAAAATGAGGTTTTATGCAATAGAAATTTACCACCCATCTATCTATAAGAAAATATTGAAGAGAAGTAAAGAAAATTCCTACCTTAAGCAAGAAGAGGAAGAACACAAAATTTTCACTTCAATGAAAACGCGATCCGCTTGAATGGATACAAAGCCCTCGGCGTACTCTTCGTTTTTATATGAGGAACATGGGGTAAAAAATGAAAGAAAAGAGATGAAACCCAAGCTTGAAAGCTTGACACCCACAACAATGGTGGAATGAGAAAGAAGAGAGAGAAGGAGCAAGAGAGAATAAGAAAGAATGGACCGAAAGTGAGTTTTAAATATATTGTAGAAGTTCAAACCGGATAAGACAGATCGCTAGAGTGAACACTCCTATGCTCGAGCGAACATCAACAATTCTCAGAATCTCACTCTGACCTGCAAAAGTACTGGGAGCTTTGCATGACCGCTTGAGCGATTATTCCATTGCTCGAGCGATAAGAAGAAAAAAAAAAATCTGGAGTGCTACAATCTCCCCACCTTAAGAAATTTCGTCCCCGAAATTAGGGAAGAACTAAAATGAAAGGCAAACCAATACAGACGAAATCAAAATCCTTAACTTAACACACTTGGGATATATTCCCAAAATAAGGTAAGAGTCGAAACAAAAGCTACTCAAATCTAGGGGGTAAGACATCACCACCAACCAAAAGCTAAACTCATACTCGAGATAAGTTCCCAAATTCTGGTTTAGTATCTCGGTGTCCCAAAGACTCCCGAACAAGAAGAATCACAGGGAAGAGCTTACAAATGCTCTTTCAACCTACATACCCATTGAGGTCCAAAAGACAAGGGACAACATCAACCACTTATACCCCAAAGGACAACAACAACAACTCCCCAACCGACAACAATGCACACAACAACCACTAAATGACCAAAACCCAAATTTCAAAGGGAAAGGAAACCGCCACAAAACCAAAAACCCGGCTGACACTGGCAAAAACAAATGATACACTACAATGCACGACCCAATAGAAGAATCCCAAAGAACATCACATTTAGCAACATTATCAATCCTTTATACAACCTAGCATTTAAAGGTAAAATAGTGAAAATCGTTCATGTGTATATGTGGTTTTATTTCTCAAAAAGTATTCCAACTTATACCGTTTACCATCAAAACACATTGCAATCCATAAATGTTCATAAATATTTGTCTGAAATGGATAGTGTTGCTTAGAATACTAAACCAATTATATCTTCATTCCTCGTTCATATTTAGTTTTCACTCGATCAACAAGCTACTCATTAGCACAACTTAGATTGAATCTTTAGCGTTCAGTTTAACCATGCCATTCCAGGAAACAATAGAAGGAAAAGAAATTTTCATTTTCTAAATTATTCTATACATTTACCCGATGAATTCCATCCATCACCCAATAATCTCCATCACCTATCTGGTGACATCATAACACATTTACTTTATGTATTTGTAATAACAACAAATGGAAACAATCACAGTGCATCTGAGGAGTACTACATCACATGCAACTTCCTAAAAATTGGAAGTTCCTAACCATTACAGACATCAACACGGATAATATAGCGATCCTGATTTTTCCTCTTTTTATTTATTGTATTCCGGACTCAGTTCCATGGATGTGTTGTTGTCTCATTCTCGTTTTTATCCTTTACTCTTTGTATTTGAGTCTTGGGTTGTGTTGGGCAGGTTTGAAAAAGGTTGGTTGTGCTTTGAAACCAAAAGTTGATGCCCAGAATTTGGCCTTCACGCTCGAGTGGGGCTTTTGATGCTCGAGCGGGCCCTTTGTTGTTGCTTCTACGCTCGAGCGGGCGTTTTGACGTTGGAGCGTGATTTTCCATCTCCCAGTACTTTTTATGCAGGTCTTCAGACGCTCAAGCGGGAGTTTTGACGCTCGAACGTGACCCTTTGATTCTGTTCCTCCGTTCGAGCGGGGAGTTTGACGCTCGAGCGGGGACCATGGTCTGCAAAACTTCTGGAAGTGTGTAATCGACGCTCGAGCGGCGCTTTTCACACTCGAGCATGAGTCTGTGTCTAACGCTCGAGCGGGGGTTTCCACGCTCGAGCGAGGCGACGTTTATATTAGTCCGAGTTTTGACATTTTGGATCACTTTTCAACATCCTTTCTCTCTCTTACTTTTCGAAAATCACCATTTGAGAGCACCTCACTCTAAAACCTTGACTTCTCTCTAGGATTTGATCTAGTTAGAGTGATCTCCTACCCTTGAGCCTTTACAAAAAGTGTTGGTCTTGGTGAGGGCTATCTTTTGATCCGAAAATCTTGGGTTTTGGAGCATCTCGAAATTCTTCATCTTCTCCATTGGATCTCATCTCTTGAGGTAGGGATAACTACTCATTCTTATGTGCTTTAACATAGATGTTGAGCTATTTGTATAGATGGTTTGATTTGGAGAAGTTAGGGTTTGAGATGTGTTATATTGAAAAGAGGGATTTTGTCTTTTTGACTCATATATGTATATTTTGGGTCTTAAAAAGAGGTTATTGATGTTGTTAACAATATTTGAGCCTTTGGGTCAATATTTAGAAAAAGGAAAAAAATGCCATGTTTGGGTATATTTGGGTCATTAGTGTAATTAATGACATTTATTATGGAATTATGAAATTGAGGTGGAAATAATGAAATTGGCTCATAATGAGATAGAATGGTGGAGTTGGATTTATTAATCGCTCACTTTGAAAATATTGAGATTATATACCTGTTGAGGCATTTATTATTTGTTTAGAAATAACTGCTTTGGCTATCGGTGGAGGATAGTCTTGATTGTTGTAGACAATGCATGATGATTAGGTGAACTAAAACTAATCAATTGAATGTGTCATCGAATATGACGGTTGGAATAATACATCAAATTTATATGTTAATTGATTATGTATATGATATATGTTTATATACATTGTATTGTGTGGGAGGAGATAGGGGATGTACTCCACGGTTTAGGGGAAGATAGGGGATGGACTCTTAAACTGGATATTGTTTGGGAAGAGATAGGGGATGGACTCCATTGATACAGCAAATATGTGTATCTATTAAATTATTGATGTAGCGAATCTGTGCATCATTTGTGAAGTATGAAAGTGTTTAATGTGTTATTGATACAGCAAATCTGTGTATCTTTTGTGAATTATGGAAGTGTTTTGATATGAGTTATTATCTCATTTAAATTGTTGAAATGGAAGAGTTATTGATATGAGATGTAATCTCATTTAAAGTATATGGCTAGGTTATGAGCTAGGATTATGAATTGAGAAATCTGATAAGAAATGGAAAATGGAATGAAACATGGACACAATTGTCATGTAATTGAAATGGGTTGTGAATTGAGTCATGTGAGTTAAACATTTATCAAATGCTAATGTTTTAGTTATTGCTCATATTATGTTTAGCAAATCTCTACTGGGCGTTGGCTCACCCTATATGGGACATCATTTTCAGGTACAGGCGGCATGCCACCTCCAAAGACGTAGCTTGAGAGGCTTAGTGGCTGGGATATCTTTTTGTGATTTCCTTTTTGTATTACATGTATATCAAGCCAAGGGCTTATTTTGTGTAGAGTTAGTACTCTTCTTTTGTAACCAAGTGTTGACTTGGAAAGTTGTAAGCCCGTAGGACATTTACTTTTGTTGTCAACATGTAATACTTTTGAACTAAATACTCTGATGAATAGAAATATGTTTAATTCTCTTATGTTTAGTGATGTTGCGGAGGCATGATCTATGGGTTTATTTTGAGGGCGTTACAACTTGGTATCAGAGCGTACCGGGTTTGAATACTTTGGGTACGTGGGAAGTGTTTTGTAACACAATGGGTTTGTCTTGCTTGTTAGAGAGTTATGTGTAATGTTATGTGCTTACGTGATAACATGTTTATGTGATTATTTGGGTATGGGATTTAGTTTCTAGGATGCTGATTGGATCCTTGGGTTTCTATAAGTCTTGTTGGAAAAGCACTTGATCAATGTTGTTTCTAACCGGAACTCTAGTAACGCCTCGGGACTATCATTATCTAGAAATGAAATTCGTAAGTGCTTATGTGATCATGTGCTTACGTGGAGTGAATTACAGTTGTCCATGCATGAGGACGCGAGTGTTATAGCTTCGGCACATTTGTGAATGTGCTAATGTTCTTCGTTACCTTTATTAGGATGTTAGGACGAGGACGAGGACGTGGAGGTAAACGTGGTAGGCGTGGTAGGCAGGAGATGCCTTTACTGGATGATATTCCGGCGTAGCAGGAGGGTGTTGGTCAGGCCAATGTAGCCGAGCCAGTGGGTCAGCAGGCTATGGGTGCCTTAGCCCGCGAGATAGCAGGAGCTATGAGGAAATCCATAGGCATTCTCAGAGCTGAGAATCCAGTTCAGGCCTAGGTTGTTGATGCAGGGCCTTCTTTTATGAAGAGGGAGTTCTTCTGGTCCAATCTGGATGAGTTTGTTGGGGATCCTAAGGAGCCACTTAAGGCTGATGAGTGGTTGGAGTAGATGACTAAGACGTTTGAGATGATTGGCATCGAAGACGGGGCGTTGAAGGTGACCTTAGCATCTTTCTAGCTTAAGGGGGATGCGGGTCAATGGTGGAAGTTCATGAGAGGTCGTGTTGGTGGGACATGGGAGGCTTTTGTAGATGCTTTCCAGGAGAAGTTCCTGTCTCCAACTGTCAGGGAGAAGCTGAGGGACCAGTTTTGTCAGCTCAAGCAATTGAGTTTATCAGTGGCCGAGTTTGAGGCCGCATTTACTAGCTTATCCAGGTTCGCATCTGAGCTTGTGGCGTCTGAGGAACGCCGTTGTATCGAGTTTGAGAGGAAGTTGAGGCATGGCCTCAAGATGAGAATTGGGGGTCCTATGACCCGAGATTACGGGCATCTTGTGGATGCTGCAGCCCATATGGAGATTATGATACAGGAGGAGGAGGAGAGACAGAGGGGCTCCAAGAGGAGTCAGGATGGTCAGGGGGACGGTAGGAGGCAGATGGGTTCTAACCCTCAACAGTCCCAGGGAGCTTTTGTGAGATCGACCTTTCCAGTACCGAGTTCGGGTTCTAGGAGAGGCAATCAGGGAGACATCACCTGTTACAAATGTGGTCAGCTAGGCCACAAGTCTCCAGCTTGCTCGCAGAAGGGCGGAGGGCAGATAGCGGCTCCATCTTCGGCTCGACCTCAGAGCCAGAGTCAGGGCAGAGGCCAGCCGCTTTCTTGTTACCAGTGTGGTCAGGCGGGGCACCTCAAGAGGTTTTTCCCGCAGTTGAGTGGCACTTCTGGTGTATCTGGGCAGAGGCAGAGTTTTCAGCCAGCTTAGTCAGTTCAGGCCTCGAGGGCCAATCATGGGGCTTCATTGTCCCAGTCTGTGCAGCAGTCTTTTGCTCCGAGAGGTGAGCAGGTAGACCAGGGGCCTTCAGGGCGCGTGTATGCTATTACCGCACAGGATCTAGTACCGGCTCCATCTGTTGTGAGAGGTACCTTCTTGTTTTGCAACTCGGTTGCCAATGTGTTGATTGGTACGAGTGTATCTCATTCCTTTATATCTGCTGCATTTGCATCTGTTTTGGGGTTGGAGTTGGCGCAGTTAACATCTCCTACTTGTGTTGTATCGTTTGTTGAGGGCGAATTGATTTTGAAACAGGGGTGTCGGGGCTATGATATAGAGGTCGTTGACCGCCGGCTTCCATTTCCTTTTGTAGTTATGCCTATGTCGAGTTTCGATGTTATCTTGGGTATGAACTGGTTATCGTCATACCGGGCTGTTATTGATTGCTACCGCCAGAGGGTCATAGTATGTACCTTGAACGGGGATTGTTTCCATTTCTTGGGAGATCGGATTGGTAGTGTGTTGCCACTGGTGTATGATCCGCGAGGGCGGAGTGAGCTTAGTAGTCTCCTCGCTAGCTCTGAGAGTAGTGAGTATGATGAGACCCAGACTGTGTTGCCGAGAGTGGTTTGCGAGTACTCGGACGTCTTTCCCGAGGATCTTGTTAGTTTGCCACCTCATCGAGAGATAGAGTTCTCTATTGACTTAGTGCTCGGCACGGCACCAATTTCTATGGCACCTTACCATTTTGCCCCAGCCGAGTTGAGTGAGTTGAAGATTCAACTCCAGGAGTTGCTAGATAAGGGTTTTGTCTGCCCTAGTGTTTCGTCGTGGGGAGCATCGGCCCTCTTTGCTAAAAAGAAAGATGGTGCCCTGAGACTTTGTATTGATTACCGGAAATTAAATCGGGCTGCGGTTAAAAATAAGTATCTTATGCCTCGTATAGATGATCTGTTTGACCAGTTGAAGGGGTCCCGTTGTTTCTCTAAGATAGACTTGAGATCGGGTTACCAACAGTTGAGGGTTAGGGAGGAGGATATTCCGAAGACGGCATTCCGTACGCGGTATGGCTATTACGTGTTTCTGGTGATGCCTTTTGGGCTCACCAATGCACCGGCAGTGTTTATGGATTTGATGAACCGGATATTCTGGGAATTCTTAGATCGTTTTGTGGTCGTTTTCGTAGACGACTTTCTGATTTATTCACCTTCTGAGAAAGAGCACAAGGAACACTTGAGAGCGGTGCTTGAGTTGCTTAGAGCCCATAGGCTGTATGTCAGGTTCGGGAAGTGTGAGTTCTGGCTAAAAGAGGTCAAATTCTTAGGCCATGTGGTTTCTGGGGAAGGGGTGCCTGTTGATACATCCAAGATAGAGGCAGTGCAAGATTGGACACAGCCTAAGAGTGTCTTTGAGATCCGCAGTTTTCTGGGATTAGCTGGGTATTACAGCCGGTTTGTGAAAGATTTCTCTAGGCTAGCTTCGCTGTTGACTAGATTGACGCAGAAAGGGGTTAAGTTTGTATGGAGTGAGACTTGTGAAAAGTCGTTCCAAGAGTTGAAAATTAAATTAACCACCGCTCCGATCTTGATTATTCCGGAGAGAGGTTTGGGTTATGCGGTCTATTGTGACGCCTCACGAGAGGGTTTGGGTTGTGTGTTGATGCAAGAGGGGAAAGTGGTAGCTTATGGCTCACATCAGTTGAAAATACACGAGAGGAATTACCCTACACATGACCTAAAACTAGCAGCTGTGATTTTTGCCTTGAAGATCTGGAGGCACTACCTTTATGGTGAGAGGTTCGAGGTGTTCTCGGACCATAAGAGTTTGAAGTATCTGTTTACACAGAGAGACTTGAATTTGAGGCAGAGGAGGTGGATGGAGTTCATTGAGGACTACGATTTCGAGTTGCACTATCACCCGGGAAAGGCCAATGTTATGGCCGATGCCCTTAGTAGGAAATCCATTAGTGATGTAGCTTGTATAGCCATCCGGGAATGGGAGATGTTGGGTGCACTTGGCGAGTTTGATTTGCTTCTGGGTGAATCCGTTGAGGCTGCGGCCTTGTTTTCTGTTGTTGCACAGCCTACACTTGTGAATCGAGTGTTAGAGGCATAGAGAGGTGACTTTGAGGTAGAATCCCTCCGAGAGAAGATCTCCAGTGGGAAGGCTGAGAAGGGTTTGTCTGTGTATCCCGACTTGAGTGTGAGATACCGAGACCGCTTCTTTGTGCCAAAGTCTTGCCGAGAGGAGGTACTTCGAAAGTTTCACCATTCACGCCTTGTAGTGCATTCGGGAGGCACCAAGATGCATCGTGATTTGGGTCGCCAGTTTTGGTGACGGGGTATGAAGAAGGATGTGGCAATTTTCGTATCGAAGTGCCTTACTTGTCAGCAAGTGAAGGCCGAGCATCAGAGGCCAGCGGGTTTGTTGCAACCCTTGCCTATTGCCGAGTGAAAGTGGGAGCATGTCACTATGGACTTCGTTGTAGGTCTTCCGAGGACATAGCGGGTAGTGATGCTATTTGGGTGGTTGTAGACCGGTTGACTAAGACAGCGCACTTTATCCCTATGCGCGTGAGAGATTCGGTAGATCATCTTGTCGACTTGTATATTCGGGACATAGTGAGGTTGCATGGGGTCCCAGTGTCAATCGTCTCTGATAGAGATCCATGTTTTACTACTAGGTTGTGGAAGAGTTTCCAGAGTGCCTTAGGCACTAAGTTGATCTTTAGCACGGTGTATCATCCTCAGACTGACGGGTAGTCCGAGCGTACTATTCAGATCCTTGAGGATATGCTTCGAGGTTGTGTTCTTGACTTTAGTGGGTCGTGGGAGAGGCACTTGCCCTTGGTGGAGTTTGCCTACAACAACAGTTTTCAGTCGAGTATCGGTATGGCACCGTTTGAGGCCTTGTATGGCCGACCGTGTAGGTCTCCAGTTTGTTGGGCCGAGGTGGGTGATGCACCTTTGTTGGGCCCGAAGTTGGTGAGAGAAACGATAGAGAAGGTTGAGCTTATCCGTAGGAGGCTTGTTACAGCCCAGAGTCGCCAAAAGAGTTATGCCGACCGTAGGAGGAGGCCTTTGGCATTTGAGACGGGTGATCATGTTTTTCTGAAAATATCACCTAGGTGGGGTTTGATGAGGTTTGGGAAGAGTAAGAAGTTGTCCCCTCGGTTTATTGGTCCATTTGAGATCCTTGAGAGGATTGGCGAGGTTGCTTATCGTTTAGTATTGCCGCCGCAGTTGTCCGGAGTGCATGACGTATTTCATGTTAGTATGCTTCGGAAGTACGAGTCGGATCCATCGCATGTATTGGATTGGACCGACTTAGAGGTTGACGAGGATGTCTCGTATGAGGAGAGGCCGGTTCGGTTCTTGGATAGGCGGGATCAAGTCTTGCGAGGCAAGACCATTCCCTTGGTGAAGGTTTTGTGGAAACATCACAGAGTGGAAGAAGCCACTTGGGAACATGAGTTGGATGTCCGTGAGAAATATCCGGACTTGTTTGTAAATGTTTAACCATGTATTGGGATTTTGTAATATTGATGAACTTTAAGAGCATTAAATATGTGTTGAGTTGTAAAACATCGTATATGTTTTGATTTATGGAAGTATTTTGAAACTTGCCTTGAAAAGGAGGTTTAATGTAACATTGCATATGTTGAATGTATTGTAGAAATTGAGATATATCATGAACATTGAATATGATATGAAATTGTGAATTATGTGTTGAAATTGGTAAATTTCAAGGGAAAGCATGCTAATAATGCATATTGAGTATATATTGTGAAATACCTCTTGAATAGAGATGGGATGATCGGTATTGGGTCAAGTTGTTGAATATTGGGTTGTAATACTGTTGAGAATTGAGAAAAACTTGTTTTTTTGAAAACTTGTACTTAATTTCGGGGACGAAATTCTTTAAGGGGGGAAGGTTATAACGATCCTGGTTTTTCCTCTCTTTATTTGTTGTATTCCAGACTCGATTCCGTGGATGTGTTGTTGTCTCATTCTCATTTCCATCCTTTACTCTTTGTATTTGAGTCTTGGGTTGTGTTGGGCGGGTTTGAAACAGGTTGGTTGTGCTTTAAAACCTAAAGTTGATGCCCAGAATTTGGCATTCACGCTCGAGCGGGGCTTTTGACGCTCAAGCGGGCGTTTTGATGCTCGAGCGTGATTTTTCATCTCCCAGTACTTTTTCTGCAGGTCTTCAGACGCTCGAGCGTGACCCTTTGATTTTGTTCCTCCGCTCGAGCGGGGAGTTTGACGCTCGAGCGGGGACCATGGTCTGCAAAACTTCTGGAAGTATGTAATCGATGCTTGAGCGGCGCTTTTCACGCTCGAGCGTGAGTCTGTGTTTGACGCTCGAGTGGGGGTTTCCACGCTCGAGCGGGGCGACGTTTATATCAGTCCGAGTTTTGACATTTTGGATCACTTTTCAACATCCTTTCTCTCTCTTACTTTTCGAAAATCACCATTTGAGAGCACCTCACTCTAAAACCTTGACTTCTCTCTAGGATTTGATCTAGTTGGAGTGATCTCCTACCCTTGAGCCTTTACAAAAAGTGTTGGTCTTGGTGAGGGCTATCTTTTGATCCGAAAATCTTGGGTTTTGGAGCATCTCGAAATTCTTCATCTTCTCCATTGGATCTCATCTTTTGAGGTAGGGATAACTACTCATTCTTATGTGCTTTAACATAGATGTTGAGCTATTTGTATAGATGGTTTGATTTGGGGAAGTTAGGGTTTGAGATGTGTTCTATTGAAAAGAGGGGTTTTGTCTTTTTGACTCATATATGTATATTTTGAGTCTTAAAAAGCGGTTATTGATGTTGTTAATAATATTTGAGCCTTTGGGTCAATATTTGGTAAAAGGGAAAAAATGCCATGTTTGGGTATATTTGGGTCATTAGTGTAATTAATGACATTTATTATGGAATTATGAAATTTAGGTGGAAATAATGAAATTGGCTCATTATGAGATAGAATGGTGGAGTTGGATTTATTAATCCCTCACTTTGAAAATATTGAGATTATATACCGTTGAGGCATTTATTATTTGTTTAGAAATAACTGCTTTGGACTATCGGTGGAGGATAGTCTTGATTGTTGTAGACAATGCATGATGATTAGGTAAACTAAAACTAATCAATTGAATGTGTCATCGAATATGACGGTTGGAATAATACATCAAATATATGTGTTAATTGATTATGTATATGATATGTGTTTATATACATTGTATTGTATGGGAGGAGATAGGGGATGTACTTCACGGTTTAGGGGAAGATAGGGGATGGACTCTTAAACCGGATATTGTTTGGGAGGGGATAGGGGATGGATTCCATTGATACAGCAAATATGTGTATCTATTGAATTATTGATACAGCGAATCTGTGCATCATTTGTGAAGTATGGAAGTGTTTCATGTGTTATTGATACAACAAATCTGTGTATCTATTGTGAATTATGGAAGTGTTTTGATATGAGTTATTATCTCATTTAAATTGTTGAAATGGAAGAGTTATTGATATGAGATGTAATCTCATTTAAAGTATATGGCCAGGTTCTGAGCCAGGGTTATGAATTTCGAAATCTGATAAGAAATGAAAAATGGAATGAAACATGGACACAATTGTCATGTAATTGAAATGGGTTGTGAATTGATTTATGTAAGTTAAACATTTATCAAATGCTAATGTTTTAGTTATTGCTCATATTATGTTTAGCATATCTCTACTGGGCGTTGGCTCACCCTATATGGGACATCATTTTCAGGTACAGGTGGCATGTAACCTCCAAGGACGTAGCTTGAGAGGCTTAGTGGCTGGGACATCTTTTTGTGATTTCCTTTTTGTATTACATGTATATCAAGCCAAGGGCTTATTTTGTGTAGAGTTAGTACTCTTCTTTTGTAACCAAGTGTTGACTTGGAAAGTTGTAAGCCCGTAGGACATTTACTTTTGTTGTCAACATGTAATACTTTTGGACTAAATACTCTGATGAATAGAAATATGTTTATTTCTCTTATGTTTAGTGATGTTGCGGAGGCATGATCTATGGGTTTATTTTGAGGGCGTTACAGATAATCGATAATACATCTTGGCACAAGTGCGCTTGAACCAATCTAGATTCTAACACATTATCCCAACTCGAGGAATTCCATAATTTCCCACCAATAATATACATATGTAAGCAAGACTCAACGTCCTCAAGTACCACTCGATCGCGCCACTGTTTATTCAAATCAAAGTAATTCCCAAGCTGATTATGTGTCAATCATCTTTGAATAGTACTCATTGAAACCACCAATTTCAAACCAAATCAAAACAAACCCACTAGATTAAACCAATGCTTAAGTCCCATCAAAGGGAGCGACCATAAGGATCAATCTTCTCTATGAGATTTAGACCAACTTACCAATTAACCACTTTCGTAGTTCAAACATCGACATGCTAACCAACCCCAATTGCCTCTACCCGGGGTCTGACACATACCACCATCACAATTGGATCTAAGTTCGATTTTCTAAGTTCAAAATCTCACAATTCATAATCATCTTTGTCACTTATCATTCACACAAGGCACAAAACACAAACAAGACAAGTTTCACCCCCAACCTAAGGAGTTTCCTACGTATAGTACACTTAACACTCACAAAACCCTTCCAAGACATCTCCCAAACGTTCCACCCTTCTCACATCTAAACCATTCTAAAGTGACTATTTGTCACCAAACCCTAATACCAACCAATAGGTTAGCTACTCAATAAATCTTTAATGTCGACACTCTAACATCTACAGGTTGCCCTGAACCTTTTACTCCAAGATGGAGCTCCACACACCATTTCCCACACTTATAGAATCTTACCGGATTCCTCAAATACATATATATATATATATATATATAGCACTAGCACTGTTTCTAATAATCTCATCACTCTTATGCCGATAAGGCAACGCCCTTCCCCTTTTGCATGAAACAAGACCTAGAAGGTCAATGGCTCTCCACCTATTTAGAACTACATAAACAATCGTCGTCCACACTATACCAATTACCCAAAAACAGAACCCATACTTCCTCCCAAGAACCACTTCTAGCATCTAACTATTAAATTCCCTTCATACTCGTGGACCCTATACACGCTTTGACCATTGAATACCATAAACCCCTTTTTTACCCACACACAACTATTAGCTTATAACAGCATTACACCAACATTGCTCTCATCATAGTGAAACACAATTCTCACACCTCTTCCAAGTCATCTCCACTATACCCCTTTTTTAATCATATAATCCTCACTTTTCACATACACTTTAAAGTCAATTCCAGGTTCATAAGTTAACACATACTTCATTCAGGGAATAGAAACAGTCACCCAAAAAAATATTAAGATTACAGTTTCGAGGTTTAATTACATTACCACGCTGTTGGGTTCCCAAAGCATACATACATATACATACACAACATCTGTAGGTACAAAGCCCTACATATAAGGGAAATTACACGGTAACAAAGCACAAAAACCTCCACCAAGGCACCACATCACTATCGTCCTTGCCAAGACTACTAAGACAAACCCTGCCCATGCAAGGGGCAACGGCACCTAACATGGCCCATTTGTCTACACTTGGAGCAAAAGGGTGGTCCTCTACTCTGGGGATGACTCGAGGAAATCTAAGTCTGGCTAGATTGTCCAACAAATGAACCTGACAAGGTAAAACTAGATTAAGGCTATGACTGGGATGGTGATCAAGATTTAGCCCTCTTTTGCCTCCTACTAGGTCTCATGTGTTCTTAAACCAAAGAACTCGCCAATATAGCCCTTTCACCTTCACACACACCAGCCTCAAGAGTGATGGCTTCCACGTGAGCCGCCATTTCTACTAGTGTGTGATAGTCCCTATGTATGCACTCCACTACCTTCCATCGCATATCATCGCATAATCTTTCCTCGAACTCAATACAATGACGCTCCTCAGTTGCTACCAACTCTGGAGCGAATCTAGACAAACTGGTGAACTTCGCCTCAAACTGTGCCAAAGGTGTAGTACCTTGGTGCAACTCCATGAATTGTTTCCTTAATCTTTCCCAAGTGGAAGAAGGAAGGTACTTGGCCTAAAAGGCCTCAGTGAATACAGCCTAGGCAGTACCTATGGTAGGGCTTGCATACTTCCACCAATACCCACCATCTCCCTTCAGTAGAAAACTAGCTAATGCCACTCTTAATTCCTCATCTGTGACTCTGAGCATATCAAGAGTCTTAGTGACCTACTCTAACCAGCTTTCTGCATTTAACGGTTCTGACCCTCTTGTGAACTCCGGTGGGTTAAAATAAAAGAACTCCATAGTGGTCTTAAAGGCATGAGACTCGTCTCCCTCATTATGAGTTAAAGCCTCCGTCATAGCTCTCATTATCTTGCGTGCAACCTCCTCGCCTACAACTGGTTCTGCAGGTGCAGGTACTACCGGAATTGTTGTGCCCCTACCGACATTCCTAGTCTGAACACAACCTCTACTAGCTTGTCTTGACATCCTATCAATAAAAACATCAAACATGTATCAATTGAATTCTAGCCCTTTCCTGAGACACTTACTCTTTTTTATCAAGACATGAAACCAAATTCACATATAATCATACAACACAAACAACTTTGAACATTAAGCCACATAATTGAGTCAAGTCTACAAGAATGACCACTTGTTTCAGAACTTTCAAGGAACTCCCACTGGAAACCACGCAAATCAAACACATTTCCAATGAGATCTTAAAGCATGTTAGCCGGCTACAAGCACTATCCCTGAAACTTAACTCATGCTCACACAATGTAGCACATAATTTCCTATGTCTAATGCTTCCTATATGCAAACGTCCTCACCAAGCATAAGTCAGCCAATTGTGGTAAAAAATCACTTACCACGAGCTCAAGGTTTTCAACTCTGGTAGCTCTGATACCTAGTTGTCACGCCCTAAATTTTATTTCTCGGAAACATTACCAAAACCTTTAATTCAAGACCATTTGCTCAATACATATTTAAATACAAATAACCATTACACTTGAGTAATGGAAATATTGTTCTGTCTCAAATAAATACAACAATAAAACATGGCCAGATTTACATTTAAATACACATAATAAATTGTTACATGAGAAAACACTCATAAATTCCACATCACAATAAACATCTCTCATTTTCACTTTGTCACAAAAGGGAAATAAACTCCTCAAATCTTCAAACCGGTGTTCCTGACTTCGTTACTGAAAATGGTTACAATAAATGGGATGAACACGAAGTCCAATAGGAATTTTCAAAGATTCTCGACAATAATATCTCTAGATACATGTGTGATCATGACGTGTCAGCATAAATTTCATCTTCTTCAAGCCTTCAATTGCTTCAATTCTCACTCAAAATTAGGGTTTGAGTTTTCTACTCAATCGTAAGTCGCAATCAAACCCATAATATAACATTTCAAAGGTCTCGAAATAAGGATTCCAAATATATAATTTTCATAACATGAAAATGAAGCATGTCAAAATAGCATGCTGTTAAAGTTACAAAAATCAAACATAAATCTCAATTTTTCTTAAAATCCGGTCGTCCAATTTTTGTAAACCTTTGCAGATATGCTCTATATTATATGGATGAATGCTAAAGAATGATACGTATATAGGTAATGTGCTCTTTTCATACTTAAATATAATACATGTAGGTAATACCTTTCTCATAAAGAATTCCATGACAACTTTTCAAGAAAACTCTTTCTTTTATTTCCATATCATTCTAGTATAGTTTTCAAAAAGAACTCTTCTCGAGAATCCCTTATTAATGGTACCTAGAGGTTTAAGTATAAAAACTATTCATTCTACTAAAGTCCATAACAACCCATCACCCCAATATAGTCCACACAAAAGGATTCAACTCAACTCCATCTGTTCAACTTTACACAATTAAAATATTCATTTCCAATTATCACAATCACATGTATAGACCTCATTATAATCATTTCACAAAAATCCAGATAGAAATCGGCTCCATTACCAGGCCACATCATCTCACCATGCACTTTTTCAAGTGCTACTTTGGAAGGAATGTAGAACCTTTATTATGCGCAGGCTTTATCGATCACGAGTTGGAAAGGAATGTGGAACCACACGCTTTACTAGTTACGAGCTGGAAGGACAGCGGAACGCGAAACCTCATATCTCAATAGGCCATGCGCTTTACTGGGCACTACTCCAGAATGAAGGCGGAACCTCTATTAAGCGCCACGCTTTACCGGTCATAAGCCGAAAGAAAACTGACCCTTATTCCATATCACTATTCCATCATGTCATCCCGTTAATTATTATTTCAATTCCGACAAGGCTATCAACACAATTCATTATTTCCATCACATATTAATCTAACAACACATCTGCCATAAACATAAATGTTATCTTTGAGAAACAATCACAATCCTTGTATTCCATTTCTCTCATTACTTCTCCACATTAACATCAATTTTAATAGTCAATTATACAACACAATTATTTGCATACACTCCTCAAGTTTTATTAATTAAATTTTCATAATTCAATTCCCCAAACACAACCTTCATATCCTAATATTATGCTAGCAACAATTTAGTCTCCTTTACAAGCACTAATTTATTTTAATCATACTCTCAATTTCATGAAATTAAAGTCAATTTAGGCATCTCTCATATTTAAAGAAAATCCATAACTACGGTTAAACCAAATTTTAGGGCTTTTAACCTTAAGGGTCAAATTCACATTTTAACTATTCAACACTTTCATCATCCTTCTCAATTTCACACTTAATCACCATAAATTGAAAACCCTAACTTCCTTTACATGTGTTTATAAAAATCTCCTCAAAATGAGGTTGTATGCAATAGAAATTTACTACCCATCTATATATAAGAAAATATTGAAGAGAAGTAAAGAAAATCCCTACCTTAAGCAAGAAGAGGAAGAACTTGAAATTTCCACTTAAACGAAAACGCGATCCGCTTGGATGAATAGAAAGCCCTCGGTGTGCTCTTTGTTTTTATATAAGGAACATGAGGTAGAACATGAAAGAAAAGAGATGAAACCCAAGCTTGAAAGCTTGAAACCCATAACGATGGTGGAAAGGAGGAACAAGAGAGAGAAGGAGCAAGAGAGAGATAAGAAAGAGTGGGCCAAAAGTGACTTTTAAATATGCCGAATTCGGAGACTTCGCTCGAGCAAACATGATGAACTCCCAGAAGTTCAAACTAGATAAGACAGACCGCTCGAGCGAACATTCCTGCGCTCGAGCGAACATCAACAACTCTCAGAATCTCACTCAGCCCTACAAAAGTAATAGGAGCCTCGCAGATCGCTCGAGCAATAAGAAGGGGAAAAAAAAATGGAGTACTACATAGGTCACAACCAAATAATGAATTTTGATTGTTGAGCTATTTTAAATTAAGATAAAATTCATTTTATCCTATTGTTGTTTGAGTTTAGAGCATTTTACTACTTATAATTTAAATATAGTTAGAAAACTGTCATATAGTTTTGGATCGAAGTGCAATCGTTCATACCATCAATTACAAATATGAAATTACTATAATATCCTTAAACTCTACACCTTTTTTTGTTATTTTTTCTCTCTTATCTCTCATACACATAATTTATAATGTCTAACATCAACGCAATTAAATCAAAATTAGTAATAAA
Source organism: Camellia sinensis (assembly GCF_055761805.1). NCBI lineage: Eukaryota > Viridiplantae > Streptophyta > Magnoliopsida > Ericales > Theaceae > Camellia > Camellia sinensis. The sequence continues at coordinate 104,515,471 of NC_138965.1, forward strand.
TTCTCAATTATTATTGTAATTCTTTACTTTTTATTCTAATTTTAATTTAATTATATTCTAGATAACAATTAATTCTAAATATTCAATTATTTATTCTAATTCTTAAATTTTTAATCTAATTTTAATTTAATTATATTTTAAATTACAATTAATCCTAAATTTTTAATTATTTATTGTAATTCTCAATATGCTAATCTAATTATATTTCATATCAATTCTTAATTATAATTTATTTTATATTTAGATCAATCCTTAATTATATTTTAATTTATTTTTATTTCTATTAACATTTTAATCTAATTTTATGTTTAGAGAAAATGGAAGTAACATTGTCTTTTTGTCGCATTAATTTTATTTAATTTTTTTAAAAAACCAAACACACTCTAAAAAATGATATATGTTGGATAAAAAAAACTAAATGTAGCACTTTAGTCTAAAAATACACAGCACGTTTTGGCTATATCTGAACCAAGGTAAAGCGCTCTAACTCCAAATCATGAGGAGGTAACGAACATTTCAAATTAATTAAACAATCAATTCGAAAAATCATTTTGAAGTCAAAATGATGTCTTTGAACATGGCCATTTTTGGACTTCTATACTTCCATTGTGGCCCACTTGAAGCTTTCTCCGATTTTGGCTTGACTAGGCTCAAGGCCCGGCCCAGCCTAGCCTGAGACCCTCAGACCCTAGCCTTGGCCTAGCATTTCTAAGCTTGGGCCTGCCCAAGGACCAACCTACATTTGCTCAACGGTTCCTCCATAGTCTGCTCTACCCCTCCTAACGATTCTCTCACAAACTCAAATGATCAAATTTTTTACCCTTTTCAAATTATTATTTTTTTTCCCTGTAGTTTTAGAATTCTATAAATATCCCCCATTTTATTTTCTTTCACTCTCATCTCTCAACTCTCAACTTTCTTAACTTTTAAGACTCATTCCTAAGTGGCAATTGCAAGTGTGCAAGAAAAAGTTTTTACTACATGAAGTTAATTCTTGTATCACATTCACCATTCGGTAACATAAATTATTTTAATTGATAATTATTACTTACTTGTTTTTTTTAATTAATTGTTAATTAATTATTAGTTACTTGTTTTAATTAAGGGTGCAACTCGGGCGAGCTCGGGTGGGTTGAGATGTTATCCAAGCCCAACTCAAGCCCAAATTGTAACCCGAGGTTATCTGTCCAAGCTTGACCCGAGATAAACCCGAATTGCACATAAATTTCAAAAAAAATTTCTTCTTTTTAGTGCAGATAAGTTAATTAATTTGTTAATATTAGATTATTTACAATTTTTCTTTTTACAAAATCATTAATACCATTGAAATAAATCATTTATATAATGTAAAAGGGAAGCCATTGTGATGGTCTTTACAATTTGTAAGTGAGAAAAAATAAATAAGTAAAATTTTGTATTGTGTTACCTGTATATATAATATATATTCAATATAATATAACGATCTAAATTACTTTAATATCATCTAATGGATAATAATTTATATGTATATTCAATATTTTTATATATTTATATATAATTCAGGTTTCGAGTTGCTTGTGTTGTTTGATATCTTTACTCAAGCCCACCCAAATTTAATTCGGGCTTCTATATTTTTTACAAAGCCTGTACCGAATTTAAAAATATTTTTCCCTAGCCCTAAAAAATTTTGAGCTAGGCTCGGGTTGCTCGAGTTGAGCCCGCCCAAGTTGCATCCCTAGTTTTAATTGATAATTATTAGTTATTCATTTTTAATTAATTTAGTTTAGTTAATTGTTAATATGGATCATACTAATGTTAATGTAAATGTCAATAATTTTATCACTATTGATCAACATAAATCAATTGATTGTTCTATCCAAACCCCAGCTCTTGTTGTTGCATCATCATTATCATCTAAATGATCTCTTATTTGGGAGTATTTTGATTGTAACGCCCCAAAAATCAATGATATTTGATACGCATTATAACTCTCGAACATACATGAGAAAGCTTACCAATCTCAATTATTTAATATTGAAAACATTTCCGGAACTATCATTCATTCATTTATCTCCTTTAAATATTACAAAACGACGTGGCATGCTCTAATACATTCATCAATCCCAAATTATGAATCTATTGGATGTGACAAATATATAGAAATAAAAGGGAATAAAGTTAAGTTCATACCCTAATGGCTACAAATTTTAAAGACATCGCTTGGATACAACAAAAGTGAATCTTAGCCTAATACAGGAAAAGCCCTAAGCTTGTACAAAACATATTTATAAAACAAAAATGAGCATCCGGCTCCAATGTCCTCCCAAGCTATCCCCTTGGTGGTGGCGTACCATCAGCACCTGAAAGTTGGTTTCCACATAGGGTGAGCTAAAGCTCAGTAGAGATGAGTTTAATGATCTGTATGATGCTTAACAAAGTCATATGGTGAATGCATATAAAATGCCATTGCAAAAACATGCGCTTTCCCTTTTTAAACAATGCAATACCAAGTCATTTTACCGATACTAACCGGAAGGATCAACACCTAACCACACGGGGTTTCTAGAATTTCACTAATGACAAAAAGACCAACATAATAACTATAACCACACCCCTTAATCAGATTCACCAAGGTATTCACATCTTTTTCTCAAAACAATGGTTTTCAATGCATGAGTATAAAACCAGTGTTCAAATTTAATGCATGAGCGAATGGGTTCCAGTTGATCTAGCTTACATGCAATTTCTACAACAAGCAACGCTATCCTCCATCAATAGCCAAAACAAATATCTCTACTAAAAATATAGATTTCTAGAGACAACTATAATTCCATAATCTCACATTTCCATAATTCAACATAGGAGTAACAATCACATGTTCAATCTCCTCTTTTCCAACTCCCCTAAGGATCATAACATTCTTCCAAATTTCATAAAGTTTTTCCTCTTTTTGTTTGAATCAAGATTCACTAAGAATTTCCATTTTTGCCAAAAATAGCACATGATTCTCAATTGAAGACAATTCCTTCAATTCCAATATTACTATTATTGTTAATAACCCAATATCATTTTTCAAGAAAACACCCCAAAAACTACTCTTTTACGAATCAATTTAAGCACAAATCAAACCCAAAGTTTTACAAAAAAAGTTTGGTTTAATCAACTAACACATAACGAGGGTAAATAACATGCAAACCAGTAAAGAAATCCTTACCTCAAAAACAAGAAGAAGGGACGAACAATACCCAAACTAATGAAGACAACTCAAACTTTTTTAGATTAAAATGCTCTTCTCCTTGAGCTTTACCTTTAATTCCAAGGCACTAGAGTGAAGAAATTCACTGTCACGACCCCAAACCGCCCCTAGTAGTTTGGTGCCGTGATGGCCAGTAATCCGTAATTACCGAAGGCCAACTTTTCAAAACTCAACACAATCAGAGTATGGATATAGGGGGCTCACAAATGCGGAAGCAATAAATCAAACACAAGTGGTCTATAAGAGCTGTGCGTAGATCAAAGCAATGCCAAACATTCCAATTAACTTTACAACTTAAATACAACAAGGTAAAATACATGTTACATCTTGATCAAAAGGCTTCTTGAGCCGACATATACAAAATACAGCTAATATAAGTCAAGAAGCATGATTTTCAAGATCTGCCGACGTGCAAAACAGGGCATCGCCGACGTAAATACAAAAGTAAGGCCGACATATACACGAATCCAAAACAAGCATCCAAAACGAACTAGGCGTCGCCGCCGTCCTGCTCATCACCTACATATATATAGAGGGGTGAGTACAAAACTCAGTGAATGGTACTAAAAATAAAGGTTTGCATGAATAAAGCCGGAGTCCTTCAAAACGAAACACATCAAAACTTTAACAAGACAGAGGATGAACCGTATTCATCAATCAAATATTACAAGTATCCAAAGATGTTTACTGACATAGGCAAAACAAGGGATGAACCGTATTCACCATTCAAGTATCATAACATCGGCAAAGCAAGAGATGAACCGTATTCATCATTCAAGTATCATAACATCGGCGAAGCAAGGGATGAACCGTATTCATCATTCAAGTATCATAACATCGGCGAAGCAAGGGATGAACCGTATTCATCATTCAAGTATCATAACATCGGCGAAGCAAGGGATGAACCGTATTCATCATTCAAGTATCATAACGTCGGCGAAGAAAGGGATGAACCGTATTCATCATTCAAGTATCATAACATCGGCGAAGCAAGGGATGAACCGTATTCATCATTCAAGTATCATAACATCGGCGAAGCAAGGGATGAACCGTATTCATCATTCAAGTATCATAACATCGGCGAAGCAAGGGATGAACCGTATTCATCATTCAAGTATCATAACATCGGCGAAGCAAGGGATGAACCGTATTCATCATTCAAGTATCATAAGGCTGTACGATCCGTAATCGTTTGGTCAAAAGTATTGCGAAAGTTTAGAGTCCTCCAATACAAGGGACTTGTGCACTAGGTACCGCGAAAGTTTAGAGTCCTCCAGCACAAGGGACTTGTGTTACTTAGGCCCGTAGCCCGATTTAACAAGGACCGTATCCTTTTATACTTAGTACTGCGAAAGTTTAGAGTCCTCCAGCACAAGGGACTTGTGTTACTTAGGCCCGTAGCCCGATTTAACAAGGACCGTATCCTTTTATACTTAGTACTGCGAAAGTTTAGAGTCCTCCAGCACAAGGGACTTTCCGGGGTTAACAATCAAACAAGGCCATTTATTCATGCTTAGCAAATACCACGTCAAAACAAACAAAACAAGATTTATCAAAAGCAAGTGTAACATAGCTTTATTAGAAATACCACTCACCTAGTTCTTCAGGTGTAGACTCAAGCAAATATCAAGGACCTACAATCACATGGCAAGTCACATTCTCAAAGCAAGCTCTATATATATACATGCAAATGATCTCGGCATTCTTGCCAGATCCAAGTCAAAGACGAAACAAAACAAACTGGGAGCTTAAACACTGCTCCCGTTCCTCGAAAACACACTGGGTACAGTCCAGGGCTAAGCCGAGGTCCCGCTAAACAAGGTCAGGAAAAATCTGGGTTTTCCTTTGAAGAATATGAAGAACATGATCATTGAAAGATGGATGCAAGCTCACAACTTGTTATAAAAATCTGAGTTTTCATGCCAAGAGTTCAAAATATATGGACCTGGGTACCCATCAAAGAAAGGCATGCAAGAACAAACACAAAACATGATTTTCGTTCCAAACTTCTCGATCAAAAAGAGACTCTTTTTTTTTTTTCCAAGAACACATGGTAAACCGTTTTCTCTTTCCAAAACCAACTTCAAAACGATGCATGACATGCAACACAAATCCGATCATGCAATGCAGCTAGATATTTAGCAAGAACAACCAAAGGAGATCAAGATTCTAACCTCAAAACTCGGATCCAACGGTTCAAACCACAAAGATCAAGCTTGGAAGACTACTCTCACTCAAGAACTCTTCTTCCTCCCTTTCTAGAGCTTCTCTCTCTAAAACAAAGATTTGAGACAAGAAATGATTTGTTTCAAGGTCTGTCGGCTGCCTTAACAAACAGCTCGGACACGTGGCATAATCGGGTTGGTTCAGCTCCAAAAAGGTGATTGATAGACAAGACAAGTCTCTGACAAATCGTATGCAGCAAGCTCGGGTAAGACACATCGGCAACAAGATGACATCGGCTCAAAACAAGGATCCAGCAACAGGATAACAAGGACATCGGCTAGGGAGGACGACACTTGACTAAGCTGTGCCACACCTTGGCCGGGGTGTGCCACATCTCGGCCTAGGCCATACCTGCCTGCGGACAAGGTTCAAGTGCAAAGCATCTCGGCAAAGAATGCCCGAGGTGAAGATGGGGTTGAACAAGATCTCAAGATAGTTCTAAGTACAAGGGTCAAAGGCGGACTAAGCTCAAGATGACCTCGGCTACGCACACACATACACTAAGCAAGGAACAAAATCATGCAAGCAACTTTAAGCAAATCAAGGCAACCAATCCTTCCAATTAACATAATAAAGCAAGACCATGCAAGAATGTATGCAAGTATGGCAAGAGTAAGGTGAGGGTTGTTACATTCACGGACTGTAGTAGCTCAAAAGATTTACGGAAGAAATCTAGAAAGAGATGAGAGCTTTTGAGTTTTAGATATTTGAAGAAAGAGAGAGAGAGAGAGAGAGAGAGAGAGAGAGAGAGAGAGAGAGAGACATTAGAAAATTGAGTAAAAAGAACTTTCCTCACAGTTTTATACATACAAACCGCTCGAGTGAACAAAGCACCACTCGAGCATCAGACACAACACATCGCTCCAGTGACCAAAATTAGGCTTGAGCAAATAAACCAAACTCCTAGAAGATTATCTTTGCAAAATAGACCGCACGAGCAAATAAAGCTCTACTCCTAGAAGTTTAGAATGTAAACTTAGAAACTAGGAGAAAAGAAAGACCGCTTGAGCAATCAACTCACCGCTCAAACAAACCCAAGATCAATTAACCAAAATCTCTCCAGAAAACCCAAAATCCCATCTGTTTTAATATAACTCAAACAAACTTCAAAACTTAACTCAAATGATAACATATGACCAAGATAGATAACAACAACACCACCAGATACAAAACCCAAAACCAAAGAGTATAAAAGGATCGACTCTCAACCTGGACTGTTATATTGATAGAAGAAGTACAACTATAGCTGATGGTAGAATTGAATTGAAAAAAAAATGTAAAATTTGTGCAAAAAGTCCTAGTGATTCATCAGCAAGTAGTACTAGTCATTTAAGAAGCCATTATTAGAAACATGAGAAAAAGTCAACAATAGCCACATATTAGAATTCAAATGCAATTAGAAAGTACACCAGTTAGTAATTTAACTACATTTTCACATGATCTTATACGTACACAAGATATGCTAGTTAATTATATTATTAAATGCGAACAACCTTTTACTATGAGTGAATGTAGTGATTGTGTTGAATTAGTTCAAGGAGCTTATGCACATCAATCTCAAAGCTTTTCAAGAAATACTACTAGAAACAGAGTATTACAAAAATATCAAGAGGTAAAAATTGAATTATTTAATATTTTTAAAGATTTGAATGAAAATTTTTGTTTAACATTTAATATGTGGAAGTCAAAATAAGGTTTAGAATGTCAATGTATACTGCACATTATATAGATAACGATTGAAAATTAAATAAAATATAATAGTTTCATTTAAATGATTAGAACTTCCATATAATGGTCATTTTCTTAAGGTAGCAATTAAGAGTGAGCTATCTGGTTAGGCTAGGCAAAATAAAATATTTATAATTAGTTTAGATAATGAAACACATTATAGTAACACTGTATCTCATCTTAAGTTAACTTTATTATCATTACTTCTTAGTGGTACTTTATTTCATATCCGTTGTTGTGGTTATATTTTAAATTTGTTTGTTAAATAAACTATGAGTCAATATGATAATTCTATAGGAGCAATAAGAAATGCAGTTATTGCAATTAATAATTTTGCAAGACGACTTGATGAGTATAGAAAAATATGTCAACAAGAACAAATGAAACAAAGAAAATTACCTTTACACATAGAAATCAGATGGAATTCAACATACAATATGTTAAATGTAGCTTTTAAACAAAGAAATATTATAGATTAATTTTTTTAATCAATGCCAATTAGAAGAGCCATCCCACCCAAAGAAGATGATTGGACCCACATAAGCCTATATAAAGATTTTTAAATTTTTTTTGGTCAATCCACAAAATTATTTTCATTAATGTATATACCTTCTTTTATATTTGTTTTACATCAACTAACAAAAATAATAGTGGCTTTCACAAACTACTGTTCAGATGAAATATATTATGATGTTGTTGTAATGATAGACAAATTTGATAAATATTTTGATTTACTGCTTTGTATTTTTGGTTTAATTATCGCAATGGATCCAAGGTGTAAAGAACTTGGCTTGCAAATTTTTTTTTACAATTTATTTACGGTAACAAAGATCAATTTGCTTGAGTGTTAAAAAAAAAAAAAGTAAAAGAAAAGAAGAAGATCAATTTGTTTCTATCATTTCAACACTCAAACAAATGTTTGATGAATTTAAGAGTGTCATAGTTGTAAATAGACTACGTGCACACACTATAACAAGTATGTCTCGTGGTGGAGGCCTAGATGTTTGATCACAAATAAAAAAATAGACGAATTTGTCAAAATGCTAACACTTATACTTTTGAATTACAATGGTATTTGGATCGACATTGCATTGATGAAAGTGAATTAGAAGATTTTGATATTTTAGATTGGTGAAAACAACATGAACAAGTTTAGCCTGTGTTTGCATCAATGGTCTGCGATATATTAACAGTTCATGTTTCCACAGTGCCTTTTAAAACAACTTTTAGTGTAGGTGGACAACTATTGAGTGATTACCGTGACAGATTTGCACCTGGAAAGGTTGAAGCACTAATGATAATGGGAGATTATTTGTATGCAATCGAAAGAAGACAAGAAGTTAATGAGAAAGCAAGGATTCAAGCTGATTTGGATGCTATCACAATGGGCGATCCAGATGAATGGTCAAACTTAGATTATTAAGGAATAATTTATCAATTTTACTTTTCAGTATGTAATTTTTGTAATATTTTTATTTTTACTTTGAGATAGAGTGTAATGCAAATAATTGATAGGCTTATAGGTGCCAACCTAGTTGGGATGTACATGGCCTGTGGGTGTTGATTTTTGACTTCACAACCAAACAGGAAACTTAGCTGGAGAGCACGATGCAGAACAGATTATGCCAACACTTGTGCACAAGAAGACAAGAAATACCGCGGTGACTTGTTCACCTGAGGGCACTCTAACGATCAAGTTAGTCAACTTATCTCTCAAAGATATCAAACAAGTAATACAACTCTCAATTAAAGTGAACCTTAGACCCACAGGGGTGCCCTTTTTATATAATGATCAGTGTCCAACTTTCCCTAGAAGTCTCACTTTATAAGATTTTATCCTTTACAGCGATATCACTTATATAAGACTCCGCCTATTTAGATTAGGATCAACTTTCTTTAGAGTCCATCATTACCCAAACAGGTAGTCCTACATTATTTAAGACTCTTGTCCTCTATCCGAATATCTCGAATTCCGACATTACCGCACCATATCTCGGCAATACCCCAACAATCTCATCATCATGGCTAGTCCATGTGGCACCTTGCCCAACACCTCGGTCACGTGGTGTGACCCTAAAAATACGTCCCCACATGACCTATAGGCTATAGTGATGCAATGACTACCAACTATTTGATGAGATGATATAGATTTGTAATATTTCATTTCATTTATAAAAGTTATTATTTTACATTCAATCATTTTATGTCCATCATGTACTTATTAAGTTAATGGGGAAAAAAAAAAAAGGTCCTGGGCTTGAGCCCGACTTAGGCCTAGACCTAGGTTGCGATTTTTAGAAACTGGCCCGACCCGAGTTTTGGCGAGAGCTCGAGTGGGCTTGCGTCGAGCTAGACTGAATTTACACCTCTAGTAGGGGGGATTTTATTTACACTCAAAAAATCATTAAGTACGTCCAACTGCTTAGTACACTCTATTCAATTATTTAGGGTTGTAATTTACTCTTAATATACCCTATATTTTTTCCCAAATTATCCTTCAAAGTACACCTAAATAATAAACAAATTAAAAAACCCAAATTATTTGAAAAACCTTTCTCTTGTTCAGATACAAGGAATACGACACCATTGAAGGCGGCACTGGTGAATGAGAATGTCGAAGGAGAACGAGAGGTGAACTTCGCATTCAAGCTTAAAAATTGAGAACTTTGCGTTCGCATTCGTATTCACATTCACCAAGCTTGAAGCTTGAACTTCATGCTGACCACCGACCACAGACATCCACTGGAGTTTGCTCACGCAATAGAGTTAATTGGGTTCTTTTTGCAAACTTGAAATTGAACGAATGAAAATAGATTCAGAAGTGAAACTTTAGATTGAAAAATTAGGGTTCAAACTTTCAGTGTCGAGCAATATTGTTTGGTTCAAACTTTCAGATCCGAACATGTTGAATTTGTTCAGATCTGAGAGTCCGAACAACAATGACATTAAACAGATTGAATTTGTTTTTACGTAAAAAATAAAATAAAATCAAGAATTATACTTTGATATTTATGTGAATACTTCTTCTTTGATGGGTTGTTTCAAAAAATAGTTTTTATTATCATTCTCATCTATTATTTGATTTTGTTCAAACTTTATTCTATTCGCAAGAATAAGAAATAATAATGTTGATGATAACGGTGAGTTTTGGTGGGAGCATTCGAAATTTTGGAGTGAAGAAGAAGAAGAAGAAGAAGAAGAAGAAGAAGACAAAACAATTGAAATTTAGAAAAGAAGATGATGAATAAGTGATTAGAGTGTACATGAGAAAAGAAATAATATTTTTTTTAAAATTTTAATATGTATTATCTATATTAATAAATTTACATTAGGATATAATAGAAATTAAAATTCTAAAATTTTAATTAGATATACTTAATAATCTTTTAACTAGAAATAGAGTCACCTAGCTAGGCCTGACTTGCTCTATACAATCACACGTACTAATCCAAGACTAGCTTTATTATCAAAATTATATTCCTAGGTCCTCCCTAAAAGAAATCAGATAATCTGGACTGCCGATTAACTAATAATAAAAATAAATAAATAAAGTATATTTTGGTATTACAACTTCAATCATTCTTTCTAAGGTCGCAACGTAATTATAAGGGGGAGTTACAGGCTGGTCCTTTAGACCGAACTTAATTCCTAGGAAGTCCTGATCCAAAATAATTTAGCCCATCTTCCATTTTTACCTCTTACATTCAGTTAAGTGATTTTACCCTAAACCCAAACACATCCTGATCTCTCTCTCTCTCTCTCTCTCTCTCTCTCTCTCTCTCTCTCCTATTTCTATCAGTGGCACACCATTTCCTCATCCTCATCCTCCTCCTTCTCCATTCTCTCCTATTTGTCACTGGCACATCATTTTCTCCTCCTCCTCCTCCTCCATCACCAACCATCATCTCCTTCTCTTTCGTTGCCACCACCATTGCTCCTCCCCCATCATTCATCTGCTAGTTTCAACACCGTAATCCTCCATCATCGACCTATCATCTTCGACATCGTCGTTGCCACCATCTTCCTCCATCACCGGTTTGGGATGCAAAGTGTCCAATCAGTGCATTAAAAGGTGTTGTTGATCTTCTACAGACATGGAACTGATTTGATAAATTTGTTACTTAATTCAGTGATAAATTTGTTACTTAATTTGTGAATGATAAATTTGTTACTTAATTCAGTGATAAATTTGTTATCATGCTCCCTCTCTTTCTCAAATCAAGTCTGCTATTTGTAATTTTTTAACAAATTCATCAGTGATAAATTTATCATTGGTTTATCATTGATTTAAACAAATTTATCACTGGTTTAAACAATACAGAGATCCGAACTCGTCAATGTCGACACACCCATCTCCATTCATGTCGATTTTCTTGATCTCTTTCAAATCCAAGGGTCACAAAGATAGTTCTCATGTTCACTAACACCAACGAATTCATCAATGGCTCTGGAACTCGTCAATGTCGACACACCCTATCTCTATTCATGTCGATTTTCTTGATCTCTCTCAAATCTAACACCATCTCTCTCAAATCCAAGGGCCACAGAGGCAGTTCTCATGTTCACCAACACCAATGAATTCATTAATGGGTCTGGCAGTTCTCATGTTCACCAACACCACTAATTCATCAATGGCTCTGACAGTATAGCAGCAGGGGCAAAATCGGGATAAAAAAATATAACAGGATTTCCTGGTGCATGAGATAGAAACTTAGGACCTAATGGGTAATAGATTCAATTATTGAGACCGGTTGGTAAAAAACCCTAATTATAATGGAGCCTAGAAATTGCTTAGCCCGGCTCTGTGGGCTTAAAATATAATTCGAAGTCCTAAAAGTCCTGGACAGGTTAGGCAACCTTTAGGAATATGTCAACCCTACATGAGATCCATTACTTTCAGAGTAAATTATCAATAAATTTTAATAGTTGGATTTAATTCTTATCAAATCCTATTAAAAAGAAGTTTTAATTAAAACATTCTTAAATATAATTTTTTGTGATGATTTTTGGCATGTCGCTAAAAATAGACAATTATGACTTTTTTTTGTCACAATTTTTATAAATTGTTGCTAAAACTTATAATTGGTGACGTTTTTCTGTGACGTATTTTTTAATCTATTGTTGAAAATTAAAAATTAGTGACCTTTTTTTAAACTGTTGCTAAAACTTATAATTAGTAACATTTTTTGTGACAATTTTTAAACTGTCGCTGAAAAATTAACAATTAGTGACTTTTTTTAATAGGGTTTGATAAAAAAATGCTATTAATTATCATAAGACCTATTGGATAATAAATCAACCTGTTAGGATATACACATAAGTTCCCTTTATTTTTATGTTACGGAAAACTAATGAAAATTTATTTGTATAATATTTTCCTTCTCTCATCCTTTTTTTTTTTTTTCATAATCATTTATACATGATCAATCTTCTAATAGTGCTACATACTCAAAAAAATAATCAGAATTTTATCTAAAATTCAAATATGTGAACAAAATTTATTTTATCTATGACTTACAATAGACCAATTTTAAATTGACATCGTACATTTTATTTTTATGATAGAATTACAAAGTAATTTTTCATGATTCCTAAAATTATTGCCAATCTTTTATGTGGAATCTCCACAAGTTCCATTTTCCCTTGATCTTTAAATAAATAATATTTCACTTAGGTGGTGTTTGATAAAATTAAAAATTGAAATCTGAAATTGAATATTGAATTTTTTAAACTAAAAAGTTGTTTGATAAAAATTTAAGTACTGAACTAAAAATAAGTTTTTTGATATGTATAAGATCAAATTTGAAATTTATTATTTTAAAATTATATATTTAAAATTTTTTTATTGTGCTGGTGGTGGTAATGGTGGTAATGACGGTATGATGGTGATGGTTGTGGTAGTATATGGGTGGTTGTGATGTCCCGAGCATTTGTTTTTCAATAAAAAAAAAAAACAACTTGAGTTTATTGATTCAAAATTTCTATTTCCTTATTAGAGTCCTTGCTGTTTTTTGAACCTTATGAATCATGTGTTTCGACCTATTCTTTTTATGATAATTCATTTCCGTCTTAAAGTGTTTTCTAAGACGTCGACTTAGGTCTTTGGTTGTTGGATCGAGTCCAGGAACGATGAGAATGCTCTAAGGTTGATGTTAGCCTCACTTGGGAATTGAGTCTACTCGAGCGGTCCTTTTATGCTCGAGCAATAAACCCGTCCTTCTAGTTCTTTGTTCTGAAATCTGAAATACTAAGAGTGTAATTTGACCGCTCAAGCAAAGGTTTTTCTGCTTGAGTGGTTTGTTTGCAGAAGAGAGAGATTTTGGAAGTTTGAATTCACCACTCGAGCTTAGGATCCATCACTCGAGTGGTCTGTCTGGAGTCAAATTTGTAAAGTGTGTCCAATCACTTAAAAACTGAGGCAAATCACCCATCTTCTTCACTTTTCATTTCACTCACTCTCTCTCTCTACACTTCACCCTACTCTCTTTTCTCCCATCTCTCTCTAGAAAACACCCACCAACCTTCTTAAATTCTTGATCTCTCCAAATCCATTGGAGATTTGACCTTAATTCCTTCATCATTTTTGGAGAGCTCATCAAGGGCTACAACGTGTACCGTGGAGATCGAATTTCAATACCATTGATTTTGGAGATTTTCTCTTCTTTTCTTCTCCAAGACTGAGGTAGGGAGTTTCTTAGAGTTATATATATGATTTTGGCATGTCTTGGTCTATTTTGATATGATTATTGTGTTGGAGGTTTAGGATTTGAGGCGTTGAGTTTTAAGAATGTTGAAAAAATGATTTTCTTTTGATATTACTCAAATTGATTTGTTTCATGAACTTATGAGATTCTTGGAGGTCCATTGAGGAAAAACATCTTTTGAAAATGAGAGAAATTATCTTTGTGATCAAACCCTAGATTTTTGGAAATTTGAAAAAATTGGATTTTATGAAAGACTTATGCAAATGTTGGGATTTTCTTTGAGAAAATGATGAACCTTCTCATATTGTTATGTTGTTGAGATATCCATGAGATAGATGAGTTTTTTTGTTGAGAAATTGATATGGATAGCATGATTAATATATGCTTAGACCATGAAAAATTGATATCGATTGTGAATATGAAAATGTTCCATATGTCACATGTATGTGGATGTTGGTTATTATTTGAAACATTGTGGAAAAATGTTGAGAATTGTGAAAAAAAATGTACAATCGGGTTATATATTTGCATTCGCATTTCATTCACTTGCATAGGTTTTGAATGTTGATTAATACGGATATGTTTTGGAAATTGAGTTATTGTTTTGAGAAATCTTGAAATGTTTTGGGATAAACATGTTTGGTAAGTCCAAATAGGGGGTGAAGATTGGAATTGGTTAAGTTGGCCTAAGTATCTAAGGTGAAAGACCGAAAACACGCACGTAGTAAGTACCACGTGCTTTCTAGTTAAGAGTCAGTAAAGTGGTGATTGGTAGTGCTTGATATGCCTACTTGTAGACACTAGTCTAGGGATTACCTGAGTCGTATTTACCACCCCATATTTTTGTGATTAGAATTCGTTGAGATAAGGAGTTTTTGAAAAGAGCATCACACGTAATTTCTAAATAATAGAACTTGCAATTTCGGAGCCCAGACTGGAGGGGAAGTTGTAGAGTCAATCTCAATAGCTTGATATTTGTCCATACTGCCCGGTCAATATCATGCATCGTTTGTCCGGCTAACACTTGCATGTTGTTTTTAAGGTTGACATCCAAGCTCCGTTTACCCAGTCGATGTCCAAACACCGTTTGGCCAGTTCAACTTATTAAAAAACAGTTTGCAAGGTCTGTTTGCATGTTCTGTTTACAAAATCCATTTGCATGGTCCGTTTGCAAGGTCGCCAGAGTCAAGCCTACCAAAGTTTATTTGTAAGGTCCGTTTGCAAGGTCGCTAGAGTTAAGTCTAGCAAAATCCATTTGCATGGTCTATTTTCAAGGTCGCAAGAGTCAAGCCTAGCAAAATTCATTTGTATGGTTTGTTTGTAAGGTCCGTTTGCAAGGTCACCAAAGTTAAGCCTAGCAAAGGCGAGCCCATGACATCAAGTGTCAGGCTAGAGTGGTTTGTGACCAAGCAATAACTTATGACCAATATGGTGATAAAGCAAATCAAATTAATGCTAAACGAGTTGTGAAATCGCTAATTGCAACCAATTGAGCTAAAAAGCAAAAGAGTTAGAATAAGCTCTACTTGCATAACTCTATCGACCAATTGCTAAGATCAAGATACGTAGTCAACCATTCTATTCTTGGCCAAGAGAAATTTATCCTCCAGGTGGTGGGACCAAGCAACCAAGCATGACAATAAAGGCATGGCCCACCGGAGGATTACCGAGCGAGTTATGAAATCAACAACATTAGACGACACCTAGACTTGGAAGAAGATGAATAGTGAAAGGCTTGGAGTATATGTATCGCCTATACTTAGGTGAAGGGGAAAAGGTGCCCATTTTTGAAATTTGGGGACTCATGCGGATACTAGGATAGTTGCACAGAATCGATGAAGGTGTGACACATGTCCAGGATATGATGAGGTGTCAGTGTGGTAGGTGAAAAGGTTAGACGGTTGCAAGATTAAGTCGAACAGACTTAAGAACCGGGCAAGAGTTTAGCTCGGTAAAGAGAGGTAATCCCAGTCATGCTGAAGCAGATGGACTTAAGGGGCAATTGAGAGGGGAATCTGTGCCAAACAAACGAACCGAGCTAAAGTGAACCTTTGTTTTCGACCACACAACCTAATTTGCTCATCTAGGATGTTAGATCATGTTGGGTGGTGAACGTGGATTGCAGGCCAAGCCAAGTACGCGCCTTGGTGATAGGTCGTGCTAGGTTGGAATTAGGTCGTCAACACGGACCATGTTGTACAAGGAATAAGCCACAAGTATGGACCAGACTAGGCCAAGATGAGATCGTTGCCTGAGACCGAGCTAAAGCTCCTAACCAAGCTAACACAAGTGCTACGTAGATGGCGAACTATGAAGATTTCAATCGGGCTAGACACAAAGAGTCTAGACAGTTGGGCCGAGCAATAGGAATGGTGGAATGACCGACGTAGATTAGCCCAGTTGGATGTAGCAGAAGTGAAATCGAGCCAAGTGGTTACTCAGTGAGGGCACCCTACGTGGCCCAATGGAATAAGGAGAAGAATCCACTCACGGTACGCGTCAATACCGTTTGGCAGTATTGACGTGTACACGTGTAAGGGATATAGAGGATAGAACAACCACTCGTCCAGCAAAGGACGGCAGAAGTGGTGTGCGCACAACCTTGGGAGGCAAGGCAACAGCCTAAATAAGGCGCATGTCCTCACACTCAGAAAGGGGTAAGCGAATTCTAATGACTCTCTCTCTCTCTACATTCCTTCTCTCTGTAAAAGGTGCTAACTTGACCGTCGAAGGGATTTTCCGACAACACACCCGCCGGGCAATTCATCGTTGTTGTGCTTTCAAGAAATAAGACGACATTCGGAGCAAAGCAAGCTTGGTAGCAAGGTGTACGAGTGACGACAAATATTTACTTCCCATACATATACTTTGCCAAAATCTTCTTACTTGACTTTGTGCTCACCGTTAGTGGATTTGTGCAGCAAAATGATGGGGTGATCACGCCTAGCTAAAAGAATGGGAAGTGTTTGAGAGCACGATACTCTTTTATTTTATTGTTTATTTTTGACAAGCCAAGGGCTTTTGTAACAACCCTGATCCATAATTAGCCATTAAACTGTAATTAAGATTATTAATTAAGGGGTTAAGTGAAATTGTGTGTTAATTGTGTGTTTTGCATGCTATTTGAATTTATATTTGTCTGTCGTAGGATTCTCTATTTAGCACATAAACTGTAGCTTGACTTTTTGTGCTCCTTTCGGATATGACTAGCCCTATAGTTCGGACTCCTGTAGTTCTGAATCTGATTCTACAAGTGTAATGTGAAATAGATAAACACAAATGAGTGCAAATCCGACAATTCTTTTGGAAAATCGATTTTGAATCAAAATGCCAAAAATTGACTGCTTTGCCAGATACAGAGTCGCCACCTAAATGTTTTTTGGAAATTTAGGAAACCCGAGACTCGTGCTAAAGGCCACGTGTCTTTTATCACAAAGATTGTCTCGGCTTAGGAACTTAGATACGAGAGGGGAAGGTCATGAATTGAGCACCCCCGCTCACCCGATCAAAGATCGGCCTCTACTAATCATGATATGATTCTTATTTACATTATATGCTATTGTTCTAATTATTAGACTAACTTTATTATGTGTTGCACATAAGTATAGACTAATTTGCAAAAATTAGAACACTTAGATCTCATGTTTTGTTTTTGAAAATTATTTCGAATATGTACCACTTGAAAAAGTGATCTTATATGCACATTACTCAAATTATTCAGATTCAAGCAATTAGCCCTCATCCACAAGCATTCAAGTAGATATAGCATTTAAGCACTTAGCCTCATGGTATTCATGCTTATCATGGCGACAATCACACGTATGCAATATGCTAAAGCAATAAATACTTACCTCAATTCCCGAGGCAAGCCAAAAGAGAAACTAGTTAGAAAAATGCATGGTCCTAACTAATGCAAAATATGCCTAATGCAACACATACAAGATGTAATTAATAGGCTGGGCTACTAATATGACATTTGAAACAACTTGATAGCATGCAGTTTCAACACGTTTTCAACGAAGTATGTAAACTACAATGCTTAGTTAGAATGATGAGCCGAATCTCATGCATGCAAAATAAATGGATGCAAACATGGGAAATGCTAAAAGAAATATGATGTTCTAAGCTATCCATCATAAGCAAGTAAATAAAATGGAGAAAGATATGAGGTTGGAAGACATACACATTATTACATTTTTTCCCTCGCACAAGAGGGTCCGAATGAATGCCCTAGCTAATTACTACGAATTAACTAATCTATTACAACCCAAATGAAATAAATTAACTATGCTAGCTAATTATTACACCACAAATTAACTAAGTACGACACAAAACTAACTAGTTGTTCTAACTAAACTAACTAAGGCTAAGTTTGGGATGTTCCAAAAAAGCCAAAAAGTCAAAAAGTTACTCAAAAAGTTAAAAAGTTAACACTATTTACCAAAAGTCAACAATTACGGCTGCACAACTCCCAATTCAAATTTTTCCCTACAAATCAATTTTTACAATTTTTTATTACACATTTTTCAATAAAAAGTCAAAAAGTTAACCCAAACATCCATATTTTCAACCTCAATTTTTTAGTCCAAAAAGACAAAAAGTGCACTTATTTAGTCTTCCCAAACTTGGCCTAATTAGTTACAAGTCTGCTACTTTAAGTACAACATACTTCTATTACAACATTATTTTAACGGATCCCGAGAATCGAAGGACGGTTCATGCATGGATGTGGATTTGCACCCGAAAATGCTCTCCGTTTTGCTACCGGAAAGCTTCTATTACACAGTCAGGAGATTGCACTGATTTTTCACCTCAGTTTCTGCTCTGTTCTACAGGAAACAGTACACTGCCTTGTCGAAAAAAGTGGCTAGCAGGCCAGAAGTAATGGTCGGCCGGCCACTAATAGCGGCCTACCGCCCAGTAAAGGTGGCCTACCGGCCACTAATGTTGGATTTCTCTTGCTACAACAGAAAATAAACAGAGTACAAATAGAGCATTCTCAGGAGATGTTTGTCAACCCTGCCTCTCCTTATCATCAAACAGCTCAAAGGAGGGGTTGGCTTGATTCACAAGCCATCAATCGACGCAATTTCATTGCGTGATGACTTATGAACCAAGGGATATAATTTCAATAAATAGTAAGGAAAGACCAACAAAACCTCCTCCTTATCATGGATTGATGAAGGGAAGGGGTTGACATTGACTCTTGAACCGTTTTCATCACTAACAAGTATGAAACGACACATGACTCAATAGCTTCAATTGATGTCCGATTGAATCCAAACCATTTTATTATCTTGCTTCATTTTAACCGCAATTTTATTACTCCATTTTAATTACCTTCCATTCATTAGTCAATTAAGTCCAATAATGAGCTTTAAGTTTCACTATTAGAGAGAAGTGTTGAACCAAATGTTGTTTTAGGCAAGAGAGGGAGATCATGCCGTTGGTAATGAACCCCCAAAGGGATTAAACCATTAAGCACAATATCACATTTCAAGCTTAAACAACACTCATTTTGGAGCAACTCTCAAAACAAAGAGAAAAGGCCAAGAAATGAGAGAGATTGCAAAGATGCTTAGAGGTGAGCACAAGTTACGAAAACAAGAAATAAATGCTATCGACTCAAATAGGTTGGTGGCTAAGGCCTAAACCACCAAGCCTATGAGGACCATTACACTACAAGCATACAATACACAGCATAAATGAAACTAACACATAAAAACAATCCTAAATTAGCTCAAAACAGTGCTGGAATTAAAGTAAAAACAGGAAAATGAGTAAGCTAAAAACATGGAGCAATTAAGCTAATAAACAAGCACAATGAGGGGAGGCTACCCCCTCCATTTTTGGGACTTCAAAACATGATTTTTAGCCTCTGGAAAACTCTGAAAACCAATGGTAAAAAGTTCAAAAAAAGTTGACAAAAAGATGGGAAACACAAGGGTAAAATCCTATGAAACAAGGTTCAAAGAAGGGTGATCCACCCCTTTACCTTTAATAGCTTTAAACCACAAGTTTCAACCCAAAAATATAGGTGATAAACAACTCAAAAATAGTAAGAAAAGATAAGAAAAAGATGGTACAAAAGAACTAGAATATATACTTCTTGAAGAGGAATGATCCCTTGAATTCTCAAACCACTAATTTCACATTCTCAAGTGCTAAAATGCAAGCTCAAGCACCTTAGCAAAGATCCCTCAAGGTTTGGTTTAGAGTGTCTAGGCAAAGGTTATGTAAGTTACAAGTGAGAGAGAGAGAGAGAGAAATGTAGAGAGAGAAATATTTTTTAAAACTTTTGCTCTCCAAAATTTTCTAACCCTAAAAAAAATGAGAGGGAGCCATCTATATATAGAAATATATGAGACCACCTCAGGGTCGCGTTTCACGTGTCCTGAGATAAAAAAACTGCTCAGGGTCATAATTCACGCATCTTGAGATGCCTCTACCCACGCTGAAATCATGAGAAGAGGAGGAAAACTGCTTAGGGTTGCGTTTCACGTGTCTTGAGTTACCTCTACCCACGTTGAAATCGTGAGAAGAGGAGAGAAACCACTCAGAGTTGCATTTCACGCGTCTTGAGATAAAAACTGCTCAGGGTCACGTTTCACGCGTCCTAAGATACCTCTACCCACGCTGAAATTGTGAGAAGAGGAGGAAAATCGCTTAAGGTCGTGTTTCACGCGTCCTGAGATACCTCTACCCACGCTGAAATCGCGAGAAGAGGAGAAAAGCCACTCAAGGTCGCATTTCATGTGTTCTAAGATAAAAACTGCTCAGGGTCACGTTTCATGCGTCCTGAGATGATGCAATAAATGTAAAAGGTGAGTGGGTGCGATAGATGCACAAAGTAAACAAAATTGAAAATCAATACAGTGACAACGCATGTTTTATGCAAGGTAGACAACCAACCTATGACGTTAATTAAAAGCATGTTCCAAGCAAGAATTGAAAGCATGTTCTCTGCGAGATTGCCAGCATGTTCTATATGCATGAATCAAAAGCATGTTCAAAATGAAAGCATGTTTTATGCAAGATTCGAAAGCAAGATGAAAAGCACGCGAAAGTGCACATTTTATGCAAAAGAAAGTAACAAATATGTAACTTGACAAAACAAACAAAAGCAATATTCGGCAACAACCTCCGACTTACCAACTTTTCAAAATGCTCAAAAAGGATACACCTTGTTCATATTGGCAAGTGGAGCACATTCGCGCACCAGAACACAACGAGTATTGGGAACAGCACAATCGGAACACAGTTTCGAGCTCCTCAAAAATCAATCTGGACCCAAAAGAGAACCTCTCATACACTGTTAGGGCAAAAAAGGAACAAAACCAGCACTAGGCCACAAAAGAGGGCTGTCGGCCACAGATGAGACCTGCGGGCCACTAATAGTGGGAGGCCGGCCACTAATGCAATTTTGGGGACAGATTTGTCATTTTAACACGGGTCTTTTTAAACACATCACCACACCTCATTTCCTTACACACCCAAGGCCGAAATCACTATCTCTCTCTCTAGGTGCTTCCTCTCTTTAGATTTGTGCTTTGGTACGCATTTTCCAATGCCCCCACACAAACTTTATTCGTAAACCCTCTTTGATCCTCTACACTTTGAACCGATCAGATTTTGTTTTCGTTGATTTTCTCGAGTTTTCAACACTTTGGGCTTGTTTCCCTCAAGTTTCTCTCAGGTTTTGTGAACTTTCCTGGGTTTTGACTTTTTTTCCTATTTTCTCTCTCATAGGGTTAACTTTTTCCAAGTTTTCCCTCTTTTCTTCACTTTTTCACCAGTCTTCACCCACTTTTCAGATGTCAGATGACATTCTTCATGATAATGCTCCTCCCGAGGTTCCACTTGCACTTTTACCCATAGAGGTCGAGGAGCCAGCGGTCGCTAAGGCTGGTGAGATGGCAGAGGACATTGCCTCCAACTTCGAGGCAGAGTTTGCTTCAGGGCTCGAGCCTAAGCCATTACCATTGAGGATAAGGACCTTTGATCCGGTCATTTATCACCCTCGCACGCACATGATGGCGCCTGGAGGCATGATGCGCTTTGACGATTTTGCTGATAGCGTGCTGGAGGATATCTTGTTGAGAGAGCCGGACTCCTACATTTCCTACGGCGCTACTGAGGTACAAACTTTATTTCCATGCTTTCTTGCCTTTCATTTGACTGTATTTCTTGCATTGCCTTTCATCTGACTGCTCTTTTATCATTATCTTTCATCTGATTCACTCTTTCTTTGCCACAGAGGAACTTCCATTCTTGCAGGGGTTACGGTGCAGTGACGACCATAGATTGGTATCATGAGCTCCCACTTGAGGTTCGCGACCTTGTTGATGAGGCTAGCTTTGGCTTATTCTAAACCAGGCTCTCACGACATATGGCTAGCCGAGCCCTACTCGGAGCATTGGTGGAGAGATAGTGGGATACCACCAACTCTTTCCACTTCTCTTCTATTGAGGAGATGACGATGACCCCCTACGACTTCTCGATGATCACAGGTTTAGGAGTAGGAGGTGGTTCGATCCCCTTTAACATGGATATGTGCGAGTGAGAGGTGGCTTGGATCTACCTGTTTGGAGTGAGGCCACCTTTATAGGGGCCAGTAATGGTCAAATACAGCTGGTTCTCCAAGCACTTCTACGGGAGTCAGCCCGAGACAGAGGAAGACGTAAAGTAGTACGTCCGGGGCTTCCTGATGTTCCTCTTTGGTACCATCTTGCTCGTGAACAGGTGGAACACCATGGGTTTGTACTTACTGAGCACCCTTGTGACCCTACCCCGGGCACGGTTTTACAACTGGGGCGGAGCTGGTCTCGCCACACTATACGGCTATATGAGTTCCACTTCCCGCATGAAGAGAGAGCAGGTCAGAGACTATTGGAGAGCCTGGGAGGTATACATCACACCTTTCTACTTTTGCCCTTTTTGCTGACACATTGTGCTTTTTGCTTTACACTTTCTATTTTATATCTATTGACACATTATGCTTTCTGCTTTATACTTTCTGTTTTATATCTGTTAACACATTGTTGATAACAATGCTGACCTTTTCTTGCAGTTATGGGTTTACGCATATTTCCTGGCTCTGGCTCCAGAGCTAATGGATTAGATCCCTCTAGCCGTGCCTTACTCGTGACGATATGACGACCGATGCCGGCGTCGGAGCTGCGATAATATGACATTCGTCTTCTATCGCTAATACTTCGATACGGTGGTTGTCCACGAGGTAATCCGAAACTCACAGTCATTTCTACTTGTATTTTGATTCATACTCTAATAACTGACGGCAGCTAACAATCTGTACATTCTCTATTTGCAGATCATGTGGCAGCCTTGGACAACGATGCCAACCTGAGTGAGGGACCAGTATGATGAAGCTTGGGCCACGTCTCGATACCAAATTTTACTGGAGGGCCTGGTTCTTGGGTGAGCGTTTCATGCGCCAGACTCTGGGCTCACCCGTTCTAGTCGTTTTTATGCCACCCCTAGCATCCATGAGGACAGTCGATAGCCTCTCAGCCAAGGCTATTATTTAGTTTATGGTGGGGCTGGATATCGACTATTTTAGAACGGAGAGCGATTATGTGACTTTCATCCAGACTCATCTCATGCCGCCTCTGACTGGAGTTCGCGCTGGCGATGCAGCAGGTGCTCCCTTGGCTAGTGAGGCTGCACAGGAGACCGAGGCCAATATTGGAGGGGCCCTCCCATTGTGCAGGTTGCTGGTTGGCCGACGATTCCCACTGCGCTTATATGTTGGCGGTTGATCGGGACAGCCTATTAGATTCCGATAGAGCCACTCGAGGCAGGGCATGGCTATATTAGAGCCCGGGGCACACCTCAGGTATGGACCATACTTTTCAGCTTGTAACCGCACTCTCTATTTTTTGATATTGATTATTCCAGATACAAATCATCCAAATGCCCTTGCAGGCACCCACTGAGTACACAGAGGGCCTGCTCCAGTTGGTTGCTTCTCTTTTTGGCATGGTGCAGAGGAGAAAGATGTTGCTTGGTCTCCACGGTATCCAAGTATTTTCTCCTATTTTCCGCATACATTTCACTGCTACCTTACACTATTGTGCACCACACTATCATATTTCCACTGGCACACTGATACTCATACCGTAACATTCACACCATCCCACACTGTACTGACTCACTGCGCTGACACACTGTACGCATACTATACATTTTGCACTCATTCCGCATACTGCATTCGATAACGACAATACATACACTATATGTGGCAACCCTACTATGTGTTATGCTAATTAATCTTAATTATGCTTATAATTATGGGCTTGATATGATTTTGAATGCTAATTGTATGATTATACATGTTTTTGAATTTCTATTTGTTCACTGTAGGAAAATCTGTTTGATTTTCTGTTATAAAATTTAAATTGAAGACCGTAGAGGCAACAAAAACTGAAATTGACTGTGTTATTGCGATTAGCCTAATTTTTAGAGCCTACGGTGAAATTTAATTAAAAATTGATTCCGATAAAAATAATCAGATTAATTCGATTTAATTAAGTTTATTTGATCAGGCCTAAGCCTTGATTAGTCAATATTGTGGTTATGTGGTTTGGAAATACTTCAGGATCCAATCAGACGTCCTTGATCCTCAGATTACTATCTGAAAAAGGGATGAACACTCCAGTCGAGGGTGTCGGAATTAGCACTCCGACGGTCAAATTAGTATTCTCTCAAGTTTACTCTATGTCAAGTTATTTCGTCTATTCTCACATACCTCTTTTTGGTTGACGCTTCTCTTTTTATACTACATCTGGGCCCAAGGATCGGGCCTGCTCTTAATCTCACACATGGTTGCTTACTCGGTCTTTCAGTTATGTGTTGGTTCCTACTCAGCTCCTTATAGGGCCGATTCGTATATTCGGCTTCATGAGCCCCTGGTCAGGGCTGAATTGTCTTTGGCCTGATGTCGATCAAATTTCTTGGCCTTCCTTAATTAATTTTATTCGGCCTCCACAATTGCCCCCCGAACATCCGACTAACTCCAATTAATCAGCATGTTCAATTTTATGTATGGGAAGTTAAAAATATGGCGTTCGCACTCCTTTTAATACTGAAGCATCAGAATGACCACGGTTTAGAAATCATTATAATTTCCCGCCCCTTCGTACACGTTGTTCATTTAATGTGATATGAAACCGCGCTATCCCTTCGAATATTTTTTGAATATACAAGGCTCTTTGGTTGTCTCATAGCATCTCTCTTTCACTTCACGACTTCTGTGATTTCCATCTGCTCCCTACTGTTCTTCTCTCTCTAACCTGTAAGTTCTTCTCTTCTTTGTATTTCTTCCTCATTCCAGCTCCCATTTTCTTGTTTATTTTTAGTTTAGCGTATTTTCTATTCCGATTCGAATGGTGAAACATTTGAAAGCTCTTCTTTCTGCGGACCGTGTTTTCGCCTTTCGACACCATTTTTTGATTCCAGATGACGTCCATCGGTCACTCGTGGGGGACAACATAGTTGACATGGAAAGAACTGATGCGAGTATGATCATCTTTCCCTTTTTGTCAATCGCTGAGGATGGAATTCGTTTCCCCCTTTACCTATTTTTTAGGGTCATTCTTCGCTATTAGGGTCTACTCCCTTCACAGCCAAACTTAAACTTTTACCAAATCATAATTGGTATAGTAGAATTAAATCGCCGACTTAGGATTAATCTAGGAATCCCTGCTGTTCGGCATTGTTATGCCTTGGCGAAATCTTCTGGTCGGCAGGGATGCTACTTTCTCAAGGCCAAGGACACTGATCACCATTTGGTGACTATGCTTGCCAGCTCTGGTAAGCGTGCTAATGACGTCATGGTCGTTGTCCGAGGCAACTGGGAATTCGGCGAAGGCGAAGATCGCCTAGATCTTGTGCCTAGACAAAAAGGTGAACCAGGTGGCCGTACAGTCCCATTTCTTTGCGCATTTCTTATACGTTTATTCAGCTTAGATTCCATGTACTTATTGTTTCATTTGTGTAGGTAACAATTTGAAGGAAGTACTTATTTCAACCGACGACGTCGTGCTTGAGCAAGTCAAAGCCGCGCTCTAATTCTTTGGCCGTCCAAACCTCTAAAAGCAAGGGCGGGCCGCCCACGTGCTATTGCTATACGAACCAATGTACACTACTTTTTCGACTGCATATCACATTCCGATTCCAAGGGGCGAACAGTAGCTTACGACACTCATTTTTCCAAATTTCAAGAGCTTTAGGGACATTGGTCTTAAAGGTTCGAATTCGAAGCCAAGTGGTGAAGTCAGCAATCAGGTCGCTGAACAGCTGAACCAGTTCAACTTGGAAGGTTCTGAGGGTTATTTAGAGGTGGAAGTTGACACAGCTCTTGATTTGGCTTTTGAGGAAGTCGACTTCAACTTCCCATCCATTTTAGTTGACACATCATTAGAATACGATATTTTCACCGACCTAGGAGACCTTCTTGACACAAATCCTGGAAACATGGCTGGGGAATTGCTTGCATAGATGGCCAGAAGAAAAAATATGAAGAAGATGGTAGACCGAAGGAGGTCTGAAGCCGCCAAATCTGAACCCTCACCACCTGCTCCTGTTGAGGCTGAATCTTCTCCACATGCTCCTGTTAAGGAAACAGAGCAAATTGTTGTGGCTAAATCGGTCATTGAACAATAGGATGACTTGGTGGCCGAACAGAGGGGGGAGAAACGCCATGCCAAGATCGAGTCCGACTCTTTTGAAGACTTAATCGATAAACGGCGATGCATAGAAGAGTCATAAGACTTGGCAGCGCCATTTATTATCCAACCTAGAATAAAGAACGCGCCAGTTTTTGCTAATGCATCACTTTTGAAAGACCCTACCGTGGCCCTAAGCGTGGCCTTATCGATTTCCTTGTCGATGGACAAGGCTGCATTCTGTGTAGAAGCAGACGTGGTGTCGATAGCACCAGCTACTTAGTCAGCGATATTGGTACGTAATTGACACTTAAAATATTTCATTTCTTTTTTTTTATTTTTATGTGGACTAACTTACCCATGTTTTGTTTCAGGCGGTGGTAGAATCGCAGAAATCGGCGGCCATCACTATGACGCCGTCGAGCAAATTGGCTTACTTAAAGACGAGATCAAAATTGAAAAGGGCAAGGCTAAAGAGGCGTTGGCCGAATTGGCGGTGGTGTCTCTTAGAGCCGAATTTGAAGTGAGGAAAGTGGAGGAAGAGCGAGTGAGGGCCAACGTTGAGGAAAAGAATGCCAAATGCTTCGATCTACTTAGGATAGCTGCAGAGGAGAGGGCGAACACGAGTGATGATGCGCTCAAGTTGGCCAAGGAGGCGATTGCGAAGTTAGAGGCCGATTTGGAAGAATCGAAAAAGACAAAAGAGATAGCCGACTCTGAGATTTCCAAGGCGTTCAATGCCGGAGAGAACGCGGCCTTGGAAAAGTATGTGGGGGAAGTACCCAAGTTTGAAAATTGGGGCTTCAAACATGGCTGGCTTAAAGCCCTGGCGGCTACTAATGTGACTTTCGAGCAGCCAATTCGATACAAGCAGCTAGAGGTTGAGCCTTTGGAGTCTAACCTTGAACAATAAGTAGTGTTAATGTAATTTTGCTTTATGTTTGGTATTTTCTGTATGTAGTTTTTGTAGATTTTTGCTTATTTTGTTTAGAAGTCATTTATAGGGAAGTTTTCATATGTAAAATGATGATTGTTTGTACTCAATTTATTAATGAAAATCGCCTTTTTGTCTCTCTTCTGCATATGCTAATTAATAGTTAAGTAGGATAATGCAACGCAATTCGGCAATAAATAATTTAAGTTAATGGCGAGGACAATGTCGCACAATTCGGCGTTAAATTAATGGCCAACCCATGCAACATTTGGCTATAACATGCTCTGCCAAATTAAATATACGGCTGGGTGCTAAGCTCGTCTGTCGAGTACAATCATACGTTTGCCTTTGCCCCAGTTGGATAAGTCATTCTAGAGCCGAATAGAACATACGACTTTCGATATGATAACATAATCTGATGAATAAAATATACAGTTTAATGCTAAACTTGTCTGGCCAAGTGGGGTAATGTATTGCTATTCGGCTATAACATAAGATGCCAAGTATAATGGTATATTTGCCCTTGTCCCATTTGGACATGTCGTTCCAAAGCGGAATAAGATATAGCTTGTGCCAATTTGGACGTCGTTCTAGAGCCGAATAAAACATACGGCTTGCAACGTGTAACATTATCTGCTGAATAACATATGTGGCTCAATGCTAAACTCGTCTGGCCAAGTGGGGTAATATACTGTAATTCGGCTATAACATCAGATGCCAAGTAGAATGGTATATTTGCCCTTGCTCCATTTGGACATGTCGTTCCAAAGCCGAATAAAACATATGGCTTGTGCCAATTTGGACATGTTTCAAACCCTACTAGAGACACGGGGTTAACTACGGGGCGCATCGAAAATGCTGCATCTGTAATTAATGAATGAGGTATCTAGCATTTAAGAGGTCCCAGGCGTTGTGGAACAGATCTAGCACAGACGACGAAAAGGGAAGTCGATTATTTGAGGACGAGTAGAAACTTGAGTATCGACGGTGGTCGTGAATTGGGCCATAGATGTCTCAGAGATTATTCTTCAACAGTAAAGGAGAAGGAAGAAGTTTGGCTGAGCTGGACGCTGAAATGCATCGTGCTGCTGGAGGCAAAGCTCAAAGAATAAGGAACGTGACAACAGAAAGGAGAGAGAGACGTAGGTTGCCCAGACGTCGTGACAACAGAGAGGTGGACTTTTTGGTCTTTATTAGGAACAAACCAATGACCGAAGTAAACTCAATAGTCCATGACCCTGATGTGGCGGTGGAATTCATGTAGCAAATATTTCCGCCAGAGGTGCAGCAGTCGCTCATCGGCCTTGGTGATTATGAAATTTTCAGGAAAGGTATACATGGGTCGATCCAAGGATTATACAGCGCGTATGAAATCGGCATGCGCCTGTATGTAGCAAAAAGAGAGCTCGAGCAAAAGGAGGGGCGCATTCGAGATTTGGAGCGTCGTGCAAAAAAAGCCGAGGATGAGCTAAGAAAGGCCAAGGCGGCTAAGACGCAGTCAGCGTGTGCTGCAAACTCGGTTGTCACGGACAGAGTTAACCAGCACCTGCTGGATCATGCTATGGTCGATAGAGAGACGACAAACATGTTTGCCAAAGAGGCTATAAGGAATCGGGCCTATGAAGAACACTTTTTTTATGGCAAAAAAATCAGCATTGAAAAGACTAAAGAAAAATTGGTAGAAGACGTCTGTCGATGCGAGAACCGCAGCTTCAAGCACGGTTGGGTTAGGGCCTTACGAGCCGCAAGTGTCAATTCTGCATCACCACTATTTCAGAATTACAAGTTTCCCTTCAAAGCTTACGACGCTGAAAAAATCGACGACGAAAAGGATGCCGAGCCGGAAAAGACTTAGATATTAAGAAACATATTATTTGTACTTTTGAATTTGTCCAATGCTATGCATTTGTACCTTCTCAGTGAAATAAATAAATATTTATTACACTGCTTTGTTTAATAGTTGTATCAATTCATGTGATAATTGCATATTTGTAGCCCTATGCGGCTATATTGCCAAACACTCGGCCGTTCGTGGTCATGTAGTAAGGCTGCTCCGAATTCGAAGGTTTATTTGGCCCAAACATGATATCCACAAAGGCGCTCCGAATTCAGAGTCTTTATGTTGGCCAATCATGACATCCACAAAGGTTGCTACGAATTCGGAGGCTTATTCAACCCAAACGTGATACCCACGAAGCGCGCTCCGAATTCGGAGTCTTTGTGTTGGCCAATCGTGACATCCACGAAGGGCGTTCCGAATTCGAAGGCTTATTCGGCCCAAACGTGATATCCATGAAGGGTGTTCTGAATTTGGAGTCTTTGTGTTGGCCAGTCGTGACATCCACGAAGGGCACTCTGAATTCGGAGGCTTATTCCGCCCAAACTTGATATCCACAAAGGGCGCTCCGAATTCGGAGGCTTATTCGGCCCAAACATGATACCTACGATGGGTGCTCCGAATTCGGAGTCTTTGTGTTGGCCAATTGTGACATCCACAAAGGGCACTCCGAATTCGGAGGCTTATTTGGCCCAAATGTGATATCCACAGAGGGCGCTCTAAATTCCGAGTCTTTGTGTTGGCCAATCTTGACATCCACGAAGGGCACTCTGAATTCGAAGGCTTATTCGGCCCAAAACGTGATACCCACGAAGGGCGCTCTGAATTCAGAGTCTTTGTGTTGGCTAATCGTGATATCCACAAAGGGAACTTCGAATTCAGAGGCTTATTTGGCCCAAACGTGATATCCACGAAAGGTGCTCCGAAGTCGGAGGGTTTTTTTTTTTAATTATTATTCTACCTTTGTTAACAAGACGACGATAAAAAAGGGGAATACATTGCGGAATTTGTAGATGAGTACATGTTAGCATATTAGCAAAAATTAGAAACAAACTAGCACGCCATACAAGTTGGCTTAATGATAAAATTTACACAAATGTGTGGAATCCCAGGGTCGTGGTAAACTTCTGCCAGCCATGTCTGAAAGCTGATACACCCTTGTTCTAGCAATTGAATCAATCTGATAAGGGCCGTCCCAATTGGGGCCCAATTTACTGTCTGCCAGATTCTTAGTAGAAGGAAGCACTTTCTTGAGAACCAGTTCTCCAAGTCTATAACGACACAATTGCACGCGCTGGTTATATGACTTGGCGAGCTGCTGCTGATACCGCGCCATAAACGGAAGAACACGATCTCGGCATTCTTCAATCAAAGTCAGATCTAGGGCCAACATCATGTCATTATGACCCATGTCAAAAACCTTAGATTTCAATGTGGGCAGGCCGATTTCAAGAGGGATGATTGCCTGTATCCCAAAGCATAAAGTGAATGGTGTTTCCCTAGTAGATCGCCTTGGAGTAACGCGATAAGCCCACAATACACTCGGCAATTCTTCAACCCACCTACCTTTGGCTTTTTCTAATCGTTTCTTGATGCTGTCCAGGATCACTTTATTGGAGGCCTCAACCTGACCGTTGCTTTGTGGGTATGCCGACGAGGAAAAGCAGGGCCGAATACCATATGTGTTGCATAATTCTTGATAGACACCACAATCAAATTGGGTGCCATTGTCGGAGATAAGTGCTCTCAGTATGCCAAATCGTGTTATGATGTTTTTCCATACAAAATGTTTAACATCAACATCTCAAATATGTGTTAGTGCCTCTGCTTCGACCTACTTTGTGAAATAATCTATCACGACGATCAGGAATCGCTTGTTCCCTAGAGCCCGTGGTAATGGTCCGATGATATCAAGTCCCCATTGAGTGAACGACCAAGGACTAGTAATGGAGTTTAGTTCTTCGGCAGGAAAATGAGTTAAAGGGGAAAACTTTTGGCATTGTTTGCACTTCTTTACATAGTTCTCGGCATCTGTTTGCATGGTCGGCCAATAATACCCCTGTGTTACGGCTCGATGGGCCAATGAGCGTCCTCTAAAGTGGGCGCCACAGCTACCCTCATGTATTTTGGCCAAGAGTTCCTCAACTTTATTTGGGTGAACACATTCTAAGTATGGCCCAAAGAGAGATTTTTTGTAAAGCTTTCCCTGCGAATCTAGGTAGTATCGCAGGGCTTTATTTTGCAGTTTGTGGGCTTTTTTCTTATCCATTTGGAGCTGTTCTGAGGAATGGAATGAAGCGATAGGGTCCATCCAACTAGGTCCTGGTTCAATGATGTTAACCTGAATTGGTTTGGAAGAGGTGACGCTCAGCTCTAGGATGAACCCTACTTCGATTGTTCATTTGATTTTTGAGTTAATAATGGAGGCTAGGCAAGCAAGGGCATCCTCACGTGTGTTCTGATCCCGGGGTTATTGATTCAACTCGAGGTGGTTGAATTTCATGATTAAGGAATTCACCGTTTTCATGTAGGCTACCATGTGGTCATTTTTAACTGCATACTCCCCTTTTAACTGGTTGATGACTAATTTCGAATCACAGAAAACAAGCAACCGCCGTGCACTAAGGTGAAATGCGCTACGAAGGTTGGTTAGCAATGCTTTGTATTCGGCCTCATTATTTGATGCATCAAAGCCCAGTTTGATCGCCTTCTCTATTATTGCCCCTTTGGGGGTCATGATTACTAGTCCTGCCCCGTTTCTACGTTGGTTGGATGATCTGTCACAGTATAACTGCCAAATGTCTCCAACATATATTCGCCAGTCGGATTTAGGTTACACCTGATCGGACTTGAGGTCGGTATGGCATCCCGTGAACTCGGCTACAAAGTCGGTGAGCATTTGCCCTTTGATGGTAATTCTAGGCAAAAACTGGATATCATATTGGCCGAGTTCCAAAGCCCACTTTGAGACCCGCCCTAATGCTACCATACTACGGTGCGCTGACCGGGGAGGATAGACCGTTAATACCCCTATGGTGTGAGCTTGAAAATAGTGCATCAATTTTCTTGCAACCATGAGAGTAAGGATAAGCTTTTCCAGTGGTAGATATCACGTTTCGGCGTCGACCATGGCCTTGCTTACATAATAAATTGGTCGCTGTTCCCTGAGTTCTTCTTTTAGTAGCACAACGCTGACCGCCCGGTCATATACTACCAGATACAAGATGAATGGATCACCTGCCGATGGAGTTGCCAAGAGTGGAACTGATCGGAGATAAGTTTTCAAGCCGTCTAGCGCGGCCTGACACTCGGGAGTCCATTCAAATGCTTTGTCCTACCGAAGTGTATGAAAAAATTGTTGGCAGCGATCTGAAAAACGGCTGATAAACCTATCCAGGGCAGCGGCCATCCCCATCAACTTCTAAACTTCTTTGACCGACCGAGGGGAGCCGAGTTCTAGAATTGCTATGATCTGCCTCAGGTTGGCCTCTATTCCGCGAAGGTTGACAATATAGCCGAAAAATTTTCCAGATCAGATGCCGAATGCGTATTTTGAGGCATTCAGTTTCATCTTGTACTTTCAGAGAATGCCGAAGGTCTCTAATAAATCAACTAGGTAGGTGTGCTTTTCCTTGAACTTCACCACCATGTCATCGATGTATACTTCCATGGTGCGGCCTAGTTGTTCCTTGAACATAGTGGTAACCAATCTTTAGTAAGTTGCCCCCGCATTCTTCAGTCCGAAGGGCATGACCATGTAGCAATAGGTTCCCTTTCGGGTGAAGAATGTGGCCTTTTCTTGATCTTTCGGATACATGGAAATTTGGTGATATCCCCTTGTAGATGCGCCCGTGGGCCCCATGCTACAGTTCGGACTCAGATTGTCACAGTTCTAAATCTGAACCAAAGAGTCCAGATCCGGCAAATCGTTTTGAGAAAACAGATTTTCAGAAAGAAGTGCCAAACATGGACTGCTTTGCCAGATACAGAGTCGCCACCTAAATATTTTTTATAGAGGAATTTAGGAAACCCTGACTCGTTTGCCTAAGGCCACGTGTCCGTCATCACCAAAGTTGCCTCGGCTCGGGAACGTGGGTACGATTGGGGAAGGTCAGCTATGAGCACCCCCGCTCGCCCGATCCGAAGATCGGCCTCTACTAACCATGATATCTCGTTTTGAAAACGTTATGTGTTCTTATTCCGATTAATTAGCTAATCTTACTATGTGATGTGCACAACACAAAAGTATAGACTAGATCGCCTAATTTGGAACAAAACATCGCATATCCGTTTGTTTGGAAAATGGTTTGAAATTTGTTACTCACGAGTAGGTTAAAACACGGATTTTCAACGAGTTGTTCCAACTCAAACAGTCCAACCTTCACCCACAGGCATTCAGGCAGATATATTACACAAGCATATAGCCACATGGTAAGCATGCTGTCATGTTAACATTCACACTCATGCGAGATGCTAAAGCATAAAACACTTACAGTGTACTCCAAGCCAAAACAATGAACATGTTAGTAACCAAATGTATGATCTAAGTCCATGTTAAATGGCTAATGCATTGCATACAAAATGCAATCTATAATAGGCTCGGCCAATCCTAGGATGGCGTGTGGAATGCAACAAGTAACATGTATTCAAATTAGATTTGAAATACTATGTAATTAACATGATGCGCCGAGCCCAGTGCATGCAAGACAAATGAATGGATGCACGCATGAATAGCATAAGGTATGCTAAATTAAATATGACATAATACTAACCATCAAAAGCAGGTAAGTAAAAAGGAGAAAGAAGTGGGGGTTGGAAAACATGCACACATGCACCCACACTTATTACACATTCGCCCTCGCTCGGAGGGTCCGAAAGAACAATACAGGCCGAATAACAAATCAACTATCCTAGCCAATTAATTATTACAAACCCTCTAATTAATTAACAAATTATTTACAAAAAACAGCCTAAATATGAAACTAAAGAGACCGCTGCAGCTCTGCCTCGGAATGCGTGGACGATGCATGCTCGATTTGCCTTGCTTGGAAACCCGATACCATGCCACTATTGCCTCTGTTTACACTGCCCTGCTCCTCTGAAAATTATGAAAATCTTGAGGTTGCTTCTGAACTGCTCCTTGAGCATTCTGGAATACCACCGGCCAAGGAACAAGATCACTGGCCATGGGAATATGCTCATCGGCTAAATATTGGGCCATCGGCTGGACACTGATGGTCGGTCGGCACTACAAATGGCCGGCCGACTATTGCTTCCTGCAGAATCCTGCAGTTGACAGCAGCAGAGGGCAAGCAGTGTATGGCGTAGAATTTTCAAGCAAATGTGAGCATGGCCACACTCCCTATCATGCAATGGACTCAAAGGAGCGTGGCTCTCGACCCTCGGGCTATCAATTATGCATTTTGATGCATGATGGCCTAAGAGACCAAGTTTGCCATTCAATATAAATGCATGCACAAAAGAAATGAATGCCTCATGCCCTATCATGTTGAGGTCAAGGGCGTTGGCGACCGAGGAGTGAGACGCGTTTCGTCACTTTAAGTACGAACACGCCTCATTCCTCAAGTTTGGTTTGACACCCCAAACCAAACAAGATGCAATAAATGTATGCCATATACAATGCAAAGTGATGCAACTCATGCAAGGCAATATAAGCATGCTAAGCTAATGCAACATGACACTACTTACTCATGCAAGCTAAACTAATGCAATATGAACATGTCAAACATACAACAAGACTATGTGATGCACTTAGCTAAACAATATGCAAACATGCAAACAAGATATAATGCAAGCATGCAACTAATGTAATGCAACATGCATCATGCTAAGCGTGTAACGATATACAAGGGAGGTCTTAAACTGAAATTGGAGGCCTCAGCCATGCCCCAAAACAATGGCCAAAAGTGGTGGAAATGGTGGACAAATGCTCATGCAAACATGCACACCAATGGGCCTAAGACTAAGGCATAAAAAGGAGCATTCTACTACAACTATCATGACCACTCATGGTATGGACTAAGCAACCAAAAACAGAGTTTTTATCCATCAAAAAAATGCCCCAAAATCCACTGATATGGCAGCCCCAAAGACTTAAACACATAAGCATGCACAATGGCTTATATATGGAGCATAGGATCACATCTCTTCAAAGCATTGAAAGGACAACAAAATGCAAACATGTAAGCATAAAACATGGCCTGAAATAACCTAATAAGTGATTCCAAATCACTGAAATAGCCAAGATAATGCATGTTAATGACTCAGACACCCGATGCCAACACGCTAGAATGCAAAGAGACTATACAAAGCATGAAAGGCATGACCAAATCAATACCCAATAGACCTCAAACATGATGAAACATGACCAAAAGCTTCACAAAGCTAGGCAAAAACATGCAAGCATGATGGTCTAATGACAAGATGCACTTCAAGGCAAAATAGGGGAATACAAGGCAAGTGTATAATGCATGAAATGGACCATTAATCCGACCAAAAACAGAGGCATATTATAACCTAACAACACCCAAAAACCTCTAAAATGGAGCCAAAGACAACTACTCATGCATGCTACCACTATGAGCCAAAAACATGGACAAAAGAGACACAAAGGGAGAGGGGTGTCCCTCCCCTATGCAAGAGCTCAAAACCTCTTCTTGACCACTGAAAATCCTCTAGATTTCAGTGGTGAGAAGACCAACACACGAAGGTATTCAAAGCTCAACCAAAGAAGGCACAAAAGGGCCAAACAAGGCCTAAGAGGGGGAGGTCGACCCCCAACACAAAAATGACCTTAACAAAACATCTTAAGCATGCAAATATAAGACTTTTTTCAGTTATACACAAAGTTCAAAACAGCATGCAAAGGGGGATAAAAGCTAATGCAAGATTGGGGAATATAAAGCAATAGTGTTACCCTTGAAGAACACTTCAAGAAGAGCAAGTCCAGCCCCATCTTCTGATCAAAACCACCTCCAAACTCCAAGAACAAACTCTCAACACCTCCACAATCGAAGTATGGTGTAATGCTATGTGTTTTAGTGCAAAACTAAGAAGAAAACACACTTTTAGGCCCCCAAACACACACAAATGAAGAGAGAGAGAGAGAGATATAGAGAGAGAGTGGAGTATATATCAGATATATATGTATTATCTCTGGTTTTGCTGAACCCCCTCAAAGGAGAGGGAAGGCCTCCTTATATAGAGCAAGATGGAGGCCTAAGCTTCCAAGAGAAGCAAACAAAATGGGTCAAGACTTCTTAAAGAAGCTAAGGCAAAGGGGCCAAGGCTTCCTTAGGAAGCTGAGACAGGTGCCTAAGCTTCTTAAGGAAGCTAAGACAAAGGTCCAAGCTTCCCCAAGAAGCTAGACCAAAAGGGTGCAAAGGGTGCAATTCCTCCATACACGTGTATGGAGGACAGGTCCGTGCACTCCAGCTGGCACAGCTGGCATGCACAATGCCTGAAAAAGGCGAAAAGGAGGTGCCGGCCAAAAAAAGAGACCACTGGCCAAATACATGGTCGGCCGACCACACAAAATGCCGATACACCTCAGATAAGTGCCGACCGACCAAATATTTGGTCGGTAAGAAAAAGGAAAGGCCGGTGGCTTCATGCCATGGTCGGTGGGTTTTGGGGATGGCTAACAAGCCTCTTCCCACCCTCAGAAGCACAAAACACAAGTCCCTGGTGCAAAACCAAGCACAGAATAGGCAAGTTAAGAGATCCTGAGACAAGGTGCGCGGCCGAGGCCTCTGGGAACTCAAAACGAACACGAACATAGATGATCACCGAGCATTCGAACGGTAACGTCCAAGTCTTGAGGACGGTCAAAAATGGGGTGTCTACACCCCTGTAGGCATCCAAGAAGCTCATGCGCTAATGATATGCTGTTGCGTCCACAAGTTGGTCGATTCTGGGGAGAGAAAAACAATCCTTTGGACAGGCCCTGTTCAAATCTATGAAATCGATGCAAACGCGCAAAGAGCCATTTTTCTTCTTTACAACCACGGTATTTTAC
Organism: Camellia sinensis; assembly: GCF_055761805.1. NCBI lineage: Eukaryota > Viridiplantae > Streptophyta > Magnoliopsida > Ericales > Theaceae > Camellia > Camellia sinensis. The sequence goes on from NC_138965.1 coordinate 104,552,859, forward strand.
AGCCATGTAGATAAGTGACTTCACGAATTTCCCCGGCATCAAGTAATCTATCAACCTCATCAACAACAGCTGATGCATGCTCCGCGGCTGATTGCCGACTTTTCTGAATGATTGGTTTGACTTTTGGATCAACGTTTAAATGATACTGGGCCACGACTGGATCCACCCTTAGTATCTCATACTGTGTCCATGCAAACACATCAAGGTTGCTGAGTAAGAAGGATACCGCTCGTGTCTATCAACTTCGCTTAAGGAGGTGGCGATCATGAAGAATTTGTCAGGACTCCCTTTGATTTCGATTCGATCAAGGTCTTCAGTTGCCTTGTCGCTGGAGATTTTCCCAATGTCTTCAAGGCTCTCTCAATCCGATACTTCAATCGAGTTTGCTTCTAGTTCCTTTGGCCTCTTTGTAGCAACAATAAGATAGCATACCTGTGCCGATTTCTGAGAACCCCAGATTTACTCAATGCCATACTTAGTTGGAAAGCGGAGTAGTTGATGGTAGGTGCTCAGCACAGCTTGCATGGTATGTAACCAAGTTCTTCCCATGATGAGATTGTATGGTGATGGGAGTTTGACGACCAGAAATTCTACGTCTACTGATCTGGTACCCGCTCGTACTGGTAGTGTGATCTTACCCAAGGGATACTCAGGTTTGGCATTGAAGTTAAACAATGGGTAATCGGCCGGCAACAAATCCAAATCAGTGAAGCCGAGTTTAACAAACGTCTTGTAGTACAATATCTCCGAGGTGCTTCCCTGATTGATGAGGACGGGCTCAACTGTGAATCAATTCACGCATAGCTCGATGACAAGGGGATTAACGTGGAGGAGAGTTCATCCATCTAAGTCAGTGTCATCGAAGCTAATCCTCCAAGTTTGATGGGGTCGTTTGGCTGGTGTGATTGGTTTGGACAGGCTAGGCTGCAACTGAATTGTATGTACCTCGACTGACGACGGTAGGCTATATATCATGTGAATTACACCAAATGGAGGTGAATTCAGCCGTAAGGCCATCATGTTTGATGGATTGTTCTTTCAGATGTGTTGCACCAGCCGGCCATCTTGTACCAATTCCTCCAGATGGTCCTTCAGTGCGTAATAGCTGTCAGTATCATGGCCATGGTCCTTGTGATATTCGTACTGCTTATCCCTTCTCCTTGTATGAGGAGGCCCCATCATTTTAGACGGCCATTTAAAGAATGGAAGATGTTGGATTTTGGAAAAGATCTTATTGATCGGCTCTGCCAATTCCGTATACTTCTTCTCCGAATGTCTTGTGCGCCTACTATCCACTTGATATTGTTCGTTTGATAGGTGCGAACACTGATCGCTTGAAAGGCACAAATCATGCCTTTTGTCTCGTTTAGCCTGAGTCTGAGGTTCGAGGCTCCTTGATGGCATAATAGTTATCGGCTGGGTGAGAACAGATGGAGCCAACTTAACAACCTTTTGTCCGGCCTTGACCTGTAGGGCATCGTCTTTCACCTTACAATATTCTTTAACTTTCTTCATTAGCGCCCAAAGTGTTTTGGGGGGCCGCCTAGTCAACGAACTGTGGAAAGGACTATCAGGATGTAATCCCATTTTAAAGGCGGTAATGGCCATGGAATCATTGCAGGCATCATCCACCAGGTTGAAACATTCCCAATAGCGAGCCAAATACTCACGGAGGGTCTCTTCTGGTTTAATTTGCATTGCCCAGAAAGAGTCGGCCTGCTTTGGCTAAACTTCGTTAGTGATGAATCTTACCCTAAAGGATTTTTGGAGTTAATGAAAGCTTTTATTGACGCTGGCTCCAATTTATAGTACCATCTAACGGCCAACGGTCCCAGGCTACTTGGAAACATTTGACACATGAGGGTTTCATCATCAGCATGCAACGTCATCGCTTACTTATAATGACGAATATGGTCAGTGGGATCTGATTTCTATCATATAAGGTGAACATCGATGCTTTGAACTTTTTACGCAGCACAACCCTTACGATGCGTCGTACAAAAGGGTCATGCCTGTCTTCTTCATCTGAATCTTCATGTCCTTTACCTCGCCAGTGTCATGCGTACGGACTTTCTTCAGGTGAGCTGGAAAGATCAACTCGTCCCTTCTTCCTAGGTTCTTGGCATGGTGAGTCAGAATCACTACTGTTATCATGTTTCTGAAGTCGACGTTGTCAATCATCCTTCTTTCCTGGGGATTGACCCTAGTCATGACATGTGGCCTGTTGGGATTTGGCTAGCTCCAAGGCCAATTCTTGGCGCAAGCACTCGTTTTTAGCCATCATATCTTCTAGATGCTGTTCATTTCGCTTTGCTTGATCCATGATTGTCTACACAGTCTCTTGCACAGAAGTTGAGGGTGAGGTCTGAGCTACTGGGTCGAAGTTTAGGACCTGTCACGCGGTGATATTCTTCGGTCCAAGCATGTCTCTTGGAGTGATGTCATCTATTGGCGTAATATCGTCAGCAACTACCGAAGGGTCATCCGTTACGCCTGCCATGGATGCACTTGAGTATTCCCACAGACGGCACCAATTGTGGTTATGTGGTTTAGAAATACTCCAAGATCTAGTCAGGCGTCTTTGATCCTCTGATTACTACCTAAAAAAATGATGAACACTCCGGTCGGGAGTGCTGGAATTAGCACTCCGACGTTCAAGTTAGTATTCTCTCAAGTTTACTTCTATGTCAAATTATTTCGTCTATTCTCACATACCTCTTTTTGGTTAACATTCCTCTTTTTTTACTATATTTGGACCCAAGGGTCGGGCCCGCTCTTAATCTCGCACATAGTTGCTTACTCGGCCGTCCAGTTATGTGTTGGTTCCTACTCAGCTCCTTATACAACCGATTCGTATATTCGGCTTCATGAGCCTCTAGTCAAGGCCGAATTGTCCTTGGCCTGATGTCGATCAAATTTCTTGGCCTTTCTTAATTAATTTTATTCGGCCTCCACAAATATGATTAGTGAGACCTATATATGTGCTAATTAGGGACTTCGTTCATATCATTGAGCTCATTTCTCACCTCTTGGCTGAGTCTATACGCTTTAGAGAGCGAAAACACTTGATTTAGAGAGAGAGAGAGAGAGAGAGAGAGACCAAATTCTTAGAGAATTGACTTCAAGGTTGAAGAATTTGGAAGCTAGGCTCAAGAATTTGATAAAGTTAGAAGGATTAAAAGCTCCAAGTGAGTATTTGGACTTTGATTCATAAGTTAAAGTTCATGAATATGTGTATTCAAGAAGAATTGGTGAATTGTTGTAGAATACAAACTTAATATGAAGAATTTAGTGCCAAAGCTCATGCATGCATAATTTTGTTAGGCCACATGATTTTGACAATCATTTCTACCATTTGAAATGGTGTTAGAGTCTATATTGCACATGCATGCATAATCCATGTAGTTGTGAAGCTTGGTTGCATGTGTTTTGAAGTTGTCAAGAAGAATATGAAATGATTTGAGAATTGGATCATGGTTTTGGACAATTGGTCTCAAATTCCCTATATTCTCATGTTATATAATGTCTTTCCATCATTTTGTACCAAAAACACGAGCTTTACACCTTTGAACATCAAGTTTGAGCTTCAAACACAGTTCTGGAATTTCCAGAATTCGTCATGTCCGCTTGAGCGGGAAAAGTGTCGCTCGAGCGTAAAAATCAAGCTCCTAGAAGTTTTGCAGACATTGATGTTCGCTCGAGCGAAAAGAATTGCGCTTGAGTGCCCACTCACATGTTTTGAGTCTTGGCTTGAGCGACCAAAGTCACGCTTGAGCTCAAAAATGAGGCAACCAATACTTTTGTAGACCAAAGGGGTCCACTCGAGCAAGAAAAGCTGCGCTCGAGCGGAGAGCCCTGTCTCAGAAATTTTAAAAAGTTGGTCTATGTTTCGTTTTCCGTTCTCTTTCATTTCTAAGCACTCTTAGGCATGCATTGAACATTGTAAATGAATTAAAGGACACGAAAGAAGCCTAAGACCATTAAGAAAACTAAGGAATGGATTGAATGGTATTATGACCCAATGTGCTATGAATTATGTAGGGTCAAGTGCAAGGGGGAATCAAGCACCGGAACACTGTGAGTAATATCTTAGCAAAGATATTTTTGTATACACATTATTTTCTAAATGATGCCTGTGTGGTAAGGTTCTAAACTTTTGAAGTGATATTATAAAAGAATATTCTAATCACTCAATTCAGAATGGAATATGCAAAGTGATCGACGTATGGGTATGAAATGGGCCTAAGGTCATTCAGTATATTTAGTAAGGATGTGGATTGGGCCTAAGGCCATTCTGTATAATTGTAAAATGCCCGTTCTATATAATTGTTAAATGAGCCGAAGGCCATTCGGGATAAGGAATTGAATGGACCTAAGGTCGTTTTGGGTACAAGAATGAATATGTATATGACCACGGACTTAAATGTGTGCACACAAATGTGTATATGAATTGGACCTAAGGTCATTTTGTGTGTGTTGGACCTAAGGTCGTTCTATGTGTAATGGACCCAAGGTGGTTCTGTGTGTATTGGACCTAAGGTCATTCTATGTGTAATAGACCCAAGGTCGTTCTGTGTGTAAGTTGGACCCAAGGTCGTAATGTGTTATATGGACCTGAGGTCGTTTTGTGTTTGAGAAATGATAGAAAAGGACCTGAGGTCATTTTACTTTGTTAATGATTTCCAAGCATAATAGTGAATTATGATTGTAAGAATTTTGTTCATGAATTCCTTTGCTTTGGTATTATTCACTGGGCTCACTCCTTATTTAAATGTATATAGGTGAGCAACGGGGTGTCTAGCCTCAACCACAGTGAGCAATGAGAAACTAAGTTTTGAGGAGTCAACCAAGGTCGCCTCACGCAAGAGGCCTTACTTTTACTTTGCTTTTCCTTTTGTTCTTTTGTGGTCATGTATGACCAACCCTATGTTTGACCTTGGTTTTTGTTAATACGGGCTTGGATGATCCTAGACTTATGTAATACATACATAATATGGATGTTTGTATAGTGTGAGCTATGTCATATATGAGAATGTTTTAGTAGAGCCACGTATGCACAGCTCATTGGACAATCTTTATAAATTTTGCTTCCGTAATTTGGCCCCCTATTATTAAATATGCTTTGATTTCTGACTGAGGCCACAGGTAATCTCATGATTACTGGCTGGTTATGACTCTAATCCATAGAGGCGGGTTTGGGTCATGACAGAGTGGTATCAGAGAACGAGTAATAACTCACACACTTGTCCAAATGAGCAATAGAGTGTCTGGAAAAGATCTAAGTTGTGTTCATATGATAAGTATATTGTAAAATGCATTGAGAACTTGCTAAGTGGATTGAAGTATGCAATTATATCATATAATTGTTGCCTAGTTGTATAAATGTACTCTTCTGTACATGAATATTGTGTATACTTTTTGTATGAATTATAATGCAATTGTTATTAGATAATAGTGAGAACAAGAGCTGATCAGCTAGAAGAATCATCCACTGCTCGGCTAAACCGAATAGAGAGAATGATGCAAGATACGGCAGAAACACTAAGGTAACTACAGTGGTGGCAACAACAATGGCAACACCTGCAACCCCTACCTCCTATACAACCTATACCAGATTTGCCATATGATGACCAAACAATAGCCCTTACTAAAGAATTCAAGAAAATGAAGCCACCATCATTCCACAGGGATGTGGACCCGTTGAAGGCCGAAGCTTGGGTCCTTGGCATTGAGAAGTTATTTGAAGTATTCGCATGTCTGGAGACACAGAAAGTACAATTGGCCGCCTTTACACTGGAAGATGAAGCGAGAAGGTGGTGGATGCTAATCTGTGATGATAACAAGGTCATTGACTGGGTACAGTTTCTTGTACTCTTTTATGAGAAATATTTTCCACAGTGTGTCTATGATAGAAAAGTGTCAGAATTTGAAGGACTGAAGCAAGACAACCTGATCGTAGCCGAGTATGAAGCCAAATTCACTGAATTGGCAAGATTAGCCCCATATATGGCTGATACCGACTATAAAAAGGCGAGGAAGTTTGAAAATGGTCTTTGCAATGACATTCTGGAAAGGGTGAATGTGCTAAAATTGCCCATTTATATTGATATGTTAGACCAAGCTTTAATGTTAGAAGCTAACATGGCCAACCGAGGTAAACCACCAGCCGATTGGAAGGCTAAAAGGCAAGGCTTTTTCTTAGGGAAGAAATCATCAAAGAAACAACACACGGGGTCCTCAAGCGCTTTAGGCTCCACCAGAAATACGGCACCAACATGTACCCAAATGTGGCAAGAAGCATCGCGGGGTTTGTTACCGTATCTCCAGGGCATGCTACAAATGTGGTGAAATGGGGCATATGGCAAGGGATTGCACCAAAACTGAACAGTAAAAAGGTAGGAAACCAGCCGTTAGTTCAGCCGGATCCATCCCAAAATACGGTGATACTACGAGGCCTGCTACTACCAGAGACACAATGAGACAGGGAAGAGTCTTTGCACTTGTCCCAAGTGACACACGAAATACTGAAGTCGTTTTCTCAGGTACTATCTCTATATGCAATCAGGATGCTTTTGTGTTAATTGACTCCGGATTAACACACCCCTTTGTAACTTATGCATTTGTAGCTAGATTGAGTAGACCTCTAGAATCATCACCATATTTGTATCTGCTCCATCCGGGGAATCCGTGTTGTGTACATCTGTATGTCGATTTTGTGATATATGTGTTGGGAATGCTACCTTGTACGTAGATTTCTTACCTTTGGACTTTAGACATTTTGATGTAATTCTGGGTATGGACTGGTTATCTAAATACTGTGCCACCATCGATTGTGTAACAAAACAAGTTGTATTTAGACCACCAGAGCAAGAGGAAATTGTATTTGTGGGTAATGGGGTAGTGCCTTCACCTTATTTGATATCTGCAATGAAAGCATGTAAATTGATCAGGAAAGGGTGCCAGGGTTACTTATGTAGTGTATTATCTGAACAATCTACGAATGTTGAATTGAATAATATTTCTATTGTTTGAGAATTTTCGGATGTATTTCCTGATGAACTGCCAAGAGGATTGGTGGACAGAGAGATAGAGTTTACCATTGATGTTGTCGCGAGCACCCAACCTATCTAAAAAACTCCCTATAGAATGTCCATTGCTGAAATGAAAGAATTGAAAGAACAGTTGCAAGACTTACTAGACAAAGGGTTTATTCGACCAAGCACTTTGCCATGGGGCGCTCCCGTGTTGTTTGTAAAAAAGAAGAACGAAACCTTACGTTTGTGCATTGACTACCGGGAATTAAACAAGGTAATGGCCAAAAATAAATATCCATTACCCTGAATTGACGATTTGTTTGATCAGTTACAGGGTTCACAAGTCTTCTCAAAAATTGATTTGAGGTCAGGCTACCACCAGTTAAAGGTAAAGGCAGAAGATGTCGAGAAAACTGCATTTAGAACGAGGAATGGTCTTATGCCGTTTGGAGTGACCAACGCATCTGCAGTATTTATGGACCTTATGAACCGGATTTTCAAAGCTTATCTTGTTGAATTTTTTGTGGTTTTTATCGATGATATTATGATATATTCAAAGAATAGATTTGAACACGAACAAAATCTGAGAACTATCTTGCAAACACTTAGAGAAAAGAAAATATTTGCTAAACTTACGAAATATGAATTTTGGTTAGATGAGGTTGTTTTCTTAGGGCATGTCATCAACGGAGATGGGATTTCGGTAGACCCACAGAAGATAGAGGCAATTGTAGACTGGCCTACACCAACAAATGTAACAGAAATTCGCAATTTCATGGGCTTAGTTAGGTCCTAAACACGGTGTGTGAAGGATTTTTCAAAAATAGTTGTACCTCTTACCCAACTTACATGCAAGGGACAACCATTTGAATGGAATGATGAAAGAGAATCTGTCTTTCAAGAACTGAAAACGAGACTAACCAATACACTAGTGTTGACATTGCCCACAGGTACGAAAAACTTTGTGATTTACAATTATGTGTCATATAAGGGTCTGGGTTATGTGTTAATGCAGGAAGGACGAGTAATTGCTTATGCCTCCCGACAATTAAGACCACATGATAAGAACTAACCAACACATGACTTGGAATTGGCCGCAATTGTATTAGTATGGGGAAAAATGTGAAGTTTACATAGATCAATAGAGTTTGAAGTATTTCTTTACTCAAAAGAAGTTGAATATGCACCAGAGGAGATGGCTTGAACTAATAAAAGACTATGACTTTCAGATTCAGTATCATCCTGGGAAAGCCAATATAGTGGTTGACGCCTTGAGCAAGAAATCGATGGGGAGTTTAGCTTGCTTACTGACTAAACAGAAGGAAATCTTGTAATATTTTGAGAACTCCAAAATTGAGGTAGTATTACTTGACCAAAGCAGAGGTAGCTTGCTTATTACATGACCAAAGCAGGTTGATGTTGACACCCCGTTTTTGACCGTCCTCAAGACTTGGACGTCACCGTTTGAACGCTCGGTGATCATCCATGTTCGTGTTCGTTTTGAGTTCCCACAGGCCTCGGCCGTGCGCCTTGTCTCAGGATCTCTTAACTTGCCTGTTCTGCGCTTGGTTTTGCACCAAGGACTTGTGTTTTGTGCTTCTGAGGGTGGGAAGAGGCTTGTTAGCCATCCCTGAAACCCACCGGCCGTGGCATGATGCCACCGGCCTTGTTTTTTTTTTTCTACTGACCAAATGTTTGGTCGGTCGGTATTCTCTTAGGTGTATCGGCCTTTTTGTGTGGTCGGCCGACCATTCATTTGGCCGATTGACTCCTTTTCTGCCTAATACCTCCTTTTCGCCTATTTCAGGCATGGTGCATGCCAGCTGTGCCAGCTGGAGTGCACGGACTTGTCCTCCATACACGTGTATGGAGGATTTGCCCCTTTTGCACCCTTTTGTTCAAAGCTTCTTGGAGAAGCTTGCACCCTTTGCTCAAGCTTCTTGAGGAAGCTTGGACCTTTGTCTTAGCTTCCTCAAGAAGCTTGGACCTTTGAGTTAGCTTCCTTGAGAAGTTTGACCCCCTTGACCTTTTTGTATTAACTTCCCTTAGAAGCTTAGCACTTTGTCTTCCTCTATAAAAGGAAGCCTTCTTTCTCCTTTGAAGAGGTTCAACAAAATCAGATATATATGTGATATATACACCACTCTCTCTCTATATCTCCCTCTCTCTCTCTTCATTTGTGTGTGTTAGAGGGCCTAAAAGGGTGTTTTGTTCTTAGTTTTGCACTAAAACACCTAGTATTACACCATACTTCGGTTTTGGAGGTGTTGAGAGTTTGTTCTTGGAGTTTTGAGTTGGTTTTTATCAGAAAAAGGGGGCTGGACTTGCTGTTCTTGAAGTGTTCTTCAAGGGTAAACGCTATTGCTTTATATTCCCCAATCTTGCACTAGCTTTTAACCTACTTTGCATGTTGTTTTGAGCTTAGTGTATAACTGATAAAAACTCTGATTTTTCATGCTTAAGATGTTTCATTAAGGTCTCTTTTGTGTTTGGGGTCGACCTCCTCCTCTTAGGCCTTGTTTGGCCCCTTTTGTGCCTTCTTTGGTTGAGCTTTGAATACTTTCATGTGTTGGCCTTCTCACCACTGAAAATCAGATGGGGTTTTGAAGTCTTTCATAGGGGAGGGACACCCCTCTCCGTTTGTGTCTCATTTGTTCATGTTTTGGCTCATAAGGGTAGCATGCATGCTTAGTTTTGTTTGGTCTTGTTTCAGAGGTTATTTGGAGTTTATTTAGCATGTTTTACCTCTGTCCTGTGTTGGTTTATTGACCCCTTGCATGCATAATATACTTGCCTTGTATTCCTCCATTTTGCCTAGAAATGCATCTTGTCTTTAGACCTTTATGCTTGCATGTTCTAGCTTGACTTCATGAAGCTTTTGGTCATATTTCATCATGCTTAAGGTCTGTTGGGTGCTGATTTGATCATGTTTGCCATGTTTGGTATAGCCTCTTTGCATTTTGGCTTGTGAGCCTCGAGTGTGTGAGTCATTAGCTTGCATTACCTAAGCTATTTCAGTGATTTGGAATCACTTATTATGCCATTTCAGTCCATGTTTTGTGCTTACATGCTTGCATTTGTTACCCTTTCAATGCCTTAAAGAGATGTGATCTTATGCTCCATGTTAGGGCCTTGGTGTATGCCTATGTGTTTGAGGCTTTGGGTTGCCATATCAGTGGGTTTTGGGGTGCATTTTGATGTATTATAACTCTGTTTTCATCACATAATCCATGCCATGTTTGGTTGGGGTGGGTGTAGAGCAATGCTCCCTTTCGTGGCTTTGAATGCCCTTTGTTTTGGGCCCATTTCTTGGCATGTTTTGATCATGTTCTATGCATGCTTTAGTCTTGTTTTGGAGTTCCTTAGGCTTGTTTTAAGCCATTTTGGTCCTTTGGGGTTTGGTTGACATAGCTATGGTTTGGACCCCTTTGTTGGCTTCAAGTTTTGGTCATTATTGCATGCCTTACTTGCATAACATGGTTGATTTGGCATCATCCTCTATGCATTTTCAGAGTTTAACACGTTGGTCTAATGTCCATGTTTATCATCTTTTGAGTGTTCTTGAAAGTTACCTTTTGTGCCTTAGCTTTAGGCCCATTGGTGTGCATGTTTGCATGAGCATTTGCCCACCATTTGCATCATCTTTGGCCACTGTTTATGGCAAGGCTGAGGTCTGCCCTTTGCAGTTTAAGTCCACCATTGCATGTTTTGACATGTTGCATTACTTTGGCTTCATGCTTGCATTGTCTCATCTTTGCACGTTTGCATGTTGTTTAGCTAGTTGCATTCCATATCCTAGCTTGCATGATAGGTTGCAGTGCATTGTATCTTGCATGTTTGGCACATTGCACTTGGCATGTTTGTTACCTTAGCCTCATATTGCATGCTTGAGACATGTTTTATACTTGAGTCACATTGTATACTTGCATTACATTTTGCTTAGTTTGGGGTGTCAAACCAAGCATGAGGAATGAGGGGCGTTCGTACTCAAAGTGACGTAACGCGCCTCAATCCTTGGTTGCCGATGTCCTTGACCTCAACATGATAGGGCGTGTAGCACTCATGTGTGTTTGTTGCATTCATTCACATTGAAATGCACACTTGACTTCTTGGACCATCATGCATTGAAATGCGCCATTGGTGGTCCGAGGGTCGAGTACCAAACTCCCTTGAGCCCATAGCATGATAGGGAGAGTGGCCATGCACACACTGCTTTGAAAATTCCATACCATGCACTGTCTGTCCTCTGTTGCTGTCAAAACAGGGCTCTCCAGGAAGAAATGGCCGGCCGACCACTTTTGGTGCCGACCGACCATCAGTGTCCAGCTGGTGGTTCAATATTTGGTCGATAAGCCTATTCCCATGGCCGGCGGATTTCAATTGTGGCCGGTGATATTCCACAACACTCAGGGAGTGATTCAGAAGGATTCTGGAAACTTTTATAAATTTTAGAGGAGCAGGGCAGTGTAAACAGAGGCAACAGTGGCATGATACCGAGTTTCCAGGCGAGGCGAACCGAGCATGCATCATCCCATCATTCCGAGGCGGGGCTGCGGCCACTTTCCTTCTGTATTTAATTTGTTAATTAATTAGAAGTTTTGTAATAATTAATTAGCTAGGATAGTTGGTTCATTATTCGGCCTATATTATTCTTTCGGACCCTCCGTGCGAGGGCAATTGTGTAATAAGTGTGTGTGAGTGTGTGTATGTCTTCCAACCCCCACTTTTTTCTCCCTTTTACTTACCTGCTTTCAATGGTTAGTATTAGGGCATATTTAAATTAGCATACCTCATGCTATGCATGCGTGCATCCATACATTTGTCTTGCATGCACCGGGCTCGGCGCATCATACTAACTGCATTGTATTTCAATTCCAAGTTGAATACGTGTTAGTTGTAGCATCATCATATGCCATCTTAGAATAGCCGAACCTATTGTAGTTGCATCTCGCATGTGTTGCATTAGCCATCTTAACATGAACTAGGATCGTGCATATGATTATTAACTAGTTTCTGTTTTGGCTTGGAGTACTCGGTTAGCATTTATGTTTTAGCATCCTTACACGAGTGTAAGTGTTGCCATGATAGTATGCTTACCATGAGGCTATGTGCTTATGTGTTATAACTGCCTGAATGCCTGTGGGTGAAGGCTGGGTTGCTTGAATTGGAATAATTCGTCGAAACCCGTGTTTTAGCCTACTTGCAAGTAGCAAATTTCAATCCATTTTCAAAACAAACGGATATGCGATGCTTTGTTCCAAATTAGGCGATCTAGTCTGTACTTTTTGTGTTGTGCGCATCACATAGTAAGATTAGCTAATTAATCAGAATAAGAACGTATAATGTTTTTAAAAATAGATATCATGGTTAATAGAGGCCGATCTTTGATCGGGCGAGAGGGGCTGCTCATAGCTGACCTTCCCCAATCCTACCCAAGTTCCCGAGCCGAGGCAACTTTGGTGATGACGGACACGTGGCCTTAGGCAAACGAGTCAGGGTTTCCTAAATTCCCCCATAAAAATATTTAGGTGGCGACTTTGTATCTGGCAAAGCAGTCCATGTTTGGCACTTCTTTCTAAAAATCTGTTTTCTCAAAACGATTTGCCAGATTTGGACTCTTTGGTTCAGATTTAGAACCGTGACAATTTGAGAGTCCGAACTGTAGCGAGCCCAAACGAACGAAACGGGATTCCCTCCCGGGGCATTCGGGGACGTCTATAGTTGATAGAGGCCATCTCAGCCGAATCATCAATCATTGATGAAATCAAACAGAGGCAAATGGAAGATGAATTCCATAAGAAGATAGTTGATGAATTTGAGAAAAATCTGAAACCAGGATATGGTGTTGTAAATGAAGTGTTGAAGTTCCAAGATAGATTGTGTATTCCGAACATCCCTAAGTTGAAGAGGAAAATTCTTGATAAAGCTCACAAATCAATGTTTGCTATGCATCTGGGTAACAACAAGATGTATCAGGACTTAAAGTAGAATTATTGTTGGCCTAATATGAAACGTGAGATTGCAGAATATGTATCTAAATGTCTTCAATGCCAGCAAGTTAAGGCTGAACACCAAAAACTAGCAGGTCTACTTCAACCTCTCTCTATATCGGAATGGAAATGGGAGCACATAACCATGGATTTTGTTGTTGGCCTACCTCGGACACCTAGAGGTATGGATTCTATTTGGGTTATAGTTGATAGGCTAACTAAATCTACACACTTTCTACCTGTAAAAACTACATATGATGCATACCGATTAGCCACTATGTTGATGAAATTGTTTGTTTACATGGAGTTCCGGTGTCTATTGTGTCGGATAGAGATCCGAAATTTGTATCTAGATTTTGGAAGATTCCTCAAGCGGCAATGGGAACAAAGTTGAGGAGTACAGCATTTCATCCACAAACTGATGGACAATCGGAACGGACTATACAAACTCTAGAAGATATGCTCTAAATGTGTGCTTTGGATTTTCAAGGGAGTTGGGAGACTTACCTACCATTGGCCGAATTTGCATATAATAACAGTTTCCACTCCAGCATTGGCATGGCACCATATGAAGCTTCGTATGGCCAAAAATGTAGATCTCCAATATGCTAGACTGAAGTTGGGGATAGAGTCTTGCTTGGACTTGAGCTTGTGCAGACAACTACCGATAAAATCATAGTTATTCAACAAAGGCTTAAGACAGCTCAGAGCCGAAAAAAGAGTTATGCAGATATTAGAAGAAGGCCTCTTGAATATGAAGTCGGTGATCATGTGTTCATCCGTGTAAATCCGATGAAAGGCTAATTGAGGTTTGGCAGGACGGGTAAATTATTGCCCCATTACATTGGACCATTTCAAATTTTAGAAAGATTTGGTCTAGTTGCTTATAGAGTTGCCTTACTGCTAGGAATGGAACAAGTGCACAATGTATTTCACGTATCGATGTTGAGGGACTATCTCCGAGATCTATTCCACGTGATTGACTATCACCGAATAGCACTTGATAAAAATATAGAATACGGGGAATGGCTAGAATGGATCATCGACCTACAAGTAAAGCAACTGAGGAACAAATCCATTCCAATGGTGAAAGTGGAATGGAAAGAACATTATGGTAAGGATGCCACATGGGAGAAAGAAGAAGAAATGCAACAACACTACCCACATTTGTTTCCAACAGAAGGTAACATAAGTTTGGGGGACCAAACTTCCAAAAGGGGGGAAGAATGTAACAACCCTACTCAGTGTTATGCTAATTAATCTTAATTATGCTTATAATTATGAACTTGATATGATTTTGAATGCTAATTATATGATTATATGTGTTTTTGATATCTGTTCACCGTAGGAAAATCTGTTTGATTTTCTATTATAAAATTTAAATTGAAGACCGTAGAGGCAACAGAAACTAAAATTGACTGTGTTGTTGCGATTAGCCTAATTTTTAGAGCGTACGGTGAAATTTAATTAAAAATTGATTCGGCTCAAAATAATCAGATTAATTCGATTTAACTAAGTTCATTTGATTAGGCCTAAGCCTTGACTAGTCAATATGATTAGTGAGACCTATATATGTGCTAATTAGGGGCTTAGCTCCGATCATTGAGCTCATTTCTCACCTCTTGGCTGACTCTATACACTTTCAAGAGGGAAAACACTTGATTTAGAGAGAGAGACCAAATTCTTAAAGAATTGACTTCAAGATTGAAGAATTGGGAAGCTAGGCTTAAGAATTTGATAAAGTTAGAAGGATTAAAGGCTCCAAGTGAGTATTTGGACTCTAATTCGTAAGTTAAAGTTCATGAATATGTGTATTCAAGAAGAGTTGGTGAATTGTTGTAGAATACAAACTTAATATGAAGAATTCGGTGCCAAAGTGCTCATGCATGCATAATTTTGTTAAGCCGCATGATTTTGACCATCATTTCTACCATTTGAAATGGTATTAGAGTCTATATTACACATGCATGCGTAATCCATGTAGTTATGAAGCTTGGTTGCATGTGTTTTGAAGTTGTCAAGAAAAATATGAAATGATTTGAGAATTGGATCATCGTTTTGGACAATTGGTGTCAAATTACCTATGTTCTCATGCTATGTAATGTCTTTCCATCATTTTGTACCAAAAACACGAGCTTTGGACCTTTGAACATCAAGTTTGAGCTTCAAACACAGTTTTGGAAATTCTAGAATTCGCCATGTCCGCTCGAGCGGGGAAAGTGTCGCTCGAGCGTAAAAATCAAGCTCCTAGAACTTTTGTAGACATTGATGTCTGCTCGAGCGAGAAGAGTTACGCTCAAGTGCCCACTCACATGTTTTGACTCTTGGCTTGAGCGACCAAAGTCACGCTCGAGCGCAAAAATGAGACAACCAGTACTTTTGCAGATCAAAGGGGTCCACTTGAGCGAGAAAAGCTACGCTCGAGTGGAGAGCCATGTTTCAAAAATTTTGGAAAGTTGTTCTATGTTTCGTTTTCTGTTCTTTTTCATTTCTAAGCACTCTTAGGCATGCATTGAACATTGTAAATGAATTGAAGGACACGAAAGAAGGCTAAGACCATTAAGCAAACTAAAGAACGGATTGAACGGTATTATCACCCAATGTGCTATGAATTATGTAAGGTCAAGCGCAAGGGCGAATCAAGCACCAGAAAACTGTGAGTGATATTTTAGCAAAGATATTTTTGTATACGCATTATTTTCTAAATGATGCCTATGTGGTAAGGTTCTAAACTTTTGAAGTGATATTATAAAAGAATATTCTAGTCACTTAATTCGAAATGGAATATGCGAAGTGATCGACGTATGGGTATGAAATGGGCCTAAGGCCATTCAGTATATTTTGTAAGGATGTGGATTGGGCCTAAGGCCATTTTGTATAATTGTTAAATGGACCGAAGGCCGTTCAAGATAAGGAATTGAATGGACCTAAGGTCATATTTGGTCCAAGAATGAATATGTATATGACCATGGATTTAAATGTGTGCACATAAATGTGTATATGAATTGGACCTAAGGTCATTTTATGTGTGTTGGACCTAAGGTCATTCTGTTTGTAATGGACCCAAGGTCGTTTTGTGTGTATTGGACTAAGGTCGTTCTATGTGTAATGGACCCAAGGTCGTTCTGTGTGTGAATTGGACCCAAGGTCGTTTTGCCCATGATGGACCCAAGGTCGTTTCGTGTTTGAGAACTGATAGAAAAGGACCTGAGGTCATTTTGCTTTGTTAATGATTTCCAAGCATAATAGTGAATTATGATTGTAAGAATTTTGTTCATGAATTCCTTTGCTTTGGTATTATTCACTGGGTATTAGCTCACTCCTTATTTATATATATATAGGTGAGCAGCGGGATGTCCAACCTCAACCCCAGTGAGCAATGAGAAACCGAGTTTTAAGGAGTCAACCAAGGTCACCTCACGCAGGAGGCCTTATTTTTGCTTTGCTTTTCCTTTTTTTCTTTTGTGGTCATGTATGACCAACCTTGTGTATAACCTTGGTTTTTGTTAATACTGCCTTGATTTATCTTGGACTTATGTAATACATACATAATATGGATGTTTGTATAGTGTGAATTATTTCATATATTAGAATGTTTTGGTTGAGCCAGGTATGCATAGCTCATTGGACAATCTTTATAAACTTTGCTTCCGTAATTTGGCCCCCTATTATTAAATATGCTTTGGTTTCTGACTGAGGCCGCAGTGAATCTCATGATTACTGGCCGGTTATGACTCTAATCCATAGAGGCGGGTTTGGGTCATGACACTATATCTTATATGTCGACACTTGTCTTTCAGATCCTATCAGTACCAAGGACACCAGCAGTAGCGACAGCACCAGCACCGACAGCACCTCCTCCTACGACAGAGAGGAGAGGTAGACATGCACTAGCACGCAGCCGAGATAAGCGCAAAGGTCGACGTAGAGACAAGGGTGCTCCTCGGAGCCAATTTTGAGTGGTGATGATATCGAGACCAGTGACTCTGAGGAGGCAGTGAGCCGATGCTCTGAGTCTGAGAGCGGAGACGATGATGCTGGCTTGGGGTCAGGTAGTGAAGATGACGCCGAAGCTGGCTCTGAGGCAGGGAACGGAGATGATGATACCGGCTCTAGCACAGAGTCCGATTCTGACAGCGGTGCTGATAGAGACAGTGTCGCTGAGTCCCCTCTGAAGAAGAGGACGAAGAGAGCCTCTCGAGCTTGAGATAGCTAGCGTCGATTTTTGTACTTTTTTGCTTAGTTTCTTTTATTTTGGTAGTTCAGCACATGTATAGCTTCAGTTAGGCTCTTACTTTTATTTTTGAAAACTCATACTCCCTTTTGTAGTTTTATGAAAAGAGTTATTGTTTTCACATCATCAGCACCACATTTGCATAGAATAAAAACGAATTGTATTGGAATGATGTTCTTAATCGGATAATGAGCCGACCAATGACCAAAATACAACTCGATAAGTATAAAAAAAAAAACAAAGTAAAAACAACTAAACACAACTATGTACACTTGCTAAAACCAAAAGACCCAAAACAAGACCTTAAAACACAAAGATCAAGACAAAACCAGGCTGTCAAAATTGCCAGGCCCACAAGCGGGCGACAAGCCACACAAGTGGGCGGCCGGCCACTTGTGATGGATCCACCAGATAGCTGACAACTAGCCACCACTCACAGCTTTATCTTCTATAAAAGGTCTTTCTTTGTGATTTATTCACCAGAACCTCATTTTTGCTGTTATTTTTTCCACAAATGGAGATATTTCTTGCCGAGAAGCTCACAGATTGGATAACCACTTTAGACGACACGAAAAAGGTAAATTTCTGAGGTTTCAGCATAAACGAGCTTTTTCTGTTAAGTCGTACTCCACTTTGTTCTATGTTTCTCCATGCCACGGTCCGATGTTGGGACCCTGTTATACATGTGTTTCGCTTCGTCACACAGGAAATGTGCCCGATTCTTGAAGAATTTTGAGCATTGATGGAAACCCGGCGCGATGAGAAAATCATGTTTCAGCCCCTTCTTGGCCATACCTAGGCTTTAGGACGAATGTGTGGGCTCACTTTGCACGAAGCTTGATCTTTGGCCCATAACGGAAAGCTAGATATATCCAGCTTGATTCATCGATTTTCTGACATCGGTGACAGAGGCGACCCTCTCTAGCGAGGCTTTCGGCAATATGCCTTTTGTTTATATATGCTTGCACATTTTCTTCTTGCCCTTAGTTGTGGCGGAGCCAACATTAAGCTGATCAAAATAGCCCAAAATCTGAAAGAGGGTACGAGTTGCATTGGTTTAGCGCTAGCCGAGACCCTGATGGGTTTAGATGCTTTTCATTGGTGAGAGACCACCAGATTTGCTGGGAGTCCACTACTTCTTCCCACCCTTTCTGATATATGCCTCTCATATCACTCGGCACTCATGCTCTATTTTCTCTCAAAGTCCTTTCTTTACTTTTCTCTCCATGCACATCTCTCTATTCTTTAATCTCTCTTATTTTTCATCTCTTCCCAGCTATGGCTTATGGATAAGCTAAAAGTGGTGGACCCTTGCTCCGAATATTCCACCCAAGTTTACTTCTTCCGCCAATAACTAGTGGACTTTCCCAACGAGGGATGGTGGTACAACTGGATGTGCAGCAGATTTGCAGCTGACATAGCTTGGAGTTGCCACTGGCTTAACTTGAATGAGATGAGCTACATCATGTCTCGACAGCTAGACATACAGTTGATTGGCCTCACGCACTGCATGTTCTACTTTCCCTTCCGGTTCAGATGCTAGTTTGGGCATGATCAAACTCGTCCAGATGAGGGGGTAGAATACCAGGCTTCCTTTCCAATTCGTGCTTCACACTTAACTCTGTACCTTGCAAGTTGGAGGACAAAAGAGCTTCTGGGCCCTACGCGTAGTTTCAATTATGCCCTTTTTGGCGAGTGCTTGGCTTGGTTCAACGATGAGGCACAAACCGGGCCAACTTTGGCTACAAAGGCTTCCGCAAGCACGAACAGAGGACGAAGGAGCATCTGACTCACCTATGCCCCTAGTTTATTGCTTTGACTTTTCTTTTCAAGTTTTATAATGTAAAAGCAACTTTGATTTATCTCAGAGAGCTGAAGAATGTACTTGTGGTTAAATCAATGGAATTAAAGTTGTGAGCACTAAAAATTGCCCTTTTGGTCCCAAAATGGTCTAAGTAGTAAAAGGTAAAATTTTGAGAAAAAATCAACTTTTACTAAAACTTTTCAAAACCATTTTCGAAAATGATCACTACTTGACACGCACAAAATCAAACCCTCAAGATGTACAACCTCAAATCAAAAGATCATAACTGCACCTGATTGCATACCACTACTGCTCTGCATTGTAACCAGCTTTTCTTCCCAAAATAAAGATCACAACCAAACTAACAGACGATGAACAAAGATGACCTGATTAGACAAACGGATAGGATAATTGAGTTGGAGATGGTTACAACCAAACTTCAGGATGAAGTTGCCTACGTATCCCAAATATGGGAATCAAGCCTTACGTAGTTCGGTTCAGGTTCACTCAAATATTAACTATTTCCTTTTGCGCTCTAACTTTTGCCAAAGTCTTCCTTTAGGGTTTTTAACCTTGTGAGCTCTATTTTTCTTTGTTTCTAATTTTTCATGCTCTAACTTATGCCTAGGTTGCCCTTCCGGGTTTTCGGCCTAGCAAGCCTCTCAGGGGTAGTATATCTTTAACTTGTCCATATTGATCAGTTGTGAAAATTTCAGGCTATCTAGGTCCATGAGAATAACTACTCCATCCGACCAGATAGATTTGATGATGTAAGGACCAGTCCAATTGGGTCTGAACTTACCTCTAGGGTCATAGATGGGAGCTCAATTGTCTTTCAATACCATATCTCCTTCCTTGAGATTTCTGGACTTGACCTTCTTATTAAAAGCCCTAGCAATTCTACATTGGTAGTCCTGAAGATGATACAATGCCTTTAGCCTCCTCTCATCAAACAGTATTAACTCCTCAAACCTGCTCTATTGTTAGTCTGCCTTCGTTATCTAACACTCAGCCATAACTCGCAGCGATGAGACTTCAATTTCAATTAGCAAAACGCCTTCCATCCCATATACCAGAGAATAAGGAGTTGCCCCTGTGGAAGTTCAGATCAATGTTCTGTAACTTCAAAGTTCGAATGGCAATTTATCCGGCCAATCCCTATATGTTTTCACCATCTTCCGCAAGATGTTCTTAATATTCTTGTTAGCGGCCTCAACAGCTCCATTACTCTGTGGTCTATATGTCAATGGCTTGTGAAAAGCCACGTTGTATTTCTCAAGTAGATCCCCCATCTCTTTCTTGAAGTGTGAGCCGTTATCTAATATGATCTCATTCAAAACTCTGTCCTGCAGATGATATGGCTTCTGATAATGCCTTTAACACTGCATAGGATTGAGCTTTCACCCACTTTGTAAAATAATCAATCGCCACCAAGATATAGTCATGTCCATTCGACCCTTTCGGCAAGACAGCACCGATAACGTCGATTCTCCAAACTGAGAAAGGCCATGGCGAAGTCATGTTATACAGCTTTGACGGCGAAATATTCATGCGATTGGCATGGATTTGACATTTGTGGCATCGCCGCACAAAACCAATACAATCCTCTTCCATGGTGGACCAGTAATAGCCTTGTCTGAGGATCTTCTGGGCTAGCATCACACTATTCATATGCGCCCGCATTCTCTGCCGTGGATAGCCTCCATAAGGCGCTTCGATTCCTCTTCCTCCACACAGTTTTTGCATTCTCAGATGACATCTTTTATACAGCTTACCCCGCAGATGATAAATTGGACAGCCAGACACCGTATTCCCCATTTGTCCTTGGCATTTACCCTTGGTGGGTATATCTCTTTTTCCAGAAAGTTCTAAATATTGTAATACCAAGGGTTTTTGTCTTGCACTTCATCCATCGCGGAAATGGTCTCATAAGCCAGTGTGTATTTCTGTTCGATGATAATCGAACGCATCCAAACTCAAAGTGGGATGTCTACCATAGAAGATAGAGTTGCTAAAGCATCAGCGATTTGGTTGTTCTCCCTCAACAGATGTGTAAACGTTAGTTTTTCAAACCTAGGAATCAAAATATCCAGGGTTTGATGGTAAACCTTCATTTTCTCCTTTTTGACTATCCAGTCTCCGTTTGCTTGAGAAACAACCAAGTTCGAGTCCCCGATAACGTCCAACTTTATTGTCCCTAGTTCTGGAGCAGCTTCTAAACCAGTAACACACGCTTCATATTATGCTTCATTGTTGGATACCTTGAACCGGAGTTTAAAAGGTAAAGGTATATGGGACTCATCGGGTGCTATCAACAACGCACCAATCCCATAACCATATTGATTGGACGCTCTGTCAAAGTACATCGTCCATGTTTCCTCTTCCATATACAGAATGTCTTCATCTAGGAACAAGTATTCCACTATCTCATCTCCTTCTACCGGGTGGTCTGCCAGGAATTGCGCCACAACTCTTCCTTTAACTAACTTACGAGCAACATACTTGAGATCAAATTCAAAGAGAAGAAGCAACCAACGAGCCAGCTTACCCATAAGTGTTGGTTTCTCAAAGAGATATTTGATGGGATCTAATCTTGAAACCAGGATTACAGAGTGAGCTAACAAGTAGTGTCTCAACTTCCTGGTAGCCCATACGAAGGCTAGGCAAGCTTTCTCCAAGGGAGTGTAGCGGGTCTCATAGTCTTGCATCTTCTTGCTCAAATAGTAGATGGCCTTCTCCACCATATCTTCAGATTCTTGAGTGAGCATGCATTGTAACAACCCCGACCTCTAATTAACGTTAATCCCTGATTAATTATGCCTAATTAGCAATTAAGATGAAATTCTGAATGAAACTGCATGTGTGTATTGCATTGGTTGTGTCTATATCTGTTGAGCGTAGGAAGATCTGTTCACATTCTAGTTTCGGCTTGCGAATTGAAGGCCTTATCGGCATCTGATTGTGAAATTGACTTGATTTATGTGCTAATTAGGATTTTTAGAATTTCATGGTGGGCTCAATCGAAGTTCGATTCAGAACGATTAAATTAGGTAAAATTAATGTGCATCAATCAACCTCAATTAATCACACTTGCATCCAAGCCTATTTAAGGCACCAATTGAGCTCACTCACTTCTTTTTCTTTCATTCTATCACATTTTGAGCTCATCTAAGAGAGGCAAATGAGAGAGGGAGAGAGTGGGAGAGAAGAGTTGAACTCAACAAGAAAATTGCTTGAAAGTTAGAGGAAATTGAAGAGAATTTGGAAGATTAAGCTACCACACTTGAGAATTCAAGACTTGGGGTAGGCATTCACCCTCTTAACTATGAAATCGAATTACTAGTGCAAGAATTCTAGTGAATTAGATGAATTCATGTAAGGTTTGAGCTAGCTTTGGAGGGAACTAAATCAATCCATGCGCATGCATAAATTTCCATGTTTTGAGTGTAATTTTCAAAGAATTTTCTCATGCATGTTTTGAATTCACTTCAATTTTGGGAAAACAATGAGTTTCATGTTATTTGGTAGCATTTGATCGTGTTTTGAGGAGCCTTAGTTCAAAGAATTGCATGCATGTTATGTTCATGAATTATTCTTGAGTTTCAAGTTGAATTTTTGCACAATTAGCATGTTTTTAGGCCATGATTTCTTGATATGATCCTTTAAACATGTTGTTTTAAGAGTTTTCATGTATTTCCTCAAGTTTTGGGCCCACAAAATTGAGTTTCGAGGTGTATAGGTTGAGTTTGAGCTTGAAGATCAAAGCTGGAAATTCTAGAAATTTGATCCACGCTCGAGCGGGGGACTTCACGCTCGAGCGTATACTCTGAGTACGTGCACTTCCGCTCGATCGACGTGAGTCACGCTCTAGCGTGAAATGCATATGCCTAGAAGTTCATGTGTTTTACAGTTCGCTCGAGGGAGGGAATCCGCGCTCGAGCGAGGTTCTGAGTCTCACGCTCGAACGAGGATCGAGCGTCCGTTGAGCGTGAAAAACATGCAACCAGTACTTTTCAAAAGTTTGTAGTCTGCTCGAGTGAGGAAAGTCACGCTCGAGCAGAGCTTCATTGTCTACATGCCCGCTTGAGCGAGGAAAGCCACGCCCGAGCGTGGACCCTATTTTCAGCAAGTTTTGAAAAATGTTTTCAAATGCATTTTTGCATCCTCATTCCATCCTAGGCATTCCTAGGCCATGTCTAAGACTCCATAATGAGGATTAAAGGCTAGAAACACGCTAAGAACAAACAAAATAAGTTATGTGCAATTCGAACGTATGTTTCAGGTGTGTATCTATTATGTGTCATGTAGGTCACGTGTCGTAAACCGTTCAATTAGCCTACTCTGTCTGTCTGCACCTGAACCCACCTGTCAGTAATAACTTAGTAAAGTTATATTCAACTTTATTTATTTTTCTGTATGATGAATTAAGATCTATTTTCTAAAATGATGTGTTCTGTGCAATGAATGATTGTCCGATTTCTGACATGTACTCGTGGCATCCTTAGCATCATGTGATATGTGTTAGCTGTTACCCTGTATTGGAGGTTCCATTATGGAACTTAATATGTCTGCACTCTGTTACCCGTATTGGAGGCTCCATCATGGGGCTCAGCATGTTTATTCTCTGTTACCCGGATCCGGAGGTTCCTTTATGGAACTGGTTATTTATAACCCCCACATGTTCTGCATCTGCTCTGTATCTGTTCTGTTAGTGCTAATGGATGTACCGCATATGCTTAAGCTTGACTTATGATTTCTGTATATGATCTGGACAAGGATATGAATTTGATACGAAACTGAATTATGATTTTTGAATCTGTACGGACTCGTTCATTAAAACCGTTTACTCTGTTATTATTCACTGGGCTTCCGCTCACTATTTATATTATGTATGTAGGCGAGCAAGCATGTGACCAGGCCCAGAGTTGACGGCCTAAGCTCCTGTTTTGTCAGCCAACCAATGTGCCTCCCGAGGAGGCTCCAGATCAAGTCAAGTTTAATGGTTGTTTTTGTAATTGTTAGACTCTGTTGTTTTTTTTTTAGTTGGGATGAATTTATGGCACTACACTTCTCGGGTAAATATGTTACCTTTGGGTTGTCACTTATATGTTATAAAAGTTTTAAATTATTCTGTTCCATGTATGTCATCACAGCTCATTGGACCTCGTATATTCTATATATTTGCTTCTGCAGCCCCTTATTATATGCTAATATGTCAAGAGGCCTTTGGTAATCCAAGGATTACTGGCCGGTTACGATGTTAAACCTATAGGGGCGGGTTTGGGTCGTGACAGAGTGGTATCAGAGTACGTGTTCTACCGCACACACATGGGTCCATGTGAGCTTAGGATGTTTTAGTGAGAAGTAGGGGCATTCCATCTGTATGTATAAGTGTGTGTGTTTAAAATTGAAATCATAAAACTGATTATGATCATGTGGTATGAGAACAAACAATCTAAATAATGTGAGGTGGACTGTTGCCTATGTTCATAATGCCATGTTTACTTATAGTAAATGGACAATGCAAGAAGTGATGGAACGGCCGAATCATTTGAGGCTCGAATGAGCCGAATGGAACAAATGCTTGCGGCATTGACTAAAACTATGATGCAGCAACAAAGACAACAACCTTTGTCCCCTCCGCCTGTGCCGGTACCAGCCGAAACAGACAATAATGATGTTGTCAACCTGACACAGAAATTCATGAAGATGAAACCCCCGACATTCCTAGGTTGAATTGAACCGTTGAAAGCAGAGACATGGTTACTTGAAATGGAAAAGCTATTTGAAGTGTTCCCTTGTTCTGAAGTCTAGAAAGTCCTCCTAGCCACCTATACTCTGAAGGATGAAGCCTGAAGGTGGTGGTTACTAATTCGAAGCGGCAATGGGAATATGACGTGGGCACTGTTTAATGCAATCTTCTATGATAAATATTTTCCCCAATGTTTTAGGGATCGGAAAGTGTCAGAGTTTCAGGAACTTAAACAAGGTAGAATGTCTGTAGCTGAGTATGAAGCCAAATTCACTAAACTAGCACGGTTTGCTCCACATATGGTGGATACTGATTACAAAAAAGCACGAAAATTTGAAGGTTGACTGGATCTAGAAGTGTTTGATCGGGTAGGCGTATTGAAATTGCCTACTTATGTGGAAGTTTTAGACAGATCCTTAATGGCGGAAGCCACCCTAGCCACTATGAAACAAAGTAAAGCCCCAGCAGCTACAGCAACTGATTGGAGAGGAAAGAGGTCTGGGTATGGTTTTAGAAGAGGCCAGTTTCATGTGAGTAAGAAGCAAAATACGAGGTCTACAAGCAGCTCGAGTCAGAGCAGTGGGTCTATTCCAGTTTGTCTTGATTGTTGAAAAAGGCATAGGGATGTGTGCTACCAAGCATCCGGTGTTTGTTTCCGATGTGGCAAGACAGGTCATATAGTGAAAGATTGTCCACTTGGGTCTGAGAATACCAGCCGTCCTATGGTGAGTTCAGCTGGGTCCGCTTCTACAATCAAAACAAATACAAGGGCTAATACTGGGAAAGAACCTCTGAGTCAAGGCCAAGTGTTTACTTTAATGCCTGGTAACGTACAAACCACCGATACTGTGGTGTCAGGCATACTCCTTGCATGTTCTCAAAATGCATGTGTACTGATGGATTCTGGTTCTACATATTCCTTCGTATCGCATGTTTTCTCTCGGAAATTAACTAGACCACTAGAATTTCTGACATATGTGTTATCTGTATCTACACCATCTGGGGGTTCTATGATATGTGCTTATGTTTATCCGGCATGTGATATTATGATTGGTGAAGTAACCTTGTATGTTGACTTGTTGCCTTTGAACATTGATCATTTTGATTATATTCTAAGACTATCGACTGTGCAAGTAATCTGTTGTGTTTAGACCATCGGGCATACCTGAATTCATTTTCACTGGGAATGGGGTAGTTCCTCCCCCATATCTGATTTCGGCCATGAAAGCTGTAAAACTGCTTAGGAAGGGATGTAGGGGTTATTTGTGTTGTATACTGACTACATCATCTGACGGTACTAATGTAACAACTATCCCTGTTGCTTGTGAATTTCCCGATGTGTTTCCAAATGAATTACCTGGGGACTTAGTTGATAGAGAAATCGAATTCACTATTGAGGTATTTCCGGGAGCACAACCTTTTTTCAAGACCCCCTATAGAATGTCTACCTCAGAACTGAAAGAATTAAAAACTCAACTTCAGGAACTGCTGAACAAGAAATTCATCCGTCCGAGCACTTTACCTTAGGGTGCTCCAGTCTTATTTGTCAAAAAGAATGATGGGTCTTTGAGGTTATGTATAGACTATCGGGAACTAAACAAAGTAACTATCAAGAACAAATACCCTCTGCCCCGAATAGATGACTTGTTTGACCAACTTTAGGAAGCCCAAATATTTTTCAAAATTGACCTCAGATCTGGGTATCATTAATTAAAAGTTCAGGTTGAAGACATAGAGAAAACTGCATTCAGAACTAGATATGGACATTATGAATTTTTAGTAATGCCGTTTGGGGTGACCAATGCACCTGCTGCCTTTAGGGACCTTATGAACAGAGTGTTTAAATCATTTCTGGGTGAATTTATTGTTGTGTTTATTGATGATATCCTGATTTACTCCAAAAGCAGGGAAAAACATGAGAATCACTTGAGAATTGCTCTACAGACCTTGAGAGAAAAGAGATTATACGCTAAATTGTCCAAATGTGAATTCTGGCTTGACAGTGTGGCAATTTTGGGACATGTAATCGACAAGGATGGTATTTCTATTGACCCTCAAAAAATTGAAGCTATTGTGGATTGGCCTAAACCAACGAATGTGACAGAGGTTAGAAGTTTTCTGGGACTTGCAGGTTACTACAGGAGATTTGTGAGAGACTTTTCCAAACTTGCCTTGCCATTGACCCAGTTAACTCAGAAAAATGTGTCATTTGATTGGAATGAACAAAGAGAGGCAGCCTTTCAAGAGTTGAAAACTAGGTTAGTGACTGCACCAATTTTAACTTTGCCTAATGGTACTGATGGGTTTCAAATTTACAGTGATGCTTCTTACAAAGGGTTGGGGTGTGTGTTAATGCAAAATGGAAAAGTGATTGCCTACGCTTCTCGACAACTCCGATCTCATGAAAAGAATTTCTTTCCTTTCTTCAAGAGACCAGACAGTGGTTCACAAGTCAAGGTCAATTTTGAAATAAATCGTCTTATGAATTTCAATTTCCCTAGAAAGTCGCGCCCTCCTTTTCACTCCTTAGTAGTGGCATTTCTAAGATGGCCTTGATCTTTGAAGGATCTACTTCAATTCCCCTCTGTGTAATCAAAAATTCCAGTATTTTTCCTGCTGTTACCCCGAAAGTGCACTTTTGTGGGTTCAACCTCAATCTGTATTCCCTAATCCGTTGAAAGAATTTCTTCAGCACGGTGTAGTGGCCCTCTCATTCTTTGGACTTGACAATCATGTCATCCATGTACACCTCAACCTCTTTGTGGATCATGTCATGCAGAATGGTGGTCACAACCCTCTGATAGGTAGCTCCATCATTTTTCAACCCAAACGGCATAACCCGGTAGCAGTACGTACCCCACGAAGTGGTGAATGCGGTCTTTTCTCTATCCACGGGTGCCATCAAATCCGGTTATACCCAGATAACCCATCCATAAATGATAGCAATGCATGGCCCGCAGTGAAGTCTACCAACTCATCAATATGTGGTAGAGGAAAGTCATCCTTCGGATTAACTTTGTTCAAGTCCCGAAAGTCGATGCGAACCTGAATTCTACCATCCTTCTTCGGCACTGGGACAATATTGGCCAACCAGGTCAGATACTCAGATACTAACAAGAATCCTGCATCAATTTGCTTGGTGACTTCTTCCTTGATTTTCAGCTCCCAATCCGGACCAATTCTATGCAGCTTCTGCTTGACTAGTCGAGCCTCAAGGTTAAAAGGGATCTGGTGCTATACAATCTCAGGATCGATCCCAGACATGTCTTTGTAGAACCATGCAAAAACATCTTTGAAATTTAACAATAAAGCGATTAAACGCTCGTGTTCCTCCGAAGACAATGTGGACCCGATTTGGACCAAGTGCGGATCCTTCTCAATACCCACGTTAATGGCAATGATTTCATCAGCACAGGGTTTAGCAAACCTCTCCTCCTCTCAGTTAATCAAGTTTTTCAAAGCTAGAGGAATTTTTTCTCCTTCGTTTTCATTAAAATTTTGAAAATCTTGGTCAATACAATAAACCAGCGGTACAGAAAAGTACACAAAATCTGCAGAGTTTTTATTCAAAAGGTCCAGATCTTCAATTACAGACTCAAAAGAAAAAATAAATAAAGACCTAGACAAGACTTTGGTATCCGGGTTACCACTTCTAGAAATACCAGACTCAGACTCAGAAGAATTTGAATCTGATCCCAATCTTGATCCCATAGACTCAATGGAATTAGATTCTGGCTCATCACCCGATTCAGAACTGGAAATATAGCCTTTCTCCAGCAGCCGAGTAAGATGTGGTGCTGTAGACGTCCCCGAACATCCCGGGAGGGAATCCCGTTTTGTTCATTGGGCTCACTATAGTTCAGGACTCAATGTCACGGTCCTGTATCTAATCTCGTAGAGTATAATGCAAGACCGATGAATCATCAAAGAGTCCAAATCCAGCAAATCGTTTTTTAAAACAGATTTTTTGAAAGAAGTGCCAAACATGGACTGCTTTGCTAGATATAGAGTCGCCAGCTAAATATTTTATTTTGGGGGGAATTCAGGAAACCCTGACTCGTTGCCTAAGGCCACGTGTCCGTCATCACCAAAGTTGCCTCGGCTTGGGAAGTTGGGTACGATTGGGGAAGGTCACTTCGTGAGCAACCCCACTCGCCCGATCAAAGATCGGCCTCTACTAACCATGATATCGAGTTTTGAAAACAATATTGTAGACACCCCATTTTTGACCGACCTTGAGACTCAGACGTCACCAGTTGAGCACTTGGTGATATTGCATAATGTGCTCGTTCAGAAGTTTCAGAGTCTTGGCTGCGAGCCCTGCCTCCGGACTTCCGAACCCTCTTCTGTGCCTTGCCTCGGTTTGCGAACCAGACTCGGTTTTCTCTGTTTCTTTTCCTGAGGGGAGGGAGAGGTCCTGTAGACCATCTCTCAGTGGCCATGGGCTACATTTTGTGGCCGTAGGCCATTTCTCCCATTTCGGAGCCCGGTTTCCGGTTTTTCGGGACCGTTGGCCGTATGCCTCAGTTCGGGACCGCTTAACCATCTCCGTTTGCTCTAAATTTTGGCATACATCTTATTTTCTCCCTTTCAAGGGACACTGGGGTCTGAAAAACCCACTTCGTGGCCGAATGCCACTTTCGGTGCTTAACAGCCCATTTTCGGGACTCCGAACTGCGCGTTTTGGCCCCCGAACATTCGTTTTGCAACGGTTTTCGTTCATTTTTGGCAGGTACCTCTGTTTTATCACTGGGAAGGCCGTAGAAGGGTGGGAGGCCAGTAATTGTTGCAGCAACCAGTTATATATCCTCCGACGCCCTCCGATGCCCGTTTTTCACACTTCCAGGCCAATGTTGAACACCTTGGGGCCACTTTCTTGAACTTTGAACCACATACTTGTGATGTACACACATGGGAGGACCCTAAAAGTTGGTGGCCGGCCAGTAATGTTGCCTGACCCTTTTGACCCCCTCCTTCCGGGCTAATGTTGAACAACCTGGGCCCTTTTTCTTGAATTTTGAACCATAGGGTTGTGTTGTACACACATGGGAGGACCCTAAAAGTTGATGGCCGGCCATTAATTCCATTTGAACCTTTTGAACCCCTCCTCAAATTGGCTTGTTCTCTCTCCTGTTTTAGAGTTTCTAAATTCGAACCACAGGGTTGTGAAGAGGAGACCTGAGAGGCCACCAATATGTGGTGGCCGGCCACTATTTCTACTTGGCCTTTTTGACCCCTAGCCGGCCGGCCACTTCCAAGCCCAATAATGGGCCGGCCATGTTCCTTGTGTGATACACTTTACAGCTGTGTAGCCTTTTCCCCTAGAAAAGATCTATATCCGGGGGATATTTTGGTGGGGGAAAGGCTTGGTCCTTTTCCCCCACCCTTTCCTTCCATGCTCCCCCTCCTTTTGGTCCATATAACCAGCAGGTGGCATTGGTGAGAGGGGTTAGAAAAATTGTCTTCAAGCCTTGATACACAAATTCCTCTTCCATCTCTCTCATTTCCTAAAAAACCCTAAGTCCTACACCACCATTTCTTCTACACCACCAAGCTCTACCACCACCACTCCATTCCAGCAGCAAGGAGAGGAATTCCAACAGCTAAGGGGCAACAAATTTGGTCCAAGAAGCAACAAAAGTATTGATCTTCAAGGGTGAGTCCATTTTCCCTCTTTTCTAGCTCATTTTTGCATCATTTCTTAGCCTCTCTTTCTTGAATATTTGAGCTCCGCCCAAAAATGAAAAGGTCATTTTTTTGAGCTCGTTTTCATGTCTCATTAAGGGCTCAACCCTGTTTGAGCCCTCCTTCTTGCACTTGCTTCAATACCCTCCTTGAATGCCATTTTCTTGCATGACTTGGCAGCCTATTATGATTTTGTTTTTGGCCATTTTACAGTTCTGAAAATAGTCTTATTTTGGCCCATTCTTCATGTTTCATTAAGGGTCTTTGGCTTTTTGTGGAATATTTTGCATACCTCATGTTATAGCCTCTTTTGAGCCTTATTTTGCATTGCATTTCTAGAATGTTTGTATACTGTTTTGGAGTTTTTACAGTTCTGTAAATATGGTTATTTTTGGTCCCTCTTCAATGTTGTAGAAGGAAATTTTTCAGTTTGGGCTTTGCATATACCCCTTGCCTCTTTGGCCACCTTTTGGCCCTTTTTCTTGCATAGGAGTGCATCCATACCTGTGTTTGTTTTTGGGGTTTTTACAGTTCTGGAAAACATCATATTTTGGGCCCCTCTTCAACTTTGTTGAAGGGCCCTAACCTGTTTGAGGACAGAAGATGTGAGTTGCTTCTTAATCTCATGTTTAGGGCCATTTCTTGCATGCTAGTTTTGCCCTGTCTTGGTTTGCTGTTTGGCCATGCTATAAACTGGAAAAGTGCATATTTAGGGGCTTCCTTGCTTCTTTCTATTCATTGTATGTGCCAATTTTGTATGTTTGGTATAGCTATAGGCCATTTCGGGTGCCAAAATTCATATTTTGGGACTATTCCCTGCATCGGGTGTGTTTTCGCCTCATTTCGGGGCTGTTTTCCCCCACATTTCATTGCTGAAAATCCATTAGCATGCTTATATGTCATTTCCATGCATTTGCATTGCATATGCCATTGCCTCGGTTTGCGTGCCCGTGTGCACGCATTTCGAGGCACTTCATTTTCATCCATCGGCCTCTTATGTGAGTGTGGCTGAGGCTCTCTCATGTTAGTATAAGTCCATGTTGCATTCTATATGCCATTTTAGCCATATTGCATTGTGTATGCCATTGCCTCGGTTTACGTGCCCGTATGCACGCATTTCGAGGCACTTCATTTTCATCCATCGGCCTCTTACGTGAGTGTGGCTGAGGCTCTCTCATGTTAGTATAAGTCCATGTTGCATTTTCCATGCCATTTTAGCCATATTGCATTGTGTATGCCATTGCTTCGGTTTGCGTGCCCGTGTGCACGCATTTCGAGGCACTTCATTTTCATCCATCGGCCTCTTATGTGAGTGTGGCTGAGGCTCTCTCATGTTAGTATAAGTCCATGTTGCATTCCATATGTCATTTCCATGCATTTGCATCGCATATGCCATTACCTCGATTTGCGTGCCCGTGTGCACGCATTTCGAGGCACTTCATTTTCATCCATCGGCCTCTTACATGAGTGTGGCTGAGGCTCTCTCGTGTTAGTGTAAGCCCATATCATATTTCCATGTCATTTGCATTGTGTATGTCATTTCCTCAGTTTGCGTGTCCGCGTGCACGCATTTCGAGGCATCTCATTTTCATAACATTGTGCATGCTAGATTGTATCTTAGTCGCATTTCATGCATATCATGCATATTGCATCGTATCCGGGATAGGAGTTAGCCCGGGCACGGGAAACGAGGTGCATTTCGTACTCCGAGTGACGGAATGTGTCTCAATTCCCAGTCACCGACACTCCGGATTATCCATGATAGAGTTAGGTTTTAGCTATGTTTTCATGTGCATTCATCCTATATTGAATTGTGCATTTCGACTCCTCGGCCATCATGCCTCGATATGCGTGATTGGTGGCACGAGGATCGAGGCATGCATATATTTGTGAAAATACATTGCTATGCCCCTTTCCTGCTCTCTGTTGCAGCAAAATGAAGAATCAGTAACTTTTCGGGACTTGGCACGCTTTTCAAGAATAACTGCTAAACAGAGACTAATTGGGGCATCCCGATGGATTTCCGCGCAAGGCAGCCTAAATGTACATCATTCATCAGAAGCAAGGCAGTCCCTGGCTTGCACGCCAGTTTTTTTTTTACAGTTTTCTTAGTTAATTCGTTAATTAATTAGGAATTTGTATATTATTTGGACTGTAATATTCTTTCATTTGGAACTGTATTATTTATTCGGACCCTCTGCGCGAGGGCACAACTGTAATAAGTGTGCGTGTGTGTTTTGTATGTCTTCCAACCCCACGTCTTTCTCCCTTTTATTTATCCGCTTTTGATGGTTAGATTAGGGCATGTTTAAATTAGCATACAGTATCACAGCATGTTTGCATCATTCATCTGTATTGCATGCACCGGGCTCGGCACATCATACTAACTGCATTGTATTTTTCAATTCTAAAATTGAATACATGATAGTTGTAGCATCTCATATGCCATGTTTAGAATAGCCGAGCCTGCTATAGTTGCATTTTGCATGTGTTGCATTAGGCATTTCTGTATACTTAGGATTCATGCATGATTTCTAATGAGTTTCTGTTTTGGCTTGGAGTACTCGGTAAGCTTTATGCTTTAGCATCCTTGCATGCGTGTGAGTGACTG
The DNA here is from genome assembly GCF_055761805.1 of Camellia sinensis. Taxonomy (NCBI): domain Eukaryota; kingdom Viridiplantae; phylum Streptophyta; class Magnoliopsida; order Ericales; family Theaceae; genus Camellia; species Camellia sinensis. The sequence continues at coordinate 104,585,969 of NC_138965.1, forward strand.
CCATGAATAGCATTCTTACCATGAGGCTATGTGCTTATATGATATAACTGCCTGAATGCCTGTGGGTGAAGGTTGGGTTACTTGAATTGGAATAAATTATCAACTATTTGTTTTAAACCCACTAGATAGTGGCAAAACCATCTTTCCCTAAGCCCACCTGAGGGTGGCAAAATCTGCATTTCAAGCCTACTTGCGAGTAGCAAACCATCTTTCAAATAAACAAACATGAAATATTTTGTTCCAATTCAGGCGACCCAGTCTATACTTGTATGCTGTGCGCATCACATAGTAACCTAGGCTAATAACCGGAATAAGAACACACAATGTTTTCAAAAATAGATATCATGGTTAGTAGAGGCCGATCTTTGATCAGGCGAGCGGGGGTGCTCACGAAGTGACCTTCCACAATCGTACCCAAGTTCCCTAGCCGAGGCAACTTTGGTGATGACGGACACGTGGCCTTTGGCACCGAGTCAGGGTTTCCTAAATTTCCTATTAAAAAAAAACATTTAGGTGGCGACTCTGTATCTGGCAAAGCAGTCCATGTTTGGCACTTCTTTCAAAAAAATCTGTTTTTCTCAAAAACGATTTGGCGGATTTGGACTCTTTGGTTCACACTTAGAACCGTGACACAAATCGAGTCCGAGCTGTAGCGAGGTCCCCCGCGGGCTGGTTACAAATATGTGCTCTTATTCCGGTTTATTAGCCTAGAATTGTTGCGTGATACAAGTATAGACTGGATCACCTAAGTTGGAACAAAACATCTCATGTTTGTTTTTTAAAGCAGTTTGCTACTCGCAAGTAGGCTAAAATGCAGATTTTGCCACCCTCAAGTGGGCTTAGAGAAAAATGGTGATTTTGCCACTCTCAAGTGGGCTTAAAACTAGCAATCAATGAATTGTTCCAATTTAAATAATCCAACCTTTACCCACGAGCATTCAGGCAGGTATATCACATAAGCAGTTAGCCTCATGGCAAGCATGCTATCATGGCAGTCACTCACACACATGCAAGGATGCTAAAGCATAAACACTTACCGAGTACTTGGAGCCAAAACAGAAACTAGTTAGTAATCAATGCATGATCTTAGTTCGTGTAAAGATGGCTAATACAGCACATGCAAAATGCAGCTAAGATAGGTTCGGCTATTCTAAGATGGCATATGAGATGCTACAGATAACATGTATTCAACTTGGAATTGAAATACGATGCAGTTAGTATGATGCGCCGAGCCCGGTGCATGCAAGACAGATGAATGGATGCAAACATACGAACATAAGGATGCTAATTGAAACGTGCCCTAAACTAACCATCATAACCTAGTAAATAAAAGAGAGAAAGACGTGGGGTTGGAAGACATACATCACGCACACGCACACTTATTACAACATTGCCCTCCTCGGAGAGTCCGAATAAATAATACACAACCGAATGAATAACGAATTACAGCTAATTATTACACAATCCTAATTAATTAACAAATTAACTAAGATAAATAAGCTAGCATGCAAATTTAAATAAAAAAATGGACTGCCTCAGCTCTGTTCCGAATGATAAGGATGCATGCATGCTCGGGCCGCCTTGTCGGGAAATCCATCACAATGCCCCGATTTGCCTCTGTTTGCGACTGACCCCGGGATACTGTACAAAGCTCTAGAAAGGCTGCTGACCAGTTTTTGCTGCTGGTTTCCAATTTGCTACAACAGAGAGAAAGGGGCATTGGATTTTCACCATATGTGTGCATGACCGCTCTCCCCATCATTGCACAAGCTCTAGGGAGTGTAGTCCTCGATCCTCGTGCCACCAATCACACATCTCGATGCATGATGGCCGAGGAGTCAGATTGCACGACTCGATGTAAAATGAATGCACATATAAACACAACAAGGCCTAAACTCCATCATAGGTAATCCGGAGTGTCGACGATTGGGAATCGAAGCACGTTTTGTCACTTTGAGTACGAAACATCCCTCGTTTCCCGTGTTTGGACTAAACCCTACTCCAAACACTATGTAACATACATGGCATACACGATGCGACTAGCATGTAACCCTAAATGCAATGCAACTAAGACATGCCAGCATACGAGGGATGATATGTAAACACGCAACTAGCATACACAATGCTATGAACTAAGAATGGCATACTCAATGCATATGAACTATATGGCATCCCCAATGCACACATACAAAGATGGACATACACGAAGATATGAACAAGGCATACACAACGCGACGATCAAACATGCGACAACATGGATATGACATACATAATGCGAGATGGACTTAAACTAAAATGAATAGGCCTCAGCCACACTCAAATTAGTGGCCAAACATGATGGAATGAAAGGTAGGAACACTCATACAAACATGCCTGATGCAAAGGACCGAACCTAAGGCATGAAATGCCACTCTACCAAAGCATGGCAAGGAAAGAAATATGGCATACAATCATACATTTTCCAGCTCTGAAATGATATGCAAGATGGTCCCGAATACCGAAACTAGTGAAGTGCATTACACTAGAGGTATACAAAGCAATGCACAAATGAAAAAACCAGCCCCAAATAGACCCTAGGCAAGTCCAACATAGTGAGAAAATGGCCTAAAATGATGGCTCAACACGCATAGAAATGAAGCTCATGCAAAGGTCCAAAAACGAGGCAAACAAGCACGACTCTCAAACGCATTTAAAGAGTGAAAAACATGGAAACACCACAACATAAGCATGCAATAGGCTCCAAAACTCAAAGCTAGGCAAGGGTATTGAACTACAACCATCCATAGCAAGCATCAATCGACCATGAGGCATAAAAACAGAGCTAAAGTAGTCCAAAACATGCACAAAATCAGTTTAAAGCATGGCCAAAAGGTGCTAGAATCAAAGGCCAAAATAGCATGCAATACAAGCTAGTGAAGAGGGTTTACACTACAAGTATATGAGGCAATGAAGAGGCCACTAAACCAGCAAAATTCAGAGTTATGACATGCCAAAAAAAGCCCAAAAACCCACTGAAACATGGTCTATGCATGCAAGAATGATAGGCTCCTTTGATAGGCCATGAAGAGGGTTGTTCTACACATGCAAGATGGACACCCAATATGACAAAACCACCTCTGGACAAAGGTTATGCAGGCCCTAAAACTCACTGAAAAGGGCCTGAAATGAGGCTAGGAAGCCTGCAAGTATAGGCTCCTTTGATATGCTATGAAGAGGGTTATTCTACACATGCAAGAGGGACACCTAATATGGCAAAAACAGCTCTGGAAAGAGCTCATGCAGGTCCTAAAACTCACCAAAAATGTCCTGAAACATGGCTTGGGAACATGCAAATAAGGGCTCCTTTGTTAGGCCAAAAGTGCTAGTAAACAAGACAAGGAGTGAGAGGGTCACCCCTCTCTGATTTTGGTGCTCAAAAACACATAATAACAACTGAAAATCCGCAGGATTTCAGTGGTCAAAAGGGCCAACAAAGCTCAACACAAAGGCCCTAATGCATGGCTTAAAGCAAGATGAAATAAAGCATGCAAGGGGGTAGATGACCCCAACAGAAAAATGGTCTCAAACAAACATATTAAGGACCTCAAAATAAGACTTTTTTTAGTTTATGACAAAGCCCAAATATGCTTTTAAACTAGGCTAAGAGATGGAACAAAACAATGCCAAAAAGAGGGAAATAGAGAGTTACCCTTGTAGCCAAAGGGACCAGCAGCTTCTGGACCAAAACAGCAAGCCTTCAACCTCTGAAAATGGGCTCCAAGATGCTTAGGTCGATAGTGGAGGTGTTGTGCTAGGAGGTGGTATGCAAAAGGGGCAAGAACTATGGAGCTTTGAAACTCAAATATAGAGATATAGAAAGGGGTGTATGTATAAGCCTTAGCAAATTTCTGAACCTTTGCCAATGAGGGAGAGGCCCTCCTTTATAGCCAAGAGGCTTCAAAGCTTCTCCAAGAAGCTTAAAACCAAGGTTAAACATCCTCCATACACGTGTATGGAGGATGCAGTCTGTGGCTTCCAGCTGGCACAGCTGGCACCAACTCAGTGAGACAAAAAAAAGAGAAAGCTGGCCAACCAGTTCAACTGGTCGGCCGACCACCTACCCTGGTCGGCTGACCAGGGTCAAAAGGTTCAAGCTTCAAAAGCTGGTCGGCAGCCTCTAGGGGTGGTTTCCCAACTCAGTGCAAGCTAGTGATATGGTGGAAGACCAGTAATTGTGGCTCAAAAGTGAGGGAGACCAGCTACCTGACAAGGAAACTGGCCGGCGGGGGAAAAGTGGTCTCCAAGGAGAAAAGGTGGTCTCCCACCCTTGTACCACCTTCCAAACAATGAAAATAGGGTCCATGCCAAAAATGAACCAGACGGATGCAAAACGAGGGTTCGGGGGCCAAAACGCGCTACCGGGTGCCTCGAAAACTAACTGTTAAGCATCGAAAGTGGCGTACGACCATGAAGGTGTTCTCCCGGGCCACAGTGTCCCTCTAGAGAGAGGAAACAAGGTGTGTGCCAAAAAACCGGAGCAAACGGAGAAAGTTAAGTGGTCCCGAACCGAGGCGCACGGCCGACGGCTCCGAAAACCGGAAACTGATCTCCAAACGGGAACAGTGGTCTACAACCATGAAAAGTAGCCTATGGCCACTGAGAGATGGTCTACGAGACCTCTCCCCCCCCCCCCTTTTGGGAAGAGAAAACAAGACCTGGTTCGCAAACCGAGGCAAAGCACAAAAGAGTCCCGAAGTCCGAAGGCAAGGCTCTCAGTCGAGACTCCGAAACCTCAGAATGAGCACAACATGCGCAATCACCGAGCACTCAATCGATGACGTCTGAGTCTTAAGGTCGGTCAAAAATGGGGTGTCTACAGTTGCCCCTCTTTGACAGAACTCGAAAGTCATAAGTGACGGGATTGAATGTCAAAGCCTAAAGACGACCCATTTTTGACAAGGCCGAAAACTTAGACAAACAGGCTAGATAAACAAGAGATGGGCCCGCAGGTGGGGGCAAAATGCAAAATGATATGCACAAAGCTGAACATAACTCATGATTATGCAAAGCGAGCTGTAATTAAGCAAATATTCACAAATAAATGCAACAGTTTTAAGCAAAAATGCAAATCAAACTACATTTCATGCAGAAAAAATGTAAGAGAATTACAATTCTCGCTACGTCTCACACAGAGAAGATACAATACCTGTGCGGCTCGTCTAGTCGCACCAACTTCAAATGAACCGTACATACAATATCGTGCCTGCGAAAGAGAGAAACTTAATAGGCACAACATAGTTAGCAACATACGTTCAACGTTACATCAAACGTGGATAGACATGATGCCAATGGAAAAGTGCATTGCAATGCGAGAGGAAATGTGCGCGACAACGCAAGTTATGCATGAAGGGCATCACAATGCCGATGAAACGTGCGTAACGATGCAAGTGACGTGCATAACAATGCAAGTGACATGCATAACAATGCAGGATACGTGCGACTTCAAAAGCATATGTGAAACAAAACATCGAGCAAAGAAATGTAAGCCTTGACGAGGGCAACTCAAATGCGACCTCTGGTTTACCTCTTGGAGGGGTCGCGACGTACTCAAAAAGGATACACCATGCTCTTGGCGAGCAACAACGATCCACGCGTTGAAGATTGGATTTGAAGTTCCCGCGGAGGGATTTCGCACCAAAAAGTGCACTTTCCTTGTACTTTCTCGAGAGCCAGGGACTCCGATCACTACCAAAATTTGCAGAGAGAACAAAGGGTCATTGGAGACCACCCCAGGAGGGCCACCGACCACCTAGGGAGGCCACCGACCAGGTTTGGTGCAAGGGGTGGTCGGCCTACCAGGAAAGGGGGTCGGCCGACCACCTGTCCAAATCCGGGACAGTTTTGTCTTTTTACACTTGTTTCTTTAAATGCACATGTCCCAATCACTATTCCTCGCAACCTCAAGGCCAAAATCAGCTCTCCTTCCTTCCTAAACCATTTCTCTCTCAGATCTGCTCTTTATACGTGTTTTCCAACGGCCCACGCAAAGTTGTTTCGTGAAATCTTTCAGTTTTCTTCACTTTGGACCGATTAAAATTTGATTTCGGAGCTTCTTTCTCCATTTTCACCACTTGGGGTAAGTTTGTCTCAACATTTGAAACATTTTCTCAGGAGTTGACTTTTGTTGACTTTTTCATTTTCCGAGAGTTGACTTTTGTTGACTTTTTCTAATTTTGGCTCATTTTGCTCCTTTTTGCAGATTTCTTGAAATGGCGGGTCATTTCCCTCATGGTGGAGGCCCTTCAGGTGCCGGGGATAAGCCAGACATTATGTCATTGCCCCCGAGAGTTCGGCCCTTTGATCCTAAGAGGTACGACCCTCAGGAGCACATCCTCCCCCGAGTACTTTCTATCATTTTACTGATTTTGATCAATGAGCACCCGCGGATCTCCTGCTACGGGAGCCAAAGTCTCACCTCTCTCACCAGGCACGAGAGGTACGTACTTCATTTTTACATTCTCTGCAATGTATTCTGCATTTCTTGCGCATTTCCTGTTTTCGCTATATATGTTCATCTGCTTGTTTTGAACACATTCACACACCATCCGGTCCACTTGGCACACAGCTTATGTATCACTAGACTTTGCTCGTTTTAGCACACAGCTCACAACACAGAATTCTATTGAGTTAGCACAAAGCTGGTTCTTAGACACTCAGTCTGTAGCACAGTATTCTATTTGCATTTTGAACACACAGCTCAAGAACTTGAATTTCTAAACACGCAGCTCATGCTTCTGGTTGTGAACACGCAACCTACATTTTTGAAATCTAAACACACAGTTCAAACTTTTTGTCATGAACACGCAGCCCATGTTTTGGAAGTTGGACACACAGACCAAACTCTTCATGATGAACACACAGCCCACAGTTTTTTTTGAAAGTTGAACACAGCCCAAACTCGTTGTAATCTAAACGCACAGCTCGTAGTTTTTGAAAGTTGAACACACAGCCCAAACTTCTCGATTATGAACACACAGCCCACAGCTTTTGAAAGTTGAACACGCAGCCCACATTTTTTTGAAAGTTGAACACACAGCCTAAACTTTTTGTAATCTGAACGCACAGCTCATAGTTTTTGAAAGTTGAACACGCAGTCCAAACTTTTCGATGATGAACACACAGCCCACAGTTTTTGAAAGTTGAACACGTAGCCCAAACTTCTCGATGATGAACACACAGTCCACAGTTTTTTTGAAAGTTGAACACACAGCCCAAACTCTTGATGGTGAACACACAGCCCACAATTTTTTAAAGTTGAACACACAACCCAAACTCTTGAGGTGAACACACAGCCCACATTTTTTGAAAGTTGAACACGCAGCCCAAACTCTTGATGGTGAACACACAGCTCACATTTTTTGAAAGTTGAACACGCAGCCCAAACTCTTGAATCTGAACGCACAACTCATACATTTCATTTGTACGTAGCTCATATACTTTATGTTGAACACGCAGCTCACATACTTCAATTTTGAACACACAGCTCATTCATTGCATTTGCACGCAGCTCATACTGAACACGTAGTGCACAACATTGTATCTGATTTGATTTGCACACAGCTCATACTTTCATTTTGAAACTGAATACATCTGTTCATTCTGAATGCAGGTATCTTCTCGTGTTACACGGGGCTATGGTTCGATCATCGCTAGGGAGTGGTACGCAGAGCTCCCAGAGACCGTTCGTGATCTAGTTAATGAGGCAGGGTTTGGATCCTTCTGCGCAAGGATATCTCACTACCCTGCGAGTAGGATGCTGATGGGGGCACTCGTGGAGAGATGGTGGGACATCACCAACTCTTTCTACTTTTCGGCTACCGGGGATATGACGATGACCCCGTTTGACTTTGCGATGCTGACTGGCCTTGATGTGGCCGGCTGACCGGTCCCCTATGACAAGGATATGGGCGAGTGGGAGGCTGCCTGGATCTATCTGTTGGGAGCTCGCCCTCCGATTGACAGATCTTAGGGTAGAGTCAGGTACACCTGGTTCTCTACGCATTACAAGGGGAATACGCCCGAGACTCTCGAGGAGATAGAGCAGTACGCTCGAGGGTTTTTGATGTTCCTTCTTGGGACCACTTTGTTCTCCGACAGGAGGAACACGGTTGGACTGTATTTGCTCAGTGCTCTAGTGGACCTATCACAGGTCAGTCAGTATGACTGGGGTGGCGTCGGCCTCACTACCCTTTATTGTTACATGAGTGCGACCTCCCGCAGGCGGGAGAACATAGTCGGTGGCTATTGGAGAGCCTGGGAGGTACTTTCTGCCCTCTTGATTTACATTTATGCCTTTCATTACCTGTACACTGCACACACGGCACACTTTACATTCTGTACTTTGCACTCTGCTCTCAGCATTCTGCATTCTCTGTACATTCTGTATTCTGATGGCTATTGCCTTGTTTTCCACAGCTATGGGTTTTCGCATACTTTCCGATGCTAGCCCCAGAGCTCGAGGTGGAGGCGCCTCTTGTGATCCCTTACTCGCTCGTATTTGAGGGCCAGTACCGGCCGAGAGCTCAGGAGACTCTGCCCTATCTGCGACAGTTCTTCGATACGGTGCGGACGACCGAGGTAATTCAGAACTCTCAGTTCTCCATGTTTTCATCTTTGATTCATCTTGCACATTTATGATTTCTAATCAGCTTATGCATTAGTTATCCGCAGATCACATGGCAGCCCCGGGCGCCCTTGGGTGAAGATACCCGATTTCAGTTTCCTGGGGAGTAGGCCACTTCTCGGTACAGGATCCTATTCGAGGGGCCAGTTAGCAGGGCCTGGTTTCTAGGGGACCGCTTCATGCGCCAGACGATGGGCTACCCCGAGCAGAGTATCCCCGCAGCACCTCCGGACGACATGCGGTCCACTGAGGGACTTACTCCCCAGGAGGTTGATTTGGCTATGTTGGGCACTGATGTAGTTCTACATTTAGAGGAGGGGGAGTACACGATTTACCGTCATACGTACTTGATGCCCCCATTGACAGGTGTCCGCACTCCCACGAGGAGGTCTGCTGGCATGCCATCATCGAGTCGAGTCCGGGCTATAGGTGCTCCTTCGACCAGCAGGGCCAGCACATCGAGAGGTGGGGCTGGACTGGTTCCTCTGATTCCTCCAACTTACCATCGTGCTGGATGGTCAGATATTTTGACCGAGTTGACTGGATGGCGATACGGGTCATCTTACCCGATTCCCATAGAGCCTCCTATGCCTAATCACCGATATGTTAGAGACCCTGACTCGCCACTGGTATGCTTTACAGTTTTGATTTATCACTCAGATATTTGGACATTCATTCATTTACTGATGACTTGCACTTGCATCTGTAGCCTCCCAACGAGTATACTGAGGGGTTGCTCGTGTTGGTGGCCTCACTCGAACGCATGGTCCTGCAGAGAGAGACGTAGCTATTCATCGCCAGTGTTTCGGTACTTTTCAAATTTCTTGCATTTATCATACTTCTGATGACATGCTGTATTTGACCATTTCACTGCTTTGGTTGACTGTATATGTAGAGCACATCTGACATACACCACATTCATACATTGTATCTACACACACCCACTCTATGTAGCATTCTTGTCTCTGCATCTGATATACATATTGGCTAATGTATTCAAATTGCACTCTTCCTTTTCAGATGCCTCCTCTCCAGGCTGAGCCACAGGCTGGGCCATCCAAACCCTCTCGAGGAGCTGGGAGAGGGGATTCGACTCGCAGCCAAGGCAGGCGTAGAGCGCCTATTATAGATGAGGAGTCCAGCGAAGACGAGGAAGAGTCTGCGCATCCCCAGTCAGAGACATCCGCTGACAGAGAGGGGGACTCTGGCTCTGGTTTTGATAGTGGAGATGATGCCGAGGAGGGTTCCGAGGACAGCAGCTCCGATTCAGATGATGATGCTGGTGCGGAGGTTGTTCCGCAAAAGAAGACGAAGAGGGCCTCTTATTCCTGTGCTTGATAGCACTGATGGAGATGTTCTTGCTTTATTTTCCATTTTTACCAGTTGTTGTAGCACATTGTACATTATTTCAGCAGCTTTATTTTCTGTAAAACTTGTACCCTTGTTGTAAAGTGTTGTAAAAAAGGAATATGATGGAATGAAACAGCTTTTGTTCAAAAAGTGTTGTATTTTATATTCTTAGCATCACATTGCATCGTTTTACACGAAAATGAGATTGAATGAAAATTGAGCACTGTGTATCACCAAGTCAGGTAGTGAACCGACGCAACAAACAAAACAACTTAACTTACTAAGAAACAACGAAACCTTAGCAAGTTTACAACTCGATAAACAAAACACGACAATGTTGATAAACAAAGAGTAACAACTCGACGTACAAAAACTCAACGACTCGATAAAACTTAACAACTCAATAAACTTAACAATTCGACTTCATAAGCAAAACTCAACAACAACTCGATAAACAAAGCTCGACAACAACTCGATAAACAAAACTCAACGACAACTCGATAAACAAATGCAATTTGGAAAAAACGGGCGATAAAATGTGTCCGAAATAGAGGGAAACGCGGTCCTTCGATACTCCCAACACATGGAAAAGCTAGGAGCCCTCTTTTAGAGACTGGGAAAGGACCAAATACCAAATTTCCTCCATGGCCGACCACGAGAGAGAGCTGGCCGACCAGTTTTCTTCCTTGGAGACCAAAGGGGTGGTCGGCCTACCAGAAAAAGTGGTCGGCCGACCACCTGGTTTGGCGACCACCAGATTCTTGACACGTGTCCCCAAACAGTGCCTTATCCTCTATAAAAGTTCAAGCTTTGTGGTTCTTTCATTTCATCTCAGTTTTGCATCAAAATAGAGGCATTCCTCATCGAAAATCTCGCAGCTTAGATTGTTACTTTAGACGGCTCGGAAAAGTTGAACTTCCGAGGCTTTGGCTTGAATGCACTATTCATGTTGAGCTGCACTCCACTGCATCTTCCCTTTCTCCATGCCGCGGCGAGGTTTTGGAATCTGGTAACACATGTCTTTAGCTTTTGCGGGCAAGAGATGTGTCCAACCTTCGAAGATTTCCAAGCTTTGATGGAGTCCGAGCGCAACGAGGAGATGTTGCCCCAACTCCGCTTCGGCCATGCTCAAGCCTTAGGACGAATGTGTGGGCTCACTATGCACGACGCTTGATCTTTGATTCGTGACGGAATGCTGGATATTCCGAGTTTGATTTGTCAGTTTTTCGATGCCAGTGACCGCGGTGACCATCATTGGCAAGGCTTTCGGCAACATGCCCTTTGTTTGTGCATGCTATCTCATTTCTTGCTTGCCTCAGGCTCCGGAGGATCTAGTGTCCGGTTGATCGAGGTTGCCCAAGAACTAAGGGAGGGCAAAAGCTGCATCACCATGTCATTGGCCGAGACATTGATAGGCTTGGATGCTTTTCATCGCCGAAAGACGACCAGATTTGCGGGGAGTCCACTGCTGCTTCAGGTAATGTTTCCCACCCTATCTCACATATATATTGCTCACATCACTCGGCCCTCAAGCTCGGTTTTTCCCTCAAAGCCCTTTTCTCACTTTTCTCTCATCGTACATCTCTCTATTCTTTAATCTCTCATTTTTCATCCCTCCCCAGGTGTGGTTGATGGATAAGTTGCAAGTTGTGGACTCTTGCCCAGCGTACTCAGCTCGCAGCTACTTCTTTTGTCAACGTCTAGTCGATGCCCTGGATGAGGGATGGTGGTTTGATTGGATGTGCAATTTTGTCCGTAGACCGCATTGTTTGGCGTTGTCCTTGGCTCGATCTACTAGCAATGAGCTACAACATGTCCCGGCAGACTGGGGTTCAGTTGATTGGTCTGACGCACTGCGTGTTTTATTTTCCTTTCCGGTTCCAGCGCCAGTTCGGCCATGATCAAACTTGCCCACCAGAAAGGATAGAGTACCCTGCTGCATTCCCGGTCTGAGGCGCACAGCTTGCTCGGTATGCCACAGCATGGAGGACGAGAGAACTCCTGGGCCCCGCTCCCACTTTTAGTTGCACTTTGTCTGACGAGTGGGTAGATTGGCTCAATGAAGAGGCACAGATTGGGCCCAGCTTGGCATCAAAGGCTTCGACCAGCTCTAGGAGGGGGCACAAGAACACCTGACGTAGCTATGCCCCAAATTTATTGCTTTAATCAGTTCTTTCAAGTTTTTCTTTATGAATGTAATGAAAAGAAACTTCAATTTGTATGCAAGAGCAGGAGGACTCTGTATTGAAATCAATAAAATTGAAGGTTGTGGGTACTGAAAATTTCCGCTTTGGTCCAAAAATGGTCTACGTTGTAAAAAGATTAATTTGAACAAAATCAACTCTTGTTATAACTTTTCAAAACCATTTTCGACATGGATCAAAACTGAACACGCATGAGATCTGTCACTGAGAAGCACAACCCCGGATTCCAGCAACTGGAAAGTTGCCCCTAGTCTGAATAACACTGCACCGGAGATCACAACCGAAGCTCTTAAATGCTGAATGGACAAAGATGACAGAGATGATCAAATGGACAAAGTTGATCGGGGAAAAGCTTATGGCTGAACTTCAGGATGAAGTTGCCTACGTATCCCAAAGATGGGAATCAAGCCTTACGTAGTTCAAGCTCAGGTTCACTCGGGTATTTTCACTCTCCTTTTACGCTCTAACTTTTGCCAAGGCCGCCCTTTGCGGGTTTTGAACCTTGCGAGCTCAGTTTTTGTAATTTCAAATTTTTCATGCTCTTACTTTTGCCAAGGTCGCCCTTTCGGGTTTTCGGCCTAACGAGCCACTCAAGGGTAATATTTCTTCAACTTGTCCATGTTGATTGGCTGTGAGAACTCTAGGCCATCTAGGTCCATCAGAACAACAGCTCCACCTGACCAGATAGACTTGATGATGTAGGGACCAGTCCAATTAGGTCTGAACTTGCCCCTAGGGTCATGGATGGGAGCTCGATTGTCTTTGAGCACTAAATCTCCTTCTTTCAGATTCCGGGACTTAACCTTCTTGTTGAAAGCCCTGGCAATTTTGCGCTGATAACCCTGAACATGGTACAGTGCTTTCAGTCTTCTTTCATCAAAGAGCATGAGTTCTTGAAATCTGCTCTGCTGCCAATCTGCTTCGGCTATCCGACACTCAGCCAGCAATCTCAGAGATAGAACTTCAATCTCGATAGGTAGAACGGCCTCCATCCCATAAACCAATGAATACAGAGTTGCCTCGGTGGAAGTTCTAATCGAAGTCCGGTAGCCCCACAGAGCAAATGGCAGCTTATCTGGCCAGTCCGAGTAGGTTTCCACCATTTTCTGCAAAATGTGTTTGATGTTCTTGTTGGCGGCCTCGACTGCTCCATTGGTTTGCGGCAGATAGGTGGATGACTTATGAAAAGCCACATTGTATTTTTCCAACAAATTAATCACTTCCTTCTTGAAGTGGGAACCGTTATCTGAAATAATCTTGTTTGGGACCCCGTAGCGACAGATGATGTTGTTCCGGATGAACTTCGCAACGTGTGAAGCCTTCAACACCGCATAAGATTGGGCCTCAACCCACTTCGTGAAATAATCTATCGTGACCAGAATGAACTCATGCCCATTAGACCCCTTCGGAGTGACGGCCCCGATCACATCAATTTCCCAAACTGAAAATGGCCATGGCGAAGTCATATTGTACAGCTTCGACGGCGGGATATTCATGCGGTTTGCATGGATCTGACATTTGTGGCATCGCCAAACAAAGCCGATACAATCCTCCTCCATGGTGGACCAGTAGTAACCCTATCTGAGGATTTTCCGAGCTAACATTACTCCGTTCATATGCACTCCGCACTCTCCTTCATGGATGGCCTCCATTAAGCGCTTCGATTCCTCAGCATCAACGCACAACTTATGCATTCCCAGATGACCTCTTTTGTAAAATTTATCCCCGCAAATAATGAACTAAACGACCATTCTTCTAATTGCCCTTTTATCCTTGGCATTTGCCCCTGGTGGATATGCTTCTTTCTCCAAGAAGTTCCAGACATCGTAATACCAGGGGTTCTCATCTTGAACTTTCTCTATAGCAGCAATTGACTCGTAGGCCAGCACAAATTTCTGGTCGATGATGATCGGACGCATCCGGACTCCGAAAGGGATGTCTATCATGGAAGATAGAGTTGCTAGTGAATCTACGAACCTGTTGTTCTCCCTTAACAGATGAGCAAACTTTAGCTTCTCAAACCAAGGAATTAACAAGTCCAAGGTCTGGTGATACATTATCATCTTTTTTTCTTTGACTTTCCAATCTCCTTTCGCTTGAGATACAACAAGGTTCGAGTCCCCGATGACGTCCAACCGTTTTGCGCCTAGTTCCAAGGCTGCTTCTAAACCAGCAATGCATGCTTCATATTCTGCTTCGTTGTTCGAGACTTTGAACCGGAGTTTGAAGGCTAGAGGGATACGGGAATTGTCGGGTGCTATCAACAACACTCTTATCCCATACCTGTATTGGTTTGACGCTCTGCCAAAGTACATCGTCCAAGTTTCGTCTTCGATATGAAAAATGGCCTCATCTGGGAATAAGTACTCAACTGCTTCACCTCCTTCCACTGGATGATCGGCTAAGAACTCCGCTACTGCTCTTCCCTTGACTAACTTGCGCGTCACATATTTCAGATCGAATTCGGAAAGCAACAGCAACCAACAAGCTAGCCTACCCGTAAGTGCCGATTTCTCGAAGAGATACTTGATGGGATCTAATCTTCAAACCAACATTACAGAGTGAGCTAACAGGTAGTGCCGTAGCTTCCTGGTAGCCCATACCAAGGCTAAGCAAGCCTTTTCCAACGGTGTGTAGCGGGTTTCATACTCCAGCATCTTCTTGCTCAGATAGTAAATAGCCCTCTCCACCTTGTCCTCAGACTCTTGTGCGAGCATGCAACCCATTGTAGTCTCAGTTACTGAAAGATACAAAATAAACGGTTTCCCCGGCTCAGGCGGTGACAACACGAGTGGGTTCTGTAAGTATTCCTTGATCTGTTCAAAAGCAGCTTGGCATCGGCCGTCCCATTAGAACTTCTTTCCTTTCTGTAGGAGACCAAAAAGTGGTTCACAAGTCAAGGTTAATTTTGAGATAAATCGTTTTATGAATTGCACTTTACCCAGAAAGCCTCGCACCTCCTTTTCAGTCCTTGGTGGTGGCATTTCTATGATAGCCTTGATTTTGGAAGGGTCGACTTCGATACCTCTCTGTGTAATCAGAAACCCCAGCATTCTCCCTGCTGTAACACCGAACGTACACTTCTAAGGATTCAGCCGCAACCGAAATTCTCTGATCCTTTGGAAGAACTTTTGCAAGGCAGTGTAGTGGCCCTCTCTTTCTTTGGACTTGACAATCATGTCGTCCACATACACCTCAACCTCTTTGTGGATCATGTCGTGCAATATTGTGGTCGCGGCCCGTTAATATGTAGCCCCAGCGTTCTTCAACCCAAACGGCATCACCCTATAACAGTAAGTCCCCCACGCGGTGGTGAAAACAGTCTTCTCCCAGTCTTCAGGTGCCATCACTATCTGATTATAGCTCGAGAATCCATCCATGAATGAAAGCAAAGCATGCCCCGTTGTGAAGTCCACTAACTCATCAATATGCGGCAAGGGAAAGTCGTCCTTTGAACTGGCTCTGTTCAAATCCCTGAAATCCACGCATACCCAGATCCTGTCATCCTTCTTCTGCACCGGAACAATGTTGGCCAACCAAGTTGGGTATTCGGATAACAGCAGGAACCCTGCGTCAATTTGCTTGGTGACCTCTTCTTTAATCTTGAGGGCCCAGTCCAGGTGGATCCTTCTGAGTTTCTGTTTAACGGGTCGGGCCTCTGGGTCAAAAGGGATCCGGTGCTGTATAATCTCAGGATCGATTCCAAGCATGTCTTCGTAGGACCACGCGAAAACATCTTTGAAATCTTTTAATAAAGCGACTAAGCGCTCGCGTTCCTTCGAAGACAACGTGGACCCGATCTGGACCAGCCGCGGGTCCTCCTCAGTACCAACATTAACAGTAGTGATTTCATCAACTAAAGGTTTAACAAATCTTTCTTGCTCTTGATCAATTAATCATTGCAAAACTGGAGGAATTTCTTCCTCGTCGTTTTCATCAAAATTTTGAAAGTCCTAATTAATACAATAAATCAAGGGCACAGAAAAGTACTCAGAAACCACATCCATTCTATTCTCATTAAGCATTTCCAAATCGTCTAATTCTTCTGTTACAATAGACTCAAAAGAGAAAGAAAAAGACGACCTAAACAGGACTGTGGCATCCGGGTTATCACCCCCAGGAATACCGGACTCAGACTCAGTCGAGCTGGAACCTGATTCTGACTCAACAGATTCGGAGGAATCAGATTCCGGCTCACTACCTGACCCGGTGTTGCTTCACAAAAATCCCTTCTCGTACTGCCAGATAAGAGAGGGTGCGATGGATGCATCCAAAATACTTGCAGGTGGGCCCGCAGCCGTTTCATTCCCAATCATGGACACCGAGAAGTTATCCCCCAAGCACTTCTGTTCAATCGGAGGATCTGGAAGTAGACAAGCCAGCGCTACTCCCATTTCGATTTTGGCGTTCTTAGAATCCACTTTCTTGCACTACTCAACCTCAGCTGATGGGTCTGTCTGCTCTTCGGCAACATCATCCTCGGATAACTGCAAGTCAAAGAATATCTCAAAACCTGACACACGCTTCCTCTCTGCATTCAACCATGGCTCTAGGAAGCCACAAAATGGAAAGTCCTCCCCCTCCCGGACAAAGCGTCCGTTTAGGGTACCTTGAATGGGTCAATGCATTAACTCATATGGCTTCCCTACCTGCTTTGCTCTGGCTCTCCCAGCCATTTCCTTGCCTTTCCTCACCCAGTCCTCTTTGGTGGGTAGATAACCCAAGCCAAAGGTATGTGGGTTGTGCGGCACTTTGGCTAATACTGCGATGCTTTTCCGACCACTCTTTCCCAATCCCATCCCGGGGATGTGTTGAAGCTTGTTCATGAGGTATATTGATTGTGTGCTGACATACACCCCCTCATCAACAGCCATGATGTTTTGCACGACTCGAGCCTCAGCCAGAGTAAACCCCAATAAGAACACATCCTCCGTGCCGTGCTCGATTTCCAAGACTGGTGTAGACACCTCTGCCGATGGATGGATTGATGAATTTCCAAAAATAATAGCAACCCCCTTCCCGTGAGGGTATTTCAACATCTGGTGCAAGGTAGAAGAAACTGCCTTTACCTGGTGCAACCACGGTCGCCCCAAAAGTAGGTTAAAGGTTGCGAGAACATCCAAGACATGGAAATCGATCTGGTGTTGTCCTGGACCAACCTGGGTCTGAATTTTGACAGTCCCCATCACCTCCCTGATTGTGTTATCATACGCCCAAATCACCTGGGTAGTTGGCACGAAGTCCGCGGGCTTCAACCCGATTGTATATGCCATCCTCAACGGGAACACATTAATAGCAGATCCCGTGTCGACAAGAACACCGGTACCCACTTGCCTCTACATTCCACAGAGATGTAGAGAGGTTTGTTGTGATTTGCGCCCTCAGGCGGTAGTTCTTTGTCAGAAAAGGTCAATGTCGGGGAACCTCCTCTCAGAAAAACCAATCCAACTAGCTTCTCCGGCGTGGTGTCTATCGAAAGTTTGGCCTTATCCATGGCTGAAAGGATGGCCTGTCTATGTACTCGAGAAGCCATAAGCAGTCCCCAGATAGAGATGTCTACTTGTATCTTTTTCAACTGTTTCAACACAGCCTCTTCTTCGAGTTGCTTCTCTTTCTGTTTCTCTGCCTCTTTGTCTTTTGCAGACGCCTCTGGCTGATCTAGGTGCGGGGGCTTGAAGTACCGCCCGCTCCTAGTCATATGGTCAACTTCGTTAATGTACCAGGTATTGTCTGGCTGGTTACTCTCCCAGTCCTCATCGATGTGGGCAAGACATAGATCATCGTCTTCCCACCACATGCCTTTGGCAGTCGACAAACACCTGTCCGGCTCCATTACAACTGTCCCTGTGCCCACAGCACCTTATGTTCCTGTACTTGCAGCACTTTCTGTCCTTGTGCACACAGCACGTTCAACCCCCACAGGAGCCTTGGCTTTCCTAGCTCTTTCAAAATCTTCGATCTCTTTCCATTCTGACTGCATCAGTGCAATTTGCTGTTCACAATTCCCTGTATTCAAAATGCCCAAATCCCGAGTGAAATTCATGACACCGGTGCTCTCCAGCGATGCATTCTAACCTCCGGCCCTTCCTGCCACAACTGGTGTACTTGTCCCTGACAGGCCCTATTCCGGTTGAGATTCTTCAACAATGTCTGGTTGATCATCAAGCCACCCGGTAACCTCTGTTGATTCCTCAAAATCAAACCAGTTGACTGCCATGTCCCCTGGATCTTGTTCGTTGAAAAACTGGAGGTTAATAAAGTCCTCTTCCACAGCCGCCAAGTCATCTATCCTCTGCTCAAATCCATCCCCCTATATGACACAAAGCTCTGCCCCTGCTGGCAATTCAAAGTTTGGCCTAGCCTGGCCCACTGATGCGATGTAGCCACTTGGATTGTATACCCCCTCAACAAAGCTCTCAGATTCCCCAAACTCTAACTTAACAATCCCATTCTCCTCTGAAATGTCCCCTGTTCTGTCTTCGACAGTCACTACCATTGGCTTAGGTTGGGTTCAGGAGATGTCCAACATGCACAAGTCAATGTTGTCGGGAATAAACACCTCCGGCTTAGGTAGGTAAGAAGGAGTGATATAGATGCTAGGATCGTAAGACACGACCCCAGTCTGGATAAAGTTGATGTGTTTGGGAGGTGGAGCTTAGTTGTGTGTAGGGAGAGGGTTGGTTGTGACATTAGGTTTTTCTGGAGGCACAATCACCCTATTGTCAATGAGATCTTGAATCTCATGACACAATCTAAAGCAATGGTCGATGTCGTGACCATGTTGTTGGTGATATGCGCAGTACTTGGCTGGGTTATGGGAGGGGGGAAGTGGATTTGGCAATGGTCGCGGCTCCAAGGGCTTCAGGTGCCCTTTCTTGATTAAAACCCCTAGAGCCTTGGACAGGGGCATATATAATGGAGTGAAGGTTCTTTGGCCTCGAGGTTGGAATTTGGTTGTTTATGTGTTGCTTCCGGACGAACTGGAGAATGGCATAGCTGCCATGGCTCTTGGAGGGGGAGTGGTGGTGACCACGCTCACTTCTGAGGCTCTTACAGTTGCAGCACCGCTCGGGCCTGCATTGTTGTTTCGGTTGAAGGTTCTCCTGGGTTGCTCTCTATCATTATCAATCAAGCCCTGCTTCAAGGCATCCTCGATCTGTACTCCCATCTCATGCAAATCTGAAAAGGTAAGGAAGGGGAGCACGATCATTTTCTGCATCAGTTTGGATTGGAGGTTGCGCACAACCATCCGTATTTGATCCTTATCCATCGGCCTTATGGTCATCATTGAGGCCTTCGCCCTCCAGCGGGTTACGAAATCCGAAAAGCTCTCCTAAGGCTCCTGCCTTGTCATCTCAAGATCACGGGTTGTAATCTCAATTTAAGTGTTATAGGAGTACTGTGCAATGAAAGCCTCGGCCATCTCATCCCAAATCCGTTTGACATCGTCTTCCAATTTTGCGTACTAGATGGCCGCCACACCTGATAGGGTCCGGCCAAACAATGAAAGCTTCTGTAGTCTGGTGAGGCCCATCGGCCTTAGTATGTCTGAAAACAAACGTAGATGCACCATGGGATCCCGGACCCGTCAAAACAATCGATTTATGGCATCTCAAACCGATCTGGCAGCGTCACAGCCGTGTCGGTATATCCGTCCTCAATGTCTGGGATGGACTTTAACCCTTGGGATTTCTTGAACAACTTTTCAAGCTTGCTCAACTTCAACGTCGTAGGGTCCACCTCGAACTCAAAGGGAGAGTCCAATTGATTGATAGGCGTAGGTGCCTTGGATAATTGAGGTAGAATCGGGGGCGGAGCCGGCCCTGTTGGGATGTCTGTATCCTCCTGGATATTCTAGATATTTGTCGTCTCCCCGGGTATTGAGACTCTTGGTGGGAGAGGAGCTTGATGTGAAGCGGATGCCCCGGCTTGCTGCTGAAGTTTGGTAATTAACTCCGCCTGTTGAGCCATGATCTCAGCCTGTTGTTTGGCAAATTCCGCATGTCGAACGGCGTCCTGCTGCATAGTTTTCATGGTCTCCTGAAGCTGACACATCATTTCTTCCATTCCTGCCATATTCTGCTGTTCCAGCTGACTGATTGGTATATCTATCTCTGTGGTAAAAACTGAAGCCTCAGCCTGACTGTTCACTGACGGGGTAGACCACTGTTTTGTCAACCTCTGCTCGGATACACTGCATCTTCTCGACCTCCGTCTGATAATCGGGGGTAAGGAATAAAACACTGGTTGTCCATCGACCAGATCCTCAGATCGATTGAGTCGGCGACCTCTAGTCTAGAGTGCTTGGGATATATCTGCTTGGCCTGAAGCAATTGTGTTTAACTACCTACCAAAAAGATAAATAAAGCAATAATAAGGAAATAAACAACCAGAAAACGGACAGCATAACGACTTAAATAAACACAACACACAGTTGGGTATAACAACACGCAGTTGATAAGCTGAATACATTGTTCTCAAACACTAATCATTGTCCCCAAATTACTGCCCCCAAATCTGAATCTGATACCCACAGATAACTAATTCCCAAAATGCTGAACTAGTGCCTGCAGGCCTGATACCCAAACTTGCAGACTGATACATGCATTCCTGTAGAGACGCACTATAAAAGCATAAAGCTCTAGAAAGGCTGCTGACCAGTTTTTGCTACTGGTTTCTTGTTTGCTGCAACAGAGAGCAAGAAAGGGGCATGGCAATGGATTTTCACCATATGTGTGCATGACCGCTCTCCCCATCATTGCACAAGCTCTAGGGAGTGTAGTTCTCGATCCTCGTGCCACTAATCACACATCTCGATGCATGATAGCCGAGGAGTCAGATTGTACGACTCGATGTAAAATAAATGCACATATAAACACAACAAGGCCTAAACTCCAGCATGGATAATCCGAAGTGTCAGCGACCGGGAATCGAAGCACGTTTTGTCACTTTGAGTTCGAAACGTCCCTTGTTTCCCGTGTTTGGACTAAACCCTACTCCAAACACTATGCAACATACATGGCATACACGATGCGACTAGCATGTAACCCTAAATGCAATGCAACTAAGACATGCCAGCATACGAGGGTTGATATGTAAACACGCAACTAGCATACACAATGCTATGAACTAAGAATGGCATACTCAATGCATATGAACTATATGGCATACGCAATGCACACATACAAAGATGGACACACACGAAGATATGAACAAGGCATACACAACGCGACGATCAAACATGCGACAACATGGATATGGCATACATAATGTGAGATGGACTTAAACTAAAATGAATGGGCCTCAGCCACACTCAAATTAGTGGCCAAACATGATGGAATGAAAGGTAGGAACACTCATGCAAACATGCCCGATGCAAGGGACCGAACCTAAGGCATCAAATGCCACTCTACCAAACCATGGCAAGGGAAGAAATATGGCATACAATCATACATTTTCCAGCTCTGAAATGATATGCAAGATGGTCCCGAATCATGCAAATATGTCACACAATGCATGCTAGATGGCCCGAATACTGAAACTAGTGAAGTGCATTACACTAGAGGTACACAAAGCAATGCACAAATGGAAAAACCAGCCCCAAATAGACCCTAGGTAGGTCCAAGACAATGGGAAAATGGCCTAAAATGATAGCTCAACATGCATAGAAATGAAGCTCATGCAATGGTCCAAAAACGAGGCAAACAAGCACGACTCTCAAACGCATTTAAAGAGTGGAAAACATGGGAATATGGCATACATGTAAGCTCTGAAATATGATGCACAATGGCCTTAAAACATGGAAACACCACAACATAAGCATGCAATAGGCTCCAAAACTCAAAGCTAGGCAAGGGTATTGAACTACAACCATCCATAGCAAGCATCAATCGACCATGAGGCATAAAAACAGAGCTAAAGTAGTCCAAAACATGCACAAAATCAGTTTAAAGCATGGCCAAAAGGTGCTAGAATCAAAGGCCAAAATAGCATGCAATACAAGCTAGTGAAGAGGGTTTACACTACAAGTATATGAGGCAATGAAGAGGCCACTAAACCAGCAAAATTCAGAGTTATGACATGCCAAAAAAAGCCCAAAAACCCACTGAAACATGGTCTATGCATGCAAGAATGATAGGCTCCTTTGATAGGCCATGAAGAGGGTTATTCTACACATGCAAGATGGACACCCAATATGACAAAATCACCTCTGGACAGAGGTTATGCAAGCCCTAAAACTCACTGAAAAGGGCCTAAAATGAGGCTAGGAAGCATGCAAGTATAGGCTCCTTTGATATGCTATGAAGAGGGTTATTATACACATGCAAGAGGGACACCTAATATGGAAAAAACAGCTTTGGAAAGAGTTTGTTAGGCCAAAAGTGCTAGTAAACAAGACAAGGGGTGAGAGGGTCACCCCTCTCTGATTTTGGTGCTCAAAAACACATAATAACCACTGAAAATCTACTGGATTTCAGTGGTCAAAAGGGCCAACAAAGCTCAACACAAAGGCCCTAATGCATGGCTTAAAGCAAGATGAAATGAAGCATGCAAGGGGGTAGATGACCCCCAACAGAAAAATGGTCTCAAACAAACATGTTAAGGACCTCAAAATAAGACTTTTTTTAGTTTATGACAAAGCCCAAATATGCTTGAAAACTAGGCTAAGAGATGGAACAAAACAATGCCAAAGAGAGGGAAATAGAGAGTTACCCTTGTAGCCAAAGGGACCAGCAGCTTCTGGACCAAAACAGCAAGCCTTCAACCTCTGAAAATGGGCTCCAAGATACTTAGGTTGATAGTGGAGGTGTTGTGCTAGGAGGTGGTATGCAAAAATGGCAAGAACTATGGAGCTTTGAAGCTCAAATATAGAGATATAGAGAGGGGTGTATGTATAAGCCTTAGAAAATTTCTAAACCTTTTCCAATGAGGGAAAGGCCCTCCTTTATAGCCAAGAGGCTTCAAAGCTTCTCTAAGAAGCTTAAAACCAAGGTTAAACATCCTCCATACACGTGTATGAAGGATTCAATCTGTGGTTTCCAGTTGGCACAGCTGGCACCAACTCAGTGAGACAAAAAAGGAGAAAGCTGGCCGACCAGTTTAGCTGGTCGGCCGACCACCTACCATGGTCAGCCGACCAGGGTCAAAAGGTTCAAGCTTCAAAAGCTGGTCGGCAGCCTCTAGGGGTGGTCTCCCAACTCAATGTAAGCTAGTGGTATGGTGGGAGACCAGTAATTGTGGCTCAAAAGTGAGGGAGACCAGCTACCTGACAAGGAAACCGGCCGGCGAGGGAAAAGTGGTCTCCAAGGAGAAAAGGTGGTCTCCCACCCTTGTACCACCTTCCAAACAATGAAAATAGGGTCCATGCCAAAAATGAACCAAGACGGATGCAAAACGAGGGTTCGGGGGCCAAAACGCACAGTCGGGTGCCCCGAAAACTGACTGTTAAGCATCGAAAGTGGCATGCGATCACGAAGGTGGTCTCCCGGGCCGTAGTGTCCCTCTAGAGAGAGGAAACAAGGTGTGTGCCAAAAAAACCAGAGCAAACGGAGAAAGTTAAGCGGTCCCGAACGGAGGCGCACGGCCGATGGCTCCGAAAACCGGAAACTAGTCTCTAAACGGGAACAGTGGTCTACGACCACGAAAAGTAGCCTATAGCCACTGAGAGATGGTCTACGAGACCTCTCCCCCCCCCTTCGGGAAGAGAAAACAAGACCTGGTTCACAAACCGAAGCAAAGCACAAAAGAGTCCCGAAGTCTGGAGGCAAGGCTCTCAACTAAGACTCCGAAACCTCAGAACGAGCACAACATGCGCAATCACCGAGCGCTCAATCGATGAAGTCTGAGTCTTAAGGTCGGTCAAAAATGGGGTGTCTACAGGTGCCTTTAATGCATCCAAAATGCCACCAGTTGGGTTCACACTCGGTTCTTCCCCGATCATCAAGATAGTAACCCCTAAGTTCTTTAGGACGGCCGCAGGATCTGTCAAGAAACTAGCCAGTGCTACCCCTACTCTAGGCTCGCTATCATTTGAGTCACCATCCATGCTCTGTTCAGCTTTGATGCTTAGTTCAGCACTTTCCTCATCGTCACTGTCCTACAGCTGATGGTCAAAGAAGATCTCGAACCCGGGGACACGCTCATTCGAGGAATTTTCCCAAGGCTCGAGAAAGCCACAAAAAGGGAAATCCTCTTTTTCCGAAACAAAACGGCCATTCAATGTCCCCCATATTGGCCTGTGGATGAGTTCATAGTGTTTTCCGACTTACTTGGCCTTGGCTCTACCTCTCATTTCTTTTCCCTTTCTGATCCAGTCTTCTTTGATGGATACATTGCCCAGTCCAAAAGCATGTGGCCTGTGTGGCACCTCCGCCAGTGCTGCAACACCTTTCCCGCCAGTCTTTCCAAGTCCTATTCCTAGAACGTGCCACAGTTTGTTCATAAAATAGATGGATTGGGCGCTGACGTACATCCATTCGTCTGCTGCCAGAATGGTCTACACCACTCAGGCTTCAGCCAGGGTGAATCCTGAGAGGAACACATCCTCCTCGCCATGTTTTATCTCTAGTACTAGCGTAGTCACCTTTGGCGGTGGATGGATGGATGAGTTCCCAAAACAATTGCCACTTCTCCCCCATGAGGGTACTTCAACATCTGATGGAGAGTGACGGAGACAGCCTTCACGTAATGCAACCAAGGCCTCCCTAACAGCAAATTAAAGGTAGCCAGCACATCCAAGACGTGAAACTCGATCTCTTGCTCTGATGGGCCCACTTGAACTCTCACTTGCACTGTAACCATGACCTCTCTACGTATGTTATCATACGCTGATATCACCTGGGCTGTGGGAACAAAGTCTGCCGGTTTGAGGCCAATGGCAGAACCAGTATCTACCAACATGACCGGCACCCATTTCTCTCGACATTCCACGAAGATGTATAATGGCTTATTATAAGCCAAGCCTTCCGGCGGCAGCTCTTTGTTAGAAAAGGTGAGCATTGGCTTGGCTTCGCTTGGAAAGACCAGACCCACAAGTTACTCGAGCGTAGTATCAATGGACAATTTAGCCTTATCCATTACCAACAATACTGCATGTCGGTGCACCTGTAAGGCCATGAGAAGACCCCATATAGAGATATCAGCTTGGATTTTCTTAAGCTGCTTCAGCACTAACTCCTCTTCTAGTTGTTTCTGTTTTTATTTTTTGGCCTCTTTATCTTTTCCAGATGCCTCTTCTTGATCCAAGTGTGGTGGCTTAAAATACCACCCACTTCTTGTCAGGTGGTCTACTTCCTCAGCATACCATGTATTATTCGGGGCACAGTCGCCCTAGTCTTCATCAATATGAGCCAAATGTAGATTGTTATTGTCCCACCATTCGCCCTCAGCGGCCGACAAACAGTTGTCCAGATCTGCTTGTATCATCTTCATATCATAAGTGTCCCCCAGAAGGTGCCATGTAATTACGGTTCCCCGGCTGTCTTTAATTCTTTCTTGTTCAAGCTGCCTCAGTGCAGCTTCCTGTTCGGTATCTGTGGTGTTCACAACTCTTATTTCTTGACTTGGTTTTCCCATGCATGTACCCTCCGGCAGTTTTCCTTTCTCATCAACCTTCTCAGCCACTGTAGCTACCTCTGCTTCCTTTCCCTCTAGTTTTACCCTGGTTTCTTCTTCCTTATCTAGCTCATCACTCAGCCGTCCGGTATTATCTGTTGATCCGTTCAGGTCGAACCACCCGATCTGTACATCTCCCTGATCATGTTCATCGAAGAACTGCAGGTTATCCAAATCCTCTTCGAGGTCGGCCAAATCGTCTAACCCTTGGCTCGGGCCCTCCTCTCTGACCACATTGATGCCTACCGAGATTGGTAGCACCACTTCAGGCTTGGCTTAACTAATTGACACAATATAGTAACTCAGGTCGTACGCTGTCTCAGATAAGTTACCAGGACACTCCGACAACAGATTAATACTTTCCTCTAAGGTTGACTCCTCTTTTATTGTAAGTTTCATCACCATAGGCTTGGGTTGAGGTTTGGACGTGTCCATTATGCACAGATTTGCACCTTTAGGAATGAACAACGTCAGTTTTGGTAGGTGAGATGGAGTAATATATACGTTAGGGTCGTAAGAAATGGGCAGTGTATGGATAAGGTTAAGGTTTCGAGGTGGGGGGACTTGATTATAGGTTGGGAGTAGATTGGTGGTTACATTTGGTTTTTAAGGTGGAGTGATAACCTTGTTGTCAATGAGATCCTAAATCTCACGACGCAATCGAAAGCACTGGTCGGTGTCAAGACCGTACTGCTGGTGAAATGAACAGTATTTTGCAGGGTTATGCTTGGATGGAAGAGGGTCAGGCAATGGGCGAGGTTCCAAGGGTTTTAGGTGCCCTTTCTTGACTAACACCTACATGGCTTTAGAAAGAGTCATGTACAGTTGGTTAAAAGTCCTCTGGGGTCAGGTAGGGTTGGATGATGTTTGTGAGCTTGTGTTGGTGAAGGGGTCAACAGTCTTGGTTGTGGTGACAACACTTACATCTGATGGCCTCGCAGTTGTGTTACACTGGCAGCATTGGAACTACGGACGAATGGCCTCTTGGCTAGCTCCTTATCCTTAGTAATAAGTCCATGTTTCATAGCATCCTCAATTTGCACCCCCATTTCATAGAGCTCTGTGAATGTAAATAGAGGTAGGACAATCATCTTTTGCAACAGCTTGCCATGCAAATTTCGAACCACCATTCTGATCTAGTCCTCCTTGGAAGGCCTTGTGGTCATCATTGAGGCTTTAGCTCTTCATCTTGTCATAAATTTAGAGAAACCCTCCTTCGCCTCTTGGCATGTTGCCTCAAGATCACGAGTTATGATCTCAATCTATGTATTGTAAGAATACTGAGTAATGAAGGCCTTGGCCAGCTCTTTCCAATTCTGTTTGACAGAATCTTCCAACTTAGCATACCAAATGGCCGCTATACCTGACATAGTGCGACTAAAGAGAGACAGGTTCTATAGTCTAGGTAAGCCCATCGGCGCAGTTTGATCAACCTCAAACTCGAACTGAGCCTCGGTCTGATAAACCGAGGCTTTGGAGGCTTGTGCTGGGATTGGCTCTGCTGGATTGCCATGGTTTTCTTGAACATTGGCAGTATGAGTGGTGGCTCTGAGTGCTGGGATAACAGCGATAAGTGCGTGGGATACAGAGGTCGCAGCCGACTATGGTTATTGTTGTTGTAGTCTAGTTATAACCTGTAGTGTCTCAACTATTTGCTATAATTAAAGTATTAATTCCTCCATATCGACTTAGGGATACTGTGCCATGCGAATGGGTGATTATCTTTGAGCTGAGCTGGAAGTAGACAATTCTTCTTGACCTGGACTAAACCCAAGTGAGCTAAGGGATGACTTCTGTAAGAAATGGACTGGTGAACTCTGTCTGATTCTCCTTTGCCTTGTAACTAGTGGCAGTGAGGTAAACACAGGTTGTCCCTGAATAGGATCCCCAGCCTTGCATAGTCTTCCGACTCGGGTCCAGAGTACTTGGGGGATATCAGAACCTTCTGAAGCTATGGTTTTAAACTACCTAGCAAAAAGAAATAAAAAAAAAGAAACAACAATCAGAAACTGCACAGTGCCTCAACTAAGACGTTTTATCAACACAGATATGATCAAAGCTCTAGGACTGCACTCCACACTGAATCTTGCCCCAAAATAGATACCAATTTTGCAACTGATATGCACATTCCTGTACAGCTTCACTGTAAAGCACATACTAATTAAGAGAGAGCCAAAACACCCTAATGAGGGGGTAGGGTTACCCTGTCCTAGTTTTGTCATGAACTAGGTTTCACTATTTCAATCAAGCGGTTTCACGCAATCCTGCATTTGGGTGAGTATCCTGTCCTAGTTTGGAATAGTCACTAGGGCTTTACTATATGTAGCTAGGCCGAATGTTCAAAGGGGGTACCTCAGCAAGACTACCTAATATACCTCTCACACCTAACACCGAGAAGTGAAAGGAGGATCAAATGGTACAGTGGTAGTCTAAATCCAAGGGTTGTGTTCCCATCATGGCAAAGCCCACGACCGGTCAGCCTTTTGGCAAGCTTTTGGGCAAGCCTCCAGCAAACCGTCCAGGAATAGCAAATGGCAAACACACAGTGACTTATGCGCACCAATGCAAATGCAATAACAAGAACATATAAGTGTAGATAAAATTTCACATCATGAAGTTCGAGTCAAGTTCGCTAATTTCCCCAGCAAAATCACCAGAAACTGTAGCTTGACTTTTCGTGCTCCTTTCAGATAATACTAGCCCTACGTTCGGACTCCGGTGATTCTGAATCTGATTCACAAGTGCTATGTGAAATAGATAAACATAAATGAGTCCAAATCCGACAATTCTTTTGGAAAATTGATTTTGAATCAAATTGCCAAAAATGGATTGTTTTGCCAGATACAGAGTCGCCACCTAAATATTTTTGGGAAATTTAGAAAACCCGAGACTCGTGCCAAAGGCCACATGTCCGTCATCACCAAGATTGTCTCAGCTCGGGAACTTAGGTACTAGAGGGAAAGGTCATTGTAGCTTGATTTTTCGTGCTCCTTTCGGATACAACTAACCCTACAGTTCGGACTCCGTGGTTCTGAATTTGATTTCACTAGTGCAATGTGAAATAGATAAACACAAAAGAGTCCAAATCCGAAAAATCTTTTGAAAAATCAATTTTGAATCAAAAATGCCAAAAATGGATTGTTTTGCCAGATTACAGAGTCGCCACCTAAATATTTTTGAAAAATTTAGGAAACCCAGGACCCGGGCCAAAGGCCACTTATCCGTCATCACCAAAGTGTCTCGGCTTGGGAACTTAGGTACGAGAGGAGAAAGTCATGAATTGAGCACCCCACTCACCCAATCAAAGATCTCTACTAATCATGATGTGATTTTTATGTACCTTACATGCTCTTGTTCCGATTATTAGGCTAACCTTACTATGTGTTGCACACAAGTATAGGCTAATTTGCAAAAATTGGAACACTTTGATTTCATGTTTATTTTGAAAAGTATTTGAATATGTACCACTTGAAAAAGTGCTCTCATATATACATTACTCAAATTATTCCAATTCAAGCAATTAGCCTTCATCCATTGGAATTCAAGAGAGTATATCAATTAAGCACTTAGCCTCTTGGTATCATGCTTTGTCACGGCAACAATCACACGCATGTGATATGCTAAACCAAGAAATGCTCACCTAGTACTCCAAGGCGAGCCAAAAGAAAAGAGTTAGAAAAATGAATGCTCTAACTAATGCAACATGATTAATGCAACATGATTAATAGGCTCGGCTACTAATTATGACATGTGAATCAATTTGATAGCATGCGGTTTAGGCACGTTTTCAAAGAAGTAATAAACAACAGTGTGAGTTAGAATGATGCACCAAGCCTAACGCATGCAAGACAATGGATGCAAATCATAAGAAATGCAAAGTAAACATGATGCTCTATACTATCCATCATAAGCAAATAAATAAAAGGAAGAAAGACATAGGGTTGGAAAACATACACACTTATTACAATTTGCCCTAGCGCAGGAGGGTTTGAATGAATGAATTAGCTAAGCTACTTAACTAATTATTACAACACCGGATTTAACTAACTATTCTAGCTAATTAAATAGTTACAACACAAAATTAAATCAACTAGCTACTCTAACTAATTAATACAACTTAACCAACTAAACTAACTAATTAGTTACATTAAGGAACTAATTAATAAAGTAATTAATTACAAGTTGTACAACATACTACTATTAACAAAGGTAACGGGTCCCGAGGAGCAAAAAAATGGCTTATGCATGCACATGAATTTCTCCCCCGAGAATACCTCTGCACTATTTTTACACCTCGGCCTCTACTCTACTCAGTGAAGAAAGTGGTATTGCCTGGCTAAAAAAGGTGGCCAGCAGGCCAAAAGTGGTGGCCGGCCGCCCACTAATAGTAGGCTGCCGCCCAGCAAAGGTGGCCTACCGACCACTAATGTTGGGTTTCTCTTACTGCAATAAAAAATGAACAGAGCACAAACAAAGCATTCTCAGGGGATGTTTGTCCATCCTACCCCTCCTTATCATCGAACAGCTCAAATGAGTGGTAGGCTCGATTCGCAAGCCATCAATCGGCGCAAATTCATTGCGTTATGGCTTATGAACCAAGGAATACAATTTCAATAAATGCACAATGAAAGACTCATGAACCTCCTCCCTATCATGATATTGATCAAGGGAAGCGGTTAATATCGACTCTTGAACTGTTTTCATCACTAACAAGCATGAAACGACTCAAGACTCAATGGATTCAATTAACATCCGATTGAACCCCAAACCATTTTATTATCTTGCTCCATTTTATTCCAAGTTTTATTGCCTCTTTTAATTACATTTCCTTTCATTAGTCAATTAAGTCCAATAATGAAAATTGAGTCCACTAACGAAAAGAAGTGTCAAACAAAGGGTTGTTTTGGGCCTAAGAGAGATGTCATGCCCTTGATAATGAAACCTCGAAGAGACTAAATCATTGAGCAGAACGATCTCAATCCCAAGCTTTAACAAACAATCGGTTTGAAACTACTCCCAAAGCAAAGGAAAAGCCAAAAAATGAGAGAGATTGCAGAGATGATTAGAGGTGATCACAAGTATGGAAAGCTTGAAATAAATGCTATCAACTCAAATAGGTTGGTGTCTAATGCCTAAAACACCAAACCTATGAGGACCATTACACTACAAGCATACTATACAAAGCTTAAATGAAATAAACACCTCAAAATAGTCCTAAATTAGACTAAAACAGTGTTGAAATTGATGTAAAAAAAAGCTAAAAGAGTAAGCTAAAATAATGGAGAATTTAAGCTAGTAAACAAGCATAAGGAGAGGTGGCTAACCCCTCCATTTTTGGGACCTCAAAACAACTTTTTTAGCATCTGAAAAACTCTAAAATTCAGTGGTAAAAAGCTCAAAAAAAGTTGAGAAAATAATGGGAAACAAAAGGGTAAAAGCTTAGAGAACAAGGTTCAAAGAAGGGTGGTTAACCCCTCTACCTTTAATAACCTTAAACCACAAGCTTCAGCCCATAAAAACAGTTGAAAAAAGTTCAAAATCAATAAGAAAAGATAGAAAACAAGTAGTGTATAGATGCTACTGTTACATAGATCTTTGTCAGTTCCAATTCTTGGAACTTCTGTTTACTGTATTGATAGCCATCATATATGACTATTCGGTCTTTATGACCTACTGTACTGTTTTACTATTGGATGTACCATGCATGACTGCTATGATTTCAATATAAATGACAAGTTATGAGATACTAATTGAGGAAGTGATCCCCTGTTAAATTGATTGTTTTCAATACTGTAGGGACATCATTCATAACCCCTTTACACTGCTTTATTCACTGGGTTCTAACTCACTATTTTATATATGTATGTAGGTGATCAAGTGCTAAACCGGACTTAGTGGCGTAGACCTAGACTCTGCTTTTTGTCAAGCCAACTACTGTGCCTCACTTCAAGGTTCCAATGGGGTCAAGCTTCAAGATTTCATGAATGGTTTAGACCTCACCCTATTGTGTTGTGACCAAGTGTTATATGTGATTTGACTGTTGATTAGACTAGTTTTTGTTATTGGAATTAAATTCCTAAGTTTCGTTTATGTTTTGTACTTACACATGACATGGACTTATGTGCATATATGTATATATATATATATATATAAAGGTTTGTTCCATTCATTTAATCGTTCACAGCTCATTGGACGTTATATTTTAATATTGATTGTCTTCCGCCAGCCCCTATTACTGTATTACAGTTAAGCAGGCCTTTGGTAATCTCAAATTACTGGCCGGTCACCTCACTGACCCTTACGAGGCGAGGTTCGGGTCGTAACAGAATGGTATCAGAGCACGAGTTATACCGCACACAAGCGTCTACATGAGCTATAGGATGTCCTATAAAAGGAATTAGGGCATTATATCAACATATGTGAGTGTTTGTGAATTCTTCTATACATGTTTGACAAGAAAAATGAAATGAAAACAAAGAAGTTATGTGCAGTAATGTGTCATTTTGATTGCAATATCCGATGTGTGACTTATGTGACCATGAACGTATGACCGTGAAAGTTATGTAACTTACGTGAACCAACATGTACATCTTTGTTCATTATATCATGATGTGCACACACACACACATATATATATATATAGCAAAATGGTAAGAACAAAAACTGTCGATGAATCTGAATCCTCTAATGTTTGAATTGACCAACTAGAAAGGATAAATGGTGAAAGTTAAACCAGAATAGTAAGACAATTGACGCAGATTATGTATAAAATGGTTATGTGGAACTAGTGTGGGAATTGTATATTCCTTGACTCAATACGAATTGTGAACATGCCGACTAAACTCAGTGAATTAGTAGCGGGCTACCAATAGAATTGTGAATTTGTGAATGTGCTAAATACGAAGGAATTGAATGTTGTATTTTGAATACTCTTGAGAACTAGTGATGGACTTATGATTTTTGAAACTTATCGAATTGAATCTACCATGAACTATTAGTTATGACACTGATTTACACGAATGGATGGAAGTGAGACTACTTGTCGCCATATTGTGCATTTCTTAAAATATGAATTTCGAATGAGTATTGTTCATAGTAAATTAAGAGTTGCCTATGGGAATGTACGATAATGCGAATATGTTTGGTATCATCTGCTTATATGGCATGGTTAAACTACATGACTTACTCATTTGTGTTACACCGTAGCTTATGTCATTACTAAAAGATTTGTCCCACCTAAAGTATTATGGATTGTGTGTGAAAGCATCAAATGACTGATAATCTGTCAATCTATTGTAAGAAACAAACCCCAGATTGTGCTACACTACCGAATCATGGTTGAAAATCTTTTCTACGACAAATGAATTCCTAACTTTGTTATACCCAAAAGAGTTATGCAAATATTGATGACACACTTCAGTATATATACAAATCTTGAATTTTGAGAATTTGCTAGGTTGGTTCTTTGCACAGTACGTAGACAATGTAATATGAACTGTTTTGCATGACATGTTGAACTATGCTAGAACCAAATGGACATGGGAACACACTATAACTGACTGTGTTCTGGAAATACCATGTACGTTCTGCACCATGACTTTTTTGAAATATTACGATGGGTTAATGACATTTACTCCAATTTTGCTCGTGAAACCTTTAATAAGAAATCTCTTATCAATTTGCGTATACAGAATAACAAAATTGTATGAATATTTGCTTTTGAAATATTCGATAGAACAAATGACTAGATTATAAAGCTCAGAGAAATTGAATTGCCTGCACCATGGAGGATATGTGTGTTATAGAGGAACTAAATTGTGTAAGTCCAGCCAATGATTGTTTGATAACTATCGGCTAATGTCAGAAACTGTGATAGACTGCAGAATTGAGTTGAATTGAATCGTAAATCATTAACTAATTGAGAACATTCGTATTATGCTAGAGATTGACTGTTTCAAGAATATCGAATTCTACCATTTGTGTTATGGGGATATACCAATTATGTACATCATGGAACTAATTGCTTCGGTATTACCTTTTCTATCATGGGAGTATTGTCTAAACTCACCTTGTAATCCTAATGACTTCTGAATGTTTTGACGGAATGAAATGGATCACCGAATCGAATAACGAAATGAATTGTGAATTGTTGAATAACTGAGGAATGAGATGAGTTTCTGTAACAGAGCTGAATAGGGAATAATATGAATCTAGGACATTGGATCTATATCCGATATTAGGTACCTAAGTTTGGAGGACCAAACATCCTAAAGGGGAAGAATGTGACAACACTATTCTGTATTAAGCTATTATTTCATTAATTATACATGTGATTACATGTTTAATGTGCTTTTGAAAGCTAATTATGTGTTTTGTAAGAGTTTTGACTCTATATCTGTTCATCGTAGGAAAATCTTTTCTAAATGCTACTAAAATCTGAAATTGAGAGCCGTAAATGCGACGAAAATTGAATTTTATTATTTTATTCTGATCAGCGTAATGTTAAAAGTCTATTGTGAAATTTAATTTAAAATTGATTCAGATCAAATTAATTAGATTAAATTCAATTAACTTAAGCTCTAATTACTTAGCTTATGTGTGATTAACTAATTAACCAATTGAGCCTATATATATGATGTATATGTGTTTAAGCTCATATTCTTGAGCTCGAAATAGGAGAGAGAGAGAGAGAGAGAGAGAGAGAGATAACTTGAGAGAGAGGGAGAGAGTTCTAGAGACCTCAAGAAGATAGCAAGAGGAAGAAAAGAAACAAGAAAATTTTCATAGATCAACCAACTAAGGGAAGAATTTCCCTCTAATCTCATGAAATTAGGGCTTATTCACTCATCATCTTGAAAGATTGAAGCTTAAATTGAAGGGATTCATGGTTACTGAAGAGTTTTAAGGATAAGTTTAGGGTTGTGAACCCTTATGAACATAAAAGAGAAGAATTGTGTAATTTAGTGCAAGATTTGAGCACGTATGACATACATTCATGAAAATCATGAACATAAAGTTGTTTTTTTGCATGGCCTCTCATGATTTCAAAGGAATTTCTATATATAAGCTTGAGTTAAAGCTTTTCAAGTTGTATTTCTTGATTTTACAATGTTCCAAACAATTTGAACTTTTGTATGGGATTTGAGCTTCCATTTGAAGTTATGATTTTTGTTTAAAGTTAGATATATTATATTCGGGATGTTTTTGAAGAGTTTTCGATCTTGAAATGCTTAAAATTAAAGTTGGGGTTGCAAAACTCAACTCCAAGAACTGAAGTAGAATTTTGGACTGGAAGTGAACCTAGACCGCGCGTGCAACCAAACCTCCTCTATTCCAAGCCGTGTTCCGCAAAAATTGCACTTGTGGGCACACGTGCAGTGGAGGTTTCGCACATGCAGCCAGTGCTCCTGCACGTACAGTTTTTAGGGTTGTTCCGGTTTCATTTTCTTTCCTTTTTTTAGACTCCCGGGTCTCCATTTGCATGGTTTTCACATGTTTTTAACATTCGTATGCATGTCATGCTCATGGAAGAAATTACAAAACAAATCAAACTAACCGAATGAAGAAGTAGTGAATGAACCGAGTAAGTGTAAAAATCGACTGATTGAATTGCACGTGCATTAAGATGTTATGCTTGAATATGTTGTGTAGGTTAGACATTGCATTCTAATCACGTTAGTCAGGGAGCCAACTATGAGTAATAACTCTGTAAATATATGTTTACTTATATGTGTTTTCTGATAATAAGTTATGCTCTATTATCTAAA
The DNA here is from genome assembly GCF_055761805.1 of Camellia sinensis. Taxonomy (NCBI): domain Eukaryota; kingdom Viridiplantae; phylum Streptophyta; class Magnoliopsida; order Ericales; family Theaceae; genus Camellia; species Camellia sinensis. The sequence continues at coordinate 104,621,566 of NC_138965.1, forward strand.
ATGATATTTTCTAACTGCATGAATGATTGTGCTATTTGTGAAATGTATTCGTGGCATCCATAACATCTGTTACTGTTACTATTACTGTTACAGAGATCTCTGTCAGTTCCAATTCTTGAAACTTCTGTTTACTATATTGATGGCCATCATATATGACTGTTCGGTCTTTATGACCTACTGTACTGTTTTGCTATTGGTTGTACCACGTATGATAGCTATGATTTTAATATGAATGGCAAGTTATGACATACTGATTAAGGGAGTGATCCCTTGTTAAATTGATTGTTTTCAATACTGTAAGGACATCATTCATAACCCCTTTACACTACTATTATTCGCTGGGCTCTAACTTACTATTTTATATATGTATGTAGGTGATCAAGTGCTAGACCGGACTTAGTGGCGTCGACCTAAACTCTGCTTTTTGTCAAGCCAACTACTATGCCTCACTTTGAGGTTCCAACCAGGTCAAGCTTCAAGGCTTCATGGGTGGTTTAGACTTCACCCTCTTGTGTTGTGACCAAGTGTTATATGTGATTTGACAGTTGATTAGACTAGTTTTTGCTATTGGGATTAAATCCCTAAGTTTCGTTTATGTTTTGTACTTACACATGACATGGACTTGTGTGCATATATGTATATATATAAAGGTTTGTTCTGTTCATTTAAGTCTTCATAACTCATTGGACGTTATACTTTAATATTGAGTGTCTTCTACTAGCCCCTATTACTGTATTACCGTTAAGCAGGCTTTTGGTAATCTCGAATTACTGGCCAGTCACCTCACCGACCCTTACGGAACGAGGTTTAGGTCATGACAGAATGGTATTAGAGCATGAGTTATACCGCACACATGCGTCCAAATGAGCTACAGGATGTCCTAGAAAAGGAATTAGGGCATTACATCAAATGTGTGAGTGTGTGTGAATTCTTCTGTACATGTTTGATAAGAAAAATGAAATGAAAACAAAGAAGTTATGTGCAGTAATGTGTCATTTTGATTGCAATATCTGATGTGTAACTTATGTGACCATGAACGTATGAACGTAAAAGTTATGTAACTTACGTGAACCAACATGTACATCTCTGTTCGTTATATCATGATGCGCATATATATATATATATATATATATATATATATATATATATATATATATACATGTATAGCAAAATTGGAAGAACAAGAATTATAGATGAATTTGAATCCTCTAATGTTCAAATTGACCAACTAGAAAATATAAACGATGGAAGTTGAACCGGAATAGTAAGACAATTGACGCAGATTATGTGCAAAATGGTTATGTGGAACTAGTGTGGGAATTGTACATTCCTTAACTTGTAATGAATTGTGAACATGCTAACTAAACTCAGTGAATTAGTAGTGGGCTACCAATAGACTTGTGAATTTGTGAATGTACTGAATATGAAGGAATTGAATGTTGTATTTTGAATACTCTTGAGAACTAGTGATGGACTTATGATTTTAGAAAATTATCGAATTGAATCTTCCGTAAACTATTAGTTATGATGCTGATTTACACGAATGGTTGGAAGTGAGACTACTTGTCGCCATATTGTGTGCTTCTTAAAATATGAATTTCAGATGAGTATTGTTCATAGTAGATTAAGAGTTTGCCTATGGGAATCTGTGATAACGCGAATGGGTTTGGTATCATCTGCTTATATGGCATGGTTAAACTACGTGACTTACTCATTTGTGTGACACCGTGGCTTATATAATTACTAAATGATTTGTCTCACCTAAAGTATTATGGACTGCGTGTGAAAGCATCAAATGACTGATAATCTGTCAATCTATTGTGAGAAACAAAACCCGATTGTGCTACACTATCGAATCATGGTTGAAAATCTTTTCTGCGACAACTGAATGCCTAACTTCATTATACTCGGAAGAGTTATCCAAATATTGATGACACACTTCAGTATACATACAAATCTTGAATTTTCAGAATTTGCTAGGTTGGTTCTTTACACCATATGTAGACAATGTAATATGAACTGTTCTGCATGATATTTTGAACTATGCTGGAACCAAATAGACATGGGAACATACTATAACTACTGTGTTTTGGAAATACCGTGTACGTTCTGCACCATGACTTCTTTGAAATATTACGATGGGTTAATGACATTTACTCCAATTTTGCTCGTGAAACCTTTGGTATGAAATCTCCTATCAATTTGCTTATACAGAATAACAAAATTGTATGAATATTTGCTTTTAAGATATTCGATAGAACAAATGACCGAATTGTAGAGCTTAGAGAAATTAAATTGCCTGTGCTATGGGGGATATGTGTATTATAGAGGAACTGAATTGTGTAAGGCCAATCAATGATTGTTTGATAACTATCGGCTAATGTCAGAAGACTATGATGGACTACAAAATTGAGTTGAATTGAATCATAGATTATTAGCTGATTTAGAACATTCATATTATGCTAGAGATTGACTATTTTTGTAATATCAAATTCTACCATTTCTGCTATGAGGATATACCAATTATGTACATCATGTAACTAATTGCTTCGGTATTACCTTTTCTATCATGGGAGTATTATCTAAACTCACTTTGTAATCTTGATGACTTCTGAATGTTTTGACAGAATGAAATGGATCATTGAATCGAATACCAAATGAATTGTGAATCGTTGAATGACTGAAGAATGAACCGAGTTTCTGTAACAGAGTTGAATGGGGAATAATATGAATCTAGGACATTGGATCTGTATCCGATATTAGGTACCTAAGTTTAGAGGACCAAACATCCTACAGGGGGAAGAATGTGACAATCTTGTTCTGTATTAAGCTATTATTTCATTAATTGTACATGTGATTACGTGTTTAATATGCTTATGGAAGCTAATTATGTGTTTTGTAAGGGTTTTGACTCTATATCTGTTCATCGTAGAAAAATTTGTTCTGAATGCTGCTAAAATCTGAAATTGACAGCCGTAAAGGTGATAGAAACTGAAATTAATTATTTTATTGTGATCAGTGTAATTTTTAGAGTCTATTGTGAAATTTAATTCAAAATTGATTCAAATCAAATTAATTAGATTAAATTCAATTGACCTAAGCTCTAAGTACTTAGCTTAAGTATGATTAACTAATTAACCAATTGAGCCTCTATATATATGATGTGTATTTGTTTAAGCTCATATTCTTGAGCTCAAAATAGGAGAGAGAGAGAGAGAGAGAGTTCTGGAGAACTCAAGAATATAGCAAGAGGAATAAAAGAAACAAGCAAAGAGAAGAATTGTGTAATTTAGTTCAAGATTTTAGCATGTATGGCATACATTCATGAAAATCATGAGCATAAACTTCTTTTCTTGCATGGCCTCTCATGATTTCAAAGGAATTTATGTATATAAGTTTGAGTTGAAGCCCTTTTTTGATTTTACAATGTTCCAAAGAATTTGATCTTTTGTATGGAGTTTGAGCTTCCATTTGAAGTTATGATTTTTGTTTAAAGTTAGATATGTTATATTCAGGGTGTTTTTGAAGAGTTTTGGGTCTTGAAATGCTTAAAATGGAAGTTGGGTTGCAAAACTCAGCTCGAAGAACTGAAGTAGAATTTCGAACTAGAAGTGAACCCAGATCGCACGTACGGCCTAACGCCTGCACGTGCAGCCAAACCTCCTCTGTTCCAAGTTGTGTTCTGCAAAAATTGCATGTGCGGCTAGTGCTCCCGCACGTGTGGTTTTTAGAGCAGTTCCGGTTTCGTTTTCTTTCTATTTTTGGACTCTCGGGTCTCCATTTGCATGGTTTTCACATGTTTTTCACATTCATATGCATATCATGCACATTGAAGAAATTACAGAATAAATCAAACTAACTGAATGAAGAAGTAATGAATGAACTTAATAAGTTTAAGAACCAACTGATTGAATTGCACGTGTATTAAGATGTTCTGCTTGAATATGTTGTGTAGGTCAGACGCCGCATTCTGATCACGTTATTCAGAGACCAACTATGAGTAACCACTCTGTAAAGATATGTTTACTTATATGTGTTTTCTGATAATTAGTTATACTCTGTTATATGAAATAATATTTTCTGACTACATGAATGATTGTCCTATTTGTGAAATGTGTTCGTGGTATCCATAGCATCTGTTGCTGTTACTGTTACTGTTACATAAATCTCTGTCAGTTCCAATTTCTGTTTACTGAATTGATGGCCATCATATATGACTGTTCGATCTTTATGACCTACTGTACTGTTTTGCTATTTGATGTACCACGTATGACTACTATGATTTCAATATGAATGACAAGCTATGATATATTGATTGAGGGAGTGATCCCTTGTTAAATTGATTGTTTTCAATACTATAAGGACATCATTTATAACTCCTTTACACTGTTGTTATTCATTGGGCTCCAGCTTACTATTTTATATATGTATATAGGTGATCAAGTGCTAGACCGGACTTAGTGGTGTCAACCTGAACTCTGCTTTTTGTGAAGCCAACTATTGTGCCTCACTCTCTTGTGTTGTGACCAAGTGTTATATGTGATTTAACCACTAGACCAGTTTTTGTGTTAGGATTAAATCTCCTAAGTTTCGTTTATGTTTTGTACTTAAACATGACATGGACTTGTGCGCATATACATATATATATATATATATAAAGGTTTGTTCTGTTCATTTAAGTCTTCATAGCTCATTGGACATTATATTTTAATATTGATTGGCTTCTGCCAACCCTTATTACTCTATTACCATTAAGCAGGCCTTTGGTAATCTCAGATTACTGGTCGGTTACTTCACCGACCCTTACGGGGTGGGGTTCGGGTCGTAACAACCATCGACCAAATTTGGTCTCTCTGCCATCATCACCGGCAATAGATCTATGGAATCTAACTCAAATCTCGGACCAACGGAGGAGCAGAGTAGAGAAAAATGAGGAATGACGACGGATCTGTGGATTTCAACCACTGCGTACATCGAAATCGCGATCTCCGTCGCTAGATCTGGGAGAAACGTCGACGCCATGGTTGATAGACTCGTCAAAACCCTAGTTTTGCAAGAATTTCAAATGGTGACCTACCAGAATGTCTAGGGAGAGAAAGTGGGGTAGAGAGAGAAACAGTAGTGAAGAAATGACCACCAACAGATAATAAGATGGAGGAGACAGAGCGGTTTGATTATATGAGGGAAGACACGCTTGAATCATATATATATAAGGTTAGTTTGGTCATTTTGTGAGAGTTTGTCCTTATGGACACGATATTCTAGCGATTGGATTGTTGGACAACGAAAATTCAAATTTGGATTTATAGACCGAGTGCCCTTTGGAAATATTATTTTTTTGAAAAGAATTACAAAATTTGAAAATTATTTGGTTGCATATTTTGAAAATAGTTTTTTAAAATTTGAAAATTTGAAACTTGTTTGGCTTTGAATTTTCAAAATTAGCTTTTGAGTTTTTTATTTTCGTATTTTATTGTCTTTAGTGATTTTTTTTTTTCATATTTTAGTATTTTTTTTTCTTTTTAGATACACCTAATCTATGTACTACTTTAGATGCACCTAATCTTAAATGTACTTTTTGTATTTTAGTAATTTTTTTTTACTTTTGGAGTTTTCAAAAATAATTTTTAAGTTTCAATCCGTATATTGTTGTTTGTAATGAACCTTTCAAATATTTTTATCAATATTTTTCAGTTTTTAGATTCACCAAATCTAAATACACTTAAAACATATGAAATTTATGAAATAATCTTTAAAAAATCAATAAATAATAAAAAATATTCAAAAAAATATTAAAAAAATAATATTTTTTCGTATGTAATAAAGATTTTTTCACATTTTTTTAAACTTTTAAATTATATCTACATTAGATGTATCTAAAAATAAAATAAAATAAAAATTGGCCGATATATTAAAAATTTTCATCATAAATATAAAAAAAAATAAAAAATACGAATTAAAAACTCAAAAACTATTTTTGAATTCTTTAAAACCAAACAAAATTTTAAAAATTATTTACTCATTCCACACTAGTTGTTCAATTTTAAATTTAACACATTATTTTTACTATTTTCAAAAATATTTTTTTATTAATTCAAATAAAAATTTATTTTGTTTTAAATTTTTATATGAATTGACAAATAACTTCTTTACAAACTTTCATCTACAAAAAATTGATTTTGACAGGACGACATGTGCCGCGTGCTCCAACATAAATATTTGTTCAATTATTGTAGTTTTGATAATAGAGATAAATTTGAAAAAGATTTGAAATAATTTTGGAAATAGAAATAAATTTAGAATAATTTTGTTTGGAGTATTGCTATTTAAGACAAACAATTTGACCCAATTTTCAAGCCTAATGATGTGACAAAGTAACATTTTTTTTTCATATTTTCTCTAATTATTAATCAATCATATCACTTATACATCACTAAGTTTATAAAATGGGTTTAAAAAGTAAGTTTGTATATCATTGAGTAATGTTAGAGACCTCAAAAATTTTTACCAAATGTCTTACATGGGTGTGGGACCCACACCCAAATTAAAAGCTCATTTGTTTAACTCTATCCCTACAGCTATTCTAAAAAAGAAAATGATATACCAAAAATATTTGAGAGCCCAAACCAAACAGGGTATTAGATTTTGGTTTTTAAAATTGAGAGAATTTCAAAACAGTAAAGCAAATAGCAAAAGAATAATGCTTGGGACCCCCTCTTGGGGGTCACCGCCTCACCCCCCCTTTGCCACGTGGCAGGGGGTGATTGGTGGAGCAGGAAAAAAAAGAAAAAGAAAAAGAAAAGATAACCAATGAGAGAGAGAGGGGGTCAAAGGGGGTGGGAGGAAAAGGGGGGATGAATCATTACTCATAGCAAAATTACAAAAATATGTGGGCGCGAGTAGGATCGTGATATTGCACCCATTCATATTTGTATAATTTTTTTTCTCCCACTAACATGTAATTCCCCTTTTAAAATATGACCTCACCTTATGCATATAAAAAATTCTATCCACACATAAGATTTATGTAAAATACTCTATAAGAATAAAAAGATAATATCATTCTTATAAATAAATTAATCTTCATAAATATATTCTTTTTAAATGAAAGGTTCTCATTGAATTACATTATTATACATAAAAATTACAACAATACTATGGAGTTCGAATTTGAGTTTGACCGAATGACTAGAGTTTTGGCTTGCTGGTCGTCCGACCGGTCATCCGGCAACAAGGTGATTGTCGCAGTCGATAAGAGTGACAACCACGATAGACAAATGTTGCACTAATCGTTTGGGTGATGTATGCACAAATTTAAATGATTCAGACATATAGTAATGATAGCGACCTCCACAAGACACAACTCCCAAAATGATCTGAGCCATTCATGTCACTGTCAGACACAACTTTTAAAAAAAATTCAAATATATCAATGGGCAATACATCAATGAAGGTCATAAAAATCCTCTTTTATGGGTGTCCTATACATTTTCTTTCAAACAAATTTAGGCCAAGTTTGGCATGTCTTGAAAAAGACAAAAAATCAAAAAATTATTTCAAAAGTTAAAAAGTTATCACTATTCACTAAAAAAAATATTAAAAAATTAAGTTAACACGCAATTACATTTCAAACGGCTCTGCGGTCCAACAGAGTATGTGACTTTTGGAGAAAATTGCACGGTTTTAGGTGCACAAATAACACGATGATGTTCAGCCCGTAAAGGCCCATCACGGGTCTCGTTTTAATAATCTGAGTCGTTCGATGTGTAGAACTCGTCGAGTAATATATGCTTGTAAAAAATCACGTTGATTGGATATCGATATATCAAATCAGTTAAAATTTATAAAAATGGATGGTGTTATAGTTAACGATTGAAAAAAAAACTAATTCGACCAAATACCTATCGATATCCGATCAACATGATTTTTTACAAACAGATAGTACTCGACAAGTTCTAAACATCAAACGGTTTTGATTAGCAAAACGGGACCCGTGGTAGGCCCCCATGAGCCGAACAGCACCTCCAATTCAATACCCGAAAAGTAGGGAATCATATCCCAAGTACATTCTGCGCACACTGTCCGCTTATTTCCTCACAATCTTCTCATATACACTAATTTATACAATTTTTTAATACATATTTTTTCATAAAAAGTAAAAAAAATATCCTAAATAACCAGATTTTTTTCCTCACCTTTTTAGTCTAAAAAATTAAAAAGTACCTTATTCAAGATACCCCAAACAACACCTTAAATTCAAAATATTTTCCTTTAGTTCTGAAGAGGTTCTGCAATTTCTGTAGTTGTATGGACTAGGGGTGGGCAACGGTTTATCCGAACCGCTCAAACCGCCCAACCCACCCAACCCGCATATAAATGGGCGGTTTCGCAAACATAATGCGGACGGATGCGGTTTAAAATATGACAAATTTGCGGGTTGCGGGCGGGTCGCGGGTTAAAACCGCAACCCGCAAAAACCGCCCGCACTTTAATTAGTATTATTATTATTATTTTTTATATACCAACTTTGTAACTTTAACAGGAGCACCATTGTGTTCTCTATGACACTAGGATCCTTATTTTTAAGTATTTCTCAACTTTCTTAATCTCATAAAATTATCAAGTCCTAAACTTGGTTTCTTATATGATTTTCATTGATGACTCATCCACTTTTTCCTAATAAAATTTTTCTTCTGGTGATCGATGAAGCTTCTAGTTTGATTATTGATTACTGAATTGACAATTCTAATTGAGTACAACCTTCAATACATTGATATACATTTTTTTCATGAGAAAAATGCTAGTGATATTAAATTTTTATTTGTAAACTCATCAGAAAATTGTTATCAAATGATCACAAATATATAAAATGAATCTAATGCTTAAATTCGATGGGAAAAAAAAAACTTAAAAATTAATTTTTAAAGAAAAAAATGTAAACCGCAAACCGCCCACAACCGCCCGCACATCTACAAACCCTATCCGCACAAATCGCAAACCGCACTGCGGGCGGTTGCGGGTTGACTTTTTCCTAAACCGCATAGATGCGGGCGGGTCAAAATCGAACCACAAACCGTACAAAACCGATCCGCGAATACCCCTAGTATAAACCACTGAAGATGGCAAACACAAATCCAACGTACGGTCTGGATGGTACCTTCGTGAGAGTGATATATACGTCGCTAACGATAAATTATAAACACACTCTTTAATGTTCTATAAAATTACAGATTCTTCTCTCATGGCTTAAAAATTACTTCTATAAACATTTTTTTGTCAAAATTTTTCCTATAAGTAAGAGAAAAAATACTACTTTTAATAATACATATATGATGATATCAATACTTTACTCAGTGTGGAGAAATTATGTTAGGCTTACTTTACAAAAAAATGTTAGACCTCAAAAGTTTTATAAAATTTTTTATCAAATATCTCATATGGCGTGGGACTCACACCGTATGAATCCCACATCCATATCTGATATTTGATAAAAAAAATTTAGTAAAATTTTATGAATCTCTAAAATTACTCTTTACTTAAACTTTCTCTGTACTTACCAAGCAATTGCTTCTCATTCCTTTGAAATTAACTGTTTTATTGAAAAGCTTATAATTTTAAGAATAAATTACATTTTGTCCTTTTTATGTTTGAATACTTTCTCACTTTGATTTTTAAAATTTTTTTTTTCTCACTTTGACCCTTAATGTTTTAAGTTTTTTCTAGTTTACTCCTAAAGTTAATTTTTGTTAAAAATATACAGAAAACGACACATCAACAGTCATGTGACCTAAAAATATTTTATTATATATAACTCACATCTCTAACATAAACTTAAATTCTAATATAATAACATATTTTTTTATATTATGCGACAGTTATTATGGAATTTTTTGTTTAAATTTGAATGAAAATTAGTTTTAGGAGTAAACTAAGAAAAACTTAAAACATAAAAGGCCAGAGTGGGAAAATAATTTTCAAAGGCCAAGTGAGAAAGTGGTCAAACATAAATGGGACAAAGTGTAATTTATCCTAATTTTAAACCATGACATATTTCTTTCAGGGCTTGATGTCCTAAAAATTTAAAATATAAAATTTTTGAGATGTATTTAAAAATATATTCAGCTGGAAGAATTTAGGAATAGAAGTTTTCGAACTGTAAATATAACCATGTCTCTGGCCAAGAGAGAAGAAATAGAAGGTTCTACATATAAATATCTAAACTATCAATTTTATCTATTTAATCTTTAATGTTTTTGAATTTATTTTATCTATTTAATTTCAAAAAAAATTATTTTAGTTCATGCAATCCAATTGAAGACAATTATATAAATTAGTAACTGTGAAGTCTAATTTGATTAGGAAAAAAGCTATTTCAATATTTAAATAATTTAATCATACAACTAAACACTCATTAAATTGACTGTGCGGTCTAATTTGTTCAAAATAATATGAAAGATGAGTGCCTTATTGTATCTAGAATTTCGTAGTTTTATTTCTGCACCTATTTGTATTACTAATCAACTAGATGCCCAATGAACTTCTTGTATTAGACTTCTTTGATATATGTAGAACCTTTTTTTTTTTTTTTGCAAATCAAATATAGATTCAACGGTTATTAATTTGTACAATCACTTTTCAGTTAAATCACATGAATTGAAATAAAAAAAAACTTTATTGATTAAATAAATGAAATCAATTTTTTATGAATATAAAATGACAAAACTACAATGGTTTAGGAGATAAAATTGAGATTAATGATTTTCTCAATAAAAGGACAGTAAATGTGCCCCATAAAGCATTTATAAACAATCTTCTTGCTTTAATTTTTCTATTTAATTTTTGTTTTATTTAAAAATAAATAAATAAATGAACCCACAAAGTAAATTTAAATTGAATTTAAAGAACATGTAATAAATTTAAGAAATGATATATCATTTGTATACTAAATGATGTGATTGTAAGGAGCTTCTATTTTCATACATCTAATTCTCTCAGAGCATATATTTTCTCAATGTACACAATTACAAATTTAAATATTTTATTTTTGCTCAATACACATTTATATAAACAATACATTCATCTCTAATCTCATTAATTCGAACCCTAACTACTACGGGTCAATCAGCGCAACCTCCTTCCCCAACCACCCTTACTATTTCTATACCCCTCTTACATCTTTCCCCAACTGCTCCAATCTCACCTTTCTCTGACAACTCCAATCCATCACCTATTATCCACTAGAAGTGTAAAAATGGCCCACGGTCCGTGGGCGGCCGGAAACCCGTCCACGGCTCGTGGTGGGCTCAGCTCGTTTAGAGCCGTTTGGGCCTGGGCCCAAGCCCATCCCAAGCCCCTGGGCCATCATTTTACAACCTGGTCGGGCCCATAGCCCAGCCCATTGGCCCGTTTAAGGTCCACTCAAGGCCCCGCCCGAGGCCCAGTATCTTTTTTAGTGGAAAATAATAAAATTTTGGTAGAAAAAAATTAAAAAAATAAAATAAAATAGTCCGGCCTGCCCAAGGCTCGAAAATCCCCTGGATCTAGACCTAATTTTTTGACTCGTGGGCTGGACTGACCCGACCCAAATTTTGGTAGGAATCCACGAGATCCAACATGGACCGAGCCAGATTTACACCCCTACTGTCGACGACAACCTCATCTCCTTCCCTAACATGGTTGGCCATGCAGGTAAAAGAAAGAGAAAGACTAGTTCAAGTAACAAAGAGTAATTGGCAAGGGAATATTCATGATGGTAGGGGGTTTATGTGGGAGGATGTTCATGGCCGTAGGGGTTCATGGTGGTGTGGGAACGTGTGGGAGGATGTTCATGGCCGTAGGGGTTTATGTGGGAGGATGTTCATGGCCGTAGGGGTTCATGGTGGTGTGGGAACGTGTGGGAGGATGTTCATGGCCGTAGGGGTTTATGTGGGAGGATGTTCATGGCCGTAGGGGTTCATGGTGGTGTGGGAACGTGTGTAGTGAAAATTTGTGTTGTAGGATTTTGTTTGAAAGAGTAAATTGACTAAAAGAGAATTTAGGAGGTTCTAAATAAGTGTATTTTTTGACTTTTTATAAAAAGATGTGTAGAAAAGTAGAGAGGAGATGTTGATTGATGTGATCCAAAAAAGATAAAAAGATAAAAAGTGTGGACATATTTAGGCCTTGTTTGGTTTGTATTTGAGAAACATGTTTTGAGATAAAAAGTACGAAAATTTGTTTGGTTTGGTTTTTTTTCAAAAGATATTTTGAAAAATTATTTTGAGATAAAGTTTTGGAAAAAGTGATTGATTTGATGTGTATGAGAGAGAGATTTGTTTAAAAAATTTGTAAACCAAACAAGTTTTGGAAAAAAAATTTGGAAAAATTTGTTTGGTTTGATTACTTTTGAAAACTTATTTGTAGAGAATTTTTCCCAAAATTTTTTGAGAAACACAAACCAAACAAGCCCTTAGTCTTCCCAAACAAGGCTTAAGTGATAAAATCTAATTAAAAAAAAGGAAATCTTTGGTGTCTCAAATTGAGCTACTTCAAATGGCTTGAATTTGTGTTCATCGATCGACCGGCCGAACGACCACCTAGACGACCAGGTGAAGCACTTGTCTACCGCAATTGTCACATTGTCGACCGTGGCTATCAACATTTTTACCGAACAACCGGCCGGACGACCGGCAAAACAAAATTCGAGCCATTTGAAGTAAGATCAAATTCGAAGTACGTTACATTGCTCTTTAAAAAAATACATTAAGTATGTCAACTGAACATTTTTAGCGAGATTGTATTCTAATTTATCATTTTAGAATCAAATATCTATTAAAGTAATTTTTAATTAAAAAAAATAACACGATTATATTATTTTAATACAAAATTTTGTAAAAATTTTTTTAAATAGTATTTTTCTAAATTTAATAATGAGTTCACGGATAAATTACACATACACCTAATGAGATTTGCTTAAAGTACAAATTGTCTTTTGTGGTTTGGAAAATTACAAATACTTCCTTATTGGTATTTTTTATTTAACAGAATTAATTAAAAAATAAAATTCATAATTGCTCTCCTATATACTAATAAAATCACCTAAATTATTAATTACAACATATTTCTAATATTATTAAAAAAATTAATTGACTTGATGATTTATTAATAAAGGGAGCTTTTTTGATAAATCCATTTTCTAAGAGTTTTATTCCATCCAACCCATATTCTTTTTGGCTATTCCATTAGGTCCAATTTGAGATAAGAAGACCAAAATACCCTTTTCATCTACTTATGTTCAATTTAGTTCACATTATTTTCTTATATTTCAATAAGTCCTATGAGTGACATAATTACCAAAATACCCTTAATGTGAATGTTCACACCATCAACGTAAATGTTCATATCGTCAATGTGTAGGGGCCCGACCCATGTCGATCCTCGTGGGTGCCCGGAAAAATTCGAGTCGGGCCGAGCCGGGCCGGCCCACGGGCCAAAAAAATAGGCCCGGCTCGCCCTGTTGATAATATGAATATTCACATTGACAAGTTAACATTCACATTGATAGGAGTGTAAAATTGGCCTGCGGCCCGTGGGCGGCCCAAAACCAGCCCGCCGCCCGGGGCGGGCCCGGACCGGCCCGTTCACAATGTGAATATTCACATTGACATATTAACATTAACAATAACATTAACAAGAGTGTAAAATTGGCCCATGACCCATGGGCAGCCCGAAGCCCGGGCTCGGGTCGGGGTGGGCCCAGCCCGGCCCGGCCCGTTGACAATGTGAATATTCACATTGATATGTTAACATTCACATTGATAGGAGCGTAAAATTAGCCCGCGGCCTGTGGCCGGCCCGAAACCCGCTCGCGACTCGTGGGCTGCCCTGGGTGGGCCCGGCCCGACCCATTGATAATGTGAATATTCACATTGACATGTTAACATTCACATTGATAAGAGTATAAAATTAGCCCGCGTCCCGTGGCTGCTCGAAACCAGCCCACGGCCCGTGGGCGGCCCGGGGTGGGCCCGGCCCGGCCTGTTGACAATGTAAATATTCACATTGACATGTTAACATTCACATTGATAAGAGTGTAAAATTGACTCGCGTCCTATAGGCGGCACGAAGCCCGTGGGTGGCGCGGGGCGAGCCCGGTCCGGCCCGTTGACAATCTGAATATTCACATTGACATATTAACATTCACATTGATAGGAGTGTAAAATTGGACCGTGGCCCGTGGGCGGCCCGAAACCCGCCCGCTGCCCAGGGCTGGCCCGGCCTGGGTCGTTGACAATGTGAATATTTACATTGACATATTAACATTAACATTGATAAGAGTGTAAAATTGGCCCGTGACCCGTGAGCAGCCCGAAGCCCGGCCCCGAGCCGGGGTGGGCTCGGCCCGTTGACAACGTGAATATTCACATTGACATATTAACATTCACATTGATAAGAGTGTAACATTAGCCCGTGCCCCGTGGCTGCCCGAAATACGCCCACGGCCCGTGGGCGGCCCGAGGAGGGCCCGGCCCGGCCTGTTGACAATGTGAATATTCACATTGACATGTTAACATTCACATTGATAAGAGTGTAAAATTGACTCGCGTCCCACGGGCGGCCCGGGTTTGGGTCCGGGCCTACCCCAGGACGCGGGCGAGCTTCGGGCAGCGGACAAATTTTACATTCCTATCAATGTTAATGTTAACATGTCAATGTGAATATTCACATTGTCACGGGTCGGGCCAAGCCCGCCTCGGGCTGCGATCAGGCTTCGAGCCGCCCACGGGCTGCGGGCCAATTTTACACTCCTATCAATGTGAATGTTAATATATCAATGTGAATATTCACATTGCCAACGAGCCGGGCCCGCCCCGGCCTGAGGTCAGGCTTCGGGCTGCACACGGGTCACGGGCCAATTGTACACACTTATCAATGTGAATGTTAACATGTCAATGTGAATATTCACATTGTCAACAGGCCGGGCCTGGCCGGCCCCGGGCCACCCACAGGCCGTGGGCGAGTTTCGGGCAGCCACGGGGCGCGGGCTAATTTTACACTCCTATCAATGTGCATGTTAACATGTCAATATGAATATTCACATTGTCACGAGTCGGGCCAAGCCCGCCTCGGGCTGAGGTCGGGCTTCGGGCCGCCCACGGGCTGCGGGCCAATTTTACACTCTTATCAATGTGAATGTTAACATGTCAATGTGAATATTCACATTGTCAACAGGCCGGGCCGGGCCCGCTCCAGGCAGCGGGCGGGCTTTTGGCCGTCCATGGGCCGCGGGCCAATTTTATACTCTGATTAATGTGAATGTTAACATGTCAATGTGAATATTCACATTGTCAACGGGCCGGACCGGGCCCGCCCCGGGCCGCCCATAGACCGAGGCGGGTTTCGCGCCACCACGGGACGGGGGCCAATTTTACACTCCTATTAATGTGGATGTTAACATGTCAATGTAAATATTCACATTGTCAACGGGCCGGGCCAGGTCGGCCCACCCTGGACTGCTGTCCAGTTTTATACTCTTATCAATGTGAATGTTAACATGTCAATGTGAACATTCACATTGTCAACAGACAGGGTCGGGCCCGCCCACGGCCCGTGGGCGGGTTTCGGGCAGCCATGAGGTGCGGGCTAATTTTACACTCCTATCAATGTGAATATTAACATGTCAATGTGAATATTCACATTGTCAACGGGCCGGGCCGGGCCGGGCCCGCCCTGAGCCGCGGGAGGGCTTTTGGCCGCCCATGGGTCGCAGCCCAATTTTATACTCTTATCAATGTGAATGTTAACATGTCAATGTGAATATTCACATTGTCAATGGGCCGGACCGGGCCCGCGCCCGGGCCGCCCATGGGCCGCGGGCGAGTTTCGCGCCGTCACGGGACGGGGGCCAATTTTACACTCCTATTAATGTGAATGTTAACATGTCAATGTGAATATTCACATTGTCAACGGGCCGGGCCGGGTCGGGCCCGCCCTGGGCTGCTGTCCAGTTTTATACTCTTATCAATGTGAATGTTAACATGTCAATGTGAACATTCACATTGTCAACAGGCCGGGCCGGGCCCGCCCATGGACCGTGGGCGGGTTTTGGGCAGCCACGAGGCGCGGGCTAATTTTATACTCCTATCAATGTGAATGTTAACATGTCAATGTGAATATTCACATTGTCAACGGGTCGGGCCGGGCCGGGCCCACCCCGGGCCGCGGGCGGGCTTTTGGCCGCCCATGGGCCGCGGCCCAATTTTATACTCTTATCAATGTGAATGTTAACATGTCAATGTGAATATTCACATTGTCGACGGGCCGGATCGGGACCGCCCCGGGACGGGGGTCAATTTTACACTTCTATTAATGTGAATGTTAATATGTCAATGTGAATATTCACATTGTCAACGGGCCGGGCCCGCCCCAGCTCGCGGTCGGGTTTTGGGGCCGCCCACGGGCCAATTTTACATTCCTACCAATATGAATTTTAAAATATGAATGTTCAAATCATTAAATTGCTAATCATTCAAAAAATATTTATAAGGGTATCAAAATTAAATATAAGGACATAAGTGTCCAAGAAAATAGTGTAAATTAAGAAAATGGACTTTATGGAATAAAACTATACATACATGGGACTAAATGGGTTAAAAAATTCCTTCATGGACTTCTTGGGTTAAAACACTTCTAAATTGGACTTATCAATAAAAATCTCATTAATAGAAGAAATAGGTAATTTATTATGAAATTAAAAACCTCATGAAATAGAATGAAATTTCTAAAACTATAGAGGGACGATTCATATTTTAATCAAATATCAAAAAATATATTTGTAATTTACCTAATTAAAATACAATTAAAAAATTTAGGCCAGCAAAATCTATTTTAGGGCCCACTTTTAAATGAGTGTGGATCCACTTGCATGTGCCGAGTGTGGTACAATTTTCAGTCCATTTCAGTCCTTTAATAATAAAATAATAGTACATTATCCGCGTTCTAGCTAGATCCACCTATACCTCTAAATTTTTCCAAAAAAATTTGAAAAAAAAAAACTAAAAAATTGTTGATTAACGGGCTATTTTGAGAAGATGATTATAATCAATTTTTTGATAAAAAATTACTTATAAATAGTTTTTTTGTAAGAGAGGAAGTGGGTTATAATCTGAAAACACTACTAGAAATTAGACTTTTTGCGTCTATTTTTTTGCGACTGATTATTTAACCGTCGCAAAAAATCACTTTTTACACCAAACTGTCATTTTATTTAAACCCCCAAATCGTGTTCTTAACTTAAACAAAAAAAAAAAAAAGGAAGGGAAAAATCGATTTCGGTTCTCTTTCAATTTCCCAAATCGATCCCTTATTTCCCAACAAACGATTGACCTAAGGACCGACCTCCAACGGTATCTATCCCGTATTTCCCAAATCGATTTCCCAAATCGATCCCTTATCTCTTTTAACCCTATCTATCCCTTATTTCCCAAATCGATTTCACTCTCTTCATTGAAGACCGACCTCTAACGGTATGAACTCTCTCTCTCTCTCCACTCTTCACTCTTCATTCTCTCTTGTTCGACTCTCTCTTTGGACTCTCCATCACAATTTTATTGTTCATTTGAAGATTTTGATCAATTGTTGATGAAGATTTGAAGGTTTTGATCGATTGTTGATGAAGATTTGAAGATTTCGCTTGATTCATAATCGGTAAGCCTAATTTCTATGAATGAATCCAACTTTCTCTCTCTATTATATCTATTATATGTGTTTAATGATATCTATAATCCATCTGATGTCTCTGTAATCCAGCTCTCTTCTCTGCTCTTCGGTACTCTCTCTCTCTCTATATATATATATCCATGTAATGTATAACTATATACATACATACATTCCATTTCTATGTCCATCAAACGAATCAGATTACTCTGAGACGACGAGTACAGTATTATCTACTGTACAATCGGTATCGAGCAAGCTTTTTTTAACTGTGAGAAATCTCTCTTTGTATGCTTGACTAAGCAATCTCGATGATTGTGAATTTTTTGAATCACGTGATTAACATTAATTTTGTGATTTTACTTGTTATCGTCCATTCTTCCACGATTCAATCATCATGTTTTGTAA
Source organism: Camellia sinensis (assembly GCF_055761805.1). Taxonomy (NCBI): domain Eukaryota; kingdom Viridiplantae; phylum Streptophyta; class Magnoliopsida; order Ericales; family Theaceae; genus Camellia; species Camellia sinensis. The sequence goes on from NC_138965.1 coordinate 104,639,668, forward strand.
ATTCTTCGACTACAATGTGAATTGTCTTTGTGATTGAACTCTCAAGTCTTGACTTAATTGTGCATTGAAGAAAATTGGTCTGGTAATTTGAGTTACTTGTCAAAAATAAAAAATAGTAAATAGGATGGAATCAAGAATTCTCTGAATTAGGTAATTTGAAAGGCTATTTTTTGTTTGTTTGTTTTTTTTCCCCCTTCCCTTTGATGATTTTAAAATGTTACATGGCTTGGAGGCACTTAGATTGTACTTAGACTATGTATGAAATAGAGCTTCTTCTCATTATAAGTGACTTCAATCGGGATAAAATTTATGTGACAATAGTTTTATAGATATGCATCTATCTTTTTTCTTCATGTTTTCTAATGGATGGTTGTTAAGATTACTAATAAAAGTTTATGCAAACAATTTGAACTTTGGCTTGATGAATTTGATTGGCTGTACTTTGGCACTTCTTCACTTCATCTACTCCTTAAGATGTAGGTCCTTTATGATTGCTGGTAGTTCTAAATTTTGATTTTCAGCTAACCGAGCTTCGACTATTCGATATGTTTCTTGCTGGAAGTACCCTGATCTCATTGATAATGAGTGGGCCAAATAATTCAATCGGGTAGGTAGCTGAACCATACCACATAGTTCTAAAAGAATGAAAGTTGCAAGAAAGGCAGCAGCAATATACTAGGAAGAACTTTTTCAATATTGCCCATATGCAATCCATTGCATAGATGTTGGGACGTGTGGACGCTAAGATAGAATAGACCTACTAATAAAGATGATGAGAGGTTATTCCTCTCATAAGGAAAGGATTAAAACCTTCTACTCCCCATGTTAAAAAAGCCTAACTATAGAAGGGTGACCTTTGAGATAGACCCTAAGGAGTCGAGGCCCGGAGGCTATATTTTTCTTGTTAGTTCACAAGGATCAAGCACATGTATTCCAAGACTATATAAGCATGTTACATGTACATGAGATGCACTATGTGCTACTTTAGACCTACTAATAATTTTCCTGGTGGAATATGATACAATTGCTGCTTATTTACTCCTCATCTCTCTAGTTAAACTTTCTATCTTAATTGGTGTAACTTTATGTTTGTGGATCATATTCCTCCTTTCATTATTTTGTGAAATATGGTACAACTGGTTCTTATTTACATTGGTGCCCTTCCATCTTTGTTACTGTATTTTGTTCAGTTAAACCTGCTATATGTACTCTTCATCTTTGTTACTGTCTAAATAAATAGAAACTTTTTTTTAGTGGTATTTGTATATATTTTATGACGCAAGTTTTGAACCTTAAAGCCAATTGCCCACGTTTCATGGTTTATACAAATGTTTTCAGTTAGTAACTGGTTTAGTGTTTTACAGAAAGAGAGAATGTATGCAGCACAAATACTCAATTTTTCATGCCCTACGCGAAAGAACAGGTACATTATGTCATTTATTAATTATATGGCTTCAAATGATTAAGAACCTAGCTATCCACCAACTTGATATTGAATGAAACACATGAATTTCTAGAACATTATAAAACCAATATGTAAGGCAGTCACAACATGAGAAATTAAATGGACAAAAAACTTGGTTACCTTCGATTTCCCTGCCCTCGCAGCAGATACCAATGATGGAACAAGCAATTTATCACCAGGACAGAAAATGCTGCTAGGACAGATGCAGCATGTTAGAAGCCCATTACTACCATTTGACTTGATGACCAGCGCCTCTCCTTCAGCTTTAGTGGCAGAATATGCATCATTGTGCTGGAACAGTTGCAGACACAAATATTTTTACTACAAATGAAATAAGTAAAGAAAACAAAAGAACAGGCAAAACAAAAAGGGAAAGTTAGTAGCCTGCAGAGGAACAGAACATTGCTTCTTGCTGTTCATAATTTCATCAATAGAGTATTATATATATATATATAGCAATGCTAAAGTTATGTCCACGGGAAGAGTGGCAATTGTTTGTATCTATATGAATTATGATGTTTTTAAGTCCAGATTGTCACAGTTTCCTTTTACCTCTATTACATATAAAAAGGCAAAAGGTTCAGCTCTTACATTATTTAGTAATACTTGATGTCCTAACTCTGCTCTTCAAGCTGCACTGACATGTCTAATTATGTTCAGCATGTTACGACACCAAACAGGGCTATGACTAATGGATATCATGATTTGATGTATACCTTCTACTCCTCTTCTGTGGGATATACTTATGTATCTGCATTATAATCTGTGACTATATGACAGGCCTCTCTTTGCAAGTAGTTTACTAAGCATCATTCACATTCTGCTGGATCAAACTCAACAGGATGATATGCGAATTATGGGATGCCAGACACTTTTTGACTTTGTAACTAATCTGGTTGGTACTATTGAGTATCTATACTTTGTTTTGTTATTCTTTATCCTTCAATTAGAGAAATTCAGCATAATTTTGAAATGTTTTGTCTTGTAGATTTTGCAGCCTACAGAAAACTTTGGACTTACGTATCTACTGTATTTTGCAGACAGATGGGACTTGCATTTTTAATGTAGAAGGATATATTCCAAAACTCTGTCGACTAGCTCAAGAAGTAGGGGAAGAGGAGAGAGCAACGAATCTTCGTGCAGCTGGGATGCAAGCCCTTTCTTCACTGGTATATGTTCAACTTTCAAAAAATAAAAATAAGGAAAAAAAAAAGTTTTATCTTTGGTTTAAACGTAAAACTGATACTAATATCATGTCATTTGGCAATTGGCTTCAATATTAACGTGTGGATCTAAGCAATGTCATCTAGTGAGAAAAATTCTCTGTTAGTGTTGCATGAATCCACCATCCGTCCATTGTTATTAGCAAAATTCTGTCATAGCTATTAGCTATGTTTCTCACTTTTTTTCTTTACAATTTGTGTTCCTCGAACCTTTTTACATACGCATATATTATTGAGCAAACTTAACTTTACCCCTTGTGGTTTAGTCCATGTGCGGTTTAACCCCCCCCTCCCCCCCCCCTCCTGCCAGGACAACTGCTCATGGAGTAAAGCACAAGGGGCTAAAGTGAATTTTGCCTCCCAAAAAAATTACAAAAATGTTCGTGGTTTGCACAGTGAGGTTACTTATGTACAGGGATATTTTAGGCTTTTCACTAAAATTGTTGACAGGCCTGATGGTGCACTTTAATAGTTCACAAACCATGGGGGTTATATGCTTATTTTCCTATATTATTCTTAATCATTTTATCATCATTTTCATGTTAATCTATGTTTTGTTTCTGTGTAGGTTTGGTTTATGGGTCAAAACTCACATATTCCATCTGAGTTTGACAATGTAAGCAAATTTCAACTTGTTCAATTTTCCTTTTAAAAACAGCTTGTTCCTGTACATGTTATCACAATCTCAGTTCGACTTTTAGTTTGGTAGTTTATCTCATCAATATTGATCTTGTTGTCTGGCTTTCTGTTAATCTCTCTCTCTCTCTCTCTCTCTCTCTCTCTCTACTTATTATCTCTTCCAATAGCTGCCTTTTGTAGACCCTAGTGCTTCCCAGCTGCTTTCTCTAGACCTTGATAACTGGAGTTTTGGGCTCCTTTTTGATGTCTTGCCTAGAAAAATTACTAGGATTCTTCCCCTATAAAAACCATGTACTTTACCCCTAAGGTTTTTTTTTATGCATTTCAACATTTCGAAAGTGATTTTTTACGTTACGGGCATTTTATGTACTACTTCAAATATATATGTACCTGATAGAAGAATTTTGTGCACGGGTAATTTTAACTAATTTGATTATTCGGATTGCATCTTTGCAGGTGGTTGCAGGTATGACCGGTAAAAAACAAGGGTAGTATGGATATTAGAAGTAAGCAATGATTTGTCTTATCCTGCCTCCATTCCCCTTCCCCTCTTACTCTGATTAGAGATTGGAATAAGATTTTTTTATCATGTGAGAACAAAGAATTATTGTTGCTACTGGTTATTCACCTTTATTTTTGCTTGTGGATTTTAATGCTGTTAAAACATGTGGTTTCTCATGCTATCAATCGGAATTGGATGAGCTCCATAAGAAGCTTAGTTCTGCATGTTTGGTTGTCTTTACTTGATTGCATTTTTATGTCTTCTCACAATGATGTTCCCAGTCCTTTAAAGGCCTCGTGTTAGATCTTAAACCTTTAGTTCATCATTTGGGCTTTGAAATGCTTGTGCTTCATTGTCACGCCTTTTATAAGTTCTATTAGTAGTAATTGGAAGTGTTTTGACAAATATTACCCCAACTGGAATATGATGAAAAAAAGTTTCACATATTAAAAGTAATTGTTTAATTGTGACATTTTTTGTTTTTATTTTGTTCAAGCTTTAATATTTGAAGAAAATAGGAAGAATATCTAGAGGTTAGCTGTGGGTTTGATTTGTCTAATTTGTTTGATAAACAGCTGGATAGGTAAAAGGGCTTTAATGTTTCACAATTTGTTTATTTATTTATTTATTTTTATTTTTATTTTTAATTTTTTGCGACGGTAACAAGATGGTCGCCAAAGATCATGTTAGTATTTTTCTTTGTTTTTTGCGACGGCAAAATAGGGGTCGCCATAAGTAGTTTAGGTGGTCGCAAATAATTTGCGACCGTTGCTTTGCCGTCGCAAAAAGTATTTGCCACCCCCATATTCGCGACCCCCATTTGCCGTCGCATGGGCCGTCGCAAAAAGTCTTTTGCGACTGTTTTTTATTATTTGCGACGGTTTATAGCGGTCGCAAAAAGTATTTTTTTTAGTAGTGAAAGTGGATTGTGGCCCTGTTTGGTAGGGCTTATTTCTAACTTATTTCAGTTTTTAGCTTAATTTAAACTATTTTAATGTGTTTGGTTCAGCTTAACAATACAGCTTATAGCTTTTTGTAAGTCAAAAATCAACTTATTCTTTGAGTGAGGGGAGAGAAGCTTAATTTATAAGTCAAAATCTGTTTATGTTCACAGTTATAAGTTATAAGCTGTTAAGGTATAAGTTATAATCACTTTCTCACAGTTCTACCAAACGGAACGTATAACTCACTTTCAAAAATAGGCCGGACTATAATAAAGTCAATAATATTCAGAAAATACATGATGTCAATATAGAGTCATGTGTATGTATGTTGCATCAATTGTTTCTTCACTAACAACAAAACTTCATTAAGAGAACTCTATACGCAAATTTCTTCACTAACAAACAAAACTTCATTAAGAGAACTCTATACGCAAACATGGAAAATTAAAAAGAAAAAAAAGCTTTGACTAGAGAAAGAAAACAACGAAAGCATAATTAAATTAGGAGGTTATTTGAAATTATCTAAATAAATATAATTTTTAATTTTTTACAAAAAAATATAAAAAAATAATGTGATTAAAAAAAATAAATTATTTAAGAAATGTCCAACCACCCCTAAATTATGGCTAGAAGCAAACAAAGTGACAATGTTGTACCAAATGGTCACAAGTTTGAGACATGATTGGACCCACTTGAAGCTGACGTATCAACAAGCCTGGCATCGGCACCGATAGCCATATGCCTCTCTCAATGCCAAAAATAAAAATTAAAATTAAAATATATCTTGAACTGTAACAATATTGTTCATTTTTAGTTAGGTTAAAACGCATTGTTAGGGTTGGTTTGGTATAAATTAAATAATACAAAAATTTAAAAAGTTACTATCCTATTTAAGTCGCATTATCTTATTTAAATTACATCATCTCTCTAACACATCACATCAAACCCAACTCAAACCTAACCCAACCCATATAAGTTAATAAGTCAAAAAATGTACTTTTTTAGAACATCCCAAACCAACCCTTAATAGAAAGAAATATAGGGCTCGTTTGGTTTGATTTTCTGAAAAAATTTTGGGAAATTTTCTCTACAAATAAGTTTTCAAAAATAATCAAACCAAACAAATTTTCCCAAAAAAATTTTTCAAAACTTGTAAACCAAACAAGTTTTCCAAACAAATCTCTCTCTCACACATATCAAATGAATCACTTTTTCCAAAACTCTATCTCAAAATAATTTTCCAAAACATTTTTTAAAAAAAACCAAACCAAACATGTTTTCGTACTTTTTATCTCTAAAACACATCTCTCAAACACAAACCAAACATACCCATAAACTCACTTATGTAGATTATAATTTTTTTCTTTTTTTTAAAAGTTTTTTTATTGATAAATCCATTTTAGAGTTGTTGTAACCCATTAAATTTATAAAGAATTATTATAACCTAATTAATCTCATCTTCTTTTCTTTTTATTTCATCATATCCATTTTACTAATTTTATATTTTTAAATAAACTATTATGACCTTATATATATATATATATATATATATATATATTGTGTTGATACACAAACGACGTTGTCTTTTTTTTCGTTTATTCTGTTTTGGTAGTTTCTATATTCACGCTTTTGATCATCATTCTAATTCAGATGAATACATTTCTATTTTTCATGCTCGTTTTAAAGCTTTGGTGTGCTAGGGTTTCATTGTTGCTGTTGTAGTATGGTTTGGTGATTTTGGAGTAAAGACGACGGATTGGACGATGTTTGGTTGTGACATTTTCTAGAGTATAACTAGTTTAAATCAGTTGTTTTCAAGTTACAGGACGAGTGTAGGATTGCATGATTAAAGTTAGTGTCATTTTCGTTATGAATGCATTTTCAGTTAATGTTTTGATTTGTATGATGGATGAAATGCTCTGTTTTTTTATTGAGGATCGGATGCTCTGTTTGTTTAATTATATGCATTTTACATGGGCCTGTAGAGGGGAGGTCGTTCAGATTATGTGAAGAATGTGGATGTTTTCATTTTACTTTGATGTTTGCTTAATAAAACTCTGTGTGGGAGAGATAATTCATAGTAGATGTAACAATGTCAATGTTCACTTCTTGTTAATATAAGGTTATGGAGGGTTGCTTGCATGTTGTGTAATGTCACCTTATTGTGGTGTTGTGATTTTGAACTTGTAAAATATTTTATGTTGTGCAAGGATGGTGGTGGTAGTTTTCACTATGGGTTTAGAAGTAAAACTATACACATAGACATTTAGTTTACACAATGTGAATGTTCATATAGTATGGATTATTATATGTATTGTTGTTCGTATGGTTGTGTGGTTGTTGACTTTTGTTTTGTTGTGTTTTTATAGGAGATGGATACCTTTATGATGTTGGTGTGCACATATCGTTACAGTACAATTGTAATAAATGTGGTTCGTGCATTGTGTTATTCGCGTTTAGTGGAGCGGTTGTGTAAAAAGTGGGATGAGTTGTCTGCTTGTTCTATTTCATTGTTCCGTCGACTACCTGGGATTAATAGATGTGATTTAGGCAATGACGAAGAATTTCAAAACATGTCATTGCTTGCCAAATCAATGGGGTTACACCATGTAAAGGTTGTCGTTGATTTGAAACGTGATATTGGTCAGTCGAGTAGCTCTGGGTCGCTGCATATGGGGGGTGAGGAAGAAATTGATGCACTCCAGAGATTTTGCCACCATAAGGAGAAGGTGTTGTTGTCAGCCCCTTGGGCAAATGATATTACTCATGTGGGACAATGGTTTGTTGGAGGTGTACAAGAATTTCGTGATGTTTTATGTAAGTATGCAATCCAATGCGGGTTTCAATTTATCTATGTCAAGAACGAGACAACAAGGGTTACTGCGGTATGTGCAATACACAAGGGAAAAGGTTGTGTGTGGTCTATACATTGTAGAGCACAACAAGCAAATGGTTTTTTTCTATATCAAGAGGTTCAGTGATGTGCATAGTTGTGGTACGGATGTCCGAACATCAAAGATTCTGAGAGTGAGTTCTGATTTGGTGTCGAGTACTATTTCTGAAATTGTGAGGGACAAGTCGTTGACTCGGTCGTGTGAGGTGGTGACTATTTTGAAGAGGGATTATGGGCTAGATATGAGTTACCACGTGGTATGGTTGGGCGTGGAGAAAGCAAATGCTATTATTTATGGAGATCACTTATTATCGTTTGACCAGCTGCAGTGGTATTCGGATGCTATGATGCGTTACAATCCGGGGAGTTATGTCTATATTGATTATGACACAAGAAGTCAACAATTTTGTCATTTCTTTGTATCATTCGCTGCGTGTATTTCTGGATACAATTCTTGTCGGCCTTTGCTATTCCTAGGTGGAACATTCCTTAAACGAAAGTACAAAGGTCAGCTACTTGTGGCAACGGCGAAAGATGGAAACAATGGTTAGTATTTTTTTTAGCTATGTATCTATGTAAATATTCACATTGAGTGGCACAATGTAGATATATGACTGACCATTACACAGTGTGAACATTTACATGACCTGGTTTCTTTATAGTGTTTCTGTAAACTACTTGTGCCAATATTCACATTGGAATATTGTGATCAGTTGGGTTAATGGTGTTTTGTTGTAGGTCTATTCCATGTTACATTTGTGATTGTTGATTCAGAGACCACAGCCAATTGGTCGTGGTTCTTGCACAAACTTGGAAAGGTTGTTGATGGTAAGCGCCAGATTACTTTTATTTCGAATTGTAATCTTGGTCTGCTAGAAGCTATGCCAAAGGTGTTCCCATCAACTCACCACGGTTATTGCTTACAACACTTGAAGAGCAATTTAAGATACCGGATGAAAAGAATTGATAATGGATTTAGGGATCACCTAGTTAGTAGTTTAGGTGACTGTGCTTACGAGCCAACTGTGGTAGGGTTCCATAAAAAGCTTGAGAAATTAAAAGAGGAGGGTAAGCAACGAGCATTTAATTTTTTCAAGGACTTAGCACCTGAGCACTGGGCAAATTCGTACTTCAGGTAATAGTAGTTTCCTAATGTATTCCATTTGTCAAGTTCAGAATGGTAGCGGTATGAATTTTCAGTTATGTTTTGTGGCAATGTGAAATTTCATATTCAGTTTCGAAGAAATTAAATTCAGTATTGTACAATGTTTGTGATGTTGTGCAGGGCATGCGTTATGGGGAGATAACATCCAATGCAGCGAAGTCATTTAATAATTGGATTAAAGAAGCACGCAATCTTCCTATCACTCAAATGGTAGACACAATTCGTACTCAGTTGATGCGGCAAATGTCTGCACGACGTGACCAAGCAAACAAGTGGAATGAGCTTATTTGTCCTACATTCAAAACAATGCTTCTTGATTTGTTCAACAACAGCAGGTCTTGGCAAGTTAGCAAGCCAATGAGAATGTGTTTGAAGTTCATTCGATACCATCTATTACAGTTGATATTGCAAGGCGTACGTGTTCTTGCTTCAAATGGCAAATCAACGGATTCCCATGTGACCATGTTGTGATTGCTATTCAGAAGAGCCGCTACAATCTCAATGATTGTGTGGAACATTACTTTCATGTAGAGACATATCGTGCAGCCTATTGGGGTGCCATATTCCCTATACCATCGGTAGAAAAGCCGCCTTTTGATCCCACGGACTTCACTATATACCCACCAACTGTGAAAAGATCTCCAGGAAGGCCGAAAAAGAATAGAATCCCATCAAGGGGTGAGAAACTTAAGCAAATAAGGTGCGGGAGATGTGATAAGTTTGGAAGCCATAATCAGAAATCATGCAATGAGCCGATATAGGGTGTACATTTTTCATTTCAACATTGTGTTTTACATGGGATTCTTATATTGATTTTTGAAATAAGATTGTGTTGTGTTGGCAAACATTGTGTTGCAATAAGATTACGTTGTGTTGGCAAACATAATAATGGTTTGGCAAACTTAGTATTTGATTTGTGTTTTTTCTTTTCTTTTTGGGTACCAAACTAATATTTTGTTGATGTTTTAATGATGAATACATGACGTGAACATTCACACTTGCGTAAAAGAATCATATTATGTGAATACTCGCACATGGATTGAACTTTTTTACATTATTGTTGTCAATGTTGACATGAATATAAACTGTGATGTGAAATTTCATATGCATAGAGATTGACATAGTGTGAACATTTACAACTGTTATGAATAAGAACAAATATGAATATTCACACCTGTGTATGTTATTCGTAATGATGTCATGTAGACAATGTGAACATTCCTGCACAAAATATGTGTATTATAGAACAATCGAGTTCAAACAATCGCATAAATTATGCACATCACAACACATCAATATATCATAAATGAATATGAACATTCACATCAGTGGTACAACTGTGAACATTCACATCTATAAAACATAAGTGCATATGAACATTCACATTAGTGGTACAGATGTGAATGTTCACATTTGGCAAAGATGAATAACATTCACAACTGTTATGAATAAGAACAAATGTGAATATTTACACATGTGTATGTTATCCGTAATGATGTCATGCAGACAGTGTGAACATTCCTGCACAAAATATGTGTATTATAGAACAATCGGGTTCAAACAATCGCATAAATTAACATAACAACACCAAATGTAGATCAAAATTCACAAGTGGCTTTTTCCCATTAATAGATGTTGTATCATTGATTTACAATCAATTGTTGTATCAAAATGTCAAAGCAATTGATATTAACATTCATATCGAGTGTTGGTTAGTTTGTAGGTGGACACCCCCTACCTATAAGTTTTAATGATGCTCTATTTTCTTATGATTCAAAAAACTATGTACTAATAAGTCTCATAGTCCACACCATTCAGAACTAGTGAGGCTGCCAACAATTTCTTCATGGTATATGTGCACCCGCATGATGTAACATACTGCAGGTCCGCAGTCCACCCTGTAAATGCAAAATGGTTTTGATTAGCACTTGACATGTATGTTTGCATAATGGTTATGGACAATTTATAAAAAAATGTAGTGAGGCTTACGAGTCGTCGTCCTGCCGAGGACAGACATCAACTGATATGATTAGTTGTGATGGATATTGGCCTACTAACTTAGTCCATAGCGGTGATGACTCGCCAATAATGCGCACAACGTTCTCGATGTACTTCCTCTGTGTAGGGAATTTCACATTAGGCACCAACGAACATATGTGTGTGTACATTCATTTTTGGAATTTAACACATGACAACAATTCATATTTGTGTACAATAAGAGCCACTTACAACTTCCTGTGCTTGTCGATATGTAGGTTATGTATGCTTGTCCTTGGGCGCAATAAGTTATAATGCCTCCACAAATTGTCCTTAGCATCATACACAACTATCGTCCAGTGGAAGTCATGGTGTAATGGGAATAGTAGGTATCTCTCTCCTTGGTAGTTTTTTACATGTGCATCAATGTGTTTACTTCTTTTGCGAGGATGGTACTCTCGTATCACTTTCTGTACACATTGGACAAATAATTAATGGACTGTGAAGTTTCAACTTCACATTAGCAAAAATGGAGTGTTAGATTTTACCAAACACATGCTCGTGAAGATGAATGATGCTTCATCTGAAGTTGGATTGACCACATCTTGTTGTTCATGTAATAGTTCGGCATATGCATCTATGAGCTGCACAAACATAGGGTCGTATTATATTATTTGTGGTAGGTGAACAATGTGTGTCTGTGTCTGTGTGTGTGTGTGTGTGTGTGTGTGTGTGTGTGTGTGTATATATGCATGAACAGTGAATCATCTTCGTAACGACATACATTGTTGTGTATCGATTCCTCCTTGATAAGGTTCACAATGTCATCAAAATACACGTATGTAGACTTCGTGTCTCCATTCCACACAAGCAGCCTTTGCATTTTAAACAAACCAATGTGAATATTAACATTGCACAGTTTTGAACAAATCAAATAAATAAGCACAGTGGTCAATATTCACAATTATGGAATGTGAATGTTGACATTAGGTGTTTGTACAGTCACTTACTCATCGCCTCCACTCTTTTGTAAAGCCTGGACCTTTTGCTTGTCGTGTTTGGACATCATGCTCCAGACTTTGAACTTGTTAGTCAAGGTTAATAATTTTTTTGGGTGCTTCGTTGGTGGGTGTTTGTCCACATCTTCAACAATGTCGACTTTATAGGGCTATTTTTGGCCAGGTAAGTCTGGGTACTGGAAGTCAGACAAGCGATACTCTTTTCGATCTTTCTCCTTGATACGCTTCACCCTAGAAGGTGAGCTGAGATTGTGTTGCATTGGGGGGGGGGAGGGGGGGTTTGCTTCTGCGCCTCAGCTTATGTGACAATGTAGACTGACTGATCATCGTAAAGGTCCTGAAGAATTGTTTTCTCACATTCTAAGTCGATGACCAGCTGCGTTAAGCCCTTAATTTCTTCATCCTTCTGCTCCATGCACTTTTTTATTTCAGTATTCATGTTTGGTGGCCTTGATAATTGTTGAACAATTTATGTTCAAGATCAGCTATGACTCTTGCCCTTAACTCCCATAAAAATTGAAGATGTTTGTAATTTGCTTTCCACTGCCTTATGATACCCCAAGCCTTACAATTTTCTTTAACAATCATATCGATGATGTAGGGTTGGCTTGTGTTTACTATGATAATAGCTCTCTCATCATGTGGGCTGCTAAAGGGAATGTGAATGTTCTCATTACTATCATTTAGTTCAACTCCATCCCCAGAAAATTGAGAGTTGCTGTCATTGTGTTGTTCTTCATTGATGTTAGAAAGGTTGGGAGATGTGGTGGCTGGTTCATAAATTTCGAGCTCCACCTTCAATGTTGTACGCCTAAACTTTTGTAATTCTGTTGGGGTTGCAAAGAGTTCGCCGGCATTAAACTGAAATTAAAAAGTTATGTTACTTAACGTATATATTTGGATGGTGTCATAATGTAAATGTTTTGATCAATAGTTGAAGGTCATACCTCATTAAAACCAATATCAACCAAAGAGGTGGATTTTATCTTCTTTTGTAAAACAATCAGATCCCACTTGACACAGTGAGGAATGGCATTGGGCTTGTGAAATTATAGGATGGTTGTATGCTCACACAACTAATACTTCAACAAAACAACAAAGACATGTTATTTAGTATTTGCATAGTAATGTCAACATATGTGAACATTAACAACAGTGGCACTATTGTGAACATTCACAGCAGTATATCATGAGTGAATATGAACATTCACATCAGTTGTACAGATATGAACATTCACATCTGTGAAACATAAGTGCATATGGACATTTACATCAATGGTACAAATGTGAATGTTCACAGTTGGCATAGATGAACAACACTCAAGGACATGTGAATGTTATTATTTGAGAATATGGGTACTTACCATCAATAACATGACACAGCCGGTGACTTTTGCCAGCTTTTTTTCATTTTGGGAAATGGAGGATGTCAACGTTATTCTAATTTGCTTGGCCCAATCATATTCTTGCATGCTTTCCGATGGGACCATATGTGCGTAGTAGCCCCATCCTATTGTCTCACCGCTTGTCGAGAAAAAAAGTTTTTGGCAAGCATACATGCAGACTAGTCGGGCGACTTCTTCATTGTCATCTTTCTTTTTGCCTTTCAATGCCTCGGTCAAAAGGGTGCTTATCCATTTTGAAGTCAACCGGCTGACATTTTTGCACCTTCCAATCTTTGGTTTCGCACCATATGATATGTCTATTGGCTTGGAGCCACAGTCCACATCAAAAATCAACTTGATATCGTTGTCGTGTATGTTCATCTTCTTTTCTCCAATGTAGAAGGCATCTTTTGAAGCTTTGTATATTTGTAGGACATGCACAACAACATCATCGTACTTCATGCATTTGTCAAGATCGATCTCACCATTTCTCAATGCATCTAATAAATGCCAAAAAGGTGTTTTCCGCAGGCAGCCAAGCTGTGCTTATGTGAATTTGGTGTTTTTCATTAATTTCACTAGTCCAGTCATGTTAGATATGTAGTTGACACGCCGCATGTCAACATTGCTGCTAGTATTTGCTTGTACGCTTTCTTCCTTGACATGGTACTCATCTCTTTTTCTCTTTAAGGTTTTTTTCTGTGCAATATCTGCAAAATGGAGCATTAAAAAAAATTAAGACAAGGCTCATGTGATTAGCATAATGGAACAGATGTGAACATTCACAGCATTACCATTGATGTGAATGTTCACAGTTGTATGCATGCGTGTGAATGTCCACAGTTTTGTGCATGGATGTGAATGTTGGCTGTGTCAGCACAAACACAATGTGCATATTGTTTGAGTGTGTAAAAATCAATGTATATTTATACAACCATGAACAACATTCAAGAACACGTGGATGTTAACACAAACATATAAAAAGATGTTGTAAACATTTACAGTTCTAATTTGTGACAATGCACATTCTTACTACAATCATGCAATGCCAATCTTATAATACAACCTCAAAATTGAAATACAATTTCAAATGTGGGATAACAAAAGTGATATATTTCCTCTAAACATAGTGGTTAATGTTCACAAAGTGTCTAATTAATTTACACATGTAATGAATGTTCACAACATAATTATGTATCACAACAACATCTAACACAAAGAATTTTAAATGTGAATGTTCACTACAGTTAATAACAACAATTTGATAGAGGGGGGGAAGGATAGTGTCAATATTCGCAGGGACTGTATTTCATGCCACTTTCATGGAAAATAATCAAGAATTGAAGGTTCAGGTTATTGTATTACCATTAACAATTAACAATACCAACGAGGCAAATATTCACAAAAGGAAAAAAAAAATAACTACAATATTACAAAATAATGATTGACCAAACATTTTCAATCCATGTGAATGTTCACAGCTTTCAACAATAACAACAATAATATCTGAAATAATTTGATTGTCCAAACATTTTCAATCCATGTAAATGTTCACAGCTTTCAACAATAACAACAACAACATAAACAATTTGGTTTGGCCAACATTCTTCCAAACCATTTGAATGTTCACAGTTGTGAACACAACATAATGGCAAATGTAATATTTTTGAGTGAAAAAATCAATATAATTAGGGATTATGATTGAGGGGTTCAGATTAAAGATTAGGGTATGAACAATATGGACTCCTATATATTGTATCAATAGAAATAGGGAATATTTATGAAAGTTCATAATGTTGTTTGTTGAAAAAGAGATTTAGGGTTTACATACACGAATGAGTAACTTACTTACGTTTTTTTCCCATTTCGACGGTTACATTGTCACAAATTGTCGTCGAAGGTGATTTTGATGAAGATAGACCTTACGGATGTTCAACAATGGTGATTCCACGATTTCGGCGACCGACGACGTAGGGATGACGAAGAAGATGATGAGACAATGCGACGATGAAACAATGAAAGTCTTCTAGGCGTTGAGACGATATGGAATACAGCTTTAGATTTTTAGAATGGTGGAGATATTGTGCGTGATTTTCCGCAAGAAGAGAGGGGAAGAGAGACGGTTATTTGATTCAAAGAAAGGATAGGCGCGGGTTTGTTTGAGGGTTTTTTTGGTCTTTTAGTATGAAGTGAACCTAATGAAATATTACAAAACACTATGGGTCTTATGGAATAACACTCTCAGTTAATGGATTTACTGAAAAGCACCCTTTTTTTAATACATGATCAATGTGGGGTGAGATGCTACATCTGGGAATTGATCCGCGATTTGGATTTTTTGTGTGACCTGTAGATAGTGAAGGAGCCAAAAAATTAAATTAGAGAGGCATTTATTAATTACAATATCGAAAAATTTTACAAAAATATTTCACGCGAGTTTTTACGATTAATTTCGAGAAACATCAGAAAAATAATGTTATTTATAACTAGTGTATCATGGACAATACAAAAAAATATAGATATAAGTCTTAAAATAAATTATATAATGATAAATTTTTTTATACAAAATTTGATTAAAAATTCAATCTAATGGTAATACCACGTCATCATTGATATGTGATATCACCAATTAATAATACATAAACAAATAGAGAGTGAACCTCATATGTCAAATGTAACTAGCAATTCAATAAATTTCATATCATTATAGTGAGATTACTTATACTTGCATGTCAATAATAATAACATTACCGTTACATTCAAAAAATTTCATAGATAATATAGTTTATAGTAGTCTCTTCATTTTCAATTAAAACAACTATTATTGTTCTTATAATTTTTAAAATGTCATTGGCATTTCACTCTAATAATATTTTTATAATTTTTTTTATTTAAAATATTTTCTTTACGCTTGCAAAATTTAAAAAAAAAAAAAGAATTCCAAAATCCAAAGGGGGCACGTGACTCCCTTGAGCCTTCACTCCCTCCGCCACTGCCTAACAGACTATATGATTTGTTGGAGTAGTATGAATCCTTATAATTTTTGAAGGGTATTTTGATATTTTTGTATTCGTGTCTTATTGTCCTAATTTTATGTATTTCCAATTGAGGGAGTCAACTATTTTTGTATTTATAATTCTCTAATCATAATAAAACTGCAATAGTCATAAAGCATGCCTAATTTTAAGATGAATTACGTAAATTTTTATATTTATGAGTATTTGTTTTATTTTTTATTTGTGCTTCACATTTCATCAATCATAATTAAGTGTAACGATTGACGACATGATGAACGTGGGTATTGCACCATTGATGACCCTACAGTGGGCCTCAGCCAGCTTGCATGCCAAATACATGGTTTGAAAAAAAATAAATAATAATACTAATTTGAGGACGTCAATGCCAGAGAAATTTCTCAACATTTGAAATCTATGGGCATATTAGTTCTAAATATGACCTCACAAGTTTAATTTACACTACATATTTTAAATTTAGACATTCCTCTTAAACTTTTTTGCATGTAAGATTTTTGAAATGTAAGTATGCTTTGGGAAGAAGAAAAAAAAGTCACTTTTTTCTTTTTATCTATTTGAGTCACATCATCTCTCATATTTTTTGCTCACAAAAAGACAAAATAGATTAAAAAAACTAAAAAAAAACTAACTTTTTACCAACTTCTCAAAATACTATGTAGATGGCCGCGTTTGGAGTCTTGGCTTTTTGGTAAAATAGCTAAAAAAATTAAAACACTAAATCATGTCACTTTTTTTATACATTTTTTTTTATAAAAAATCAAAAATCAATTTAAATAATCACTTCTCAAACACCTATGCCCTACCACTGTTAAAAGATCCAAAATGAGGCCAAAACTTGGATACACATGAAACATGGGAAATGGGTAAGTCATCAATACACAGTTAGAATATGTACTGAGATGAATATGCTAAGGCGAGTAAGAAATGGAAATGTTAAAAAGATGATGTC
This sequence comes from Camellia sinensis, assembly GCF_055761805.1. Taxonomy (NCBI): domain Eukaryota; kingdom Viridiplantae; phylum Streptophyta; class Magnoliopsida; order Ericales; family Theaceae; genus Camellia; species Camellia sinensis. The sequence goes on from NC_138965.1 coordinate 104,656,864, forward strand.
AATCGTACATCATTGACATGCCAGATGGGTAACAAAATAACTGAACTGTGTAGTCCCCCACCGCACTTGTTTTTTTTTTTCTTTCTTTTCTCTTATTTAAATCCAAGTCCAATTATGGAAAAATCATAATAGCCCAAGAGCACCTCTCTAATCTTTATATATCCATTCTTTTCTATAGCTACCACAACACCTCTTGTCATGGAAGAACTAGACTGCCTTCCTTCATCTTCCACCACCACCACTACCTCCTCCTCTTCCACCACCACAAGCTCCTCTTTTTTGTCAAATTCTCATAGTTTAAACTCTTGTTCAAGTTTCAAAAAAACTACAAGGAGTGCTCCAGAAGAGAGCAAGGCTAAAAAAGGCTTGAAGAGAGTTCTTCAAGAGGTGAAAAATGGCAATGAGGATAGGATGAGGTACAAAAATGGGGGTGAGAGCAAGCATCCGACTTATCGTGGAGTAAGGATGCGTAGTTGGGGCAAATGGGTGTGTGAAATTCGCGAGCCGATGAAGAAATCAAGAATATGGCTCGGGACATACCCAACGGCTACAATGGCGGCTCGAGCCCATGATGTGGCAGCTTTAGCGATCAAAGGTGAGTCAGCATATCTCAATTTCCCTGAGTTGGCTCATAGACTCCCCTGCCCTGCCAGCACCTCACCCAAGGACATCCAAGTGGCGGCAGCCTCGGCCGCCACTTCAACCACACTCTCATGTGAAGCTGAGCCAAGCCAAGCCAAGCTTCCTAGTTCTCGCTCCTCAACCACTTTTTCATCAGATAACGATGACGACGACAACGACGACACTTTTCTTGATCTACCTGATCTCTCTCTTGACGCCACGGATCCAAGCGATAAGTATATTTACTATGCTTCATCATGGCAGCTGGCTGGAGTCGACACGGGTTTCCGACACGAGGAGCCCTTTTTATGGGAGTAGTATTAGCTATATAGTACTAGTGCTTAGAAGCCTCGTGTCAACAGTACTAACTTTCAGGTATGATTGTCATATGGTCAGTGCATTGTCCAAATGTGGAAAGTGATTATGATGTTTATATCTGATAATTTGAGTTTGGTTTCTTTCTACTTTGGCTCAGTTTTTTATTTGAAGCATGAAAGGGTGCTAACATGCGCCTACTAATGTGTACATGGTTGTTAACTTTCATCTATATAAAAATTTGAGCATATTGTATACATAAATAAATAAATCACAAGTTTCTATGCAAGTATATGAATGTACTGTCATTGGAATAATATCTTGGGCAAGGTTTGTCGTTTTATCTTTGGAAGAGTTTAATTTAAGGGGGTTTAGTGCATTTGCCTTTTTAACTTACATTTTTTTAGGATATTAAGGCCTCGTTTGGCCAGAGGCTATTTTAGCCAATTAGGCAAAAAGTTACTAAATTAATCAAAAAGCCAACAACCCATACCAAAAAGTCAAAGATTCTCTTTTCTCTCTACTTTTTGCACATCTTTTCGTAATTAGCCAAAAAGTCATCCCAAACATACAAATTTTTTTTACCTACCTTTTTAACCAAATAACCAAAAAATTACTAAATTAGCCTGTTCTCAAACGAGGCCTAAGACTAATTTTCATCATATACACAAAATCGCAGAAAACGTGTAATATTAGTTAAACTTGACATGTCTCACTATTGAGCATCAAACTTATGAAATTTATATTTACGATTCATTTTATAATTCAAACAATCATTAAGTTACTTGTGTTAGTAGTACAATCTCATTCCATAATAACTAATCCTTATTAAATTTAGATTCTTCTCATTATTTTGGTAGAAATGTAATTCACTTAATGAAATGCATGATATGTTTACACTACATTTGCTTTCATACTTTTATCTATCAAATCACAAAAAGAATCTCTATGTAAAGAGGATTCATTAATTGTAGAATATTTTTGCCTATTACAAAAAGTATCTAAAAACTTATTACAAAAATAAAATATATTAACTAAATTTATTCTAAATGCAACTCACCCTATACTAAATTTAAATTTACACCATATATTTTATTTTATTTTTTAAAAAAATTAAAATATTATTTTAAAATACATATTTTTTTCAATTTTTCCTACCTCGCTTTTTATACTATGATTAAGCAATTGAGACGATGCCTATAGCAAATACACAAGTGCCCAAGGAGGTGACAGCATCTTCTAAGCAAAGTAGATTTACCTTTTTCAAAAAAAAAAAAAAAAAAAAAAAAAAAAAAAAAAAAAAAAAAGAAGAAGAAGGAAAAAAAATCTATCTCTCTTTATTAAAAGAAGAATTAACTAAGCAAAGCAAAAGAGTATTCTATGCCCTATTACACATTATTTAAGCCATTATTTGCTAGTGATAACTGACCTCACCATCACATTCTCTCTCCTCCATCGTCTATTCCACCATCATTTTGGTCACAATTCAATTAGGAGGCTATATGGTGGCTAGAAAAGGGACAAATTATAATATCTGTCTTCTCAACAAATCTTGCATATACATATACATATACATAAACAAATTGTTGTCCTTGTCCCCACAAGGAGCTTAATTATTTCGGTGACATTTCTGAATTCAAAACCATTATCAAGATATGGGCCCAACCTAATTTAGAGATATTTTTAAATGAATCCAATGGGAACAGAGGGAAATCAAAGGAATTTGGAATCTCAGGATTATTTTGTAGCTAATATTGTATTCAATTCTGACAGTTGAAAACACCTTTGGACATTACTTCTAGTCACTTTTACTTGATTATGTTCAAAATAAATGTGTACCACAGATTTATTTTTTTTTTACAACACTGCTGCATACCTCCAGTGGGGGTCGCACCCCCAGTGAGGTGTCGCGCCCCCATTGGCTGACACCCAAAAAAAAAAAAAAAAAATTTTTTTTTTGTCCAATTATGGAGTGCCACCTCACTGGGGGCCGACCCCCAGTGGGTGATGAGGCATTTTTTTTTTTTTATTACTTAAATAAATAGTAAATGGTAAACATTATTAAATCACATCTAATGAATCCAATGAGAAAAGCCACAGAGAGGGTAGAAATTTATAATTTCACAATAGTTGGTAGTTGATATTTTATTCAAGATTATCTCAGATATGGTAGATTTGTAAAGGGAAAAAAAAAAAAAAAAGAGATGAAAAAAGTGAGGGACAAAAAAAGTTTCAAATTGATTCGCTTGATCTTTTCTATTATCTTAGTAAAAAAATTTATTAATTCAAAATTCAAACACATACTCAAATTCTTCCAATCTCTATTACAAGTGAAGAAAATCAGCAAATCATTAAAAAAATAATGGTATGATTGCAATATTTCTATATTATTAATGAGGAAAAAGACTTAGACATTTTATATCATTGGCAATCCTTTGTTTCATTTTCTTCGCAATCATGGTGTTAACCGATTGATAATGACACTATTACCTATACGACTATCCATAAACAATAAAGTTTGAGAAGTTATTTGGCCATTTTAAAGTAATACTTTGCACTACTCATTACATGACACATGTGATGTTATTTCTTGAAAACAATGCAGAAGTACTAAAACATTATTGTTTTAATTAATAAAAATACTTGCTCCATATTCACCATATAATTTTCAGATAAAATTAGTAATAATTAATGATATGTGTCGCACCCCACTTTTTATTACTCAGGTAATATTACCAAATCCTTTATTATAATACAATTCCAGAGATAACGTATGGAACTTCAATGCATCAATAAAGATAATTAAGTAAATGTTCTCTCATTCGAATACATAACAAATGTAACATAAGACATAATTACAATAAATTGCCCGCAAGCTTACATCAATACATGAAAGAGAAAGGGATTCAACCCTTTTTACAACAATGGCATTCAGCCAACAATTACAAGGCCCCATGGCCAACAGATAATGAAGTTCCTTAATCTTGAAACACTTCTCAATATTCACTTGAAAAAAGATTAGCAACATGGGATGAATATAAAGTCCAATAGGAATCCCAACATGATCCTAAACAATAACAACATAAAGATAGCTATGATCATGAATGTTTTAAGTCATACCATATACATAAGTATCGGTTTATACATGAAGATATACTTACATAGATTCTTTTCCCAAGATCATTCGATTTATTCAACAACACGGACCATTCGCTTTTCTTTCTTCTTGTTACCTCATTGTTTTAAACTCGCCAAACAATAACAAGTATCTGAAAACAAATTCACAAAGTCCAATTTCTCTTTCCCCAATTACCGAACTTAAACCCAATTCCAAATTTAAATTTCTAGATAGAAACATCCCAAACGAACACGATGACGATATGTATAAAACACTCCTTACATAATCATTTAAGATACTGACATCCTCAACAAAATAATCATCTCAGAGCATGATACACATAAATGGAACCACAATGATAACGAAAAACCCAACAACGCTCTACTTGTCTCAAGCACGATAAGCCAAGGATACACCTTTCCAATACCCATGCCAATTCACCAGTCGCCAGCGCTGGTAGATAATGGTACCTCTGCCAAGTTCTCCAAGCGCTAGCTGGAAGGTGCTGGCACCCCACATTCTTAGCGCAGCCAATTCTCCAAGCGCTAGCTGGAAGGTAATGGTACCTCTTATTCTCAACGCGTGCATATTTCCAACCATCACATAACAAACAAGCATAATTCAAGTGTACTACATGCACAAAATTTGTTCAACCAATACAAATAATTCTAAGTATACTACATACACATAATCTATTCAACATCACAATGTCATCCTCCACTGATGACCAAGGACAAAACCTCTAAGCATAATTATTTAAAAACACATCATACGATAATCCAATGCTCATTTGACCTCAAGACCAACAACCATGATAATAATATTCAAAGATTTCAAAATTCAACCTCTAGTTCATCTCTACATGTAAAATATACCATGGTTTCTTTCTCTTTTCAAAATCAACCCTTTTTATTTTCCAAGTTAACATGCCCGAGTCCTTTTCATTCCAAAAACCAATTTCCACTTTTTAATAAAATCACATCCATGAATTCCAAGCCATAACTCAACTTAACTTAACATGGTTATCCAATTAAATTCTAATACCAAAATTAATTCACCCTTTATGCTAATAACACAATAACATAACTCAAATTATCAAAACACAACCATTATTCAACTTTACCCATTTTTAATCCATTAGGTCAAAAGATGAAATTAGGGTCTTTTCTCTGTTTCAACATAGGCAAGATGAGCCACCCTTCCATTAACCCAAACAACAATCAATTTTCCAATTTCTACTCCAAACATTCAAATCCTAGACCCCCTTATATGATTTTCAAAGAAGTCCATAATGGACATGATTTTCATGCAATAAAAGATACCGCATGTCTATCTATAGAAGAAGTATTAAAAATGAGCAAAAAAATCCCTACCTCAAGCAATGAAGAGAAGAAAGCCTTTAACGAAAACACGATCAGCTCAAATCAAATGAAAGCCCTCGTCGAGCTCAACGTTTTGGTATATGGAACTAGGAGCCAAAGATGTATAAAAGTAGATGAAAACCAAGGAGAAAGAGCTTGAGAGCTCAATAATGGTGGAAGGAGAGAGAAGAGAGAGAGAAAAGTGATCCAGATGTGACCAAAAGTGACTTTTTTAGTTGTTGAACTCGGATAGTCCGCTTGAGCGCAAGAAGTGTCGCTCGAGCGTCCAGACACGACAAATGTGACCGCTCGAGCGAAGAATTCACCCTCCTAGTATTTTTGCAGACTTGTAAAAATACTGAGAGTTTTCAAACACCGCTCGAGCGCAAGAAGCTTCACTGGAGCGTAAAGACAAAATTCAGGGCAACAGTAGATTTAGAAACATGCAACCAACCTACTCCAAATGCAACCAGCACACCCTGATAACCAAATTCAATGAGGAATAAGGGGAAACAAGACATGAACAACCATATAAGACAATGAAACCCAGATCCAAAACAACAACGGGTCGGATCTAAACTACAATCGCTATAATATGTATATATATTGTCCCAGATTTATCAACCATGAAGATTGTCTAGAAATGAGTGTGTGGTCTAGATGAAAAGTTGTGTTGTGAGTCACACTTAAAATGAATCTCATCCACACAATTTGAATTTGGCTAAATTTTAAAAAAAATTTCCGAAGTTTGTAGTGTTGCTCTAATTATTATTACTTTGGGATCCAGGTATTATTAAGAAGTTATTCAATGTAACATTGTTCCAATAATATTTCAAAGGCAAATTTGGTCAAAAACTTTCATGTATTAAGGACAAGTATCAAAAAAAATAATTCTTAAAAAAGTCCAACACACATCATTATTTTCAAAATATCTTTAGTGACTAATTTAATATTTTAAACTTGAAATTGATTTAACTTTTGATATATGTGTCGGTTTTTTATAAAATTAATATTTTTAGAATCCTCTCGTCAATATTAAACAAGATCCATGTTGGCCATAAATTTATTTTTTTTTTAAATTAAAATTTTTACTTTCGAAATTAATGTCAACAGTAAAATTTTATTATGTTTTATAGTAAAATTTTATTCTGATTCATAGTAAATTTTACTGTGAAATTTTTGTTTTAAATAGTGAAATACCACATCGTTATCACTAAACATCATAGTCACTATAATTGTTACCATCACAAGTAAAAATATAGAATAAAAAATTTATTAAAACAATGAAATGATAATTTTGACAAAGTAAAATTTTATTGTTGATTTAAAATAGAGTCATCAAACAAAAGACAGATTACATATTGTTATAGCAAACTAGAGCAAAATTTTATTGCCATTTTAAAACAGAGCATATCAGCTAATAAAACACTAGCCACATATTACTAGATCAAATAAAAATAAAATAGATATGTGTCGGTTGTTGATAAATCTACTGGCGTTGGTTGTAACAAATTACTGATAGATCTAAGGCCGTCGGTGATAAATTCGAAGTCACCGGTAATAAATCTAATGGCTATAGAGATGGTGGGATGCTCCAATGGTGATAGATCCGACAAGGATAAATAGAAGTAGGGTTGGTGAGAACACCGGTGGTGATCCCCATTACGCGAGAGAGAGAGAGAGAGAGAGTGTGTGAGATCCTTCTTAATTAAATACTCATAACACTCTGATCCTCATTTACTAATCAAGTCTTTATATTTGTATTTCATAACATATAAGAGATTTACAAAAGAAGTCCACATGCAATTATATATTCAATCTCCTCTCAAGTATGAATCTATAGCATGTAAGACAAATAATAATATAGAACAAATACAAAATAAAGCCCCTCAGGCCACAAGTTCCAAGGCCTGATTACAAGTAAATGGTTTACAACTCATACATTTAAGCCCTTGGCTTGTCAAAACATAACAAATAAAGCACAAGAACCTTGCGCTCTCAAAACATGCACCCGCCTTCACTGCGGCGGAATCACCACATCTTTTCATATACAAATCCACTAGGGGTGGACACAAAACCCAGTAGGAAGATCTTAACAAAGTGTACATATTTTAAGCTGCCTTATAATATGGATGCAATGTCATGCCATGCTCCAAAACCATGAATTTTATCCCTTTGAAATCACATGCAATGTTCTTTTTAAAAACACTTTCATTTCAATGAATTTGAAATACAAATACGGGGCAGTAAATACGACTCAGATAATTCTTACACTGGTGTTTGCAAGTAAGCATATCAAGTACTATCAATAGCTACTTTACCAGCTCTTAACCGAAAGAAAATTTGGAACTTATTGCGCGGTTTCTGGACTTTTACCTAGGGATGTAATCGGTTCGGTTCGGTTCGGTTCGGTTCGGTCAGTATTTAGGTGAAATTTTTCACCGAACTGATAATGTCAGTTTTCTTGTTTTGAGCACCAATACAGACCATTTCTCCTATCAAACCGCACCAAACCGAACCGATTGAAAGGGTTTGATTTGGTACGATTTAATCAGTTTATGACTTTTTAAACTTGAGCCATTTTTTAATATAGTCACCAATCTATATAAAAATAATTGAATTAGTTATTTGTCTACCACTTCAAACATATTCAATCTATCTATTTAATAAATACTTTCAAATTCCTAAATGAACAAAAATACAAAAAAATAATAAATACCAAAGTTTCAAGAATAATAAGTTAGAATTAAGATTATATATAATAAGAGTTTACTAACTTAAATTATAGAGATGATAAGGTTAATTAATTGAGATTAATAATTTATTATACTTATTAATATCATTATCTTATATATATATATATATATATATATATATATATATATATATATATATATATTATAAATACAATATATGTTGAAACGGTCGATTTCGGTTTAGTTCGGTGCACAAGATGCTTGAACCGATACTGAACCAAAAATAGAAAAAAAAAATCAAATAAAAAAACCGCACAGATCGATTCTTGTTAAAAAAACAGATCAAATATAGCTGTTTCAGTCTGGTTCAATCGGATTGGTTGATTTTTTCGATTTTTCTTCCATCCCTACATTCACCAAAGACCTCAAGCCAACTTAACAAATACCAAATTACACCGCCTATCCGAACTTACCAAACATATTTACCCCAAATAATTCAAGTTCGAAGGTTTCTCAAAACCATAAATTGATTTTCCAAGATCATAACTTTAATAAAACGTAATTCAAAAGCTATGCAATGAAATACATTCTCAATAATCAATTTCCCAATTTCTACAACATTCTCGCGATGCTAACAATGTTCAACATCTCTCAATATCATCCTAATTGCTAATATTTCTCAAATATCATCTAACAATATCAATATATATATATATATATATGTGTGTGTGAGAGAGAGAGAGAGAGACGTGTGACAAGATTCTTAATTATGTGGCCCCACAAGGAGCTTAATTATTTGGGTGACACTTATGAATTCAAAATCATTATCAAGGTATGTGGGGGAAATAAATTATCAATAGATCCTAATATTTTGACTTAATTTTCATTAAGTCATATTGAAAATAAGTCCTAATAAAATCGTCGTTAAAAATAATTTTTTTGTGATATTTTTTACATATGTCACGAAAAATTGACAATTAGTGACTTTTTTGTCACAGTTTTCATAAACTGTAGCTAAAACTTACAATTGGTGACTTTTTTCTGTGATGAATTTTTCAAATTATCACTTAAAGCTGCAAATTAGTGACTTTTTTTGTGATGATTTTTTTAAACTATTGCTAAAACTTATAATTTGTGGCATTTTTTGTGACAATTTTTAAACTATCGTTGAAAATTAACAATTAGTGACATTTTTTAATAGTGTTTAATGAAAAATGTCATTAATTATAATAGGACCGATTCAATAATAAGTTTACTTATTAGAACCTACACGTAAGTTGCCTACAGAGATTTTTGAATGAATCGAATGGGAAATAGAGGGAAAGCAAAGGAATTTGGAATTTCATAATTATTTTGTAGCTAATTTGTATTCAATTCTGACAGTTGAAAAACACCTTTGGACATTACTTCTAGTCACTTTTACTTGCTTATGTTCAAAATAAATCTGTATCACAGATTTGTTTTTTTTTTAATGCTTAAATAAATAGTAAATGGTAAACATTATTAAATGACATCGAATGAATCCAATGAGAAAAGCTAGAGAAAGGGTAGAAATTTATAATTTCACAATAGTTGGTAGTTGATATTTTATTCAAGATTATCTCAGATTTAGTAGATTTGTAAAGGAAAAGAAAAAGAAATGAAAAAAGTGAGAAAAAAAAAAGTTTCAAATTGATTTGCTTGTTTTTTTCTATTATCTTAGTAAATTTTTTTTATTAATTCAAAATTCAAACACATCCTCAAATTCTTCCGATCTCTATTACAAGTGAAGAAACTCAGCAAATCATTAAAAAAAATAATGGTATGATTGCAAAATTTCTATATTATTAACGAGGAAAAGGACTAGACATTATATATCACTGACAATCCTTTGTTTCATTTTCTTGACAACCAGGGTATTAACCCATTGATAATGACACTAATACCTATATGACTATGCATAAACAATAAAGTGTTAGCACCGAGAAAGACTATAAGGATCTTAGCATCGAGATAGATTCCCAATATGCTATTGATATGGTAAAGGAAAACGTTGAGGTTTTTTCACCTCTGAGAAGTTTAGTAGAGGATTCCAAGTTTCTCATTCGAAGATGTGGCTTTTCGATTCAACATGTCAAGAGGGAGGCAATATGAGTGCTGATGGTCTTGCTAAAATGGGGGTAAATCAAAATGAAGTGCTGGTTGTGATGGATGATCCTCCTGAAGAAATCCGAGGTCAATTAGTTGCGGATATGGTTGGTCAGAATTATCTCAGACACCGTTCTAGGGACTCTTAGCTCTCTTTTTTGTTTGTTTGTTTTGTCTGTTTGTTTTGGTTTTCATTTCCGATGTACCCAAAAAAAAAATAAAAAATAAACAATAAAGTATGAGAAGTTATTTGGTGATTTTGCAGTAATACTTTACACTACTCATTACATGACACATGTGATGTTATTTCTCAAATATAATGCAAAAGTACTAAAAAATTATTGTTTTAATTGGTAAAAATATTTGCTCCATAATCACCAAATAATTTTCGAATAAAATTAGTAACAATTAATGATATGTATATATACTGTCTCGAATTTATCAACCATGAAGGTTATCTAGAAATGAGTGTGCGGTCTAGATAAAAAATTGTGTAGTGAGTCACGTAGAATGAATCTCATCCACACAATTTGAATCTGGATAAATTTTGAATTTTTTTTCTTGAGGTTGTAGTGTTGCTCTAATTATTATTACTTTGGGATCTAGGTATTATTAAGAAGTTATTCAGTGTGGCATTGTTCCAATAATATTTCAAAGGCGAATTTGGTCAAAACCTCTTCATAATAAAACTTTCATACATTAAGAACAAATATAAAAAGATTCTTAAAAAATCCAATACATTTCATTATTATCAAAATATCTTTAGTGACTAATTTAATATTTTAAACTTTAAAATGATTTAACTTTTGATGTATGTGTTGGTTTTTAATAAAATTAAAAATTTTAGAACTCTCTCGCCAATATTAAACAAGATCCATGTTGGCCATAATTTTTTTTCAAAAAAAATAATTAAAATTTTTGCTGTTGAAATTAATGTCAGTTATCACTATCAAATAGACCCGATCCCGATGACGATTAGTGGAGATAAATTCACTCTTCAGTTAAACTAACCTATACCCAAGTCGAGGTGGCACAATCTAGAAGGTCCCTGAGACTCAGCAATATTTGCGACAGGATGTTCTCTTAGGCCCCGTTTGTTTGAGGTTATAGCAAAGGGATTAAGATTACTAATACCTTGATACTAGTATATGGGGTGTTTGTTTTGAGAGATAGCCTTGGGACTACTAATACTTTGAGACTAACTAATACCTTGGTATTACTAATACCTTATTTGTTTTGAGAGATGGGGAGAGTACTACTAATACTTTGGTATTACTAATACCTTTGTGGAGGGGATTCATAGTGAGGAGATAGAGATAGTATTAGAAAAATAGTGAGGGGATTAAAAAAAAATTTTTTTTTTTTTATATATTGGAATTTTTTTTTTAAATATTAATGTTTAATTTTTATATTTTTTTATTTGTTTTATTATTTTATATAAAAATAATTTAATAATTCCTCACTATTAATCCTCTCACTAACAATCCCCTCACTATTAATCCCCTCACTATCAATCCCCTCCATTCTATCTCTGAAAACAAACGACCCTCACTAACAATCCACTCACTATTAATCCCCTCACTATCAATCCCCTCCCTTCTATCTCTGAAAACAAACGAGGCCTTAAACTACTCCTGACCCTTCTACAGCAGGGCATTCTCTAAAACTACCCCTGATCTTTTGGCATGATTGGGTATCATTGGTTATGTGTGACTAACTACTGTCATTATTCTCTCTCTACCTTGAGAGTGAAAGTGGGAGATCCATAAGAAAACATTGTCATTATTGTGTTTCTAGTTGCGACTGTTGAAGAATCTAAACCTCTCATCATTTATAGAGAATTTAAGTTTTCTTCGAAGATCTTCGAATTTTTAGACCACATTCTTGAACTCTCTCATACAGTTTCTTACATCTATAATCTACCCGATATTTTCAACGTGCTACAAGAAATGGAAACAAATTACAACCCTTTAAAAACACATTGGTTTGAATGGAATGGAAAGTAGTGTTCTGCATTAAACTCGAAAGAAGCTTCTCAAGTTTCTCAAATGCTGGCCCGATCTTAAAATACTCATGTCACCCCAAAGCTGACAAGGATCTCAGCCCCTTCCTCGCCCACCCAAACACCAACCTCCTGGTAATATCATACCCGCAGTCCTATGAAGAGAATCAATCTTGTCCAAAACTGGATCGTTTGCACGGAAATTCCCAGCAAATGCAGCTCCACTGCTCAACATCTTTTTCAAATCAGTTACGGTTAGGTCTCGAGGATTATCATCATATACAGTAAAGCGCAAGTTGGAGTTGACAACAGTTTTGGAGAAGTCTTTGGAATTGCAAGCATGCGTCTGAAAGTAGTCTCCTTGTGAGTATTTAATGTTGGAGAAAAATAATAGGAGTTTTCTCAGTAGGTTGTCCCATCTGAGGATGGCAAACTCAACAAGCTTCCGGCTCAAAATCAGGGGTGGAGAACCTGATGAAATAAAGGGAATATCGATTAAGAATGCAGTAAATAAATAACGGATATATTTTATGATATTCCACAAATGGGAGACGAGGAAGACAAAAGAAATATGAGTTATCTTTAGTAAACTATTAAGATAAGCGCTACAACGCAGTGGTAAATTTATTTACAAGAGCAAGGTGGGTCTGTGATTAAATTCCATTGTTGACGGAAAGAAACAGAATGGAATAGTAGGATTTTACAATTTCAGGAGGGACAACTACCCCCTCTGATCATTATGTGGCTCCACCACTAAGTAACCATGTGTCGGACACCTAGTGTCAAGTGTATGGGATATGTGTTTGAAATGTGTAGTTAGACAATCACCCAACAAACATATTTAGTAATCCAAGTTTTACCATAAATGTAAAAATTTCAAAATTCGCATGAAATGCTCTATAGAACCTTGTGAACACCATTTTACATTAGAAAATAGACGAAAAATAAGAAATATAAATATTTTTCCGTATCCTTGTATCCTTCGATATCGAATTAGATGATTTGAACACTTAGACGCATACCCGCATCCGACCACCATGCCCGATTCCATGTCAACATAGAGTGGAATAGAAGTGTCTAGAAAATAATAAGATAGTCAAAGATCACAAACATAAGCTAATTACTTGAACTTCTCACAGAGTTTTGTACATAACAAAAAAGCCCGCAACGGTCTCATATCAAAAGATTCACCAACCAAGAAATTTGGAACGGATTCAGGTTATGTGCATGCAGTTAATATCTTCCGACAAGAAGGATGCTTGGGATAGTTTTGCCTAAATAACAAGTAATTTCTTATGCTTGGTAAGATAAATTTAGGTCATGTGCATGCAGTTAATTTATTCCTACAAGAAGGAAGTTTGAAATAGTTTAACCTAAATTACAAGTACTTTCTTATGCTTGGTAAATGTGTCATCAAAATATTAAAGCTAACAAGGTAATATTTACGAGTAATGTACCGGTGAAAAATCTGTATGCATTGGGCAGGGTGCGTTTTTTGTTGCCGGTGAACATTCTGCCTTTCGATACGAGATATAGGCCAGGATCAACAATTACCTCCGTAATTCTTTGATACCTGGACACAGAATTCAAGCTTATAATCAGCATCCACTTCCCAATCATGGGCAGCTAAAAATGTTTAAACAAGCCCTAGATAAAGGATAGCACTCACTCCTTCCAGCTAGTATTACTCGTATGCTCTAGAAGTTAAAATCCCTTGGTGCAAAGGACAGGACGTGAAGAAAATCTGTAAATAGATGAGTACTGAAATATATTAACCCCCAAACAGGCAAAGAATAATATATACATATATACATGAAAAAATCCATAGTGTGCACCTCTAAAAAGGATCATATATATACAGAACAAGAAAAAGAACTAGCATGTAACACACAAATAAGATGTTTCAAATGAGAATACCTGCACAAGTTGCTACATGAATTGATGGTTTCTCCCACCCAAAAAAAAAAAAATTCATGATAAAACATGAACTGCATAACATGGACGAATAGAAATGCACAAATGATGTGTTACCTACTAAAGGCCTTGTAAGTATTCCATGAGACAGTCACATAGTGATATAGTAGTAGCACGCCAGCAACAACTGTGGCAAAAACAGAGGTGAAGCAGAAAAGTGGTCAGATGCACTGGCATTGATAGATATCACAGTTTTAATATGGTTGGAGTTGAGGGCTGTAATAAATCAGAATATTAAGTAGTTAAAAACTTTGATAGATATTTTATCAAACTCAATATGAGCATGATGTTTGAGTCAAGCTCAACTAGCATGTACTTCACCAGCCCTCTATTTCTTATTTTCAAAACTCAAAACCCTTCTTCCCAAGTCAAATCAAGTTTCTTGAGTAGCACAGTAAACAATAATTTCCGAGTCAAAAAGTCTAGTGCTCCTAATTTCTTTTCTTTTCTGTACTGAACACACAACACAACTTGTTCATAATTACTCATTTATTTAACAATGATTGCCTCAGAAGCCGTTCTTGTAATTACAATTAATGAGGGATTATATCACTATAACCGCAGGACACCAATACTAATTATTCAAAAGCTTAAAAAACTTTTGTTTGTGATTGTCAAGTTTGGCTTCTTCAGGAATCAAGTTTCAAAACATATTCTTGAGAGATTGGCTCATTAATCCCTTGAATAAACTCAAATAAACTTCTCACCAAGACAAGCTTATGAACTTGAATGGCTTGTTTCATTTAAAAGTTGGAACACTTGTTCCAGTTTTAACAGTAGACTTGGCTTGGCAGTTGTGGAGGAGATGATTATACTACTAGCATAATAACTTTTTGGTTTCAGAATTTTGATTCCGCTTTTCAGAAAATTGAGTTTCTTGTTTTCTGTGTTTTTATGTTTTCACTGAATTTTTTTAATAGTTTACGCAAATTTTTTAGTTTTTAAAAACACCTAACATAAATACACTTAAAAAATATAATATTTGTGGAAATTTTTTTAAAAAATTTACTAAAATACCAAAAATACAAAAATCCAATACATTTTAGTATTCTTGTGTATTTATCAATTTTTTATTTTTTTATTTTACAAATATTTAACTTGTCAGGTACATCTAGGTTAGTTGTATCTAAAAAGTAAAAAAAATTCTTAAAATATTGGGAAAAAAATCACTAAAAACAAAAAAACCACGAAAAACAAAAAAAATCAACTTTCAAAAAATTTAAGTTCAAAAATTGGAACCAAACAAGGTGTTTGATTCCCCCTATTCACATCTCTTTTCTGCTAGCAAATTTGGGAATGAGTGTTCCAATACAACCTAAAGTAATACTAATCTAAAAGGGCCAACCAGATTAAGCTCATTTATTGCTGCTATAGTTGCTTATTTGGTTCTTCAGATATGTCCTTGGATACATTTTAAGGAAGTTTATAAAAGAACAGTAAATGAATCTCTGTTGGATATATTTTGGACAGTGAATGGAACTTTTTTAAATCCTTCAGCAAAGTTTTCACTTCTTGTTCTCCAAGTTTCGTAATTGATTATTTTCAAGGCAGCAGGAAAACTATAAGCTATGAACACATACTGGACAGTTGACTTTGATCAAATTTCTAGAGATGGTTCTCTAGAACAATTTGCACATAAAATCATTTATGATCACAAATTCTTGAAATCTTGAAAAAAACTTTGCTGGGAATTCCATCCCACACATTGGGAATCTGATAGGACCTTATCAAGAGAAAACAAGCAAGCACTCATTCATTCACTTACATAAGAGAGTTGATTTAATAAAACTTATGTGTGTTCGATCAACTAAATGCACAAATTCTCACAATCCTTTGTTGTTGGTTGTAATTATTTCACGGTCGAGAATGCATTTACCTTTCAAATGCAAAAGACATTTTGGAATACACCAAGGAATGTACAGATGTATTAATTTTAAGAAGTAGATAAAATAAGGTATCTTAAAGTGTGGTTTTCAACACCTACCGCATAAAGCTTTTCCCCCTCACTTAGTGTTTACATGAAAGGTGCCAATTTATGTTTGGTGACACAATGGATGTCTGATGTTGACACCATGTCAGCATCCAGAATAAACAAAAGTTGGTCCCATGGGCAAGATTACTTCTTCTTTTTTTCTTTTTTTCTTTTCTTTTTTTTTTTTTTTTGCGCCTAATTTTAAATTACCCAGCCTGGTTTGTTCCCTTATTCCCTACTTTTGCAACAAGCCCATAAACAACAGATGGACTAAAACGACCCAAAGCAAGACCCCCGCAAAAGCACGATCTAGAAAAGACAAGATGTACACAACCTTACTCCATTTCTGAAACGGTTGTTTCTGTGACTCGAACAAGTGTCACCAAGGATGAGCCTTACCATTGGGCTAAGAAGTACAGACACGGAAACAGGACACGGCAAATTTTTTTTATAACTATTTTTATTTTAATATATGTTAATTATTTTATTTATTTATTTATTTCCTTTTTTAAATAATGTGTTTTTGGTAATTTTTTATTTTATTTTATTTTATATACATGTGTTTTTTTTTATTTATGTGTATAAATAGTATATATTATGTTATATATACTTACAAAATAATATGATTTTATTAATATTATCTTATATATACTTATATATATAAGAGATAAGAAAGAAAGCGAAGGGATAGAGATGGCGAGAGAGAAAGAGAGACAGAGTGAGAGAGAGAGACAGAGACGCGATAGAGAAGACGACCCAAGCGAGACATGGTTCGATGGTTCGATGCGAGACGAGATCAATGGTTCGATGGTGAGATCGATGGTTCGAGTCAACTGGATGTTCAACGACTGGAGTCGAAGGTTTGCCTTTTCACTCTCTTCCTTCACACTCTCTCTCCTCTGTCTCTCTCTCCTCGCCGTGTCTCACGTCCTGTCCAGATCTGGACAAGCGTGTCCCCGACATGTCCCATACAAAAAAATAATTAAATTAAAGGGACACGCCATCTGGCAGTCCCCGTGTCCGACACCGCCACGGCGCCCATTTTGCCGTGTCCATGCTTCATAGCTGTTGGGACAAACCGCACTTCATAAGGGAAGGCAACCTAAAACTTTTAATTACAAGCACTATGACACTAAATTCCTTAAGTGGTCTCTTCTAAGGCTCCAACAATATTCAAAAAAAAAAAAATTAAAAAAAAAACTAATTTTACATTGAGCACTAAAATATAAAATAAATTACCCATTTTGCAGCAGAACTAGTACACACTGATCTTATCAAGGTTAAATCAAAACAATCTACTAAAAACTGTAAACTAGCAAGTTTGACAATGGGTCCAGCTTGTCTCTAATTGCAAATCAAGACTGGACCGTCCAGTCCGGCCTGTGGGCTCACTTGTGGGCTCATGTCGATAATTCGAACCGTTCAATGTGTAAAAACTCGTCAGTACTATATGCCTGTAAAAAATCACGTTGACCGGATATCTATAGCTATTTGATCAAATAGTTATCAATACGTGATACACTCGACGAGTTTTACACATTGAATAGTTCGAATTATCGACATGGGCCCAAAGGTGAGCCTACAGGCCGGACTAGACGGTCCAATCTTGATCTCCAATTAGAGACAAGCCGGACCGTATATATATATATATATATATATAAGGGACTAGCTTCCCTCCAATCAAGATTGGTTTGGATTTGACTGGAAGATACTGTTGGACCCATAGGGGGCCACTACGGGTTCCGTTTCGATAATTCGAATCGTTCAATATATACAACTCGTCGAGTAATATGTGCCTGTAAAAAATCACGTTGATTTAATATCGATAGCTATTTCATCGGATCATATTTTTGTCTACCATTTATTTTTTCACTATCTATTTTTTTTATACAAAACTAATTTGATCACGTAACTATTGATATCCGATCAATGTAATTTTTTACAGTCATATGTTCTACAAATTAAACTGTTCGAATTATCAAGACATATAGTACTCGCACATTAAACGGTTCGAATTATCAAAACAAAACTCGTGTGGCCCCATGGCCCAACAGTGCCTCCAGTCCGATATGGGACTGTATGGAAGCCAGACCGTATATATAATGGGGGGTATTGAAGAGGTGAAACGTACGTACCGTCCTGAGAAATGAGAGGGTAATCCGAGGCACCGAGATTAACAAACCAGCCCAATCTCTCCTAGACCTCAACAAAATGGCCGCACCGTGAAGCACCAAAGCGAGACTCGAAGGCCGTTCTTCTCTAACCGAATTGGCCCTCTCAATCACATTCACATTGTCCGCATCAACGAACACTGGCACCGAACCCACCAGCCGAGCGAGCTCATCCCTCTGATCCTTGGACGATCGACCGTCCAGATGCAAGAGGTAGTGGTTTCTGGGGTGGTAAATGGCTTTTAGGAGTCGGAAAAATCGAGCTCCGTCGTCGTCGGTGCCGGAGATGAAGTAGGCGATTTTGGGCGGAGGAGGGGAGGTGGTGGTGGAGGAGGGGAGGTTAGAGGGGAGAGAGAAGTGGTGGTGATGATGGGAGGAGGAGGAGGGAGGGGGAGGAGGGGGAGGAGGAGGAGAGAGAAGAGAAGGTTTTTTGAGAGGTTTGCCATGGATGGCTTGACCTGCTTGCTTTGCACAATTGCAGAGACAGAGAACTCAGTAGGGGCGTGATGTGAAGGTCCCATTAATTAATTGAGTAATACTATACCACTAATTTAATATTACTAACTTCATCACTAGTGACTTGACAATGTAAAAAAAAAAAACAAAACAAAACAAAATCAAGGTATAAACATATTGTGATAGTGGGTGAGGTTCACTGTCACATCATTAGAGTCACCACTAATTAGTAGTCTAAGACATTTTCCTAATTAATTAGAAAAATATTTCACAGCTCCAATTTTTGGATTTTAAAGTCAGTTTTAATGGATTGATAGTGGGTCTCACTTGAAGTGATGTTTTGATCTTAATTTTTTTTTTTCATTATCATATCATTAATGCTCTATTTAAAAAATCAAAATTAGTGCTCTAACAGTTTAGTAAAATTTTTATCAAATTTGAGTAAAAAAAAGTTGATTTTCTTGATCTAATACACGTAGCTCTAATGGTTTATGGTTACTATAGTGTGCATCAAAAAAGAAAAGGGACATCCGGTGGATTGATCGATTCAAATTTTTTTTGAACCGTTTGAACTAGTAATTTAAACCATTTGAACCAATTCGCAAGTCAATTTTTTCATGAGCTGGTCGACCAGTTGGTCAACTATGTGGTCGACCACCATGTGTAAAATTTTTACAAATTTTTGCTTTAACGGCTAGGCACAGTTATTTGGTGAAAAGAACGAGCCGTCCTCAGTTTGGTGAAACGTTTGATATTTTCTCAATTTGATACTGCTTTGGTGCAACCATTGGAGCACAAAAAGCAACTTTTTTTCATCAAATTTAAATTTGATGTTGAATTTGGTGAACCGTTGGAGATGGCCTAATTAATTAAGGGTAAATTACACACACACCACTAAAGTTTGGGTTTAATATGGCTTATTTTGGAAAAATGGTAAAAAATGACTTTTTAGCTTTTAACTAAGCTTTTGGCTTTTTTAGACAAATGATTTGGGAATTTGGTAAAGCAGCTTTTGGCTTTTTTTATTAATATTTGTTTATGATGTCAAATCATAATAAAATGATCAAACTACCTCCATTCAATTTAAAATATTTACAACTTCACCCATATAGCACATTTTGACTCATAAGGAGTAGAATTGTAATTTCAACAATGGCTAAAAACCAACTTCCCAAATAAACAAAAATACAAAAAAGCCAACTTTTAACTTTTGCTACAAACAAAAAAAAAGTGACTAAAAGTCAAGTTTCCAAAACACCCCTATATTTCGTTATTTGACATTTGAGAAATTATATTAGTCTCTATTATTATAATTATTTAGATAAAATGAAGATATTAAATTTATACACTCTTTATTTTCTTATTTTTCTTTACTTTTTCTTTTTTTTTTCTTTTGTTGTTGCTTTACTTTTTTTTCCAATGCAATTTCTTCTATTTTTTTACTAGGTGTTGTTATCTTATATATAAACAGAAAGTTTGTGAAATAAGACTATTAACTACAAAGATGAGAATGTAATTTGTAAAATATCAGAGGATGGAATGTAATTTGACCAAATCTCAAAGAATATTATTGTAATTTACCCATTAATTAAAGATATTGGTCTGTACGCCCAAGGCCAATTGGTTTATCTTAATTAGCCTTCGTTTAGCAACTTCGTTGGGCTACAAAAGTATAAAAGATAAAATAGGCTAAATAAACTAATAAAATAATTATCACATTCAATTTATAATCATTATACTTTTTCTTTCATAAAAGTCAAACAAACCAAACCAAACGAGCCTAAAAAATTCCCAACGCAAAAAAGCCAACTAAAAAATCCAATGCCAAACGATGACTTAATGTAGGTCGTGTTTGGATACAACTTGTGGTGAATTTTATTTTATTTTATTGTTATTATTCACGTTGCTTGGTTCCTCTTTTCTAAAAATACTTTTCAGAAAATTATACTTTCTTGTTTTTCATTTTTTTTTTATTTTTACTAAATTTTTTTAATATTTTAAGCAATTTTTTTTACTTTTTAGACATACCTAATATAAATATACTTAAAAAGTAAGAAATTAGTGAAAAAAAATCTTTTAAAAATTCACTAAATACCAAAAATATAAAATATATATATATATATATGAGAATTCAGTATATTTTTTATATTTTTTATGTATTTATTAATTTTTTAAAATATTTTTTTATAATTTTTTTACTTTTTAGATACATCTCAATAAGGTATATCTAAAAGGGTAAAAAAAAATGTTTAAAATTTTAAAAATATTCACTAAAAATAAAAAAAATACGAAAACTAAAAAACTCAATTTTCAAAAAAATTAATCCAAAAAACTCAAACCAAACACACTGATTATTTTTTTAACTCAGAAATGAAGCGGTGGTTGTACTTTTGGCACAACAGTTACTGTGTAGGCTTATTTCGGAATTTGTTTTGATAAGTCAAATCATTCATTTTTTAAAATATATTAAATAAAACATATCTGAAAAAAATTAAATTAATCGAACAATTTATCAAATTATATTTGTCATTTATTTTTATAAATACAAATATATTCTATTCAATATCCAATCAATTTAATTTTTGGTAAATATATTCTACTTGATATACTCTAAAAAATGAACAATTTAACTTATTATAATAGACTCTGAAATAGATCCATATCGGTGCACAATAGTGACTACCCCATTTCCATTTTACATAGGTTTGTTTAGAAGTCAAAAAAAAAAAATTATTGTAAGTTATCCAATTATTTTTTCTATTTTGTTTACATATTTTTCATAAATTATTTAAAATTCAATTTTCAAACGTGCCCTAATTCTAGCAGACGTGATTTCTCTCAAGTTTATGTTTAAGGGGTTTATAAAATTCCTAGGAGTCTTGTTTTAATAATTTAAATTATTTATTTTTTAAAAAAAAATTATGTATATTATTTATGAAAAAGAATTGTGTTGATGTGATAATTATAGTTTTTTCATTTTATTGATTTTATTTTCAAAAAAAAAGAAAGACAATATGTAAGTTTTAAAAAAATAGACAATTAATTTTTTTGAATATAAATACGATGAAATAAAAATATTATAATTATTACTCCATTCGTTCCAAAATATTAGTCATTTATTTCATTTTTCATTATCCTAAAATATTAGTCTCTTTTAAAAAATTAAGGACTAAAATAATATGAATTTTTTATTTTGTCCTTCTTTTAAATTTTTTAACAATACTAAAAGTACAATTGTGGCAATTGATATTCTCCAAAAAAATATACTATCAAAGAATAATTTTGAAAAATTAATTTTTTTAAAGTATAATAATTGTATTACCAAAAAAATTAGATTCTCCAAAAGCATCTATTATTTTGGAAAGGAGGGAGTAGATTGATCTATTTTTTTTTTCATATATGATATATATGGAAAATCTTATAAATAAATAATTTTAATTATTGAAACGAGAGTCCTGATGAGTTTCACAGGCATCTCACGTTCAAAAGTTTAAATTTTAATTTAGGAAAAAGTCACATTTTTAATATTATATATGATACCAAGTTGATATAAAGTTCTATTATATACGAGTCTCATTAATGGATACCTACATGTCAAAGTTCAATTCTAAAGTTGGCTCCTTTAAAGTTCAATTCTAAATTTAGGTTCGTGAGTTTATCATAGGTGGATAAAATGAAAAGATTATAATAAAATAAAGTGAAACACTATAGTGCACATTTTTTATAATTAAAAAAATATATAATATAATTTTAATTTTTTAACTAAAAAATATATATATCATACTGTAATTAAATACAGCATAAGACATAATTAAAGAATTCATGTATTATAACTAAAATAATGTCATAACTAAAAAAGAAAATGACATAATTGAAAGTACATATAATTAGTGGCGGAACCAAGAAATTAACTCAGAGGGGATACTTATTAATTATAATATTGAAAATTTTTATAAAAATATTTCACATAAAGTTTTACGATTGACTTCAAGAAAGATAAAAAAATAATAATAATAATAATAATAGTGTGTTTGGTTTAAGTTTTTTGAATTAAGTTTTTTTTAAATTGAGTTTTTTTATTTTTCGTATTTTTTTGTTGTTTGTGAATATTTTTAAAATTTTAAGCATTTTTTTTTTTACTTTTTTAGATGCATCTTACTTAGATGTGTCTAAAAAAATAAAATATTTGTGAAAAAATATTTTTTAAAATTAATAAATACATGAAAATATGAAAAATGTACTTATTTTTCATATTTTTTTTATATTTTTAGTATTTAGTGAATTTTTTAAAGATTTCTTTTCTCAAAAATTATAATTTTTAAGTGTGTTTATGTTAGGTGTGCCTAAAAATTTTAAACAATTGCTTAAAATATTTTTAAAAATTTAGTATGAACAAAAAAAGACGGAAAATAAAAAAGTAAAATTTTCTGAAAAGTATTTTTAGAAAATTCAAATCAAACAAAGTGAATGTTATTTGTAATTAGTATATTATGGACAATATTAAAAAAAGTCATGGATATAAAGTTTTAAAATAAATTATATAATGATAAAGTAATTTTTTTATACAAAATATGCGTAAAAATTCAATATAATAGTCATACCACGTCATCATTGACATGAGATAACATCAACTAATAGCAAAGAAACACATAGAGTATAAACCCTACATGTCAAATATAACTAACAATTCAATAAATACTATACTTTCATTGAGATTAATTATATTTGCATGTTAATAATGATAAATATCACCATTATATTGAAATTTTTTAGATAATAATATCACAATCTCTTTATTTTCAATCAAAACAATCATTATTGTCTTTATAATTTTAAAAATGTCATTGACATTTCACTCTAAATAATATTTTTACAAATTTTTTTATTTAAAATATTTTCTTTATGCTTGAAAAAAAAAATTCCCAAAACCCAAGAAGGGCACGTGACTCACCTGAACCCTTCTCCCCTCTGCCCCTGCATATAATACATTCTTTTTAAAGTGATGTATATTAAAAATTTTCTAAAATAAAACATCATAAAAGTTACAACTAACCTCAAAAGTTATAACCAAAAAAAAAAAAAAAAAAAAAAAAAAAAGATGAAATTTGTATGTCTATACGTTTAAGAGTTCCAAATAAATTGAAAAAAATTACAGATACTTTAAAAAATCTCACTTTTTTAGTAAAAATAAGTAAAAAATATCAAGTAAGTTATATTTTAAAATACAACCAAAACACCATGATTTTTAATTTTATGAGTAATGCTATGGAAATAAATAAAATAAAATAAATTATATATAATTTTTATACATAATGATGTAGTTCATTAGGGATCATTCATTTTAAAACAAAATACCATTAAAAATGTATTTATTTATAATAATAATAATATTATCACATTATTCTTGTAAAAAATTTTGTATAAATTTTATATAATTTTTCTAATTTTATATATTTATATTTAGATTATCTCCAAAAAGACTAAACAAATCATCATTTTTGTTAAAATAGTTAGTAAAATTGCACAAAAACAACTCTAACAAACTAATCATTTGATATCATCATTTTTGTTAAAATAGTTCGTAAAATTGCACAAAAACAGCTCCAACAAACTAGTCATTTGACTAGTTATAATAATATTTACTACAGTAACTCGCCACCAGACAAGTCACTGTTCATGAGTGAATCACTTTTTTATTCTATATTCACATACTATAGATTACAAATAAAAAAGTTAAAATCTTTTGTTGATTTGTCAAAAACTATTTTCAGAAAACAAAAGATTAATTTGGTAAAAAAAAATAAAAAATGAATAAAATCATGTTAATGTTTATATTTCTTAGTAACTTTTTGTTAAGGTTTATATTCACATACTATAGATTATGTTAATGTTTATATTTCACTTTTTATTCTATATTCACATACTATCGATTACAAACAAGTCATCTTTTGTTAATGTTTATATTTCTTAGCTCCAACAAACTATTTTTTAGTAATTTTTTTACTTTTAAACTAAAACAGTACTTGTCAAACGAGACCTAAGTGTCAAATGCATAAAAGAGGTGTTCCACGAGATCAGGGCCTTCGATACAAGAAATCGAACAAAACTAGGTATTTTCGCACGTGCAGAAAACAGGGTTGCACATGCGGTTGGCCAGGGCACGTGCCCCCACGAACATGCAATTATTTCAGTCTTGCACTTGGGTCGAAGGAAGATGGCCACAAGTGTGGCAATGACTTCCGCACATGCGGAAATGGCTGTTCGAGTGCGATTGATTTAGGTCCGGGAATGGTTCCTCTTCTCCCTTTTTTCCCATTTCTTTCTAGGGTTCAAAGACATGAATTTTAGCTTTCAAACTACTTCAAAAACATAAGAAAAGATGCATCCTTCTTTTTAAATCAAAATATCAAAACAAAAACTAAATCTTCAAGTTTCTATCTTTTGGCTTTCTTCTCATTTTATTCTCAAACCTTTTCTTTCACACACGGATTCAAGTATGTAAAACCCTTAGAAATGACACAAACATGTGAAGATAAGGACCTAGTTACATCAAATCTCCAATCAAAGTGGTGAAATTCTAAGCTATTTATCTAGTTTTCCACCATAACCTAACCTTCCTCATTCTTGCTTCCATTTATTCCTTTCTAAACCAAATCAATCCTAGTTTCTTCTTGATTTTAGAGGTTAGGGATGATTACTACAAGTTTTTGGGTAGAAATCTTACCTTAGATTTGCTAAAAGTTGAGTTTTGATGAATTCTTCTTTGAGTTCTTCCTTTTCTCTCTTCTTTCTTTCCTTTTTCTTTTTTCTAGCTTCTTCCAAATTTCTCCAGCAAATTTCCTTTGGCTTGTTTGGTTTTGATGAGTTAGATATAAGGTTTTATTTGGTGTGGTTGGGCAAAAGTTGCAACATCATTAGTTCTCTAATCTTGGTTACTTAGTTTAGCTAATCTAGGTTAGAACTAATTAATCAAGGTTTATACTTAATCCTAATTAAGGTTCACTAATCATACTTAATTATCACTAATCCTAATTAGCAAAATAACAAATAACATGAAATGGACAAGCACATTAGACTAAGGTCCTTAAGCTGCTCAATTAAAGCTAAAGCATTTACTATGATTCTCGAATCAAGTTCTAAGGTATCCTCTAACTCAAAGCAAACAAGCAATATTTTCTAAGTTTAGGTTTCCAAACTAGCTTCTCCTTCTCTTAGAATCCCTATCAAGTCGTAATGCAAACATGTAACGTTTGACATAACTTAAAATACATGAATGTCATGATATGCATTGTGCATGAGAGGTTGGTTGTCACATTTAGTTTAGTCAATGCGACTATTTAGTTTAGTCAATGCGACTATGTATGCTTCATAACAAGCTATTCTTCAAAACCCATCACAGTCTGCCCCAGGGATTGTCATGAAATCTTTAAAATGTTTTCTTAACTAGTCGATACTCTTGTTAGTTAAAACATTTCCATTACATATGTTTGCTATACCGTCATGTTTCATAAATTATGGTTGCTTTTGTGCTGTTTCATAGAGCTTCCCTTTAGCTTCAATCTAATATGCTGCAACTAATGTGGGAAAACAAATTCACCTTTATCAATTGATTTCTTAGATAAATTGCTTCCAGCTTCTCTAATTTTCATGGCCATTCTCTTTCCAGTGCTTGGAGGGCATGATCATGCATTATATGTTGAGATGTAGGCACCATTCATAAAGGTTTACTTAGACTATGTGCCTTTAATTTAATGCAATATGCTGCTTTCTCTCTCTCTTTTTTTTTTCTTCATTTGAGATACAGATTACGGGGCTGAAGAATCACTGAAATTTTTATTTCCTTTATAGGAGCTAGCCGTCATTGTAGCTAGAGGATGATATAATTCTATTCTGTGTTATCCTGTTGTTGAAATTATCCACAGGTAAGATGTTGGCTTTAGTAGTTTGTATAGCTTTTTGTTGCAATTTTCCTTTTTCTTTTATTTCAAATTTTGATGACATCATCATGTTAATGTTTATATTTCTTCTTTGTGACCTCCTTCATCAGTGAATATATTCTATTTACCTGTGGATCCTTATTTTGATAGAGAAAACATTTGTCACATCGTTAAGGCACCTGCTAATGTGTCGTGGAAGATCAGGAATCATGCTACTGATGTTGCCTATAAAGCTGTTAGTTCATTAGAGGGTGCTGGTATTTCTGCAATGAAGTTGTTTTTGACAAGGGATAGTCAGGTTGTGTAATCGTATTTTAATTATTTTGTGCATTGTTTGGAGAAGGTCCCCAGACATCAGTATGGACAAGAGAAAAAGGGGAAGCAGAAATAGAAGTACTGTTATTAAAAAGTAAAGCTGTCATTTTAGCAAGTTTACATCCGCGACACTCATTAAGTTGACTAGGAGAAACTTTACCTAACAATCCTGACTGAGCTAAAAATCGCAAGCGGTCAACAGACAAATGACCTAAGCGAGAATGCCATAAATAAAACTGACTCGACTGAGAATCTAACTGAAAAGATAAAAATGTAACAGGAGAGGTAAATAGAGGAAGATGCAAGCTTTCCACCACATAGAGATCTTCAACTCTGCAGCCGATCCTAATCTACTTCTTGGATACCCGATCCTGTACACAACAGACAGAAGAAGAGAAGATAACATCAA
Organism: Camellia sinensis; assembly: GCF_055761805.1. Classification (NCBI taxonomy): domain Eukaryota; kingdom Viridiplantae; phylum Streptophyta; class Magnoliopsida; order Ericales; family Theaceae; genus Camellia; species Camellia sinensis. The sequence goes on from NC_138965.1 coordinate 104,684,338, forward strand.
AATCAGAAGCATCAAACTGACTGATAGAAAGCAAGCTAACAGACAGTTAAGGAACATAAAGAACAAAAGGAATAGAAACAATAGACAGAGCAGAGGATAAAACAGATCCAATAGATAGGACAGACATACCAAACCCATTAGCAGTATTAATAGTAATAAGAATGAGAGGGGGGATACAGTTTTTGAGTAAAGAAAGGTGAGGAGTCATATGATAAGAGGCACCAAAATCAAAAAGCCAGGCAAATGAAAGAACACCTGATGAGGAACCAAGCAAACCTAAATGAAAAGAGGTGAGAGCAGAGGCAGAAGAAGATAACTGAGAAGTGCACCAGAGATGCTGAAGCTGGGCAATTTGGGCACTCAAGGAAGCCAAGTCAGGATTAGAAGCCGGAGCAGATGCAGTATAAGTAGCAGGAGGGCGAAAATTACTCGAAGCAGGACCTCGGAATTGTGGCTGAGAAGACTGAGCAAACTGACGGCTCTTCTTGGGACAGTTGCTCTTCCAATGGCCCTTCTGATAGCAAAAATCAGACTCATAAGAGACTAGTGGCCCTTTCTTGGACTTCACATGGCCTTGAAGCTGATGAGATGGTGGGGCTAACAACAAAGGATGTTGAGTAGGAGCCAAGAAGACAAATGGAGACAGAGTCTGACTAGCCATTTTAAGGCGGGTTTCCTCGGAGAGAAGCTCACGAACAATAGCATCCACAGAGGGGAGAGGAGACCAATGAAGGATGCCACCACGGATAGCTTCATACTAGGAGGGAAAGAGCCGTTAAAAACTACACTAAACGACTGCTCCTGAAACTCAATATAAGCATCTAGTGCCTTGAGGCTAAATGGTTCCATAAGAGCCAATTAATCCCAGAGACCTGTCATCTCAATATAAAAATCATGAATAGATTGATCCTGCTGACGAGCACTCTGAATAACTGTTTTCAACTCATACCGTTTGGCAAAGTTGGATTGATGATACACACCTAATAAATAATCCCACACCTCCTTAGCAATACTATATTTGGAAAACATCATTTCAATACGGTCATCCACAGAATTATGAAGCCAGGTCAGAACTTGGGCATTATCACAATTCCAAGTGTCAAGGGAAGTCAGATATCTTTCTTCTTTCGGGTCCAATGGACGAAGAATAGAACTATAAACATAGCCCCATTTTTTCTGGCCAAGAAGAAAATTCTTCATAACACTAGCCCAATAAACATAATTCGTACCAGTGAGTTTACATCTGATGGCTTGAATTTTGGTATCCGTCATTGTAATAGATCAAAGAGAAACAGGTCGAAATATAATAAAACTGGAAATAAGGGTTTTTTTTAAAAAAAATCAAATAATCAGTACTGATAATCAAAACACAGAGACAAAGACAGAGAGTGAACTAGGGGTCAAAACCAAACCACAGAGACAGAGAGAGAAAGGTGTGATGAAGTGCTGAGATGAACCGAGAGAATTGCGATGCACAGCAGATGGGGTGCGATCGACAAACCAGACGAACCAGGGGTTGCGATCGAAAACCAAACCACAGAGACAGAGAGAGAAAAGTGTGATGGCAGATGGGGTGCAATCAACGAACCAGTCGAAAACCAAACCACAGAGACAGAGAGAGAAAAGTGTGATGGTAGATGGGGTGCGATCGACAAACCGTGCGACCAGGAGTTGACGAACCAAACGAAGAACCAGATGGTCGAAGAGTCTTCGAACTAGACGAAACCTTTGAGTCAGACGAAGAACCAGATGAAGCAAACCCATTACAGCAACTAGGGTTTCGATTCTGCAAGCTTAGGTTTCAAACCAGACTCTAATACCATGTAAGAGTTTCTGAATAATCTGTATATTCAACTTGTGTATTGACAAAAGCGTTCATCAGATTATATAGCCCTAAATCTATGACTAAAAAAAGAAATATGATAAAGGAAATACAACAATCTTGCCTAATACGTGCCTAATTCCTAATATACACAATGCCAAATATACACATAACCATATATACACAATATATTTTCATAGTATATATGTCATATATTATGTTATCTCCTGCTTCTATGTTTTCATATGACTTTCTCATGTTTTTTTTCTGGTTTATCTCAAGTTTTTTTTTATTATTTATTTTTATAAATAAAAAAAAAAATCACAATTCGTATTATAGACTATGAAATCCCAAGGGGTTGGCCTGGTGGCAATGCCTTGGGTTTTGGGGGTGTGCTCCCTCTAAGGTTTAAGGATTAAAACCTCTTAAGTGCTAACAATTCCTTGGGGCCATCGGATTGTGGGAAAATCCTTGAATTAACCGTGGTGCAATTACGAAAAACTCCTTGTCGAGGGTTGTACACCCCTGGAGATTAGTCAAACTTTGATCCGGACACCTCAGTGCCAATCAATATATATATATATATATATATATATTATAGACTATGAAGCATCCATTGACATCTTTTTTGTTTGTATTTAGTGCTTTTAGAGGATGTAGCAACGAATCAGATATGATATGATATCTATTATTATGCATCCAAGAAGAACCAGGTTTCCTTCTAACGCATCAACTGATTGGAAAGGCATTAGGTATTTCAGGGGCAAGTGTCCATCAGTATGATAAGCCAGGTTAGATAATATGAAATCATTAAGGTTCATGTTTATCATGTTTTGCTTGTTCTTTTTTTCTCCTAATACTTATCTTGCACTCTTTTAGCAGAAATACAAAAGCAACGAAAGATAGGTCATGTAAGTATAGTTGGCCCTTCTATGGACATTGCAGAAGCAAAGCTAAAATCAATGCTTAATGAAGAAATCTTGGATGGTTAGACTGCAGCCTGCAGGGCAGTTATGTAGACATAATTTCTTGAGCAGTGTCTGATTCAATTTTAATTTGACAGTGGAGTTGAGTCATATTTGGAGCATCTGCATGTTGTTTGACACTACATTTCAGAAACGCATAAGGATAACCAGTGACAATTTAAATTTTTAAAAAAATTTGTTCTGCCGCTAGTTACAAATGCATGAAGGTTGTCTTCTCTCTTATTTCATATAAGATTGTCTGTCTTTAATCAGTTTTGATACATGAACTTTGCATTCATGTTGTTTTGCATTATTTGCTTGACAGTCATGCCACGTGTTGGGATCATTATGGGTTCTGATTCAGATATTCCTGTTATGAAGGATGCTGCAAAGATTTTGAATATGTTTGGCATGTCTCATGAGGTCATGTTTGCTTATACTTAGTGTTCATTTACAAAATTTAAATATGTTACTTGTAGCTAGCAATTGTATTGTTGCTTTTAAGTTGCGCAGATGAGAGTAGTGTCAGCACACCAGACCGCTGAAACCATATGTTTTCTTATGCCTTGTCAGGTAAGGAGCGGGGGATTCAGATTATCATTACCGATGCTAGTGGTGCTCATTTAATAATATTCGTGAAATGCCAGATGAGCATTGATATGCTCTTTCTCATTTGTGCATGGTAGCTGCATCAACCCCTTTGCCTGTTATTGGTGTTCCTGTATGCGCCTCATCACTGGATAGACTTGGTTCGCTCCTATCAATTATGCAGGTATACATTTTCCGAACTTTTCCAGAGTATAATGAATTGGTTTTTATTGACAACTGCACTGAGTATGACTAGATTACAAAGGAAGCCTCAGAGGTAAACGGTACGTATCTTGATCATTGCTAACAACTTAGACATTTTTTATTTTTATTTTTTCAAATCCTACATAAACTAATTTAAGCACACACTATTTGCTTGAGCCTGTGGTTTTTGTTATTATAATACATATGTGCAGGTCTATGTTGCAAGCTGTCTTCAGCTCATTGGTCTCAAGATCTAGCTATATGGTAACTTCTATTGCCACCCTAATTTTTAACCAAGCAATGGCTTGACATCCACTATATGTTTAGTCATCATTGGAAAAAAAAAAGATCCTAAAATTAGTTTGAACTTCTGATCTTTTTCTGGTTAATTATTCAACTTCTATTCCTATATACATTTTTTCTTTTCTTTTCTTTTCTTTTCTTGCAGAAGTCATTCAGTTCTACTATAATTTTGCAAAACTATTCTTGTAATAATAATGATGCTGATGTGCTCTCTGCCATTGGAAACCTAACAAAAGCACTAAAGTCGTGCCATAATTATGCAATGATACTAAATTGATCCCATGTATAAACTATATTGATGGCTAGCCAATATTTAGTTGGTTTTAATTTAACTGATAATCAATTTTTGTTTTTTGTTTCTATTTTTTTGTCATGTTTTCCAAGGAAGCTGGGCTATACCTGGGAGAGACACGAGTATTGAGTTTGGAGCTATCAACGATGAAATAACTCCATAAATGTTTATTTTTGTGTGTAATTATATTGTCGATTGTGTGTTTGGAAGGATTGCAATCTGTTTTTGCAATCAAACGTTTGTTTTATTACCACTACAACATATAAGACTTTTGGCGACCAATTATTTTGGTCCCTAAAACTATTATTTTGGCCTCTAAATAGTTTTTGTGACAAAATTAATTCTGTCACTAAAACAATCACTAAAAGTGCGTCTAGAAAAGTCTTTAGCGACAAATTTTTGAAAACGTCGCTAAAAATGACAATTAGCGACCAATTTTATATTGTCACAAAATGTTTAATTTTACAAGACTAAACATTTGGTCGCTAATACTTCGTCATAAAACGTCCCAATTTGGTCGCAAAAAACAAAATAATGACATTTTTAATGACAATGATATTTTGTCGCTAAAAGACATATAACTTTACAACACATTTTCGTTGCTAAAAATCAAAATTAAATTTTGTAATCATTTAATCTCATAGCTTAAAATGCACAAAATTAAATGTCATCCAATCATATTAAAAAAAAATTGACATTCACATATCAAACGCACTCTATTCCCAAACCATAATGAGTATATAGAAAGTAAAATTTTACAAAAATTAAAACTGAAAATTTCCAAGTTCAAATCAAAGTAGTAACAGTTTAAATGAAGAATAGCAATAGTTTCTTCAAAGAGAATCTCTAAAAAAACATTTTCTCAACATCAATATCAGGCTTTATATCACACAGCCTTGGCACAAGAGGCTTCAAGCTGTACTTAGGTGTGACACTCTTTGGACATCCCTGCAACCCAAAATTCAAAAAGAAAAATCAAATAATAATAATCAACACAACATAACCTCATTAAATAATCAATAGTCATTCATAATCAAATAAGTTACAAATAATGAAAAAACAAGTTATCTCAGTGTACTTGGAGTAGTAGTGAGCTATAATAAGAATCAACACAACAAGAAAGTGAGTCACCTAGAATTAACACAATATGGTTATCATAATCTAAGCACGTTATCATAATAAAATGTTCTAAATAACAAACACTAAATTGATAAATATGACAGATCTATCTAGAGCAAAAGGTACTTACTATGATGGTAAATCAGAAGTAAAACCTCCCCGACTAATCTGTTGCAGCACCAAATCTATCTTGGCATTGACCTCCACGCTATTAGACTCTAAGTTGTGCACTCTTGCATTCAGTTCCTCATTGATTCTCCGTTGCTCTTCAAGCTCCCTTCTAGTTTCCTCATTTTCTATCTCAAGAGCAGCACGAGTGCATCGACCGGATGCTGTTATACTAGGTTTAGGACCACATCCTAAACCACTTATGTAGCCAGACTTATGCCCAAACACCTCAATGGAAAGTTGCTCATCAGATAGTGGGCTAGATCCATCTTCTATAGCTTCATTCTCCTGCTCTTTAAGTTTTTTCTACAATTGTTCATGAAATTAAATATAGTCATTTTATATATACATTGTACCAGAGCAACTGAAGACATTGATTTTCCTATGTACTTATTCTAGAGAGAACATAATAACTGGTAGAATAACAGAAAAAAAGTATTGCATGGTATAATTACTGTTAGACATTGATTAATGGCTCTCTTATATCAGTATTGCATGGTATAATTACAATATAGTCACAAATAACCCTTTCAAAGTTGATATTTTATAAACTTATCTCTCTATATAGCAGGTCTACAATAGCAAAAAAGTATATAAAAGAGAACCAAGAAGCACTAAATCCAGTTGATTCATCTAACTAATTCTATAGGTAATATCCCTCATACACTTCAGAGCAGCAAACACTACAAATAATTAACACAAACAAACCAAGATTTCCATATCCCACAAGATTTACTAACAAGTGATAATGATCCATAGAAGCAACACTATCTACTAAGAGAGCTAATTGAAATGTTTAAGTGTGAAACAATAGTAAGGAGTGAACCCAAAAGCTGAATTCTCAAACCATTTCCTAACAAGGAAGCAAATCAATCATACAAATCATACAAACCATTTTCCAAAAGCTGAATTTTCTAACTTTAAAGTATTAGCAGGTTTAATATTCTCTTCAAACATGGGTTTTTAGATGCCATGCCATCCTTGTTTCTAGGTACCAGACAACCTACAGAAGCATATCAATCATAAGTTTCATTATTCAGGCTTAGCAAACATTAATTAACAATACCTAGTTTATTTGAGTTAGTATAAGTTGCCAAATACCAAATACACAGCCAGGGCAGTAAGGACATAATCTAGTAGCCAATTGTAACTCAAAAACCGCTTGGATGATCTAGTCCTAATCATTTACATTGTTCATTCTTAGTGCTAAAGATTCACAACACATGAGCCTTAGGCAAGTAATCATTAATAGGAAAATACTTATATTTAACATTAGAAAATTCTTAAATGTCTAATTTCAGCTTCATTATGGACCCATGCTTGCCTTTTTTGACTAAAGTGTGTCTTGTGATACAAATCAACAAGTCCAAGCTCCTTTCCATCCTTGTCTCGCTATAAAAACCTTTATAGTTAGTATCCTATGCAGTACATACATCACCAAATAAAAGAAATAAAAAAAAATGCCATGTAGACCCTATGATTTAAAGGTCAGTTGTTTACCTCATCGTATTTCACCTTTCTAAATGCCTTTGAGCCAACTGTATGGAGGACTTTAAGCTCAAACCGATTTTCCTTGCTTTTCTGACATTTCTCCTGCATGAAGTGTAAAAATATATTCAAAAGAAATCAAGTCCATGTGCCCAAATGCTAACAGCTGTGGCTACATGCATAGCAGCAGCCTCCACCACAGCAGCAGCTGTAGCATCATCATCAGCCCAAGTACAAGCAGCCTACACAAGAGCTGCAGCCTCACCACAAGTGTGTGCAAGTGCATTACAAGTGTGCTCAACAATTACCTACTACGTCTTATCATCCCATAATTGACACAGGTATCGCCACACCTCTTTTTCGATATCTTCATGTGGGTTTGCAAGGGCTGATTCCATCGTAGGGAAACTTCTAAAATGTTGGCGTAGATTAAAGCGGTAGGTATTGTACCGGAGCTTCATCATTCCAAGGATAGAAGCAATAGCATAAGGTTCATTACTAAAAATGAAACCTTCCTGCCATACCAATAAAATTAAACACTTCAAAATATTAAGCAACATAATTCATAAACTAAAAGGGAATATTAAACTAGACTAAAAAAAAAACTATCTTACTCGAAAGTAAGCAATTAGCGTTTCTTTATCCTCGATGCTAATAAAACTCCACTTAGGCATATTTTGTGGGGCATATTGCCTAGTGACGATCCCCAACTCGGTGGTGAATTTATCAGACCACGGTCCCAATGGATTCCCAGTAATCCTACAAATTTCAACATCCAATCGCTTCCCTTGACTTTTTATCTTGAGTAATGCGAGGCTTCATGACTTCCCACGTCCTTTCTTACGCTCGGTTGTATCTATTAAAAACAACATATAGAAAAAACACATCAATGTCTAACATATGAATTGGATGAAAAGAATGAACAACCAACCAAAAAAGAATATAAAACTAAAATATTTACAAACCTACCAGCAACACAACAATCCGTGCTAGAAGTATCCAAGTATGAAGATTGTGATGTAACTTCATGCATAGATGCTGATGTTGATGCAGCTGCAGATGTTGATGCAGATGTTGTTAGGGGCACAAACTTCGACGTAAATAAAGGAATTGACTGAGTTGATGTGGATGCAAAAGATGTAGCTGCTAATTTGTTGGGCACATAGCCTCCCCGTCCTCTACCTCTAAAAATCAATAACAAGAACAATAAAAGTGATAAAAAGAAGTCAATTTGCTGCATAAGAAACACATTCAGGTCCAAGCCAAATAATGTAATAAGCATTTAAAAGTTTTTATTCAAATTCAATTGAAATGCATAAGAACTTCTCTTGCTAGTTTATTGCCTAAAAACTCCTTAGTGAAGATGATAGACTTAATAAGCTAATCAAAACTACAAATGAAATAGACTATTTGGCTAAAAAAACAAAAACTAGACCTCCTAACTTATGAACTCCCTAAAAACAAAATAATTGTGTCATTTTTTTGACATAAACATTGGATTTTATTAAATTTCAAACTGTAGCTATGCACTTCAAGATGGAAATGTCATAAGTTTTCGAATGTTAAGCAAAAGAATTGAGGCTTTTTTTTTTTCTACCATACCTTTCTTGGCGAAGTTTTTCAGTCACAGGATTCAGTGGCACTTCCTTCACTAATTCAAGAATTTTTCCCTTCTGTACACTCACTTTTGCACTTGTCTTCTTGAGGACCTTTTCTACAGTAACTACAAGTGCAGGGACAGGTGCCTGATCATATCACGTGAAAAACAACAAAATATTTTAGTAGAAGCCAAGTGAGGATAATAAATAACAAAATAGCAAAAAAATTGGGTTAGCTTACAACAAATTCAAACATAATGAGGTCGGTTAGTTGTTATAGGTTCAAACAAAAAATGACACCAGTGAAGAAATTGCAAAACAGTCTAAATATGACACCAGTGAAGGAATTGCAGAAATTACTAAAGATTCCTTATTAATAGATAATAAGGAATGATGCTTATTGATAGTACCTTTGCAGCAACAGATTCCGTTGCACGCTTCCTCCATAGATCAGCTTTCCGAGTTTCAAATTCCTCTCTACTCATGATGGGGGATCCAAGATTGATGCCCATCCTAAAATCCACAAGATCCCTATGATCAATAGAAATTTACAACATGAACACCAAACACAACATCTTAAAGGACAAATATGATACTAAAAACGAACAACAAAACAAAGCATACATCCTCAAAATAAGGTAGTTAGAAACAGAAGCACACAGTAACTTTTCTCAAGCTTTTCCATCTTAAAGGATAAATATGATAACGTTGGAAACAAGACAAAATATTAAAATGAAATAAGCAACAAAACAAAGCACACTTTTTTTGGCAAGAAAACTTGAAATGGAAATAAGCAATAGCAATTATAAATCTTACATGATGTTAAAATGGAAATCATTTGGAAACAAGACAAAATATTCATCGATAGATATAATCTTCATCAATTTCATCTTCCAGATCACTATCATCATCAATCATATCATCATCAACTTGATCATCCATGTTAGTGTCATCATCATCTACATTATTATCATCAATGAGCACTTCATCATCAACTTCAAGTTCCTCCTCGTGAAATTCGCCAGTAATATCAACACATATCATTTCCATGTCTTCTTTGCATAATTCTATGGGTTGATCATCAATGTGCACGACATCCCCAAGTCCATACGACTCAAATTGTTGGTATGGTTCATCTTTGTCTTTGTCTTCCTCTTCCGCTTCCTCTTCATCCTCTTTCAATAAGATGTCATAAATAACCCATGGTAATACTCTTTGTACAACTCGATAATTATTGCCCCACTTCGTATCTTTCAAATAAAACACTTGTTCCGCTTGGCATGCTAGCACAAATGGTTCATCTTTGCACCACAAATGGTTCATCTTTGTACCAAGTCTTCGTAACATTTACACTAATGTAGTTAAACGTATCAACTTTTATTCCAATTTTTTCGTTACCAACATCCCACCAATCACACTTAAAAAGAAACACACTATTCCCACCTAGATATTTCAACTCAATTATCTCTCTAATAACACCATAAAAATCAATAGGTTTCCCTTTATGATCTCCCTTCACAACCACGCCACTATTTTGAGTTTTTCGGTACATGTCATAATCTTGAGTGCGAAACCGAATCCCGTTGATGATACAACCATTGTAGCGTGTCACTCGGTTATCGAGACCTCGAGCTGAGTTCATAAGTTGATTGGAAGCATCCATTGCCCCTTCAACTTGCAGCATTGTGACCTAATTCCATTGTTAATATGAAATGCATTAGCATACACTTAAATTCATTATTTCAATACACAAATAATGTTCAAAAATTATAACTCTTACGTATTTTAGAAACCATGTATGGAACTCTGATTCTAGCCTCTCTTGCATATTTGTCAAACCTTGTCCTTCAAGTTCATCCATGTATTGCCTATAAATTATAACAACATTATTCGACACAAATGGTTGTGAAAATAATATAATTCAAAAGTAAAATATTCTAGTGAATATAATCATATGGTAGTTTACTTACAGCATATATGGTTAAACTTCATCACAATTATTCAACACGTACCATCGAACTTTTTTCAAATCCGCTAAATTCAACACATCATTAATTGCAGCTCCTAATCCACGAACTTTTTGCCTAAATACAAACAAGTTTCCATCTTGTGCTGCCTCAATAGGCCCATCATAGTTTCGTTCAGGTCTATTAAATCTTGTCTCACCTTCATGGAAGTACATAAAGCAAAAAGTGAGAGCCTCATTGTCAATGTAACCTTCAGCAATAGATCCTTCTGGACGAGCTTTGTTGCGCACATAACCCTTAAGAATATGCATGTGCCTTTCAAATCCATACATCACGGGAATTGCACCGGTCCTGCAAAGATTGCTTCACGCGATAAGTGAACGGATAAATGAATCATAATATCAAAAAAAAATGGTGGAAATATCTTCTCGAGCTTGCACAAAATTAAAACAATATCTTTCTCAAATTGTTCTAAGACATCAACTCTTAATGTCTTTGATGATAACTCCGTAAAAAACAAGCTAAACTCAATTAATGCCTTACTCACATCCTTTTTCAAACATCCACGTAAAGCAATAGGAAGCAATCTTTGCAAGATAACATGGCAATCATGGCTTTTCGACCCCGTAATTCGACAGTCACTAGTGTTCACACAATGTGATATGTTCGATGCATAGCCATTTGGCAATTTAATTGAACTCGAGAATTCACAAAAGTTCCTCTTTTCAGTTGGAGACAACATGAAGCAAGCAGGAGGTAGGAATGTTTGGCCATGTACTTCCCTTGGATGTAATTCAGGCCTTATACCCATATCCATTAGATCAAGACGAGCCTTGTATGTGTCCTTGGTTTTTCCATCAATGTTCATCAATGTTCCTAGAACACTATCACATATATTTTTTTCAATGTGCATAACATCAAGGTTATGACGAACTTTGAGGGTTTTCCAATAAGGTAAATCAAAGAAAATGCTTCTCCTTGTCCAATTTAAATATTGAGGAGAACGTTTTCACTTTTTCCCACGTTGATCTATTTTCCCAAATAATGATGGGTCTATATGCCCCAATTGTCCAAAACCTCCTCTCCTGACAACAACTTAGGTTCTAACCTAAGCTCTGGCTCACCATTGAATGACTTGCTTGTTCGCAAAAAATGATCATGAGGCAAAAAACGACGATGTCCCATGTAACAAGTTTTTCTACAATGATGCAAGTATTGGTGAGATGCATTCTCATTGCATGACGGACAAGCCAATTTGCCTTTGGTGCTCCAACCGGATAAATTATCATACGCAGAGAAGTCATTGATAGTCCATAATAATGCCGCATACAATTGAAAATTAGAGCCACTTGATGCATCGTAGGTCTCTACCCCTATCTCCCATAACTCATTTAGCTCATCTATTAGCGGTCGTAAAAACACATTAATGTCAAATCCAGGAGCTCTACACCCAGGAATAAGCAAAGGCATCATAAAAAATGGATCTTTCATGCATTTCCATGGTGGCAAATTGTACGGGACAATAAAAACTGGCCATATGCTATATAAGGTACTCATATTCTCAAATGGATTGAAGCCGTCACTTGCTAATCCGAGCCTAACATTTCAAGGATCTTTGGCGAATGACTCATGCTTTTTGTCAAAGTCTTTCCATGCTTCAGAGTCCGCCGGATGGCGCATTACATTTTTCTCCTCTACGCGTTTATCTTTGTGCCACCTCATATCAGTAGCTATCTTCCTTGATAAATATAACCTTTGTAGCCTTGGTTTTAAAGGAAAGTACCGCAGAACCTTGTGAGGGATCTTTTTACCTTTACCTTTATGAAATTTGTATCTAGGCTCCTTGCAAGTAGGGCATTTATCTTCATTTCCATACTCCTTCCAAAACAGTACACAATCGTTCTTGCATACATGTATTTTTTGATAATCAAGGCCCAAATCTCGAATTATTTGTTTAACTTCATTGTATGAGCATGAGAGTGTTTCACCGATGGGAAGTGCATCATTCAACAGTTCTAGCATCATCGTGAATGATTTGTTGCTCCACTTATTGAGCATCTTTAGATGTAGCAGCTTAACAATGGATGATAATTTGGAATATCGTTGGCAATTCGGATACAATTCCTGTTCTGCATCCCTCATTAATCTTGCAAATGTATTTGTTTCACTACCATGAGCATCAAACAAGTCAGGATTACGACTACTAGCTGCTTCCCCGGTATAAGCAAATGTGGATGGTCCACTATGTATGTCATGGACAATTTCTCGCACTTCGGTATTGGGAGAATTTGATTTCTCTGTCACATCATTGAAATATTCATCATTTTCACTTTCCAAGGGATCACTGTCATTTAACTCAAAGTCTTCCCCATGATACACCCACCTAGTGTAAGTTGTGACAACCCCATACGTAAACAAATAATTTCAACATCATCTATGGTTTTTTGGATACGGTTGTTGCATCTATTACACGGACACCAAATCTTACTCGTCCCTGGCTTCATATGATCACGAGCAAACATGATAAATTCTTTTACCCCATCAATGTATTGATGTTAGCTTCTATTATGAAGTTGCATCCAACTCCTATCCATCCTGAAATCCCTATTACAAAGTACACAAAGACATTATCCTTAAATTCCAATATCTTGTTACTTTCTATATGTGGTCTTGAAGGAGGAACACAACTAAATTCTTGAAGAAGTTTCACTAATATGTATATCTACTTTGGACTATGTAATTCATATCTACCTTTCTACAAACATAAATTCAGGGATGTATTGCCAAGGCACACCAAATAACATTTGTTAAGGTACTTAAGAAAAAAAAATATCAAATGGGCTTAATTAGTCAGTCCAATGAGCTGGATAACGAGTTATCAAAAAAAAAAAGGTACTTAAGAAATCAAAGGTGCAAACAAAATATTCAAATCTAGGTTCAAACAGCAACAACAATACAAAAACAACACTAGAGATTAAACTCTTCAACCAACAAGAAAACAACCCATCCATTATCTATTCAAGCACAACAGTTTCCATGCTGCAAGGCAATTATATTACAAGCAACGGGTAATTTAAAGGTCCATATATCAAGGTAACATGGCAACTTCAAGATGTAATATGTAGCCAAAGGACAGATAACTACTTGAAAAGACCACTTTTAAGCACATAAATTCAACAAGATCCGACATCTACTCAAAGTTAATCAGTAGAAAAGTTGCCTAAATTATCCCAACCTCAATTTAACAACCCACCACAAGATAGCTCGAATACAAAGAACCTCTTCATAATTCTCAATTAACAGTCACATATTATAGCAAGAATCTTCACCACCAAAATCATAAGCACAAATCTAGTATACATATGCATGTACAACAATATATATATATATATATATATATGAAATCAAGTACCTATATAGCTCTGTTCACTCTGGTTTCTTGATCAATCAGCATACATGGAATAATGGTTACATCAGCTGCCTCTGCAATTGATACCTCTATCTTCTTACGTGTCTTCTCAACAACACCATTCACAAGCCTTCAAAGAAAAAATTTAAGAGTTAAGCCTAATTTCTTCTTAAAGTTTGAAACTAAAGGTCACAAACATGTGGAGAGCAAAATTAATCAAATTCAATTTCAACATGAAGCTTACACATGCTCAAGCGGTCACTAAAAGTTGAAATGTATCACCCTGAAAAATATGGTATACCAATGACAAGTATACTTATTTTGAAATTATAAATAATTGTTATACAGATATAGGTAAGACATACACCAGTATTCCCAGCTCATGGTTTTAAATCACAGTATTGAATGATGTAACAGTCGTGGTTTAATGATATCATATAATAGGAATCAAAACTAGAGCCATGAATTTTCTTCAAGCACAAAAAATGCCAATAATAATAATAATAATAATAATTGATAAGCAATTTATGACCTTATTTATCACAATTTGAGTGTTGGTAACAGTTTTTAATTAATGTTGTAGCATCTAAGAACATGTTTTACAAATTATACTGAATTTTATATTACTTTTAAGGCCAAAAAAGTGGAACATTTCATCAGGTAAGTGGTAAGAGAATTTCACAATCTAGAATACTTCAAATTAAGAAGCTTCTTTAAGGATCAAACCTATGAAAGGAGTTGAGCATCAAATCAAGCCAAGTTCAAACCCAAATCCTTAAACTACCACTGTGGCAGAAAGACTTGAGCCAAATCCATCTCAACTCAATAAACTCATAAAAAAAGTAACAAATAAACTGACACAGGTATAACATCATTTCCTTGGCAAAAGAACCATACACAAATGACATTCAGAGGAAGAAAGCAGGAGAGACTTTCCAAATAGATAATAAAATTGGATCGTTTGTTCTAGAAAGTTTCAACGATCAATACATTATCTCAATTCTCCGAATTTCCTCTTAAGCCTTGCCAATCAAGTTTGAGGATAAGGTTGAGGCAATTAAGATTTTTCATTAATAACTTCCTCAGAGATGGTGTCTCGGCCCAACCGTAAGGAAACTACCCGTAAAAATATTAAAATGGATTGTTGTGATCTCACAAATAACTACCATGAAAAACTCAAGCATTAGTAGTAGAGTACAGAGGAATACAGAATTTCAAATTCAAGCAATTTGAATGAATACAGAGGAGTATATATATAGATATGTACATGTATATATGATGTGTCTGTGCAGAGAGAAAGAGATTGCAAACATACCAAATCGCTATTTACCTTCGGATTGAAGCCATAGAACTCAGATCGATTCTGAAATGAAGTGAAGATCGATTCTGATACGAGACGGCACAAAGATCGATTCGGATTGAAGCTGAAGATCGATTGAGTCCTAGCTGAGATCGATCGAAGCTGAAGATTGATTGAGTCCTAACTGTTTTGAGCACAAAGATCGATCGAAGCTGAAGATCGATTGAGTCCTAGACAAAGGAAATAGTTGAGATTGATTGAGCCCTAGCTGAGACCGATTGTAGTGAAGGAAGGAATCCAGCTTAAGAATGCACGTATTTGACAACTGAAGGAGGGATCGATCGAGTGAAGCACGTATTTGACGACCTTTAGCAACCAAATTAATTCGTCTCTAGCTTTTGCCTACCTCACACACGGGGTCAAGTACTCAAATCAACATAAACTTTAACTTTTTTGGTCCCTAAAAGTCTTCAAATAATTTTTTTTGGGCTATCATAAAAGAATATACGGTGTTTGTATAATTTTCTCTTAAAATTTATTTTGGTCTCTAAATGATGGTTTTTAGAGACTAAATTCAATTGGTCTCTAAATATTAGTCCCTAAATCACTAATTTCTTGTAGTGTACGAGTCTAGTTAACTTCATAAATATTTATTTTCATGGATTTTTTACTTTTTAGTTATATTAGCCCATTACTAGATAGATGCACCAAAGGAATTTGTTTTACTTTCAAGAAATTAATTTTAAAAAATGAGATTTTTTTTAAGGTCCCTAGTATTAAGATTTTATAGCATAAAGAACACCAAATATTTTCATAATGTCTAAGGCCCCTCAATTTGATTCAGAGAAATTTCATCCAGAAAATGTCTTTGGACCTCCCAGAGAAATTTATCCAGAGAAATTTCATCTAGAGAATTTCTCTGGACTTCCCAGAGAATTTCTCTATAAGGTTTCTCTCTTTCTCTGGACCTCCCAGAGAATTTCTCAGAGAAAATTTACACAATGGCCAAAGTCCTAGAGAATTTCTCTGGATAGAAATTCTCTCCAGAGAAAATGAAGGAAGAATTTCTCTGGATCACTATAAGCCAGGGAAATTTTCTCAAAATCAATGAAATTCCCAGAGAAACCTTTCCAGAGAAATTCTCTCTAACCCAGAGAAATTCCATTTTCTGTGATTTTCAATGGTAGGTCTCTACTTATCTCTCAGACTATTTTAGAAAAAATGAAGTGCCAAGACAATTCAAGATCTTGAAAGTATGTTCTTATTAGTAAAGGTCTCTTTCCCCTTGTTTGTTTCCAGAGTAGTTATTACAGGACAAACAAAAGTGTGCCCCATGAATTAGAGCATGGGCATGCACAATGCACACAGTTTTCTTTTTAGTCAGAGAAATTCAAGTACAGAGAAATTCTCTCCAACCCAGAGAAATTTCATTTTCTATGATTTCCAATGGCAGGTCTCTCTACTTATCTCTCACACCCACTTAGCAATCAACAATGTATATATATATATAGAGAGAGAGAGAGAGAAAGAGAGAGCAAACCAGGGGATGAAAGTTGTTTGTGGATGACATGGGAGTCTTTATTGATCACCATTTTTTCCTTTTCATCACCATGTAACTTTACTGCCCTCATTTTTCAACTTTTAACAAAACTGAGCGATACTTGTGACCACCACAATTCTGATATGTTGGGCTTAAAATGGACTCATCATCATCAACTTTGATACTCTTCATTTCATAACTATTTGTATTGTTTCTAGGTTGAGATTGTGAAGTTTCATTCTTTTCAGATGATCGCGAGGAAGAAAAGAGACCAGTGAGCCTCTGCACCAGGGCCATGAAGAGCTTAGATCGTTTGTTGAGGGGGCCATGTTTGTCCTCCAAAGGGTCCTCCACCTCCAGCTTCACCGACACCATTTTCATGCTCTAAGATTCCAATTCCGGCGGAGATTTCCCAGAATTCATCAACTGAACCATCAATATCTCTCGATCAGCTACGAATTTGACCCTAAAGGCCTCCAAAAACAAAAATTCGAAGGAAAAGTGAGTCGATTAGAAGAATCTAAGAGAAAGAAACCCTAGAAATCGAAGTCCAACAAGCCTCTATGGAACTGACAGAGAGAGACAGAGAGGGCTCACTGAACTATACAAATTGATCTCACGCTCTTCAGGAAGCAGCTCACTGAGGGACCTTAGACATTACACCATAATATTGTGGATTTCTTTCATTACTAAAAATGGAAGAGGGACCTTAGACTAATTTTTCCTAAAAAAAAATGCGTAAAATTTGTTTTACCTTAGGGGTTTTATGTTAGTATGGGACTTCGTTTCATCCTTGGATTTTGGACAGTTATGGGGGCATTATGCTTTTAAACAATCCATCGAGATATGCCTGTGTCAAGTTATTGGACCACAGAAAAAATTGGTTCTATGTGACAACTATATTGAATATGGCTAGACTACAAATGAGGCTTTATAGATAATCAGAAAGTTTTGTTTCTTTTGTTTTTTTATTTTTTTCTCCTAATTTTGTTACTTTCATGCTTAAGTTCTTGGTTTTACCTAGGTCTTTTTTTTGGGGGGGTGTGATTATAATACTTGTGCAGGTCATGTTGTGGAGTTGGTTTTTGCTCGTTGGTCTGAAGACCATCTATTTGGTATCTTCTATTGTCCATTTATTTGTATTCAATGTCTGGTTATGTGATCATTTTTTATGGTTGTACAAAACTATTGCTGAAAGTGATCATCACATTGTTTATTGTTTTTATTTTGGAAGTAAGTCGATGCAACAGAGACGCTAGCTGTGAGTTCACAGACAGAAGATCGAAGATGAGCTTTTGGCACTTGTTCCTTAGGCAATCTTTGTACTTTTAGGCCATGTTTGTTTGGACGGATTGAATTAGCATTCCCATGACTAATAGTCTTAGGATTACGAATCCGTTGGATTATGTATCCTATCTTAACTAATAGTCAAGTTTAAAATAATTAGTCCCTACTTTAATTGTTTAACCAAGTATCGGATTAATAATTTTATTGGACTATTAGTCCAATCCCAAACTCATGTCCACCCAAACAAACATGACCTTAAAGGATTATAATATTAACTTGATAAATATTTGATGTGTAATTATTATGGATTCTATGTATGAAAGGATTGGGATCTTCTGTTGTGAACTATCTATCTGTACGGTCTTGACCATCTCATGTTTATTTTTGTTATATATGAAGTCATTGTTTGCTATATGGAAGATAGCTTCTTTTGGAGTTGTCTATTGTGAGGAAATTGATTTACTTTCAAGAAATGAAAATGCATGAGAATTTTTTTTTAGGGTTAATTACACTTAGCATTTTTGCACTTTCACCATAATCTCATTGTGGTCCTTTCACTTTCAATTCCGACAATTAGTCCCTTACATTTTTTTGTGGTACATGTTATATAATTTTTTAATAGAATTATGAAAATTTGTGGTTCAAAAATAAAAATACATTTTGTGATAATGTTATACATTTTTTATCAAAAAAAATTAGAAATGCATAACACTATCACAAATTATTATAATTTTATCAAAATATTACATAAAATTTGTCACAAAAGTTAGTAACATATAACAAAAATATGTGTAACAAATATGCATATTGTTTCTTGTTTTATGTCCTTGGCCTTGTGGTGCTTGTATGTTGGTTCCTTCACAATTTTTTTGTTCGTTTACAGTCTTCTTTTCTTCCATTTTGTAATATTTTATCATTATTCATAAAATATTAATTTTTGGCCAAGAAAATATCATAGTATTATATTAATATCAGATCACATCAGATTATCAATTTTTTGCCGACAAAAAATATCAGATTAAATACAATTTTTTTTTTTTTATGACAAAAATGGGATTCTATCCGGTCATGATTTGGACCAAAGGAATTTGTTTAGATTTGTTGGCTCATCATGGGTCTTGTTTCAATAATTAATTTTTTTTTTTTGTCGAGCATTTTGTATATATCATTCACACACAAAAAATTAAGTTAATATGATAATCGTAACGTATTTAATTTGTTGCATTCGTCACTAAAAAAATGAATAGTTTTTTATAAAAAAACACACCTGTTCATTTTTTAGTGACAGAAATAATAAATTAAATAGGTTACAATTATCAAATCAATTTAATTTTTTTTTATGAATGATATACATAAAGTATCCAATAAAATTAATTATTTGAATTATTGAGCTCCACAAATATGAACAATTTCCTCTAGTCCAGATCATGACCGGATGGAATTCTAACTTTATTTTCAAAAGTTTTTTTCTTGCTGAAGTACACTTTGGATCGAAACAAGGTTGTCTTTTACTCAAAGTTGACCTTGACTTAGTCACAGATGGCCTGCAATTTGTCATTTCTTAAGATTAAATAAAATTTCATCATGACCTTGACTCAGCCATGGATGATCGTGATTAAAATAAAAATTCATCTACGTCATATACTAGACTAGACAATTTTTCATGCAAGCATACCAGTGAGAGTTGCAGTTCCAAAACAAAAAAAAAAATACCAGTGAGAGCTGGTGAAAGTTATAATCATATAATTGCTAACCAATTGCAGAGCTTCATTATTTCAAGCTTTTTAACGTAATAAAATAGAAAATGAAATAGAAATCCATTTTTTAGCTATATCCACTTTTAAAATCCAGTGATGTGTAAAAGACATGCTTGGCCTTGGCATTGGATTTTGAGAATTTGTAACTTTTAATTAACATGTTACAAATTTACAATGTAACGGCTGAAAAAATAATCTGAAAGTTGTCAAAAATTGAAGTGTTTGAACATGAATTTACAGTTCACACAGGAAAATATAAGGGGGTTTACCGTGTCCGTTAATTTCGCACTTTTAGTAATGAAAGGAAAAGCAAAATCAACGGACCGAAGGATTTCAAAATAGAAGTGTACGAATATTGTATTGATTATTTAA
The DNA here is from genome assembly GCF_055761805.1 of Camellia sinensis. Classification (NCBI taxonomy): domain Eukaryota; kingdom Viridiplantae; phylum Streptophyta; class Magnoliopsida; order Ericales; family Theaceae; genus Camellia; species Camellia sinensis. Next base: position 104,704,517 of record NC_138965.1, read on the forward strand.
TTTTGTTCAAGCGACGAGCCTTGAATTATTGACTACCAAGTCTTTTCCTATGAATATTTTTGGGAAATTTGTGGTGTAACTAAAGTATAAATTAAAGGTGACCACTCCATGTCTAAGAGAACCAATAATTGAAAACTATCATTGGCTGCTGTATTTGCTACCTCATCCTGATATTGATTTTGCTGCATCATGATCATGTTCATGAAAATGGTGATTGGCAAAAAATTTCCTCGACTTCTCCATGTGTTTATAGTCATCGTGCTTTTACTATACGTGAAACCTGTTCTTGGACTCTCCTCAAGAGTTGAAGAAGATGCTAAAACCAGGTGCATAGAGAGGGAGAAACAAGCTCTCCTCAAGTTTAAAGAAACTCTTATAGATGATTATGGTATTCTCTCTTCTTGGGGGAGTGAAGAAGATAAAAAGATTGTTGCAAATGGAGAGGAGTTGGGTGCAACAACCACACTGGTCATGTCACCATGCTCGATCTTCATGTATCGCACAATTATTCTCTCCCGACATATCAAGCACTGAGAGGTAAGATTAGTCCTTCATTGCTTGAATTGCAACATTTGAAGTTTTTGGATCTTCATGGAAATGATTTCGTGGATATCCACATCCCAAAGTTCATTGGTTCTCTCGGCAAACTACAATTCCTCAACCTTGCATATAATGGCTTTTCTGGTCCAATTCCTAATCAGTTCAGGAACCTTTCTAACTTGCAATATCTTAATCTTGCCAACAACTTTGATCTGAACTGTGGAAATCTTGAGTGGATTTCTCATCTTTCTTTGATAAGTCACTTGGACCTTACTTATGTTAACCTCAGTAAAGCAGTCAACTGGGTTCAGTCTATCAATAATCTCCCTCTCCTAGAAGAGTTAAGGTTAAGTGAGTGCAGTCTTCCTAATATCACTCATCTCTCACTTCCTTTTAATTCTTCTTTGTCTCTTTCTATATTTGATCTATCTTTAAATGATCTGTCATCTTCAATATATAGTTGGTTGTTCAACTTTAGTTATAGCCTCACTGATGTAGACCTTTCTGTTAACCAGCTAAAAGGTCCCATTCCTGATTCTTTTGGAGACATGATTTTTCTCACAAATCTCAGTCTTTATGGCAATTATCTTGAAGGTAGCCTTCCAAAATCCTTTGCAAATTTAAGTCATTTACGATCTTTAGATCTGTCCGAAAACAATTTAATTGAAGAACTTCATCAATTCCTTAAGAAATTGTCTGGGGCAGAGGACTCGTTACAAGTTTTGAATATGGATTACAACCGACTCAGTGGACCATTGCCTGATTTTACAAGATTTTCTTCCTTAAAAGCATTATCTGTTGCCTTTAATCAATTGAGTGGGTCCATCCCAGAAACTTTTGGACGACATCCCAATCTTGCTTCTCTTATGTTGTATGGAAACCAGATTTCAGGGTCACTACCTAACCTTTCAACGTTTCCATCATTGACGCATTTAGATCTTGAAGACAATCAATTGAATGGGACCATGCATGTAAATATTGGACAACTTTCTAAGCTTGAGTATTTCGATGTCTCTTTCAATTCATTAAAAGGCATAAGCTCTGATACTCACTTCTCTAATCTCTCCAGTCTGAAGTTTTTGTCATTATCTTCAAACCCGTTAACTTTTAACTTCAGTTCTGATTGGGTTCCTCCTTTCCAACTTGATATTATAATGTTGTCATCTTGTAAGTTGGGGCCTCATTTCCCAAAATGGCTTCAAACACAAAATAACTTCTCCTGGCTTGATATCTCAAGTAATGAAATTTCAGATGTTATTCCTAGTTGGTTCTGGGATCTATCCCCATGTTTAATTTATTTAAATTTCTCTTACAATCTGATCAAAGGCGTGTTGCCTGATCTATCATTGAAGTATCATGGTTACCTTGGTATAGATTTAAGTCGAGTCATTTTATGGGTTCAATGCCACTAGTTCCTCCTAATGTAACAGTTTTGAATCTCTCCAAAAATGAGTTCTCAGGTTCACTTTCTTTCCTATGCGCAATTATGGGTATGAGGCTCATCTATCTTGACCTCTCAAATAACTTGCTATCAGGAGAGCTTCCCAATTGTTGGGTGCAATTCACAAGACTATCCATAATTAGTTTGGCATACAATAATTTGTATGGGAAAATTCCAAGCTCAATGAGTTCCCTAGGCATTTATTCTTTGCACTTGAGCAACAACAATTTCTCTGGGGAAATTTCTTCTTCATTAAAGAGATGCACAAAGTTAAGAATGATTGATCTGGGAGGAAATAAATTCACAAGAAAAATACCAGTGTGGATAGGGACACATCGAACAAGTTTGATTGTTCTTAGTCTGCGATCCAATGAGTTCAAGGGAAGCATACCTCGACATATATGTCACCTTACCAAAATTCAAATTTTGGACTTCTCCAAAAATCATTTATCAGGAAACATACCACACTGTTTTCACAATTTTACTGCCTTGGCGGAAAGTAAGAGTTCTAGGGCAATCATTTTTTCTTCTTATGGGACATTTGAACCCTTCTTTGCTAGATTTACCAGGTATATTGAGAATGCATTGGTGTTGTGGAAAAGACAAGAGTCAAAATACGAAAATAATTTGAGACTACTAAAAATCATTGATCTTTCTGGCAATGAACTTGTTGGGAAAATTCTTAAACAAGTTGGAAGTCTTGCGGGGTTGGTTTCTTTGAACCTATCAAGAAACAATTTGACAGGAAATATCATCCAAGAAGTTGGTTGGATGAAAATGTTGGAATCTCTTGACTTGTCTGCAAATGAGCTTTCGGGTGCGATTCCTACCAGCCTCACTGATCTAAATTTTCTCAGTGTGTTGAATTTGTCACATAGCAGGTTGTCGGGAAGAATCCCAATAAGCACTCAATTGCAAAGCTTTGATCCCTCTGTATACTCGGGAAACCTTGAACTTTGTGGACTTCCACTTCCAAATAAGTGTCCAGGAGAAGAAATAGTTGTGGAACCTCCAGTTCTTGTTCATGGCAAAGACAAAAGGATTCAAGAAGACGATGACAAGTTTATTACCACTAGATTTTATGTTAGTTTGGGGCTGGGTTTCACCCTTGGATTTTGGATAGTTTTTGGCACTATACTTTTTAACAAACCATCTAGACATGCTTATTTCGAGTTCTTGGACCACATAAAGAATTGGTTTTATGTGACAACTGCACTAAGTATGGCTAGATTGCAAAGGAGGCTTCAGAGGTAAATGGTAAGTATCTTTTTTTAATTTTGTTACTCCTCTTATCTTTTTGTGTCTTGATCATTGCCAACAAGTTAGATATTTTGCATTTTATTTATTTATTTATTTATTTGAAATCCTACATAAGCTGATTTAAGCACAGTACACTTGCTATTTGCTTGAGCTTGTGGTTTTACTTAGGTTTATTTTCTAATTGCCCTACACATGTGCACGTCTATTTTGCAAGCTATCTTCAGCTCATTGTTGCCAAGATCTATCTATATGGTAATTTCTATTGCCACCCTAATTTTTAACCAAGGAATCTGCTTGACATCCACTATCTGTCTAGTTGTCATTGATAGATAAAATGATCCAAAAATTAGCTTTACCTTCTGATCCGCTTCGGTTTAATTGTATCGAACTTCTATTCCTCCATACATTTTTTTTTCCTTTTCTTACAGAAGTCATTCACTTGTACTATAATTTTGCAAAACTAATCTTGTAATAGCAGTGATCATGATGTGCACTGCCATTGCAAACATAAACACAAAACACTACAGTTGTGCCATATTCATGCAATGTACTGAATTGATCCTCTATTTATAAACTATATTGGTGGCTGCCCAATATTTATTTATTTATTTTTCATCAGCAAAGTCAGTTGGCTTTAATTTAACTGATAATCACATTGTTGTTTTTTTTTCTATTGTTTCCATTTTTTTGCTATGTTTTCCAAGGAAGCTAGGCTACACTTGAGAGAGACATGAGCATCGTGTTCGGAGCAATCATCACCAACTGTTACTAGGCCCTCTATGTATTTCTTGAAATGAAAAAATAACTTCATCAATATTTATTTTCAAGGGTAATTATATTGTGGATTGTGTGTTTGGAAGGATTGCAATCTGTTTTTGCTATCAAATGTTTGTTTTATTACAAGTCTAGTTAATTTTGTAAATTATTGGGCATGATTATTTACTCGTGACCTGCTTGTTGTATGAAAATATGGCTTCTGTGTGAGACTTTTGTTCAAAGGAATTTTTTCTACTTTCAAGAATCTCTTGACTTGTCTGCAAATAAGTTTTCTAAGTGAGGTTCCTACCAATCTTGCTGATTAAAATTTTCTTAGTGTGTTGAATTTGTCAAATAACAAGTTGTCGAGAAAAATCCCAATAAGCACTTAATTGCAAAGTTTTGATGCATCTGCATATTCTCGGAATCCTAAACTATGTGAGTTTCCACTTCCAAATAAGTGTCGGGGAAACAAAATAGTTATGAAATCCCATTGCAAAGACAAAAGGATTGAAGAAAGGACAACGAGGACAAGTTTATTACCCTTGGATTTTATGTTAGCATGGGGCTTGGTTTTACCTTTGGATTTTGGGCAGTTTTGGGGCATTATGATTTTTAACAATCCATTAGACATGCTTATTTTAATTTTTTGGATTGCATAAAGAATTGGTTTTATGTGACAATTGCATTTTTTTTTATGTGACAACTGCATTGAATATGGCTAGACTTCAAAGAAGGCTTTAGTGGTATCGGTAAGGTTTTTTTTTTTTTCAATTTTGTTACGTTACATTTTTGTGTCATGATCATTCCTTTTTCTTTTTCTTTTTCCTTTTCAATTCTTACATAAGATGTATCGCTTGAATTTGTAATTCTTGTGTAGGGTCTATGTTGGAAGCTACCTTCAGCTCATTGGTCCAAAGATCAATCTGTCAGGTCTTTCCATCCAAATTTCTAACTAATTCTAGTCCTATATAGAAGTCATTTATTAGCATTTTATATTTTTTTACTTTTTTTATGATACAATTGTTCCTAAAAAAAAATATTTTTAGCAAATGCTAAAAAAATTTGGGTAAATTACACTAACCTCCCCTAAGGTTTATGACAATTACAAAGATCTCCCTCCAACTTTCTAAAACAACAACCACCTCCCTGGTCAGTCACATTTGACAAACTCTGTTAATGGAAAATGTATTTTTACATTTTTACTATCATCTATTTATTTAATTTTAGTGTAGAAAGCCAAAAATTTAACAAATCTTGCTGTAAACATTTGTCACATTTCTTCACTTTAACTCTGCTTTCGCCTAGCTACAAAACCAGCACCGCCGCACCCTCAAAAACACCATTACTACTAGCCCCAAACCACAGCATCAACCAAACCCAAGACCCATTAGCACCATAACTGCCCAAGCCCCAACACCGTTACACAACCTCACCCCCTAATCCCACCACCAACACCAACACCAACACCAACACCAACACCAACACCAACACCAACACCAACACCAACGCAAGCCTCACAACACATGACTTAGAATCCCAAAAAAACCTATCACCAAAAATCAACACCCTCAAATCATGGCAAAAATCAATCAACACCGCCAAATTGTTTGGGTAGATAGGTGTTGTGCGTACCGAATACCGCACTAGATGATTGTGGATCGGAGCTTCGCACTTGGTTGGACTATCCGGGATTGAGGTCCTGCAACAAGGAGCACCGTCAGAGCTGCCCGGCCAAGGTTGGCCGGATAACCCCTCCGGTGTGGGAATTAGTAATCGGGGAAGAAGAAAAATGTTCTCTTTAAGTGTAGAGTGTTTTAGTGAGTAGCGTTTAGCTTAGATCAGTTCAGTTACCTTCAATGTGAAGTTAGTGTGGTTTATATAGAACTCCTTGCTTGTTGCCCCTCATGGTTTCATGGAGCTCTAGTGCTGCCAAGTTTCCTTTTAATCATTGCCCAGGGTGGGGGACCATCTGGTATTTGTCAAAGGGTGCATATACTCATTGTGATCATGCTGATAACAAACCACATTCTTTTGGTTTAACTATTTCCGTGATTCTAGGTGTAGGGGACCAGCTGAGGTGGCAACTTGCACATGCATATACTCACAGCTTCCATGTTTCTCTGAGAGACTTCCTCAACTCGGTACCATTATGCCTCAGCTTGGCCCTTTGCGAGACTATTGTAGGGATGAGCTGGCCCATTCGGATGTCTGTGTATGGACTCGGCCCACTTTGGTTCTGGTGATAGGTTCGGCCCATCAGTTCGGCCCATAGAATGAATCATGCAGCTTGGCCCTAGCCCAGTATCGCGGCTGGCCTGGCGTTTCCACTACGAGTTAGGCTTAGTTGGGTTGCCCACATGCCCAATTGATCCCTTTGGGTTTGGGATTAGGAGATTGCACCAACCTAAGGTTTGGATCCGACCCATTTCATATTTAGCCCCTTCATTTGCCCCCTAACTCGCGCTAAGGTTCCCCTTGGGAGGAGCTACTGTCCTGTACTCCAAGCGTCGCATCGCTTCAGATCCATCCTAGTTCGGCCTTGGTGACGGTTCAATCCTGACATACATCCCCTGCACGTGTCCTTTCATGGTGGCACGTAGCAGCGTGGTATTAGTGCACAAAGATAGTGTGCTGACTCCATACCGAGGGTCGTGCTTCATATGCCTTCATACCAGCTGGTGCAATAAATGCTCTGGAGCTATCAATCCCAACCCATTCGTCTGTTTTCGATCTTTTAGAGAGATCAAAACCCTCTTCATTCCTCTGAACCAGTCTGTTCGGTGCTCTGCTCAGACATTCCGCTACCGTTCACGTTTCTGCGCCACCTGCTCTTCACCGCTGTTCTGATCTCTGTAAGTTCACTTGTGACTCTTCTTTTTCTATCTTTTTCTGTTTTGATCGTCTTGTTTGGCCCTTACGTCATTCTTTCTGGTGTCTTGTTATTTGAGTTTTGCCCCTGTCCCATTAGGTTTGTTTAATGGGGAAGTTCCGTTCATTAGTTGATACCCTTGAGGCCATGGCCATGTTTCATCAAGACTATAATATCCTCGATGACGTGACCCTTTCGCTGGTAAAGGTTGATGCTAAGCGTATAGGCACTAGGAGTACCGTCGCTTTCCCAATTGCGTCCATTGTTGAGGGAGGGGTTCGGTTTCCCCTCGACCTTTTGGTGCGTTGATTTTTGCATCAAGTCCAGCTTATACCAATGCATGTGTCTATTAATTTGTTCTGAGTCGTCTCGATGTGTCCATTCTTAACAAGCGGTTGGGTTTGAATCTTGACATCTGGAATATTTTGGGTTGTTATACTCTTTCACATAACAAGGATCACATCACGTACTACATTCGTGTTCGTTCGATTGATTGCCATCTTGTGACTGGTCTGCCTAACTCGGATAAACATAATGATGATTTTTTGCAAGTCGGTGGTAATTGGGAGTTCCCTGCTAGGACCGAGTTCCATTCTGAACGGATGCCCCCGAAGAATGGCTACCCAGGTTTGAGTCTTTCCTTCTAGTGCTTTTTGTATTTCTTGCCTTATTTTGAATGTTGATCTAATGTTGCCCTTCTTTTCTGCAGAGGCTTCCTGTTTTCAACGCAGGCAGAACCGAGAGAACACCGAGGCCATCAAAGTCGTTCTGAGGTACAAGAAGAGGTCTATGCCCGAGCTGTTGGACTATCAAGCGACTTACCGCTCTACCATTTTGAAGAAGGCGAGGCATGTTGTATCCCTTCTAGATTCTGACACTGAGACTGATACATCCCTCACCCCTCTGGTTACGAATCGCCGCTGAAACCAAGGTGCACCGTCTGAGAGGATGCCCTCTCCTGCCCCCAGTTTCACGGGGGATGGCTCTGTGTCGAAAAGAAGAGTGCTAGTGGAGTTGGAGGCTGAGGCTTTTGGCTCCTCTGATGCTTTGGGGGCTCCTTATAAAGAAGAGGTGCTGGTGTTGCGGGATAAGCTCTTTTTGAAGGGTTGGTCCAGTGCTCTAGTCGCTGCTCACATTCCTGAGGGGTCTCCCTTGTTTCAGGATGTCCTTGTTCCCTCAAGGTCCTTGGGCTCAAAGATTGCTCCTACTCCTGCAGTTCTTCCGGCTGAGGTTCTCCTGGAAGTTGATTCTACGACAAGACTCAAGAGAATGATGTCGCCATTGAGATGGTGAACGTTGAAAGGGGTGAAACCCTGGAGACTGAAGTCATGGGAGATATGGTTAAGGAAGCTTCTACTTCTCAGGAAGTTGGTATTGCCTCTACTTTTCCTCTCCAAGACGGTCTGGACAGGATTGTGGACGCTGCTCCTGAGGTTCCTTCTGTTGATGAAAGCTAAAGTTTTCCTTGGAATGATTCGAAGTTTTTGTTTTTCTCTAACTTTCTTTTGTTTTCAAGTTTCTGATGTACTGCGGCTCGGTCTTCCTGACGAGTTGTCTCCTTATATTTGCCAAGACAATTTTCTTCTTTTTGTTGCTGTTTGTTAGGCCATCTGTGCCTTTGTTGGATGATGGAATTTTCCTTTTGATTTTGCAATCTAATGTTTTCTTACTCCTATGTCTGAATGCTATCTGTACTGTTTGCCCCCAGTCGAGCATTATTGGGACCTCAGGGCCGAACAGATGCTCGGTCTGGTTAACGAATATGTTGCATAGTGTAGACATCCCCGAACGCCCTGGGAGGGAATCTCGTTTTGTTTATTTGGGGCTCACTACAGTTCGGACTCAATGTCACGGTCCTGTATCTAATCTCGCGAAGTGTGATGCAAGACTGATGAATCATCAAAGAGTCCAAATCCGGCAAATCGTTTTGAAAAACTAATTTTTAGAAAGAAGTGCCAAACATGGACTGCTTTGCCAGATACAGAGTCGCCACCTAAATGTTTTATTTTTGAAAAATTTAGGAAACCCTGACTCGTTGCCTAAGGCCACATGTCTGTCATCACCAAAGTTGCCTCGGCTCGGAAACTTGGGTACGATTGGGGAAGGTCAGCTATGAACACCCCCGCTCGCCCGATCAAAGATCGGCCACTACTAAACATGATATCTCGTTTTTGAAAAACACATGCGTTCTTATTCCGATTAATTAGCTAGAATTACTATGTGATGCGCGCAACAAAACAAGTATAGACTAGATCGCCTAATTTGGAACAAAGCATCGCATATCTGTTTGTTTGGAAAATGATTTGAAATTTGCTACTTGAAAGTACGCTAAAACACGAATTTCAATGAATTATCCCAATTCAAGCAATCCAACCTTCACCCACAGGCATTCAGGCAGTTATACCACATAAGCAAATAACCTCATGGTAAGCATGCTATCATGTTAACACTTACACATACATGTAAGATGCTAAAGCATAAACACTCACAGTGTACTCCAAGTCAAAACAAAAAACTAGTTAGTAGTTATGCATGATCCTAGTTGATGTTAGCAATGGCCAATGCAACGCATGCAAAATCCAACTAAGATAGGCTCGGCTACCCTAAGAATGGCATGTGAAATGCGACAACTCGATACACGTATTCAAGTTGGAATTGAAATACTATGCAATTAATATGGTGCGCCGAGCCCGGTGCATGCAATACGAATGAATGTATGCAAACATGCTATCATAAGTATGCTAATTGAAATATGCCCTAAACTAAACATCATAAGCTAGTAAATAAAAGAGAGAAAGACGTGGGGTTGGAAAACATACATCACACACACACACACTTATTACAACATTGCCCTCTCATAGAGGGTCCGAATAAATAATACAAAACAAATAAATAATTAACTACTCTAGCTAATTAAATATTATAAAACGCTAAATTAATTAAAAAATTAGTTACAAAGGGAGATGTAGACACCCCATTTTTGACCGTCCTCAAGACTTGGGCGTCACCGTTTGAACACTCGGTGATCATTCATGTTCGTGTTCGTCTTGAGTTCTCGGAGGTCTCGGCCACGCGCCTTGCCTCAGGATTGCTCGACTCAACTATTTTGTGCTTGGTTTTGCACCAAAACACTTGTGTTTTTGCTTTGGAGGATAGGGAATGGCTTGTTGGCCACCCCCACACCTCACCGGCCATGGCTTGAGGCCACCAGCCATTGTTTTGTTGCCATCGGCCATATATTTGGCCGGTCGGCACTATTGATGGTCGGCTGACCATTGTTTTTGCCAATTTGTCATTTTTGACTGGCCGATCACTGTGCATCTGCTTTTGTAGATATTTTTATGCCAACTGTGCTAGCTGGCATACACTTTGTACCCCCTCCATACACGTGCATGGAGGGATTTCACTCTTGCTTAGCTTGTCTTGTAAGCTTTGCAAGAGTGATCCTCTATAAGAGGAGGGCTTCTCCTCCCTCCTCAGGGGTTAGAGGGTTGAGTTCCAAAGGTCTGGATTAGGGTTAGCCATAGTGTATCTATTCTATCTCTATATCTCCCTCTCTTTGTGTATAAGTGTGTGTTTGTCCTTACTTTTGTGCACAAACACCTAGTTTTACACCTTACCTTGGTTGCTGAGGAGCCATTAGGTTGTTCTTGAAGTTTTTGAGCTAGTTTTGAGCTGAGGAAAGCAGCTGGAGTACTGTTCTTGAAGGGGTCTACAAGGGTAAGAACTTTACCTTTAATTACCCCATTTTTGCATAGTCTTTTTGCCTACCTTGTATCTATTTTTGAACTTAGTGTATAACATATAAAAGTCTTGTTTTTACTTACTTAAAATAGTTGTTTAAGGTTGCTTTGAGCTTTGGGATTGTTTGACCCCTCTTAGGCCTTGTTTGGCCCCCATTTTGTGCTATTTTGGTGAGCTCCGGGACCACCTTGCTTGGGCCTCCTCACCACTTGTATTTCAGTGGTGGGGATGGTGCTTTAAGGTCTTAAGAAGGAGAGGGCCATCCCCTCTCCTTGTTGCCTTCAATATTGGCTATTTTAGCCTCATGTGTGAGCATCTTGTTAAGACCATGTTGGCCATGTCTTAGTGGGTATTTGGCAGTATTTTGCCATGTTTTACCTCTATTTTAAGTTGGTTTGGACACACCATGCTTGCTTTGCATACTTGTCTTGTAATGCCATGAATTGCCTTGACATGCTTTGTGCTTTGAGCCTCGTTCTAGCATGTTTTTGGCCTAGCTTTGTGAAGCTTTTATGTATGTTTTAGCATGCCTAAGGTCTGTTTGTGGTTGTTTTGGCCATCCATGACATGCCTTGTATAGCCACCTTGCATTTTGGCTTGCTAGCCTTGGGTGTGTGAATGTTGAGCATGCTTTACTTGCTTTGTTTCAATGGTTTGGAACCACTTACCATGTCACTTCAGTCCTTGTGGCATACTCGTATGCTTGTATTTGATGTTCCTTTAAGGCCTTAGAGGGTTTGTGTTTCATGCTCCATGAATGTGCCATTGCGTATGCCATCATGTTTAGGCCTCTAGGATACCATATCAATGTGTTTTGGCTTTGTTTTAGCATGCTAAAACTCTGATTTTGGTTGTTCAAATCATGTCATATTTAGTTTTGCTAAGTGTAGTTCAATACCCCTTTGGCGAGCCTTAGGCCTTGGACCTTAGTTGTATGCTTGGCTTGTCTTGTTTACTTGGTTTGGCACCTTTTATAACATGATTTCAGAGCTTAGTATGCATGCCATTAGCCCATGATTGTCCTCCCTTTTAGTGTGCTTAAAAGTTGCCTTTTGATGCTTAAGAATTGGATCATGTATGCATACATGTTTGTATGTGCATTTGGCCCCATTTTCATAGCCTTTGGCTACTGATTTTAGACATGGCTGAGGCTTGTCCATATTAGTTTAAGTTCACCTTTTGCATGTTGCTGAAATGTTGTTACATTGCTTCATGTTTGCATGCTTTGGTCGTATGATGTTTTGCATGCTCATTATTTGCATTGTTGACAAATGCTTAGCCATATTGCATTTTGTTGCATTGCTTGAGCTATGTGACATGTTGTTGCATGCTTAGGTTGTGATGCTTAGGTTGTAATGCATTTGGCATGTATTCTCTCTTTTAGCCACTTAACATGTTGTTACATGTTTGTGTGTTGTCCATGTTGCATGTTTGCGTTGCTTGCTCTCATATTCATGTTGCATACTTAGCTTGCATGCCTAAGTTGCATTGCATTTTGCATGCATGCCTTGCCTCTTGAAATCACCATGATTGAGGTTAGGCTTTATGTGCTTATTTGGTTTGCATTTCATTTGACATGAAAGTGTACAACTTGGTTTCTTGGGCCATCACGCATTGAAATGCGCGATTGGTGGTCCGAGAATCGAGTACTATCCCCCTTTGAGTCATAAACATGATAAGGGGTGTATTGGTGCACACATTTGCTTAAAATACATTGTCATGCCTTGTTTTGCCCTCTGCTGCTGTCAAAACAAGTTCTGCAGGAAGCTTTGGCCGGTCGACTACATCAAGTGCCGATCGACCAATTATTTATGACCGATAACTCCATAGACGGTCGATGACCACTTCTATTTGGCCGGTGACCATCCCTCATGGCCGGTGGCATTCCCCAGTGTTCATAAGGTATACCTTAGGAATTGTGCCATTTTCAGAGGAGCAGAGCAGGGAAAATAGAGGCAGCTTGTGCATGCCATTGGATTTCCGGGCGAAGCCAATCCGAGCATGCGTGCATCCCTCGTCCCGAGGCCCTTTGCTGCTTTCAATAGCTTAATTGATTCGTTAATTAGTTAAGTGTTGTATAATTTATTTAATTAGCTTGTAGGTTAATTAAAGTGTATTATTCCTTTGGTCCCTCCGAGCGAGGGCGAATGTGTAATAAGTGTGGGTGCATGTGTGCATGTCTTCCAACCCCCACTTCTTTCTCCCTTTTACTTACCTGCTTTTGATGGTTAGTATTAGGTCATATTTAATTTAGCATACCTTATGCTATGCATGTGTGCATCCATTCATTTGTCTTGCATGCACCGGGCTCGGCGCATCATGCTAACTGCATAGTATTTCAAATCTAACTTGAATACGTGTTACTTGTTGCATTCCATACGCCATCCTAGGATTGACTGAGCCTATTATAGACTGCATTTTATATGCAATACATTAGCCATTTAACATGGACTTAGATCATACATTTGGTTACTAATATATTCATTGTTTTGGCTTGGAGTACACTATAAGTGTTTTGTGATTTAGCATCTCGCATGAATGTGAATGTTAACATGACAGCATGCTTACCATATGGCTATATGCTTATGTGATATATCTGCCTGAATGCCTGTGGGTGAAGGTTGGATTGTTTGAGTTGAAATAACTCGTTGAAAATCCGTGTTTTAGCCTACTCGTGAGTAGTAAATTTCAAACCATTTTCCAAACAAACGGATATGCGATGCTTTGTTCCAAATTAGGCGATCTAGTCTATACTTTTGTGTTATGCGCATCACATAGTAAGATTAGCTAATTAATCGGAATAAGAACACATAACGTTTTCAAAACGAGATATCATGGTTAATAGAGGCCGATCTTCGGATCGGGTGAGCAGGGGTGCTCATAGCTAACCTTCCCCAATCGTACCCAAGTTCCCGAGCCAAGGCAACTTTGGTGATGACGGACACGTGGCCTTAGGCAAACGAGTCAGGGTTTCCCAAATTCCCCCATAAAAAAATATTTAGGTGGTGACTCTGTATCTGGCAAAGCAGTCCAGTTTGGCATTTTTTTCTAAAAATCTGTTTTCTCAAAAACGATTTGCCGGATCTGGACTCTTTGGTTCAGATTTAGAACCGTGACAATCTGAGTCCAAACTGTAGCATGGAGCCCACGGGCACGTCTACAGGAGGCCGTTGCAGCCCCGCCTCGGAATGCTTGGATGATGTATGCTCGATTCGCCTTGCTCGGAAACCCGCTGCCATGCCACTGTTGCCTCTGTTAGCACTGTTCTGCACCTCTGAGAACTGTGAAAATACTTATGATGCTTTTGGAACACTCTCATAGCACCGTGGGATGTCACCGACCATAATGCAAGTCCACCGGCCACTGGAATACTGTTATCGACCAAAAGTGGAACCACCGGCTAGACTTTTGTAGTCGGCCGGCACTGAAAGTTGCCAACCGGCCATTTCTTCCTGCAGAACACTGGTTTTGCTGCAGCAGAGGACAGACAGTGCATGGCAAGGTATTTTCAAGACAATGTGTGCATAGCCACTCTCCCTATCATGCAATGAACTCAAGGGAGCATGGTTCTTGGTCCTCGGGCCACTAATCACGCATTTCGATGCATAATGGCCAAAGGTGCCAAGTTTGCAAATCAATATAAAATGAATGCAACGAAAACAAATGAATGTTACACACTATCATGTTGGGATCAAGAGTGTCGGCGACCGAGGATTGAGACATATTTCGTCACTTTAAGTACGAACACACCTCATATCTCATGTTTGGTTTGATACCCCAAACTAAACACAATGCAATGCATGTATGCAATATGGCTCAAATATGCAAAATGGCTCATGTATGCAATATGAGGCTAAGTTAGCAAAGTATGCCAAATGCAGTGCAACCTAAACGTGCAAATGTACAATGTGCTAAGCATGCAAGATGCAATGCAATGTGACCTAACATGCAAGCTAAGCTAATGTAACACAAACACACCAAGTATGCAACACGGTTATGTGATGCAACTAGCTAAATGACATGCAATATAATAAACACGCAAACATGGTATAATGCAAGCATGCAACAACACACAAATGCAACATATCAAACATGCAACTATATGCAAAGATGGGCTTAAATCGAAATGGGAAGACCTCAGCCAATCCCAAAACAGTGTCCAAAATACCAAAATTAAGGCACCAAAATGCAAGATAAACATGCACACATGTTGGTCCATCAATTTAGGCCACGATGCACAACCTTCAAACATGAGCAAGATGTGATAAATATGAGGATATGTCATTGCAAATAAACTCTGAAATCACATGAAGAATGACGCCAAATCGACTACACAATGCAAACATAGCATGTTAATGGAGTTAAAGCTCAAAGCTAGCTACGGGACTTAAACCATGACTATGTCAACCAAGCCCCAAATGGTCGAGGCGACCCAAAATAGTCCCGAGGCAGACCAAAATGAAGCTAAAACTCATATGGAACAAAGCCAAAACATGCTATGAAGAAAGGCACAAAACAAAACGCATACAAGGCCTAAAAGGGCAAATGCACTACACCTCTTATAACCAAACATGGCATGACTTAGACTAATGAAGTCAGAGTTAAAACAAGTCAAAATAAGCCCCAAAACCCACTGATATGGTAGCCCGAAGACTTAAACAAAGAGGCATGCATAATAGCCTAAACATGGAGTATAAGACAACAACTCTTCAAAGCATTGAAAGGGTATTAAATGCAAGCATACGAGCATGGAACATGGACTAAAATGGCATGAGAAGTGATTCCAAATCACTGAAATAACCCAAATGAAGCATACTCAAGACTCACACACCCAAGGCTAACAAGCCAAAATGCAAGGTGGCTATACAAAGCATGGCAAGCATGACCAAATCAACACCAATCAGAGCTTAAACATGGTGAAACATGATTCAAAACTTCACAAAGCTAAGTCAAAACATGCAAGCATGGTGGTCTAAATGCATGATGCATTTCTAGACAAAATAGGGGAATGCAAGGCAAGTGTATTATGCATTCAATGGACTAACAATCCGACCAAAAACAGAGGTATAATATGATCAAATAACACCAAAAGCCCTCTGAAATAAAGCCAAACAAAGCTATGCCAACATGCTACTATGGTGAGCCCTAAATGTAAGCAAAGGAGACTCAAAGGGAGAGGGGTGTCCCTCCCCTATACAAGACCTCAAAGCCACTTCTTCACCACTGAAAATCCTCTAGATTTCAGTGGTGAGAAGGCCAATACACGAAAGTACCAAAGCTCAACAAGAAAGGTACAAAAAGAGGCCAAACAAGGCCTAAGAGGGGGTAGACAACCCCCAATCAAAAGCAACCTTAAACAAACATCTTAAGCATGAAAATATAGGAATTTTATTAGTTATACACTAAGCTTAAAACAGCATGCAAGATAGGTTAAAAGCCTGTACAAAAATGGAGAATATAAAGCAAATAGTGCTCACCCTTGAAGAATACTTCAAGAACACCAACCCTAGCCCCTTCCTCTGATCAAAACCAACCTAAAAGCTCTGAAACTAGTCCCTCAACACCTTAGAAACCGAAGTATAGTGCAACACTAGGTGTTTTAGTGCAAAACTAAGAACAAAAGCACCTTTTGAACACTATTCCACACACAAATGGAGAGAGAGAGGAAGATATAGAGAGGGAGTGATATATATGTGATATACATCTCTGATATATATCTTTGATTTGCTCAACCCCTCTAAAGGAGAAGGGAGGCCCTCTTTTATAGAACAAAAAGGGCGCCAAGACAAAGGGGTCAAGCTTCCTCAAGAAGCTAGAACAAAGGTTCAAGCTTCTTGGGGAAGCTAAGGCAAAGGGTTCAAGTTTCTTCGGGAAGCTAAGGCAAAGGGTTCAAGCTTCCTCAAGAAGCTAGAGCAAAAGAGTGCAAAGGGTGCAAATCCTCCATACACGTGTATGGAGGACAGGTATGTGTGCTCCAGCTGGCATAACTGGCATGCACAATGCCTGAAAAAGGCAAAAAAGAAGCCCCGGCTAGAAAATATGACTGATTGACCAAACAAACGGCCGGCCAACCAAAAACAATGCCGAACGGCCATCACCAATGGCCGGTAGCAACAAAATAGGGTCGGTGGCCTCAAGCCAAGGCCGGTGAGGTGTGGGGATGACCAACAAGCCATTCTCTGCCCTCAGAAGCAAAAACAAACAAGTTCTTGGTCCACAACCAAGCACAGAATAGGCAAGTTGAGAGATCCTGAGGCAAGGCTCGCGGCCGAGACCTTCGGGAACTCAAAACGAACACGAACATGGATGATCATCGAGTGTTCAAACAATGACGTCCAAGTCTTGAGGACGGTCAAAAATGGAGTGTCTACACATAGGTGTACTTGGTTTTGTAATGAAAGAAAAAGGTCTTACTTAGGTCCAGGTTGGTTCTGAAAAATAATTGTTTGCCCTCACCTGAAGCTAAGTAAGATCGATACTGAAGACTATGATCTTTAGGTCCAGGTTTGTTCCAACTCTGGTTGTACGTAGCAATACTGAAGTGCTGATGTGACGATACTTAAGAAATTTTGTGGACTCAGAGATGTTTACTTAAAATATGTTACTGCGGTTTCCACCAAGCAATTCCATTTGGCTAAAGTCCAATTTAGTTGCCAAACATAATTCCACCAAGCAATTCCACTTGGCTTGTTTGAGTGCTAACTAAAATTTAATTCCATTCAGTCATTCTGAAACTAAGTTCGTTTGGATTAACACCAAAACTGAGTTCGTTTGATACACATCAAAGGTAATTCCGTTTGATAAACATCAAAGTTATTTCCGTCTGGTAAATACCAAAGCTAATTCCGTTTGATAAACATCAAAGCTATTTCCATTTGGTAAGTACCAAAGCTAATTTCTTCTGATAAACATCAAAGCTATTTCCGTTTGGTGAACACCAAAGCTAATTAAAAAAATTTGGTAAATTTGAGGGAAGTGGGGAGGCATTTGCATTGGTCAACAGATAAATTTCTTTACATTCTGATAGAGAAGTTGGGGTATAATTCTATTGATAGTATTTCTTGAGATTTGCTACATTCCAGGGCCGAGGTATGGCTCGGCCTTTAAGATCCTCTAGGTAGTAAGCTCCATTTCCAGCAACAACTATGACTTTATACGGACCTTCCCAGTTAGGCCCAAGTTTTCCTTCGCCAGGCACCCTTTTGTGATCCATCACTTTCCTCAAAACCAGTTCTCCAGGTGTGAATTGCCTTGGGAAAACTTTTTGGTTGAAACTTCTGATGAGCTGCTGCTGATATGCTATAAGTCTGATCAGTGTGGCTTCTCTTTAGCCTTCTGTCATATCCAGTGCTTATGCAATAGCTTTCTCATTACTTGTGCTTTCAGACAATTCAGACCGGAGGGTTGGGAGACCTACTTCGAGTGGGATAATGGCCTCCATTCCATAGGTTAGGGAGTAAGGTGTTTCCCCCATTGAGCGCCATGCTGTGGTTTGGTAAGCCCATAGCACGTGGGGTAACTCTTCAACCCATTTTCCCTTTGCATATTCGAGTCGCTTATTTGCTCCATTGATGATGGTTTTGTTTGACACTTTTGCCTGCCCATTACTTTGTGGGTAGCCTGGAGAAGAGTTCTGATATTCGATTCCGAGGTCAACACAAAACTTTCTGAAGATCTTTCCATCAAACTGTGTTCCATTATCTGTAATCAGTACCCGAGGGATGCTGAAACGGACCACAATGTTCCTCATGACAAACCGCTTTGTGTCTACTTCTTTGATACTTGCCAGTGCTTCGAGTTCAACCCACTTGGTGAAATAGTCGGTTGCAGCGATGAAGAATCACCTGTTCCCAGTGCCTCATGCCAAAAGTCCGACTATATCCAGACCTCATTGGGCAAAAGGCCATGGACTGGTGAGTGGAGTAAGAGTTTTGGCTGGCTGATGAATTAGTGGAGCAAACCTTTGACATTTATCGCACTTCTGAACGTACTACTGTACGTCTTGTTGTATCTATGGCCACCAGTACCCATGAGTGAGGGCCCGATGCGCTAGTGACCTTCCACCAACGTGGCATCCACAAATCCCATCATGAATTTTGTAGAGAACATTTTCGACCAGATTTGGATGCACACATAAAAGATAAGGACCGAGATAAGAACGTCTGTATAGCTTCCCCGATGGTGAGACCCAGAACCGAGCTGACCTGTGTCAGATTTTGTTGGCTTCCTTTTTATCTTCGGGGAGAGTGCCAGATTTCAGAAAAGCAAGTATCGGATCCATCCAGCTTGGCTCTAGGTTGCTGCAAAGGACTAGAGATGTAATACCTAGTTCTGGCACGAATTCAACCCAAACTTTTCTAGCGTCTTTGGTATTTACTGATGAGCTGAGGCAGGCCAGAGCATCAGCATGGTTGTTTTTGTCCTGACTGATTCGTTCCACTCGTATGGATCGAAATTTTTTGAGCAGATCCTTGGCCTTGCCTGCATACATAGCCATTCTTTCGTCTCGTGCTTCATAAACCCCAGAAAGTTGGTTTACCACCAATTGAGAATCGCTGAAAACAAGAAGTTGTTCTGCACTGAAGTGTTTGGCACAACGTAAGCCAGCCAACAGTGCTTCATATTCCGCCTCATTATTAGAAGCCTTCCAGCCGAGCCTTAGAGCTTGCTCCCAAATAAACCCTTCTGGTGACATAAGTACCACCCCTGCTCCCGAACCTCGGTTATTGGATGATCCGTCGACATAAAGTTGCCAGATGTTTCCAACAAAGAGTTTTCATGCCTCTGAAGCGCATTGTTTTCCCAGTTCGGTAGTACGTGGCGCCTGTGCCGAACTGGAGTTCTGAGGCTCAGTACTTTGAATGGGAGCGAATTCTACGACGAAGTCTGCCAAGGCCTGGGCTTTAATTGTTGTCCTGGGTTGATATCGAATGTCAAACTCACCAAGCTCTACCGCCCATTTTTTTATTCGGCCAGAGAAATCAGCTCGGCTGAAGACAGATCTGAGGGGGAATTCAGTGAGGACATTAATAGTATGCCCTTGGAAGTAATGTTGTAACTTTCTTGAGGCAATAAGCAATGCGTAAGCTAACTTTTCCAAGGGTAGATACCGTGTCTCGGCATCTAGTAGAGTCTTGCTAACATAGTATACTGGCCTCTGTTGTTTGTTAACTTCTCGAATCAATACCGCGCTTACGGCGTGGTCCAAGACTGCCAAATTTAAGTACAATTCCTTCCCTGGTTCTGGAGTGGACAAAAGAGGTGGTGTACTGAGGTATCTTTTGAGACTTTGTAATGCTTCGGTACACTTAGGACTCCATTCAAATGTTGCCTTTTTTCTCAGTAGCTGGAAGAAGGGCTTCATCCGATCTGAAGACTTGCTGATGAACCGATTCAGGGCGGCCACCATTCTGGCCAACTTCTATAGCTCTTTAGCCTTTGTTGGTACTTCGAGCTCTTGTATTGCTTTGATTTGGTCTGGATTTGCCTTGATTCCTCTGTGAGTGACCATGCACCCCAAGAACTTCCCTGTTCCTACCCCGAAAGCGCATTTTGAGGCATTAAGGCGAAGCTGATGGTTTTTCAGGATATCAAAAACTTCTCTTAAGTCTGCAAGGTGGTTTGTAGCGAGCTTGCTTTTTACTACCATATCATCTATATAAGCTTCCATGGTTTTTCCAAGTTGGTCCTTGAACATTCGAGTGATCATTCGCTGGTAGGTTACCCGGGCGTTCTTAAGGCCGAACGGCATTACTTTGTAGCAATAAGTGTCCTTTGGAGTGATAAACATTGTCTTCTCCTGATCTGGGTCGAACAGTGATATCTAGTGATAACCGCTATAAGCATCCAGAAAGCTCATACGCTCATGACCTGTTGTTGAATCCACTAGTTGATCGATGCGAGGTAGAGGAAAACTGTTCTTGGGACAAGCTCTGTTCAGGTAGGTGAAGTCAACACAGACTCTCCATTTTCCATTCTTTTTTACTACAACTGTGTTGGACAGCCATTGTGGGTATTGAACTTCTCTGATCGCTCCTGATGCTAGGAGCTTTTCGAGTTCAGCAATTAACACTTCAGTGTGCTCAACTGAGGATCTCCAACTTTTCTGCACGACAGGCCGAGCGGAGGGATTGATGTTGAGTTTGTGGCAATCAAATTCTGGGTTCAACCCTGGAGTATCATATGTTGACCAAGCGAATACCTCCATATTTTCCCTCAGCAGTTCCAGCAGCTGAAGTTTCTCATCAGCGCCTAGCAAGGTACCGATAAGGAAGTACTTTTCTGGATCATCCTCCTTTACCAGGACTTTCTCTAAATCCTCTACCATCTTTTCCTCTGGAGCTCTCCCAACATTTTTCCAAGACTGGCTGTTCGGCCACTTCTACAATCTATACTCGGTTACAAAGTTGTTTAGCCTTCAATGCCGCCATGAAGTAATGCTTGGACGCAACTTGATCCCCTAAGATCTGCTCTACTCCGTGTTCTGTTGGGAAACAAATGAGCTAGTGATAGGTTGAAGGGACCGCCTCTATTTGGTGAATCCATGGACAGCCAAGTATGGCATTGTAAGGGGAAGGTGTATTAATAACTAAGAACTCTATCTGGAGGGTCTTCGTTCCTGCCACAACCGGCAACACTATTCTGCCAAGTGGCCACTCTGGCTGTGAATTGAAGCCGACTAATAGAGCTGCAGTCAAAGTGAGGTACTGCTCAGAGAGACCGAGCTTTCTGAACAAGTCATAATACAATATGTCTGATGCACTGCCTTGATCCACCAAGACTCATTTTACGTCAAACCATTTCCCAATTCCCACAGTTATAATCAGTGTATCAGTATGTGGGTGTTGTATGCCTTCTAAATCCTTTCTAGTAAACGAAACAGTGCACAAGGGGGATTTGGGTACCATTCGTACTTTTTTCAACGCGGGCTCTACTGACATGACTTGCTAAATTTGCACAGCCTTAGCAATCTCTTCTTTCAGTGCCTCTTCGCGCTCTTGGGTCGCTATTCCGTGGATCACATTTATTATCAGTCGAGGTGGGAGTTCGATGTTCGGTTCCAGTGGTGGGTTTCCCTGTTTGGTCGCTACTTTATCCTAATCAATGTAGTCTCAGAGGTGCCCAGCTGCTACTAGATCTTCCAGGTGTTGCTTCAGTGCCCTGCAGTTTCGAGTCATATGCCCCCTGTCTTGGTGATAGGTGCATCTAAGCTTCTGATTACGCCGAGCTGGATCTCCCAACATTTTTGGCAGCCAAACAAAGAAGGGCTCTCTCTTGATCTTTTCCAAGATACGATAGATTGGTTCTTTGAATACGGTCACGACTGCTTCGTGAGATTTGGACTTGTCCACCTCATTCACTGTGAGTCCCCGGTGTTCCCCTCGATCCGTTCTCTTCTTGTGCCGAGCTGTTTGTTCTGCTGATGCTACCTCGATGGGGATCTAGTCATCTTCGAGGCGAGTGTACTGCTCAATCCTAGCACACAAATCTTTCAGTGTTGTGGCCAGGCGTTTGGTAAGTGACTGTCTCAACTTACTTTCCGGGCACAGGCCATGTTTGAAAGGCATAACAGCTATCTGCGCACTGTAAACGTTTTCCTCTAAGTCATTGTACTTTCTCAATACCTCCTGGCATAATTATGCAGCGTTTCTTCCTATTCCTTTCGAAGACCGAACAGTGTATCCGGCTCTTTCGAGATCTTAGTATTGGAGACGAACGTGGCTGAGAACTCTTCAGAGAGTTGCTTCCAGTCATAAATTGATCCAGCGGGGAGTCGATCAAACCATCGGAGTCTGGATTCTCCCAAGCTGGACGGGAAGACTTTGCATATCAGTGCTTCGTCTCGGCTCCATAGGGACATCATCTATCTATAATAACTGATGTGCGTCAATGGGTCTGACTTCCCATCGTATGACGTGAACTTTGGTGGGGTGAATTTCTTGGGAGGTTTCATGGCCTCGATTTTCGGAGAGAATGGGGAGGAGACTAGCCTATCCAATGCCTGGTGCTCTCTCTGGTGGATGGTATGGTTCAGACGATCTCGACGTTGCTCATTCTGCTTGTTGCCAATTAGCCAAGTACGAAGGTCTTGAGGAGGGTACTCAGTTTGCTGGCTTACGTCTTCTGCCTCTTAGCCCTCCTCCGGCATGACCCATGGGTGTGGCTACTCACAGCCTCACTTTGTACCGGGATTGGCTGGCTCTGTTGCCTAGATTCGTTTCTGGGGATCTTCTTCACCGGTGGTTCTCTGGACGAGCTTCTCTATCGCAAGCGAGAGGGCTCTACATCAGTCCTCTTCTCCTTTGGATTGCCCAGCACCCTTTTGAGTTGCGCTTTTAGCTCCTGTATCTCCATCCCCATGGAGTCTATGATTCGATCTCTGTAATCCTTTTCCAGAAGAAAGTGATAAGAAGAACCTCCAGCGAAGGGCAATCGATGCTCAACAGATTCGGGGGTCCGGTTATTGTTCCCGATTTGTTCTTCTAAGATGTTGGGAGTGCCAAGCCTTTGTCCTTTGTCTTCTCCGTCTGTGGAGTATGTGCCGAAGGTGGGATGTCCTCAATCCCTATCGCCGGAACTGAGTGCAGAGCTCAAAGACAAAGCATCCACGCTCATCACACCAATTGTGCGTATCGAATACCGCACTAGATGATTGTGGATCGGAGCTTCGCACTTGGTTGGACTATCCAGGAATTGAGGTCCTGCAACAAGGAGCACCATTAGCGTTGCCCAGCCGGAGTTGGCTGGATAACCCCTCTGGTGTGGGAATGAGTAATCAGGGAAGAAGAAAGATGCTCTCTCTAAGTGTAGAGTGTTTTAGTGAGTAGCGTTTAGCTTAGATCAGTTCAGTTACCTTCAATGTGAAGTTAGTGTGGTTTATATAGAGCTCCTTGCTTGTTGCCTATCATGATTTCATGGAACTCTGGTGCTGCCAAGTTTCTTTTTTATCATTGCCCAAGGTGGGGGACCATCTGGTAGTTGTCAAAGGGTGCATATACTCATTGTGATAATGCCGATAACAAACCACATTCTTTTGGTTTAACTGTTTTCGTGATTCTAAGTGTAGGGGACTAGCTGAGGTGGTAACTTGCACATGCATATACTCATAGCTTCCACGTTTCTCTAAGAGGCTTCCTCAGTTCGGAACCATTGTGTCTCAGCTCGGCCCTTTGCGAGACTATTGTAGGGATGGGTTGGCCCATTAGGATGTCTATGTATGGACTCGGCCCACTTTGGTTCTGGTGATGGGCTCGGCCCATCAGTTCGGCCCATAGAATGAGTCATACAGCTCGGCTCTAGCCCAGTATCGTAGTTGGTATGGCCTTTCCACTGTGAGTTGGGCTTAGTTGGGTTGCCCACATGCCCAATTGACCTCTTTGGGTTTGGGCTTAGGAGATTGGACCGGCCCAAGGCTTGGATCCGACCTATTTCGTATTTAGCCCCTACAGGTATGGAGTGTTGATTGTTGAAATTGAGCATGTTGATTTGGCGACATTAGAGAAGTTAGAACAACAAGGGGTGGATTGTCAACCCAAAGCCTCTACTATCCGAATATACTGCAATTAATGTGGGAAAACAAATTCACCTTTATTAACTGTTTTCTTAGATAAATTGCTTCTAGCTTCTCTAATTTTCAAGGCCATTCTCTTTGCAGTCCTTGGAGGCTTTGATCGTGCATTATACGTTGAGAAATGGGCTCCATTTGTAAAGGTTTACTTCGACCATGTGCCTTTAATTTATAAAACCATCTAGACTTGCTTATTTTGAGTTCTTGGACCACCTAAAGAATTGGTTTTATGTGACAATTGCACTAACTATGGCCAACTTGCAAGGGAGGTTTCCGAGATAAATGGTAAGTATCTTTTTTCAATTTTGTTACTTCTCTTATCTTTTTGTGTCTTGATCATTGCTAACAAGTTAGACATTATTTATTTGTTTTTTTTTTTTCAAATCCTAAATAAGCTGATTTAAGCACACACTTGCTATTTGCTTGAGCTTGTGGTTTTTCTTAGGTCTATTTTCTAATTATAATGCACATGTGCAGGTCTATGTTGCAAGCAATCTTCAGCTCATTGGTCTCAAGATCTATCTATATGGTTGTTAGACAATCTTCACTATATTTAAAAATAAATTTTGTTTCTATACTTAACAACAAACAGAATACAGAAAAAATGAAGGAAATGAGAGAGTTTGTTTAATTACAAAAATCAAACCAGAAAATAAAATAAATAAAATAAAATAGATTGTTATTTTGTTACAAAAACAAAATCAAAATCTCAAACAAGAAAAATAATAAAACAGAAAAGTAAATTAATTACTTACCAAATTAATTTTGTTGAACAAATTTGTTGATCAATTCTAGTATTTAACACTGTGTCCTTAAGACAGATTTGTCCTCTGAGCAGTGTTTTCAGATTATGGACGTCTATCTCTCAGGATAAAATGATCAACTATGAATACTTGCAGGACTACAAATTATTCGCACAACAAACACACTTTGTGTATACACTCTTTTTTACAGAAAAATAATGCAGCAAAATGTAGAGAGAGTAAAACAGAATTGATGACGAAAAATGGAGTTAAAAAATCAATTGAGAGACTGCCTATTTATTGATGGAAATGGTGGCTGTTTGGTTTGAATCCAACAGGTATGGTACATGTTCAGTTTAAATTAAATAGATACAAATTTGTTTGAATTTTAAATTAAACAGGTAAGGGTTTTTTGAACTAAAACGGACAGATTTGAAATTTGTATAGACGGAACAGACAGATTTCAAACAGAAGGGTGCAAATTTCCAAACCAAAATTTGAATTCAAATGGTCAAAATTTATTTTCCAAAAATTAAAAAATAAATTCAAATGTTTTTTGCCTAAAAAAATAAGTATTGAGCCGGATAAGCCCAACCTAACCTCACACCACGCACCCATGCCCAAGCCCAGCCTAGCCCGCCCGGACGGACAGGCAGCGGCGCGCATATGCATATTTTTGGGTCCAATGGGTCTAGCCCAATTTGCCCATAACCTCTCCCTTCCACAAACTTGGGGTGTCCCTTGGGGCCCTCTCCAAGTTACAATCACATGCCTTATAAACCCACAAAATTCTTCCCACCAAACCAATGTAGGACAAGCCTTTATTCAAACATTAAGGAATTTCTACCAAAAACTCCATTTTCATGGAGCCCGCTTTGGTTTCAATTTCCCATTCACTTGATAATGGTTTTGAGCAACCAAATATACTACGTAAATCACAACGCGACATAGAATGCGTTGCCACTCAGACCCGCCAACTTTGGCGTATGGGTCCCATCTAAAAAATAGGCCAAAGTTAAGGAAAAATCATATTTTCCAATACCATTTCTAACAATCCCCCACATGAATGGAATTTGATGACAACGGAAATGCAACAATATTCAGAATTTGTCAAAAGAGTACAAATCGAAAATATCTTGCATCAGGATAGGTAGCTTTCGGCCTTGAAACTTCCCTAGTGATAACCTATCGGACTTACTAGCTAACCAATGGACGCGATGCCTTGAATTGTTCAGCCGTTTATGTATGCCAAGACAATAGATTTCACACAAAATATCTTCTGACACATCGTGGTTTTCACGGTTGTGTTCATTTTGGCCTTGAATGCTCCTAGTTGTTCATGAGTGCTTCTAGAGAATTTAGCCTTTTCATTCTGATAGAATCGACTCCAATTCGACACTCATATAGGTGATTCTTACTGTGAGTATCTCCTTTATACTCGTCTTGATTTTTATGCCTAAATCAAGATATAAGTAATCATTAAAAGCAAAGCTTATCTTTAAACCCCTGCATACAATATATGTTGCAGATATTACTCTCACCATAGGAATGGGTAGGGAATTTTAAATCTCTTGGGGATTTCTGGTGAGCCACACATAACTTAGTTGTCCCTTTGAACTTAGTTGTTGAAATCTCCAGTCATATAAGTAGGGTTACCATTATGATAACTCTTATGTAATAGGCTTTAATCCCATCCCCTTCAATAAACTATACATTTACTCTTTTGTCAAACCTTTGTTAATGGATCTGTAATATTCTCTTTAAATTTTATATAATCTATTGAGATTATTCCATTTGAGAGCAATTGCCTTATGATATTATGTCGACGATGAATATGTCATGACTTACCATTATACATATGATTTTGTGCCCTGCCTATTGCAGATTGACTATCACAATGAATGCAAATAGCTAGCATAGGTTTTGGCCACATTGGAATGTTTTCTAAAAAGTGACGAAGCCATTCTACTTTTTCTCTTGCTTTATCTAAAGCAATGAACTCAGATTCCATTTTGGATCGTGCGATGCATGTTTGTTTCATGGATTTCCAAGAAACAGCAGCGCCTCCCAGAGTAAAGACATATCCACTAGTAGATTTTGAATATTTAGTATCCGATATCCAATTGGCATCATAATAACTTTCTAGTACTGCAGGATATCGAGTAAAGTTCAAACCATGATCACGGGTAAATCTTAGATATCTAAGAACCCGAATGATCGCTTTCCAATGGTCTTCTCCGGGGTTACTAGTGTACCTACTCAATTTATTGACAGCATAAGCTATATCAGGACGAGTACAATTCATTAGTTATATTAGGCTTTCAATGATTTGAGAGTATTTTAACTGAGACACCGTATCACCTTTATTTTTTGATAAATAAAGACTGATGTCTACAAGTGTTCTAGCTACATTCATATCATTCTTGATAAATTTACCAAGCATTTTCTCAATATAATGTGATTGAGATAATGCATATCCGTCAGATGTTTTAGTAATTTTCATTCCTAATATTAAATCTGCGACCCCCATATCTTTCATATCAAATCTTCTATTCAGCATTTGCTTAATTGATTTGATCATGTTTTGACTACTTCCAATGATAAGCATGTCATCCATATAAAGACAAACTATGACATATCCTTGGTCAATGTTTTTAACATAGACGTACTTGTCACATTCGTTTATCTTAATCCCATTAGTAAGCATAGCATGATCAAATTTTTCATGCCATTGCTTAGGAACTTGTTTTAATCCATAAAGAGATTTTACAAGCCAACAAACTTTCTTTTCTTGCCCTGGCACTACAACCCCTTCAGGTTGTTCCATATAGATCTTTTCATTTGGATCACCATTTAAGAAAGCTGTCTTAACATCCATTTGATGTATTTCTAAATTATACAATGCTGCAATAGCAATAAGCATGCTAATGAATGTTATTCTTGTCACCGGGGAATATGTGTCAAAATAGTCCAGACCTTCCTTTTATCTGTAACCTTTTACTATAAGTCTTGCTTTATACTTGTCTATTGAACCATCTGCTTTTATTTTTCTCTTGAATATCTATTTATATCCAAGAAGTTTAGAACCGGATGGAAGATCCACCAATTCCCAAGTATGATTTTGCATAATGGATTCAATTTCATTATTAACAGCCTCTTTCCACAAAGGTGCTTCAGGACCTGTCATTGCTTCCTTAAAGCTTTGAGGTTCATTTTCTAACAAGTATGCTAGAAAATCTAGACCAAAGGATTTTGATGTTCTTGCTCTCTTATTTCGTCTTGGTTTATCATCAGTTAAATCCTGCTAGCCGAGACTATTACTAGTCTTTTGTGTTTGATTGTCATTAGTCTCTTGATTTTGTGTACAATCATAAGTTCTTTTTTGTGAACTTAATTCCTGTCATTTCTTGTAAGGAAAGACATGTTAAAAAAATACAGCATTCTTTGACTCTATAATAGTGTTCACATTTATATCAGATATTTCTGATTAATAAGTCAAAAATCGGCATGCACTACTATTCTGAACATAACCAATAAACACACAATCCACTATTTTTGGTCCTATCTTACTCTTTTTTGGACCAGGAACTTCAATTTTTGCCAAACACCCCCACACTTTTAAGTATTTGTAGGAAGGTGGTCGACATTTCCACAATTCATAAGGAGTGCTGTTAGTTTTCTTGTGAAGTATTTTGTTAAGAACATAATTAGTAAACAATATTGTTTCTCCCTACAAGTTCTGTGGTAAGCCTGAACTTAGTAACATGGAATTCATCATTTCTTTAAGGGTTCTATTCTTCCTTTCGGCAATTCCATTTTGCTGTGGAAAATAAGGTGCTGTAGTTTGGTGAATAATGTCATGTTGTGCACAAAATTCATTTAATGGTGCATCATATTCACCACCCCTATCACTTGGTTTTACCAAGTTGATTTTCAATTTCAATTTTGTAGAGTTTAAACATCTCCAAAGCTTCATCTTTACTTCTAAGTAAATATACATAACAATATCTTATGCAATCATCGATAAATGTTATGAAATACTTTTTGCCTCCTCTAGTTTGAACAAATTTAAGATCACATACACCAGTATGAATTAATTCTAGAGGTTCGATTTTTCTTTCAACCGATTTAAATGGAGCTTTAGTTAATTTCGCTTCTACACAAATATCACATTTGTGATTAGGATCAATTTCAAACTTTGGTATATAATCCAAACCAATTAATCTGCGCAAAGCATCAAAATTTACATGTCCTAATCTACTATACCATAAATTCGACTCAAGAATATAAGCAAAAGATGTGTTATTCTCATTAATAGCAAGTTTTGGTATAACCGTCATTACATTCAACTTGAAGAGACCATCACTCATGTATCCCTTACCAACATACATACCACTCTTTGTTAATACAAATTTATCAAACTCAAATACAAGCCTAAAACCATTTTTACTTAACAAAGAATTAGAAACTAAATTCTTTCGGATGTCCGGTACATGCAGTACGTTGTTTAGGGTAAGTTCTTTTCTTTATGTCATCTTCAATATCACCTTTCCTTGCCCAGCCACAATAGAAGTAGAAGAATTTCCCATGAAAAGTTGTTCACCATTTGCAGCCTCATTATAAGTAGTGAACATCTTCTTGTCCGCGGAAATGTGTTGAGTTGCTCTAGTGTCAACCCACCATTCCTTGGGATTTCCAACCAAATCAACCTCAAACACCACAGCAAACAGATTGATATCATTTACCCCGTTAGAGATGTAATCTAATTCTGTCACTTGGCTTGATTGGTAGTCTTCTTGCTTGTACTTCCGTGATCCTTCTTAAGGCGGCGAAAATCAGAAGTCCAATGTCCAGTCTTGCCACAGTTATAGCATTTACCTTTGAACTTCTTATTGCCATTGTTGTCGCCTTGTTTAGGACTATCTCCAGAAAACTTCCTCTTTTTGTTATATGGTTTGTGCACTGTTCAACCACATTACCCTTGGACTCAATGGGATTTTTACCATTCATCTTTTCAGCCTTTCGGTTATCTTCCTTAATTCTTAGTCTTACAATCAATTCATCCATGGTCATCTCCTTGCGTTTATATTTTAAATAATTTTTGAAATCTTTCCAAGCCGGTGGTAACTTTTCCACTAAAGCAACGACTTGGAAAGACTCGCTAAGAGACATACCTTCAGAATAAATATCATGCAAAATTAATTAAAAATTTTGAACTTGAGAAATTACCGTTTGGGAATCTACCATAATGAAGTCTAGAAATTTACCGACAACAAATTTCTTTGTGCATCCTCTGTCTTGTATTTTTTCTCCAAAGAATCTCACAATTCTTTTGCTGATTTCAGAAGGTTGTAAACATTATACAGCATATTGTCTAGGCCATTGAGAATGTAGTTTCTGCACAGGAAATCAAATGCTTCTAAGCGTCTACAGCGACAACAACTTGCTGATCACTTTCATCATCTCTAAGTACTGGAGCCTCTTCACGGAGAAACCGGGCCAAATTTAAAGTTGTAAGATAGAATAACATTTTCTGCTGCCATCTCTTAAGCTCAGTGCTATTAATTTTTTCTCATTTTTCTCTATGATTTATTGAAACTTGAACATGGTTCTGGATAGGGACCGAAGTTGTTGTAACGATCGGATTTGGAGTACTACTTTCGGTAGTCATAATATCTTATTACAAAAATTAGAAAAAACCAAAATATAAATTAATTTTCTAATTTCTAAAACCAGAAAATAAATTATAACACAAAATAATTTTATTTTCCTTGTTATTAAAACTAAAAAAATAAAATACCACAATAATTTTTTGTATCACAAATTAATATTCTACAATTGTTAATGACACCAGTATATTACTACTAGTTGTCAAAGAAAATAAACAGTATATTACTACTATTTGTATTTTTCAACCAGAATGTCACTTTGTGAAAACACAGAAAAAATAAATACAATGAAGACACTAAAAAATAATCTGTCTTAAGATTGTTAGACAATCTTCACTGTATTTAAAAATAAATTTTGTTTGTGTACTTAACAACAAACGGAATATATAAGAAATGAAAGAAATAAGAGAGTTTGTTTGATTACAAAAATCAAACCAGAAAATAAAATAAAATAAATTTATTTTGTTACAAAAACAAAATCAAAATTTGAAACAAGAAAAATAATAAAACAAAAAAGTAAATTAATTACTTACCAAATTAATTTTGTTGAACAAATTTTCTGATCAAGTCTAGTGTTTAACACTGTGTCCTTAAGACAAATTCGTCTTCTCTACGATGCTTTCAGATTATGGACGTTTATCTCCTAAGATAAAATGATCAACTACGAATAATTGCAGCACTACAAATTATTCACACAATGAACACACTTTGTGTATACACTCCTTCTCATAGAAAAATAATACAGCAAAATGCAAAGAGAGTAAAGAAGAATTGAGGACGAAAATTGGAGTGAAAAAATCAATTGAGGGACTGCCTATTTATAGATGAAAATGGTGGCTGTTTGGTTTGAATCCAGCAGGTATGGTACCTATTCAGTTTAAATTAAACAGATACAAATTTGTTTGAATTTTAAATTAAACAGGTAAGGGTTTTTTGAACTAAAACGGACAGATTTGAAATCTATACAGATGGAACAGACAGATTTCAAAGAGAATGGTGCAAATTTTCAAACCAAAATTTGAATTCAAACGGTCAAAATTTATTTTTCAAAAATTAAAAAATAAATTCAAATGTTTTTTGCCCAAAAAAGATAAGTATTGCCCAGCCTGCCCGGATGGACGGATGAACAGCGGCAGCGCACGTGTGTTTATTTTTTGGTCCAATGGGTCTAGCCCAATTTTCCCATAACCTCTTCCTTCCACAAACTTGGGGTGCACCTTGGGATCCTCTCCAAGTTACAATCTCATGCCTTATAAACCCACAAAATTCTTCCCACCAAACTAATGTGGGACAAGTCTTTATTCAAATATTAAGGAATTTTCACCAAAAACTCCATTTCCATGGAACTCATTTTGACTTCAATTTCCCATTCACCTGATAATGATTTTGATCAATCAAATATACTATGTGAATCACAACACGGCATAGAACGCGTTACCACTTAAACCCACCAACTTTGGGGTATGGGTCCACCTAAAAAATAGACCAAAACCATTTCTAACAATGGTAACGGCTTGACATCCGCTATATGTTTAGCTGTTATTGATATATAAAATGGTCCAAATATTAGCTTTAACTTTTAAAACTCAAAATACAACTCCACACTTAAATCATTATTCTAAAACTAAACCAAATGGATATTTAAGAATTTTTTTTTTTATTTTTACAAAACAAATTAACAAAAAATAAAGAAATAATGAAAATAAAATTTTGACTTTTTTATGTGACTTTTCAGTGTCTTTTTTACTATATTAACTAGTTTTTCAAATGTATTGGGTTTGTGTTTAGTTCATGGATTTAGAGAGTGATTTGAAAAGGGAAAGAAAAAATGTGTGTAAAACTAGGTAAAATATAGATATATTTTATTTATATTTCACCAATATTTTTTCTTTTCATTTCTAAATTCTTGAACCAAACACAACAAGGAATTTTTTTACTAATGTCTATTAAGATTTTATAAGATAATAGACATACAATATTTTCATAGTAATGGGGTCTCTCAACATTTTCACAGAAAAAATTCGACTCAGAGAAATTTGTACCTAACTTAGAGAAATTTCAGCTCGGCTCAGAAAAATTTCGGCCCTGACACAGAGAAATTTCATTTTTAATAGAAAAAAAATTTATCGAGGGGCCTTAGTGAATAAAAAAAAATCTTAAACCTCTTCTATTATACAAAGTTAGATAGAGGTATTTCAATAATTTTTCAATTTTTTTTACCTTGTATTTTATGTGGGTGGATAATCCTTTGATAACGTATTTTTAAAAAGTTCAATTCATATTTTAATAAAGGGTAAAATTAAAATAAAATATATTAAAAATACATTTTTTAAAGAAAAATTTAACTATTATTACAAATTAAATTCTAAATTTTTAATTGTTTCATTTTAAACTTTACATTTTCAATATTACATCAAACTCAATCATCCGTTTATTTTAGGGGTGAGCAGCGGATATGTCGATCTGCCCAAACCGAACTGATCCGCTACATTTTGAACGGATACGTGATGACAAGCAGACGGTTGCAGATTGATTTTTTTCAATCCACTTAGTTTTGGACGGATGGCAGATTTAAGGTTCCTCTAGCCGCAACCGAACCATCAAACTGCAAGCACCCCTACTAATTTGTAAGACTTTGTATTTTCAATTTGTTTAGATATTGTATTTGTGTTTCAATTGAAATTTTTTTTAAATATTCTGTTGAAAAAAAGTTTTGAACTTGAATATATTTTTTGAATTGAAAAAAAAATAAATGTATTATTTATCTATATTTTTTAGTTTTAAATCTAACTCTAAAAATAATAAATAAAAAAGATGATATATGCTGGTTGGTTTTTGTTTTCGAAAACAAATATAAATGTAACAATACAGAGGCATACAATTTCTACTACTACTCTGTTCATGATTTTGGTGGTTTGAATTGTTTTTATATTTTCAGATCCATATATTGTAATACTTTATGTGAATAAAGCATGTTGTGATTGTAATATGTAGATGATGCATAATATTCTGAAGTTTCAAACTTTCTGTTTTTGGATAAAGCATGTAGTGATTGTAAATACATTTTTAAGTCATTGATTGTAATTAATATATATATATATATATATATATATATATATATATATATTTTTTTTTTTTTTTTAAGGAAGTGCACAAGTTCATTTATATTGAAAATTTATAAAATTTTAAACCGTCAAACCGAATCGCATCAATCTGTCAATCCATCAATCCGCTCAATCCACATCCACCGGATTAGCGGACGGATACAAATTGATTTTCTCCAATCCACTAATTTAACAAAAAGATGACGAATTTGAGGTTTCATGACCGTAACCAACTCGCGCCCACCCTTAATTTATTTCCATCTAGGGAGTGTAATGGAGAATTTTCTCATCAGCAGGGGTCTTTCTCTTATTTGTTATTTAAAATTTATCTAAAATTAAAATTCATTTTTACCATGGACCCTACTGTACAAAATTAGCCCTCCCTTTCTTCTCAAACCCTTCCCCAAACGACACCCACTTCCCCCAGCGACTTGAAGATGGAGATGACTGAAGACAACGACATCCAAACGATTCAGATGAAAGCTGAACTGGATCGAGGGTGTGGATTTCTCGATAATTTAAAATTAATTTGCTATTTATAAATTTTCAATCATCGAAGTAATTTCTTTGAATTATTGTACTACCTGAGAAGTTGAGTTACGCTTAAGATTAATTTTATACTAGTCCATGGGCTCCCTCATTTGAACTTTATTAGACATGGTTTACAGTATGAATTTTCAATCACATGCTCTTAAATTACCCGAGGTTGGTGAGATACGTCCTCCTGCAGGGCAGTTTGGAAGAAGATTTTTTTTGGCAGATAGAGGGGTGACATATTTGGAAGAATAGATAAGTACCCTTCTTGGGCAATGGTGTCATATGTCCCTCTTCTAGGCTTTGGGGTTGATCATTTGAATCTCTTTCTTTTGGTCCTTAAAAAATTTCTTGTTAAAATTAAATTGCAATCTTGAGTAGCATGTGAATTTGCGGAGATTAATTCAATATCCTTAGGTTTCTGGCCTTAAACCTGATGCATTTTCCCCCATCTTTTAGTGGAAAAGAGAGCATCACTGTATACTCATGCGATTGTAGCAGTGATAGATGCAGCTGATTTAGGCTCGGAAAAGCACAGTTTTCATCCATTCCCTTGTGATTTTTCTATTAGTGGATTTCTCAAGTGGTTGTCCTATGATCCTTGCAGGGGAGTTATTCTGCAAAAGCAGGACATTTGTCTTTCAGGTTAGTTACTTTATCCATTTCTTTGTACATGTCATAATTTTGTGTGCTATTACCTGGAACTCAGCTAATTTTTTTTCTGCTTTCCCAGATGTTGAAGACAAGAGAGTGGCAGGGTTAAATGATTTTTCTTCTTTGAAGGAATGTAAATGCTGCCTTGGTGGGGGTGGATTTTGTGACCTTGGTATGTTGCTAGTTTTCCAAAAATGGGTCTTGATGCATTGTTGGGCATTTGAAGTTGGAAATTGAGGTGAAATGGGTCTGTCTACATAACCTCTTAGGTTGTGTTTGGATCTTAGATTTGAAAAGACATTTACGGAGGGAACGAAAAAAGGGAAGGAAATGTGAATGAAGTATAATGCAATTTTTTTTTACTTTTCCGTCTCCTTTTCTTTTCCTTCATGAATCACTCGTCAAATCCAAAATACAAACACAATTGTAAGAATTTACTTCTTTTTTTTTCTTTGAAGAATTATAATGTAATTGGTTGCTGCATAATCGGCATTAGAAGCTGTGGTTGCTTAAATTTTGTGTTTGGATTTGTGGAGGAAAAGAAGTGAAATAAACTTTACTTCTACTTCATTCATTTTTCCCTTCCCTTTCCTATCCTTCACAAATCCCTCCACAACTCTAATGCTGTGTTTGGTTGGGGGATTTGGGAAGTGATTTGGAAAGAGAAAGGGAAAAGGTGTGTGAAACTAGGTGAAATGTAAGTATATTTTATTCACATTTCACCTAACTTTTCCCTTTCCCTTTCCCTTTCCCTTTCCAAATCCCTCCTCAAATCCTCCAACCAAACATAGCGTAAGATCCAAACACAGCCTAAGTACAAATGTTCAAATATCTTAAGGAATATCAATCTGAATATTTAGATGTTTGATATGAGTTATTGAGTGAATTTCTAGATTATAGTTGAACTACTCATGTGAAATTCTATGTTTAATGTTTGTTCATCACTTTTTAAATTTGACCAATGAGTCTTTATTACTTTTTTTCTGTAATGTTAGTTCTTAGTAAAACTAGGCGTTATGATTTTGTTGCCATGCCTAAATATGCCTGAAAATTTGACAATATTACAGTCTAATCATTCAAGAACCACTTAGATATTTGACAAACCAATCCATTGCCTTGGTATATTCAAGGCTTTTCATCTTTTTGTAAATGAAATTCAGAACTTATTTACTGATGCCCTGCATGAATATTAAATAGAACTTCGAAGACCCTGAACTTGTGGCACCTCAAATCTGTTAGGAAGAAAAGAATATGATGAATTTCGGATCCTGATTTTTTTTCTTGTATTTTGTGGCTGTCAGTTATCCATGCTGTCGGCATTACCACTTCACAGGATGCCAACATCAATTGCAGCATGTTTCACTGTATTGAAACCTGGTGGCCTACTTCTATTCAGAGATTATGGTAATTTCCCAACAAAAAACATAAATGTATATGTATTCATAGGATTTTGGTTAGGACTGTTTGCTCAAAATGAAAATTTTTCTTCAAATTTTTATACTGAATGTGTTGCATGGAAGACTTTTATCTTGCTGCAGTAATTTAAAAAATATATATATATTCGCTTTTATTTTTCTTGCTTGATTTTGGATGAAAATCCTGAACCCTTACAAGTGAATTTATACCAGTGAATTGTTGCTATCAAAAACATTTTAAGGATGGACAAGTGAAACACTGAAATTCTTTTTCAGTTTTATTTACTGAACCATATTTGGAACTTGTTGAAATTATTAGTGTGATGAAAACTCAGGCCTTTACGACATGACGATGCTTCAATTTGAGCCAGACAAAACGATCTAATGGAACTCGTTCCTACTTTTTTTGTTTGCATAATGTGAGGGATCTCTTCGTGGGTGCGGGCTTCACTGAGGTACTAATCTTGTTTCTATCAGTTTGATGTTAACACAGCTGTGTCAACATAGGATGGTAGATTTTGGGCTTAGTTTGATGTAGCTTCTAGCAAGCTGAAAGTTGATAATCAACAAACAAATGCTAAAATTACCTCTCTCCTTGCTTCTTAGAATCAACTTTTTCCTGCTTCTTTAGGTTGTGTTTGGAGCATGAATTTGGGTAGGAATTTAATAAGGAAAATGTAGGTAAAATGTGAATTAAACTACATTTCACACACTTTCTCATTCTCTTTCAAATTCCTACGCGAAGACATGCCCCAAACACAACCTTAAGTTATTTTTGTTGCATAAGTTGTAAGCAAAAGTTGCACCAAATACTCTAGTACATATTTCAAAAATAAATACACTATAAGCCACTCCATAAGCTGCACCAAACAACCCTTTTATGACATTAAACTTGCCGATGAGTGAAGCTCATGCCAACTTACTATCATATGGAGTTTACAACTCTACTTGTCATATATCTTGACTGTGCAGCTTGAGCTTGAATAACTTACATTGATGACCCATCTTGTGCTGCTTAAGTTTTAGAGC
The DNA here is from genome assembly GCF_055761805.1 of Camellia sinensis. Taxonomy (NCBI): domain Eukaryota; kingdom Viridiplantae; phylum Streptophyta; class Magnoliopsida; order Ericales; family Theaceae; genus Camellia; species Camellia sinensis. The sequence continues at coordinate 104,741,845 of NC_138965.1, forward strand.
TCATATATATATATATATATATATATATATATTATGTTTTGCCTGTAAGAGAGAACAATTATCACATGCAGAGTAATATTTATAATTTTCCAAACTAAAAATTGCAGTGGTCATCAATCAACTATAATCAAGATTATCAAATTCACTCGCTTCCATTTTTTTTTTTAATTTCACTGAGAGATGTATAAGTACTATATAGCAACTTTGTGGTGTAAGGTGTTAGCTCATAACTGATTTGCTGTTAGTTGGTTGTAATTAGTTCGTGACAGCTGGCATTAGAAAGATACGTCTGTTTTGGTCTAGTTTAGTTGAGGCTCAGAATATATAAAAACCTGAGTTGTATTGTTTTCTCTCTCAAGAAATTAATAATAAAAGCTAGTTCTTCATTTTTCTTTCTTATTCTTCTCTGCTTCCTGGCTTTCTATCAGTAGAAGCTGTTCTTTCATGGTATCAGAGCTTCAAGACCAACTAACAATGGCAACTTCTCCGTCAACAGCCGTTCCACTTGATTCTACAGCAGCAATGAAATCCATACATCAGAGTCCAATATTCTTACTCTCAAATATGTCAAATCTTATTTCGATTAAATTGGATTCTTCAAATTTCATTTTGTGGAAATATCATATTAAATCAATTCTTCGTGCTTATGATCTCCTAGGGATTATAGTTGGATCCAAACCATGTCCCACACAATTTTTTTGTGATGATAAAGGCGAAATCACAGATGCAGAGAATCCAAATTTTCATCAGTGGTGTTAAATAATGATGTATTATTTATTGATGTGTTGATTGATATGTTATGTTTACAATGATCAAATATATAGAAGAGAAGAAGGTAGTAGGTGAAGTGGTAGGGGGTGAAGTGGAGGTGGTAGGTGGAGTGGGTTGTAATGGAGGTGGTAGGTGGAGTGAGTGGTAGTGGTAATTTACATAATTTACATTAACAGCCCCCCTCAAACTCAAGGAGGATAGGCACTAGCCAACTTGAGTTTGGAGAGAGTCACAGAACAGAAAAATAAACTGATAAATAAAATTAAAAATGGGATAGGAGACACTGTATGGTTGTGTCAGACCGTTGTAGAAGACACGGTATGGTCGTGTCGGACCGTTGTAGCAGACAGTTTACGGGGTCATGTCGGACCGTTGTAGCAGACACTGTGTGGTCGTGTCAGACCGATGTAGAAGACAGTTTACGGGGTCATGTCGGACCGTTGTAGAAGCTGACCGGAATCAATGTCGGGACAGTTTACGGGGTCATGTCGGACCGTTGTAAAAGCTGACCGGAATCAATGTCGGGACAGTTTACGGGGTCATGTCGGACCGTTGTAGAAGCTTGTGGTGGTGCACCAAGGGGGCGACTTAGGGAGTGCGCCATGAGCGACTTATACATGATACTGTGTATAACCCCCCCTCAAACTCAAATAGGTGTGAAGATAGAAACCTATTTGAGGTTGAAAAGGGATTGATAAAGCTGACCGGTGTAGAAGACACTGTATGAGTGGGTAGATAAGCTGCCCAAAAAATATACATGTAGAGATATATCGAGCCCTCAAAAGGCGTGCCCTCAAAAGGCGTGCCCACTTTATCAAAAGATGTGCCATGAAAAGGCGTGCCAGTTTGTCGGGCGTCAAGAGGCGCGCGATGCGCGTGGCTGCCTCGGCTATTTAACCAAGACAGAGCCTGAGGCCGAGGCAGAAACGGAGACAAAAAACTCTATAACACTCTGTTGTCTGAGAGAGATTTCTGAGAGAGATACGTTGGAACACTCTGTTTTCTGAGAGAGAACTCTGTAACACTCTGTTGCCCAGAAAATGGCTTCGTCGTCCCGTGGGCTGCTCACTCTCTTTTCCGACCTGAACGAGTCCACAGGAGAGAGAACTGGTGCGGTGTCCCGTGAACCTCAACCAAACACCACTGGGTTTGCTCTGTTGAACTTCCCGATGCAGTCGGTGGAGCAAAAAATGGCAGTGCAAACGGATGTGGAGGCTAATCAGTATACTTTGAAGGCATGTGTGGAGTCCATGACGGCGGTCACAAACCTGTCGCACCGGCTGCAGAGTAGGACAAATGAGGTGCAGCAGTTAAACTCCCAGCTGGCTCTGCTCCAACGCATGTATAAGGATGCGCGAGCAGAGATAAGCGTGCTAAGGGCAGAAAACAAGGAGCTGAAGCGGAAGGCCACCGTGATGTTCCGATTTGGAGGGCCGCCATATGCTGCAGTGGAGGAGCAGGGAGTAGTGATCATGCCCAGTGGAGTGGGTGACACGGAGGCAACACCGGCAAGGGCCGCCCAGGACGGAGGCAAGAAGAAGAGACCGGCGGCAGAGTAGAGAAGAAAAATCCCACTGTGGGTGTGGTTGTTGTGTTTGTGGTTTTTGTTTTTTTTTTTTTTATGTAAAATGGTGAATGGGGTGAGCCCCGATATGAATAAAAGGAGTTTGGTGTGCAAATTTGTAAAGTTTTTTTTTTTTTTTTTTTTTTTGGTGGAAAGAGGGGAACACTCCCATGTGATAATAATAAAAATAAGAAAGAGAATGAGAATGTGCACATTAGTGAGCATGGATGGTGTGACAACAATATTATCCTCCTGACCAGATCCATTCCGTGTGAGTGTAGATGGGCTAGGATAGTGGAGGTTAAAATATTAAAATAGGGTGGTATAGGGCAAGTGTGTGTATGTGTGCCTGGTGTGTGTCGGAACTTTTTTTTTTTTTTTTTTTTTAACTAATCAATTATCAGTCCAAAAAAAAAAGCACAGAGCCGACCAAAAACAAAGCACTGAGCAATCACCACGTGAGAGAGAGAAAGCCTCTGAGGAGTGGAATACTCAAACAATTCACACTGGGGTGTATGGCATAGGATAATATATGATAATGGTGCTACAGCTGGGTTGGCATAAAGGGGAAGGAAAAGGTGGGAAAGTTGACAAAGAGGAGAGAGAGATGGAAAGAGAGTGAGAAGTGTGACCTTCTTGGCGATGAAGTCTCAGCGGTTCGAGAGAGAGAGACCACGGTTTGGTGTGGTGGATGGAACATGAAGCAACCGAGGTGAGTGAGGCTGTAGGTGAAGATGGCTCGGTCGTGGAGTTGAAGGTGCCTCACAGTTGACGAGCATGTCGTCGAGAGAGATCGGAAGGGTGGTGTCGTGGCCGTGGACAACGGCGAGATCGATGGCTGATGAATCAGACAAGAACAGCCGATATTGAGAAGGCTGTGATGAACGGCCAGGGTTCGTTGGGGGAACAAGGAGGTCCAGCGAAGAGGACCGTGGTTGACGGAAACGGCCGGATTGGTGGTGTCGTGCACGTGGAAACCCAAGTGGAATCGGCTACCAGCGACGGAGAGAGCGAGGCTGAAGGCAACAGGTTTCAGTGTTTCAAATTGTGGTGGGAGATGTGGTTTTCTTGAAGATCGGAGACCGAGTTCCTGCTGATGGGTTGTTCATAGATGGGCAGTCGTTTGAAGTCGATGAATCAAGCACGACAGGGGAAAGTGATCTTGTAGAAGTGAATCGAAGCATAAATCCATTCTTGTTCGCTGGAACCAAGGTAGCTGATGGGTTTGCTCGAATGCTTGTCGCTTCAGTTGGAACCAACACCACATGGGGTAAGATGATGATCAAAATCAGCCACAATTCCAGAGAGGAAACGCCATTACAGACCCGTCTCAACAAGCTGGCCTCAACAATCGGCAAGGTTGGTGGTGCATGAAAGAGGGCATATGGGGACGATGGTGATGCCGATCAGCTTCATCTTCATGAGCCACATGTTGGACATTGACTGGAGGCTCGGATGATGAATAATAACCAGGCTGTTGTGGAGGATAACCATGATGAGAGTAATTGGGGGGTGGTGGTGGCTGAGAAGATAAAGCAGAGCCGTGGTCAGTGAAAAGGGAAATAGAGCTGTCTACAGAGCGAGAAATTAGAAAATTTGGATTTGTCCGGCGGGCGGCCAAGGCGAGATTGCCGCCCGCCAGTGGAACGAAAAATACTAGGTTCCTAACCTAGTTCTGATACCATGTTAAATAATGATGTATTATTTATTGATGTGTTGATTGATATGTTATGTTTACAATGATCAAATATATAGAAGAGAAGAAGGTAGTAGGTGAAGTGGTAGGGGGTGAAGTGGAGGTGGTAGGTGGAGTGGGTTGTAATGGAGGTGGTAGGTGGAGTGAGTGGTAGTGGTAATTTACATAATTTACATTAACAAGTGGAATGTTATGGATCAAGGGTTGATCACGCTAATCAATTCCACTTTATCTTCATCAGCTTTGGCTTTGGTGATTGGACAGACCTCATCACAAGGAGTCTAGCACACTCTCGAACGAAGGTTCTCTTCTTTGTCTAGGTAACACATTTTGAGTCCTAGAACAGGGCTTCATAACGTCAAGAAATGATCTAATTCAATAGATGTTTATCTTCAATGAATCAAGGCCATACGCTACAAACTTCAATTGTTTCAATCTCTGTTGACAGTGAAGAATTATTACACATGGCACTAAAAGGATTACTGGCTGAGTGGTGTTTTGGAAAGTTGGTAAAAAGTTGATTTTTTGGCTTTTTGACTTTTTTGGTGACTTTTTTGGCAAAAAGTTGGGTTCTTTTGGGTAAAAAAGCTGATTTTTTTGGCTAAAAAATATAAAAAGTCAAAAAGCTGGCTTTTTAAGCCGCTTCCCAAACTGGTGCTTGTTGTTCTTTCATAAGGTTAGGGTTCTTACTGGCTAGATGCTTTACTGGAATAAGATACATACATTGCAACAAATTAAGGGACAAAATTGCTTTTTAAAGAAATTATATTTTAATTGTCAAAAGTGTTATTTTGTATTTTTATTGTCGTTATTAAAACTTTTTGCTTTTAAAAGTGCATTTATTAGTGATACTTTAAAAAAAAAATTCACTATAGGTTTTTTTTTGTGTACTTTTCGAGATGGATTTTTTGCGGCGGCTAAAATTGGTCTCATAATAATTTTTGCAACAAAAGTTTCACTTTTGATAACATAAAAGTTAAGTATGTAAAACTCTTATATGTTGTACATTTATTTTTACCAAAATAAGATAAAGCTATCAACAATATGTTGTACCAAAAAAATACCTAGAATAGTATTTAGAATTTAATTGTGGATCAGATTCAGCCTGGGCATGAACCACACCACATCAAGAACCACACCACATCAAGCTTAAATTTACACCATACATTCAACAAATTATAGACACCTTTCTAGATTTTTGTAAAACTATTTTGATTAAGAAGGTTATGGTTTTTTGCCAATGTAGATATTTGGCTTCAAATTTTGTGGAATTTAAAGAAAAATAGGTCTCTTTGACACCTCCTACTGATGTGCAGAGATGGAGGAGAAATGAAAACCCATTTAACTGTATTTTCACACAAATTGGGCTTAGTAAATTCATTGAATTATATGTTAAGACAATGATCAACCAAAAAAATTTGTCCTGCTGATTCTTTCTTAAGACAGACTCATCTTGGTTTTAACTTACAAAGCAACTTTTATTTGTTGCAATACTATGAGATATAAGTGGTTCGCCATGTCATATTGATGAGCCCTGTCACTATTAGATTGAAAAATTGAAACAAATTAGGTCAAACACCGACTATATATGTAATTGGGAAATTTTAACCATATTCTCAAAACACCCCAATATATCCTTTTACCAAAATTTATTCTAAAATTTAATATTTAAAAGACTTCTACTTAATCAATTAATTTAAAATTTAATATCAAAACCTAATAGAATTGTACATACTTTACCAATTAAGTTTACTTTCCTTTTTCACCTTGTTTTAAATAAAATATTAAAATTATTTGTTATTTTATGTCTATTTTATTTATAATATTAATTATATTGAATTTCTTAAATAATTAGAATCAATTTAAATTTTATAACAATTATTTCTAATATCAAGTTATAATTTAATATCATATAAATTTATTATATATATTTATTTAAGTTACATTTTTGTAGTACGAAAGGTTAAAATTATCAAATGAATGTTTCTTCTTTTTTTTTTGTGTTATAATTTAAAATTATTATATATATTTATTTAATTTATATTTTTATAGTACGATAGAGCTAAAATTATTAAAATATATACAAATAATTTATTAAAAATTATTACATGTATTGATTTAAATAAGACTTATAAATGGCACAAGAAATGAGCTACTGAGATTGCAGGGTGTCTCCTCAATTCCTCTAGCTTACAAATAACTCAACAATGCAAGGAATTCCACAGATTCTTCATCTTCCTTGACTATCTGTTTCACATCCATGAGACTTGTATGGTCAGAATCCTATTACTAATAAAAGAATGCACCAATAGATGGAATGTGTCATGCAGCTTACATTCCAAAGGAGAATAAAGAAAGAAACAGGGCAGAAGCACATTTACAAGAGCTAAATAACTCAAAACCTGCAGTAGCCAATCATAAGCATGCTATTTAATTTTATAAAAATAATGGTCCATCAGAAATAACCATGCTTGCTGGAAAGGAACCAAATGCAAGATGTGAGATAGGATAAAGAAATAGATTACACTCCCAATAATGTTGAAAAGTAAAGAGTAAGGGGAGACACTTGGGTAGAATGATAGAGATTACACTCCCAATAATGTTGAAAAGTAAAGAGTAAGGAGAGACACTTGGGTAGAATGATAGAGAGGAACAGGTATGAAACTGCACAAAAATGCATGGGAAATAAGTTTTCACAAGGTAATACAAAATTATGGTAACACAATTATTTCCTAAAGTATTTTCCTGTGTTCTAAAATGTCCTCATGGAAAAGAAGAGCCCATTTTTTAGATTAAAGAGTAGATTTTGTCTTTCTTGTATGGTTGGAGGTGGTCAATCTATCCTAGAACCAATTTTTGACTTTGTAGAAGCCTTTGAATAGGTTTTTGATGTATAGTTGGGATAGAGTTTCTTTGTATTGCACCCCCCTGTGCCTCATTAATATAATTTTCTTTATTTTACCCGGAAAAAAAATTGTTTAGCATCCTTACGAGACATCATGATAAGCATCTATTTCCGGAACATTAAAAATAAATCACTGGTTCATCTGATGGAAATGGGAAGTTTTCCCTTTTCGAGAAGGCACTATGAAGTAAATGGAAGAGTCCAACCAACAAGATTTATCAAATGGTAATGAAGCTTGCCATTCGGTCTGTTTGGCTATGCTGGAAATCTCAATCAATCTCACTCTCAATTGAACTTGCCTCTTAAACAGTGAGAAGCTCATGTAGAACTAAGAGAATAATTGGTTTAGTAGTGAAATCAACCAATCAATAGCTTGCTCAAACAGGGACATGGAAAGAAGCCTAACTGTAAAACAAGTTGAGAGAGAGTTGAGAGAGTGATATTGAAAGAGAACTCTGTAATTGAAACTATATTCAGAAACCAAATAGAGGCTCCATAATATAGGAGCTGGATACAAAACATCATTATGATATAATTCAATATAATAAGGAAAAGGAGGCCGAAACAAGGCGGGCGACCGAAAGCAGGGACAAAGAATGACAAAGAATCCTATCTATCTAGATGTATGACCATTATATACATACTATAATATATTAACATATTATATTAACAATTATATTAATATGTTAACAGCCCCCCTCAAACTCAAGGAGGACAAACATCAACCAACTGGAGTTTGGAGACAAGTTCAACGAAGCGGCCAGGAGAATGAGCTTTGGTGAAGATATCAGCCGGTTGATCAGCAGAGGAGATTGAATGGAGATGGACAGTACCACGAGTGACGTGTTGACGAATAAAATGACAGTCAATCTCAATGTGCTTGGTGCGATCATGAAAAACATCATTGTGAGCAATTTGAAGAGCATTTTGATTGTCACAAAAAAGGGCAGTAGCGCCAGAGGGGGAAACACCCATGTCAGCAAGAAGCCAACGAAGCCAGAGAAGCTCCTGAGTAGTATCAGCAAGAGCACGATATTCGGCCTCGGTACTGGAGTGAGCAGTAAGAGATTGTTTCTTGCTGCGCCAAGAAATAAGAGAATCACCCAAGAAAAAGCAGAACCCAGTAGTAGAGCACAGATCAGTAGGATTCCCAGCCCAATCAACATCGAAAAAAGCACGAAGCTGGAGAGAGGAGCGGGCGGAATAATGAAGTCCATGAAACAAGGTACCTTTGAGATAACGAAGGATACGAACTAATGCAGCATAATGAGGGGTACGAGGAGCTGACATAAACTGGCTAACAATATGAACGGCATAGACAATATCAGGATGAGTAACAGTGAGATAGACAAGGCTGCCAACCAGCTGACGATATAGGGTAGCATCAGAGAGAAGAGTGCCATCAAGAGGTGTAAGACGACTCTGAGGCTCCAGGGGAGTGGAGGCAGTCTTGCAATCCGTAAGACCAATGCGGGTGAGAAGATCAGAGGTATACTTAGCCTGAGAGAGAAAAGACCCCGTGGAATCATGGAAGATTTCAAGACCCGAGAAATAGTTGAGAGGACCAAGGTCTTTCATCTTGAAATGATGGCTAAGAAACTGTTTAAGGCATAGAATACCATCAAGATCGTCACCGGTGATAATCATATCATCCACATAAAGGAGAAGCAAGGTGGTCCCTTGAGCAGTGTTCCGGATAAAAAGAGCAGTATCATAAGAACTGGAGGTGAAACCACAGTCATGAATAGTAGAGCTGAACTTTGCAAACCAAGCGCGCGGAGCTTGTTTGAGACCATATAAAGCACGCTGAAGTTTGCAGATTTTATGAGGTGGATAAGTAGACCAGGGGGAGGTTGCATGTAGACCTCCTCAAGAAGAACACCATTAAGGAAAGCATTTTTCACGTCCATTTGATAAAGATCCTAGTGTCGGGTGGTAGCAATCGCAATCAGGCTGCGAACAGAGGTGAGACGAGCAACAGGAGCAAAGGTCTCCTCATAGTCAATACCATATTCTTGGTTGAAGCCTTTTGCAACAAGGCGGGCTTTGTAGCGCTCAATAGATCCATCAGAACAAGTTTTGATTTTGTAGACCCATTTGCAACCAATGGCAGTCTTGCCAGAAGGAAGATCAACAATGTCCCAAGTGTGAGTTTTGTCTAAAGCCTGCAATTCATCAGTCATAGCTTGCTGCCAAAGAGGATTAGAGCGAGCCTCACGATAGGAGGTCGGTTCATAAGTAGAAAAAGCAGTAGAACCAACAATAAAGTCACGAAAACGAGTAGAAGGTTGGGTTACCCGGTGTGGTCGAGTAGAGGCAGGAGAAGCCAGAGGGAGAGACTCACTAGGAGGGGAGGATCCCGAGGGAGCAAGAGCAGGACCATCAGAATTAGCAGGTGCATGGGACAGACCAGTAGGCAAGGCAGTCTCGAGAGAGGCTGGCAGGGGCGGTGGAGTAAGCTCATCAGAGAACTCGAGAGAGGCTGGCAAGGGCGGTGGAGTAAGCTCATCAGAGAACAGATCCGTGGAAGGGTCAGTAAAAAATAGAGAGGGTGAGGGAACGGACAAACGGAAGAGAGAGAGAGAGGAAAACATTTTGTGTTCCCAAAAGACTACATGACGAGAGATACGGAGTCGCTGAGAGAGAGGATCCCAACAACGATACCCCTTGTGTTCAATACCATACCCTAACATGCAACAAAGGCGAGAACGTGGTTCAAGTTTGGTACGCTTATGAGGTTGGGGAAGAACAAAACAGGCAGATCCAAAGACCCTAAGGTTGGTGTAAGGGGGACGGGTGCCATGCAGACGCTCATAAGGAGTGTGATTGTGAATGACAGGTGTAGGGATACAATTGATAGTGTAAGCAGCAGTGAGAGCTGCCTCTCCCCAAAAATGTTCCGGACAAGAGGAAGACAGAAGGAGAGCTCGAGTAGTGTCAAGAATATGTCGATGTTTCCGTTCAACACGTCCATTTTGTTGAGACGTACCGGGACAGGAATGATGAGGTTGAGTACCATGACTCTGAAGAAAGGAAAGAAAGTCAAAATCTTTATATTCCATGGCATTGTCGGAGCGAAAAAGCTTAATATTTTTAGAAAATTATGTTTTAACCATTGCAGCAAAATTGTAATAAAGTTGTTTGAGCTCAGAGCGATTTTTCATAAGAAACAACCATGTATAACGGGAAAAATCATCTATAAAAACAACAAAATAGCGTGCGCCTCCCATAGTAGGAGTAGGAGAGGGTCCCCAAATATCAGAATGAATGAGATCAAATGGTGCAAGAGAAACAGAGTCACTTTTATTAAACGATAAAGCAGGTTGTTTGGCAAGTTGACAGGACACACAATCTAAAACATCAGAACTTACATGACCTAAATGACCACTGGAAATTAAAGATTTTAAACGACCAACAGAAAAATGACCTAAACGACAGTGCCAAAGCTGAAAATGAGATAAAGGAGGAGCAGTGGTAGCAGTGGTAGGAGCTGTGATCTGAAAGGAATCTGGAACATGAAGATGGATGAGTTCGTAGAGACGTCCATGCTTACGGCCTATCCCAAGAGTTTGCCCCGTCCGAGGGTTCTGCACCAAACAACCAGTATGGGAAAAGGTAACAGTTAGACCATGCTCACATAATTGACTAATGGAGATAAGATTTAAAGTAAGAGCAGGCATAAGATAGACATGGGATAAAGATAAGTGAGAGGTTGAAACAGAACCAACATGACTTACAGACAGAGGAGACCCATCAGCAGTATGGATAGAAGGAACATGAGGAGTAGAAGAGAGAGGAGTAAAAATAGTAGGGTCAAAGATCATGTGATTACAACAAGCGGAGTCAAAGTACCAAGAAGTGTTACCTGCGGTGACAGATAAAGCAGTAGATGGAGGAGCACCGGAATTCTGCCAAAAATGTTAAAACATGGCTTCGACATCGATTTGAGAGAAGACTGGAGTGGAAGGGTCTATAGGGACAGAGGAAGGTAAATCCTCTGAGGTAGCAGCAGTGCGTTGAGCAGGCATTGGTTTAAACGGAGCCCCAGAACGGTGAGAGTGGCTGCGAGAAAAATTCCCGGTGGAAGGACCATTGCGAGAGGCACGGGCGGGATTGCGGAAGCAATCTTGCTGGAGATGACCAGGGCCAGTCTTGTTGCAAAACCGACAAAGACGAACTGGACAATTAACCAGAAGATGAGTCGACGGAAGATTGCGGTTGTGACAGTAATTGCAGGCAGTTGGCCTCTGTGGTGAAGGTGGGGAAGGAGAACTTCGAATCTGGGGAGTGGCAAGAACAGAGTCCACAGGGTGCGGATGAAGAGTACCAAATCTGGTTTCCTCTGACAGGAGTTCAGAAATTGCTTGCTCAAGAGTGGGTAAAGGAGTGCGATGAAGGAGAGATGCGCGTACTGGCTCAAAACGGGGAGTGAGAGCCATGAGAAACTGAACCAAGCGCTGTTGGTCACGGTAAGTAGTAAACAAGGCAGCATCCTTAGTATAATCCCATGGAGGTTCAGAAAGAGCGAGCTGATCCCAAACATAATACATTTGGGAGAGGAAATCATTAATGTTCTGAGTTGTTTCTTGGCGCATACGGTGAAGATGACTCAGAAGCTGATATTGGTGAGCAAGGCCAGTAGTCTAATAGCATTCTTGTAAAAAATCCCAGATGGCTTTGGCAGGAGAGAAAGCAGAGTCAAGTTGGAACCGACCAAACTGAAGGCTGATAGATGTAATAGAAGTATTGCGAAACCAAGTGATGATCTGATAGTTTTTACTATCCCAATCTTCCAGTCGGTCGACATATTTGGCAGCGGAGTCCGTGGCAGCGGAATCTGTGGTCCCTTGAACGGGTTTGCACACATCCCCAGTGATGATGCGCCAAAGTTTCTTTCCTTTGAGGAAGCCAGACATAGCTTGTGCCCATAGGACATAATTAGTCCCGTCAAGAATAACGAAAATAGGGTGGTTAGAGGAGTCCAGGCGATCCATGAGAGAAAAATAGTACAATTGAGGTAGAATCTGAAAAAACCGAGGTTACCAGTGAATTCAGATGGTCAAAATCAGTCGGAAAAGGAGTGAACGGACCAAAAATATGACCAGAAAAGCAGAAAATGGATTAGTCAACGAATCTGGTCAAACAAGGATGATACAGGGCTGATGTCACAGGCGCGGCGCACGTTAGCATAGAGTTGCGCGGCGCACGTTAGCAGGCGAGAAACACGCGGCGCACGGAAGCAGCAAGGGCTGACGTCAGAAACACGCGGCTCACGTTAGCAGATGAGGCCGTGGCGCACAATAGCACCGGACAGTGTAGGAGGCGCATAGAGCGCGTCTGAGACGAGGAAGCGCGTTGCCTAATGTTCTGGCGGCGCGTGGAGGCGCATGAGACTTCAGATGATGATGAATCTGGTGGCGTTGGCTTCGTGGTGAAGAGACGAAGGTGCTGGTGTTGTCCAATCTGTATATTAGGTAAGGACGAGATACGCAGCAATCTGCCAAGAAAAGAAAATGTGATGCAAAGACTTAGGAAAAACACTTGTGCTCTGATACCATGTAAAACAAGTTGAGAGAGAGTTGAGAGAGTGATATTGAAAGAGAACTCTGTAATTGAAACTATATTCAGAAACCAAATAGAGGCTCCATAATATAGGAGCTGGATACAAAACATCATTATGATATAATTCAATATAATAAGAAAAAGGAGGCCGAAGGAAGGCGGGCGACCGAAAATAGGGACAAAGAATGACAAAGAATCCTATCTATCTAGATGTATGACCATTATATACATACTATAATATATTAACAATTATATTAATATGTTAACACTAACAAAATCTACGGTCCTCCCTCCGGTCAACGGCCAGGGATATGGAAAGGGCATCATTGCTGTGGTGCTTTTGTGCATAATGCCAGTCCATTCCAATCCCATTTTATGTTGTTTCCCTCTGTTCCCTCTTACTCTTATTTTGCCTTTTTAGGCTTTGACAATTTTTTGTTTATCCCTTCCCATTGATATTCTGCCAAGGAAACATTTTATTAATGCAAGGCCAAATTATGCCCTTCTTTGTTTGACCCAACCAAACTTACTTTAATATATATCTATCTATACTATTATAAAGTGAACACCTCTTATGGTGTCCTGAAACTTTACTCTCCTCATGCCATGTGACAGTATTTTTTATTTTTAAAAAAAAGGTTAAACAAAGAAATGGGCAAGGCTTGAACCCATGACCATGGGTTTAAGTACGAGGACTCATACCACTTAAGCTAAGTACACATTATAATATTAATTTCATTATTATTTTTTTTTATTCCTACTTATTTAAATTGCACACACATCGTATGTGCCACCCACTAGTATATATATATAAATCAAACCTAAAAGTTTGAATATATTTCTTAAATTCAAATTATTTGATCTCATTCTTAAAAAGCAAATATTTTATCACAAGGTTTAAAAACACAAAAAAAACGATTGCAAAATTAGAGACAAATTTTCTCATATAAAGTGAATTTTATTTTTTTTATGAGTTACACGCTCATATAAAAAATTGTATCTGATTATATAATTAGTTCCAAAATTAATAATTTTTCCCAGAAAATCTATATCAAAACACAAGAGATGGGCATAAAAAGTCGATTTCATTTCAGTGAACCATTATAAAACCATTCCAACTATCTCTTTAAAGAAAGCAATAGGTCACCAATACAACAAAGTTCAAACCCTACCCTCGTGTGAGCAACAAATGCATATGCATAAATAACCCAACTTTTACTAAATCAATTGCACATTTATTTATTTCATATATATCTCAGATAAAAGGGTTTCAACAGCTTGCTGTATGTACTCACACCATTCCTCCAAGGCAGAGTCCCTTCATGTATCTGCTCTTGCCAAAATTAAAATAAACTAATAATTCAAATCACATTTCACAATCTGCCAGCAAGAAGGAAGAAAACCAATGTGCATGGGAAAACCAGAGAGATTTCATTACCAAAAAAGTGAATACTAGATACTTCATCCTGAAAGCCATCCATCACACTGAACAAAAACATCAGTAGGCCCCCAAACATATATATAGGGAAGTGTTTGGATATGCAATACCATATCTATTTGAATAAATTTTTATAAATATATACAAGTTATCTCATAAAATCAAGTAAATTCCCACAAATATACATAAGTTGTGATTTCTCAAATTTTTATAGATTAACTTACGCATGTTTATGAAAACTTACGTTATTTTATGAAATAATTTACGTATATTTGTAAAAATTTACACAAATGCATGAGATATGTACTCACACACTTAAAAATTGCCCATATATATATATATATATGTATGTAGGCCATCCATGTCAAATTCATCTCCAAAGCCATCCATGTCAAACCATTCTCCAAAAACTCCCAGACCCAAATCCATTACAACAACATACATCTCAAAAATACAAGATCACAATTCTAGTATAAACACAATCCCACATTCTACAATCAAAAAGATCTCAATCCCATTACAAATTCAATATAATCACAATCCCACTTTCTGCATTCATAAGAACATCACAATTCCATTCCATAACCAAAAATTACTTTTTGAATCGCCAAAAAAAATCCCATCAGCATCTACTTCATTCACCAAAATAAACTTGAGAATAATGTTTGAGAGCCACAATTTGTGTGGCTCAAATGGCTCAAAACTGTCAAAACGACGTCGTTTTGACATGTTTTGTGCTCAAAACTGTCAAAACGACGTCGTTTTGACATGTTTTGTGCTCAAAACGACGTTGTTTTGACAGTTTTGAGCCATTTGAGCCACAAAAATTGTGGCCCTCTACCATTGCCCTAAACTTAAACATATTATCCAAAAACATAACATTTAACTTCCATTTCCCAAAAAAGTAAGCACAGTATTGTGGACTGCTCCACCCATTTAACATCAATGTTGAGTGCCTGTGTTCCCAACTCCTCCTTGGCTACCCATTGCAACACTAGATTAGCTAGGTATGACTTGGAGAACTTCTCAGCCTCCCAAAAGCCCTAATTTAAGAGGTGTTGGGTTTGAGTTTGGAAACTGAATTGGGGATTGTAAGCATGCCCTAGGCATGTGACATCAACTTAGGGATTGTTTTCTCACCCAAAAATTGTTCCATTAAAGAGAACAAATGAAAATGGACAGAGTGTTCACGTTACACACAGGTTTAAAGTCGGGGGTTTAAGTTGTTAAACATTGAAACTATAAAGTTTAATTTGCAAAACACGTGAAATTCTAGAGCTTTTTATGTAATTTCCCCATTCTAATATTTGAAACAAACTGAAATAAGAAAATAATTCACAATTATCTACTTAAATTAGAAATATTTTCTACCAACATGAAGAGAATGTGAAGGCATTCTTACCAATGTATTAGTAGTTGTGTTAGTGGTGGATGTGGTGATGATAGTGTCATGGCATACTTCGGCGATGGATTGATGTAATCCATTCTAGAATAGCTCCACCCAAAAATAATTTTTTAAAAAAAATACAAAACAAAAAAAAACACTAAAGATTCATCATCATCATCATCATCATCATAACCATTTGTATCAAAATCAATTATATGAAAATTAAAATTACGTTTCTATGTCAAAAGTTGAAATGCCAACAGAATTCTAACACACATTTCAAATAACCAGACTACACAACTGCATTGCTATTCAAGACCAACACAGCTACCAAAACTGTAATAGTACCAACAAAATGGTTTTGCTCTAGATAAAAGGGCAAGTAAATCGATCTTAGATGATTCCAATCTTGTTTGCCACATCCAAGGCATCATAGTCTGGAGTCAACCGAACATATGCCTTCTTGGTACCATCAGGCCTGCACCACAAGAATACAAACTTGGGTTATTTCAAGTTGCCTAAACTCTCTCTCTTTAGTTTGGGAGAAACAATGGAGCACATATAACAACTGAATTTGCATACAGCAGAGAGATGTAAACTGAATTTTTACTCATTAAACAATATTGATGTACTAAATCAATCACGAGTGTCCAAAACCAGTCAACTGACAAGATCTGCATGGTTAATCTTGATTGTACAAAATTGGACATTAAGGATTTGTTTGGAACTAGCATTTGGGTAGGGATTTGGAAAGAGACAGATCCATTTCCCTCTCCTTATCCTTTCCTTTCCAAATCCCAACCCCAATCCTAGATACAAACGCAGCCTAAAAGAGCCATCCCCCATGAAAGAAACCAGCATTTTATGGAAGAATTCTACCAAAAAACCAATAGTAGAATATGTTTCTTCAGAAGCTTAACCACTAAAAACACTTGGTTCTTATATTTAATACACTGCAAGCTTTTCCTATATTTATATATTTGTTTGTTTATATTTTGTAAAGTAAACTATTCCAAATTTTAATAGGCTGCGATTTGTGTAAAAGAACTACATGTTAACAAGCTAAAATCTTTCGTTACAGTTAAGTATGTTAAACGATAGCTACCTGATCAAAGTGTTCACTTTCTTGGTCTGAATGTCATACATCTTCTTCACTGCATCCTTTATCTTTTTCTTGTCAGCACGGATGTCAACAATGAAAACAAGGGTATTGTTATCCTCAATCTTCTTCATTGCAGACTCAGTAGTCAATGGGTATTTCAGGATCTGATAATGGTCCAATTTGTTTCTCGGAGGGGCACTAATGCGTGGATACTTGGGGTTCCTGTCCTTCTTCAATGTCCTCGGTCTGTGAAAGGTAACTGTTGTTCGGATCTTCTTAACTTTTTTCTTGAGGGTTGATGAACCTGATTTCACAGCCTTGGCAGCCTTCAAGGCCTGTGCCTTTGGATCAGCCTTTTTTGTACTGTCAGCTGTAGTGGAGGAAAGAACAGAAGTGGGTAAATGATCAATTTAAAATGGGTAACTATATTTCTAATACCGGTAAATGAGCAAGATAACAAGTGTAACCATATTTTCAAAATTGTAAATCCCAACAGACAAAACAAAGAAAATTTCCAGTTCTCCCCAACTTTCAAAGTTCGTAGTTCAATCCAAACAATAGAAATGGATGAACTATCAGAATTATTCCATCTTAAAGCACAAGTTGATGGATTGCACAAAAAGCCAACCCATAGAAGGTTGTTGACTGATCATTTGCAGAATAAGAAAATATCAAATCTGTTTTCTCGTTTGATAAGTAAGCCATTTGCTAATAAACTATAGTAATGAACTGTCATTTTATGCTAATTTCTGCAAGTAATAATATATCACTTTAAACATAGCAAACAGCAATAACAAACAAAAATGCTTTTATTCTATATCACTGCTAAGCAAAACTGTTTGCAGGCCAAATTTCTTGAAAATTTCCTAGCCAACAATGAAAAAGCGTTTTTTGAACATTCTTCTTAAATTCCCCAATGACATAAAAGATTTTGAGGTCAAACAAATTAAACAGCAAATTACTCATTCAGATTGGGCAACACTTGATCTGAAAAGTCCTCCAACTATCCATACTAATTACCACATTTCCTTGTCAAAATAACAATGTCTAAATTCTAGAGACTTGTCAAAGTGAAGTCCAAACCATTGCAATTGCAACAATTAGACACTCCTTCCCATTACCTACATTTTATAGACATATTGCAAACTAACTAACAACACTTAGAAACCTATTATTTCAGATATTGGCTAACACATCTTAATCTATTAGCATACCCTTGACAACAAATTAAACTAGCACATACATACATAAATCAATAAAAACAGCTTAGGCTAATAGGCTAAACCCATTGTAATCCATTTTTGTGAATAGAAAATGGATTAAGTCATGCTCAATATCTTCATTAAATTGAATTTAAAACACATACAAGCTTAAAAAACCCAAATCACCAACTACCCAAGTAGTATAAGTAAACATGTTAAATAACAAACAAACACACACACATATATATCCCAAACCCTAAAACTAAAACCCAGTTACATGTCTATCCTGAGATTTTTTTTTTTTTTTTAAATTTAAAAAATAAAGTGTTAATTGCATGAACGTACCTTTAGGAGCCATTGTTAACCCAACCTAAATCAAACAAGACAGATCAAATTCAAACGAAAACGAACATTGTTAGACCAAATCGCAATTTCAAAATAGAGAGAGAGAGAGAGAGAGAGAGAGAGAGAGAGGGGGTACCTTGAGACGGAGGAGAGGAAGTGAGGGAGAAGAAGTGTTTGCCGCAGCTGAAGAATAGGGTTCCGAAATGAGGGTTTTCTATGAACGCTGCTTATATAGCTATCGAATTACCAAAGCAACCTTTATTTCACTTCCAAATCACGAGTTTGGTATCTCCGACGTTTCATTGAGGAAAAATTATATGAAAAATTTAAATAGTTTTCTAAATATGATTTAAGAATAACGTTGTATTTTGAGTTTGTGAATTTTGAAATTATGATTTGAATGTGAAAATTTTATTTGGTTAGAGCATCTGTAACAGCTTCTTCAAATTTTTAGTCAAATTTAACCCAAAATTTATTTTTTTTTATTTTAACTAGTCACATTTTTAATATTCACTACATTAAACTCTTTATTCTAACTCAATCTTAATAAAATATTAATTTCTTATTATATTTGTTATTCTTTCTTTTTTTTATTAAATTGATGAGGTGCCATCCAAACAATTCTTAAAAAATTTTAAAAAAAAAAATTGTCGTTGATCGGTCGGTCGACCGGTTAGGCTAATTTTCGACATTTTTCTTCTTCTGTTACAGGCACTCATGGGACATCCGGTAGGATATTCAGGAGGACATCTGGGTGGACGACAGATTTAAAAATTTTGACCCAGTTTTGCTCCAACAAATATAATAAAAACTAATGTAGCTAATGAACAATGCCTCTTTATTTTTATTGAGGTACTATAGCAAATTTAACAAAAAATTAATTAACAAAAAATTTGTTGAGGATGATGGAGAAAGGATTTGATGTTGATTATGCGGATGCTCTTATGAGTTTTGAAAAGAGTTTTGAATTGAATTTGGAAGGAGTTTTGATTTTTTGAAATTAAAAAAGTTATTTAATTCAAAAACTTACAATTCATAACCAAATATATAACCTAAAATTCTATTCAAGGCTCATATAAAAATTTAAAAAATTCTGAAAATATTTTTTATTTACAATATAAAATAACAGGTGCAACAAAAAAAACAAAAAAAATGAACACTGTTTCTGTTAACCAGAGGACATCCGGGTTAGCCAAATTTGCCCACCTAAAAAGAAATTTTTACAAGTAGGTGTGGAATTATAATTTAAAAGCTCAAAACAAACACCACACGCATGATTCATGAATGTGGTTGGAAATGTGTTTGGCAAATTTTTAAAATACTTTTTAAAATTTAGGGTAAATTACATTAACACCCCTTGAGGTTTGGTCCAATTACTACCCACCCCTTGATATTTTGGAAATTACATTCACACCCCTGTGGTTAATAGTCTCGTATCACAAACTCCTCCTGCTTATATAAAAGGTAACAACTCCTAATAAAAAAATTGAGGAAATTACATTAAAGAAAAAACAGTAAAAGAAAGAGGGAAAAAAAGAGAAAGTAAAGTAAAGCAAAAAAAGAGAGAGTGCATGAGTTCAATATCTTCAATCCGTCTAAATAATTACAATGATAGGGGATTAGTGTAATTTCCCAAACGTCAGGGGGTGATATGTATTAAACTCAAACCTCAGGGGTGTAAGTGTAATTTACCCTAAAATTTATAATCAAATGCATAATTTAAAATTATTCAAAACCTAATTTAAATATTATTTTTAAAATTCATAATTAAACTCAAAACTTAATTCAAAATTCTTTTCAAAACTCAAAACCAACCTCTTTTCAAAACTTTATTTAAAAAAAAATTTAAAAAAATTTATTTTATTTTTTAAAATTATTTTAAGAATCATAATTTGAGTGTGAAGTAATATTTTGAGTTATAATTTTTGAATTGAATTTTGAAAAGAAAAAATTTGTTTAGCTGTAGTTTTGAAAAGAGTTTTGAATTGTATTTTCATTTTTGAGTTGTCTTTAAATTTTTTTGAATTTATTTTTTTAATATTTAAAAAATTTCTTAATTTTATTTTTTTAGGAAAAATATTTTATATTTTAAATATTTATTTATTTTAATATGCACCATATTTCATACATTTTCGTGTTATATTTTTTAAATATTAAAAAATTGATAAAAAATTATTATTTTTTAAATATATATTTTTTATTTTTTATTTTAAATATTTTATTTCATTTTATAAAAATATTTTAAAATATTTTAATTTTTTTATTATGTGTTTGATTACGATTTGAATGTAGAGTTTTGAAAGTAGTGTAGAGCTTCGAATTATGTGTTTGGTTATGAGATTTGAAATAATTTTTGAATTCAATTTTAAGTTATATGTTTGGTTATGATTTGAGTGTAGAACTGTGTTTTGAGTTTAAAATATTAAAATTAAAATATTTACAAAATAAAATAAAATATTAAAAAATATCTAACTAAAAATTATATATTTAAAATAAAAAAATAAATTTTTCTTAAACATTTTTAATGTTTTAAAAAAATAGATCCAAAAAATTAAAAATACAACTCAAAAAATTAAAAATTATTTAATGTTTTAAAATTCAAAAATTTCTTTCAAAACTCTTTTCAAAACTTATAACCAAACAAATTATTTCTTTTCAAAACCCAACTCACAATTCTACACTCATATCATAATTCCAAAACTAAACCAAACACAACCTTGATGTTTCATTTAGTTATCTTAGGGGTGTTTTGGTAAAAAGCTGACTTTTGACTTTTTACCAAGCTTTTTGGCTTTTTTGGAGGTGATTTGGAAAGTTGGTAAAAAAGTGACTTTTTTTTATTTTTGGTTTAATATTTTTTAAAAGTGTCACATCACTTCAAAATGACCAAAATACCCTTACTTTTTTAATGCAATTTACTATTTTGCCCTTGTGTATGTCAACACTTTTTTGAATGTAACATTTACAATGTTCCACCAAATTTTAATTTATTTTTAATATTATTACAATTTGCAAATTTTACCAAATATTTTTTATTATTACAAATTTATTATTTTCATTTTTTTGAATTTATTTTTATTATTATTACAAGTTTATTAGTAAATGTATTATTTTTATTATACAAACAATTAGCAAATTATCCAAACAATTATTGCAAATGACAAAAATACCCTTAGCAAATTTTTTTAAATTATTATTACAGTTTTGTTAATTATTTGTATTATTATAATCCAATGGCATATTTATTTTCTTAATTTTTCTCAACGCGCTCTTATATTAATTAATTTCCACATTACAAACTGGTAAACGCCCTTCACAGCCTGCAACTTACAAACACAACCGAACATTTTTTTGGACACTTTAAACAGTTTCACACATTCATTTCATTTGCCATCACCTCGTACAGACCAAACAGAATTACAACCCAAGTTGACGCCGATGTCGCACTAATTCATTCCGTATTGATTTCCTCACTTCGTTCATATATACGTCATCGTCGCCCTCTGGTTCACCATCATCATCGTCACCAAGACCGTCACCATTTGGCATGTCGTTGAACGTAAAATTCTTTGCATTCGCAACCTTGTTGAATGCTTCATCGTCGCTCGAGTTGCGGCGTATAAAATTATGTATTGCCATTGAAGCCCCAACCAATGGCACTTGCACTTTCCCGAAATCATCTCGCGGCATGTTATGGAGGAATCCCCATCGCGTTTTCCATACGCCGAACATATGTTCAATTGCACTCCATAAGGAGAAGTACACCATGTTGAAAATTTTGTTTGCATTTTTTGGCCGTCCAATTGCGCGAAACTGTTCCTGGTGGTAGCGACATCCCTTAAACGGTGCCAAAAATCCTTTTTGGTTCTTGTACCCCGCATCAACAAGGTAATATTTTCCTGATTGTATTTCGATAATTTTTCATTAGTATGGTTATCGATTACATATATCAAAGGCACACAAAATAATACAAACAAAAAAACCAGCTGTCATTCATCTAACCTTCCTCTGGCATGGGAAATTGTTTGGCTGGGTCCTATGTTACTTCATTAAAATCTCTGTTGTTGTCACGACCCAAACCCGCCCCTATGGGTTTAACATCGTAACTGGCCAGTAATCCGTGATTACCGAAGACCTGCTTAACAGTAATAACAGTAATATAGAGTACAGGGGCTGGCGGAAGCCAAAACAGTAAATGAAAGATGTCCAATGAGCTGTGACAGTCTGTATGCAAAAAGACTTTTCATAACATATTCACATTCAGAACAAAAAATAGTATGTACATACATCATATACAAGCATTCAGGTTAAAGACCAAATCCCTACCATAACAGTACAGTACAAGTCTATACAGTATTACAAAATAGAGACAGAAAGGTGAACTGAGACACCCCAAAAACGCCTAAGCTTGAACACACTTGGAACCTCGCAGTGAGGCACGTTGGTTGGCTTAACAAAAAGGGAGTTTAGCCCAACGCTCCTAGCTCCGACCCGGTGCCTGGACACCTACATATATATATAAACAGTGAGCTAAAGCCCAGTGAATAACAGTTGTGTAAAGAGGTTAAGAATGAATGTCCTTTTCAGTCATTAAACAGTCATATCAGTCATTTAGAAACCATAGCAGTTATATGTGGTACATCCAATAGTAAACAGTACAATAGGTCTTAACAGACCGAACAGTCAGTTGATGGCCATCATAACAGTAAACAATAGTAGTTCCAAACATGGGAACCGACAGAGATCTCTATGACAGTAGCAGTACAGTACAGTAACAGTAAATTGCTATGGATGCCACGAGTACAGTTCGCAAATAGGACAAGCATTCATTCAGTAAGAAATATCATTTCAGAAAACAATACAGTTGATCATTCAGAAAATATTCATGATTGAATATATCTTTACAACATTGTTACTCACAGAGTACTGGGCTATAAGCAGCTAATGAGCGTTCTCGGATGCCAACCCTACAGTTACAGAACGAACACACACTAAGTTATACACTTGGGTTTAATAACTTAACCCCTTACTTGACTCGGTGTGGTTCTACATCAATAACCTCATTGAGATGCCTTAAACTAGGCCTAGGAATGCCTAGGATGAAATGAGAATGCAAAGATGTACTTTAAAACACTTTTCAAAATTTTCAGAAAACAGGGGTCTCACTCGAGCGTGGCTTTCTACGCTCGAGCAGACATGCAGACAAAAGATCTCCGCTCGAGGGTGACTTTTCCCGCTCGAGCGGACTGCAAACTCAGGCAAAAGTACTGGATACATGCAATTCACGCTCGATGGGCGCTCGACCTCCGCTCAAGCGTGAGACACAAATCCTTGCTCGAGCCTGCATTCCCTCGCTCGAGTGGACTGTAAACATATGAAAAGTACTGAATACACGCATTTCACGCTCGAGCATTACTTTACCCGCTCGAGCGGGATGCACGTACTCAGAGTGTACGCTCAAGAGTAGAGTCCCCTGCTCGAGCGTGGATCCAAAATCTGGAATTTTCAGATTTGTCTCCAAGCACAAAACTCAATATTTAAAGTATCAAATTCGATTCCTTTGGACCAATTTTCTAGAAAACACTTTAAAACTCGTAATATGACATGTTTTGAAGATCAATTTGCAAAATCAAAACCTAAAGGTGAGTCAATTAAACACAATATCAAATAAACTTCAAGAGCATAAAGTGTATGTAACATGCATGTGTTCAATTGAAATCAAAGCTTCCAATACGTAATCAAATTAGTCAAAACTTCAGAAACACATGATGAATTCATGGACCATAGCTAGGATATAGACATGCATGTAAGAATTTCCATGAAAACAACCTCAAAACTCACCAATATGTACATGCATGCATGATTCAAGCTTCAATTCAACAATTTAAAACCCATTCTAGACTTAGATCACTAATGGCTCATGGACCATGCAAGATACAACTAGAATTCAAGTTCAAAAAGATGATTCTCCTACCTTAGGTCTTCAATTTAAAGTCTAGGAGCTCAAATATGCAATGAACTCTTCAAATCTTCTAAGTCTCAAGCAAATTTTGATGAACTCAAGCTTACTTCCAACTCTCTAGCTCTCTCTCACATTTTTGGTCTCTAGAGGAAATGAATGGTATATCAAACATGAGGGAAGTAGAAAAGAATGGTCTAGGATTGTCCACTAAGTGGCAATTTGGTAATAAAGTCAAACTAATGTAATTTAACCTTATTTAATCTGATTTAATCAAACCAAATCACATTTCAATTAAATCTACCATAAAATCACATAACACCAATCAATTTCTGAATCGGCCGCTGATAAGACCTTCAATTTGCAGTTTAAAACATAAACACATGAACAGATCAATTAATAGTCAAACAGATAGAAATGCGTTTAAACTAATACACTCAATCAATCAGTTCAGAATGTCAGTCAAATCAGTTACTTAATCATGATCAGTCACAGTTTAGCAGTAATCAGTGGTATTATCAGTAAACAGTGGTGATGATTGTCACAGTTGTCATACATACTACCCTCCCATCCGCAAGATATAAAAGTAAAACACAAATCGAAATCACACGCTGCGAGTATGTTTTGCATGTGCCGTCCTTTACGGCCAAAATATGGCGGTGCCTTCTGAGGCGGGAGATGTGCCTCCATATGTGCGCCATCAAGCGCGCCAATACAGTCCTACATACTTGAACAAAAACTGTGAAGGAGAAATACTACTACTCGAAAAAAAGTTTGCCTTACTTTTCCGAAAGTGGCCACTATTCATAATTAAATGTGCGAAAAATAAATACACTCACATTGTATGGGAAATATTTCCATCGGGAGTCTAAGTACGAATGTCTACTGTGTTGTGACCTTGTCAGTCAGCATTGTGCTATCGTGAACAACTTCATCGCTTTAAGAACTCGCATGTTATCCAAAAGACAACCTTAGAGGGGGGTGAATTAGGTTTTTACAATTAAAATTAATAATACCCTAATAAAATATATGACTAGCACAACAGATAAATATAATTAATGAAATAAAAATAATTAAAACAAGTGTCTTAACAACTATGTTTGTTAATGATTTTAGAACAGTAAAAATGTCAAATATAGCTATGGCAATTTAAATAAAATAAAGAGATAAAGGAGAGAGAGGCAAACAAATTTATAGTGGTTCGGCTTCAACTTGGCCTACGTCCGCTCCTCAAGCTTCACTTGAGATTTTTCACTATCTTCTAGCTTCACAGGGGTGCTAGCAACCTCTTTACAAATGGAGCAATCCTCCACGGATTTTACATAGACTTCACAAGCCCAAACCCTTGCAAATGTTAGGTGATTCACAATCACTCTCAAGATTTCAAGAACACAGTGTTTGCAACACTTTTACAAGATGAAATGGTATTTTTGTTTTCAAAGAAAACTTACAATAAATATCTCTCAAAGATAGATATATAAAATGAAGCTTTGATTTTTCTGTAAACCTCACACAGAAAATATGGGCTTAAAGGTATAAGGCCTAGTGTATAATTTCTGAGAATAGATGTGAGTAATTATAGATCAAAGAATACTTTCAAGTTTTTCTAACTTGTTTACATTAGAGGCTTTGGTATATATAATGAAAATTATAGCCGTTTATAGCCGTTGTATTCATTTGAATTTATAGTCGTTTATAACCGTTGTAGTCATTTGAATTTATAGCCATTTATAGCCGTTGTATTTCCATCATTACCAATTTGAATATCTTCCACTCCATCAGTACAAATTTGAATATCTTCCACTTGAACCTTTTGAACCTTTATAGTCG
The DNA here is from genome assembly GCF_055761805.1 of Camellia sinensis. Taxonomy (NCBI): domain Eukaryota; kingdom Viridiplantae; phylum Streptophyta; class Magnoliopsida; order Ericales; family Theaceae; genus Camellia; species Camellia sinensis. The sequence goes on from NC_138965.1 coordinate 104,767,606, forward strand.
TTTATAGCCGTTGTACTTCCATCATTACTAATTTGAATATCTTTCACTTGAACCTTTTAATTAAATAAATCATCAAAATAAATTTTGGATTCTATTTTTTCCTTTCAAATAAATTAAAACATAATTAAATAAATCATCAAAATAAATAAGTCTAACGTCGCATTACATGACGCCAGACTGTTTCCCCCGAGTGTTGAAAACGGTCTTCTATATCCTAACTCGTGAAGCCCCATAACACGAATATGAACATGCCGACACTCTCAACTACGTCTACACCATGGAGACGCTGTGGTACTGGGAGGCCGCAATCCTCAACTAATGTCTTGCACAACATCAAGAACACATCCTGTGACATTCGAAAATTTCGCTAAAATGCTTCATTCCTTCCTCGAAGCATCACATGCTACCAGTCAATGCGGATGTGTGAAACGGAGTCCTGTCAACATACGCGTACTTGTTGGCAACGCGAGCAATTTCCACCCAAATCATTGATGTCGTTGATTCCATTTCTCCGATCGTCTCTCGTATCCAGGCATTTATTTGGCCATTGCGTACGACTCCCGAGCTATTACCTTCTTGTGCATCCATTGACATTGCAAATTATATGAAAAAAAAAACTACAAGTTGTAGTGCTTAATTGCCAAAATGAGTTACACAACTCCATGATATATAACACTCCTGCAGAAGCATCTTCAACATAAAAATGAGTTACCGTGGCCATGTGATTGCCCAAAGCTGAACACCATCACACTACCATGTGAATGCTAGTACATTTCCAGGTTTGTGCAATTTGTAGTTTGCATGCTTGCATATAAGCACAAAGTTTCATGTGTTTCTGATTGACGTAAGGCACATAAACTTTTTCAATATTTGATGTGAATTTTTTTGGGAGTAAAATAAAGTAAATAAATAAAATAATGGAACACAAAAATATTTTTGCATTAAATAAATAAAAAGCACACAATACATAAATAATTTCTTTAAAATAAAGAAATGTAAGTACTTTGCATCCTATATTAAATAATTTCAATAAATAACTGTACACAATAAATAAAATAAATAATAAATAAAGAAATAAAATAAAGAAATGTCACTACTTTGTATCCTTTTTTTTTGTTTTTTTTTTATCACAAAAATTAATTTCAACATAGTTCAAAAAACCCATCATTTGCAGTGTTTTTTTAACCTTCCTGCTGCGCTTAGGACGGTCGTCGGTTTTTTGTGCATCGTTGTTTTGGTGTTGTTGTTTCGGATGTGATGCATTGTCACGGATATTGTTGCGTAGTTACTTTTTGTATCACATATGTACTTTGTTGTCAGTTACGTGTTCGTCCTGTAACATATGATTTCCCCAACGTGTAATCCAAACCGACGTTGTGTAATTTGCAAAGTGTTGTACTACTTGTTGTTATTACTGCAGTAATTGTGTTTACACTTTCATTTCACTTTTAAGCATAAAAAAAATATGTACTCTACTTCATTTGTCACTGATATTGTATTAATTTTAAAAGCAGGATAGCACTATTCATGGCAACAAACCGATCATCATCCCGTACCCCTTCAAAGTCTCGAGGTAACGCTGTCACAGCAACCCAACCCCAGCCAGTCCACAAATGCCAATTCGACAGTGACAATATAAAGTTGTTTCTTCAACTCGCCATTGCTGAAATGGAAGGTGGTCATCGACAACCGTGCAGACTGTCCATGGCAGGGTATAAGAACTGTACGGGAAAGAAATAAACCTTCTCGTATAATCCTATTGATCAAGTCCGCGTTCCTCCAAACGTCGTCGCTTTACTCCCTGAAAACACAAACGTGAGCTAGCCGGCAGGTGTGTGCCGGAAACCCCTCCGATGCCTAAGTCAGCAAAATAGACAAGTAGACAAAAGCTATGTGTATTCAGGAATCAAAGTTGTGTTACCTCTCCATAGGTGATATTTGTGAGCTTTTATAGGTTCCGCGTGGCACAATCCTAGTAGGACTTTTACTCCTCCATGTAGAGTCCTCCTAGGATTCATACTCCTGAAAGATAATGCTTATCCTTCAACACCCCCCTCATTGCATAAACCAAGTGAGATGGTTCTACCATGGTCAGACTTCAACATGGCCGAGGTAAGCACGGCTATGCTAAGCCGCAGACTAGACTGAGATAACATTAGCTCGGCTCTTCCATTCACTAGTCTTACCTCTGCTCTTCTCAATGCTAACCATGGTATGTCTAGACCGAAATAACCAATACTCCGGTCCAAACCAGGATAACTTTATGAGTGACGTCCAAACTTATCATAAGCTTTTTAGGACCGGAGTAACTTCAGGTCTCTCGCGGACCGGAGTAACTTTACACCTCTCTCGGGCCGGAGTAACTTTACACCTCTCTCAGGCCGGAGTAACTTTACACCTCTCTTGGGCCGGAGTAACTTCACGGCCTTTTTACTCAGCCCTTTGCAATGTGGCCCATAACGGCCCATTACCCAGCTCGGCCCAATTTATAAGTATAAATTACCCTCTCAATTGCCTCTTAATTCCATATGCGTAGCATGATAGGGATTACTTGTTTTACTAGCCAAGCTAAGGTTTTTAAGCCTTTCAACCGAACTAAAAACCCTTTAGCTTTTCCAGCCGAACTAAAACCTTTTAGCCTACCTAGCCGAGCTAATTCCACACCAGGCTCTCCTTGTCCGGTCAAAACGTCTCTTCAATCACAGCAACTGAATCGCTTCTCATTTCCATGACACGTGGCATACGCTGATTGGCCCAAGGCAGCTGTCATGCCGTCTTCGTACTTCGTGAATTTTGAACAGTTCCCGCCTCTGGTTTTTGCAACAAAACAAAACAAACCTATTCATTTTGAATCTCACCGCACTATTCATCTTCTCTCCTCTTGTTCTCTCTCTTGCCTGCGTCTCCATTGTTTTGCATTTTGTGAAGCTTGCGTTTGTGGCTGTTTTCTACTTCATTTTCCTTCCTCTTACTTTGGTGAGTAACACAAACCTATTCTATTTTTCTGGCTTTCGTACTTGTTTAGCCCATAACATTTGTTTTATGTGTTTTTGCAAAACATTTTTTACTTTCATTTTCTGCCTTGTCTCGCATATTCTGCAAAAACTTAGTAATAGAGCCCCTCTGATTCAAGAAATAACATGAAAAACACTAGTGTTGATCCAAAATCACAATATAACCGAACTAGGAAGTTGTTTGTAGTGGAAGTCAATCTAGCCGGACCAACCAACCGAGCTAACTCTTTATTGCTATATTTGTAGTTCTAACAAGTCAAGCTTTGAAAACCTTAACTATGCCCGAGCTGAATCTAGGGGCTAAACCAGCCTTCCAAGTTCAGACCGAATTAAAAAAGCTGCCCATTGAGGCTCACCGGGCTATCAAATGCCTTGCTCAAACCGAGCTAACAGACCCCTTGCTGAAACCGAGCTAACACCCGTAGTTCTTCACATAACCGAGATAGGACTTCATTTATTTTAGCTTGATTTCTTTTTAGCACGGTCCATCGATCTATGCATAACCCCTTTCTTTTTCACTTTGTAGACTTAGGTTGCCAGGCACTCATTCGTATGCTCAACTGAGCTACTCAGCGTCATTTTTTTAACCGAGTTATCATTGTAAAATTATACATAACTTAAGAGTAAATGGGTAAATATAGGTTTTTAGTAGAAACACCTGGTGGCTTGGCCGAATTCTGAAGGGAGTATAACATTCTTGACGACGTCCACCTCATCTTAGCTGAACAAGACATCATACCTTGGGGAAACCCTGGTTTTGTTCCCTTCACCCTCCTTTCCATTGTAGAAACCGGCCTAAGATTCCATGTACATCCCTTACTTTGTGAATTCCTTACGCAAACTACGATATGCCCAACTCAGCTTTCCACAAACTCATACCGCATAATAAATGGTATAGCCGAGCTAAATCGCCGAGCTGGCATTAACCTCGGCTTAGCCGAACTCTTTCACCAATATTCTATAGGCTCAAAAGAAGACGGGTGGGTTTATTACTTAAGAATATGCCGTCATCGAGAGAAAATAATAACGGACACACTGGATAAAGACTTGAACGATGATGATTTCTTCTGGGTTTCTGGGAACTTTGAAGACCATGAAGCCCAGATTCCTGGTGACCGAATAAACTGGAATAAAGGAACCACCGATATAATTACCTCGGCTCTATTGCATGCTTCTTTTTATTTCGGTCTCCTATTTCTGAACCGAACTAACACTTGTCTTCTTTATGCAGATTCAGCCCACCTTAAGTCATTATACAGTTACCCCAACCTAGGCACACTTCGTGCCGCACTACGATACCCTGAAAGAAGCTGGGCCAAGCTACTGAATTTTGAGCTGATGTATAGATATAGCAACCGACGAAAAGCCAGAGTAACAGATTTTTTGCTAGAGGCCTCTCCTGAACCGAACCCGACCTTGCCACAAATCAACCTAGTCCGTACTACTGCTGAAGAAGAAATGGCGAAGAGGATCAGAGTAAGGGCCCTCATAACCGAAACCAACCGAGCCGAGGTACCAACGTCCAACCAAGCTCAGGAGACCGTGGTGGCCCTTCCATCTCAACAACCCTCTTCATCACGCCCAAGCAAGCGCGCCCGGACTACCCAAACCGAGCAATGCCTTGCTGATGAAGATGAAACCATTCTTCCACCGAGCCCTCCACTGAGCCCTCAGCCGGAGCATTCCGACCGGGCTAGTTCCTCCAAGTGGGCTCCAAAAATGACTTTTCAAAACCGCGTTATCCGTGATACTGACTCAGTGGTGGCTAACAAAGACCATATGCTAACCTTCAATCTGGCTAAGAGTGTATGTCTGCCCCCTGATATGGAACATCACAACCAGTTGACCGAGCTCAAGACTATCCGGTCAGCAACGAAATCAATGATCCTGGTAAGTAGCCCCTCTGGTCTCCCTAATTTTTCTAGTTTTTTTGCTCGGTCTGGTCAATAGTTTCTTTCCATTCTTTTTCAGGCCATGCAAAAGAGTCAAATTGCACACAAGCGTGTGTTGGAGCTTTGTAAAACAGCAAGGCAAGCCATGACTGAAGTTGAAGTAAAAATCACCGAGCTAAAAGACTCCCAACAGAGAACAGCCGAGCTAGAGGCCGAGGTATCCCGTCTAACGGGACTAGTTACCTCGGCTAATGCTGACAAACAAAAGGCTCTGACCGTGATGAAGGACAAGTACCTGCGTAAGCTGGCCAAGCTCGAAGGAAAGAAAAATGCAGAGATCGCTGAGCTAAAAAAGCAGGCGGATAAAGCGAATGCTGCAGGTTTCAAGGAGGGAGAGGCCCTTTACATGCAACAATGTGAGGCAACTAAGGATTTGTTCTTCAAATGCGGTTGGAGGGGGGCCGTGGTGCAGCTCGGTCATGGACCCGAAGCCGAGGTATTCAATATTCCTTCATACTTTATACCGAGCTCACTAGCGAAGTACGCTGCTACCCTTCAGCAACAATTCCTTGAGGGTTCAGATGATGATGAAACCGAGCCTAACGGCACCCCAGTCGTCAATGATCCTGCCGATCAGTTAGCTCGAGCGGAGCCCACAGTGGAAGACCTGACTTCTAAGCAACCAACTGATACCGTGCTTCCAACAGAGACCATACTTTCGATCGAAGCCGAGCTCCCGTCTGAAACCGGTCTTCGGGTTGATGTTAATGCTGATCTTGATGCCGAAATAGATGATCTTTTTAACTGATTTTGTATTTTCTTTTCTTTTCTGCTTTTGAACAATTGTAACCCGGCTGAAGTAACATTTTTTTGAACTGGTTTTGAATGAACTCTTTTCTTTGTACTTTTGAATTTTGAATGAAGAGCCTTTGAACTTTCAGTTCGGTCTGCTGCCATGCTTGTATTTATTTTGTGTTCAGACTAATATTTTCTTGCCGAGATACTTTATATTGGTCTTTAACATTTGCAAACATTTGTAACTATACCTGTCAATCACTCTTTAGCCGATGTCCTTACTTCGGCTAAAGAGTACCAAGAGTTGGTTTAGTTCAGCCAACCACTTTTTTAGCCGATGTCATTACTTCGGCTGAAGAGTATCAAGAGTTGGTTTAGTCTAGCCAACCACTCTTTAGCCGATGTCATTACTTCGGCTAAAGAGTACAAGAGTTGGTTTAGTCCAGCCAACCACTCTTTAGCCGATGTCATTGCTTCGGCTAAAGAGTACAAGAGTTGGTTTAGTCCAGCCAACCACTCTTTAGCCGATGTCCTTATTTTGGCTGAAGAGTACCAAGTGTTGGTTTAATCAAGCCAACTACCCTTTAGCCGATATCCTTACTTCGGCTGAAGAGTTCTAGGAGTTGGTTTAATCCAGCCAACCACTCTTTAGCCAATCTCCTTTCTTCGGCTAAAGAATACCAAGAGTTGGTTTAATCCAGCCAACCACTCTTTAGCCGATGTATTTTCTTCGGCTAAAGAGTACCAATAGTTGGTTTAATCCAGCCAACCACTCTTTAGCCGAACACTCTTTAGTCGATATCCTTTCTTCGGCTAAAGAGTACCAAGAGTTGGTTTATTCCAGCCAACCATTCCTTAGCCGATGTCTTTACTTCGGCTAAAGAGTACTGAGAGTTGGTTTTGTCCAACCAACCAACTCTTTAGCCGATGTCCTTACTTCGACTGAAGAGTACTAAGAGTTGGTTTAATCCAGCCAACCACTCTTTTAGCCGATGTCTTTACTTCGGCTAAAGGGTACCAAGAGTTGGTTTAATCCAGCCAACCACTCTTTAGCCGATGTCTTTACTTCGGCTAAAGAGTACTAAGAGTTGGTTTAGTCCAGCCAACGAACTCTTTAGCCGATGTCCTTACTTCGGCTGAAGAGTACTAAGAGTTGGTTTAATCCAGCCAACCACTCTTTAGCCGATGTCTTTTCTTCGGCTAAAGAGTACTAAGAGTTGGTTTAATCGAGCCAACCACTCTTTAGCCGATGTCTTTTTTTCGGCTAAAGAGTACAAAAAGTTGGTTTATTCCAGCCAACCTCTAAATTGGTTATTTCTGCCAATTTAGAATAAAATGTTTGGTTATTCCGACCAAACACCCTGCAGCCTGGATCCTTATCCTGGGCTTAGGAGGGGTGTTGGTTTTTCCAGCCAACCTTTAGATTGGTTTTTCCAACCAATCTAAAGTAAAGTGTTTGGTTATTCCGACCAAACGTCCTGCAGCCTGGATCCTTATCCTAGGCTTAGGAAAAGTGTTGATTTTTCCAGCCAACCATGTTTTCAATGCCCCTAACTCACTAAAACAATTTTTACAAAATAAAACACTTATGTTGAAAAGAAAACTACTTGTTTTATTTGGGAAAAAAGAAAATTACAAGTATTTTGAAGAAAAGCTAAAAATAAAATAGTTTGAGATTGGCAGTGTTCCATGGCCTGGGAATTGCTTTGTCGTCCTCATCTTCTAAGTGGTATGCCCCCTTGCCAGCTAATCCGACCACTTTGTAGGGTCCTTCCCAATTAGGCCCTAATTTGCCATCTCCTGGGACCAAGGTGTTTCCCATTACTTTGCGCAGCACCCAATCTCCAATCTTGAATTGCCTTGGATGCACTGTTTTGTTGTATTTCCTGGATAACTCTTGTTGGTATGAGGCAATGTGAATCAGTGCTTTTTCTCTTCTTTCTTCGGCAAGGTCGAGCTCCAATGCTATGGCTTCTCCATTCAAGTTTGGATCAAAATTTTCACTTCTAATTGTGGGGAGGCCAACTTCCAGTGGGATTACTGCTTCCATGTCGTAGGCTAAGGAGAATGGTGTTTCTCCTGTTGATCGTCGAGGTGTGGTGCGGTAAGCCTATAAAACATGAGGAAGTTCCTCCGCCCACATGCCTTTTGCCTTTTCTAACCTTTTCTTCAGTCCATCCAAGACAACCTTGTTTGATGCTTCTGCTTGGCCATTTGCTTGAGGATATGCCGGTGTAGAATTTTAGAACTCTATTTTGTATTCTTCACAAAAGCCTCTAAAGATTCTGCCATCAAACTGGGTGCCGTTATCTGATATTAGAGCTTTAGGTATGCCGAATCGAGTAATGATATTCTGCCAGACGAACTTCTTCACATCTTTTTCCTTGATTGATGCCAATGCTTCTGCTTCCACCCACTTTGTGAAGTAGTCTGTTGCTACGAGAAAGAACTTCCTGTTTCCGGGTGCTGTTGGAAGTGGTCCTACTATGTCCAAGCCCCACATTGCCAAGGGCCATGGGCTAGTTAATGGTAGGAGTTCTCTGGCCGGCTGATGTATTTGATGTGCGAACTTCTGACATTTCTCGCACTTCTTCACATATTTCTCTGAGTCTGCCTGCATGTATGGCCACCAGTATCATTGTGAAACGGCTCTGTAAGCTAACAACCTTCCTCCTTGGTAGCTTCTGCACACGCTTTCATGTATTTCGAACAAGAATGTTTATACTTTGCTCGGGTGGACACACTTTAGATAAGGTCCTGAGAATGACTTTTTGTATAATGCTATAGATGGGGAGAGCCAAAATCGCTGCGACTTTGCTCTAATTTTGTTGGCTTCTTTCTTTTCTTCCGGTAAGACGCCGTCTTTTAAGAACAGTATGATGAGATCCATCCATGAGGGGCCTAATTCGGCGCAACACACCTTTTCTACTTTAGGGTCCTCAATGCTTGGTCTCGGTAGGTAGTCAATTAGTAGTGGGTGAGGGATGGATGTATCTGCCATTGATGCAAAGCCTGCTAGTTCGTTTGCTCTACTGTTTTCCTCCTTGCCAATATGTTCTATTCTTACTACTTCAAATTTCTTGATCTCTATTCTGACCAATTCTTGGTATTTGGCCATCCTGTCATCCTTTGCTTCATAGTCGCCAGAAATTTGGTTTACCACCAACTGTGAGTCGCTATAGACCATTAGTTCGGTGGCCTTCATGTAGAATGCTGATTTAAGTCCTGCAAGAAGTGCTTCATACTCCGCTTCGTTGTTTGATGCTGGGAAGCCAAGGTTGATTGCTTGCTCCACAACCAGGCCGTCTGGTGAGATGAGGACTATGCCAAGTCCTGCACCATGGCGGTTGGATGCTCCATCCACAAAGAGCTTCCACATCTCTCCAACGAACAACTTCCAGCAAGTGGAGGGGTCAGATAATGTCGTGGAGTCAAGAATGTTGCTGGTGTTTTCTTCAAGGTCCATGTTTGCTGTCTGCCCCTCGCTATCTGATTGTTCCAAGTCTTTATTTGTTGGTGAGTCTTGGCTTGGTGTAGCTTGGTTTGCTTCTTCATTGCTGTCTTTACTCTGGTCTGCCATGGGGTCTGACTAAGTATACTGCACTAGGGATTGCGTTATTCCGGCGTCAACTTCTATCCCTAATTTGGTTGTGTCAGTCAGGTCGACTGGGCAGATATGATGACTTCCTGGGATAAATTCTGCGACAAAGTCTGCCAAAGCTTGGGCCTTTATCACGGTTCTGGGTTGGAACTTGATGTCGAATTGTCGCAACTCTACTGCCCACTTCAAGATTCTTCCAGAAAAGTTCGCTCTTTCAAACAGAGCTTTTAATGGGAAAGCTGTGAGGACAACTATGGTGTGGGCGTGAAAGTAGTGCGACAACTTCCTTGATGCCATCATTAAGGCTAAGGCCAGTTTTTCTAGTGGCAAATACCTTGTTTCGGCACCCAGCAATGTCTTGCTGACATTGTAGATGGGCAGATGTTGGATTCTTTCCGCACGGACCAACACTGCACTAATTGCGTGTTGAGAGACCGCTAGGTACAGGAAAAGTTCTTCTCTAGGTATTGGGGTGACCAGCAGTGGTAAAGAAGACATGTATTCTTTCAAGCTTTCCAGAGCGTGGTCGCATTCTTCCCACTCGAACTTGGCTTTTAACGCTTGAAAAAATAGTCGTAGTCTGTCTGACGACCGGCTAATGAATCGGTTGAGTGCAGCAACCATGCTGGTGAGATGTTGTACTTCTTTTACTGAGTTAGGTCTCTCCAGATCCTGAATAGCTTTGATCTGGGAGGGGTCTGCTTCTATACCCCGGTTGGTCACCAGGAAGCCCAAGAATTTACCGAATCCTACACCGAACGCACACTTAGATGCATTAAGGCGCAACTTGTGCCTCTTCAGAATCTGGAACATCTCACCTAGGTCCCTTAGATGGTCGTTCTCATCCTTGCTCTTGACCACCATGTCGTCGATGTAAGCCTCCATTGTTCTACCTAACAACGGCTTAAACATCTTGGTGATCATTCTCTGGAATGTTGCCCCTGCGTTCTTTAGGCCAAAGGGGATGACCTTGTAACAATACAGTCCTCTTGGAGTTGTAAAGGACGTGAGCTCCTGGTCTAGTTCATACATGGCGATCTGATGGTAGCCTCTGTACGCATCAAGAAAGCTAAGTCGGTTGTGCCCCGTCGTTAAGTCTACCAGTTGATCTATCCGTGGTAGGGGGAAGCTGTCCTTTAGGTATGCTTTGTTGACTGTCTTATAGTCGACGCAGACCCGCCATTTGCCATTCCTCTTTGGTACCACAACTGTGTTGGAAATCCATCTGGGGTAATGCACCTCTCTGATAGCTCCTGCCTCTAGCAGATTTCCCACTTCTTCCGCCACTATCTCAGCGTGGTGGAGCGCCGATCTACGAGTGCGCTGAATGATTGGTCTAGCGGATGGGTGGACATTGAGTTGGTGACAGATGAAGTTTGGATCAATGCCTGGCATGTCGTAGGGTGTCCAGGCGAGCACTTCAATATTAGAGGTCAAGAATTCCAAGACCTTTAATCTCTCAGTGCTGGATAACGACGAACCGAGCAAAAAGAATTTATCCGGGTTCTTTTCATCTATTCTTACTTCTACCAAGTCTTCCACCGCTTTTTGATCAGCTGCTTTGCCGACATCTGCGAACAGTTCATTGCTCTCAGGTTCTTCCACCGAATGAACATATCCCTTGGCAGCGCGGCTGCCATTAACCGTGACAAAGCATTGCTTGGACATAATCTGGTCTCTAAAGACCTCTTCAATTACTCCGGTTCCGTTGGGGAACCGCATTACTAGATGGTAGGATGATGCTACTGATTTCATGGCATGGAGCCATGTTCTTCCCAAGATTATGTTGTAAGTGGAAGGGACCTTCAACACCCAAAATTCCACTTGTTTTGTCACGCTTCCTGCCCTTACTGGCAGGATAATTTTGCCGACTGGCCATTCTGGCATTGAGTTGAATCCAATCATGGGGGATATAGCTGGTGCCAGGTCTTTGTCCTCCAATTTCAGTTCTTTGAAGGTGTCGTAGTACATTATCTCACACGAGCTACCTTGGTCTATCAGAATTCGCTTGACGTCATAATCCTTAATGCGGAGGGTGACGACCAGTGCATCGTTGTAAGGGCAATGTATTCTTTCCAAGTCTTTGTCTGAAAAAGACATGACGTTCGTGGCCTCTGTCTTCCCCTTTTTGATGGTAGGTTGGGCACTTAGTACCTCCCTTAAGTGCTCAGCCTTCTTGATCGACCCTCTAAGCTCGCATACACGCTCAGGTTCAAATACTCCATGTATCACATTGATCACACCTTGAGGTGGGGCGTCAATTGGCATTCCATTGGGGTTATTGTGGTCCTGGGGGGCTGGTTGCGTCCCTCCTTCAATGTATTTATCCAGGTGACTGGCAGCCACCAACTCCTCCAGATACTGTCTCAATGACATGCAATTTTCAGTGCGGTGCCCCTTTTCTTTATGGAAGGTGCATCGCGATCTTTCGTCGTAGTTTTTCTGTGCTTCTCCTAACTTAGTTGGCCATTTGATGAAAGGCTCATCGCGTATTTCGCTCAGAATCCGGTAGATCGGTTTCTTGAATACCGTGGTTATGGCAGTGCAGATTCTTAACCATCTTTTATCCTGGTCCTCTCTGTTGTCTCGCCTACCTCGTCCGTTTTTGTTCAGACGTTCTACCGCGTTGATCTTTGCTGTGGTCTTTTTATCTGGTACTGCGGTCGTGCCAGATTTTGTTTTGGCACGGGCGTCATCCTCTTCCACCCTGATGTGCTGATGCACTCTTTCCATCAAGGCCTCCATGGTGAGGGGCGGTGTCATGGTGATTGAGTCCCTTAGTCTGTTTCCGACTGGAAAGCCTCTTTTGTACTGCGCAATGGCAAGATTGGTGGGGCAATCCCCAATCTGGTTGAATGTCTCCCAGTAGCGACTATTGTAGGATCTTAGTGTCTCCTTTTCACCCATGTTGATGGAGAGTAACTGGTCAATCTCCACTGGGGTTTTGGTGTTCGTTCTGAACCTCGTGACGAACGCCTCCACCAATTGTGCCTAAGAGGCTACGCTGCCTTCTGGAAGTTTTTCGAACCAAGTCAAGCCTAGGTCACCAAGGCTTGATGGGAAGAGGATGCACATCAAAGCCTCATTTCGCTGATATACCGCCATAACCTGGAAGAAGTGCCTTACGTGTATGTAGGGGTCCGTCTTCCCCTCGTACGTGGTGAATTTAGGTTGAAGGAAACCTGAAGGAAGGGGCACATTTTCAATTGCTGGAACGAACGACGAGGTCTGCAGCCTTGCTAATGCTTTGTCTGTTGGTTCGTAGGCAGGGCGTGGCAACGGCATTCCGACCTCGACGCTTCCATGCGTCTGAGGAGCCAACCGCTGAAGGGCAGATACCCTGCGAGGGTTGCGCGCCCTAGTATCCTCCTTCCATCGTGCCTTTTCTTCCAACATGTTCCGCAAATTGGACGATCTTGGCAACTCCTTCTGCCTGGATAATGTTTGGTGCGAGCGCGAGGGTCGATAAGTACTTCCCTCCGTATAAGACCTCAATGATCTCGTTCTCTCAGACCTGGAGAAACGAGTTCTGGAGGTTCTAGATTGAGTATCGCATGTCCTGAGGCTTCTACTCTCTGCTTGTGATGGTGTGGAATGCCTTCTATGGTCTTCTGAGTGGCGAGGGGGCGTCTTGCTTTTGTGCCCCTCTCCTGTCGCCACTCGTTTTCCCTTCATCTGGTGCTTCATGGCCTCCATGTCTGCCGCCATCTTCCTTATTAATTCATCTTGCTGCTTCACGCGGTCCTCCAGAACTTGAGGATCAATCCTCCGCCTTTGTCTGTCAGGACTTCATGAACAAGAGTAACAGGAGCTGTTAGTCCGCCTCCTCCCCCTTGTATCCCTCCTGGGATTTTGTCCCTGTGGCTCTAAGTCCGCCATGAGAGGGATAGAAGGTAGACCTTCGCGTCTTGCACCCCCCTCTAGTGTTTGTCCGTCGATGGCAGACTGCAGCAAATCTTCGTTGTGTGCCATTGCTTCTAAAGAGGAAAAGCTTGATCAAGAGGTTTTGTTCTTGTCTGAATTTCCACAAACGGCGCCAATTGTACGGGAAAGAAATAAACCTTCTCGTATAATCCTGTTGATCAAGTCCGCGTTCCTCCAAACATCGTCGCTTTACTCCCTGAAAACACAAACGTGAGCTAGCCGGTGGGTGTGTGCCGGAAACCCCTCCGATGCCTAAGTCAGCAAAATAGACAAGTAGACAAAAGCTATGTGTATTCAGGAATCAAAGTTGTGTTACCTCTCCATAGGTGATATTTGCGAGCTTTTATAGGTTCCGCGTGGCACAATCCTAGTAGGACTTTTACTCCTCCATGTAGAGTCCTCCTAGGATTCAGTCAGACTTCAACATGGCTGAGGTAAGCACGGCTATGCTAAGCCACAGACTAGACTGAGATAACATTAGCTCGGCTCTTCCATTCACTGATCTTACCTCGGCTCTTCTCAATGCTAACCATGGTATGTCTAGACCGAAATAACCAATACTCCGGTCCAAACCGGGATAACTTTATGAGTGACGTCCAAACTTATCATAAGCTTTTTGGGACCGGAGTAACTTCAGGTCTCTCGCGGACCGGAGTAACTTTACATCTCTTTTGTGCCGAAGTAACTTCACGGCCTTTTTACTCAGCCCTTTGCAATGTAGCCCATAACAGCCCATTACCCAGCTCGGCCCAATTTATAAGTATAAATTACCCTCTCAAGAACGTAGCGAACAAATTTCTAGAGAAAACCAACCTCCTACATTCATCCAAACAAATGAAAAACAAGTTTAACAACTTGAAGAAAGATTGGGTAGCATGGAAGAAGTCGGAGAATGCCAACCACAGCTTGACAGGGCTTGGGTACGACCGTGAGACGGGCTTGTTCACTGCACCTGACCATTGGTCGGCCAAAATGCAAGCGGTATGTTTTGACAAAACATTTATGTTCCCCATTACTGTTGTACTAGTATTGTTGATTTCTGGTGCCATATTTTTTCACATAACTACTTTTGCCAACCAAAGCACTTGTTGAACATACTACTTTCGTATATGTTGGGCAACCCACAACGTGCCATGTGTACACTTAATTGAAAAGTTACATTTATTGTTTTATAATTACAACACTGAATCCCTTCATGTGTTTTGCCTCTGTTACAAAAGCAGGTGGTACACTTTAAGGGCAGCAAATACATTTCAAGCTTTACTTACTGTAGACGCGCCCAAACGTCCCGAAAAAATCCCGTTTTGTCCATTAGGCTTACTACAGTTCGAACTCAATGTCACGGTTCTTAATATGATCTCGCAAAGCGCAATACGAGATTGATAAATCACCAAAGAGTCCAAATCCGGAAAATCGTTTTGAAAAACTGATTTTTAGAAAGAAGTGTCAAACATGGACTGCTTTGCCAGATATAGAGTCACCACCTAAATATTTTATTTTGGAGGAATTTAGGAAACCCTGACTCGTGCCTAAGGCCACGTGTCCGTCATCACCAAAGTTGCCTTGACTCGGGAACGTGGGTACGATTGGGAAAGGTCATGCAATGAGCACCCCCGCTCGCCCAATCAAAGATTGGCCACTATTAAACATGATATCTTATTTTTGAAAACATATGTGCTCTTATTTCGGTTTATTAGCCTATAATTGCTACGTGATGCGCACAACATACAAGTATAGACTAGATCGTCTAAGTTGGAACAAAACATTTCATGTTTGTTTTTTAAAGCGGTTTGCTACTCGAAAGTAGGCTAAAATGCAGATTTTGCCACCCTCGAGTGGGCTTAGAAAACATGGTGATTTGCCACTTTCAAGTGGGCTTAAAACTCGCAATCGATGAATTGTTCCAATTTAAATAATCCAACCTTCACCCACAAACATTCAGGTAGGTATATCACATAAACAGTTAGCCTCATGGCAAGCATGCTATTATGGCAGTCACTCACACATATGCAAGGATGCTAAAGCATAAACACTCATCGAGTACTCCAAGCCAAAAATAGAAACTAGTTAGTAATCAATGCATGATCCTAATTCATGTTAAGATGGCTAATGCAACACATACAAAATGCAACTAAGATAGGCTCGACTTTTCTAAGATGGCATATGAGATGCTACGAATAACATGTATTCAACTCAGAATTGAAATACAATGTAGTTAGTATGATGCGCTGAACCCGGTGCATGCAAGACAGATGAATGAATGCAAGCATGCGAGCATAAGGATGCTAATTGAAACATGCTCTAACACTAACCATCGTAAGCTGGTAAATAAAAGAGAGAAAGACATAGGGTTGGAAGATATGCAGCACACACACGCACACTTATTACAAAATTCGCCCACTCGACGGAGGGTCCGAATAAATAATACAAAACCAACTAGCTAACCTAAGCTAGTCTAATTAAACTAGTTATTACACAACGAAATGAATAATAAGCTACAGCTAATTATTACACATTATTAACTAAGTAAGCAATCTAAATGAGCACACAAACTAAATGAATGTGGGCTGCCTTAGCTCTGCTTTGAATGACAAAGGACGCATACATGCTTAAATTGCCTTGTTCGGAAATTCCTCGCGACGCCCCGACTCGCCTTTGTTTACAATTGATCTCAAAAACTCGCACAAAGCTCTAGAGAGATGAAACTCCACCCTGGGAATCTGTGGGAAGGCTGTCGACCAGCTTATAGGCATGGGAGACCAACTACCGACCACCTTTTGTGGTGGAAACCAAAAAAAGTTGTCGGCCTGCTAGTAAATCTGGTCGGCTGACCAGTTTCCTTTCCTAGTTTCTGGTTTTCTGCAACAAAGGGAAAGAGAGATGCATGGTAAAGTATTTGCAACACATGTGTGCACGACCACTCTCCTCATCATTACATAAGCTCAAGGGAGTGTAGTCCTTGACCCTCGGGCTACCAATCACGCATTTCGATGCATGATGGCCGATGAGTAGAATTGCACGACTCAATGTGAAATGAATGCACATACAAGCACCTAAAGCCAACAACTCCATCATAGGTAGTCAAGAATGTCGGCGACCGGGAATCGAGGCATGTTTCATCACTTTGAGTACGAGACGTCCCTCGTTTCCCATGTTCGGACTAACTCCTATCCCGAACACAATAGAACAAACATGGCATGCACAAATGCAACTCTAGCATGCAATCCTAATGCAATGCAACTAAGTGATGCAAACATGCAAGGGATAACATGCAAAAAAAAATACAACTAGCATACACAATGCTATAAGCTACATGGCATGCACAATGCTCATGACACTAACATACACAATGCACATGGAACTAATATACACAATGAGATGAACAAGGCATGCACAATGTAATGATCAATCATGCGACAACGTGGCATACTCAATGCTATGAACTACAATGGCATACTCGATGCAAAATGGACTTAAACCCAAATGGATAGGCCTCAGCCACACCCAAATCAGTGGCCAATAGATGATAGAAATAAGGCATCAAAACACATACGATCATGCACAATGCAACGGCGCCAAGTCTAAGGCACAAAACACAACTTTCCAAACGCATTGAAAGGATGAAATATGAAGTGCAATGACACATGTTTCAGCTCTGGAATGGCATACAAAATGACCTCGAATTATGCAAACAACTCATGTAATGCATGTTGAATGGCTCAAGCATCGAAACTAGTGAAGTGTATTACACTATAGGCATGCAAGGCAATGCCCAAATGGCCAAACCAACTTCAAACAGACCTTATGCAGGCCCAAAACAGTAGCAAAATGAGTTGGGATGATGGCTTGAAAGGCACAAAAATGAAGCTCATACAATGGCTCACAAAATAGGGTATAAAAGCATAACTCTCAAGCACATTGAAAGAGTGACAAACATGATAATATGGCCAAGAAATAAGCTCTGAAATAACATTCTTCATAATACCAAAACATGCAAATACCTCAAGATAAACATGCAAGGGACCTTAAAAATTCAAAGCTAGGCAAGGCTATTACACTACAAGCATGCATGGCAAGCATCATTCGACCAAGAGGCCTCAAAACAGAGCTAAGGCAGCCCAAAATATGAACAAAATCAGTTTGGATCATGGCCAAAATATGCTAGAATAGAGGGCCAAAACATCATGCATTTCAAGCTAGTAAACATGATTTGCACTATAAGCAAATGAGAGGCTATCAAACCAGCCAAAAATTGAATCATGGCATGCCAAATGATGGCCAAAAATCCACTGAGACATGACCAATGCATACAAGAATGAGGTACTACTTTGATAAGCCATAAAAGGGATTATTCTACACATGCAAGAGGCAAACACAAGGTGACCAAACTAGCCATAGACAGAGTCTCCCAAAAGTCACCAAAAAGGTCTTGAACCAAGCCTTGGAAGTATGAAAGTACGTGCTCCTTTGAAAGGCAAAAAATGCAAACAAACAAGGCCAAAAGAGAGAGGGTCTCCCCTCTCTAATTTAGGCCCTCAAACCCACATGCCAACCACTGAAAATCTGCTGGATTTTAGTGGCTAAAAGGCCAAGCAAATATCAACACAAAGGTCTCATGGCATGAAAAACACTCAAATATGAAGCTTTTTTCAGTTGACAACAAAGCCTAAATATGCATGCAAGTATGGCTAAGAGAATGATCAAGATAGAGCTTAAAAAGAGGGAAAATGAGTTACCCTTGAAGTTCAGCAAAACCAGCAAGTTTTGGGACCAAAAACCAACTCTTCAACCTCTGAAAATACCCTCCAAGAACCTCAGATCAATGGTGGAGGTGTATGGCTATGAGGTGTGGTACAATAGGTCAAGAACAACACACTTTTGAACCCAAGATGTAGAGATATAGAGATATATATATTTTTGCCATAGCCAATTTTCAGAACCTGTGCAAAGGAGAGGGAGGCCCTCTCTTATAGAGGTTTGAAGCTAAAGCTTCCTCAAGAAGCTAAAAGCTTGGATGCATATCCTCCATACACGTGTATGGAGGATACAGTCTACGCCTTCCAGCTGGTACAGCTGGCATCCACACAATCTGACAAAACAGGAGGAAATCAGCCGACCAGAAAAGGTAGTCGGCCGACCACTTTCCCTGGTCGGCCGACCAGGGCAAGTGGTCTCCCAGATAAAAAGTGGTCAGCCAAGGGTATTGGTGGTCTCCACACTGAAAGCAAGCTAATGGTGGGGTGAAAAACCAGAAAATGTGGCCCAAAGACCAAGAAAACCAGTTTCTCGACCAGAAAATTGGTTGGCAGGGAGAAAAGTGGTTTCTAAGGAGATAGCTGGTCTCCCACCCTTGTACCACCTCCCAAACAAGGAAAACAAGGTTCATGCCAAAAATGAACCAACACGGATGCAAAACGAGAGTTCGGGAGGCAAAACGCACGGCCGGGTGCCTCGAAAACTGGCTATTGAGCACCGAAAGTGGCGTGCGACCACAAAAGTGGTCTCTCGGGACACAGTGTCCCTCTAGACAGAGGAAACAAGGTGTGTTCCAAAAATCGTGCCAAACAGAGAATGTTAAGCGGTCCCGAGCCGAGGTGCGCAGCCGACGGCTCCGAAAACAGAAAACTAGTCTCCAAACGGGAACAGTGGCCTACGACCATGAAAAGTAGTCTACGACCACTGAGAGATGGTCTACAAGACCTCTCCCTCCCCCCGGGAAGAGAAAACAAGACTTAGTCCGCAGACCAAGGCAAAGTACAAAGAGTCCCGAGGTCCGGAGGTGAGGCTCTCAGCCAAGAACCCCGAAACCTCAAAACGAGCACAGCATGCGCAATCACCGAGCGCTCAATCGATGACGTCTGAGTCTTAAGGTCGATAAAAAATGGGGTGTCTACACTTACATATGTGTTTTCTCTCGTCTTAGATGAACAACCGATGTGCTAAATTCAAAAGTAAGCCTCTAGAGCACGTGGACCTCATGGAGCGAGTGTACTCTGGCGCAGCAGCGACTGGGAAACATGCATGGACTCCAACAGAAGTACGCGAGGATGATACTGCTGCGATCAATGCCAACGAGGATAGTGGGATAGGACCTCTCAGTGCAGGCACACCACCACAACCGAGCCATGACACTGTCGGGGAGAACATGGTCGATAGTAGCCTCTTTGACGATGCTCCCTCCCAGTCAGCCGTGGATGGATCAGCCAATGCAAAACGGCGCAAGCGGGTAACGCCTAGTACTGTCGCTAGTAACATGGACAATCTCATGGAAATAGTGAGCAAACAAAACAGGGAGCTGAAAATCACGCAATACGTTGTAATTGGTAAAGGTGAGAACACAGTGGGGGACTGTCTTGCACGGCTTATGAGCACACCTGGCTGAGAGCCCAGTGGTGAGTTGTTCCTATTCGCATGCAGCATAATGGATTCACTCGATAATCGGGACATCATCATGGCCCTCCTCCAGAATTACATTGTCAACTGGTTGATAGAGAAGCATGCCTGCACGCCGGCCAATGTTGGCAGGGATCGTGAAGAGGGGACGCGGCTGTTTGGACGTGGTGGTGCTGTTGACTTGGACTAGGCCTTTGTGGTTGGATTGTCATTTTACTATGTGGTTATCATGAGATTGTAGTATATTATGTGTGTTTGTTTTGGGGGGGGGGATGGTGCACATGCGAGACAATTCGCATTTCTTTTATTTTGGTGTGGACGTGTATGTATGATTCTGCAGGACTTTGCAACCGATATGTGAGTATACACGCCGCAAGGTGGCACTATTGTGTCACGTGGTTGTTATGTTATGCACAATGTCATGGCCAGGGAATCTAATTTGCAAAAGCTTTGCAGGCTCTTTTTGGTTTGTAGTGTTATTATTTATTTTAGTTGCTCCTTGTCACAGGCAGATGGTGAGTTGTGGGGCAGACATTAGTTTGCTGGGAAAAACAAAGTACAAAATTCTTATAATGAATTTGGATTGAATTTGTTAAAATTGTTTTATAATTGACAAAACGAAAATTGGGGTTACAAAAGCAAACACTAATTTGGTAGAAAATTAAAAAGTAGAATGTACTCCCTAGGAAGGTTAAAAAAACACTGCAAATGATGGATTTTTTGAACTATGTTGAAATTAATTTTTGTGATAAAAAAAAAAATAGGATACAAAGTAGTGACATTTCTTTATTTTATTTATTTATTTATTATTTATTTTATTTATTGTGTACAGTATTTTATTGAAATTATTTAATATAGGATACAAAGTACTTACATTTCTTTATTTTAAAGAAATTATTTATGTATTGTGTGCTTTTTATTTATTTAATGCAAAAATATTTTTGTGTTCCATTATTTTATTTATTTACTTTATTTTACTCCCAAAAAAATTCACATCAAATATTGAAAAGGTTGATGTGCCTTACGTCAATCAGAAACACATGAAACTTTGTGCTTATATGCAAGCATGCAAACTACAAATTGTATAAACCTGGAAACGTACTAGCATTCACATGGTAGTGTGATGGTGTTTAGCTTTGGGCAATCACATGGCCACAGTAACTCATTTTTATGTTGAAGATGCTTCTGCAGGAGTGTTATATATCATGGAGTTGTGTAACTCATTTCAGCAATTAAGCACTACAACTTGTAGTTTTTTTTCCATATAATTTGCAATGTCAATGGATGCACAAGAGGGTAGTAGCTTGGGAGTCGTACGCAATGGCCAAATAAATGCCTGGATACGAGAGACGATCGGAGAAATGGAATCGACGACATCAATGATTTGGGTGGAAATTGCTTGCGTTGCCAACGAGTACGCGTATGTTGACAGGACTTCGTTTCACACATCCGCATTGACTGGTAGCATGTGGATGCATGAGATGCTTCAAGGAAGGAATGAAGCATTTCAGCGAAATTTTCAGATGTCTCAGGATGTGTTCTTGATGTTGTGCAAGACATTAGTTGAGGATTGCGACCTTCCAGTTCCACAACGTCCCCATGGTGTAGACGTAGTTGAGAGTGTCGGCATGTTCATATTCGTGTTACGGGGCTTCATGAGTTGGGACATAGAAGACCGTTTTCAACACTTGGGGGAAACAGTTTGGCGTCATGTAATGCGATGTTATACTTATTTATTTTGATGATTTATTTAATTATGTTTTAATTTATTTGAAAGAGAAAAATAGAATACAAAATTTATTTTGATGATTTATTTAATTATATTTTAATCAAAATTTATTTTGATGATTTATTTGAAAGAGAAAAATAGAATCAAAATTTATTTTGTCCCATTATTTCTCACCTAAACCTTTATTCTGAATGTTGTTAGAATGTATTTAATATTTGATTAAATCAGGAGTTCAAACAGCCTAAAACAAAGGTTCAAACAGCCTAGCACAGCAGCAGGCTAAAAGGTTCAAAAGGTTCAAGTGGAAGATATTCAAATTAGTAATGATGGAAGTACAATGGCTATAAACGACTATAAAGGTTCAAAAGGTCAAAAGATTCAAAAGGTTCAAGTGGAAGATATTCAAATTTGTAATGATGGAGTGGAAGATATTCAAATTGGTAATGATGGAAGTACAACGGCTATAAATTCAAATGACTACAACGGCTATAAACGACTATAAATTCAAATGAATACAACGGCTATAAACAACTATAATTTTCATTACATATACCAAAGCCTCTAATTTAAACAAGTTACAAAAACTTGAAAATATTCTTTTATCTATAATCAAACTATAATTATTTTGACTTTTTTCCCACAAAAGTCAAAAAAACAAAAACAAAAAAAAAATTATCAAATGAACTTTTTAGTCTAAAGTTAAAAAAGTCACAACTCGAAAAAGCCAATTAAAAAAGTTTTGGCCAAACGGCGACATAATGTATTCCAATAGTTCCACCAAATTTGGCGGTCATCCAGTTTAGAGTAGATTTTTATAAAATTCATTCCAAAATTGGTTGTCCATAAGATGCTTTGGTAGACAGCTGGCCTAATGATCACCTACAAATTTGATGAAACAATAATATTCCTTTGATTTGATGAAAAAAGTAACTCTCTCTATTTGATTCAAACTCACATTTTAAACATTTTTCGTCAAATTTAAATTTGATGACAAATTTAATGATGGATTGGAGATCACCTTGTTTGGCAACATCACATTTTAGCTTAAAAGTCAAAAAACCATTTAAAAAGTCAAAAATTCAACAAACTATATAAAAAAGTGAAAGATTCATTTTTCTCTCTACATTTTACATATTTTTTCGTAAAAAAATTGTTATCCCATGTAAGCAACCCAAGAAGGGAGTGAATTAGGTTATTAAAAATTTTACAAAAAAAAAAAAAATTAATAAACACAATTTTCAAATTTTAACAAATAAAAAGAAAATGGAAATAATTATCAATACAAAAGTAAGAGAGATAGAGAGAGAAAATCAAACACTAAGATTTATAGTGGTTCGGCACACCGGGCTTACTCTACTCCCCAAGGAACCTCCTTAAGAATTTATTCACTATCAAAATGAATCAATACACCACCAAGGCGTCACCAAGCTTGTGGATTTTACGCAGCTCTTACTTGTATCTATTGAGTCTCGCTCAACAATAAATGTCTCGCCCTTACAAAATTTCCTCACATAATAATGAATAACGATAAGAGGTACTTTAACCCTCTTTTACAATAATTTTTTTCACAAAAAGTAGATATAAAAGTATAAAAACAAAGACTACACTTAGATCTGAAAATGAAATAGCAGAATAATACACTCAAAAAATTGGAGCACACAGATTTTTTTCTTCAAGTTCTTGATGTTTTCTCCATACCATACACTTTTATTTATACACAAAAATATATCCGTTGAAAGTAAATATTGCTCCTTGACATAACAGACGCTCCTCTTCTTTTTCTAATTTTACATCACGTGGTGCCTCCTCTTGGAAAAAGTTGATGAGAAATGATGGTAGATATTCAAATGTGAGGTCTAATGGGAATTGAAGCTAAATAGTCAAATTATTATTATATATATATATATATATATTACTGATGCACCACACAAATTCACACTTGAGTACTTTTTCTTCTTATTATATCAATATATATATGTATGTAAAAAGTGCATGACATGGCACCGTCCGCACCTCCATACTTATAATTAATATATTATAAACAACATACAAATAATGTATACATATATTTGAATAAAAAGTCTAATTTGCTATCAAACACCACTTGAGTATGTTACACAAATCAAATATTTTTGTGATTGCTATATAGATTTTAAATATACCAACCATCCCATGTGAGTATATTTGTTAATGTATATATTTGTATTTATCTCATTGTATCTCTATCTCTATCTTATCTTTATCTCTCTCTGTCTCTATGTCATTGTATCTCTATCTCTCTTTATCTCTATCTCCTTTTATACTTATCTTTTGTGTTCAGCCTATAAATACAGGCTCTCCTATTGTATTCTCATTCATTCAATATTACAGATACATTATTCTAACATGGTATCAGAGCTCTAGGTTCTACACTTATAGCCTTTTTTTTTTTAGTCCCGTACACAGTGGCACTATAGCATTCATTCCACTTTATTATATTTATTTCAGCACTGCTTCACCGATTCTAGTGGCCGTAAACACAACACTGAGACACTATCCTACTCGTCTTTTCCAGACGATTCCAGCGCCACCAACCACGCACTAAAACAACCTTATATGCGTCCTCACGCGCCTCTTATTTCTCAGCGCGTCATTCACGACGCCACCAGTCTCCACACGCGCTACCACGAGTTGGTTGTCAGACTATCCCACGCCACACATCTATCACGCGCGCGCGCCTCCGCTCTACTCATCACTGATGTCAATCCTTAGTGCGTCAGTGTCATCACTCTCGTACGTTGCACTCTTGCTGCTATCGTGCACCGCGTCTCCTCCTACTAACGTGCGCCGCCTCTCTACTGACGCCTCTACTGCTATCGTGCGCCGCGCACCCTCCTGCTAACGTGAGCCGCACACCTGCTGACGTCATCCAGCCCCTGTCGACGTCATCTCTGCACATAAGACCTCTTTTCTAACTATTTTCGACCTTCCGAACTCACTAGTACGCTCTGTTTTGTTGATTTTTGCTCCTATGGCACTGTTTTCACTATTTTACTTCACTAGATCATCATTATGGATTGTCATGATACTTCTCATCCAATCTCTGTTATCCTTGATGGCTCCAACTATGTGTTATGGACCCAAGCCATGTTCGGTTTTCTAAAAGGGAAGAAACTTTGGCGCATTATCATTGGGGATGTGGTTCAACCAGTGAAAGAGGTTCATGAAACAGCTGCTACATATGCAGACCATTTAGAGAACTAGGACAGTAAGAATTACCAAATCATCACTTGCCTTCGGAATACTTCGGTTACCTCTATCAGTTTACAATTTGGTCATTTTCAACTAGACTGCGTGACTACTCCTGCCAAAGACATTTGGGATTTTTTGAGAGAACGTTATTAGACTGCTGGTCTTGCTCATCAATATCAGCTTCAAAGTCAACTTCATCGCCTGTGTCAAGAGCCTGGTCAGTCTATTAATGATTTTCTCTCTCAGATATATTCTGTTTGGGACCAGCTCGCTCTCTCTGAACTTGTCTGGCCTCATATTGAAGATGTTACTTTATTCACTTAGTATCGTAATCACCAACGATTAGTTTAGTTTCTTATGGCTCTCACTACCCAACTTGAGCTCGTGCATGCATCTCTGCTTCATCGTACTCCATTGCCCACTCTTAAGCAGACAATTTATGAGTTATTATCTGAGGAGAATCGTCTTGGCCCTCTGAAGACTCATCATGTAGATACAGTTCTTGCCACTCCCCAATCAGTGAGTTCCTCTGCACCAGCTACCTAGCGGTCCACTACTTCAATTATTGTCAGAATCGTGGCATTCCTTCTACTCATCTTCTGCTTCATTGCCCAGTCATATCTTGTTAGTACTGCAACAAGATTAGTCCTAGTCATCTGCAGCAAGATTGTTTCGTAATCCAGACTGCTCATCTACTACTCGTGGGGCTTTATCACGAGGTCGTTCACACCCTCCGGGGAATCAGTCTAGATCTCTGCCTGCTCTTTGCACTGCTGCTGCTGCCTCTGAGGAATTTTCTGAGCCTTTAGATCCAGCCGCTCCTGTCTTTTCCCAAACTGATGTTGAAGCCATGTTTAAACAATTTCTCACCACCTCTGGTATTCCTCTTTCTATTACTCTGTCTGTGACTTCAGGTACATCTCCTTGGTATTTTGACTCTGCTTGTTGCAATCATATGACTTCTGGTTCTACCCTATTTTCTTCTATTTTTTCCTCTCCTCATATTCCCTCGATTTATACTGCTGATGGTTCTCTTATGTCTGTAAGTCATATTATTTCTGTTTCCACCTCTCATCTATCATTTATCAAATGTTTATCTTATTCTTGCTCTTACTTTAAATCTTATTTCTATTAGTCAATTATGTGAGCTTGGTCTAACTGTCACATTTTCTACTAATGGTTGTTTGGTACAGGACTCTCAGACGGGACAGACTCTTGGGATCTGCCGTAAGCATAGACGTCTCTATGAGCTCATTCATCTTCATGTTCCATATTTCACCCCTATAGCTGCTCCTATATCTGCTTCCAGCATGTCTCATTTTAATATTTGGCATTGTCGTTTAGGACATATTTCCGTTAGTCATTTAAAATCTTTAGTTTCTACTGGTAAGTTAGGTCATGTCATTCCCGATAATTTGGATTGTTTATCTTGTCAACTTGTAAAACAACCTGCTTTATCATTTAATGCAAGTACTTTTGTTTCTCATGCACCATTTGATCTTTTTACATTCTGATATTTGGGGACCATTACCTACTACCACTATGGGGGGATCACGTTACTTTGTTGTCTTTGTTGATGATTTTTCACGTTTTACATGGTTGTTTCTAATGAAAAGTCGATCAAAACTCAAACAACTTTATTACAACTTTGCAAGCATGGTCCAAACCCAATTTTCTAAAAACATTAAAAAAATTTGAAATGATAATGCTATGGAATATAGGGTTCTTGATTTTCTCTCCTTCCTTCAGCGTCACGGTATTCAGCCTCATCGTTCCTGTGCTGGCACGTCCCAACAAAATGGTTGTACTGAACGGAAGCATAGGCATATTCTTGACACTACTCGAGCTCTTCTTATCTCTTCCTCGTGTCCTAAATCTTTTTGGGAGGAAACTGCTCTTATTGCTGTCTACACTATCAATTGTGTTCCCACTCCTACTATCCATAACCAAACTCCTTATGCACGTTTACATGGCACTAGTCCTCCATACACAAATCTTCAGGTTTTTGGGTCTGCATGCTTTGTTCTCCTCCAACCTCATGAACACACCAAACTTGAACCCCGTTCTCGTCTTTGTTGCTTTCTCGGGTATGGAATTGAACATAAAGGCTATCGTTGCTGGGATCCTATCTCTAAACGTCTTCGTGTCTCTCGTCATATGGTTTTCTGGGAGCATAAAATGTTTTCATCCTTATCCTCATTCCACTTATCATCATCTTCTCCTTCCATTCTGTTTACTAATCCTTCTATCGATCTCTTCTCTAATGCCTTTGATGCAGGTTCCTTCTCTCTAGAGACGCCTTTGCCTACACCTGATCCTATCCTGACTGCTTCTTCTAATGGTTCCGTTGAGTATTCTCTCACCCTACCAGATTCTCCTCCCACCAGTTGTCCACATCGGGTAACTCAACCACCTGTTCATCTTCGTGATTATATTGTCGGGTCTACTACATTTTCTACTTATGAACCAACCTCCTATCGTGAGGCTTGTACTAATCCTCTTTGGCAGCAAGCTATGACTGTTGAATTACAGGCTTTAGACAAGACTCATACTCGGGATGTTATTGATATTCCTTCTGGAAAGATTGCGATTGGCTGTAGATGGGTATACAAAATCAAGACCCATTCTGATAGCTCTATTGAGCGCTACAAAGCCCGTCTTGTTGCGAAGGGCTTCACCTAAGAATATGGCATTGATTAGGAGGAGACTTTGCTCCGGTTGCTCGGCTTGCCTCTGTGCGTAGCTTTCTTGCTGTTGTCGCTGCTCGCCACTGAGATCTTTTTCAAATGGATGTCAAAAATGCTTTCCTTAATGGTGATCTTCTTGAGGAAGTCTACATGCAACCTCTCCCTAGGTCTGCTTATCCGGCTCATAAAGTTTGCAAACTACAACGTGCTCTCTATGGTCTCAAGTAAGCCCCACGAGCTTGGTTTGCAAAATTCAGTTCCACCATCCATGATTTCTGCTTCACTTCCAGCTCATATGACTCCGCTCTCTTTGTTCGGACCACTCCTCATGGCACCATTCTTCTTCTTCTTTATGTGGATGATATGATTATCACTAGTAATGATGTGGCTGGTATTCTTAGCCTCAAACAATGTCTCCATCGTTAGTTTGAGATGAAGGACCTTGGTACTCTTAATTATTTCTTAGGATTTGAAATCTCTCATGATTCCACTGGTTTTTATTTGTCACAAGCCAAATATGCATCCGATCTTCTAGCACATGCTGGTCTTACCGATTGCAAGACTACCTCTACTCCCGTTGATCCTCAGACTCGTCTCAATCCTCTCGACGGAGATCTTCTCTCTGATGCTACTTTTTATCGCTAGCTAGTCGGTAGTCTTGTCTATCTCACTGTGACTCGTCCTAATATTACCTATGCTGTCCATCTTGTTAGTCAGTACATGTCGGCTCCTCGCACCCCGCATTACACTGCTCTACTTCTATACTTCGCTACCTCAAAGGCACTATGTTCCATGGACTCCACTACTCTGCTCACTTTTCTCTTGACCTTTGTGCCTTATCTGATGCTGATTGGGCTGGGGATCCTACTGATCGACACTCCACCACAGGTTTCTGTTTTTTCTTAGGAGATTCTCTTCTTACTTGGCGAAGCAAAAAACAGTCCCTCATTGCTCGCTCTAGCACTGAAGCTAAATACCGCGCTCTTGTTGACACTACTCAGGAATTTTTATGGCTTCGCTAGCTCCTTGCTGATATGTGTGTTTCTTTCCCTGGTGCCACCTCTCTCTATTGTGACAATCAGAGTGCCATTCAGATTGCTCACAGTGATGTCTTCCATGATCGCACCAAACATATTGAGATTGATTGTCATTTCATTCGCTAGCATGTTACTCGTGGCACTGTTCATCTTCTCTATATTTCTTCTGTTGATCAACCTACTGATATTTTCAACAAGGCTCATCCTCCTAGTCATTTCAGGGATCTAGTTTCTAAACTCAAGTTAGTTGATGCTTATCCACCTTGAGTTTGAGGAGGGCTGTTAATATATATATTTATATTTATCTCATTATATCTCTATCTCTCTCTATCTTTATCTTATCTTTATCTCTATCTCATTGTATCTCTATCTTTCTCTCTCTCTATCTCTATCTCCTTCTATACTTATCTTTTGTGTTCAGCCTATAAATACAGGCTCTCCTATTATATTTTCATTCATTCAATAATACAGATACATTATTCTAACAAAATTTGTCAAAAGATGACAACTCACTAAAATTACATTTGTCAAAATGATACAACTAATCAATTTTAATTTTGTCAAAAAGTGAACAGTGACCAGCCAACCAATCAATCAATTTTGTCAAAAAAAATGAATAGTAATATTTTGGGCAAATTACATATACACCCCTCCAGGTTTGGTTAAATTACAGATACCCCCCTGAGGTTTCGGAAATTACATCCCGCCCCCTGAGGTTTGTATTTTCATAACAATTTACCCCCTGAGGTTTATATTTCATAACAAATTACCCCCTAATTTCTTATGCAAATATAGCATTCAGGGGGGAATTCGTAATTTCTCAAACCTCAGGGGGGTATCTGTAATTTTGTCAAACCTGGAGGGGTGTATATGTAATTTGCCCTAATATTTTCAAAATATTTTCATTTAAATAATATATGTAACAAATATATCATACAACCTATATTTTAAATAGATATTATTTTTTGACAAATAATATAGAATATGTATATTAAAAAATCTAAAATTTTCAAATAATATTTTAGACATCATCAAAATTAAACAATATGATTAACAAAATTAAAAAGTCAGCCTAAACATACTAATTTTTTTATCTCATATTTTAACTAAAAATTTAAAAAGTTACTAAAATAGCTTGTTCCCAAACCAACATATCCTAAAAGAGTTTTATCTTGTCATATTTTCATTTTCAATTTCAATTTCAATTTATTTTATGAACAAAAAAAATTAGGTTTTAGTCTAAACAAATTAAGTTCTAAATTTTTAATTTTATCAATTTAAATTTCAATATTATGATTTTTGTTCCATCTAATCATCTACTTATTTTCATTAACATTCCGTTTATTTCAGCAAAAAACATTTTCTAATGGATTATATTTTCTACATTTTTTTTTATAAATATATTTGATTGTGTTCCCGAAACTAATAGTGGTGGCAATGAGGTGGTGATGGAGGTAAAGGTGGAGATGGTGGGGTGGTGGTGGTGGTGGCTGTAACAACGGTAGTGGTATGATAGTAGTGGTAATGATGCGATGGAAGTGGAAGTAGTGGTGGTGGTGACAGCGGCATCGACAACAACAGTAATGGTGGTCATGGCCATGGTGATAGAGGTGATGGTAATGTGGTGACATTAGAAAATTTTTAATTCAAATTTTTTTTTTCCACCTTTAAAAATGAAAAATATTTTCTGCCCAAATAGGGATATAAACTATTAATCATGAAAAATATTTTACGTTGACTTTTATTTTTCGTTATACCAAACACCCAAAAAATAAAAATTTTAAAATTTTAAAAATGTATTCTATCCAAACAAACAAAGCTAAGTATTGATAAAAAGCTAAAAAATCATTCTAAAACATTTCAATTTTTTTCACGCTCATGTTTTAATTAAAAAAAAAAATGCTACTATCAAACCAACCCTAAATCAATTGGTTTTTTTTAATAGGGGGGCCATTTGGAAACATACAAAAAAAAAAAAAAAAAAAGAAGGCCAAAAGCCATCTTTTAACCCATTTTTGGTTACATTACATCTCACATAAAAAAGTTTAAAAAGAAAAAAAAATAAGCTTTTAATCATCTTCCCAAAATACCCCAGAATCATATACCTAACAAACCAATCACATTACCTAATTATATATAGTTGCAGGTAGTTACTAAAAAACCTAAAATGCTACTAAAAGAACTAGTTCTCAAACCAATCCTAAATCAATTGGTTTCTTCAACAAAATTATATACCTAACAAACCAATCACACTACCTAGTTATATACAGTTGGAGATAGTTTCATCAATCCATATCTACCGGATATGTTCAACGTGGCCTACAAGAAATGGACCTGATCTTAAAATCCTAATGTCACCCAATATTTGACAAGGATCTTAGCCCCTTCCTTGCTTCATCCACAGTCCTACGAAGCACGACAGAATCAATCGTCCAAAACTGGTTTGTTTCTTTTCAGAAAAATTCCCAACAAATGCAGTGCCATTGCTCAGCATCTTATTCAAATCATAAAGGCTTAGATCTTGAGGTTCATCATCATATTCAATAAAAGCGCAAGTTGGAGTTGACAATTACTTTTGAAAAGTCCTTGGAATGAAAGTAGTCTTCATGCAAGTATTTAGTGTAGGAGAAAAACAACAGGAGTTTTGAGGGAATATGAAAGTGATTTGAGTTCCTATAATACTAATATTTGAAACGAATTGAAATAAGAAGATAATTCATAATTATCTACTTTAATTAGAATTAGAATTAGAATAATTTTCTCGAACCAATATTCCGAGAACGTGGAGGCATTCTTACCAAAGTATTAGTAGTCGTTTTAGTGGTGGAGGTGCTATTGATAGTGCCACGACATACCTCGAAGATGGATTTCATATCCTCTAACATGAACCTTGGTGATATCATTCTCTAACAACTCTACCCAAGAATAATTTAAAAAACAAAATAACAAAACATAAAAACACTAATTGCTTCATCATCATAACCATCTGTAACAAATCAATTATGCAAATGATAAAATCATGTTTCAATGTCAAAAGTTGAAATGGCAACAGAATTCTAAAACACATTTCAAATAGCCAAACTAAAATACTGCATTGCTATTCAAGACCAACGTAACTAACAAAACTGTAATAATACCAACAAAATTATTTTGCTCTAGATAAAAGGACAGTTAAATCGATCTAGATAATTCCAATCTTATTTGCAACATCCAAGGCATCATAGTCCAGAGTCAACCGAGCATATGCCTTCTTGGTACTACATCACAATAATACAAGCTTGGGTTATTCCAAGTTGCATCAACTTTGTCTCAAATTTTAGTTTTGAAGAAACACAACGCAACACATATAACAAATGAACTTGCATACGGCAAATAGATAAGATATGAACCAAATTTTTACTCAATCAATCACAATTGTAAAAATTAAACACTATTTTTACTCAATCAACCACAATTGTCCCAAACATATTAATTTTTTTGTATCATATTTTAGCCAAAAAATAAAAAGTTATGAAAAAGCTTGTTTCCAAACGGGCTTTTATACTATGTCTGGGAACTTAGGAGAGAAAAGAAAAGAAATTATTACTTAAGTTATAAGAGAAATGTAAAGAAAAGATATGGTTATAATTTCTCTCATTCTTGTTTAGATAAGTAAGAAATAAAATAAAAGAAATGACCGTAATTTATCTCCTTCTTATTTGGTTAGATTTCATAAGATAAAAGAAAAGAAACTGTTTTATGTTATATTACCAAAATAACCTATTTATATTTTGTCAATCATTTTATTTCTTTTATTTTTACAGGGATAAAATTGATATTATGAAAATATAAGAATCTGTTGGTTTATTTTCTTTTCCAATCTCTCTACTTTTGAGAAGATTGAAAATTAGGGTTATAAGATAAATGAGTTTCTCTCAATTTTTATCCATTTCTCTCCACTTAAATTATTCAAACAAATAAAATAAATATATATCTCCAAATCCCTCAATATAGGGGGTGTTTGGTGGGATTTTTTTGAGTCAATTTATGGCTTCTGGCTTTTAAAAAGTTAGTTAAACTTATTTCAAACAGTTTCTGATTCTAACAACTTATTTTAAGTCAAAAAAACTGATTCTGAAAAGCTGCTCACTCCTTATTTCTGATTATCAGCTTCTGCTATGGACATGTTAATTTACGGCTATACTCATAAATTTTTTTTATTTTTTATTTTTTTAAAAATAGAAAAGACCCAAATGGACTATAAAATATTATTATTATTTTTTATGAGAAATGTAGACAAATAGTGAATAATAAAAAATAAAAGTTAATTGAAAAAGTTACTTTCACAGCTTATTTAACAAAACTACTTAGGTCTCGTTTGGGAACCCTCATTTTTAGCAAAAAAGTTAAAAAGTTACTAAATTAGTCAAAAAACCAACAACTCATACAAAAAAGTCAAAGATTCTCTTTTCTCTTTACTTTTTGCACATTTTTTCGTAAAAAGCTAAAAAGTCATTCCAAACATACTAGTTTTTTTTAATAACCAAAAAGTTACTAAATTAACATATTTCCAAACGAGGTCTTAGTAACTTACATCTATAATCTAATAATTATACTAAACAAATTATAACTTTCGATTAAAATTATAATCTATAATCTGTTAAGTATAATTTATAATCTGTTTTTAAGAATTACACTAAACAGGACCATAGTGTTACTAAAACCCTAGATGAGGCCCAGCCCAAGTCTCTCATTGCATCGTCTACCCGCTCTCTTGCATTATTCACGTCACATAACATAAACCCTCCTCACTGCAACCACCGCCACGACGACATTCAGCTCCGCCCTGACCACCACCACCACCACCGAATTCCTTCCCTCTCTCTCATATACTCTCTCTCTCTCTCTCTCTCTTTGTGACCACATAAATTTGTGTTCAACTCGTGTAGAACATGGCTCATACAACTGAGGTACCTATCCTTCCTTCTATATGTTTGTTGTGTTATTTGAAGATTACCGCATTCTTTTTTGCTAATTGAAGTCTCAGATACTACTACTCACTACTTTGTTTATGAATTCTATTCCATTCCTTCCGTATAAACTAAAATGGCTTCTTGTGTTATTTTAATATATCAATTACAGAGCGTGTTGTTTGTTACTTGAATTCTCAGATACTGCTTTATGTATTTATTTATATTTTTGTGGGTATCTTTTGGGTACTCTAGTGTTTTAATTGTTTTTTAAATTTATTTATAAGTAATTTCTAGTGTGTTAATTGTGTCACTTCACCTACCCAAGGAATTGATGATTACATTATATTCATATTGTTTGATTCTAACCTCCTCTCTTGTGGCTTTTGGGGTATGGAATAATTTTTGTTATGGTGATGGAACCAATTTGATTGATTGAGACATTTTTGAACCAATTCTTTCAAAAAGTATATATGTATATATTTTTTTATAATTTTAAATTTTCCCTTAATGTTTTCTGCATTATGGATTGCTAAGTTTAGTGCTCTATTTGGTTCAATGAAATGAGATGGAATGATTATTCCCTTATAATTGTGTATGATGATTCTATTTGCAATGTATTTTTCATTATATATATATTTTTTTGTCAACCAAACATGGGAATGAATGTTTTGATGGAATGACTCCATTCCAGTGAACCAAACACTACCTAAGTGCTTAGTGCTGTTGCACTTCTAATGGCAATTTGCTATATTTTTCTTCATAATTTTCATGCGTGTGTGCTCACCTAATTCAGTTTTTGAGTGTAGTCTTGACCCATTTAAGTTTAATGCAGGGTGCATCGGAGAGTGTGGAGGTGGTTCGGTTCAGTTTCATGACAGATGAGGAGGTCAAGAGTCACAGTGTTGTGAAAGTCACAAACCCTATTTTGCTCGACAACATCGGGAGGCCTATCCCTGGAGGGCTGTATGATCTAGCAATGGGGCCATTAGATGAACAATCACCGTAAGTCTCTGCATACGCATTTATCTATCCATCCCATAATATGTACATGGCTGTTTAACTTGGCTACTTTTGAACAACATATTTCTTTGTATCTATGGGAGAATCTTGCACTATGTATAAGTACTTGATATTTAAGTGATGGTAGAATGAAGGAGGATCACCATTTTCACTTATCAAAAAAGAAGAAGGGGACTGCTTTTGGTGCACAGATGGCTTCACTGATTACTTATAAAAACTGCATACACCAAGGATGTCATGGTTGCTGATTATCTGCCTCCTTTTTGTTAGATTTTGTTACCAGATTGTTTGTCGGTTGTACCCACAAATGACAGCCCTATGTAGAGGGTTGAGAGTAAGAGGAATGTCATATGGAGACGGAATAGAGAGGTCTTGGACTTGTCTATTAGTAAGATGCTGGAGTCTTTATAAAGTGCATGCACAGGATATTGGCGCTTAACAGTGCCGATAGAATTGCCCCAACTGTGAGTATCAAAGGCCTATAGAACCTAGAAGGGGGTATCTCATTGTAGGTCTCCTAATGGCTGGTAGAACCTAGAATGGGCCTAGCGTGTTCAAATGCAATTTTTGGATGGTGATGGCAAATCCAGAGGTGATTCCTCATTTTGAACTGCCACTTCGCACATGATTAATGAGAAGTTCTGGCACGGGACAAGCGATAGACATGCAAAATGATGAGATGGAATCCCACTAACCACTTAAAGAGAGCATGAGCACATAAAAGAGGAAGTATAGTTGTGGGCAGTTATCCAAAATAACCACTAGTATTCTCTAGCAACTATAAATATGGGATATATTTATTGTTGTCAAATTGTGAATTGGATCGCTAATGATATTGCTAACATAGTTAATCGTGAATCATAAGATTCACCTTATTTAGCCTAATGTATAATTTTACATATGTATACCAAACCAAACAAAGCCTTAAGTCCCATCAAATGAGGTTGGCTATATGAATATAAATATAAACATAAACATAGTGTTAAAAATGAATTAAATATCAATATAACTACTATATATACATATACATATAAAATCATGTATATCAATATTATTATTTGATCTCTTTTTATTTTTATTTTTGCATAAACGATGCCATTTCATGTAAAATGCAAACATAACTATATCTCAATAAATCGTAGTGAATGATGCCATTTCATGTAAAATGCAAACATAACTAAATCTCAATAAATCGTAGTGAATTGTGATTGAATCGAAGATGCACTCAATTTAATATTCAATAACAAAAATTGAATCATTTTGGTTAAAACTTGAATTGAAATTTTAGGATTCTAACAACCATGTATATATTAGGGATTCCCTCTTCCCTGTTTCAATCATTGTTTCACTGCAACAATTATCTGCACCTTTACTTTTATATTTCCTTTTATTATTTATTTACCATCTGCACATTCTTTCCAACTTATCTCTCCTTGTCATTCAAATTTTTTTAACCAGCTTATTGTTGGCATTTGTTTTGCATTTGCAATCTCATTGCTTGTCTTGAATACAAGTTAATTGCCACACATTCCATCATGTGTTCTGAAGTTTTTCTTTCTTGATAGTCTTTGAGGGTGGGAAATGGGGGAAAAAATTCATTTGTGGGAGGATATTTGGACTGGAAACTCTTCTATTGCCATGGACTTCCCGTGTCTATATAGGGTATCAAACTCTCGTCATTCTTCCATCGCTTCTTTGGCAAGCTCTAATTTGTCTGTCTCGAATTGCTTGGAACTTTAGTTTCTCAAGAAATCTTACTGAAAGGGAGGTTGGTGATCTAGCTTCTTTGTTGTCTCGTATTGATCATTAGTCATTGGACCCTAACACGAGTGATAAACATGTGTGGCTTTTGCAATCTTCAGGTCTCTTTCCTTTAAAAATAATTTTTTGATAAGATTATTGGGAACCCATTTGTTCTTTCCTTTTCACAAAAGAATCTGGAAATCTTTGCGCCTCTCAATGTAAAGTTTTTTACGTGGTCTTTGGTTCATGGAGGCATTTTAACCAATGATGTTTTTCAAAAGAGGAGACCTAATTGCTATCTTTGTCCTCAATGGTGCATCATGTGTTTGAATCATCTATTTTTACACTGTCCAGTGGCAAGGTGGGTGTGGCAGCAACACTTTTCTTTGGGTGACGTTGCTTGGGTGGCCCCCGAAGCAAGCAAATCCATGCTCTTAATTGATTTCGAGTTTTGGGCATCAATAAAAAAGGCGAAGGCGCTGGGGCTCTGCGCCATATTTGCAATTTTCTAGGTCATTTGGCTAGAGAGAAATGCAAGGATGTTTGAAGATAAAAGTGCTGATGTAACATCTTTGTGGGAAAAAGTTAGATTTTTTTTGGCTCCCCTGTTTAAAGGGATTCTGCTTTCTTGATCTCTAGTGATTGGAAGTTAGCGTGCGACTCTTAGATGTGTTTTGTTTTCAATTTTTCCTTCTCGGATTCTCTGTTTTCTGGACTGCTGGTCCTCTTTTGTAAGCCTCTTTATTTTTCCTCTTTTTAATAAAAGATCATTTTGTCGCTGATAAAACAAATATATGGGAACTTGTGAAGTACTTTCATCAAAGGTGAAGAAAGAACCAGTGGTTAGATCCCTAAACCGCACATGCCTAATCTTTTTAGATTGCCTAGCCCTCGTGCACTTAGATGAAGTTTGGTCCTAGCACACCCTTGCGTCACTCACACCACAATTTTAAGGTAGTGTTTGGTTCACTGAAATGAAGGTGGAATGGAATGGTCATTCGTTAGCCTCTCTACGGAATGATCATTCCCTTACAATGATGAATGATGATTCCATTTGCAATACATTTTTCATTGTTTTCTTAGTGAACAAACATGAGAATGGACAATTTGATGGAATGATTGTTTCATTCCACCTTTGAGCGTTTTTTTGAAGGATGTGCAATTAGATTCTGGTAATTTTTGATGTTCTTTTGGTGTGTTCCCATCATCACAAATTCTCAATTTATGAATCGTCTACAATTTTGAAGGCTGGATGTGAAAATTACCTATGATGTTAAGTCTCAGAAGTGAATGAGATGAATTGATACAAGTACAGTGGGAGCTCCAAAAGGACAGGGAGGAGGTCCTGAAGAACACAGATTGATGGCGGCTGGATGTGACTAAGGGTTTATGTATCTTTGAACTGTTTTTTAGTTAACATCATTCTTCTTAATTGTGTCGTTTCCCTGAATTTCTGTTGTTCTGATCTGTTCTCCCCCCCCCCCCCCCCCTCTATTGCTGCAATACTTTTTCCCTTCTATTAGTGAAGGATGTGAAACAAATAACTTTATGATTTTATTGGAAATAATTTGATTATGTTTTGACATTTGATTGATACAGTTTATTTTTCTAAATGTGCAGCTGCAAATCATGTGGCCAGCGTTCGTTTCATTGCCCAGGTCATTGTGGACATATTGATCTTATTGCATCAGTCTACAATCCATTGATGTTTGATATGCTCCATTATCTTTTACAAAGAACCTGTTTCTTTTGCCTACATTTTAGGGCAAGCAGAAGCCAGGTAGTTTCATCTTATGGGGATTTTATCATGTGGCTGGTCTACGCTCCATGAATTTTATGCTTCTTTTTAGTATTTTTTTGGTTGTCATTTTGTTCATTTGATGATCCTTTTCTGTTTATGTTATTGTTGAATATTTTGTTCTCATTTAAGGTTGAAAAATGTGCTCTTCAATTAGAACTCATAGCAAAGGGTGACATTGTTGGTGCCAAAAGGTTAGATTCACTCTCATCTAGTGAATCAATCGATCCAGGGGCTAGTGAGCATGGGAAACAAGGATGGACCTCTGTTCAATTTACGGAAGCGATGTCTGTCTTGAATAAATTTCTGAAGCCAAACTTTGTGGCGTGCAAGAACTGCAATGCCAAAAATCCTAAGATCAGTAAACCTACTTTTGGATGGTTTCATATGGTACATCTTTTATCTGCTTTTCTATTGCTCAAATCCTGGCCAATAAGTTTAATTATTCAGTGGCTAAGTTAAAGCATTTTGACTACTAATTATTCCTATAAGCATGATGGATGCTTGATGCTTATCAATGACAATTTGGTTCTTTTGGTGTCAATGCCTGGCTTAATTATTATTATTATTTTTTGTCATTTTACAAAATAAATTGTTTTCATATATTTTTGTTATTGTGCTTTGAATTAGAAAGCTGTTATTTATTTATTATTATTATTTTTGTATAATTTTTAGTCATGAAATGTGGGGATTATAGTCGTTAGCAGACTGTTCTTACTAGAGGAATATTGGCATTAATTGATTTAGTTTAGAAAAAATATACTTCAATTGCTTGATTATTACAAAACTTGTATTTCATTACCACATCTTTAATTAGTAGTTTTACAGAACATATGACCATAATATGTAATATTGTAGATTATTTTGGGAAATTGGGCAATTACTATCTTTGTAGACATGACTGTTTATATGGTCAAATCACATGAAGATATTGAGTAATGAATGCACATTGATACCTGTAGGAGAAAACTTGAAGAGGGCATACTCTTAAGGAGTGATGTTCTTTTTTGGGAAGTTGAGGGGTGGTTAGGTCTATCTTTTGTATTTTTTTCTTCTTATCTTCGTTCATTCTGTTTTTATTTGATTACAAATATTTATTGCTGCTAAAAAAGGGGGTCTTCCCTGTACTCAAATCCTACTAGAAATAACAAATAGAAAACATCTCTTTCTTTGATTTTTGCTAATCCAAAGTGTCTAGGTT
The DNA here is from genome assembly GCF_055761805.1 of Camellia sinensis. Lineage (NCBI taxonomy): Eukaryota > Viridiplantae > Streptophyta > Magnoliopsida > Ericales > Theaceae > Camellia > Camellia sinensis. The sequence goes on from NC_138965.1 coordinate 104,806,623, forward strand.
AGCTCCTCAAACCCTTGAATCATATGAATAACCAAAACAAGCCTCCGTGGACGAAATCCCCTTTTCTTCTAAATACCTCAGGAACCACCATTATAAAAAACTGACATCCAATCCTGTATTGGAGCATTCTTATTCACTTCCAATGAAACAAACTGGGGTGGGGAACACCTCCCACAAACGTCTCTAGCTGCACCAAGAATCAAGCCAAAACTTCACTCTATTCCCACTGGCACCTTGAACAGAATTCTTTTAGTGAACTCATTCCAAACCCTCATTAAATTGCCAACTATGTAGAGGCCAGGAGGACATAGGATTTTGAGGAAGGGTTAGTAATGCAAGTCGTTGATGCAGATCATATTAATAAGGATAATGAAGACTCAAAAATTCTTATTCTTCTTCATTATTTGTTTTTGATAAGTCCTTCAATAATTGAAGGAATGACCTTGGAGATTTTATGTATAGAAGTTGCCTTTGTATTAACACGTGTTCACACATTGAAAGGCATCCAAAAATAATATATCCAATAAAAGAAGTGCATGTAACAAAAAATTATTTTTATATATTTTTCTAAGGTTAATATAAATATTTTTGGATTCCCTCAACTATTGAACGAATGGCCTTTTAGAGTTTTTGGGTATGTTTGATTTTCAGGATTAATAGTGAGGGGATTAACAATCGATGAGATTAGTGTAGGATTGGTTATCTAGTTGTTTGTTTTGTAATAAATATGGAAATATATAATCCCAATTATATGTATGTTTTGTGTTACTAGTTGTAAGCTTAAAAAAATTTGTCGATTTTGTTGGATAGAATGACCATTGGAATCTAATCCAAATAATAAAATTTGCAACCAAACAATGGAATGTGAGCCTGATGGATTAATAATCCCAATCCTATGCTATAGTCTGCCTAGTCAAACAAGCCTTTTATGTATAGAAGTTGCCTCCGTATTAATAATGTTCACACATTGAAAGGCATCCAAAAATAATATATCCAATAAAAGAAATGCATGTAACAAAAATGTGATTTTAATATATTTTTCTCAGGTTAATATAAATATGTGAATACCTTGATTAGACCGGTTAACCTAGGAATACCACAATTTCACCTGGTCCATCCTTATTAGAAAAGGTATATGGAATTATATGTTTATATATATAGACAAAAAAAAAAAGAAAAAAAAGTTGCTTTGTTCGGATTTCATTTTCAAAATATGTTTTTTGAAAATTAAATTTTTTTTTACTAAAACTAGTTTGGTGAAAAAATGAGAAAATAATGTACACTCATCATTTTTATACGATTCTCTCTTTTTGGGGGTGAAAATATCTTTTTGGTTTTTATTTTTTTGTCAAACTAGTTTCTATTTTTCAAAACAATTCAAAAAATAGATTTCGAAAACTAAACCAAAGAGTGTCGTTTCTGTTATACCCCCTTTGGCGAATAACCTTGGTAATCAAACGTTTCAATGTTTTAGTCTTGGAGATTGCTAGCCTCAAACTGAGATAAAACTTGATGCATTATTATTATTATTATATATTTTTTTGAGATGAGTTAATTGTATAAGGTACAAGTAACTTGCTTGATACATGTAAAGGGTGGATCAAGTTGGGAGATAGAGCGATGGTAGAAGAGGAGGTGATTAGGGAGGGTATTGCTAGTTTTTGTGGATAATTATATTCGAAGTATGGAGATCTTGGTGAATGGAGCTCCAACAGGAATTTTTTTCCCTACTTCTGGACGTCTTAGACAAGGAGATCCGCTTTCCCCTCTTTTTGTTTATCTTGATGATGAGCGCTAAGTCACATGTTGAAGACAGTTCAAGGAGGCTTCATGAAGTGTTTCCACTTTCCAAGTGGCTTGTGTGGATGGATCAGAGATTTTAGTATCCCATCTTTCATATGTTGATGACATAATTATCTTTTGCGGAGCTGAGCCAGAGCAACTTGGTTACCTTCTATGCATGCTAGTTTGTCGTCAGACGGTGTTGAGTTTGAAGGTAAATTTGGGAGTTCGAGCTCATTCTAGTGGGAGAGATAGGGAATGTGGAGGCTCTAGCATCTATTTTCCACCAGCCTACTTGGGTTTACCTTTAGGGGCATGTCATTGAAAGATTGCGTAAAAGATTGGCAGGTTCGAAGCAACAATATTTGTTAAAGGAAAGCGTTTAACTGTAATAAAGAGCATTCTTTTAAGTCTGTTCACTTGTTTCATGTCTCTATGTCAGTGGCAAAGCGGTTGGAGGAGATGCAAAGGGATTTTTTTGTCATTGGAGAGGATTTCAAATATCATTTAGTTGATTGGCATTTGATTTGTAAGCCCAGTCGAGAAGTGGGCATGGGCTTAAGGAAATTGGTTATTTTTGATTAAGCACTTCTTGGTAAGCGGTGATGGAAAGTTGCCTTTGATGGATAGGTTTTGGAGAAGGGCGGTCCTTTCTAGGCACGGTTTGGCTCGAGGGATTGGACTTTTACTGAAGTCTCTTTATCCATGGTAAAGGCCTTTGGAAGATCATTGAAATGGTCGGAATGATTTTAGCCAATGTAGTAGTCTGGTTATGGAGGAGAGAAGGGAATGCTACCTCTGAAGTGATATTTTGTGGGGCAGCATTGGAGAGGAATTCAAATATAATTTAGTTGACTAGGATTTGATTTGTAAGCCGATTCGAGAAGTGGTCATGGGCTTAAGGAAATTGGTGACCTGTTGTGCCATGTGCACATGTGCCCACTCACAAACGGTTAGTGACGTGAATAGCTGTATGTGGTGCTGCTCTGCACTTTACCTTATTATTATTATTTTTTTTGTCAAGTTTTTTATTTTTTATTATTTATATAAAGGCAGATAGAACGAGGTTGGTATTAGATAGACTTAAAAGAAGATATGACATATCTATCATTTGGAGACAAAATGATCCTTACTGGGGGGGCATTTTGGCGAATAGCTTAATTGAATTTTCTTCACTTTGAGGAGTTAGAAATGTTCTTCCATCTCTCAGCTAAAACAGTATTGCATTTCATTATTCTTTCTAACATTTTCACTGTTAGTCAGTGTTGATATGTGTATATTCTGACTACTATGGCATATGATATATCTTGCGTTTTGCCTTGGCAGTGATTCTCATTTTCACTTGTTATTTTGTTTCTGTTGTTTATTTGCAATATTTTTTTACAATGCTAGCTAACACTTACTTTTCTTGTCCATAATGTTCATGTTATTGCATGTACTTTTGTAATAGTTCTCTTTTTTCTTGCTTTTAAATGAACACTGGTAGGGTGGTTTATCTGCTGCCAACACTAGAGCAAACATCATTAGGGGTTGCAAGTTGGGAGGCCCACGCAGTGGTGAAAATGAGGAGAATGCTTCTCCTGAGGTGGTAAATGTTGATGACTGCCCATTGGGAAGTGATCTTGACACAGCTGAAACTGATTCATTAAAGGAAGCCGTAAACGGAATTGAAGATTCTAGGCGAGAAAGGCATGGAAGAAAAAAAGGGGAGCGTGTGTCTCGTGAGTTCTCTAAGCAGAAAAATTTCTTTTCGGGGACTCTCTTACCATCTGAGGTATGTCTTTTCTCAGTATTGACTCGGTGACTGTCAATTGGCAACTTGGCTCATTTAACATCTACATTTTTCTTGGTCTTGTATGTGATTCTCAGCAACTTAGATCCTATATAATACGTAATTACTTTGAGAATTCCTCTCTCTCTCTCTCTCTCTCTCTCTCTCTCTCACTATTTATTTATTTTTTCCCCACAGGTTAAAGACATTGTAAAGCTTCTGTGGGAAAATGAGGCTCACCTATGCACTTTTATCTGTGATATTCAGCGTGAGCAATGCAATACATCTGGAAATAGAGTTGGTTACTCTATGTTCTTTTTAGAGACCATTCTTGTGCCCCCAATCAAATTCCGTCCTGCGGCCAAGAGTGGTGATTCTGTAAGTGTTATTTATGCTTGGCATGTGATCATCTTGTTATCCCAGAGAGAGCAAAATGCTAATTTTAACCTGTGCCTCGATTCATGCGGTTATAGCAAAGATTGTTTTGATTTCTAAACTAAATATTCATACTTCTGCTCTTGAATTTCGGTTTGTGCAGTTCCTAAACTTATATTATGTTCAATTTTCTTGTGGAGAAGCTTCTGATGTTTATTATTAAAGAACTTTAAATTAGGTCATGATGAATTCGTGTTTTGTGGAAGCTTAGATTTGTTCTTCCATGGAATTGTTTATTATCTGCCTATAGATATATTGTGTACATGATTCACTGTTGAGAAACTTTTGATATTGGAGATTATTACTATACTTCGTCAACCTTTGGAGTATAGGAAAAGGAGCACCTCTCTCTCTGTTTTTATTTTATTTTATTTTATTGTATTTTAAATTAATTTTTATGTGGGGGGTATAAAATACCTTCCTGTAGTTAATGCAAAAATTAGATGGACCCCCTGCATGTCAGTAAAAGACATAATAACCCTTGGGGCATGAAATAAAGTGCAAAAAGCTAATGGGTTGAGGAATCCCATTTCTTTCATTCAATATCCTCTGATTTTACACTACCATTATGCGATCTCTGCATTTTCTCTTTAACAAACATATCCCTTTCTAATGTTTATCTTTGAAGTGCACCAGTAATCACCACTCTCCCACTCTCCCCACTCTCCCCATCTTCTCTTTATCTCTTCCTAAGCAAAACCTATTTTGAGATGACTATATTCCTCCCACCTCCCCCTCTCTCGCTCCTCTTTCCCTCTCTGTACATAAAAGGATGAATATTAAATATAATGACATGAATTTTATGCAATCATAAGGAATTTATCTAATCTGTACATACATATACATGAAATACATCTATTAATTTGTTAATTGTGCTAAAAAATGTACATTGATGGGTGTATAACCTATATAACACCATACAAATAAAGTGAAAGGCAGAGGATGGTTTGCGGTCATGGATGCTAACAATGGGCATGGCCGGGGTTTGTGGAAGTGTGCTTGGATTTGTTGGGTTTATAGGTGAAACATATACATAACAGATAGAGAGAGATCGTCTCTGACTAAGTGGTGGGTGTAGTAGTGGTGGCCATGATACAAGTAGTAATCATATAGATTGGTAATTGGATTGTTTCTTAAATGGAGCCTGGATGCTTCATTTTATTAGTCCAATCAAGCCTTTCTAGGTCTGAGTAGCTTGGATGTTCTAAAGCTTCCTTTGTGAAGCTACCTTATGGAGTTAGTTTGAGGATACTTATAGTTTGAAGGCTTAAGAGAGGCCTTGAAGTACAACTTTTTATAGGAAAAAAATTCCAATGTCAGACAGCTCTCACTAGCCTGAGAGATCTGAAGGAAGTTTTATACATACAACTCCCAATTTTGAATCTTCAGAGGCCCCGAAAATGCTGTGAGTTGTTTGGAAATGGTTGAAGTGGTTGAATAGGAGGATTACTATGGCTACAACCCTCAGTAAATTTACCAAAGGTGCAAATGCTTTGTTTGGTTTATTGCTCTTTCCTTGTGCCTATTTCGCTTTAGGGGTTTGGCTCACATGTTCAACCTTTGTAACTTGATGGTTTACTCATGGATTGGCTAGTTCCTATTTGGAAGGCTGCAGTTTCTTAATGACTGCAGTTTTGAGCAGCCATGATGGTGGCTAGGTGATGCATGGGTATGTGTGTGTGTGTGTGAGAGAGAGAGAGAGAGAGAGAGAGAGAGAGAGAGATGGGTTGGGATGCAATACATATAGTTGGCATTGTGGGTGTTATATGTATAATAGAGAGAGAGTATAGGTCTTTCTAGAATTGGTGGTGTTGTGGCAGCAATGGAGGCTGTGGTGCTGACTATAGATACTGGGTTTCTGTATGGCTAGCTGATTGATGATGGCATAGAGAGGGATGGGTTTTTATGATTAATGACAGTTAAGAACCATGGGATGCGGTAGTGGTGGCCATGGGTGATGTTACCCTTAGGGTATGAAAATCACTTTAACCTTAAATAACCTTAAAAAAACAAGGCCAAATTTCCATTATAAAACTGCTACTTTAGGGCAATAATAGTAATTTTTTATTAATATTCTAGACCATCTTCACGTATTATTATTATTATTGCATTAAAAAAATCTGGATCTTCTCACTCTCTGCCGAATTACTTTCTCATTTTCACAACTTTTAGTTGCATGTACCCACATACCACATTTACTAGAAAGCAAAATTTTGTGATTTGCTACAAGAAAGCCATTGTTTATGTTGTCATCCGTTATCAAAGTAGTTTCTTTGTTTGTGCTTGAGTCCTATTTGAGAGTGTTGGAACGAACTTGTTTTCTTTTTCCAGTAAGTTATGTCCAGTTCAATTGTATACAATGTATTGTGGTTTCCTTAAAATATCACACTTTTGTGTTTTTTTTAGGTGATGGAACATCCTCAAACTGTTCTACTCAGTGACGTGCTGCAGTCCAATATAGCTTTGGGAAATGCTTATGTTAACAACTCTGAACGCTCAAAGATTATTAACCGATGGATGGATCTTCAGCAGTCCGTAAATATTTTGTTTGATGGCAAGAATACCATGCGTGAGTTTGATTCATTTTTTGTGTAGGTTGCATCATTTGTTTTCCCTGTTTTGGAATTCGATTGTTGTACTATTTATTTGCCTTATTTTGTGCCCCCCCCCCCCCCCCCCCTCTCTGTCTCTCCCCTATAACTGCATCATGGAGGAGGAGAACGATAAAATATTGTCATAACTAGAATAGGAATACCCAAGTTGTCACACCCCAAATCCGAGGCATGACCTGCCGTGGGCCATAGGGCTGTAGGCCAAAGTACATGTAAGCCTAAACAAAAACTCATAATCATACTCATACACTAAATGAATGCAACTATAGTCTAATGTCATAAATAAGCCAATGCTTGATCCAATAACATGTCAAAATATAGAATGACAAAACCAGCTGATGTAGTTAGAATGAGTATGGTTGTTATGTTTTAGTACCATACGAGTTAGTTAGAGTTAGTTGGGTCTTTTATCCTATAAACAGGTGGCTAGGTCTCTCTAGTATTTAGTTTATGATATTTTGAATATTTCAGAGCTTGAGAGCTCTTGTACACAGATTCTCTCTCTAATGAAATTCTTGTCTTGATTTGGCTCCATCATTATAGTATTAGAGTATGGATTGAACCCTAATCATTTCAGATCTGAGTTGATTTTGGGGTATCTAGACTATTGAAAGACCTAGCCCTCGTGCAATCCTGATACGGCCTGGATTCGATCGAGTTTGTGTTGTTTCCCATTACGATTTAGTTATCCAGTATTGTGACGCATGTATTAGAACCTTGGAGAGTTGAATCGAATAGTTTGGTTGATTTCTGTGCTTTATCTCACAGCCTGAAATTCTGAACTGGGTGTTCGCATTTCAGATTTGAGTGGAAGTCCTGGTGAGACCTGGTTGTTTGTGATCTGAAATTGAGTCGAATAGCTGAAAGTTGACTACCTTGTTAATCTTGTTGTGGTATCTTAACTCGACTTCTCTCATTAGGACTGTTCTGAATCAGTTCTTGTGAATTGATCCCATTTGCATGAATTGATATTGTGAGACACAATTCTTGAATCTTGATTCTCAGTTCTTAATGTTGTATTGCAATCTTGGTTCTTTGACTCTTGAATCTTGATACTGCTGGGAGTTAATCTTGATTTGGATTGATATTGCGTTGTTCTTTGATTGTGAAATTGAGTTTGGTTTGATTGGAACCTGTGAGTGTATATTGGCTACTGTTTGAGTGGTAAATCCTGTAGTAACAGCACTGTGAACAGTGTTTGATTAAGTCTTTGTTATGAGTTGATGGCTCAATGGGGTAGAGGTAAAAAGGGTGGCCGTGGTCAGGCATTTGTTGTGAATTTGGAAGATGAAATCGGGATGAATCCTTATTTGAAAGGAGCAATGGTAAACCAAAATTAGGGAATGAGATTGAAGAGTTGAGTTCACAAGTGGCTTCCTTGGTTGGAAAAGTGCAACGCTTGCAACTTCTTTCCAAAGGTAGTAATGGTTCCAAGGATCATCAACTTTGATGATTCCTTCAGTGCTCCGCATAGGTGTAGAGCATATTCACATAGGTTTGATTCCTAGTGGAATGACACCATCAAGGATTTAGTGTATCCCGAATTCTATGGAAGTTACATTCCGGATGTGTTTGAGAAATGGTTGAACTCTGTTGAGAGTCATTTGGAGTATTGTGATGTGCTGGAAGTAAGGAAGTGCAGTTGGTCTCTTAAAGCCTCAAAGGTCATGCCTCCGATTGGTGGAAACACTTACAAGTTGGTAGGCAACGAAAAGGCAAAGAAAAAAATTAGAGAGGAAGATGAGAAAGAAGCTTTGTGAGCAATTCTTACCTTTTACTCGCATACAATCTTTTTTGGTTGAGAAGCAACAAAGGAAGGGAATTACAAAGTCCGGGCATTGATCTCAGGGCGTCTATGAACTGGGGCAATCATTCTATACCCACTTAAAAAGGCGATTATTTGACTGGTGTTGGTTCGAAGAAGTCTTATGATGATGGACATCATAGGGTGCTCTTTAGTGAGGAGCTGGTTGCACCAAGCTATGATAAGGAAGTTTCCTTTTTTGGTGAGGAAGGTGTGGAAGTAAATTGTGACCAAGAACAATGTTTTGGTCAAGATATTCTCGTCTTTGATGGAAATGAGGAACAAGGTTGGGATCAAGATTTGATGAGGAACAAGAATATGATGAAGATGTTTCTATCTTTGATGAACCAATGAGTGGGGTGTTGGATTATGATGATGTTAATGTTCATAAATACGAAGAGGAAGTTGATGATTTTGAATAGAGGTATCCCAATCTTTGACCACTATAATGATGTGGATGGCCTTCTTGTAGAGAGTGAAGGTGTCCTTCAAGATGAAGAAAGTTTTGCTCTTACATTGCTTCCCATGAAGGAAGGAGTTGCAATCCCACCTTCCATCTCTTTCTTAGATCCCAAGGAAGTTATAGTGGAGTCATGAACTTGAAGTTTCATGGATGTTAGATAATCTTTGCTTCTGAGAAATGCCTCCTATGCTATCTTCAAAGCGAGTTGTTCCACTTTGTGTTGATTTTGTACCTGTCCTGACTTCGTGCAGGAAGGATGAGTTTATTTTGAGACTATGTGAGAAATGTTATTTTGATGACATCTTGCTTCCAAAACGACATGCTACATAGGTGACCAATTTACACCTCAACATGGCTTCGGTTGATGTGCATAAACGAGAACTCGTTTTGATGGAAGGATATTTGCTACGATAATCTTGAATAAGGACTTGTAACTATTTAGTCTTGTTTGCCGTTGCATGTCCATTATGTTTCCATGGGTCATTGTTTTGAGCCATTTTGTTGTAGTCCCAACTTGAGGACAAGTTTTTTTAGAGGAGAACTTTGATGTAGTTAGAATTAGTATGGTTATGTTCTTGTACTATAAGAGTTAGAATTAGATGGGTCTTTTATCCTATAAATAGGTGGTTAGGCCCCTCTAGCATTGTATATTTTAGAGTTTGAGAGCTCTTGTACCCATTTTAGAGATTTTCTCTCTAATGAATTCTCTTTCTAAATTGGTTCCATCACTAGCCTTAACCAATTCTGAAAATATAGTAAGTGGGACACAACCCACAAAATAAAACAATTGTAAATGAATCGTTGAGCACAGGTCTATTTGTTAAAATCACTAAGCCAGAGTCATTGCATTCTAACCCGATTTGTCCTCTAGTGGCCAGAGTCACCACACAATAGAATAATTTCCCTAGATTTTTCACATATGGTTCCTGTATAATATTGTTGTAGCTATGCCACATCCAAAGTAACATTGTTGTGATTATTTCACATTGACCTAAAAAACTCTCATGTCTACCAATCTTGACTTCTACCGATTTGTCATTAATTTAGGGTTGCACTTCATTAGGTATTATTATATATATAGAGATTTAAGTTTTAATCTAATGGATGAGAATGAATTACTCAAGATCTTATGGTTGCTAAATTTAGGTTGTATTTGGATTACATGTGAATCAATAGTGGGTTCATGTCAACTTGTTGACACGAATTTTTACGTGGGGCAAACGTGTCCATTTCGAATTTTGCGTGTTCAACCCAAACACGACCTATTTAGTATTCGTGTCTTCGGGTTGTGTCATATTCAGGTTCAAGTCAAAAAATGATTAACCCTAACCCTCTAATTATGTGTACAATTCGAGTCATGTTAACGTGTTGCGTGCCAAATTCCCACCCCTAAGAACCATTAAGGTGTACCAAAATCTTAAGGACCTAACCACACTAGATCACAGCCTACATGACTTCTAGCAACTCTCATAAACCCTTAAAAGACTACACTTTTATTCCCATCTCTCTCACAGCATATATAGAGTCCACTAAAAACAAAAATACACATAGATTCCTCAATAACAATAATTTTATATTATGTATTTATTTAATTTATTATATATGCATATCTAACAACCCAAGTCACCATAACAATCCAAATGTTGTAGCAGCAACAACATGCGACATGTGCCATTTCAAAACTCTTCGCCTAATCACGTTACACTCACACATGCACACCGAAATACATATATATGCATATAATAATATATATAGTTAACTAAGGTAGTGTTTGATAAAGCTGAAAATTGAAAATTAAAAATTAAGTATTGTATATTGAATGTTGAATTTTTTTAAGCTGAAAAGTTTGATAAAATTTTAAGTGTCGAACTAATAAAAATAAGGTGTTTGATATGTATAAGGTCAAATTTGAAATTTATTATGTTCATATTGTATATTTTAATTTTTATATTGTGGTGGTGGTGGCATGGGGTTGGGGTTGATAGCGGTAGCATTGTTGGTGGTAGTAGCGGTAGCGATGTTAGTGGTGGTAAAATATGGTAGTATTTATGGCAACAATGATAATAGTGATGGAAGTGGTGGTAGAAGTGGTGGCAGTAGCATGGTGGCGACAGCGGCAGTGGTGGTGGTAGCGGCGGCGACGATGATGGCATGGTGGTGGTGGTGGTGGTGGTGTTGGCGATTGTGGTAGTGGTGGCGTGATGGTGGTGGTTGCGACGGTAGTGGTAGTGGTAGCGGTAGCGGTGGTGATAAGTTTATAATAGTGTATATCGATACTTATGTTTAGTATATATAAATTCAGTCAGAATGAAGTAAGTCTCATATGACTTAAATATTTTTTTTAAGTTTTAGCCTTCATTTTAAGAGGTACTTAAATTTTTAAGTAATATCAACTATGGTTATCAAACAGGTTTAATTGATTATTACTTAATATATTCAATTTTAAGTGGTGAATCAAGTTATCAAACACCCCCTAAATAAATAAATAAATTATTTATTTGTTCATCTCCTCCAAGCATTAGAAGTTCAAAATTAATAAAATATCAATGCCCACAAGGAAAATTAACTAATAGATTTAAAGTTCTCAATACTTGCTAAACAATACCTTTTGATGAGTGTAAGGTGCAATAGGCTGTGTTCGAATGTGAAAGAAATAAGGCTCTGGGTCTGGATTGTTTTTCATTGGCAGTGTTTCAAGACTGTTGGGACATTGTGAAAAGGAGATTTAATGAGTGTGTTTGGTGAATTTTTCAAGAGCTGGGAGGTCAACTTATGCACCAATGCATCTTTCATGTGTATCATCCCCAAGATAAGAGAAGTCTGTTAACATTGGGGATTTTAGGCCCATTAGCTTGGTTACATTGCTTTGCAAAATTTTAGGAAAGGTGCTTTCTAAAAGGCTTAGGGTTGTTACTGGAGAAACGATTTCTCCCTCACAAGGTGCCTTTGTGCACGGGCGACAAATCCTAGATGTGGTCTTAGTGGTTGTTGAGGAGTATAGGGAATTGCATTAGGATGGTGTTATTTTCATGGTGGACTTTGAGAAAGCATATGATCATGTGGTTTGGGATTTTTTGGACTTTGTTTTGGAGAGGAAGGGTTTTGGTACTAGGTGGAGGAAGTGGGTTTGGGGGCGTGCGTCGTCATGCAACATGTCGGTTATCATGAATGTTAAAGCTAGGAATTCTTTTTGATCAACCAAGGGGCTAAGGCAGGGTGACCTTTGTCATTGTTTTTATTTATTTTAGTAGTAGATGTGTTGGGAAGTTTAATCGACATAGCTAAGGAAAAGGGTGTAATTGAGGGATTTGTGGTGGGTAGAGATAAGATTTGTGTCACTCATTTATAGTTTACGAATGATAGTATCTTTTCCTCATCTAAGGAGGAAAGTATGGTTGGCAATTTGCTAATACTTTTGAGAATCTTTGAAATTGTGTCTGGCCTCAAAGTCAATCTTAGTAAGAGCAGTGTCGTGGGTATTAATCTAGAGCATAGTTGTGTGCAAAGGATGGCGGTCATGTTGGGTTGTTGCATTGAGAAGTTTAGTATTTGGGACTTCCATTGGGGGGAGGGGGGATCCTAGAGTGGTGACTTTTTGGAACCTTGTCTTTGTTAAGATCGGGAAAAGATTGGAGGGATGGAAGTGAGCATTGTTGTCTAAAGGGAGGAAGGGAGGGGGAGGGGGGAATACACTTTGGTGCTGTCCATGTTGAGTTGCATTCCTATTTACTTTTTATCTTTGGTCAAGATCCCTGTTAGGATTGCAAAAGAAATTGAGAAATTGATGAGACTTTCTTTGGGATGGGTGTGATGAGGGTAAAAAGGATCACTTAGTTAAGTGGGAGGTTGTCTCTCTTCCTAGGGATAAAGGGGGTCTTGCTATAGGGATTATCGTTGCTAGGAACATTGCCCTCTTGAGCAAGTGGTTATGTAGATTTCTTGTCGAAAGTGAGTCGTTATGGCGTTCCATTATTAAAGCAAGTATGGAGTTCGTGACAATAAAAGAGATTCTATTGTGGTTAGTAGAGGCAATTGTTGTTCTCCTTGGAAGTCTATATCTCGTTTGTCCCACTAGTGTCTAGTTTTTTGTCTTTGAAAGTGGGTAATGGGGTTAGCATCCGGTTTTCGGAGGATGTTTGTATGGGGGATACCTCTTTTGATAGAGCTTTTCCATTTCTAGACAGATTGGTCCGTTCTTGGAATGTTTTAACTGCGTTGGTGGCGTGTTCTAACGTGGCACCAATCTCTTAGAATTTCAATTTCCTTGGGAATTTAAACAATTGGGAGTCTTTTTAGTTGGCATCTTTGTTGTCATTGATTGATGGGATTTCTTCAGCTTCTTCTAACGATAAAAGGGTTTGGAATATCATCTCTTCAGGGGTTTTTCATATAAATCTTTGTTTGACAAACTCATTGATAAACCTTCTATTCCTTTGTTTCCTCTTCATAAGAAAAATTGAAAAGTGGTTGTTCCTCATAAAGTGAAGTTCCTCATGTGATCCTTAGCTCAAGGAGGTGTCGTGACCAATGATCTCTTCCGAATGAGAAGGCCTAATCACTTTTTTTGTCCTCAATGAAGCGTGATGTGCAAGAGGAATTCCGAATCGGCGGATCATTTATTTCTTCATTGTCCAATGGCTCTTTTATTATGGCAGTGTCTTTTTGGTCTGTGTGATGATCAGTGGGTTGCTTGTTAGGTTTGAAGGGTTTGGCAGCAATAAGAGAGCCAAAACATTGTGGTCTTCTATTGTTTTTGTAAGAATTCCGAGTAAGAATTGTATATTCAACTTGTATTAGATTACATCAGGACCTTGGTATATATAATCCTAACTCCTAAACCAAAAAAGGAAATACAAGATTACATAATGTAAAAAATACTGTATTATTGATTGATTTCTGATTGTTGTATTGATGTATTACAAGATTGATAAATTACAATTCCTATACAATCTATATATAGAAGAAAATGTGGTAGTAGGTGTAGTGGAGGTGTGGTAGTAGGTGTAGTGGAGGTGATAGTGGGTTAGGTGAAGTGGAGTGTGTGGTGAAGTGGAGGTAGGTGAAGTGGAGTGTGTAGTGGAGTAGGAGTGTGTAGTGGAGTAGGTGAAGGTAAAGATGGGAAATTCTAACAGCCCCCCGCAAACTCAAGGAGGAGAGAAACTAACCAACTTGAGTTTGGAGAGAGGAACAAAACAAGAAAATACATAAAAAGAAAAAAGGATAGGAGACACTGTATGGTCGTGTCAGACCGTTGGTGAAGACACTGTATGGGGTGTCATAACGTTGTAGAGGACACTGTATGGTGGTGTCAGACCGATGTAGAAGACAGTTTATGGGGTCATGTCGGACCGTTGTAGAAGACAGTTTATGGGGTCATGTCGGACCGTTGTAGCAGACAGTTTACGGGGTCTTGCTGGACCCTTGTAGAAACTAACCGGAATGTCGGACCGGTGTAGAAGACAGTTTACGGGGTCTTGTCGGACCCTTGTAAAAACTAACCGGAATCTATGTCGGGACAGTTTACAGAGTCTTGTCGGACCCATAAAGGAGCTAACCGGAATCAATGTCGGGACAGTTTACAGAGTCTTGTCGGACCCATGAAAAAGCTAACCGGTATCAAATGTCGGGACAGTTTATAGAGTCTTGTCGGACCCTTGTAAAAGTGGCACCCTCAAAAGGTGTGCCCAATTTTGTCAAAAGGCGTGCCATCAAAAGGCGTGCCCAATTCATCAAAAGGTGTGCCGGACATGATGGCGAGGCACGTGGGCGCCTTGGCTTGCGTGCCCGTTTGTCGGCTGGTGGTAAGAGGCGCGCGATGCGCGTGGCTGCCTCGACTATTTAACCAAGGTTGAGGCGGAGGCTGTGCAAACCAGTCTGAAACCGCCGAAAATCCTTTGAAAAAACTCTTCCGTTTCTGAGAAAGAGATTCTGGAACACTCTGTTGCCATTCTGTCACCAACCCTTCCGAACATTACCAGTCTGAAATTGCTAACACTGAGCAACCCAAAAAACATGGCCTCTTCTTCCCGTCCAGCTACCCAGAACCTGCTCACGCTCTTTCCAGAACTGAACGAGCCCACAAGAGAAATAACTGGTGCAGTGGCCAGTGAACCGCAACCAAACACCTCTGGTTTTGCTCCATTGAACTTTCCGATGCGGTCGGTGGAGCAAAAAATGGCGAGGCAAACTGATATTGAAGCTAATCAGTATACTCTGAAGTCATGCGTGGAAACAATGACGGCGGTCACAAATTTGTCGAACCGGCTGCAGAGTAGGACAAATGAGGTGCAGCATTTAAACTCCCAGCTAGCTCTGCTCCAGCGCATGTATAAGGATGCGCGAACAGAGATAAGCGTGCTGAAGGCGGAAAATAAGGAGCTGAAACGGAAGGCCACCGTGATGTTCCGTTTTGGAGGGCCGCCATATGCTGCAGTGGAGGAGTATGGTGGAGTGATCGTGCCCAGTGGAGTGGGAAGCACTGAGGCAACACCGGCCAGGGCCGCCCAGGACGAAGGCAAAAAGAAGAGACCTGCGGCAGAGTAGAGAAGAAAAATCCCACTGTGGGTGTGGTTGTTTTGGTTGGGTGTTTTTTTTTTTTTTTTTTTTTTTTTTTTTTTTGTTTTTTTTTATTTTATTTTGCTTGTAGAAATGTGCTCGGGTTTAATCCCCGAGATGAATAAAATGACAAGGTTGGGAAATGGTGTTGGTGTTATTTTGTGGTGTTGTTGTGTGTAATAAAAAATGAAATAAAATAAAACAATAGATAAAGAAAATAGATAAAAATAGTTATGGATGGGTGATAAAAAACATCACTGAGATGTTGTTGGTTTGCTCTCTTTTTTTTTTTTTTTTTTTTTTTTTTTTTTTTTTTTTGGGAAGAAAAAAAAAAAAAATAAAATAATAAGAAGATAATGGAAAACGGGGGATGCCCACGAACAATGGTAGGGATATGGGAAATATAGTATAATAAAAATAGTATAATAAAAATATAGATAGAGATAGATATATTAAAATAAAAGAAAAGTGGGAAAGAAGGTGGGGGGAATATTTGGGCCAGTGTTGGTTTTCTTGTGTTCACTCATTATGGTCCCAGTGCTTTACAACCTCGACTTCGTGTTTACAAATGACAAAGGAAAGGGGGGGAATATGAAAATAAAAGAAAAATGAGAAGTGGGAATTCAATATGGGAATATTAAAATAAAAGAAAAGTGAGAAGTGGGATTTCAAATGGGCAAAAAGGAAGAGAGAGAGAGAGAGAGAATTCAATGATCCTTTCCCAAGCAGAAGCTGCTTTTCTAAGAGTATTTTTTGAATAACTCATTTCTGCCAAGCATAGGTCTGTTATCTTTACGGAAGCCAGGAATAAAATGACAAGCTTGGAAATGCGATCGGAAGCCATAAGCATTTGGGAAGCTATAGAAAGAAATACCCATGACAGGAATGGCAAAAGAGGTCTCCATCAGAATCCTTTGTTGAACTGACTCAATGCTTCCACTAGCTTCAGTCATTTCTCTCACAATAGACCTGTAGTACTGCTTGAGCTTATTGATCATGCATGAGTACTTGAGCTTCAACCACCGCAGTCGGGCTCGCCGGAATAGTCTTCCCAAGAGGAGTCCTCGCCGGTGCTTCTTCTTCCCTCCGAGGCGGATGGTTGGCGGCTTTCGTCTCCGTAGCGGTGGTTTGAGGCGGTAGGGCCACCGGAAGTAGGCGGTGGTGGTGGTGGGGTGACGATGTGAAGTTGGACGGGACGAAGTCGATGCCGAATAAGCCGAGGAGGTAGATGACGAGATGACGACGGCGAGCTCGGAGAGGGTATGGAGTTGCAGATCCGTAGGGATGGATTTTTCTGGAGCGATTGAGGCTTCCAATTGGAGGATGTGATTGTGCTTCTTGCGGAGGGCACGGAGGCTTTGCTTTGGCGAGGTATGTGTAAGAAAAATCTTAGCGGACTAGGTTGAGGTCCGGCGGGCAGCTAAGGTGAGGTTGCCGCCCGCCGGGGAAGCGAAAATATCAGGTTCTAAACCTGCTCTGATACCATGTAAAAAATACTGTATTATTGATTGATTTCTGATTGTTGTATTGATGTATTACAAGATTGATAAATTACAATTCCTATACAATCTATATATAGAAGAAAATGTGGTAGTAGGTGTAGTGGAGGTGTGGTAGTAGGTGTAGTGGAGGTGATAGTGGGTTAGGTGAAGTGGAGTGTGTGGTGAAGTGGAGGTAGGTGAAGTGGAGTGTGTAGTGGAGTAGGAGTGTGTAGTGGAGTAGGTGAAGGTAAAGATGGGAAATTCTAACACATAATTACAATCATACCTAATATAACGTAATTACAATTATGCCTAAATCAAGCCTAAGATATATACAATCAGAAGTATGCCGATATAGAATATATACAATATATATTCTCACAGTTTTAGCTATCTTTTGCTCCATTTGGCTGGAGAGAAACGCACAGATCTTTTATGGAAAGGAGACACATGCAGAATCTTTTTGGGATAGGCTGGTTATTTGGCTTCATTTTGGGCTTTTGTGTCTCCTCCTTTTAATAGAGTTCCATTTTTCTTGATTTCTAGGGGTTGGGCTGCTGTTTGACATTCTTGGTGATTGGAATTTTCTCGTTAATTTTGTTTTTTGTTTTGGCTTCTTTCCTTGTACGAGGACTCCTTGTCCTCTCTTTTTTCTTGCTTGTGCTTTATAAAATTCTTTGTTGCTGTTCCTAAAAAATAAAAAAAATCGTAGACTTTTGTGTATATGCGTTTGTAATATACGAAACAAACCCATAATAACCAATACCAAACACACTACCCATCATCCAAATATCTCACAACCATGCCCATCACATGCCCCCACCACCAATTTGACCCACCAATCACGCAACAACTCACAAAAGGCACCAAGGAAAGAAATAAGCAAAATAAGAAGATGAAGGAATTTACCTTACCCAATGACTACAGCAAGCAATTTCCAGCACTCTTCACCAAACAGCCTTTTTTTTATTTTTTATTTTTGAAAATCAACAATGAAATTTATTAAAAAAGAAAGTGTGGAGGACAGGAAGTCCTCATACAGTGAAAAAGTGCCTAACAAAATAAAAACAAACCATCCAAAACTAAGAGAAAAGAAGAAAATCCAATCACTAGGGATTGCAAACAGTAGCCCAATCCCTAGAAATTAAGAAGAGTGGAACTCCTTTAAAAGGAGGAGACACAAAAGCCCAAAACGAAGCCAAAAACACAGCCCTATCCCATAAAGAATCTGCAGCAGCCTCCTTTCCATCAAAGATCCGTGATTTTCTCTCCAGCCAAATAGTCCAGCAAATAGCACAAACAAATGAAGCCAAAATCCAATCACCAGAGATCCGTGAATCTCTCTCTCTCTCACTGCTACTAGGAAAGTTGTAGGAAACATTATAATAAGAATTTTGGTTTTATCCCTAGTCACACGTGTAACCAGCAGGAACACTATATTTGCTATCTAATCTTATAATTATAGAAAACCTTGTTCTTAATTATACACTTTTACAATAAATTTATTAAGGTTTAAAATTAATTCAACCACTCTCCAATTACGTGAATTGACACTCTAGGATTTCAAGAATTATTTTCAAATTTTGTAGAATTATTTCCATCCTAAATATTACTTTTATTAATTTATTTTTAATTTTAATTTTATCTTGAGTTCTCACAAAAGTAAGTCGATCTTTCAAATTAGAAATGTTACTTAGAAAATTTTGAAGTTAAAGCCTGAATATGTTTCTATTCCCACTCCTTAAATGTTCATTTGGTTGTTTTTAGAGTTCTTTTTTATTTTTTTTCCCCTTTAATCCTAAATAATAATTGCAAGTATAGTGTGCCATATCACCTTAGGCAAAATCTCAAGTAATTTGATTGGTTGAGAGAGCAACTATAGAATCAAAGTTGGACCTCCCCTTGAACCACCTTTTTTCATTAGTAAGCGACATTGAAGAAGATGGTTGATATTCACATTTCACACACAGTTGTCAAATTGTGAACTGTGAATCAAATTTGCCTTTTTGCCAATCATGAATTGAATCGAATTGAATTGTGAATTGTAAAGTTTCAGTCATAATTTCTAATTATCATAGAAAAATATATGTATGCATTTGTATATTAAAGATGTACTATATATATGAAAAACTTTAGACTTAAATCAATAAAAAAGTTATTTTGAATTATGATCACATGGTCTAATAGATAAGATGCTTCTATGACAAGATATGTGATTTATGACAATTCACATCATGTATGAACATATATAAATTAGAAAGAAACAAGAATTCAAGATTCATCTTAAAAGAAGTTAACACAGCCACAATTTCCCCTCTAGAATTGTCACCTTACTTTTTTTTCCCATGTATTTCTCAACAACCCATTCTTAATAAAGAAAGCACACAATTCCAAACTCTAAATTTCCAAGCAACAGTAATTCAATAACAAAGCTTTGACAACTGAAGTAATAGAGAAGTTCACTTTAAAGGGGGCTAAAGTAACAAAATTTCCAATCTTATTTGAAAATCTCACTTGATCCCTTTAAATTTTCTTTTTATGTGCACAAATTGAATATATAAACTTAGAATTCAGTAGTTTTAGGGTTTGAGTGCGGTTTCACCAAAACTCATCTTTTTATCACCTGAAGTTAAGATAAGTTTAATAAATGGAAAATGAGCATGTTTTTTAAAGTTATCTATCTAAAGGCCTGCGGGCACGTTTTACGAGGCAACACATGAGTTTGTTAACTTAAGGGAAATTGACCAAGGAAAATGGTTTTGAGAATGAATCAAGTAAAAAAAGAGTTTTCTATTCAAAATCTCATGCTTATGTTATTTATTTTCCCCCTAATTGATCTTGAAAATTGTAGCGTGATACATGTCATATGTCCCTGTCTTTGTTCGTGCTTATTAGATGTTGATTGAGTCATTGATGCGTCAATGGATGTCTTTGGCCACTTAACAATAAAGTTCTTGCTGCTTGTCAAAAAAAAACAAAAAAAAAAAAACTACTGCATATTAGGAGGCATTAGACAACTCAGTGCTTGCCTATCTTTTTAATATTGTATACTGGAAGTGTTAAACTAATAATCTGAACTAGGCATTAACATGTTGCTTTTTATACTTAATGTAGGTCAAGGCAAAAGAGAGCTTGCTCCTGGAATATGTCAATTGCTGGATAAAAAGGAGGGAATCTTCCGCCAGAAAATGATGGGGAAGAGGGTTAATTTTGCATGCCGATCTGTTATATCTCCAGATCCTTATTTGGCAGTAAACGAAATTGGGATTCCTCCATATTTCGCATTAAGATTGACCTATCCAGAGGTACGGGTAGATAACTCATGTTACCTATGTTTTGCTCAATATGTGCCTGCCAAAAATATCATTTGTTGTCATGGAAAGGGTCTTGATGAAGTTGGTATGTCGCGGGTAGAAAGATACATAATGGAATGAATGTTATCTATTATTGGTGTAAGTAAATATGATACAATGTTCTACTGTAGATAAAAATAGATAATGTTTGAACCCCAAGGTAAGTGGCCGAGCGGTAAAGCTTGGAGGATAAAATCCACAGGTATCGAGTTTGAGTCACACCTTGGGGCTACTAGAGGTTTGCATGGTTGTTAACTTTAGGGCCCCGAGATTAGGTGCATGAAAGTTGGCCCACTCGGTTATCAAAAAAAAAAGGAAAAAAAAAAGAAAGATAATGTTTGGACTTAATTATCCAGTTTGAAGTCTTGTAAGATATCTATTAACGGGCTCGTAAGATATCTATTAATGACCATTAATGAAGTATGTTTGGAATAATTGCCACATTGTAGATATTTTCTTTCTCAAACCCATGTTTTGATGCTTGGAAGCCTGAGTTTTTTTTTCCAGTTGTAGTCTACACCACTAAGCAATGGCCTCCATTTTGGTAAGATATCTATTACCTAAGAAGCACAGACATGGATACGTGACACAACACAAATATGACACGGATACGACAATTTTAAAAAAATGCAGGACACGACATGTGGAGGACACAAAAAACACAAAAAATATATAGTTTTATATATATATATATATTATATCATATATATGAACATATCATTAAAAAATTATAAAAAATGGAACATAACACTAGTTTTATTTATTTATTGTGTCATATACTTGAATATTTAAAAATGGACATGACACTAATTTCTATAAATTTATATTGTTTTTCTATTTGAAATTGTTTTGTTTAAACTTTTAATTAATTTCATGGGTGTCTAAATGATGGACATGTGCCTTCCAAGTGTCCAGGTCTTTTTTCTCTCTCTCTCTCTCTCTCTCTCTCTCTCTTTTTTTCTCTCTATTTTATTTTAAAAAGGGACACATTTCGACGAGTGTCTGACACAGACACACTACTTTCGTAGAAGTATCCGTGCTTAGTCTATTAGAAACATAAAGATGGCGGTGGACATTTTATTTTCCCAATAGAGCTATTGCAATTTTAATATGTTGCACTTATCACAATTAATTCCTCTCATGCTTGTGTGATATTTTATTTCACTTTTTATTTTTGATTACTCATGTTAGTTTTTTGTCCTTGTTGAATAACATAATTGTTGCATGAAGTGGGCATGCCCCAATAGCATTCTGCCACTAATTATGTAGACTTGTTGAATCCATTGTTATCATTAAACTTAAATCCTTTGGGTTTATTTAATTGTATAAAGAATTGAAATCTATTTTTATAATGTAAAAGTTACATTTTTCTTTTCTAATTTATAAAGCACTATATGAACTTTTTCAATCTGTAGTGGTTGTAGCATCATTCCATTTGTCTCTATTCTAATGGATATTGTTATTATTGGATTAACACATGTATGAAACTTTATGGTTAAAATTCATTTGTTGATAATTGTGATAATAATATAGCTTCTTTTCTTTATATGACATTGTTTGATAATAATCTTAATAGTTAATACCACTTGTGAACGTGCTTGTTTTACTCTCTTTTTTTTTTTTTTTGTGAAAAAAAAAAAAAACTTTGAATTCAAAGTAATAATTAATGATAATACTGTTGATGCTTTATACATGAATCTATTATTCTCATGTTTATTGTTAAATCATATTTCTCGTAATAATCATTTATAGCAACAATAATCTCATAACCAAGTATTAAAACTAAAGCTGATCTTTGTGTCACTCTTCTACATTGGTGGCTCTAGGAATTTTGGTCAGGGTATTCAATAATTAAATGAGAATTTATATAAAATATATCACACTATATCTATCCTCATGTTTAATGAATCTTCTAATTTAAACTTCTCAAATGACTAGAGAAGAAAGTTATAATATATTGATACTATCGTTTCAACCTAAAAGGGCAAAATTAAATGTATATAGTTCTACAATTACTTTTGACAAGTCCTGCAATTGATACCTAGTTTTGATGGAGCTTGGAAGCTGTTTTCCTCAAATTTAGTTGCTTAATAGCTATTTTTCAGGTATGTTCTATGTCTTTTTTAGATATATGAGGGTAGGTTTTTGGTCTTTATATGAGGATAAATTATAACTACGTACCAAGAAAAGTACTCAGAAAATGAAGTGTATGGTCCCAATGTATTTTGGAAGTGACCGACACTCTTCAAAACTTGAAATTTATATCGTACACTTTATTTTGTGGATACATGATGATTCTAATGAGGGTATTACATCCAGAATTAAAAAGAGAGTATGAGTGGTTTGTGGAATTAGTGTGCAAAGTTTGAAATGGGGAATTGAGTGTTCAAAGTTTGTTGAATATTGTAAACTATATATATAAACAAAGGCAAGGTATTCAATTGAATACCCTGAGCTTAATGTCCCACTGCCCTGCTCTTCTGCCTTTTTATTTATTTATTTACTACTACTACTACTACTACTACTACTACTACTACTACAACTACTACTAAATGATAATTGATAAAACTTCTTGACTATCATAAAGATATCTCCCAACTCTTATCTAACTTTTGTACTTCTTTGTTCATTAATTGCTCATGACAAAAATTATGTATAATTGCCTTTTTTTTTGTCCTTGGACTGCTAGCCTTTTTGTTATGCTGTAGAAGATGATAATGCTTTTTTTTATTTGTTTTTCTTAGTTTGCTATTTTATATAAATTGCATAATCTTATACACAAAGAGATTCAAAGTGAATGCAACTAGATTGACATCTCTCTCTCTCTCTCTCTCCAAGTTTATAGAAAGGAAAAACTTAGAAGGATTATCTTTTTGCCCCAACATTGTTAATTGGTTTGTGCGACACTTGTATCATATGTGCATATACGTGTGCAAATATTACATAGATTGTATGTCATTATGGGTGTGGGGGCTGTGATGGCTTTCTCATTGTATGGCAATGTTAGGCTATGAAGCATGGACACCTATCTGGAGGCAACGGATAGGTGTCTGGCATGTGTCGGACACGGACACGCTCCAAACCCCTATCGGACACACTGGGACGCTTGGGACACATTGAGGACATGCAAAGGAAACACTGAGGACCATTTTTTGTTCAAAAAAATTAAAATTTTGTTTACTATAATAGTATACCTAAGGTTGATAAATTTGAAAAAATTAAATATTTGACATAAAATAAATATTAACTATTTAAAAATATGACACATAATAAATATATAAAATTATATGTTTTGCACATGTCCCCAATGTGCCGTGTCCTACATTTTTTTGAAAATTTGCGTGTCCACGTATCTGTGTTGTGTCATGTGTTTGTGCCCGTGCTTCTTAGATGTTAGGCAGGCTTTTACTTTTCTTGTAGTGTGACTCTATTGCTTAGTCTTTTCCCTTGCTAATTTAGTCGTTTATTTTTGTACATTTTTCTTAATTTTTGTAGAGGTTGACACCTTGGAATGTTGTCAATTTGAGAGATGCTATTGTTAATGGCTCTGAAATTTATCCTGGAGCTACTCATTATGTTGATAAATTGTCTACTGTGAAACTGCCGCCAAGCAAGAAAATGCGTCTTTCAATTTCAAGAAAATTACCTTCTTCTAGAGGGGTGGTTACACAGTATGGGAAGAGTTGTGATTATGAATTTGAAGGCAAAATTGTGTATCGGCACTTGCGGGATGGAGATGTTGTTCTTGTCAATCGTCAGGTACTTCAAATTATGTCTTTCCACAAAAAAAAAAAAAAAAAAAAAAAAAAATATTAAAGAAGAAGAAGAAGAAGAAAGAATAGGTACTTCATAGTTTGTCTTGATCTGCATTTGGATGTGGTAATGTATGCATAAGTATGTGATGCAGACCATTCATGGATGTTCATGAATACTTTATAATTGTATTTATTTATTTTAATTTATAGTTCAATTAGGATCTTAGTAAATTTAGTTTTTATTTTATTTTATTTTAGGGATTCTGGTTACCAAATAATATTTTAATTTAGTTTCCTATTTTGAATTAGGATTTCTAGCCTAAAAATATTAGGTCTTTACATTGTAATCGTTAGCTTGGCCATAATATCGAGTATTGAAAGCTGTGGCTGTTTGTGTTAGGGCTGTGGCCCTCTTCTTCTCTTTTCTCTCCTGTTTCTCCTGTTGCATTCTACTTCACTATGTCTTGCATATAATATCATCTGCAAATTGAAGTCTAGATGCTTCAGTTCTTTCCTTGCCCTAGTCAAATGTATAGCCTCTCGCTAATGTTATTTGGTGCATCTTTCATAAATTAATGGAGAAGCAGGTATTGATGATGAATGCCCCAAGTAGTGTTGGACCTATTCAAGCCGTATCGTACCCCAATTGAAACAATATTTTCTCCAACTAAAGGAATAAAACTCCTTTCACTAGACTTCTTTTTTATTTTCAGTTTTATATTCAGTATGATTTTAAAATTAAACTATGGTTTGTAAGTTATTTAATATATTAACATTTAATTTTGATTTATACCTTTACTTTTGGTATTAAATGTTAGTTATAGGTTAGATCTTAACAAATTAAACCATTTAATTAATTTTTACATTACTCTAAATTAAAAATAAATATTTTTTTACAAGCGTACCAAGACGTACTTGTACCCTACTTTTTATGGATTTTACCGTATTCACGTACCTGTATCATACTAGTACCAGTACTTGTACCCGTACCCGTACCCGTACCCGTACCCGTACCCGTACCCGTGCTTCATAGTTTTCAGGCCTTGCTGTTTAACTTGTTGATCAATAACCACAAGTGTTCTATTGAAACTGTTTGGCTCTATGTTACTTAGAACTTAGGTCATTTTGGTACAAAGAACGGGAACGCGGTATGCCACATCCTCTAAAATGTGGGTACGATAGGGGTAGTAGACTTCTTGATTTGACATCAAATATATTATAGTATATTTTTCTTCAAATTAATCGTTCAGCAACATAATTTTATGAGTATTATGACCCATTATTCTACATTTTGTCAATCTAAAGCTCCACTCAATCTGGATTTTAGTTCATCATATTTGACTTTTCCTATATTAGGAAGAAATTTTAATAAAAAAATTAGAAAAATTTATGGAAACACTTTGGATCGCTAAATTCACTGTTTTAGAATGAAAGTGTACACCATGTCATGGAACATGCGTTCCAACGTTTTCTTGTAACATTGGTTTGGCTGCTTCCTATTACTTTTGCTGTTCATCTTATGAACGTTAGATTTCATGTTATTGTATCTTAATTTATAGTGTGATCTATCATTGTTTATTGAATGTCATTCTGAACTTGCTTAAAATTTTCGATGGCAGCCTACGCTTCACAAGCCAAGTATTATGGCACATGTAGTTCGCGTATTAAAAGGGGAGAAAACTCTTCGTATGCATTATGCCAATTGCAGGTTGGTGTTATGTGCATAATTTTCAGCATTCACCTTTTTAGATCTCGTGTCCAAAAAAAATCTTGCTTTGTCATTTATCCAAAAAAAAAAAAAAGAAAAAAATCTTGCCTTTTTTATATGCTTAGTGTTTTTTGTTCATGGTTCTGGTTGTAGTACCTATAATGCTGATTTTGATGGGGATGAAATAAATGTTCACCTACCTCAAGACGAAATTTCCCGTGCTGAAGCTTATAATATTGTGAATGCTAATCATCAATATATTGTTCCAACAAGGGGTGATACTGTCAGAGGTTTGATCCAGGTGACAATATTTCATTTAGTTCTTATTTTTTTAACTGTTATTTTGTTTGTTTGCCAGTTTTCTATATTTTTTTAGAGTATGTATTAATGATTTGTTGATTCGTTATTTAAATTTTCAGGATCATATTGTAAGTGCTGTGATTCTCACAATTAAGGATACATTTCTAACGCATGATCAGTTCAATCAGCTCCTCTATGGTTCTGGCGTGTTTGCTGCTGGGTGTGGTTCATCTTTTGCCAAACCCTGCCAGAAAATTTCTACAGTAGATTCTGAAGCTCTGATGCAGCCTGTTTTGCCTGCAATATGGAAACCAAAGCCACTTTGGACTGGGAAACAGGTAATCATTTCAAGGAAGCTTACTATGGTCTGTTTATACCCATTTCGCAAAGTGCATCAAGCTGAGAATAAAATGGCTTTTCCCATTGCTTTAGGAAGGTTTTCTGTACTTGAATGTCCTGGAGTTGAAGAACTTTGGCTGTGTATGAAACATAGTTAATGATGAGGCCTGGAGAATCGGTCCTCAAATATCCAATCCCCAAACTATTTTTTAATGTGTATCCAGCCCTATCTAGTGTTTGGTTGGTCATCGTCGAAGGTTAGAATAAGGTAGTCCCCATGATTTTCAGCCATAGGATCTTGTGTAAGCCCTTATCCCACCATCAACCTAATCCCGGGGTAAATAATTCTGAAACTGGTGAAGGCATTGTTTATTGTTAGATGGATTTGTGGTTTCATTGTCTTATTTTTCTTTCGTCTTTTAGGTCATTACTGCTCTTCTAAATCATTTGACTAGAGATTACACACCATTTACTGTTGAAAAAGATGGGAAGATTCCGTCGTCTTATTTTGGCGGTCAGGCTAATCAGAAGCATCCTAGCAAAGGTAGGAAAAATGAAGAAAGTGGTGAACATATGTTGTTAATTTGGAAGAATGAACTCGTGCATGGTGTGATTGACAAGGCTCAGTTTGGCAAGTATGGGTTGGTTCATACTGTGCAGGAGCTCTATGGCTCAAACACAGCAGGCATTCTGCTTTCTGCTCTCAGTCGCTTGTTTACTGTGTTTTTACAGGTTAAGTTGCATTTTTCTTTGATTTTTTTTTTTTTTTTCGCAGTTTTTTCTTATATGACATATTTGTCAAGACTCTAATGTCAGATCTTTGTACTGCTTTATTTGACATATATGTTTCAGATTCATGGGTTCACATGTGGGGTCGATGACCTTATGATATTAGCAGATCATGACGAGGAAAGGAAGAAGAAACTTGATGGTGAAGATGTTGGTGAAGAAGTTCATTGTGATTTCTTTAAGTTCAAGCCTGGTACAATAGGTAGGTATGCTTTTCTACAATATTGCATAACATGGACATTTTCTTTACTGTACTTGTGGATGAGGAAAATGGTTAGAGAATATCAAAATTTTCAGTAGATCATTGATGAATCTTAATCCTTTTAAGAATAGTTAGTGAGATAGCAAGATTGAGGAAGTAATTATTATTTTTTAAGGCTGATCTTGTACATTGATGTTATGTGCTGTTCTGCTATAATAATTGAAATGGAAAAGTTGTGATAAATGGTTAGTCATATGTGAAAGTGTCATAGAAATAGTCCCAAGCTCTATGGGACTATTTGCAATTTAAGTGATTATTGTTGATTAGGTTTGCAATCACTGAGTACTTTCTCAATTCTAGTTGACTGTCTCTGGAGTTGGTTGACCAACATAGTTGATAGTCCTGGATGATCAGTGACTATCCTGGTTGACCGGGCCAATGTTCTTATAATTAGTTTGGTCTTTTTTACTCTAAGTCAACTTACCAAGTGTTGCGATGTTATAAATCTTCTCTTAAGTTCTTCATCAAGAAATGACTACTTAAAATGTTCATTCTCATACACGGATACAACCAAGTTTGGTATTCATTTGGAGACAACACAGTCAATCAAGTATTCATCTCAAACATCTATAATAGTATATATAAAATGACGTATGGACACGGGACACAACACGAACATGACACGAACCCACAAATTTTCAAAAAACCGCAGACATGACACGTTAGGGACATGCTCAATATATATATATATTTGTTTATTTATCATATGTCAAATTAAAAAAAAAAAATTATTAGAAGTTAATTAAAAATGCAAAATAACACCAACAAAAATTATATATATATAAAAAAAACATACATTTCATTACTTTAACATCAAATATCATTCATAAATGACATAACAATTGCATTCCAACAATACATCACATATGTCATTCCAATGTACCAACCATCATGGGGTTACAAAATTCATGAAAACCACAAAATATAAATCTATCCAATCTTTAACTAGAGCCAACTTTTGCGACATCTTCACCATCGCCTATATCTTCTTCGCCATTTGTAAATAGGACCGCCTACATAGCCGGTTCATGAAGTGAGAGGTTAGCTATCCCAAGCATTCCAATATCATCAAGTGAGTCAAAGTTATCTTCTTCAATGTCCCACATTTTTGCTTCTCCTTGCATGTATTGGGAGCTCCTCCTTGATAGAAGATGGAGATAGATATGAATAAATACCAAGTCCTCTGCTCGTTGAGGGAACATTTTGTTCCTTTTCACTGAGTGAATGAAAGAGTAAGTACTCCCATTTCTCTCACAATAAGATGATGAGGTGCGTTGCACAAGTAGTCTCAAAGCTAGTTTTTGAAATGTTGGTGCATATGCACCATATGCACGCCACCAAGTGTAAGGATCCATGTGCCACCTATTATGAATGGAATCATATTTGGAGAATGCCTCAACATAACCTAAAAATTTTCCATAGGTTACCACCTTGGTTCGCTCCATGATATCATCAAAATACCTTTTAAAGGACTTGTTCCTCTCACGTGTTACCCCTTCATCCCTACGAGAAGGGACTCTATTTGAGTCCTCATGGAGCCACTCATCACTATAGTACTTACCTATGAAGCTCAAATACTTTGAAAATGTTGCTATACTCGTACTGGGCACTTGAAATATGTACCAGCTACATTTTATACGTTCTTTGGTAGTTAGGTACTCCGTGAGTACTTTTGTGAGTACGGGATGGGTACATCAGGGGTGCACCCAGATATGAGATATTTGTGGAGATACGTTTAATTTATTAGAGACTTATAATTTATTTGAAATTGCAAATCTTTTACTTGATGTGCCAAAGATGAAAGATGTATTATTTAATGATAAAGTTGATGGAAGTGCAAATTGAAGTTTCAAATTTTCAAATTTTGCTTAACTTGCTTTTGAAATGAAACTTTGTTTTGTAATTTCTTCTATTTAATGGCATTAAAATAGCTTATAGACTTTGCTTTGGTATTGATATTATTGAACCATGATTTCTGTTTTGATTTTGTAATTTCTCCTTTTAGTTTTGGTAACTTTGATTTGTAGGTTGAATTTGAAACTATAAATTATAAAAAATAAAAAATTTATTGCTGTACCAATATCCTATTTTTTTTTTAGGTCTTTCCGTATCAATGTACCTGTAACTATCCGTACCTGCGCCCGTGCCTCATAGGTACCTACAATACAAAATAGCGAAAAAAATAATTTCAAGAGACTAGATAAGTCCATGAAATCAAAATTTCTAACATACTTGAAATTGGGATTCAATAAATGTGCCAAACAGTGGAGAGGAGTATTGTTCTTATTCCATCGGTCCACGAGAATTTGTTGCACCACATTATAAAATGTAGAATCCTCTTCTATTTGCAGGAATTGCCTTTTTGTTTCTGAAGTTGTTTAGATCAGTATAGAAAGTTTACTTTTATCTATTCAAAGCATTTTTTGATTTCTTTTGAAGTTTTTCATGAACTTACACTTTCATTCCCTGCAATTCATGATGTATTGGTGGATGTGATGCTGCAAACATAACAACTGTTGCTGGAATGGAGAAACCGGCCCTTGGCATGCCAAGGGTCAGTCAGAATATAATTAAATAAAATCGTAGATAGTTTGTCTTCTAAATAATAAAGTCGTCAAAGAGTTTATTCTTATGAAATTGAGTGAAATAATGTGTGATATTTTTTGGTTATCTAGGAAGTAGTTAACTGTTTCTAGAGTTGACTCGAGGACTCTGAACATCAGTTGCTGATACCGTGACATCTTGTCGTGATATTTTGCTATAAAATGCGACATTGGTCGGGATGGGATGGTATGAGGCAATACAGACCTGTAACACACATCATGATGAACTTGTATTGTGTTGCAATATCACATTATTGCTACTGCAATGAGTTACCTGCCTGAGTTGTCGTGTTCTTGGCAGTAACTTCGAACCATGGTCCTGATGATGGTTAGTAATTTTGGGTCTCTTTGCTGGTTGATCACGAAGTTATTAAAAATCTGAAGTCTTAGCCTTGCCTCGAGTTGTTAAAAATTTGGGTCTCTTTGCTGGTAGGTCCTGATTATGGAAGACTATCAGATGAGTCAATTAGTGATTCTCTCTCTCTCAGTTATAGATCAAGGAAGTTAGCTATAATGATAATAATAATGGCAGAAAGGTGAAATTGGAAATAAAGTTTAGAAGTTGAATGTTTACTGTTTGGTGTGGGGCAACTTAGGAAACTTTATTCACCCAAAACCTTAGGAAGCTTATGGTGGAGTTGCCTACGGTTGGATTTGTGGCAGGTTCATGGTCAGAAAAGGTTGTTGGCTTTAGGATTAAATAGGCTAGAAGGAAAGAATTACGAGAATTTTCCATTATCTTGTTTTGGGTATTTTTTGGATGAACATTCAGTTAACAATAAAAGAAGAAATTTAAGATGAAAGAGAGAAGATGAGGGAAGAACAATGTTACGAGGCACGAAACCTAAAATCAGTTTGTCCTCTCTAACTAGGTATATTTATATCAATAAGTGATAAGTAGACAATTACACAACTACCCTTCATCTAATCTTAACACTTCCCCTCAAGTAGGTGCATAGATATCTCTCATGCCGAACTTGCATACAATGAAATGAAAAACTTTACTACCTAGCCCTTTAGTAAATATATCAGCCAACTGTTTTGTTGATTGCACAAAAGGCATACAAATCACTCCACTGCTGATTTTCTCCTTGATAAAATGTCTGTCAATCTCAATGTGCTTTGTTCTATCATGCTGAATTATATTGTGAGCAATGTTAATAGCAGCCTTATTGTCACAATACAATCTCATTGGCCCTCGACTTAACAATCCCAAGTCTGCTAATAAAACTTGAAGCCACATAAGTTCACAAATGCCATTAGCCATGCTTTGATATTCTGCTTCTGCACTTGATCTGGCTACAACTGCTTGCTTCTTGTTGCGCCAAGTCACTAGATTTCTGCCTACAAAGGTACAATAACCTCAAGTGACCTTGATTAGAGAACAAGATCCTTTTTCCTGGAGCTGATTTCAGATACCTCAAGATCCGATTAAATACATCCAAATGACCTACTCGTGGATCATGCATAAATTGGCTTACTACACCCACAACATATGCAATATTAGACCTAGTATGAGAAAGGTATATTAATCTCCCCACAAGTCTCTGATATCTTCCCTTATCAACACAATCTCCATCACTGCTGCCAAGTCTGTGATTGGCCTCTATAGGGAAATCTGCCGGTCTACACCTTAACATCCCTACTTCCCCAAGTAGATCTAAGATGTACTTTCTTTGAGAGATAAATATGCCCTTGTCTCATCTAGCGATCTCAATCCCAAGAAAGTATCGTAAAGGCCCAAGGTCTTTAATTTTAAATTCCTTGAAAAGTTGAACTTTGATTTGAAACATCTTCTGTACATCATTCCTAGTCACAACTACGTCATCCACATAGACAATGAGTATAGCAACTTTATCAGTCCGCTGTTTGATGAACATAGTATGATCTGTATGACTCTGCTTGTAACCAAATCTAATCATCGCCTTTAGAAATCTATTAAACCAG
The DNA here is from genome assembly GCF_055761805.1 of Camellia sinensis. Taxonomy (NCBI): domain Eukaryota; kingdom Viridiplantae; phylum Streptophyta; class Magnoliopsida; order Ericales; family Theaceae; genus Camellia; species Camellia sinensis. The sequence continues at coordinate 104,838,582 of NC_138965.1, forward strand.
GCTCTAGGGGACTGCTTCAAACCATGTAATGCTTTCTTTAACCGACAGACCTTTCCAGCAGTGTAGTTGGAGAGGAAAACCCAGGAGGAACATCCATATACACGTCTTCTTCTAAATCACAATGGAGAAAAACATTCTTTACATCCAATTGTTGCAATGGCCACCCTAGATTTGCCGCACAAGAAAGCAAGTCACGGATAGAATTCATCTTAGCCACCGGAGCAAGGGTCTCCTGATAGTCAATGTCATAAGTCTGAGTGAACCATTTAGCAACTAGTCTCGCCTTATATCTTTCTATGGTTTCATCTGCTCGTTGCTTAATGGTGAACACCCATTTGCAGTCCACAGGTCTTTTTCCCGATGGTAGAGAAACTAACTCCCAAGTGCCATTCTTACTCAGAGCTCGCATCTCTTCTGCCATAGCTTCTTTCCACTTGGGATCATTAAGTGCTTCCTTCCAACCTTACGGAATAGATTCAGAAGACAATGACGAAACAAATGCACGATATGATGGAGATAAGGAGTCATAGGACACAAAATTAGATATAGGATGTTGAGTGCAAATTCTAACTTCTTTCCTAATAGCAATAGGAAGATTAAGATCATCAATGGGAATGAGAGTAGTGACCAAGGATTCATTACCTAAAGGATCCACAGATGGAATAGGAACTGGATCCGGAGATGGCGATGGTCATGGAAGCACATGAGATGGCTCTTCTTTTTGTCGTCGAGTGTAAGTCTTGAGATCTGGTCTATCCAACCTATTAGACTCCCCCTAAATATGTTTTGTTTGCACCTTCCCCTCACTACAAATGATAGAGAAAAAAGCATAAGAAGAATCAGAAGAAACAATCTTTTCTGTAGAAGCCTCTCTCTGAAGAGATTGACTTGAAAAAAAAGATTCAGACTCACAAAAGGTAACATTCATAGTAACATAGAATTTACGAGAGTGAGGATCATAACACTCGTAGCCTTTTTGGGTGGAGGAATAACCAAGGAAAACACAGCGCACAACCTTGGGATCCAATTTGCTCCAAGTGAGGCGAGAGGAATGAGCAAAACAGACACAACCAAACAATTTAGGAGGAAGAGAGATGGGAGACACAAAAGTGAGAGAGAAGATCAAGAGGGCGCTGAAACTGTAGAACACTAGAAGACATGCGGTTAATAAGATAAGCAACGGTAAGAATCGCATCACCCCAGAATGGTTTGGGAACTTGCATTGTGAACATAAGAGCACGAGCAACCTCAAGAAGATGACGGTTTTTCCGTTCAACAATACCATTCTGTTCAGGAGTACCGACACAACTGGTTTGGTAAAGGATACCATGTTCTTTGAAATACGCATGAAAGTCACCATCAATATATTCAGTGCCATTGCCACTCCGATGGACTTTAATGGGAGTGGCAAATTGAGTATGGACCATCTTATGGAATGTTTTAAAACAAGAGAAAACTTCACTCTTCGTATGAAGCATGTAAATCCAAGTTGCATATTAATAACAATAAATAAAAGTAACAAACCAACGATAGCCAAACACAAACATAACACGAGAGGAACCCCATACATTAGAATGAATAACAATAAAGGGAAATACACTTCTTTTATTAATTGGAGGATAACAAGAATGTTTATGCTTGGCAAACTCACAAGCATCACAATGAATATTACTCCTATCACAATGTTTCACTAAATTTGGGAGAAGTTTGTCTAAAACAAAAATGGGGGGATGCCCTAAACGTCGATGCCATTGATGTAAAAGTGAGAGGCCAGGAGTGCTGGTAGTTTGAAGAGCTTGTCTAGCGGAGGAAGAAGATTTAGCGTCTAAAACATGAAGGCCCTCATGTGCTTTACCACTGCCAATTGTTCTCCCCGTATCCAGTTCTTGAAAGACACAATGAGAAGGATAAAAGGTTATGGAACAATTTAAAAAAGTGGTAAGACGACTAACAGAAAGCAAGTTAGTAGAGAAGTTTGGGATGTATAAAACTGATAATAGAGAAATAGAAGAAGAATAATGAATGGAGCCTATCCCAGAGAGAAAGGATAAAGACCCATCGGTAACTCTCACTTTATCCTTGCCAGAACAAGGGGTGTAAGAGTGGAAAAGATTAGACAAACCTGTCATATGATCGGTAGCACCAGAGTCAATAGTCCAAGGGGTTGATGAGACAACACTTAGGGCATGCGAAGGAATACCTGTGGAAGCAAAGTTGGAGGAAGGGGGTTTAGAAGTAGTGGTAGGAGAAGAATTAAGCCGAGCCATGAGATGCCGGAGAGTGTGTAACTCGTCTTGGGAAAGTGCTGTAGGATCACTTGAAGTATTAGGAGATGACTCTGAGAGATGTGCATGAGAGCGAACAGTACCACCACGATAACCACGACCACCACCTCGTCCTCGAGTAGGACGACCATGCAACTTCCAACAATGGTCCCGATTATGACGTTTTTTCCCAAAATAATCACAAATGAGCTGATCATTAGAGGAGCCTTTTCCTCCAGACTTGGATTGACCAACTTTTGCATCTGTAGGAGCAGAAGAGACGGCTAGAGTAGAGCGATCCTGAAGGGGCTGATAAACCATAGCACTCCGCCTACTTTCTTCCTGCAGAACGTAAGCATAGGCCTTACGCACGGTAGGAAACGGATCACGGCCAAGGATCTGAACACGAATTGGATCATACTTCATGTTGAGACTAACAAGGAAGTCATACGCACGCTCGTTGGACACCATCTGCTGAAACATAGTTGCTTCTTGGGAACACACACCCTGAAAATTTTGATAATAGTCAAGTTCTTGCCACAAACTACTCAACTTTGAATAATAGTCAGCGAGAGATCTGTCTTTCTAATTAAAGCCCCGAATTTTTTTCCGCAGTTCATAAGCCTGAGCATCATTACTTCGTCGGGAATACATCTGATTTGTAGCAGTCCAAATCTCATGAACAGTGTCCATCAAAACAAATGACCGACTAATATTAGAATGAATAGAATTGAGTAACCAGGTCATGACCAGGGCATTCTCCTTATTCCATTTGTCACGTGCTGATCCATCCTCCGGGGGAGCCTTAGTAACGCCTTGGATGTATCCTAACAAGCCATGAGCAGTAATAGCCAATTGAAAGGAACGGGACCACACTAAGTAATTGGTACCATCCAACTTAACAGAAGTGAGTTGAAGAGGAGAGTTGTCACCAAGCATCACACTAGGACCTAAACTTTTAGTCTCATTGCTGGCTGGAATGACATCTTCGGCAGCCATTAGTGAAGACTACAACCAGTTTAAAAATGAGATGAAGAGAGAACAAAAACTGTCTGGAAGTATAAATCTCACCAAAAACAGAACCAGCAAGGACCAGAAACAGCCCAAACAGCAGCTGAAACAGGCCAGACAGCACCCGAATGAACCACAAGGACCAACAACAACCAAAAAAATGTCCCAGAAGTGAAAACTGAAGCCAGGGAAGGCTATAAACAGCCTAGTTGGTTCCTAGAGAAAGGAGCCTAAGCCTTGAATCAAGCAAAAACAGGCTAGGAGAGCAAATCTGAAAAAACAATCCGTTTTTCACAAAAATAAAGAAAAAATCGAAAAATAGGCAAAGAAGAGTTCAAAAAATTTGAAAATTTTTCTGGGCAATCCCCAGCCCTAGTCAAGCATGCTGGGAATTTTTTTTTTTAACATTTTCGAACAATGAAGGAGAACCAGGAAGACGAAAGAACAGAGAGATTCAGAGATTGTGTGTTGCTCTGATACCAAGTTAGCAATGAAAGAAGAAATTTAGGATGAAAGAGAGAAGAACAATGTTAGGAGGCACAAAACCTAAAATCAGTCTGTTCTCTCTAACTATGTATATTTATATCAATAAGTAATAAGTGACAATTACACAACTACCATTCTCTTATTTTGGTTGGCTTGTAACGAATGAATAGAAATGAGGACTTTTTTAAAACATTTTTCAATAGGTTTTCTTCCACATTCTGGAGATAAGTACATGTACTTTAAGGTACAAGTACTTAGAAGGGCCTTAATATTTTATTCACTTCTCTGTCTCTCTCCCTTTTCTCTCTCATCCACAGTGTTGTTAGAACCCTGCGATATGCAATATGAATTGTATCTTTTGGAAAAAGATACTTTTTGCAGACTCGTATCCTAAGCAGCAACGACATGGACACATGACACAACATGGACACGACACCGACACATTGACATGACGATTTCAAAAATGAACACGTAGCTTGGGACACGTTGAAAATTTATATTTCTATCAATTTATTTTGTAGTTAAATATAATTAAAATTAAAATCCGTGTATTCTATATTTTAAATATCAAGATATTATGGATAATTCAAAACAATTATAAAACATTAAAATGCCTATGATGTATTTATTTTATAAATATTTCAAAACATATTTAGAGAACACTAGTTGCATTCTGAAGAATGCAGATCACTATTACTATGAAGAGATTCATCACATGGCCATGTTTGGAGGGTTCAAGGAGTGTTACCAAAATGTCTGAGAAGTGTTTGATATGATGAATTTAAAATTTTAATTCAGAGAGATTGAAGAAGTGTTGGAAACACTTTTAAGAGTGTTCGCAAAGTGTCATGTCTGACATAACACGCCTCCTTCATAGAAGTATTCGTGCTTTTTAGCTCGTAGCATTGGTGTCTTGAATCGTGAGATACATACCGGTTTTGGCACTGTTAAAAATCTTCTTCCTCTATCAATCACCATGATCGACACTCATTAAACAATCATGAACCATATATTTAGAAAATCACATACAAAGGAGACCCAAATCAATATAAGCTCGCAAGAAAAGTAGTTCTCATACTCCCTTTGATACAAGAAATTGACCTACTCCTATGGATCTAATTCAAGTGATAGAAATAGAGAGTTTACACACACCGAATATTTGATTTTAATTAGATTTGATATTTGAGGCAAAAGGCTTGTTTTGACCGTGACAATAAACCATAAAAATACTCATATCCAAACAACTTTTAAAGAATGTCTTTTGTTGCAAATCATGAACCATATGTACCCGGGATCAAATCTACTGGGCCCAAGGTTTCGAAAAGCGGTTGCGGTGGCGCGGTTGCTGGATATGAAGGCCATAGCGTAACTGTTGCAGTAACTAAAATCGTGATTTTTTTATTTTTCGCACAATTTGAAGACTTACTGATTCATATTTTTTTTTTCTTTCCAAAAGCACATTTATTAGGGTTTAAAATAGATTTTGATCAATTTTTGTTAATTTTTAAGTATGATCTAATATATCCTTATTTTCAAATCACTATAAAAGAAGTTTTTTACATTTTATTTCAATAGTTAATGACTTTAAGAATAATTGATTTTAAATGTCTACAAATTATTTTTGACCAATACTTGAACCAGCTGAATAAAAAATATTCACAATTATTAAATGAAATGATTATAAAAATAAAAATTGTGCCATAAACAAAACTTATTTTTGAGTTTTTTAAAGACATTTTTAGACAACACATTACAGTAACAAAATAAAAAAAATATTTACAATTAAATATTCAATAAAATGATTATAAAAATAAATATAACCACTGTTTATATATATATTATTTTACATGCTCATGTAATGAAATAAAAATTAAAAAAAATTATATAGAAAATAAATTCATGTAAGATTTTTCTTTAGGCTTGAATCACTTTAGTATTTGTTCTTTTTTTGTAAATTTTTATTTATTTATTTATTTTTTTTGGGAAAGGAAGCTATTCAGAATATTGTAAAAAGCTGTAACGGTGTGTAACGGACCGTTACGGTACTGCTACGGCTGTTACGTAACATTGAAACGGTCATTACACGTATGAATTTTCGTCACACTGCTATAGCGGCCGTAATGGGTGGCGGTAACCACCACAACCATTACGTAACGGCGTTACGTAACGGTTGCGGCTGCTTTTTAAAGCCTTGACTGGGCCTGATTGGGGAAAAAAAACTTTTTGCTTTATTTTTTAATATTTGCAATGAAATGTCATTTATCTTTTGTCAATAAATTTTCATTTCCCCCCTAATTTCTTGCGAGTATACTTGGGTTTGTAATAAATGTATATTTGCGTCTTTGACGGGTTTGTGAGTTTCTTAAAGATGATTTTTCATGTCATTGGTTATATGTTTTAATATTTTATTCTTGCAATATTTTTATATTCTATTTGAAAACCCATTTTTCTTTTTATCTATATTCATATATGTTATTGTACAATACACAATTCGAATCATGATTCAACAAAGCTACTCATTCATGGAAGAGAAATGAATTTATTATTCTTATCCTTTTCTTCCTTAATTTCTCTCCTATTCTCCCCACCAAACATGCCATTCTTTGTTCACCAATGTGATTGAATTAGATCTAGTTTCTTTTTATCTATATTCATATATGTTATTGTACAATACACAATTTGTATCATGATTCAACAAAGCTACTCATTCATGGAAGATAAATGAATTTATTATTCTTATCCTTTTCTTCCTTATTTCTCTCCTATTCTCTCCACCAAACATGCCATTAGGTTTTGTTCACCAAAGTGATTTAGATCTAGTTTCCAAAGGGATAGCTAGCTGGATTTCAGAAATATAGTGTTAAAAATCTAGGGATGGCTGCTATTTTATGGTATTATGGTATGAAATCAAAGGTCAAAGTGTAGGGAAGGGTTAAGGGGTCATCAGAGCTTGATTGGAGAGGCCTAAGACTATTATGAGGTGACGAACCGTATCCCGAGTTTAGTAATCCAAGTATTTTGCAGAGAGAAGGAGAAGAAAGCGAAAAAGAAGAGAAAAGAAAAAAATTTTCTTTCTCAAAATTGAGAAATAAATTCACAAAACTCAAATCAATTTTAATTTCTCTTCTAAATTAGGCCATTATGTCACATATATACGAGTCAAACTTGGTGGCCAAGTTTTGACTTTTGGACACATAACACATCAAAATCTGATCCAAAACAGGATTCATGGACCCATATTTACAACCCATGGATCCAAAGTACAACTCAACTCAGCAAATCTAAAATTTACTCAAAGTACCGTTACTCATAAAACAAATAAAACAGATGATCAACACATTAACTTCACGTAAATACTAACAAAGACTAACTACCATGGATACTTTCCTTTTGACTGAAAGGTTTTTCTACATTGTGTGTGGGCCATATGATTTGTTTTAGGCTTCCGGAGTAGATAGGTCTTTTTCTAACAGGCAATGGATGCTGTTGCATCATTCCTTCAATACACCTAAATGGTACTTATATTTTTTCATTTCCTGGCTTCTGGTGTATCCTTTCTTCCCCTGGATTTGGACAATGCTACATTAGTGAGATTTTGTTGGTGTATAACTGGAAAGTGTTTCCCACTTATGTCTAGAATTGTCTATTCTCCAAACTTTCTCCCTTGTAGAACTTAGTAGCTAAGAAGTGAAATCTCTTGTTTATATTGTGAACTTTGAGGGCAGTTACTTTGTGCAAATAATGCTGAAGTTTATGTCTGTACCCGATCTATCCCTCTCAGGCTCAATCCATTAGGATAGTAATATGGCGTAATTTTTATTCTCATCAATGATTTCTCTAATATTTGTTCCTGCTTGATATTTTATGATACGTGCTTGTTTAAATGGATTTGTAATGTTTTGATCCTTTATTTGGTTTTGCAGGCCCAATGAAACTGCAATTGGAAATTGAGAAAGCTATACACAATAGTGGACAATCTGCCACAGCATCCATGGATTTGAAGATGAAGAATAGGCTCCATGAGAAGACTTCCGATATCAACAAAGATTTGTTGGTTAAAGGATTATTAAAACCCTTTCCAAAGAACTGCATTTCTCTTATGACTATTAGTGGGGCTAAAGGTAGTACGGTAAGTTGGCAGGAGTTCTTTATACTCTTTGTAACCCCTTTCACTATACTTGGTTGGCACTTGGTGGTATTTCAGTATTTTTTTTATCTATTATAATTATTAGGAGCTGTCAGGTAGGGGTGACCATTGGTTCAATAGTAAAATCTTGGCCTAATAACCTTGAGGTTATTGGTTCAAGTCTCGGGGCAATCACTTTGTGCATTATGCCAAAGGTTAAGTGTGTACCCAATTTTTCTCCTTCCAAACACACATTCATGTGCACTAATTGGGCGTTGTTTTTTTATTTTTTATATTTTTATTAGGAGCTCTTTGTATTCCATAATTTTTGGTAGTAGGAAGATCCATGTTACTTGAATAAGTGCTCTTGACATTGTGTGGAAATAGTATACAGCTATAGAATTACAGACGATTGTCACTATTATATAATATATTACGTACATCTCATCTGAAGATGTGAAATGTAATTGATCAAACTATCTAAGTAGAACATTTTAAAATTTTAAACTATGTGTCTGATTTTCTATTTGGAACCTTCTTCTTGGGTCATATTGTTTGGGCAACTGTTACTGATTGCAAAATGTGTTAAACAGGTTAATTTCCAACAAATTTCCTCTTGTCTGGGCCAACAAGAGTTAGAAGGAAAACGAGTACCTCGAATGGTTTCTGGAAAAACCCTGCCCTGTTTTCCTCCATGGCATTTTTCATCTCGAGCTGGAGGTTTTATTTCTGATCGTTTCCTTACTGGTCTTCGTCCTCAGGAATATTACTTTCACTGCATGGCCGGCCGGGAAGGGTAAGTTAAACATTCTACCTTGATCTTGTTTCAGATTTTTTTTTTTTTTTTTTTTTTTTTTTTGGGGGGGGGGGGGGGGGGTATGTTATATGTACACAAACATATCTATATATTTTTGGTAGATGGTGTAATGCAATTTGATTTTGACTGGCAGCTATTAGCTTTAGTAGTATCTCCTGCCACTTCCAAAAGGGGAGGTGTAGGGTTGAAGTCCATATGGGGGTACATTGGTGTGTGAATCTACTTTGAGAGGGAGAGGGAGGGAGGGAGGGAGAGAATTTAATGCAATTTTGTAAGTGATGTTTGAGCCCATATTTTTTTTTCTGCACATGCATTCCACGGAGTCCCATTTCCTTAAGCTATTTTGGTTGGGGGGGATGGTGTAAAACAAAAGGAGAATTATTGTAGGACTTTGGCTACTGGATCATGGTTTACTGTCCAGAAAATAGTTTTCAATTTTGTATCTTTTGATGATTAAGAGATGTTTTTTCGGGGGTATGGTCATCTAAAGTTATGAATTACATTTGAGAGGTGGCATAAGAAATATGTTATATTACTAATAATATATGCCTTTATTCTGTATGCTATCTGTGCCTGTGTTTCTGATTACTTGGGAAATATTTACTAAATCACTCGAAGGTATGATAGTTGGTGATTTGCATGTGTAGTACTACTAAGCAGTGTCCATGTCAAATGTGTATAGAATGCCTGCAATACTCAGACACCATTGGACATGATTTCTACAGCCTACACACTTCAAATGTTGGTTGCTTACCAATATAGTACGGTGTAATGTATGAAAATATAATAAGTTTCACGATTCTACTGTTGGAGAGTTTAGTAAGTGTTGTTGGGACCCTTTTCTGACTACTTAAGCTTTTGGGACTAATGGTAATCTAACATGGTATTACTATTAGAGCTGAGGTTAGGAGAGCCCTTAAGTTCAAGTCTCACTGTTTGCATTTGTTTCCTGTTTGCATTATGTTTCTTCTACATGTTTGGATGTTTGCATTTCCACGTGCAAGATGGGGTGCACTGAGGGAGTGTTGGAGAGCTTGATATGCATTGTTGGGCCCTTTCCTTACATTTTAAGCTTTTTGGACTAGTGATGATCTAACAACACGAAGAGGCCTTAAGTTCAAGTCTCACTGTTTTGCATTTGTTTCCTGTTTGCATTATGTTTCTTCTACATGTTTGGATGTTTGCATTTCCACATGCAAGATGGGGTGCACTGAGGGAGTGTGTTGGAGAGCTTGATATGCATTAACATTTTAAGCTTTTTGGACTAGTGATGATCTAACAAGAAGAATAAGATGAAAACTGGAGTAAAAAGAGGAAAAAGGAACCTTTGAGGTGATCTGTGGCTTATAAATAGGAAGATGAGGGTATAATGGGTAAGGATGTTCATGATTCCGGATACAAGAAGTCCATGATTTCATATGGAAATCACATATTGGCACGCTAATTATGCATCCCTATCAAAATTGAAATGCTTTTTAATTTTAGTGACTTCACTTGACAGCTCACAACCAATTGTATTTGTATCCTTGTAATTCATTATTCTCAAAATTTAGTTGCTTTATTATTCAATGTCAAAAACTGTCAAAATTTAGCTGCTTTATTATTTCTGCACTGCCATGTATAAATGGGATATTTTCAATGTTCTGCTCTATTTGGTGACCACCTGTTTTCTAATTCTACTTCCTCATGTATAGGTTAGTTGATACAGCCGTTAAAACATCTCGTAGTGGATACCTGCAAAGATGCCTGGTAAAAAACATGGAATGCCTGAAAGTTTGTTATGATTATACTGTCCGTGATGCAGATGGTTCGATCATTCAATTTACTTATGGAGAAGATGGTGTTGATGTACACCAGACGAGCTTTATTGCCAAATTTGAGGCACTGGCAGCGGTGAGAACTTTCGTTCCTGCTTTACTCAATCAACATTATTAGCACAGATAGTTACTTGTGTCTCTTCGTTTTGTTTATTTTCAGAATCAGGCAATTATTGGTCAAAAATTTCATCAACAGCTTGAATTCAATAATTACATTACGGAATTGCCTGAAGGTCTCACAAAAAAAGTGCAAACGTACATTGAGGAACTGAAGATCAAAGATGGATCTGTAGAATTGAAGGAACGAGAGGAACTACTTAAGTTGGTCAGGCAAAAATACATATCAAGTCTTGCACACTCCGGAGAACCAGTTGGGGTAATTGCTGCTCAATCTGTCGGTGAACCATCAACACAGATGACGTAAGATTCTTATTCCTCGATCTTTCAATAAAATTTCTCCAGTTGTAGTTTGTATATTGTGCTCCCTATTATGCCTAAAAGGATGCTGAATACTGTAGCCATTTTTTTTCATGATTATGCATGAGAAATGTTCAAAGGTTGATGCCTTGTACATATCATTGTTCATTATTGGGTATCAACACCACCTGGTACAAAGGATTTAATTTGTTCAAAATGTTTCAGTTTGTAGCAAATAGAAACAGAAAATGAAAGAAACTTTGTTTTTATATTTAATCTTGATTTGATCATAGAATTCGGAAATCCATAACACCCACAGGAGTTTACCTCTAGCTGTTGGTTTGAATTGTGCCTGCCTCCACCTCAAAGGGACAGGTGCACAGTATGAGTCTCCGTTACAGCATGCTGATTTTTACTAGCCAAGAAGTAAAAGTAAAACACACACACAGACACTGAATCTTACATTTCTTGTGTGAGCGCACCTGTGTGCTAGTGGTGTTTTTATATCCCTTCAAAATTGAACAATAAATCCGAAATGATACTCCTTTCCAATACTCACTTTGATTGGGTTGATCTTTGGTATGCATCCTTAAGTGCATTGTCAAGAGTCAGAAAGAGCTTCTTTCATCAATTATGCTTTATTTAACTAACTCTTTGACTATCTATTAAATTAATAGGTTTTCCCCCCTCCCTTTTAGTTGTTTCAGTAATGTATGTAGAAATCTATTACTTTTCTTCTCTTCTATCTATCAAAATTTAGTAGAAATCTCCAATTGAAGTTTTTTGTGTTAAATGTCATTTTTCTGTTTGTCTAGGAGCTCATTTTGTGATGAATAATGCTGAGATGTACTGACCATATCCAAAAAATGGCAAAGTAGCATTCTATAGGAGTTATTTTAATTTTCTTAGATGTTTCTTGGAAGATAGCTTATTTTATTTGCAGACACATTAATATCGAGAACCCAATGAATTAGAAAACATGGAGCTGACAGCTGGAAGTAAAAATATCTTGATACCACGTGGATTAACAAAAATAAATTTGAGTTATGGGCCTTCATTCATACTTAGCCTGCAAGAGAGATGCCGCATGCTAAGAAGTGCAAACTTGGACATGCGACATGACATTGACACACCAATTTACGACACGTGGGGAACATGTGCAAGATGTGTAGTAACATATATGTATTATGACATTTTCAAATGTAATAACATGCAACATAGGACTAATCCCTAAAGTCTAAAGGAAACAGAGTTAATTGATATACTTTTACGTTGTTTTCTTTTATTTTTGTATCCCAAGTTATTTTCTTCAAACACGAAATGCATTTCATGTTTACATGTGTTGACCAAGTGTCTGAACTATGTCCATGCCTATAATAATAATATAATAACAATAACAATAACAATAACAATAACAATAACAATAATAATAGCACACGATTGGACGTGTCATAAAGTGTCCGGCACATGACCCACACAGACATGCCACACATTTGGAAATGTGTCCAACACACGTTAAAAGTGTTTGACGAGTGTTGGTGTCAGACACGACACACCACCTTCTTAGAAGTGTTTGGACTTCTTAGTCCTCATGTATTAGTTGAGTGTTAGAAGCTTCCTTTCGCACAAGACTGTGGCCATGGTTAGCTGCAGCCATGGACTGGTATCATCTATGCTTCATAAAAAATAAACAAATAGAAAGGTTCATCTTTACCCCTACAAATCAAGAGCCTTTTGATCTAGAATTTGATCAAGGTACTAAGACCATATTGATCATGTCCCCCTACAAATCATGCCTGCTGCTTTTGACTTTTGAGGTTTTGGAAACAAGATGATTTGAGTGTTTTTAAACACAAGGCACCCAATGGGATTTGAGTGAATGTTGGTTGAAAAGTGTAATATTCCCTATATTTTTTTCCCTCTATTGCGCACTTTTCGTCCAAAGTTTTAATGGTGGGTGATGGGAGGACCAAATTGAAACACAGGTTATAGTTGAGGACTTGATTGTTGCAATTAGAAGATGAAGGACCAAAGTTAAATTTGGGTGAAAGTTGGGAGTGTGAAGCATGTAATTTACCTAACCTTTATTTGCTACCACTCTAAATCAAATTCTGTAAAGTATGTGGTGAAGTGATCATTCACTATTGTCCTACATGTAGAGTTCCCACAATAGCACTCTCAATGAAAAGAAACTAGTATTGGTTGTTTCATTGTAGCCATGAAGCACATGTACGGGTACTGGTACTGGTACGACATGGGTATATCGATACGGTAAATTTTAAAAAAAGTAAGGTATGGGTTCAACTGGGTAGGTTTGTAAAAACTTATTTATTTTTAATTTGGAGTAATGCAAAAATTAATTATATGATTTAGTTTGCTGAGATCCAACTTGCAATTCACATTTAATGCCAAAAGTAAAAGGTATAATCTAAAATTAAATGTCATTGTATTAAATAACTTGCAAACTATAGCTTAATTTTAAAATGCGAAGCATAAAAAAAAAAAAAAAAAATAATAATAATAATAAAGTCCAATGAAACTAATTTTACCTTTGTATTTGAAGAAAATGCTACTTTGACGAAGGTGTATATTAGTGCGGGGGGTAATGTTGGCTACACATTTTGTACTAAGCCAGTGACAATCCGACGCGTGGCGAAGTGAGGGTAATATGGGGAGACCAGGTAGGTCTTCGATCCTGATCATACACGTGGCAATTAATATTGGTTGTTATAAGATCCGAGTAGTAGCAGATCAACAAAGAGACGTACAGTGACGTGGCTTCAACGGTTGCTCACATTTCAAATTCGAATATAAGAGGGAAGCCTAACTGCAAGTGAAGGCGTAGTGGAACTACTTATAAGGTAGCATGATCAGCAATTACGGAGGAGCAGTTCGACGGTTTGAAGTGCAATTCGATGGTTATCTTCGGAGAGTATAAATAGCAGGAAGGACTTCAGAGAAAGGGACGAAGAAAAATCTAAAGAATCACTTTACATATTCCAGTGTTATTTCCTGTCCTTTATATTCCTGTATTTTTAGTTTCTGCGCTGCACTTCATTTGTAGGAGTAGTTGTCGAGTATATTGCCGCTGTAATTCTCTACGGAATTGAGATCATTGTAAGTTCTTTTTATAATAATGAAATACTCCAGTTTAGTTAACTGTTCTTATGTTCAAATTTTCTGAAGTTAAATTACCAGTAAGCCACCAGTAAAAGTCCTCTTTATTGAGGCCGAAAGAACCATAACACAATCGTCTGAATAATTGTTTGGCAATTCTGTAAGGACTGATTGATCCTTGCTGGCACGCTCATAATTACGAAAGTAACATTCGAAAGCCAAAAAAGCCAACATATATTTTTGGCACGCCCAGTGGGACCTTTTAAAAACAAAAATGGCTAGACGTAGGAGACATGGAGAAAATGAATGTTTGGAAGAAGGTGTGAAAGGAGAGGTGGAGACATCCAATCCAGAGGATAATGTGATAACACATCCTGTGGAGACTCCTATCCTATCGGAACCCATGGTCGAACAGACCAATACTTCAGAACAAATACCATTTGTTCGTAATAGTGGACGAGACCAAGGAATTGGACCATCCAGTGTCCCATCTGCTCAGTCACTCAATCCGTGGGGCGGCTTGATAGATGCCATGGGACAGCAATTAATAAACACAATGGAAAGGTGGGCAGTATCCTTTTTGGATCGAATGAATAACCACCAACCAACGAATGTAAGACACATAGAGGAAGTGAATGTCCCTCAGCAAAGATTGGCTAGAGACAAACAGCCTATGCAAGCTAATGGAAATTCTATTGGTCAAACTAGTAATCAGATTCATGAAAGATTACCACCTCAGTCTTGGTACGAACCCATTTCGAGGCCTGTAGCAGGCCAGAATGCCTCAATGTTCAACAGTGAAGCCATGCAGATTGGTGGATCTGGCCCGGTACAAGAAAATGGCATAAGAATGAGTCCAAATCCCACATTCGAAGCCATACCTGGCACCAGGGGGTACAATAATCCCGTATTCGAATTTATACTCGGGGGGTTGGAAGGTTTTCCTACAAGTGGAAGGGATACAATACCTGTTCCAGCACCTTTCGTGGGTCCTTTCGCAGGACAGGCTCAAAGAGGTTACCTACACCCCCAACAGCACCCTCTACCACAGGGACAGCCAATCCCAAATGTACCACCTTATGGACCAAGAGGACCATAAGCACAAGGTTGTCCACCAAATCCTGTGTTTGTTCCCCCAATGGTGGTTCAGCAGGCGCAAAATATGGTCCCTAGGGACCAGATCACTGAGATAGTTAGGGAGTTGTGTGGACCAATGGCTCGGGGGGTCCAGACCCCTGTGTATAGAAAACCATACCCAGAATGGGTCGATAGGGTACATGAATATCCAAGAGGTTTCAGGATACCAGATTTTGTCCTCTTTCATGGGAACGGAAACCAATCCACAATAGAACATATTGCTAGGTTTGCCGCTCAATGTGGTGAATTTACCAATCATGACTATATAAAGTTGAGACTATTCCCAAATTCTCTAATCGGAGGAGCATTCGTATGGTATATTAACCTTCCACCTGGCTCTATCCAGACTTGGCAGCAAATGGAAATGGAAGAGGCATTTCATGCCCAGTTTTTCCAATCAGAGCCAGAAGTTTCCATGGCAGACTTGGCCAGATTAAGTCAAAGGCCTGAAGAGAAGGCTACTCAATTTATTTCCAGATTTAAGAGGGCTCGAAATAAATGTAGAGTAATCTTGCCAGAAACTGAATTTGTAAGATTAGCCCAAAATGGCCTAGAGTTCAGGCTTCAAAAGAAGTTTGATTCCATAGAGTTTAGAGATTTAGTGGAACTGACTTATAAAGTATCTAGATATGAAGCATTACTAGAAGAGGAACAGGATCGAAATAATGCATCATATAGGACATACTACAAAGATCCTAATTATGAGATTGATGCAGCAGAGATTGTGGGAAAAGAGCCTATGATCTGTGAAGCATTAATCCATAAAGATACAACAATTGACCAGCAGTTTAAAAAGAAAGATCTCCACAGGAAATATTCTTTCGACTTAACTAAGGCGGATGACATTTTTGATCATTTGCTTGCGGCCAACTTCCTTAAGTTACCAAAGAGTGTTAAAATTCCATCTCTTGATGAACTTAAAGGAAAAATATATTGCAAATGGCATAATTCTTGATCTCACTCGACTAAAAACTGTGTTGTTTTTCGAGACAGGATCCAAGAACAAATTCGGAAGGGGAGTTTGAAGTTCCCAGCCAAAGCTGAAAAAGCCATGGGGATCGATAGCAATTCATTTCCAGAAATTGGAGAGGTGGCAGCCAATGTCATTATGTCAGACTTTCAGAACTTGTCTCTGAAAGAATTGGAGGAAGTCAATGTACAGATGCATGTGGCCAACCAGACAGCAACCAAAAAAGACTTTAGAAGTCCACCAGCTATGGGACGAGAGTTCCCACATCAGAAGGAAGACTCTGATGAAGAAGCACTGGATGATGATTCCCTAGAAGCAGCCGTGATGCAACGAATGTGTCCCAGGTGCAGACTGAGTTATAAGTGGTTGAAGGGCCTTCCAGTCGATGGAAAGCAGTATTACAGGGATGTGCAGAGGCGTCCCAAACCAACCAATGCTTATAACAAAAGGCCGTATCCGGCTAATGTCAGGCAGCAGCCATTAGTGGTTGAACCTGCAGTTGGTAGAATGTATGCTAAAGGCAAGAGGCCTTTCTATGAGGCCAGATCTCCTAACTATTACAGGTTGGAGAGTAGTCATTCTGAAAGAAGGTTGGAGAAGAGTTCAGGTTTTGGTATCAAAGCCAGGAATTGGCCCCTTGGGCCAGCTTCACGAAGGACAGAAAATGATCACCATCACCAAGAACTTGAATCAGGCTTAAAGCTTGGAGACAGGGCTAAACAATTGTCTTCACAGCCAGCCTCGAAGGTGACCTCGAAAGAAGAAAGAGGCGGTTCAACGTCTGGGTCAGTAAGTTCGTGGGTACCTGGAGTCCCAGATTGGTTTGTGATGCAAAACAAACCTAGGGAAATGCCTTCCCAAAGGAATTTTGGAAATCAAAGTAGGATGGTTAAGCCTCCTTTGGTGGCCCCCAATAACTGGGTATTGCTGAAACACCCAAGAACGAAGGAACCAGATATGGTCCCCGTTATTTCCAGATCACAAAGGAGAAAAATTCAGCGTAGGTACACCCAATACCAGAGAGACCTGAAAGAAAGTGGAGAGAGTTCTTCGATGATCCAGATAGGAGAAAAGAAGAATCGAAAGTCAGACCATAATTCAAAACTAGTTATACAAAACGAGGTGGACCGCAGCAGAGAACAGTTGGCCAAGGTTCATTCCGAACTAAAGGCCAGAGAGAAGGAAAGTCTAGCAGGGATGGAGAAAGCTCTGATGGAGAATGGTAGCGAAACGGAAGGAGATAGTGGCGTATGCCAGAAGAAAGAAATGGTGGAAGAAGAAATGTTCGAAGCCTTCATGGCTGAGCAAACATTTCTGGTTGGAAAGCCAGCTGAGGAAAATCATTCGAAGGGACCCGTTAGCAATGAAATACCAGAATGCATCATGCAGGATGTTTCTGAAGAAATTGACCAAGGTGACCAAGAGGGAAAACAGGTACAGTCAGCCATCCAGTTTGGCTCGTTTCCCCCAGTATCAGTGAACATGGTACACATACTACCACAGGAATTCCAAGCTGGAGATGAGAATCAAGAGGGGCAGGAAGCAGGTCCAATTCCGATCTCTAGTGAAGATTCACAAGCGAGTATGGTGCAAGATAATTTCTAAATGGTTACCCCGATGGAAGTTGAATATGAGAGCGAGGAAGTGGTAAGCATTAACCTCTCGTATCCATTTGAATATCCCTCGAATTCCATGACGCAGCATGTTAAGCCTTTGTACATTAAGGCCTTCTTCGATGGGGTTCAGTTAAACCGAGTCTTGGTGGATAATGGAGCGGCGGTGAACTTATTACCGAAATCTTCCTTGAAGAAATTAGGGAAGAGGAATCCCAGGTTGATCCCAACCAGTACAACCATCGTTGGTTTTGCTGGAGACAAGCAGATGGCCCAGGGAATTCTACCCATCAACCTCAGTGTGGGAACCAAGGACTGCATGACGGCGTTTTTCGTCATCGATAGCAATGCGAAGTACAATGCCTTACTTGGTAGAGATTGGATCCACACTAATAAATGCGTGCCTTCCTCTCTGTATCAAAAAATGATAATAGCTCTAGGCAATGGGAGGACGGAGGAAATTAATGCAGATCCTCAACCTTTCGTAGCCTGTGCTGATTTCGCAGAAGCCAAGTTGTATATTGACGGTGTGGCACCGCTCAGTATACTGATGGAATTCGATGGCTCAGCCGAAGAAACGGCTGATAAGGAAGTAGCACACCTGAAGCATTTAGTCCAGGAGAGTGCTGGTGAAGAATTAGAGGTTAAAGATGACAATGATGCCTGGTTATAGGCAGCAAGATGAAGCACCAGAAGCCAGGCCTTTGGCTTTAATCAAATTTTCAATATTGGATATAAAGTCAATAGTCCAGAAAGTTCGAGAGCAGGAGAAAGAGGGCATGATGATTGGCTGCAAGCGGGAGCAGTAACAAGCCAGAGTTTTAACTCTTGATAAATACTGTGCATTGGACATAGAAACAAAGGTCCAAGAGATACAGGAAGAAGAATCCTTTTGGACAGATTTTGTCCATGAGGAGGAAAATAAAGAGGAGGAATCAAAGAGCCTGGAAGCAAAACACAGCAAGGAGATTCCTGCGGAGTCAGAGAAGATCAAAGAAGGGGTTCCAGTAGGTACTCAGATACAAGACCCCTTAGAAGAAATAAATTTGGGGGAAGATTCTGTACAACCACCCATTTATATAAGTGCTTGGTTGAGTTCTCCCGATAAGGACCAGTTGTTGGTTATTCTAAGAAGATATAAAGATTGTTTTGCATGGTCATACAATGAACTACCAGGATTGGATAGGTCATTAGTGGAACATAGGCTTCCCATGAAGCCTAACTTCAAGCCATACAAACAAAAACCAAGAAGAATGGGTTCAGAGGTGATCCAGAAAGGCAAGGAAGAAATTCTTAGACTACTCAAGGCAGGCTTTATCAGAACAGCCAGGTATGTTGAGTGACTATCTAATATTGTACTTGTAGTCAAGAAAAATGGCAAAATGAGAGTATGCATTGATTTTAGAAACTTAAATCTGGCAACTCCGAAAGATGAATATCCTATGCCTATAGTAGATTTGTTGGTAGATAGCTCAGCAGGACATCACATTTTATCAATGATGGATGGACACTCAGGCTATAACCAAATCTGCATTGCGGAGAAAGATGTTCACAAGACAGCATTTAGGTGCCTTGGGAATATTGGGACCTTCGAATGGGTTAAAATGCCGTTTGGCCTGAAGAATGCTGGGGCCACATATCAGAGGGCTATGAACACTTTCTTTCATGACCTTATTGGTGGGTATTTGGAATGTTATATTGATGACATTGTGGTTAAATCCCAATCCATGGAGGAACATTTGTTTCACTTAGAGGCAGCCTTTGAAAGAATGAGAAGGTTCAAATTGAAGCTTAATCCTCTTAAGTGTGCTTTTGGCGTATCATCTGGAAACTTCTTGGGCTATGTAGTACACAAGAAAGGAATACAGATCGACCAGAATAAAGCCAAAGCCATCATTGAAGCCAGACTTCCATCAAGTAAGAAAGAATTACAAAAGTTCCTTGGTCAGGTTAATTTTCTTCGAAGATTCATTTCTAACACCGCAGGGAAAACTAAAATTTTTTCTTCTTTATTAAGGCTGAAAGATGAAGAGGAATTTGTGTGGACAACGGAGCATCAAAGTGCTTTCGATGGAATCAAAGCCTACTTGGCCAACCCTCCGGTACTGATGCCACCAAATGGCGTTAAGCCTTTGAAGTTGTACATAGCCGCAGCAGAAGATTCATTGGGAGCTTTTTTGGCCCAAGACAATGAGGAAGGCAAGGAGCAAGCTGTGTATTACCTTAGTAGGTTTTTAAATTCTTGCGAATGTAAATATTCAGCTGTAGAAAAGCTTTGCCTTGCATTGTATTTTGCTGTAATGAAATTAAGGTATTACCTTTTGCCTACAACTGTCTTGGTAATTGCAACCACAGATTTGGTTAAATACATGTTATCTAGACCTATGTTGAGGGGAAGAATTGGCAAATGGGTATTAGCCTTGTTAGAATTTCACTTAGAATATGTGCCCCAAAGGGCAGTGAAAGGGCAAGTTTTAGCCAATTTTTTGGCAGACCATCCATCTCAAACAGAGGGTCAAGAAAGAATGGAACTCAGTATGGCTAGTGTCGAACCATGGCAAATGTGGTTCGATGGATCGAAAGCCAATGGCCTAATTGGAATTGGTATAGTAATCAAGTCACCACAAGGAATTGAAACCACACATGGTTTCAGAATAGATGGAACTGCTTGTTCTAATAATCAAGCTGAATATGAAGCTTTGATAGTAGGATTGGAAATTCTTATTGGATTACAAGTACATGCAGTTGACGTATTTGGAGATTCCCAATTGGTCGTTAACCAAGTAAAAGGGATTTTCAAGTGTCAAAGTATAAGTATGCTGCCTTATTATGTCGTCGCATTACATTTGCTCTCTCAATTTGAAATAGTAAATGTAACTTATGTCCCGAGATTCTTGAATAATAGAGCTAACGATGTGGCGCAGAAAGCTTCGAATTTCAAGAGTAAAGATGGTACCCATTGGCATGTAAGCCAAACGACATACCAAAAACCTATACCTCCTTTGAGTGAGAGGAACATGGTCCTGGAAATCAACTATAATGATCTGCAGGAACAGGATTGGAGACATCCAATAATACAATACTTGGCTGGCCCATCCTCGAAAGCCAGCAGAAGAGTTAAATTGCAATCTATGCAATATATCATATACAACAATGATCTCTACAAGAGAGGGGGAGATGGTCTATTGTTAGAATGTTTAGGGCCAAAAGAAGCATTAATAGCTATGGCTGAAGTTCACGAAGGTATCTGTGGTGCACATCAGCCTGGTGTAAAAATGAGATGGCTGCTTCGAAGACATTCCTATTATTGGCCGACTATCCTTAAAGATTGCATAGAATATGCAAAGGGCTGCCAGGCATGTCAAAAGCATGGTACAATAAGGCATGTGCCCATAACTGATCTACATGCAGTAGTAAAGCCTTGGCCATTTAGAGGATGGGCCATGGATATGATGGGGAAAATACACCCTCCCTCTTCGAAGCATCATTGTTTTATTTTGGTGGCTACTGATTATTTCACCAAATGGGTTGAAGCCAAACCATATAAAGCTGTAGATTAGACGGAGGTTATTGGGTTCATTAAAGATTTGATCCATAGATTTGGCATCCCACAAACGATAACGGTCGATAATGGGACTGTTTTTGATGGGAAAATGGTAAAGTCTTTTGTGGCTGAGTTCGGGATTAGCCTTGTGAACTCCACTCCATATTACGCACAGGCCAATGGTCAAGCTGAGTCATCTAACAAATCCTTAAAAAAAGTAATACAAAAGGTTGTGGAAGATAATCCGAGAGATTGGCACAACTTATTGTTAGATGTATTGTGGGCTTATAGAACTTCCCCAAGATCAAGCACAGGAGTCACTCCTTATGCCTTAGTTTATGGGCATGATGCAGTGTTACCAGTGGAGATCAATGTTAAATCCTTAAGGGTAAGATGCCAAAACCAGTTGGATCCTGAGCAGTACTATCAAAGTATGTGCTTAGAATTAGAAGATATAGATGAAACTAGAATCTTGGCATTAAATAGCATTCTCTTTCAGAAGAAGAAAGCAGCCAAGAATTATAACAAGAAAGTCAAACACATTGGCTTCGATGAATGTGATTTGGTGTGGAAGACAATACTCCCAATAGGGATTAGAAGCCATAGATTTGGCAAATGGTCACCTAACTGGGAAGGACCATATCAAATTCATAGAGTCTTGCCTTTTGGGGCATACCATTTGAAAGATTTAAGTGGTTATGTGCATCCCAAAAAGATTAATGGCAGATATTTAAAACCTTATTTTCCAACTATTTGGGAAACACAGGGAATAAAATAAACAGTGAATACAAGAACATAAACAAGGAAATGCTTTATAAAGAGTCGAGTACATTGTGCCACAAGTTGGCCCAAAAATCATTACATTGTTTTAGCTGTTTTTGTACAACAGATTTCCTATTTGTAAATGATGCAAACAGTTGAATAGCTGCAATCATATCTTTCTTTTGATCAGCCAGTCCTTGATTGGTGATTTGCAGTTTGAGGTTAGTTCGGAGTAAGGCTTGATTCACTGCAGAAAGCTCCTCTTCGTGTTGAGCCTTCCTCTCCAGCAATTGAGTTCGGAAGTGAGAGGCAGAGGAGTGTTGTTCCTTAAGCGTTGATACTTCAGTATGCACTTGAGAAACAAAACTTTGATCTCTGACCAATTTCTCATCTGCGGCCTTGGCAGCATGACAGATGCTGATGTAAAAATCAACAGTAGCTGCTGCCTGGGATAGGTGGTTAGAGACATCCATACCAGACTGCTCAGCAAATTTACAGCATTGAAGAAACCCGTTTTTTATTATAGGCCTTTGTAGAGCTTCGAAGGGAATCCTCGAAAAAGAAATTAGCAGGTCTAGACAGGTGTCCAAGTCTATCGAAGGCACAGAAGGTTGGCTGCTAGAGGAAGGAGAACTCTCAAAGATTTCCAGTAAAGAATCAACTAAAACTAATGGCTCAGTCTCCTCATCGAATGTCGGAGAAGTAGAAGTGATGTCAAAAAGACTAGCTAATCTTGCTTCAAAAATATCAATCTCATCAGTAGACATGAGGGGAGCAGAAAGAGTTGCCTTGGGAGACACAGAAAATTGCATAGCAACAGGAGAAATGGGTGGAGCATCTTTGATGGTCTCCATGGTCCTGGTCACCAATGAATCAAGAGAAGGAGGGCTGGAGCTAGGTAAAGATGGTTAGTCACGGATTGGAGAGCTGTCAGCACTCATCAAAGACAAGGTAGCACTTGGAGCCTCCTTGGACGTGGAGAGAGGAGCAAGACTCAGTAAAGAAGTAGATTGAGGAAAGTCAAGAGTCAAGTAAGAAAGATAAGGAGCTAAACCAAGAGGAAAAGGTACAGGAATGCTTGGCCTCAGGAAAAGGGTAGAAAATCTAAAGCCCAAAAATGGAAGTATGGTCTGAGTAGTCCCTGTATCTTGCGTCTGATCTGCCTCGAATGAAACTGAGAGAGGTTCCATCGGGAAGATGAGCTCAGAAGTTGCTGCTGCGTGAGGAAGAAATGTAAGGCAATGTCAAATCTTGATACCAAAGGCTAACAGAGGAAAAAATCGCAAAAAGCATAAAATTACCTGCTCCAGAAGTATCGGCGATAATGGGGGAACTGTGAAGGGTGTAAGCTCTGGCAGTTTGTTGTCTTCTTACAGTTTCCCTTTGTAGTGTGTCAGCAGCAGCAGGTTCATCTCTCAGAAACTGTTGCTGCCGCCTCTTCTCAGCTCTTTCAAAGACAATCATGGCTTTAGGATGTTCTTGTTCTATTGTCTTGATGGCTGCTTTTTCGATGGTATCTTCGACTGAGATAGGAGCAGGAGCAGACACCTTTTTTCTCTTCTCTATGACCTTGGCGATTGTCTCAGAATCAGAGTCTTCGACCATATCGGAAGGAGAAACAGTCATCTTTCTTTTCCTTTTCCTCTGTATTGGCAGGGTCTGTTTTTTCTCAATTTCTTTCTCAACTTTTCCTTCAAGTTCTTCAAGCTGCGATCTAGATTCCAGAGAAATGAATTCATCTTCTGACTCTCTGGCAGTTACCGAGTCGGATGAAAAGATGATCGCCTTCTTCTTTCTTTTTAAAAATAACTCTTCCTCTTCATCTGATCCTTCATTTTCTTCCCCTTGAACATTGGATGTTCCTTTCTCAAGTTCAAAGAGGCTCCTTTTCTTTTGTGATGGGCCACCTCCACAAAAGAAGAATTAAAGATAAGGCAAAATGCATTATGAAAGACGAAAGGAGAAGAGAGAAGAGTATACCTTTCTTCGAGGCAGCCCGAGTGACTCTGGGAGGAATTGAAGCAGCAGGAGCAGCATGTGCCAATTCTGAAACAGTGGAAGAAGTGACCTCCCCGGTTTCTTTGGGCTTGGTCACATCTAACACTGTTAGTAGGCTTAAAGGTGGAATGGCCAGGTAAATCTCCATGTTAGTCACCCACCAGTTTTGGTACCTCTTCAACACGGTACCTTGAGGAATGAAAGGGGTGTATTCAAAGGTGGCTAAATCATCTACAAATTTCAAAGTTGCCTCTTCTAGCCTGGACTTTCTAACTTTCAAATCCCTTCTGGTAAGGCTGAGATTTGTATTGCTGCAGAGAGGTATTGGGACTCCTTGTGTGAGGCCAAATTGTCTAGCAAACTGAGCTGGACAGTAAGGTTCGACAATGCATTTGTAAGCCTTAGGGTTCAAAGTCCCGATAAATAATTCTCTGGGGATCAGGATGGAAGCCCATATATCCTTGTGGATAAGTGAAGTACAGGACTGATCACTTAAAAAATTCCTCAACCAAGATGGACCAATGGAAGGTTCGAAGGGACGAAAGCGGTAAGTAGGCAGAGAGGCTGGAAGTTGGTGAAAGAAAGAAAAGTAAAAAGCAAAGGTAGAAGGGTAAAGTGAAGCATTGGCTATCCTTATGCCATGAGTAAGAGGGTTTGGCTCGGAAAATTTAAGGCATTTGGATTGTAATTCAGTAAAATAGGCGAAAAGCCAAAACTGAAGAATCCAGAATGGCCCCCCTTAATTAGCATCTAAGGGTTTCTCACAAAAAAGGGAGCAGACTCTATATACATGCCCTAGAACATGTGGGGCTAAGGCCACTTTCTTCTATAAAACAAAGGCTTTGGCAAGAGGGGCAAATTCAGGCATAATTCTCTGAGAGGAAGTGCAAAAAAGGAATTTACAAAGCCAATACAACAAGAAAGAAAAAAATTCCCTATCAGTCACAGGGCCCTGTCCTTTATTCTCAGCCCTAGCGAAATCACTATAAGATGAGTTAAGAGAGGGGAGAGAGAAAGGGACTGATAAGTCAGGATAGTCTGGCCCAAAAGGGGTGCCAATGGGAGATAGTCCCAGTAAATGGCAAATATCAAGAACAGTAGGGGCCATCATCCCACATCTAAATTGGAAAAAGTTAAAAACAGGATTCCAAAAACATAGGGCAGCAGGAACAAGGAAAGGGTCTTCTGAAATAGTTACCCTAGACAGTCTGAGAGCATCGAGAAGGCAGAGTTCTTGAAGGTCTAGGGTCCTAGCAGGAATAACCCGATCATACCATTCTTGCCACTCTGGTCTCACCGTGGGCCAGCATCGGTGGGGGCGATTTATTCTCCAGTTCCTCCAGTTCCTCCAGTCAAGTCCACCTTCATAGAGAAGACATTGGTTTTCTAGTCGGGGATACAAGGCTGGGAGTTCAGTGAGGACCTCTTTGAATATGGGCCCAAGCACGTAGTCCGATTGCACATGGCGTCGAGGAACAAAGATGCGTCCATCAATAGCGCTCTTCTTCCCAGCTTTGTCGCATTCTGCATCAATAATCCTCTTCAGGGCCACAGATGGGCTCATGCGCTCTACAACTGATACTGAAGGAGAAGCCATTGATGGTATGCTTTTCTTCGGAAAGGAAGTAGAGAGAAGCCGACGATCGGTAATAAGAGGGGTTTGTGCGATTAGAAGAGCAAGTGATTTCAGAACGCGAAACAAAAGGGTTTTAAAAGCTCTCGCATTTAAAAATATATTACATGAGCTGTTAAGTATTAAAAGTGCGAGTACAAAAGCTTCCTTCAACATTGATGCTTTTGGAGGGAAAAACAAAGCCCGGTTGTTAAGGCTAGCTTCGAAGTAAGATATTTTGCTTCGAAGCCGAGTCAAACGGCTTCGAAAATAGAGAAGCCAGCTTCGAAATGGGTTGCCCTACCCAAGAAATAAAAATACTCGAGTATTTATTTTAAAAAAAAGGGGCTTAAAGACCTGTTTTTAGAGTTTCTTAACAAAGATAATGTCCTTCGAAGCAAAACTTGAGTTTCTTTAACCAACGTAATGTCCTCCGAAGCAAAACTTGAGTTTCTTTAAGGATGGGATTTGGTGTTCGAAACATCAAAAGCAACGATGACAATGACTAGATATTGACTGTGGTCAAAACAGGTTTTGAATGTAAGATTGTTAGATTTGAAGCACTGTTTCCAATTGAAAATCAGCCAAAACTCAACTCCACAAATTGGAAAGGTTACGATTGGCTCATTTAGTGTTTTATTTAAAACAATTAAGTCCAAATTTAAAGGATGAAATTGTTCGAAGTTCAGAGTTGACTTTTAAAACACAAGTAAAAATACAAGTGAAGATAGAGTCAAACAAAGACAAATTTTGTTCATATTAAGATCAGAGTGATTACATCAGCTAACCCTATCTCGGTATGAACTCGAGTTCATAAAAATAAGGAATGGAATAAATAACAAGATCATGAAATTTGGTCCAACAATGGTCAATGAACTTTTGTTCTTTCCTTATTCTATCTTCTAAATTTTCTACCATCGGCTGCATGAGTTGATGTGCTCTCACTTCATAGTAGAGCTCTTCAGCCTTTATTTCGAAGGCCACTTCTCTTAACCCTTGTTCCAATTCATCAATGTCTAAATCATCCCAATAGGCAGAGTCTTTATTCTTGAAATCATTGAATTCTTCCATAAAGTTCTCTGCTTCGTATTGAGTATGAATTCGAAGGGACGAAAGCTGGTCTAACGATTGTATAGTAGCCATAGAATTGCGATGCCAGTGAAGGAGTAATGGAAGTTGGTCTAGAAACATGTGAAGTTCTGCCTGAGCAAGGGGATTAAGGACATGACCCCTAGTCAGAATATCACAAGCCCATTGAAGGTTTGTGAGAGGGACTTCATCCTCGAGTGCATTGAAAGGCAAGTGAGAAAATGCTGCAAGCAGGATTAGAGCCTGTTTCCGCTTAGCTGAGGTAGGAGGAGGTGGAGGTTTATAAGGGGGAAAGACTTTCTCCATGGATAGAGCAATCTTTAGTTTCTCTGTCTAGGAAAGAATTGGTGGGGGAGAAGGTGTGCATACTTCAACTTCGGGGGACGAAGAAGAAGATGTGGACGCTTCTATTTCCAGGGATGATACGGGGGCAGAAGGAACAAAGGCATTAATATAATCGAGCCAGTCAGAAGAACAGAGCTTTGCCTTCTGGGCTAAGAATGATGGGTTATACCCTTGTGCTTCTTCTGGGCGTGGGGCAGTGTGCACTATCTTTGTAGGCATGGAAGATGTATACCATGCTACAAGAAGATTCTCCTCCAGACTACGCCGATGGTCAATGGGCACATAAGGATAAAACTGAACTTCGAGCATAGGAGGGAAAGTCTAAAGGGTCAGTGAACTCAACAAAATGGTGGCTGATTTGCTCCCTTAAATCAGGAGTCTCAGGTACTGACCAGTTTGTCCAGTCAGAACTTCCAGAAGAGCCATAAGAGGAAGCAGCTGCAGCTTTATCCCATACAGAAGTTTGCGAAGAAGAGTTGTTCAAATCCATATTTGTAATTTTACGAATCAGAGGTTTGAGAGCAGATTGTTCGAACTGTAAAGGTAGGTCAGAAGGGAAAATTCTTATGTCTTTGATTTTAGCCTTCTGAATCAAAGGATTAAGAGCAATGTGTTCGTAATCCAAAGGTCGGTAATTTGCAAAGGCGTCCATGACCTGAATATAGAAAGGTGGGTAAAGGTGGCTAATAAATGCATGCTTTCGACGGGGAATAGCATCGACATATGACTCTTCGTATGCTTCATCATTGGAAGAAAGAATTAATTTGGCCATGAAATGTATCAGTCTGTTCGAATAATAAGACAGTGAAAGTACTTAAGGATCAAGACGAGAGTATTAATACAGATGGTGTGTGACAGTTGCATTTCTGGGAAGATGCAAAACCCATGCACGTTCTAAGACGTGGGAAAAGGGACTCTGATCCACTAATATCACAAAGTCTTGGGTATATTAATGCGGGGGGTAATGTTGGCTACACATTTTGTACTAAGCCAGTGACAATCCGACGCATGGCGAAGTGAGGGTAATATGGGGAGATCAGGTAGGTCTTCGATCCTGATCATACACGTGGCAATTAATATTGGTTGTTATAAGATCCGAGTAGTAGCAGATCAACAAAGAGACGTACAGTGACGTGGCTTCAACAGTTGCTCACATTTCAAATTCGAATATAAGAGGGAAGCCTAACTGCAAGTGAAGGCGTAGTGGAACTACTTATAAGGTAGCATGATCAGCAATTACGGAGTAGCAGTTCGACGGTTTGAAGTGCAATTCGATGGTTATCTTCGGAGAGTATAAATAGCAGGAAGGACTTCAGAGAAAGGGACGAAGAAAAATCTAAAGAATCACTTTACATATTCCAGTGTTATTTCCTGTCCTTTATATTCCTGTATTTTTAGTTTCTGCGCTGCACTTCATTTGTAGGAGTAGTTGTCGAGTATATTGCCGCTGTAATTCTCTACGGAACTGAGATCATTGTAAGTTTTTTTTATACTAATGAAATACTCACAATTTGGGCATATACTAGGTATGTCTAGTCTATGACAAATTAAAAAGAAAAAAATTGGGTACGTGTTTCCAGTACGTATGTAGAAGCACCATACGCAGTACCAATACCTAGTAAGTGCCTGGTATGGGTACGGCATGTTTGTTTAAGTACCCATGCTTCATACCTTTGTAGTATAGACAGACATAGGGAACACGGCAACATATGGAAACTATACACACAAGTTTGGATAATCCTAAAAACTAGGCCACATATCCAACCAAAATATGACAATATATTAGTATTTTTTTTATATCTTTTATTCACATAATATTGTGAGGATTTAAATTTTTTTGTTTTTTATTCTTCTAGTTAAAGATTGAAATATGTAAAGCTCCACAATATCATGTACATGCTGCATTTTTTTGGTAGAAATATAATATGTATTCCTATGACTTGCTTTGTTACTATTTTCTTTTTGGTAATGTTTGTTACTATATTATTTCCTATTTTAGAAGAAGTCTATTGCATTTTTTTGACTCTATGTTGGTTGTGCATATGAAATATATTTTTTAGAAATATATCAACACACAGGTGTGTGAATTGGCATTTTTTACTCTATGTTGGTTATGCATATGAAATATATTTATTAGAAATAAATCAACACATGGGTGTGTGAATTGCTTTCCCTAGAATGCCAATTGTTATTCTTTGAGCTTAAGAAGTGTGCATTACATGTGTGCCTGAATTTATGTATTTAAATTCTTATGTTAGGACACGTTTAAGAAGTTTCACTATGTGATACATGTCCACCAACGATAATAAGGTTTCTTTGATTGCAGGCATCTAAAGTTTTGTACATGTTTTTTTGGGATAATATTAGAGAGACTAATGGGTAAATGACCAAAACGGATCCCTCCAAGTAAACTTTTGAGGGGTAAGTGAGTCTTTGGTAGGTGGACATGGTTGTTGACCATTGTTAGTATAGTGGGAGAGCACTTTCTTGTGATTGCATTTTTTATTTTGGTACAATTGATGTCTATTTTTTCATAATAACTTGCGTAATTGCCATAATCTACCCTTTTCCGTTGTAGATAGTTGTCGTACTTTGTGTTTTGAGTTTGTGATCCTATTCCATATATAGAGACATGATGATATGTGTCGTAGAAGTTAATAAGAACATAAATATAGAATTAGTGGATACATAGATTTAGAAATATGTGCATATTCAACTGATACCAAAACGATTCACTCCATCTAGACTTTATAAGGTTGCCATTTTCTTTATTACTAGATAGACTTAATAAATTCATCAGCTATTCCTTTTAATTTTAGAGCTTCTGTTTTGTTTTTGTTCCATTTTTTCCTCAATCAAGGGCATCATGATGTTTTTATGGCTTTTCCACTTCTTATCGCTATGTTGTATATTGTTTACTTTTTCAGGCTAAACACATTCCATCTTGCTGGGCGTGGAGAAATGAATGTGACACTTGGAATTCCACGTTTACAAGAGATCTTGATGACTGCTTCAAATGATATTAAGACTCCTATAATGACATGCCCATTGCTAGAGGGGAGGTTGAAGTGAGTTTCTTACATCCTTGTCAAATCTATTTGTAGGAAGATTTAGATAGTTATATGTTTTTATTTTTGATAAATAAGCCGACTTTATTAAAAAAGTATCAAGACGATGCAAAGAATATAAAATCAAACCTAACAACTATCAACAACCATAAACGAAAACAACACTAAGCAGCAAGACAAAACAAAACAAATAGCAGCTAAATCAAATCCTCCACAAAATCAACAAAGGTCAAAACATCTGGGTCTACTGTCAACGATAACCAACTATGTAGCACAATGAACAAACGTCTCTCTAACCAAGCCACCGAACGTATCTCCCTAAAAAAAAACTCACCTATTACGCTCCAACCAAACGAGTCACATTAGACAATGGCTATCCAACTTCCAAGCCTTCCGACGTCTCTTCCCAACCCTTCCCCCAACCCAACTTTGTAACACCGCCCGCACTGTACCTGGTTGAGCCCAAGCCAAACCGAAGATAGCAACAGTAAACATCCAAAGATGTGAGGCAACCGGACAGCAAATAAGCAAGTGGTCTACCATCTCCACATCCCTATAACACATGCAATACAAGTTTACTAAAATATGCCCATGAAGAACCAAATTATCAATCATCAGAATACGCCCTAATGCAGTCCACACAAAGAAAGCAACTTTGGACGGACAATCCACCACCCAAATAGTCTTCCATGGGAACGGCACCGCATCCTTTCCCATAATCATATGGTAAAAAGAAGCTACAGAAAATACCCTTTTGGACTTCGAACCATCCCACCTCAAAGAATCTGCCCCAACCCCCCCAAACCGGAGTCCGTACAGGAAGCCCAACAAATCCAGGTAATCTAGATAGTTATATGTTAATTCTATAAATATCTATACACACATGATGCATATATGGAGTGGTTCATGTTCATGCATGTAACTAAACAATATTGTGAGGTGTGCATGCATTTAACTAAAGGGACTTATGAATTATTCAATGTATGTAGGTGAAGGGTCATTAATGTCTTGATAAATGTACAAGACTAGGTTCATGTTCCTAAGAGGCTTTAAATAGCTATGTTATCTAGTTAGGTAGTAGGAAAATGAAAGAGAGTGAAAGGAAAGTGAGATGAATTGTAGTAAAGTATGATTAAGTGAAAGTACTACTTCAAAAGTAATTACAATCTCAATTTTATAATATTGTTCAAATACGTGGCTTAGAGTATCCGGAAAGTATCGGAATTCCGACACTTATTGAAATTAAAAAAATAAAATTATTTTCAATTACCGAATACTTCTACAATGTAACTAAGTCCATGCTTTATAGATCATATAGCATTTGGTGTGGCTGAGCAAGAAAAATATTGCCCCTTTTACCCTGATAAAAAAATTGCCATTTATAAGGTTTAGATTTTCTTTACTTACAAATTGTGAAGGACAGTGTTCTCAATACCCCCTTCAAGGAATTGTCATGACATTTTTCTGACACTGTATAGTAAAAGGCATAATCTTGAGAAGTTCATTAAAAAAGTGTGCCCAACCAGTGACCTGCATATGAAATTTAACTTTTTGAGGAAAACAAGTAGATAGGTTTTTTTTTTTTTTTTTTTTCACCAAGAGACGGAAATGTTATGCGTCTTTGGCTCTTAAGTTGGTGCAACGACCATTTGAGCTTTTGAGGTTTTCGATGTTTGAAAATTTGCGACTTATGACAGCTTTGAGTTAGCTTGTACTAACCTTAAAATTGTTGTAGAAGGAAGCTGTGCCTCTTGGAATATTAAGCGGATGTTTGGGAAGAGAGTTGGGCTAAAATAGCCCACTAAAAGATAAAATAGGTTAAAATAGTTAATAAGACAATATGTCACATCTAAACCATAATCATTTCACTTTTTTTCTCACATCCAACAAATCAACTACAAAAAAAAGCCAACCAACTTCTTAAACACAACCTTTTTAGCAAGGCTAAAATAATTAAAAAGCCAAATAGCCAACTGAAATAGCTAACTTCCCAAACAAGTTGATGCAGGACAATTAGGGACAGCAGCAAATCTAGGCTTTTGGGTCTGATTTTAATTGGATTTTATGGCTGCAATTGCAATAAGAATATAGGAGACAATTAGGGTTTGTTAGGGTAATAAATAGGTAAGAGTTTAAGCATGAAAAGATAAGATTTTAGCACTGTTTAGGGGCTGTTATGAGGTTGTGAACAGTAACTCGTGAATAGTAAATGAAAATAGAAAAAAAGAAAGGAGAAGAAGAAGATAGATCTAGGAATCACTCATAGAATTCCTTAGGCATCACACTTAGGATTTGATTGCATCACATAATCCATAAAGAAGCTTCAAAGCTCTCAACTTTTTATAAAATATCAACTCTATTGAATTATAAGCATTACATGGCTTTATATAGAATTAGGAGACTTCTTAAACCAACTATAACCAAAAAAAGAAACTGTTATAATATTTTTGACTTCTAAAACTAATTTAAGACTAAAAAGAAACATAAATAAAACTCAATTAAATAATTTGACTCATAAGATGACCCATGGGCGACCCCTACAGCCCATGACAACAATAATAAAAATTTTCAAAATACCCTTGACCTAAAAATCCTACAAAACATAAAAATAATTGTAAAATAATACTCTAATAATACTAGAAACATAATTATTTAAAATTCTTATTAGTTTCTCTATGAAATCATGCCAATGTCCAAATATCATTGCTTCTTTGAATTTAGCTTTCCTTGAGCTTGTTATGGATTGCATCACAAGGCCTAAAGTTCTGAATGGTTAGGCCATTGAATGAGATTATTTGGTATTAATGCAAATTTGTAACTGCTTTGATGTTGTGCCACTCCTACATCTCTGTTTCCAACTGCCCACCTCTCACTATTACACATGCAAACGCTACACCCAAAGGACTGATATATTCATTATTTGCAGGAAGGATGCTGAGCGCCTTGTGAGAAAAATCAAGAAGGTCACTGTTGCAGACATAATAGAGAGCATGGAAGAAAGTGTTTTGCCAGTATCCATTAATAATAACCAGATATCCAGAATTTATAAGCTTAAGATGAAGCTCTGTGAATCTCAACTGTTTTCAATTGAAGACTATGAGGAAACCATGGGAGTTTTGTTTATGAGACAATTGGAAGATGCAATACAAAGTCATTTGTTGTTGCTCTCTAGAATTAATGGCATCAAAAACTTCATGCCAGATTCACGATCGATGGCATCAGATGAGATAGATGAGGATGCTTCTAGCAACAGACTACAAGGGGAAGAAAATGATGATGATCATGATGATGATGAAGGGGCTGATGATCTAGGTTCGGATGTGCAAAAAAGAAAACAGCAAGCTGCAGATGAGATGGATTATGAAGATGGTTCTGAGGATGAGCCCAATGAAGGGGAGACATTGGCTGGACTTGAAAAAGAAACTGATCAGGCTGAAGATGAAGAGGAGGTTTGGGAGGATGATGAAATTGGGATATTTGACAATGAAGATGAAGCCTCTGAAATGCCAGTTCCCTCCGAACCTAAATCAAGTGACAAGAAAGGCAAATCAAAGTTGAAAAGTAAGAGTAAAGTCAAAGCAAAACTGGTCAAAAAGGACTTTGATAAGGCAATATTCATTGCAGCTGAAGGATTGGACTTTGAGGTCCATTTCAGGTTTAGCGATGAGCCCCATATTTTGCTGGGTCAGGTATATTTTCTGTCTACTTCTTTGTCTATATATGCATCTTTTTCATTCGGCAACAAAATAAATGATTTCTTTTAGGATTGATAAATTCTTTATTTTTTTACTGTGTTGTGTGGTTTCCAACTTATTTTCTTTCGTCTTTTTAGCTTCTTTGTTTTTATTTTGAGTGTCCTGTGCATTTTTTTTTTTTTTTTTTTCTGTTTTTTTGTGCAAGCTTTGCTTTATTTTTGGCATTTTTTTTTTTTAAAATCAGACCAATCATTTGATGATTAGTGTTGTCCGATTTAATGTTGCTTGACATTGTAGCTTTGATAGGATACTCCAGTTTCTACATCCAAGTTGTCTGTAGTTTCGGAGGTATCTTTACATGGGTTAGTTTTGGTTTACTTTGTTTAGTGTCTTGTATCCGCTATAATCTCATTTTGTTGTTACGTAGAAAACTTTTTTTTTTTTTTAATTATTATTTTTATCATTTTTGCACAGCAAGCATTGTGACACAGGCGACACTTATTAGAGTTGATAATCTTAGTTTCATAATCTTGAGTCTTAGTCATAGTGAAATTAGAAGTCTAGCAACATATACCTACGTAATGGTTTTATTCAATAAAGAGTTATGGGAATTTCAGTTTGTTTTTGTGAAAATGTGCTCAACCCTTGCAGGGGTGAAACCTTTGTTTTTTTTTTTTGCCTCCTTATCCTCTTCAAAAAATTATGTAAGTGTTTTCCAGTTACTGCTTACAGTTCCAGAGCAGCCCCGATACATACCCTAATACTCTTGTATTAAAGCTGTCCAATCCTAAACCTGTATTTCTGGCATTTCAATCTAACAATTGGACCCTTAAATTTCCCACTGTTCAAGCTTTTCAGCAATGTGACTTCCAAAAATCTAGCATCCTGCAACTCTTGGTTCAATCAATTCTCAGGAATGCCTTGTGAATTGGAAACTATACTATTCTCAACCTTGTACCATTGTGCTTTTTCTAGTTGTGGGTTATTATGTATTTTCTTGTGGATTTATATAACTCTTGATCATTTGAACTATGTTTATTTCATTTTGATGGAAACGGGAGATGACGCGGACATGTAAATTTTCAAAAAATGGCGGCCGCGACATACTAGGGACACGTTTAATATATATAATTTTATTTATTTATTATATGTCTAAAATTTGAAAAAAAAAAAAAAATCATTGGTTCCTATACAATACGACAATAATAAAATTAATAAACACATTACCTAAATTTTTTAATAAAAAATGTTTTTTTTTTTTTTTACATAAAAATAATTTATTCTATGAATTTTAGGTTTAACAAAAAAAAAAAAAAAAAAAAAAATGAGGTGAGGGAAGAGACAAAATCAGGAAAAGTAGGGAGGAGAGAGGAGGAGAAAAAGAGAAATGAAAGAGGGGGTGGAAATTAGAAAAGGGAGAAACGAACAAAATAAATAAAAAAAAAAAGATAAACGAAAGAGGGGAGAGGTGAAATCAGAAACAGGGGAGAAACAAACTCAGAAGAGGGAGGGGAGGGACGAAATCATCAAACGGAGGAGAATAAGAAGAAAACGGAGAGAAGAAGAAGAGCAGGGAAGACAAAGAAGAACAAAGAAGAGGAAGAAGAATACCTTAGGTTAGGGTTTCTTCGATTGATCTCTTTTGAACAGCTTCAGGGCTTCTTTCAATTGACCTCTCCCACCCCTCTCTCTCTCTCTCTCTCTCTCTCTCCGCCCAACAGGTTAGGGCTTCTTCGATCTACCTCGTGCATGTCTGAAACATGTCATCGCGTGTCCACCGTGTGTCCGACTGAAAGAATTCAAGAAAGAAAAAAGAAAAAAAAGAGGGGACACGTTAGGAAGAGTGTTGGACAGGTGTTCACAGCGTGTCCGACACTCGTACGCAGGCCTTAGGGAGGTGTCTATAGTCTAGACATAAACGCGCAATATTTATTTTATGTCATATATATGAAAAATTTATTCAAAGATAATGAAAAATATATAATATAACACTGATTACATTAAAAAGCTATATATTTCATACCTGCGGTATTATTTTTTTCTTTGATATGATACCTTTAGTATTAAAATATCATTTATGTAACAATACATTCTAAAAATACAAAACAATTATAAAACATTGCAAAATGCAAGATATATTCGTCTTATTAATGTTTCAAAACATATTAGAGTGCATAGAAGAAAACAAAACATTCTTATTAAGAAGGTATTCATCACATAGGGTGTATTTGGAGGGTTCAAGAAGTGTTGCAGAAGTGTTTGATATGATGAATTTTATTTTTTTAATTAAGGCACGTTGAAGAAGTGTTAGAGACGCATTTAGAAGTGTTCGACATGGGTATCGGGCATGATGCTCTTCCTCCATAGAAGTGTCTATGTTTCTTAGGGATGGAGGGAGGAGGGTGTAAAAATAATTGATGTATTATTGATTGATTGATGTTGTTGTACATATTACAATTACAAGGATTCCTATTATATAGGAGTGTGTTTGGGAGTAGGTGGAGAGTAGGTGAAGTGGAGGTGGTAGTGGTGTAGTGGGTTAGGTTTAGTGGAGTAGGTGAGGTGGTAGTGGTGGTAGGTTTATGGTAAATTCTAACAGCCCCCCGCAAACTCAAGGAGGATAGAAACTAACCAACTTGAGTTTGAAGAGAGGAACAAAACAAGAAAATACATAAAAATAAAAAAAGGATAGGAGACACGGTATGGTCGTGTCAGACCATTGGTGAAGACACTGGATGGTGGTGTCATAACGTTGTAGAGGACATTGTATGGTGGTGTCAGACCGATGTAGAAGACAGTTTATGGGGTCATGTCGGACCGTTGTAGAAGACAATTTATGGGGTCATGTCGGACCGTTGTAGCAGACAATGTTGTGACAGTTTACGGAGTCTTGCTGGACCCTTGTAGAAACTAACCGGAATCAATGTCGGGACAGTTTACAGAGTCTTGTCGGACCCTTGTAGAAACTAACCGGAATCTATGTCGGGACAGTTTACAGAGTCTTGTCAGACCCTTGTAGAAACTAACCGGAATCTATGTCGGGACAGTTTACAGAGTCTTGTCGGACCCATAAAGGAGCTAACCGGAATCAATGTCGGGACAGTTTACAGAGTCTTGTCGGACCCTTAAAAAGTCGCACCCTCAAAAGGTGTGCCCAATCTTTCAAAAGACGTACCATCAAAAGGTGTGCCCAATCCATAAAAAGGCGTGCTATCAAAAGGCGAGCCCAAGGCATAAAAAGATGTGCCGGACATGATGGCGAGGCACGTGAGCGCCTTGGCTTGCGCGCCCGTGTTGTCGGCTGTCGGCAAGTGGCGCGCGATGCGCAGATCGGCCCTGGCTATTTAAACCAAGGGTGAGGCGGAGGCTGTGCATACCAGTCTGAAACCGCTGAAACCAACCCGTCTCTGAAAAAAAAAAAAAAACTCTGCCTCTTCGGAGAGAGAAACTTTGGAACACTTTGTAACCCAGAAAATGGCTTCGTCTTCCCGCGGTCTGCTCACCCTCTTTCCCGACCTCAATGAGTCAACAAGAGAGATAACTGGTGCGGTGGCACTAGAACCTCAACCAAGCGCCCCGGAGTTTGCTCCGTTGAACTTTCCGATGCGGTCTGTGGAGCAAAGAATGGCAGTACAGTCGGATGTGGAGGCCAATCAGTGTACTTTGAAGTCATGTGTAGAAACCATGACGGCGGTCACAAACTTGTCGAACCGGCTGCAGAGTAGGACAAATGAGGTGCAGCAGTTAAACGCCCAACTGGCTCTGCTCCAACGCATGTATAAGGATGCGCGAGCAGAGATTAGTGTGCTAAAGGCAGAAAACAAGGAGCTGAAGCGGAAGGCCACCGTGATGTTCCGATTTGGAGGTCCGCCATATGCTGCAGTGGAGGAGTATGGGGGAGTGAACGTGCTCGGCGGCGTGGAAAACACGGAGGCAGCACCGTCAAGGGCCGTCCAGGACGGAGGCAAAAAGAAGAGACCGGCGGAGAAGTGAGGGCGATTGGTAGCCGGCTGCAGAAAAGAAAACAAAGCTGTTGGTGTTTTTTTGTTTTTTGTTTTTTGTTTTTTTTTTGTTTTTTTTTTTGTTTTTTTTTGTTTCTTTTTTTTTTGTTTTTGTAAAATTGTGATCGGGGTGGATCACTGAGATGAATAAAATATGGTTTGGTGTGCAAAGTTAGATGGTATGAATGGAATTGGAAAAAGATTAAAAATAATGTGAAAGAAAAAGAAAGAAAAAATAATAAAAATATATTGGAAATCAAAAAATGAAAGATGGGGGAAATAAACAAAGTGGATGGAGAAAATAAATAAAAATAATAGAGTTGGAAATCAAACGGAGGAGAGATGATGATTTTTTTTTTTTTTTTTTGTAATATAATAAAAAGAGATATAGATATATATATATAATAAAAAAAAATGGGGAACAACATGATGTCTTCGGGGATCATGTGAAATGATGGGGTGCATTGGGTGAACTTTCACAGTAAGTGGGTCACATGGGAGAGAGAAAAGCAACACACATATGCATGTGCTTTCTCTTGCCAGGATAGCTTCTCCTTTAGTTGGAAAAAGGGATCAACACACAGAAGATACTCACAGGGAGAA
Source organism: Camellia sinensis (assembly GCF_055761805.1). Lineage (NCBI taxonomy): Eukaryota > Viridiplantae > Streptophyta > Magnoliopsida > Ericales > Theaceae > Camellia > Camellia sinensis. The sequence goes on from NC_138965.1 coordinate 104,877,074, forward strand.
CAACTCACACACAGCACTAGTCTCTCTGTCGGTGGTGTTCATGGGTAGGAGTGAAAAATAGATCTTCCAAAACGAGAGAGCCTAGAAGATAGAGAAACTGGAGATAGAAGAAGAAGAAGCGGAGAGAGAGAGAGAGAGAGAGAGAGAGAGAGAGAGAAGGTTTCGTCTGCGACTCTACGAAAGCCCTAACGATGAACAACTTCAATTGGAGATTAGACTAAGCTTGAAAGTCATCAACATCAATGGCTGAAAACGAAGGATCTTTGCCAAGAGCTTCATCAGCTCCTCTCCGCCCTACGATCATGCTACCTCCTCGTAGTTCCATGGAAAATCTCTTCACTGCTGGTCCAGGTGCGAGCCCTGGTCCGATGACTCTCGTTTCCAACTTCTTCTCCGAGAACGATCCGGACTCCGACTGCAGACAGGTGGGTCGGGTTGTTCTGAATGGGAACAAATAATGGCTATTTTTCTTGTCTTCTTAATGGCTTTGATTATTTTTCAGGATCTGCCCAACCGATGATTGTCAACTTTTGTTGAGGGAAGTCGATGTAAAGATCATAAATACCATTAATGCCATGTAGAGCCTTTTTGATCTTCTGCACACACCCGTTGCAGTCCATCCGGACTTGTATCTCGGTGACTCGAGGTTTCTGTAACTCTGGAATCATGAGTGAAGAATTGGAGGAAAAAATGGAGAAGCAATCAGAGTTGTTTGAGGGTGTTTTACGGTGGTAGATGTGGGGCTTCTGCGGCTGCTGAGTGAAGGTAGGTGTAGAGGTCCGGCGGGCGGCCAAGGCGAGACTGCCGCCCGCCGGTGAAGCAGAATGACTAGGTTGTTAACTTTGCTCTGATACCATGTAAAAATAATTGATGTATTATTGATTGATTGATGTTGTTGTACATATTACAATTACAAGGATTCCTATTATATAGGAGTGTGTTTGGGAGTAGGTGGAGAGTAGGTGAAGTGGAGGTGGTAGTGGTGTAGTGGGTTAGGTTTAGTGGAGTAGGTGAGGTGGTAGTGGTGGTAGGTTTATGGTAAATTCTAACAGAGGGTACATTCCATATAGAGGACGGAACTTTTAGTCTTAAATCCTTGATTTTATTTGTGAAGTTTAGTTTACGTGACTAAACTTAGTAAATGTGATGGTGAATTGGATTTCTATGTGAAGTTGTCTTATGGGGTCAGTGTATGCTATTTTATTTTGTCATTCTAAGTATGCATAGTTTCTTAGTTGCATAATCTTGATTCATTGTCGTAGTAAAATTAGAAGTCTAGCAACATATAAATACCCATGTAAAATTTATTCAATAGATGGTTGATTGTTAAGTTAGATGAAGGGTAGTTTTGTCTTTATGTACTTATTTGATTAGTATAAATACATATTGTTATAGAGTGAAAACTATCTAAGGTTTTGTGCCTCTTCCTAATAAGAATTCTCTCTTTTATTTTTCTCCTCCCCTCTCAATCTTAAACTTGTTCTTATAATTTTAACTTGGTATCAGTGCTGTGAAGAGAATCTTCTGTTCTTCTTTTTCTAGTTCGTTCCTTTTTTTTTTATATATATATATATTTTTATTATTATTATTTGAGAATGTATAAAAATTCAAAAAAATTCCAGGATGCTCGCCTTGGGCTCAAAGATATCCCACGAAAAATTTCAAAATTCTCTTGATGGTTGTTGCCTATTTTTTGAATTTTTTTCTATTTTTCGAAAAAAATGGACCCTATTTTTGGATATGCCAGTTCTATGCATTTTTTTCTTGATTTGTGGCTTGGGTCCTCCTCCCTAGGAGCCGATTGGACCTTCTCTTGCCCTCCTTGGCTTCAGTTGTGGCTCTAGGCTTGTTTTTTGGTCTCAAAGTCCAGTTACGGGTGTCTTTTACCTTCTACCTCACTGTTTTGCCCTTTTCTGGGCTGTTTCGGCTCTTGTGGGACTGGTTTTGTGATTTGTTGGGGCTGTGTTCCACCTTCCTCCCTTTTTTTTTTTTTTTTTTTTTTTTTATATTTTGAAGTATAGTTGTGTTTTTAGTCCATGGCTAATGATAGCAAGAACCCTGTGACCAGTGAGGCCAAAGGGTCAGGTCCTTTTGTACCTCTGGGTGATAACTCTTCTCTTCATCTGACTTTGTCAAGTTAGATGGTACCAATTATTTGGTTTGGTCATGTTCCTTTTAGTTGTCCATTACTGCTTGTGGTATGTTGGGTTGCATAATTGGAGTTACTAAGGTTCCTAGCGAGGATAGACCAGGACATGACAAATGGTATAAGGAGAATGCACTTGTTATGACTTGGCTAATCAATTCCATCCACCCCACCATTAGCTGGTCCTTTGTGTTGATGGATACTGCTCATGAGATTTGGACTGCCGCCTCTTAGATGTATTCTCAACGAGGTAATGATGCCTAAGCATATGAACTACGGAAAAAGATTCGAGGGTTTGATTAGAAGGATAGATCTCTTGTTGAGTATTATGTTGAGCAGTTTGTGGCTAGAACTTGATCATTATCAAAACTTCCAAGCTGTCTGTTCTCAAGATGCCGCTACCTTTCAACAAATGGTGTCCAAGGAGCGGGTCTATGACTTTCTTGTTGGACTCAACTTGGATTATGATCTAACTTGTGTTCAGGTTCTCGGTCGCCAGCCGTTTCCTACGGTTTGTGAGGCCTATGCTTATGTTCTACAAGAAGAGAGCCGGCGGAGTGCTATGGTTCCTCAGCCTCTTTAAGACCGGTCTACTCTAGTTGTTTCTTTTACTCCCAAGGATGGGAAGTTTGGTCTCTCTCCGTCTGGGGGTTAGGTTCCTTCTAGTGCTTGTGATCAGATTATCTGTGATTATTGTGAGAAAAACCGCATGATTGGGAACACTTCTGTGATTATTGTGGGAAAGAACGGCATGATTGGGAACACTTCTGTGATTATTGTGGGAAAGAACGGCATGATCGGGAACACTGCTGGAAGTTACATGGTCAACGTAACTGTGGGAGAGATAGTGGCCGCAGTGGTACTAGTGGCCATGGTGGGACTGTTTGCTTTCATGCACACCTGTCAAAATCCTTTACTAGTCCTTTGGGTGATCCAGCTTTTTCTCATGATGAGTTACATACTCTTCGCGTCTGATGGTTTAGCTTAATTCCTCTTTGCCTCTGCTTCTACTCCTACTTCTGATCCTTCTTTCTCCAACTTTGCTTCTATAGGTACTCCTGCACATGCCTTGAGTGCTATTTCTTCCTTCCCTTGGATTATTGACTCCGGTGCTACCAATCATATGATAGGTTTGTTTACTCTTTTCCACTCTTACTCTCCTTGTTCTGGCAAGGATAAAGTAAGAGTGGTGGATAGGTCTTTATCCTCTGTGTCTGGGACCGGTTCTATTCATTGTTCTCCCTCTATTTCTCTCTCCTCTGTTCTTCATGTTCTCAAATTTTCTACTAATTTAATGTCTATTAGTCATATTACCAATTCCTTGAATTGTTCTGTAACTTTTTTCCCTTCTCATTGTGTTTTTCAAGAATTGGGTATGGGAATAACGATTGGCAGTGGTAAAGCACATGGGGGACTATATTTTCTAGAGGGTGGATCTTCTGATAGCAATCAAGCTCATCAGATAACCAACACTTCATCTCTTTCACTATTACATCAGTGGCATCGACATTTAGGCTATCCCTCTATTTCAGTTTTGAATAAACTTTTTCCTAGTTTAATGAAGGATTGTGATAGGAATAATTTTCATTGTGATGTTTGTGAGTTTGCAAAATGTAAAAGATCTTGTTATCCTTCAATTAATAAAAGAAGTTTGTTTCCATTTATGGTTATTCATTCTGATGTATAGGGTCCATCTCGTGTTATGTTTGTGTCTGGTTATCGTTGGTTTGTTACTTTTATTGACTGTTATTCTCGTGTTACTTGGGTTTACTTGCTTCACACCAAAAGTGAGGTATTTTCTTGCTTTCAAACATTTTATAAGATGGTCCATACTCAATTTGACACCGACATTAAAGTCCTTAGGAGTGATAATGGCACTGAGTACATTGACGGTGAATTTCGAGCATATCTTGAGGCTCATGGTATTCTTTATCAAACCAGTTATGTTGGCACTCCCAAACAAAACGGTGTTGCTGAACGCAAAAACTGTCATCTTCTTGAGGTTGCTCGTACCCTTATGTTCACGATGCGGGTTCCTAAACCATTATGGGGTGATGATGTTCTCATTGCCGCGTATCTCATTAACCGCATGCCTTCTAGTGTCCCCCAGTTTCAGCACCCCCTTACCCTCCTTCCTCACATGTTCCTACCCCTTCATTCCCTTCCTTCTAAAGTGTTTGGTTATGTTTGCTTTGTTCACATTTCTCATCCTGCTCGGACCAAATTGGACCCCAAGGCTCTTTGGTGCGTCTTCATTGGTTACTCCTCCACCCAGAAAGTCTACAAGTGCTATGATCCTCACTCTCAAAAAACTTATGTTACTATGGATGTCACCTTTTGTGAGTCTAAGTCGTTCTTTGGGGACCAATCTTTTCAAGGGGAGGTTTCTTCAACGGAAGAGATTGTTTCTTCTAATCCATTATTCTCTATTATTTGTTATGAGGGGGAGGAGGCGGCGTATTGTGAGAAGGGTATGAGTAAGTGTGTTCAGGGGGAGTCTAGTAGGTTGAATAGACCAGATTGTGTTCAGGGGGAGTATAGCATGTTGGATAGACTAGATTGTGTAGGAGTCTAGTAGGTTGGATAGACTTAATCTTCAGACCTACTCTCGACCTATGTGCTGCCATGCCAATCATCACCTCCAACTCTAGTTCCTAATTCTTCTATGGAATCCTTAGGTAATGAGTCTTTTGTTACTTCTTCTGCTATTCCTGTTGATGATTCAAATCTTCCTATTGCTATTAGAAAAGGTGTTAGAGCTTGTACTCAACATCTTATTTTTAAATTTGTGTCATATGACTCCTTATCTTCGTCATATCATGCCTTTGTTTCGTCTTTTGTCTCGTCTCTATTCCTCAGAATTGGAAGGAAGCACTCACTGATCCTAAGTGAAAAGAAGCTATGGCAGAGAAGATGAGAGCTCTGAGTAAGAATGACACTTGGGAGTTAGTTTCTCTACCATTGGGTAAAAGACCTGTGGGTTGCAAATGGGTGTTTACAATCAAGCAGAAGGCCAATGGGACTATTGAGAGATGTAAGGTGAGGCTGGTTGCTAAAGGGTTCACTCAGACTTCTGGCATTGATTATCAGGAGACCTTTGGCCTTTGGTCTAGTGGTTAAAATGAATTCTATTCATGTTCTTTCCTGTGCCGTAAATCTAGGTTGGCCATTACAGCAGCTTGATGTAAATAATGCTTTTCTCCATAGTGATCTAGAAAAAGAAGTATACGTGGATTTTCCTCCAGGTTTCTCTTCTTCGGTCATTGAAGGGAAGGTTTGTTGGTTAAAGAAGGCTTTGTATGGATTGAAACAGTCTCATAGAGCCTGGTTTGATAGGTTTTTTAAGGCGATGCTCAGATTTGGGTACAAGCAAAGTCATGCTGATCATACTATGTTCATAAAAAAGTGTGAAGATAAAATTGCTATTCTTATTGTCTATGTGGATGACAGTGGTGACTGGTAACGATGTAGAGGAGATGTCCCAAATCAAGGCTTGATTATCCAAGGAGTTTGAAATCAAAGATCTTGGTTCTTTGTGGTACTTTCTTGGGATTGAGATTGCTAGATCGGATAATGGCATCTTTATCTCTCAGAGGAAGTACATCTTGCACCTACTTGAGGAAGTAGGTATGTTGGGATGTAGGCCAGTAAATTCTCCTAGTGAGGCCAATCACAGACTTAGCAGTAGTGATGTAGATTGTGTAGATAAAGGAAGATATCAGAGACTTGTAGGGAGATTAATATATCTTTCTCATACTAGGTCAAATATTGCACGTGCAGTTGGTGTTGTAAGTCAATTTATGGATGATCCTCGAACAGGGCATTTGGATGTGGTTAATCAGATCCTTAGGTATCTCAAATTAGCACTTGGAAAAGGAATCTTGTTCTCCAATCATGGTCATTTGAAAATAGAGGCTTTCACTAATGCAGATTGGGCTGGTGCAGCGTGTTATTGCATTTTTGTAGGTGGTAATTTGGTGACTTGGCGGAGTAAGAAGCAAACTGTTGTGGCTAGATCAAGTGCAGAAGCGGAGTACTGAGCAATGGCAAATGGCATTTGTGAGCTCATGTGGCTTCAAGTGTTATTGGCTGACTTAGGATTGTTGAATGTTGGACCAGTGCGGTTGTGTGCTCATGTGGCTTCAAGTGTTATTGACTACTTAGGATTGTTGAATGGTGAACCAATGCGGTTGTATTGTGATAATAAGGCTACTATTAGCATTGCTCATAATCCTGTCCAGCATGATAGGACCAAGCACATTGAGATTGATAGACATTTTGTCAAGGAAAAAATAAGTAGTGGTGTGCTTTGTATGCTGTTTGTGCAATCCGAAGATCAGCTAGCCTATGTTTTTACTAAAGGGTTATGTAGTAAGGTCTTTCATCCCATTGTGGGCAAGTTGGGCATGAGGGATATCTATGCACCAACTTGAGGGGGAGTGTTAAGTTAGATGAAGGATAGTTTTGTCTTTATGTACTTATTTGATTAGTATAAATACATATTGTTATAGAGGGAAAACCTAATCAAAGGTTTTATGGCTTTTCCTAATAAGAATTCTCTCTTTTATTTTTCTCCTCTCCTCTCAATTTTAAACTTGTTCCTATAATTTTAACTTTGATAAATGGTAAAAATGTGCTTAACCCATCTTGTCATCTTCAATATTTAGTTCACTAGGATGTCCTTCAGCAACTCATGTATCGATGCCGGCTTGAGTTTGTAATACCATCTAATAGCTAGGGGTCCCAAACTGTTGGGGAATATCTGGCACATAAGTGCTTTATCATCTGCATGCAGAGTCATTGCTTATAATGGCGAACATGATTTGTGGGGTCTGATTTTTCGTCATATAAAGTGAATGACGGCGCCTTGAACTTATTAGGTAAACTTGCCTTAGCTATGCGTGGAATAAAAGGGTCATGTTTGTCTTTTGAATTTGAATCATCGCGCTTTTTCTTGCGCCCAAGTCGCATTTGTAGTTGTTTATCATTTGATGAATCTGAGGCATCCACTCGGCCTTGTTCTCTGGGCTCCTCCCAAGAGGAATCCAATGTATTACTACTGTAATCCTGCCTCCGGGAGTGGTGTTGTTGCTTGGTTCTCTTTCTTGGCGACGGATCTCGTTCTCGCCGCAGTGCAACCTGTCGAGATTTTGCCATTTCTTGGCACAAGCGCTTGTTGTCGGCCGCCATATCCTCCAAACGCTGTTCGTTTTGTACAATAAAATTTTCTGGAGCTAAACAAATATGGAAACTTTTTATTGTCAATTTTATTGCAAGCAATTCTTTTTCAAAAATAATATATTTCTGTTCATTTGGTTTAAATGTTCCAGAATTATATCCACAAATTAGTTCTTCTTTTTGTAATTTTATGGGTATTTGATTCTTTTATGGTCTAATCCCATTTTCTGATAAAGGTATTTTTTTATCATGCCATAATTTGCTTGGTATTGCTTTGGGAATGCATTCCCAACATCCTGAGGCATCTGCTTCTAAAATTAATTTATCACCTGTTTTAGGAAGATAAACATCTGGTAAAGTTTTAACATTTTCTTGAATTTGTTTAATTAAAGCAACATCCTCTGCTGTCCATTCAAAAACAACATTTTCCCTTAATTTGGTTAACCAATGAATTTCTATTTTTGAAAGATTTTTGATAAAATTTCGTCTATAATTTAAAATACCTAATAAACTTAGTAATTGTGTTATATTTTCAAGAGTATCAGGAAAATCTCGTACTTTGGACAAAATATGTTCTTGTAATTTTAAACCTTTTTGGTATAAAATTATTTCCAAAAATTCAATTAGTTCTTTTTCTAGTTCAATATTTGATGTTCCCAGGTGATGTAAAGATTTTGGTGTTTACGTCTTTTGTGAAACAAGAGGACCTTTTGAGGAGAAGCGTCAATCTATATATACTCAGTTTTTTTTTTTTTTTTTTGGTGCAGTTGGACACTTGAACTTCAGAAAAGGTTTTCCTAAACATTGATCTTTTGAAAGTTTTGGTTTTTCTCTTGACTAGTAAGAAGTTAATAGGCCTTTTTTGTTTTTTTTTTCTCCATCGAGTATATAGTCTCCTAGGAAGCATGGATATGGCTATACGACAAAATCTAAAAAAATAAGATATGGGTACAACTAGGATACATTTGTTAAAAAACATTTGAAAAAAATTATTAATAGCAAGTCATAAGCTCATGATTGTCGAGAAAGTCCACTGTAATTTTATAATACAAAATAATAACATTTAAGAATTATGTCTTAATTTAAACCGGTAGCGAATTTACTTTTTAAATTTTCAATAGGTTCTTCAAAATTTTCATTTCAATATCAAGTCTAATATGTTTATATTAAAATAATAGTACAATCCACTTCTTGTCCATGTGTTTTTCCCTCCTCCACTAGTCAAAAATATTATATGCAAGGTTTATTGCTTCTTTATTTATTGATATTTAATTTTAGGATAAATTATACTTTGCCCCCTTTATGTATGACCACTTTCCTACTTTGGCCTTTAAAGTTTGTTTTTTCCCATTTTGGCCTTTCATGTTTCAAGTTTTCCCACTTTATTCCTAAAGCTAATTTTTGTTCAAAATTAGATAGAAAATGACATTGATTTCACGTGGCATAAAAATATTTTATTATACATAATTTACACCTCTCATATAAACTTAAATTTCAATATAGTAATATATTTTTAATGTTATGGGACAGTTATTGTGGCATTTTCTGTCTAATTTTGAACATAAGTTAGTTTTAGGAGTAAATTGGGAAAAAATTGAAACATGAAGGGCCAAAGTGGTAAAAAATAAACATGAAGGGCCAAAGTGGTAAAGGGGCTAGGTGTAATTTACCCTTAATTTTATTATTGCTATATTTTTTTTTTGTTAATCCTTACTTTCTATGTCGTTATAGGCAAAGAACTAAGCAAATATTGAAAAAATATTCTTGTATTTATGCTCGCAATTGTATTATATTATAGGGCCATTTACATACAAGTCTCATTTTGTGAACTTATAATCCATTAAGTCCTAGTTAAAATTATTTGCTCCTTCATGTCCCATTAATTTTTAATAGACCAATCTACCATTCCAACAACCCCCTTCCGTCCTCTTTTCATTCTACTCTCCATTCAGTCCGTAAGATTCCAGCGAAGCCGTGGAAGAAACCCATCACTCCACTGGCACCGCCAAACCCACCAAGAATCTACAAGGTGAAGTCCATAGACTTCAAGCAAGTAGTTCAAAAGCTCATCAGGGCATCCCAGTCCCAATCGCGACGCCTCCAAAGGGTGGCACCTCCCCCACTCACTCTCTCCTCAACACAACCTGCAATATCAGATAATAGTGATAAAGCAATAGTGGGATCAACTTTGGAGCACCTTCTCTTACCTAGTACTACCATGACACCCTTGTCTGCTACTTTTCGCGATTTGGGTGCAGTAAGTCCCCTGGGATTCAGTTTGTCGCCATCGTCGCCGATCTGCCTCATCACCACCTGAAATTCAAGGTCTCTGGAAGGGTTAGGTGAAGAATTGGGTGGATCTAAGAGAAAGAGAGAGGGATCTAGGGTTTTTTTGAAATTGAGAACCTTCTCAGTTTATAATATTCTCAATTTTAATCATGAAAAAAATTGAGAAATTTCTCAAAATTGATAATTATAAATTTCTTAGTTTTGATAGTTTTGATAATATTCTCAGTTCATACTAGAAAAAAATTGAGAAATTTCTTAGTTTTGATAATTATAAATTGAGAACATTCTCAGTTTTGGGATTAAAGGGCAAAACGTCTTTTACCTATAAATGAGACTTATTGGTTCAAAAACTTTTTGACAGGACCTAAGCTACCACCAAATATGTAGATAGGACTCTTAGGTAATTAATCCTATATTATATTATAATGCTATTCAAGAAATGTTACAATTCTAATTTCATTAAAGAAGTAATATGTGACTTAAAGTATCTGATATTTCAAAATTGATGAAAAAATAATTAAGAAATATCCAATACTTAAATAAGTAATCTATGTATCCAAGGAGTATCCATATTGGATATGGATATGGCTCACTTCTAGAAGTATTTGTGCTTCATAGATAGCTCTCTCTCTCTCTCTCTCTCTCTTTATTTATGAGCAACTTAGGTCATCATGGCTCAACCTACTTTTGTACATAGACAGCATTCCCTTTTGAATTTGCTTTACTTATCACAAATAAAGTTTAGCTTGCCAGACCACTAGGAGAAGCACAGGATATGCTGACTGGGTAACTACTCTCTTGATTTGCTTACTTGTGCCCTTCTGGTGTTAGTTTTGCTCTTCGATTGGGGCAAGGCTAATACCATCGCTGTGACAAAGGCAGTAGGACTTCAATATATATATTGATGCATTTTTAATTTTCTAGCTACAATTCGCATAATTTTGGGTTGAAAGTATAGTTTCCCTTGGTACTGCTTAACATGAACTAGGTTTGTTTAACCTTTAACTGGATTACTTCCATGTACCCTTGTTTAGGTGGCATTCTGCAACCAGCTTTGTTTGTTTGTTTGTTTGTGCTTGTTTTATTTATTATTTTTTTTTGTTGTACTTTTATTTCTGAAATCCTCATAGTTGTGATTACTTCCTAAACTTTATCATATCCTTGTGATGACAACATAGATTGCTCAGAGGACTGCCAAGAAGGTTCATATTAAGAGCTCTGGGAAGCTTGATATGTGTCAAGCAATTAAGTCTGCTACAAATGATCAAGTTCTTTGGAAATCCAAGGATGACAAAAAAAAGGATGATCCAGATTCCCTTGCAGCAAAGAAAGATGACAAGGATGAACTTGGTCCGTGGGCTCTGAAGACAGCCGGAGTGAATTTTACTGCACTTTGGGAAATGCAAGATGACATTGATGTTACACGTATATATTCCAACAACATCCATGCTATTCTAAGTACATATGGAGTGGAAGCTGCCAGGGAAACCATCCTAAGAGAGGTGAAGCATGTTTTCCAAATTTATGGAGTGGAAATTGATTATCGGCACCTAAGTCTAATTGCTGAATTCATGACCCACTCGGGTGGGTACCGACCAATGAGCAGACATGGGGGCATAGCGGAGTCGATATCACCACTTCTTAAAATGTCTTTTGAAACTGCTTCCAAGTTCATTGTTGAAGCAGCATCTCATGGAATGTCAGATAACTTGGAGACGCCATCTTCAAGGATCTGTCTTGGCTTGCCAGTGAAGATGGGTACTGGTTGTTTTGACTTAATGCAGAAGCTAGAGATCTGACGTACAGCAGTAGCAAACTATATTTGTTTTCTGCCACAATTGGTTTTGGTTTTTATTTTTGTTTTGTGGGGTGCATTGGATCATGAGGGTAAAAGCTGGCATGGGTTGTAATGGCTAATGGTGGTGGTGTTACCCATTTATATAGCTGGAATATACCAACTTTTATTTGTGAGTGGAATTTTTGTTTGGCATATCTTTTGGTGATCATTACAATTGGAATTGAACTAACTGGTGTTGTATGATGTTGAACTTGAAGGACAACTTGGAAGCTATCATGAGGGTTGGAAGGTAATAATCATTAAATTAGTTTTTTTTTTTTTTTTTATAAATGCAACTAGTATAGCCTAGTGCTGCATTTACCCCTGTATGAAAAATCACATTCTAACAAGTACTCTGGCCACTTATTAGTAATCTTGATTAGAGTAAGTGTTTTGAAAGTAGATAAAATGGTTAAAAGAGAATTGAATTCCATGAAAAATATTTTGAAAAAATTGATGAAAAATATGGGTTCTTTTACTTTTTTCAAATTTTTGCGACCCAAAGGTTACTTAGAAAGACCCCTGCTGTAACAATGGAACCCAACGTTTGTCCAACCTCTGAATCTGGAACTCTCTTCAGTTGTATAAGAAGCCAATTGGTGAGAATGTTTCTGATTACACAGTTGTAAATTAAAAGAACCACAAATAAGATAAAAATTACTTGAGAATTTTTAAGACAATAATGCTGTACATTGTCCTTCCTTTTCACGGGTCTTATTCTCATACTTCATTGGGCAAATATAAGTGGTTAGTTGGTCCAAATGATCTCAAAAGTCAGTGGTAAACCTTCATGAAATTGCCCACAACTCTCTTTCTCTCTCTCACTTCATTTTACAATGTTATACATTGACATTTTTACACACTAGCCAAGATGTTGAAAACTAATAATTAATTCCACAATCAACAGGGAGAAGGTTCAGCTCCATCATGGAGAGCACAACAAATTGTTGCTTTTGTGATGCCCTTGATACACTTCAATATCTTCACCACTTGACATGGACCAAGGTCTTGCCCTTGTATCAGAAGAAGCTGCAGGTATTATAAAAATTTGAAATATTTAAAAAGGCTAGATTCCAAGCCAAAAAAGAAAAAGAAAAAAAAGAGCATTAGATGGGAAGAAGTTAAAATACCAAAAACTGAAACATCAGTGTTCAAACATTGAGATTGGAGAACAATATGAAGGGAAGGAGAAAAAAAAATAGAAAAAAAGAAAGATCATATGACCCAAAGACTCGTTTGGAGACTAAATATTTTAGTCAAAAAGTTACTATAAGTTGTCATATTACTTTCTCTATTTTTTTGCACATATTTTCGTAAAAAATCAAAAAGTTATTAAAATAATATGTTCTCAAACTCGGAAAAGTAACATGAGACTTAGGAGGAGTAACATGAGACTCAGAATAATGGTTGTATCCGATATTGATCTATAGATGGTTTTGTAACAAATAAAGGAAAATTGATCTATAGATGGATTTGTAACAAATAAAGGAAAATTTTCCATTTTCATGGAATTAATCATCTCCTTCCTTTTATTAGAAATTATGCGCATCTTCAAGTAAGCAAGTAGCAAATATGTCATGGCTATAGGAGTAAAAGCGCAAGGAGGAAGGGAAAAATAAATAAATTGAAAGTGCAAAGTAACCATAGTTAAGTCAGGTGGTTCAAAGTCACCAAATCATAGAGAGGTCTAAATAGAATTGAGAAATTTGAGATTAGGAGGTCAATATTTATTTCGGAATCCAAATTTCTACCATTTAGATGTGTATATTAGCAAGGAGCTTGTCTTGTTGAAAGGAAAGTATGGTTAAAAATATCTTTTTCTTTTCAACAGAGTGAAATTTGGGAAACAATTGGTGTAATTGACTAAAAAAATCTGTAAGTAGCTTTCATTCACTTGGTTGTAACCAGGACTTAGTTAATTGGGTGCTGAATTTTCATTGCTAGCAACTTTATAAGGAATAAGTTGCCTGGTGAGGTTATTATTCAGGTTTTAGGAATTCTGATAAGGCATAAGTAGCAGTTAAATACTAGTGATGAGATAAGCACAATTGACAGGGAAGACACAGTCCCAAACCCACCGTTGATGTCCTGAGAAAATACATCACCAAGACAGTAGAAAAAATAAGAAATAATATAGCAAAAATAAACGGATTTGAGTATACCTTTTACGCTCAAACCGAATCCATAGATCATACGACTGAATCACGTGTCTCCATTGATGGTTTCGAATAATTCCCAATAGTAGAGTAGAACTACTAGAGAACTACCCACACTTTTCATAGTACAAAAGCTATTATGTGTTTCTATGGAAAGAGAAGAAAAAATAGAGAAGACTCTAGGAGACTAATCAGATATGATTAAACTTAACTCTCACCATATAATACTTATATTATATAGGAGTGTTATAACCACTCACAACTCTATCTTCTTAACAAATGAGATAGTGGGTTAATTACATTTATCCCCAAGATAAGTTAATCCAGGTCCACTTTGATTGGGTCTCTTCTTATTAGTCTTGGGTCATGCCACCATGGGCAACCCAATCGGGTATGGGTTCTAAACCCGACCCAATTTCCAACATCTTCCACTCAAACATGCACTGGAATGACACCGCGCTTCCTTTATCTCAATATCCATCAAAGACAATCATACTAGCTAATGGACCGTGCGACCGTTGAGAACACCTACATGTGGGAGCTCTACACTAGAAACTCAAAAAGAGCCAGCATAGTGACATCAACCTGAAAATAAAAATAGTGTCTCATATATCACAGACTCATCTAATTATACCGGTCCAAAAAATATCTCTAATCCCTCAAAAGAGCATGTTTGATCCTCTCAATTCTTACAATATGTTCACACTCAATCCGCCTCTCATACAGAGCAACGTGAGTTGCCGGTAGTGAATACACAACAGTGGTGTAAGAATAGATGATCTTCCATTCGCCCTCATGCCATTTAGTTTAGGATTGACCACTTTCCCAGTGATGTCCCTTAAGGCCGAATCATATATGACGCAAACAACATACAAAAGTAGCAAAACATCAACCCCTTATCTTTTGACATAGTCAAAGGTCACAAAATGGTACATAAGAGAAATTCATATCAATAATGACACATAAGACTCACACGGTAAGGAAATAGGGATCCATTCTCTTACCTCATTACTCGGTCGTCAAGCACATGTAATATGAATACATGCTATGGTGGAGTAACTCTTCCAAAGAGTGACGTCACGTTGGAACAAAGGGTCTTGAATTCTTCAAATGGTGGTCTTCTGGTCTTCAAAATTTGGCAATGATCTTGTTTATATAGAACAGAAAATTAGTGCTTCAAGTTGCGTTACTAAGTTGCTTTCCTAAAGACAATATTTATACTCACCAAAAGGTGTGCAGGGGGTTACAACAAATTTGCCTCCAAGATGCAATGAAGCCAGATCTAAAGATCAAGTCTATCGACGTCTGCACTAACGACAATAGATCAGAACACTCTTGATATAATCAAGAAACCAAGACACTGATAATCAAATCTACAGAACTTGATTATTAATAAGAAAAATAGAAATTTGCTTAAGAAACGCTTGATCGAAAATTCAAAATCAAGAGGGAGAGAGAGAGAATTGTAGGAATGCTTTTCAGGATTTTGGATGGAATGAAATGGCTGATTTCATAGCCTATTTATAGGCCTTGATGGATCTGATCGAATGGTCATGTCCCTTGATCGCATTCGATCAGATCTGACCGTTGGATCGATGATCTATGGTGTAGATCATTCTGACACCAAATAGATGCCTTGACTAATCACACCTGATCACGATCGGGTGCCATCTCATCCGTACGATCGCACGCATCTCTAATCAACGGCTATGATGAACCCGCTCCAGATCGGACACACAGCTGTTTGATCGGTTGGTTGACTCATCGACAACGGACGACACGTCACTGCCACATAGAACTGAATGTATTCCACGTCACCCATGCCACGTTGGATCCACGTCATCGCTCCAACTTGTCCGATGCAAATAGGAAAGCACCCTCATGGCGCTTTTGCGTTCGTGCTAAGTGCAAAATGCGCCATTAAACGCCACACAACCCACTGCCTACGCCACGTGCGCCCGTGTGCGGATGGTGCGAAGCACCATCCTTGCGGTGTGGGTGCATGCACACTAGCTTTCATCCCATAATTTCATATTCAAAAGAATATTCCATGTAACACTTTATTAAGTGCTCCATGTTTTGCTCTCTTTCCAATGTGGGACAAAGTCCCCAAGCTTATTTCATGCTTTCCAAACAAAACATGGAAGGTTTTAAAAACACCCAAAAATTAAACTATTCATTTTGAAAACCATTTTGAAAATTCCCCAACATTCCTTCACCATTTTCAAAATACCAGATGATGACTTTTGGTTCACTTGACAGCCTTATGCATAAGTGAAGATATCTTACGATTTGAATCATTCACTTAGTGAAAACATCTTAAAGTTAGTCAAGATGGCATAGTAGACTTGTCTTTGAACTAGCGATCTTATACGACTAATCGGATATGTCTCACGCACAGTACAGATTACCAAGTATTCAAACAAACCGACACGTGGATTGGCCTTGTGTCTATATCTTGTTTCATGAGCGCTCTAGAGTCAAGCCCTTGGACTCATAGGAAGCGGTACCACCTCATACACTCACATAGGTAGGCTTACTGAGAGTACCCCTGTAATTTACAGTACCCTAACAACCTGGTTGTAAGCTTATTAAGAGTTTGCTAACTCATCCTCTTCTTTTTACATTACAGGTACCAAGCACTTCAACCTTGGGATGAAAATGAAATAAAACTAAGTGCTTGCAATTACGACATATAGTGTACCTGGGCTCATTGAACTTAAGACTTGATGTTTCTTCAAGCGTTGAGTCGAGTTTTCACCAGGAGTGATTATGTTAAGTGGGCTTAAGACCCATCCCCTTTGATGTTTTCCACACCAAATCCCTTGCAAGTCCCTTTGTTAAGGGGTTAGCCAAGTTTTCACTTGACTTTACATAACTAATGGTAATCATACCTTCTGTGATTAACTACCCGACACAGCTATGTCTTAGTCCTATATGCCTGGACTTTCCATTATAGACATGGCTACGGGCCCGTGATAGAATTGCTTCACTATCACAATGCAAAGATATTGGTGGCATAGGTTTTGGCCATATCTTAATCTCTAACAAGAGATTCCTTAGCCATTTTGCCTCTTTGTTACAAGAAGCCAACACTACAAACTCTGACGCCATGGTTGGGTCTGTTATGCATGTTTGCTTATTAGAACCCTATGAGATAGCTTATCCTCCAAGACTAAAATCCAACCACTCGTGGACGAGTGATCTTCACGGTCAGTTATCCAACTAGCATTTGTGAATCCTTCCAACACTGCTGGATAGCCATTATAGACTATTCCATAGTCTATTGTTTTCCTTAAGTACCTAAATACTCGGTTAACAGCATGCCAATGCACACTACTGGGATTACTAGTGTATCTACTAAGTTTTTCCACTGCAAAAGCAATATCAGGTCTAGTGCAAGTCATGGCATACACAGGCTACCTATTACTCTTGAGTATTCTAGCTGATCAATAGCTCTTCCAGTATTGGGATACAATTTCAAATTTGAATCAAAAGGTGTAGACATGGGTGTACAATTATATTGATTAAATTTCTTAAGAATTTTCTCAATATAGTGTGACTAGGTTAGAATCAAATTATTATCCTTTCGTTTGATCTTAATACCCAAAATTACATCAGCCAAGCCCATGTCTTTCATACTAAGGTTAGATGACAAGAAACTTTTAGTACTTTCAATGACATCATTGTCAGTACAAAAAATAAGCATGTCATCTACATATAGACATATGATTACACCTCTATTTTCAGTAAACTTACTGCATACACTCTTATCATATTCATGTATCCTAAAATCATTTGACACTATTACTTTGTCAAATTTCTCATACCACTGTTTTGGAGCTTGTTTCAGTCTATATAGTGACTTCACGAGTTTACACACTTTGTGCTCTTGACCCTGTACAACAAATCCTTCCTGTTGTTGCATGTAGATTTCCTCATCTAACTCTCCATTTAGGAAAGCAGTCTTAACATCCATTTGATGGATTTCAAGCTTATAGATTGAGGCTAAGGCAATCAACACTCGAATGGTGGCGATTCTAGCCACTAGAGCATATGTTTCAAAATAATCAATACCCTCATTTTGAGTAAAACCCTTAGTAACTAATCTTGCTTTGAACTTGTCAATTGTGCCATCAACTTTCATTTTCCTTTTGAAAATCCATTTACAACCAATGGGTTTGGATCCAGGTGGCAAATCAGCAAGTATCCAAGTATTGTTACCCATGATAGAATCCATCTCATCGTTTATTACTTCTTTCCTGAAAATGACATCTTGAGACTTCATAGCTTCCTCAAAGGTTAATGGATATGAATCCATATTCAAAGAAATCATTGTTTGCTTACAATAATCTTTTCTAGTTCCTTTTACAAGGTAAACAATGAAATCAAGGCCAAATGACTTCTCAGTCCTAGCCCTCTTACTCCTCCTTAGCTCAATAGGCTCATTAGGTTCATTATGCTCAATAGGTTCATGTCGTTCACTTTTCTCTATAGACATCAAAGGAGTTGATTCAGTTTCTTTATTAGAATCCAACCTTGGAATGGTTGTGAAACGATTCTCATAAAATACCGCATCATGTGATTCAATGATGGTATTTGTTTCCATTGAACCATTGGGCTCTACTACCAGAAACCTATATGCTTTGCTCTGTATAGCATAGCCAAGGAATATGCATTCAATTCTTTTTTCACCTAATTTTTTCCTTTTAGGTTCAAGCAATCAGACTATTGCTCTACAGCCCTATGTTTTCAAGTAACCAAGATTAGGTTTCTTGTTTTTCCAAAGTTCATAAGGAGTAACATTTCTTCCCTTGAGAGGAATTCTATTGAGTATGTGACAGGCAGTGAGCAAGGCTTCACCCCCAAAACCAGAACTTAAACAAGAATAAGAAAGCATACCATTAATCATTTATGTTAACGTCCTATTCTTTCTTTCAGCTACTCCATTTTGTCGTGGACTTCTCATGAATAATACCAACATTTTCACAATATTCTGGAAAATGGTATTCACCGCCTCTATCAGACCTAAGTCTCTTTATTTTGACATTACACTGATTTTCTACTTCTGTCTTAAAAATCTTGAATTTATCAAGCACCTCATCTTTTGAATGCAAAAGATAGATATGACAGTACTTAGAAAAATCATCAATGAATGTTACAAAATATTTCTTACCACCTCTAGTGGGGGTACTATGCATGTCATATACATCACTATGCACAAGTTCAAGCAGAGATGTGGTTTTATCTACTTTAGGAAATGGAATGCGAGTAATTTTTGATTGCACACAAAATTTACATTTTTCAAACATATCAATGTCATACTTAGGAATTAAATCTAAATTAACCATATCATGCATTTTCCTAATATTAACATGACGTAAATGAGCATGCCATAAAGAAAGATAATCAACAATATAAGCAGAAACAGATGTATTATTGATAATGTTAAGTTTGAATATTCCTTGATACATGTAGCCTTTCCCAACAAAAATCCCACCCTTAGATAGGACAAATTTGTCCGACTCAAATACTAACTTGAAAACATGCTTATTAAGCAGACTTCCAAATACAAGGATTTTCCTGACATCAGGTACATGATAAACGTCATTAAGACTTAGGAATTTTCCAGATGTAAACTCTAGATCCACGGTCCCTTTGCCTTTGATAGCAGTAGTTGAAGAGTTGCCCATGTAGAGAATTGTTCCATCACTCACTTATTCATAAGTAGTGAAACGGCTCTTGTCGTTGCAGACGCGCCTTGTTGCTCTTGAGTCAATCCACCAGTCACCAGTATCTTCGAGCATGTTCCCCTCGGATACAACGGCCACGAACTTGTTCTTGACATTTGATGCTTCTAGCTTCTTCTTGTATGATCGGCATTCATTTCTAAAGTGCCCTGGTGTAACGATCCCATCAAGTATTATGATTAGCACTTAACTAATTAAAGAGATTTAAATTCTAATTGCCAATTATTCTAATTTAATTTGGGATTTATGAAAATTATGGAGATTGATTTATATATGATTCTATTGGGGTTTATTTTGGAATTATAAATTGAAAGCCTAAATGGCTTAAGAAAGTACAAATGGTGATTATTTTAATTTCGAGTAACGGACCATATGTGAGTTTAATTAAACATTCGATTCAGATTTATAAAATTGAGATTCGATTTATTGGATCTGAATTGGAGTTGATTAAGTTATGAAGATTGGGAATTAAGATGATTATGAATTAAATTCATTTATGAGGTGCCTAATTTGAATATGTAATTTATTAACGAAATTTTGAGTCTGATCAGAAATTGAAGGCTTAATTGATTTAAGAAACCAAAATTGAGGATGAGAATAAGTTTAATTCAATATTTAGAGCCTTTTGGGAGTTTAATTAAAAATCTAATTTAGAATGATGAATTTTAATATAATTAATTGGGCTCTAAAGGAAGTCAAATTAGACAAATTAAATTATGTGGAGTGTATGACTAGTTGTAATTAAATTTAAGGGGAATTTATCAGAAAGTCCCATATGGCGAAATTGTATTCCATTTGGTCCTATGAATATTTTGTTTGATTGGACAGTCCATAATAGTAGAGATATCTTACTGATAACTCCTTTTTTGAATTACATTGTTATGTGGGGGACAAATATGCCCTCACATCAATTATGGGCTGTTATGTTTTCATTTTTTTATATGTAATCCCACGATTGGTGGGGGTGGGTGTAGGTGTGATAGTAGAGATATCTCTGCAAATTTTGAATCCACACTCGTACTGAGCCTTCCAAGTCCCATCCTGAGCTTTCTCATAACAACCCTTCATTCCACAAACCAATTCTGATTTCACTGCCTTGGGTTCATCCACCGAGTTCTCGATTACATGGGCTCGAGTCACAGAATTGAATCCTCCAGTGTAAATAGTATCCTTAATGTAAGAACCCCCCATTAGGTGCCCTGATTTCTTGCTGTCTTCGAAGGGGCTAGTTTGGGACTCAGACATGTCTCGCCGATCTGGTGTTGCAGGGATGTGAACTGTGTAAGCAACACACTCCTCTGTGTTTTCTTTGGACATTGAAAGAAATTTTCTTTCGCCTGAAGATTGGTGATTTCCTCCGCTTGAACCCTTCAATCCTCTGTTACAAAGAGGTGAATTCTGATTGTTTGATGTCGAGAAACGCCGTATGGACTTGTCAAGCCCATGCTCTGAAACGCACCTGAAGAAGAGACTGTAACGGTCACCGGAGACGAAGATGGGGAAGAAGAAGAGTGGGCACAAGATGATCATCATGAACATTGGGCACAAGATCGACGTGAACAGTACTAAATCCGTTTTTCACAGGGCCTCTTCTAAAGCGATCGTGACCGGTTCGAGTTCGATTGAGAAACCCCAGATCGACGTGAACAATGGGCACAAGATGATCGTCAAACCAGCAGGTCGGCGTACCACGTCGCATCGTCAAATTGACCCGAAAACAGAGTACAAGACGTTGATGACGGAATCGGGCAGATCGATTATTGATTGCCTAAATTTAACAATTTGTGTGTATATATATGTCTTTTATCGATTATTTTTCTAAACTTCTCATTAATTGAATGGCTTGATCACCTGATGGGTTCTGTGAATAATGTTTTCATATATTTTATGTGGTATATATATGTATATGTATATAACTGATATAAAAGAAGATTTTGTAGGTTGTTTACATAATCATAATTGGAGAAAGAATTATGTATTGGGATTGACCAAAATTGTTTCTCTCTCAAATCTCTTTCTTGGTTTTCAATGTCAACCAATGCATGCATGCTCTGCACCCTGTGCAGAACTCGCTGAAGAACACGACGTTGCAACATGTTTCAACATTGAATTCGCAATCCTGGGCTTGCTTTGGTAATTCGGATCCATGTTTTTGGGTTATGTCGTGAACCCAACCAATGGTAAGGTTCACGTCAAAACGTCACAAATGGCAATTGGAAAACAAAGGGTCAAACTGTGGGAAAGCCGAAACGTGACACAACCCATGTCACAAAAAAAAAAAAAAAAACTAAAAAAATGTGTCAAATTACTTGTATTCACGTCACAACCCACGTCTCATGTTTTGAGTGTTACACACTTACTAAATTAAAAAAAAGCATTAGTGTACTTTTTCGATCAACGTGACATACAAACACCCATTCACCTTATCCTATACAAACCCATACCAAATGTCAATCAATAATACTAGCAGTGGCAAAATTGTCAACAAACAAATTAAGGGACCACCCAGTCACTAAGAAAACATTCAGGACCTTATGGATTACAAGTCCACAAAATGGGATTTACTGGTCAATTCCCCTTAATTTAATTATGTGTTAATTGAGATTTATTAAGACTAAGTGTTATTTAATTAAATTAATCTTAACTATAAATTAAATTGTAGAATGATTTAGAGTTTGAGGATATATATATATATATATATATGTACGAGCACGAAATAATTCTTCTCGTATGATCCTGTTGATCAAGTTTGCGCTCCTCCAAACGTCGTCGCTTTACTTCCTGAAAACACAAACGTGAGCTACCCGGCGGGTGTGTGCCAGTAACCTCTCCGATGCCTAAGTCAGCAACAAGACAATAAACAATAAGCTCTGTGTATTCTAGAGTAAGAATTGGGATACCTCTACATAGGTCTGGTCATGAACTTTTATAGACTTTACTTAGCACAATCCTAGTAGGATTCCAACTCTCCTTATAAGAGTCCTTCTAGGAATCATACACCCTACTCACTACCAACCAAGTGAGATGGTTTGCACAATCCTAGTAGGACTTTACTCTCCTTAGCAGAGTCCTCCTAGGAGTCACACTCCTACTCATTACCAACCAAGTGAGATGGT
Organism: Camellia sinensis; assembly: GCF_055761805.1. Taxonomy (NCBI): domain Eukaryota; kingdom Viridiplantae; phylum Streptophyta; class Magnoliopsida; order Ericales; family Theaceae; genus Camellia; species Camellia sinensis. The sequence goes on from NC_138965.1 coordinate 104,899,546, forward strand.
TTTGCATAATCCTAGTAGGACTCTACTCTCCTTAGCAGAGTCCTCCTAGGAGTCTCAAGCCCAAGGATAATAATTATCCCTAAAACACCTTCATCATTACAAGCCAAGTGAGATGGCTGAACCCTTACCTCAACTGACATTGCGGTCAACCGTGCTCACACAGCTCGGTGATACTTTAAGCACCACTGTGAGATGACGCCCTGCAGAGCTATCCTTTAGCTCGGTTCTCCCTCCACTGATACCTCGGTCCAGGATAGCTAGGTCAGGTCACTGGTAGCCCATCTCTGACCGACCCGATATTTAGATGATCAAGGACCGTGCTACATAAAAAATTACCTCGGTCCATAGTTCGGCCCAAACCCGAAATATGAGATGTCTTCTTGGCCTAAGACCGAGTTACACCAGCCCTTATCTCGGCCCATTACGCGGCCTAACTCCCAAAGAAGACTCTTCCTAACTCGGCCCAATTTGTTTACAAATTACCCTCTCAATATATATGTGGGTGTGTGTGCTGAAAAGTGTGTGTATGTGTGCACGTGTGATGTTGAGGACAAAGGGGTGAATTGTGTGTGTATATGTGTGTGCATATGTGTGTGCTGGTGAGTCCAAGGAGTATAACTTCATTAGGCTCAAAACAAAATTTGGGAGAAGTAAAGGAAAAAAGAGGGAAAGAACAGCCGAGAGAGAGAGAGAGAGAGAAAGAGAGAGAGAGAGAGAATGTGTTGTCTGCTGGAAACAAAAAGAAGGAAAGAAAATTGAACTCAAGAAAGAAAGGTCAAGGCAAAAAGCAAGGAAAGTGAAAGGAAGATAAAGAAAAGCTCAAGAAAATTGAAAGAGATGAAGAAGATCTAAAGGAAAATCAACTATAATTTTTGAAATTAAAGTTTAAGGTATGAAATTTATGCTTGATTTTTGTAGAATCTTCACATTACACTTGGAATTAAAGATGAAATTGGAACCAATATCATGTAATTAAAAAGAATTAGCAAGAAGATGAAGACAAATTTAGTTGAGTGTAAGGTTATGGAAATAAATATGGAAATTGATTATTTTTGGTTTGATGTTGAATATCTTGCATGAATTTGGGTCTCATTTCTACATGCATGTAATTTGGGAGAATTAAAGAATAAATATGGGTTTTGATTTTGATTATTAACCCATGCATGTAATGTAATTTAAGAGTTTGACTCAAATTAAACATATTTTGGAACATCTATGATTTAAGGAAATAAATTTGGAAAGTAGTTAGTTTGAGTTTGATTTTGTCATTCTTCATAAATTTGAAACTCAACCTTACATGCATCATGGAATTTTAAGGTTTTGAAATTTTAATTCATGTTTTATGAGTTTGAATTTGGATTTGATATGAAGAAAATTCATAAGAAAATAAAATTAGTAATTTTGATGTCAATTTCATACATATGAATGATTTTCTAAGAAGTTTATGACTTTAATTTCATGTTTTGAAGGAAAATAGAAAGAGCTTGAAGTCAATTTTATGTAATTAAAAAGAAAATGAGAAATTGGAGCTACGTTCAATTTATGGAAATTAACTTAGAAATTAATCACTTTGGGTTTGAATTTAGTTGTCTTAACATGAAATTGAATTTCAATGTACATGCGTTATGAATTTTTCAAGAGTTTTGAAAGCTTAATTCATGTTTTAAAATTTGTGGTTTGAAATTGGATTTGATATGAAGAAAATAAATTAAATCTAAATTTGGACAAAAAAATAAATTATAATTTATATTTGAGAATAAAAAATTAGTTTGATTTTGATTTAATTTTATACATGCAAATATTTTTGAAAAGGGCCTTATAGATTCAATTTTAAGATACATGAAACAAAAAAAGAATTGAAAGATGATTTTTAAACGTGAAATCCAAGGTTTAGATGTGAATTAAAATTATGGAATTTTGAAGTATAAGTGGAATTAACTTTAAATAAATATAATTGGGAATGTTTTGCATATTCGAGTGTGTTATGTGTGAATTTGGGGCCTTGGTAATGTTTTTTGAAGTTTAATCAACATTCTGGAAAATCCAGAATTCGTCACCATCGCTCGAGCGAAGAAGTTGTCGCTCGAGCGTAGAATACAAGCAACCAGTATTTTTACAGAGCTTTGCAGACTGCTCGAGCGACCAAAGGTCCGCTCGAGCGAAGACCCTATTTTTAGCATATTTTAGAAAATTACATGTAGTTCACATTTTTATTCTCATCTTTTTCCAAAGCATTCTAGACATGATTTATGGCTCAATAAAGATTAATAAGCTAACAATCAACATTAATTGGTTCATTAAAGAGTAATTCATTAACTTAGTAGTAATTGATTAAGAAACCAAGTAAGAAATTGGTTATTTAGAAAAGAATGATTTAGTAATGAAAGAATATGTGAGATGAGAACCCGATTCATTTGACTAAAGAAGAATAAGCGTAGTAGACTTTCGGATTATTTAGACAGAAGACAGGAAAAGTCAAGCTTGATCAAGGAAATTAATATTATGTTTCAATGTGTACATGTTATGTGTTTGTGTAGGCTACGTGCAAATGTCTGCCTGATCTGCCTGGTTTGCTTCTACAGCTATCTGTGAGTAATAACTTAGTAAAGCTAAGTTCAAGATAAGATACTTTCTGCCCATGAAGTAAGATCTGTTCAATGAGATGCTATGTTTTATTCTATGGATGATTGTCCAACTCTGACAAGTATTTGTGACTTTATGCTATGACTCAAGTACGCTACCTGTACCCGGACCGGAGGTTCCTTATGGAGCTGACAAACTAACTACACCCAGCTGGAGGTTCCTTTATGGAATTGACAAGTTATCCGTTCCCAATTCGGAGGTTCCTTTAAGGAACTGACAAGTTATCTATACCCGGCTGGAGGCTCTTTTATGGAACTAATAAGTTATCCGCTCCCAGTCCGAAGGTTCCTTTAAGGAACTGACAAGTTATCTGTACCCAACTAGAGGTTTCTTTATAGAACTAACAAGTTATCCGCTCCTAGTCCAGAGGTTCCTTTATGGAACTGACAAGTATTCTATACCTGGCCGGAGGTTCCTTTATGGAATTGACAAATATGACATTTGATGCTTTGTATATGATTTGTAGAGTTAATGGATGTACTATGTAAGCTCAAGCATGAACTCTGATTTCTGTATGTGATTTGAATAAGAATATGAATATGAATCTGTTTCTGACTGAAATCTGAATATGCATAAGACTCTATGATGGACATCATTCATTAAAACCCTTTACTTTGTTATTATTCACTGGGCTCTAGCTCACTGTATTATATATGCGTATAGGTGATCAGCCACATGACTAGGCCTAGAGCTTCTACCTGAACTCTATTTTGTCAACCAACTTATGTGCCTCCCGTGGAGTTTCTAGATATGTCTAGTGGTTATGGCTAAGTACATATAGTTCAAGTTTTGTTTTCTTGTTTGGTTAAACAAGTCTTTGTTTATTTTGTAAATAGGGCTAAGTCCCCTTTTGTCTAATCTGTATATATATGATGACATAAGAATGATGTGTAAATATGTATATAAAAAGTTTCAATTTTTTCTGTCTCGTATAGTCTGCACAGCTCAATGGATGTTGTATATTTGTTATTTGCTTCCGCTAGCCCCTAATATTATGTTAATATGTCTCAGAGCCCTTCGGTAATCCCAGGATTACTGGCCGGTTACGATGCTAAACCTATAGGGGCAGGTTTGGGTCATGACACCTGGCTTGCCACAGTGCCAGCAAGGGCCTTTCGGCTTCTTAGCATTTTTCTCGAGTTGGAGTTGATGCTTACGCTTCTTTTTGTTGAACCTCTTACCATCATCCACCATGTGGATCTTGGACATCTGAGCCAATTGGTTATCTTTACTTTCAAGTAACCTTGACTCTTCCTCAACTCGGAGGTGTTGAGCCAATTCCTCTAAAGTAAGATCTTCATTTTTGTGCTTCAGAGTTTTCTTAAAATCCTTCCAAGAAGATGTCATTTTCTCTATTATAGATGAAACTACAATAGATTCATCCATGTTCATATTCTTTTGTCGAAATTGACTCAGAATATGTTGGATCTCATGAAATTGTTCTATAATGGGCTTTGTATCAATCATTGTAAAACGTATAAAATTACTAACAAGAAATTTCTTACTGGTGGCATCCTCGATGAGGTACTTTGACTGTAATAAGTCCCAGAGTTGCTTTTCCGTTTCCAAATGTTGATACACATTGAATAGAGAGTCTGACAGCGCATTCAAAATGTGTCCTCGACAAATGTAGTCGTCATTCTCCCATTTGGTTCTGGCACGGGTTTACTCTACTGTCTTGTCTTCTTGCTCCGTTGGATAGGGGGTAGTTAACACATAGACCATTTTGAGAGTGGTGAGCAAAAAGTGCATCTTCTTTTGCCAGCGTCGGAAATTTCCTCCACTAAAACGGTCAAGCTTCAAGAAATCTTGAGTCATTTTCTGAATAGACATTGCTATATCCAAATATTGTCTTTAGATTGTTGGAACAAAGGGTCTTGAATTCTTCAAATGGTGGTCTTCAGGTCTTTAAAATTTGGCAATGATCTTGTTTATATAGAATAGAAAATTAGTGTTTCAAGTCGTGTTACTAAGTCGCTTTCCTAAAGACAATATTTGTACCCACCAAAAGGTGTGTAGAGGGTTACAACAAATTTGCTTCCAGGATACAATGAAGCCTGATCTAAATATCTAGTCTATCGGCGTCTGCACTAACGACAATAGATCAGAACAATCTTGATATAATCAAGAAACCAAGACACTGATAATCAGATTTGCAGAACTTGATTATCAATAAGAAAAACAAAAATTTACTTAAGAAACTCTTGATCGAAAATTCAAAATCAAGAGGGAGAGAGAGAGAATTGCAGGAATGCTTTTCAGGATTTTGGATGGAATGAAATGGTTGATTTCGTAGCCTATTTATAGGATTTAATGGATCTGATCGAATGGTCATGTCCCTTGATCGCATCCGATCAGATATGATTGTTGGATCGACGATCTATGATACAGATCATTCTAACACTGAATAGATGCCTTGACTAATCACACCTGATCACGATCGGGTGCCATCTCATCCGTACGATCGCGCACATCTCCAATCAATGGCTATGATCAGCCCGCTCCAGATCGGACACACAATTATTTGATCAGTTGGTTGACTCATCGACAATGGACGACACATCACTGCCACGTGGAGCTGACTGTATTCCACGTCACCCATGCCACGTCGGATCCACATCATCACTCCAACTTGTTTGATGCAAATAGGAAAGCGCCCTCATGGCGCCTTGCGTCGATGCGTCCGTGCAAAATGCAAAGTGCGCCATCAAATGCCATATAGCCCACTGCCCATGCCGCGCGCGCGCGTGCATGTGCGTGTGTGGATGGTGTGCATGCACACTAGCTTTCATCCCATAATTCAATATTCAAAAAAATATTCCATGTAGCACTTTATTAAGTGTTTCATGTTTTGCTCTCTTTCCAATGTGGGACAAAGTCCCCAAGCTTATTTCATGTTTTCCAAAGAAAACATGGAAGGCTTTTGAAACATCCAAAAATTAAACTATACATTTTGAAAATTCCCCAACACGTCATACTCGATACGCCACACAAAACTTAGTCTAGTCACTTTTTAGCACCTAACCCGAATTCTTTATTTGTTCGCCTTCTAGGCGCCAAATGAGATCTCGCATCTAGCTAATCATAACAGGCACAACATGGAAAGTGAGTACTAACATCTATTTTCCATGTTTGGTCTTTAACATGACCTCATCTTGGTTGCAACCAAGACAACATATATAGTGGATAATTTAAGCCTCTTTTGGCTCCAAATAAAATAAATCACTAGTCTTATCCTTACTCGTTCCTAAGCTTCAAGGGCGATTGCTCGTATGAGTGAGCCAATCTTGCTTGCTGACATCATCATCTGCTAATCATTATGCCACAAACCATAATAGCATCAATATTCCATAATCTCACAAAAATAAATGATCGATTGAAAGTAAGACAACCACAGTTTGTGCAATTCTATATTCCAAACATAAACCTTATCAACAACTTTTGCAATAAACATATACAACAGAATCCACCATATGCGCCTCACAGGAAGTGGTTTAAGATCACTACCTCTTGCGCAACTACCTCTCTAAAGATATTTTGGTGACCAATTTGACTTCATTCAAGATGCGCCTAACTAGCTCATTAAATCTTACAGGGAGCAAATGTATACATTACTAGTAAAGCATCCTATCCACTGTCTAATGAGTAAGGTTAATGTCTAAACTACTCAGTTGACCATTTACAAAAAAAACACTCATCATGTCGAATACGCCCACATAGCATACTTCACGCTCTCACAACAAAAGATCAAGGAATATAGGTTACTTGTTTCTCCTAGAAACAATATGGGGATTCACTCAATAGCTGAGACTCTAACTTTTCCCGATAGATGAGTCAATGGGTTTGCAATTTTGTATATAGAATCATTCTTGGATATTCCTTATGTAAGTCATCAAAGACAAATCGAGAATTCTTCCAGAACAATCCCTAAGGATCGTACATCTGAGTGTGTAAAGTACATCACCTATGTCCATCATGTGTAAAACAGAGGACTAAAGACCCTAGGTGGCGACAAGCTTATAAATTCGTATAAGATATCTAAAATATCATTTTCCATTAAGTTTAGTAACTAAAATACTTTCTCTTTTTTTTTTTTTTTATAATTTTACTTAACGAAAATAGTGAATAATTTAGATTGAAAACAAGTTAAAAAATAAGAATTTAAATTGAAAAAATTTAAAATTTATGATTTATTTTGTTATAAGGATCCAATCCCGAGATTTTTTTGTTATTTTGCTTATATATATATTGATAATTGGTGAAAAATCCACTCCCATGAGTCATATGTTTAATGCTTCCATAAAAAATAAAAAATAAAAAATTTAAAATGATATGTTTAATGAAATTGTTTGGTGAGAAGGATAAAAAATAAAATAAAATAAATAAAAAAATTTGAAGAACTTTTTTTTTTTTTTCAATTGTACCCATTATTGAACATCGTTGGACAGACTACCTCCATAGCCATCGAAAAGTTTGCTGATGCTAAAAAAGTGGCTAGCATTGGCTAGCAGCTGCAAGCAGTAGTCGATAGCGACGATGCTGGTGATAGTTATATGGATAAGTTAGGTAGATTAGGTGGACAAATACACATATATAGACAAACAATGAGATGACACATAGATAGATAGGTAGCGTAGACAGATAAACAGATACGTAGAGATGAAATGATTTTTCAAATTATAATTGCCATTTTGGCCTCAAAAGAATAAAGATTGAGCGTGGCCCAAAAATTTTAAAATTGAACCTCTAGCCTAAGTACTCATTTCCTCCCCCCCCCCCTCCCTCCCTCCCTCCCTCCCCTTATCTTGTTTAGTTTAAGAAAAAAAAAATATATTTCATATTGTATTACTAAAATAATTTTTATAAGTGCCAATTTTTTTTTTATTTCTTCTATATTTAATAAAAATTTTGGTATTATGATTTTTTTTTTATAATTTTGTTGGTTTATATTCTTGATCAATCCACCTACTTTTAGAAAGATTCAAAATTATAGTTAGTTATGTTAAATTCTCTGATATGCAATTTTAATACAAAATTATATAATCTGAATACAAATTTGTATAAGTTTTCATGAATTTACGTGAATTTGTATTCAATTTACGCATTTTTGTAATATCACATATGTAAGTATGTAAAACTTGTTTAATTTTGTGTTAAGAGTTGCATGCACACTAAAACATTTTCCGTTATGGTTATAAGAGAAATTTCACTCTATCTATCTCCTTTTTATTTATCCAAACAAGTAATATGAATTAAGCTAAATATATTTCTTTTATTTTCTTCACAAACCATCCAATCCAAAATAGATTATTTTTCACAAATCACCCAATCCAGATTAGATTATTAGAAATATCACAAAGATAATTTAGTCAATAGGTACTTCTAAGGACACACAATTTTCATGAGATTTTTTTTTTAGTTAATTGATAGGACAGTAATTACAAGTAAAAAAAATATTATATCACGAAACAGACTATTAACTCACAATAATTAAAAAGTTAACAAAGCTTACTAAATTCAAACCCAACAACCACTCAACCACTAGCTTCATACAACTCCATAATAGAAAAAATAAACTCTATCAGAAAAGATATCAAATTCCTCTCCATATGAATTGAATCTCAGACTTTACAAAACAAAAAGTGTTACACAACTTTTCCATGGGTTTTGTACCTCTTTTTTCTCAATTCACAATGCAATAACTTTATTTAACAAAAATCAATTGTTTTGAATATCAATTACTGAATAAAAACTAGTTGTTTTCTTATATCAAAGTACAAACTGAATTTTTATTTAGTAGTTGATATTCAAACAATTAATTTTATTTAATAGTTGATATTCAAACAGAAAAATAACATTGATTGATGAATTTTGTGAAGTGCAAATGGAAGCTCTCACAATTTTTTAGGAGCTTTAAAACACTCCCACAAATTATATTTGGACCCCATCATTTCATATATTTTTTAAAATCATGATAAAAATTTTAAAATCTGTTTCTTTCTTTGGTCGTCTAAGTTTGAACATTCGACATTGATTTGGCATAATGAAAACATACTCCAGTCATTTTTCTAGCACTGGTAGTCTGCATGGCCAATGAGAGAAGCAAAGTGGTGAGATAGAAAGAGGGTTTGTAAAGGGTTAGGAAGGAAAGCTAGTAAAGGGTGAGAGATGAGATGAGAGGGTCTGAATGTGGCATGATATGAAGGATAGAGAGTGACAGGTGGTGATGCGGTGGTAGAAAAAGTTTGTTGAAAGTTGGGGTTGGTGGTACGGTTGTAGTAATAGTGGAGTAGTGGCAGATGATGGAAAAGGTTGAAGAGGTGGTGGATGAATTAGGTGTGGGGTTCAGGATTTGACAAATTAAGTGTGGGGATATATTTTTTAAGTACCAACACGTGGCAAGGTAACGCCGACGTGTCAGCCGAGGTGCCACGTGTCTTGGTCGTTGTGCCGAGGTCATCTCAGCTAGGCCGAGGTTATCTTCGAAGATATCGGAATCCGAGATAAGCGGATAAGGGACAGGAGTCCTAGGACAAAGAGGGGACTTAGCAGAGATAAGGATAAAGCTCTTAGGGAGTTTATCTTTATCTCTTGAGAAATCCTAAGTAAGCACTGAATTGAAGTCTATAGAAGTCATGCTTCTAGTAGGACTTGGATTGAGTTAACTATAAAAGAGAGGCACCCCCATGGGTCTAAGGTACGCAGTTTTATACTCAAGCTTGTGAGTTTAGCACTTGATTATCTTTGAGAGATATACTGACTTGATCGTCGGAGTGCCCCCGGGTGGAAGAGCCACCGCCGGAGCCCTTTCTTTCTGTTACAGGTTACTGGAGCCATCTATTCTGCCGGTGCTCTCCAGCTGATTACTAGGTGGGCAGTGTGGTAAGAAAATTACCCACACAATTTGGCGCCGTCTGTGGGAATCTTAGAAGAATAGATGGCCAGTGACGGACAAGGGGAAAACATTGGGGGCGAAACTCCTGCTAGGAGTGGTAGACCAATCGACCTTGACGTTGAAGGAGACAACCACAGTACAGAAAATCATAACCAGGGCCACGGAGAAAAAGACGTCGGCCAGGAGGGCGACGCTTCAAAAAGGACAAACCAAAGCAAGTACTACAACGAAGATAACCTTCAGGTTTGGAGGGATAGATGCTTACGAAGGGATGAGGAAGTAAAAGACTTGGCAAACAAGCTGGCAGACCTACAGTCAGTGGTCAACTTCATGATGCCAAACAATGTTATGCAGTCACCATACCCGCTGCAAGATACACCGATGCCAGCGATTAATACCCAGAAGGGAGGAAGAAAAGCAATCCCCGAAGCCCCTCAGCACACCAGAAGTGTAAGCCACTCTCACCGACGTTCCAGGGAAGTCGGACGAGAGGAACCAAGGCAAGATGAGTCCCGAAGGACACATCGCATGAAGGGTCCAGGGCCTAAAGAACATCGGCATGTTCAAGGGCAAGCGCTTTGCTTTGACACAACACATGGAGAGAGATCAAAACGACCCCACCACGAGGCCGAAAGCAGCGTGCCGAAGAAATTGAAATCAAAAGATAGCCGAGCTCCAGGAAGGAGTAAAGAGGACTTAAGAGATTACCTCAAGAGGAGGCAACAGAATATTGAAGCCGAGGTAACTTCCCCAATTAAGCCGAGGACACCATTCTCGGTGGAACTAGACAAATTTGAAGCACCAAAGAGATTCAGTATGCCGAGGTTCCAAATTTATGATGGTAAGTCAGACCCCAACTTCCATGTTGGACTATACTTGAACTCAATGGCGTTATACAGTGGGAACGAACCGTTGCTCTGCAAAGTATTTCCCTCATCCTTTGGGAAAATAGCATCCGATTGGTTTCATAAGCTGCCAAAGGGAAGCGTAAAGACATGGGAAGGCTTGGCCGAGATGTTTGTAGCCAGGTTTGTAACAAACAAACTACAGCCCTTGAGGGTCGACGCCCTGATGGCTTTAAGAATCACCAAAGAAGAAGGCCTTAGGGCCTACGCGAAGAGATACTACGAGGTGTTCAATCGAATACCCGAATGCAACCAAGAAGTGGCGGTCGTATCTTTCAAGAACGGCCTGAAAGATGACTGCCCACTACGGAAGTCTTTGGCAAAAACACTGCCAAAAAGCATGGAAAAGCTCATGGCAAGAATTGAGAAATACGCCAGAGCCGAGGAAGACACATCGGGAAACAAAGAGATAAAGCAGGAGAAAGCAAACGGCTCGCCGAAGCGAGGCCGAGGTAACAACGGACCACCCAAACAAGAAACGGAATTGAAGGGCAAACAGGCAGTGACGACGGTGTTCCAAATCCCCATCCATAAAGTCCTAGATCAAATACGAAACCAACCCTATTTCAGACCTCCAGCAAGAGCACCAGGGGAATTCATGGGAAGAAACATGGGTAGGCGTTGTGCTTACCACAATGAAGAAGGGCACCCAACCCAGGGTTGCAGAGCCCTAAAAGCACACTTAGAAGACTTGGTGAGGCAAGGTCATCTGAGGGACCTTGTTGATGAGGCCAGGACCAGAGAAGAACAGGCAAGATTGCCTCAAGCACCAGCAGCTCCACCACCTCCAGCACAGCAACCACAGGCAGGAGGACCAAGGGTGGTTAATGTGATCCACTCAATGGTCAACGAGAACGAAGTCAGAGGAGAGACCTAGAGGGTAAGGCATTTACAGCATGTCTACCAAATCGGGGAAAAAAGACCTCGGCTTGAAGAAAGCCAAGGACCAATGATAACCTTCACTGAAGCTGACCTAGAGATGGTCCAGCATCCGCATAATGATGCCTTGGTAGTATCCCTCCAGGTTGGGGAATGCCAAGTAAAACGCATCCTAATAGATCAAGGCAGCTCTTGTGACATAATGTACGTCAGATGTTACAAGGAGCTAGGCCTTCATCCTGACGACCTGGAACAATCCAGCAACCCTATGATCGGCTTCAATGGAACGCCGACATGGCCACTGGGCGCAGCAAGCGTGGAAGTACAAGCTGGTACTAAGAAGATCAAAACAGAATTTATGGTAATTGATACGCCCTCACCATATAACATCATCTTGGGAAGACCATGGTTGCACGCAATGGGGGCAGTTCCCTTAACATTGCATCAACTACTACGGTTCCCCACAGAGCATGGAATTGAAGAAATCAGAGGAGATCAACTGCAAGCAAAAAGTTGCTCCATGGCAGCAACAAAGTCCACTTGCAACATTCGAAAGCCAAAAGAGGCAGAGATTGAAGACGAGGACATGGAGGTCCTAGATGATGTCGGCAAGTAGCCAACCGAAAAGAGTGAAGAGACACTAAAGAAAATCCTAGTCCAGGAGGACAACGAAGAACGTTTCTTTCTTCTCGGTTCAGGTTTAGCCGAAGAAGAGGAAAAAGAACTGGAAGATTTTTTGAGAGCCAACATTGAGGTGTTCGCCTGGACACCTTATGAAATGCCTGGCATTGACCCCGAGGTCACTTGCCACAGACTGAATGTCGACAGGTCGGCAAAACCTGTGATTCAACGAGCCAGAAGACCGACGTTGATGCACGTCGAAGCAGTAGAAGAAGAAGTAGACAAACTTCTGAAGGCCAGGGCCATCCGAGAAGTTCACTATCCGACATGGCTGTCCAACACAGTAGTAGTGAAAAAGAAGAACGGTAAATGGAGGGTCTGTGTAGACTTTACCAGCCTCAACAAAGCCTGCCCCAAAGATAGCTTCCCTCTGCCTAAGATTGACCAGCTAGTAGATGCAACTTCAAGGCACGAAAGGATGAGTTTTTTGGATGCATACAGGGGGTACCACCAGATTGCCATGTACCCACCAGACGAGGAGAAAACTGCGTTCATCACCCTTAAAGGCTTGTACTGTTACAAGGTAATGCCTTTTGGGTTGAAGAACGCAGGAGCAACTTACCAAAGGTTAGTAACAAAAATGTTCAAGCACCTGATTGGCAAAACGGTAGAAGTCTACATTGATGACATGGTCGTGAAGACCAAAGAAACTAAGGGTCATCTTGCCGACCTAAAAGAGGTTTTTGATATACTCAAAACATACCGGCTCCGACTCAACGCATCAAAGTGCGCGTTTGGAGTTGGATCAGGCAAGTTTTTAGGGTATCTGGTAACGAGAAAGGGCATTGAGGCGAGCCCAGACCAAATCAAGGCCATCCTAGAGCTGCAAAGCCCGACGTTGGCGAAACAGGTTCGGATACTTACTGGAAAAGCTGCAGCCCTAAACAGATTCATCAGCAGAAGCTCAGATAAATGCAGACCCTTCTTCAACTTGGTGAAAAAAGCCACAGACTTTCTGTGGACAGAAGAATGCGAAGCCGGTCTAACCGACCTAAAGAAGTACTTGACCACAACTCCGGTTCTTTCCAATCCAGAACCAGGGGAAGAACTGTTTTTGTACTTGGCAGTGTCAGAACACACAGTAAGTGCAGTACTAATCCGAGAAGAAAAATGGGAGCAAAAGGCGGTTTACTATGTAAGCAAAACCTTGGCCAGCGTAGAAACAAGGTATCTATCACTGGAGAAATTAATGCTGGCCTTAGTAATGGCTTCAAAGAAGTTGAACCATTATTTTCAGGCGCACAAGATTGTGGTCCTAACAGAGTACCCACTGAAGTCCTTGTTGCAACAAGGAGACTTAACAAGAAGGATAGCAAGATGGGCAGTGGCCCTGGGCCAATATGACCTGGAGTTTAGGTCGAGAACAGCAATAAAAGGCCAAGTTTTGGCCGACTTCGTGGCAGAATTCACACCCGAAACCATCGAACATCGGGCTCCGTTGAGCCGAGATGAGCAGTATCCCAGCAAGCAAGGAGAAGCCCAGCCAAAGACAAAAGAGCAAAGGAAGGAAAAACTCAGACCCTGCAGCATCTACATCGGCGATTCATTCAGACTGTTCGTCGATGGAAGTTCAAACCGTCAAGGAGCGGGGGCAGGAGTACTGTTGATATCTCCAGATGGAGAAATAATAGAACAGTCCATCCGTTTGGGGTTCAAGGCCTTAAACAACGAAGCGGAGTACGAAGCATTAATTGCAGGGCTAAAACTGGCAGCAGCAGCAGAAGCAGATGAGGTAATTGTTTTTTGTGATTCAAAACTTATTATTAACCAATCAACAGGAGAATTTGCAGCCAGGGACGAAAGGATGTCGGCATATGCAAAAGAGGTCATTAGATTGGCAACCCTATTTCAGAACTGCCGACTACTGCAAGTCAGCCGAGATGACAACACCCACGCCGACGCGTTGGCTTACCTTGCAAGTTCAATACAGACTGGAAAAACAAGAACAATTATGATCGACTGCATGTCGGGCCCGAGTATAGAACCAGGGAGCACAAAGCAGCAAGCAATGTGTGTGGACATGGGGCCAAGCTGGATGGATACAATTATTGCATTCCTGAAAGAAGAAAAGTTGCCAGAAGATCGTAAGGAGGCACACAAAGTCAGATTGAAATCTGCAAGATTCTGTCTAACAAAAGATGGACATCTCTACAGAAGGTCCTTCACTGGACCACTTTTAAGGTGCGTACACCCTTTGCAGGTTGAGGATTTCCTCTATGAAATTCATGAAGGAATTTGTGGAAGCCATGCTGGGGGCAGATCACTAGCCCACAGGGCCATTACCCAGGGGTATTGGTGGCCCTACATGCAAAAGGATGCTGAAGCCTACGTGAAGAAGTGTGAACAATGCCAAAGGTTTGCACCTTTAATACATCAGCCAGCCGCTGACCTGAACCCAGTATCCAGCCCTTGGCCGTTTGTCCAATGGGGCATGGATCTTGTCGGGCAACTTCCCCAGGCAACTGGGCAAAGAAAATACTTGCTGGTAGCAACAGACTACTTTACAAAGTGGATAGAGGCAGAACCTCTTGCCAAAATCCGAGATGTGGACGTCAAGAACTTTATATGGAGAAACATCATCACCAGATTTGGGATTCCAAGAGCAATAGTTGCCGACAACGGAACACAGTTTGACAGCAAACTCATCAAGAACTTTTGTGCAAAATTCAAGATCAAGAATTATTTCTCAACACCAAGTTTTCCCCAAAGTAATGGGTAAGCAGAGGCATCCAACAAAGTAATTCTGGATGGAATAAAGAAAAGGCTGCAGGCAGCAAAAGGAAAGTGAGTAGACGAGTTGCCCAACGTGCTTTGGGCATATCGGACTACATCGAGAAGATCAACAAGAGAATCCCCCTTCGCCATGGCTTATGGCACAGAAGCAGTCATCCCATTGGAGATCGGCATACCAGGGATCAGAACCCAGGGAGTAGAGAATGGCACCAATGACGTACTCCTATCCCGAGATCTGGATCTTTTGGAAGAACGAAGAGAGAAAGCTGCAATTTAGCTTGCAATATACCAGCAACAGCTTGCCAGAGCTTACAACAAGAAGGTCAATCCAAGAGATTTTTAAGTCGGCGACCTAGTCCTGAGAAAAGTCGTCGGGAACAAGAAGGATCCCAGAGAGGGCAAGCTTGGCCCAAACTGGGAAGGACCCTACAGAATTACTTCAGTATTAGGCAATGGAGCTTATCGGCTTGAGGACAATGAGGGCAAAGCATTGCCCAGACCTTGGAATACTTGTAATTTGAAATTTTTCTATCATTAGATGTGCATCATTTTTTGGCCGATATCATCAATAAAGTCTTTTCAGAATTCTTTCAACACATATGATTGATAAAACTACATATTGGTGTTTTTGGAAACATGAATAATGAGAACCCAAGTAGAACTCAGGTTCACATTGGGGGCAGAGAGAAGACAGAGACACTTAATTCACTTGTTGAAATTTGTAGCAATTTACAAGTCGAAGTTAAGCCAAGATAATTTCTTAATTCACTTGTTGAAATTTGTAGCAATTTACAAGTTGGAATTAAGCTGATTCCTTATCTTTACTTGTTGAAATTTGTAGCAATTTACAAGTTGGAGTTAAGCTGATTCCTTATCTTCACTTGTTGAAATTTGTAGCAATTTACAAGTCGAAGTTAAGTCGAGATAATTCCTTAATTCACTTGTTGAAATTTGTAGCAATTTACAAGTTAGAGTTAAGTTGATTCCTTATCTTCACTTGTTGAAATTTGTAGCAATTTACAAGTCGAAGTTAAGCCGAGATAATTCCTTAATTCACTTGTTGAAATTTGTAGCAATTTATAAGTTGGAATTAAGCTGATTCCTTAATTCACTTGTTGAAATTTGTAGCAATTTACAAGTTGGAATTAAGCTGATTCCTTATCTTTACTTGTTGAAATTTGTAGCAATTTACAAGTTGGAGTTAAGCTGATTCCTTATCTTCACTTGTTGAAATTTGTAGCAATTTACAAGTTGGAATTAAGCTGATTCCTTATCTTTACTTGTTGAAATTTGTAGCAATTTACAAGTTGGAGTTAAGCTGATTCCTTATCTTCACTTGTTGAAATTTGTAGCAATTTACAAGCCGAAGTTAAGCCGAGATTACTGTTTCTCTTCACTTGTTGAAATTTGTAGCAATTTACAAGTTGAAGTAAAGACGAGGTTATAGTTTGCACACTTATAGCAATCTACAGGATGATCCAACCAAAGAAGATGCTTAACACTTGTTGAAATTTATAGCAATTTACAAGATAATGTTAAGCCGACATGTGATCATCTGTTGAAATTTGCAGCAATTTACAGGTTGAGGTAAAAGCTAAGTATATTGTTTAAATACTTGTTGAAATTCGTAGCAATTTACAAGTAGATCATTGTTATAACTTGAAGAAAAAATTACAGTATATAATAAGACTTGTTGAAATTTGCAACAATTTACAAGTAGGTTAGACCGAGATCGCTGTTTAAATACTTGTTGAAACTTAGAAAAAAGTTTGCAAAATTAACATTAAACAATATATGTTTTACACTTGTTGGCATTTATGAAGAGTTTACAGATCTGTATCTTGCCGAAGTGAAGTTGGACGATATTTCACCCGAGGTGCGTAACCCCGAGAAGATTATACAAAGAAAGCAAAATGGAAAGGCATGCAAAAAATTCTAAGTATAGAACTATGCAGAAGCAATCAACAGAAAATTACAAAGATTGAAATATCTATAGAAAAAACAGTTGCAGTTACATATTGAAGAAGGCACTACGGCCTGCCAGAAGTAAATCGTTTTTACAGGAAAAGGCACTTCGGCCATACAAAGAAACTTATATTGTCCACAAAAGAAAACAAGTACAAAAGACAGGGAAGATTATGATTTTTCGGCTTCAGAAAGGATTTGGGTCTGGACCTCGTCCGATTCTTGAAGAATTACCTCGGCAGATTCCTGAGGAAATACTTCGGCAGCCTTTTCTGCAACCAGCTCGGCATCGATCTCAGTAAGTGTTTTAGAAAGACTCCTTTCAGCCAGAAGGAGGTCGGAAGATAACATCCCAATATCAACTTCCTTGGGTACCTCCTCAATCTCCTCATCTTGGGTTAAGTCCAGGATGGGCTCAATTTGAGAAGGAGACTTGACCCCAGCATCACCCTTGGGTTTCTTCATCAAAGCCTCAGCATCATGATCATCTTCATCCTCAGGCTCAGACCCAGACTCTTCTTCGGCTTGACTTGGAGGAAATGGGAGAGGAATAGCGTCGGCATTACGGAAAGGCGAGTCAGCAGGGAGATCAAGTCTTTTTAGCAGAGACATCCAACCAAGGGAAAATCCCCTGTTGCATGCTTGCCTGACTTGAAGCTTGTACTCCTCAGTGACGTCGGCCATGCCCTGCGCATAAGCCTTTTCATCAGCTTCTTTGATTTAAGCCTTTTTCATGGCCAAGGCCTCCTGAAGTTCCTTCTCGGCTTGGGTCGCCTTGTCCTCGGCTTCATTTTTCTGCGCTTCGGCAACTTTCTTTATAGCTTCAGCAGCCTCGGCCTTTTCTTCGGCCAAAGTTTGGGCTTTAGTGGCAGCCTCAGCCTGGTCTTCCAATTTCTTCATTTTTGCTTGAAGACCCTTGTTGATTTTCTGGAGTGTAGAATACTCCTTCTCCAAGTCAGTTAACTTCTCCCTGTTCTCAAAAGATTGCATGGAGAAGGAGTGGGCATGCTGAACAGCCTGAAAGAACACAAAAGTGAGAAGTTATTACAGAAGTTTTACAAACAATAAGAAAAAGACAGGTTACCAAGTGAAGACACTTACTTGAACACAGCGTTGAAGCATGAAAGCATAATTTTCATACTCACTTATTCCAGCATTCTTTTCCAGATCACCTGGGAGAAGAAGAGCTGTACTAAGGGCAACGCCGACATTAATGTCGTCGGCGCTATCATTAGCCATGACCGGCTTGTCCTCCAGGGTAATCTCGGGCGTTCAGGGGACGTTTGGCACTTTGGATTTTGAAGTCGTTGCAGAGGAGGACCTCGGCCTCTTTGACTTTGAAGATTCTGATGGCTGGGTCTCTGCGTATCTCTTCCCAGCAGAGGGTTGGGATTTGCTGCTTTCAGCCAGCTTGGAGATGGGCAGGCATCCTCGGCTTCAACCTCAGTTGCCTTGGCCTTGGGCTGAGCATTTTTTATTCTTTTTGGCTTCGGTGGGGGCATGGATTGAGTTGGTACAGCATCAGCATCAGTCGGAAGGTCGGCTAAGAGATTTTGGGCAATTGGCTTTGCGCGACCCATTTCGGCAGTTTTGACAAGGCGTCGCCGACGTTTTCTTTCTGGTATTGGGATCAAGTATGGGGTTGAAGTAGATGGCAGATTGACTGGGTCAGAAGTGGATCCTTCGTCTGCTCGTGATATGCAAGCAATGGAAGGAGTTGTGGCAGAAGGTAGAGAAAGACTCTTTTTCTTCCTTTTTGGGACGTCGGGTAGTGTGGATTTGTATGTCGGGATAAAATTTAGCAGCAGGGGAGCCTTGTGCTTGTGGATTGGAAGATCAAGGAGCTTCTTTAAATCTTTTCCTGAGAAGAACGATTGGCGAAAGTTTTTTGGTGGTTGATGAAAATCTGCAGGACAAGCAAACAGTCATTAGAAACAGACAAAGTTTTGAAGACTTGGAAAAAAAATAACTAAGTATTGATGCTAGACTCTTACCCTTGCCCTCTTTAACTGTTCAAGGAAGAGGGTAGAGGTGAACATCTTCGTCTGGACCAAATTCCCAATTTCCCGAAGTAATGACAAAGTCATCTCCGGCTCCCTTGTTGGAGTCCGGGAGGTCGGCTACAATTTTGAATTCAGTAGACCTCGGCTTGAGGTAGTAGACGTAACCTCTTTCCTTCAGGTTAAGGGGGCACATGGTATAACAATATTGTACATCGGCAAGGGTAATCCTAACATTTTCCTGCCTAGTTAGGGCTATGATACCATTAATCACTCGATAGGAGTTGATGGTAAGTTGCATGGGGTTCAACTTATAGAAGTGAAGAATCTCATGAAAAAGGGGATTGAGTGGAAGCCGGAGTCCGCACTCAGTAAAAGCTACTATAGGAAAGGGCATTGAATTATCCGTGGGCATGATAGAGTCATTATCTTCAGCCAGTCTCAGGTGGACATCGGCAGGAATGGAGAATTCTTGCCTAAAGAATTCAAGTTTAGTTGGGGTGTTCACCCGGTGTCTCCACATACCCATTACGTCGGCCTAAACAAAGAAGGCTGTTTCAGAAGATAGGTATTTCAGAAGGGTTACTAGAACCTCGGTTTCAAAACCTGGGTAAGGACTGGTAAGGTTTGTTTTAATTTTTCCTAAAGATTGAAGGTTCTACAGGCAAATCCCAAACCTAAAAATATAAAGACGAAGATCGAGGGCACAGATCTGGTAAAGACACAAAAAACAGAGAACAAAAGCGAAGTTTCAGAAACGAGAACAGGGATGGGCTATCAGGAACACGAAGAATACAAAGGGTTAAGGGCCAAGAACAGTAGTGAAATAGTGCAAGTGTTCATGGCATGTGAAAAAATCATGAAATAAGACGCATTCAGGTGAATGATTCACAAATAACGCTTAAACGGAACAGTAATAGCAAGAAACTTCGGAAACAATCAAGAATTAGAAAAAGAGGGTAAGGGGGCCAGTTGCTTACCGGATAAAATGAAGCCGGAGCGATATTCGCCGAAACCAGACGACAGTTGTAACAGTAGCGAAAGCTTCGCGGGAATGGAGGAGTAAGGATGGTCACAGAATTTGGGACTTGGAGCAATGGCAGATTCGAAGAATGCTAGAGCTTTTAGAGAGAGAGAAAGCAAGAAATCAGAATGCAAAAAGTGAAGAAAGGAAAAGGGAAAGAAAAGTTTTATCAAAAACTTGAAACGGCGGCAAAAGCAGGGCATTTATTACGCCTGGAGCAACTCACGCGTCAGACGGCGCAGACGAGTGAAAGATAGCTTTCAGGCGCGTCACAGACACGGGCCAATAAAGACAAAGCACGTGAAAGGAACGGTTAGATGTGCATGACAGCTCATGCGTGTGGTAGAGTTCATTTGGATTCTTGTTCTCCGAAGAGAACACATCGGCTTGACAATGAATTATCTCGGCCAAACAGTTTTTGAGCCACTATGCAGAACAAAATATCGATGTAGGTTCCATCACCTCAGGATGCCGAGGTAATAGAACCTAGGGGGCAGTTGTGGGGATATATTTTCTAAGTACTAACACATGGCAAGGTAACGCCGACGTGTCAGTCGAGGTGCCACGTGTCTTGGTCGTTGTGCCGAGGTCATCTCAGCTAGGCCGAGGTTATCTCCGAAGATATCGGAATCCGAGATAAGCGGATAAGGGACAGGAGTCCTAGGACAAAGAGGGGACTTAGCAGAGATAAGGATAAAGCTCTTAGGGAGTTTATCTTTATCTCTTGAGAAATCCTAAGTAAGCACTGAATTGAAGTCTATAGAAGTCATGCTTCTAGTAGGACTTGGATTGAGTTAACTATAAAAGAGAGGCACCCCCACGGGTCTAAGGTACGCAGTTTTATACTCAAGCTTGTGAGTTTAGCACTTGATTATCTTTGAGAGATATACTGACTTGATCGTCGGAGTGCCCCCGAGTGGAAGAGCAACCGCCGGAGTCCTTTCTTTCTGTTACAGGTTACTGGAGCCATTTATTCTGCCGGTGCTCTCCAACTGATTACTAGGCAGTGTGGTAAGAAAATTACCCACACATTAAGGATGAAAATAGTTTTAGAATTAGAGAGGGGGCTTCAAAGAAAATTTTGAATATTTAAATTTTGTTAGTGAGAATTCAAAGAATGTGGGAACCAAAAGATATTTATGTGAGAGCATTTAGAAGCTCTCACAATATTTTTTGGGTGTTTACATACACCATGAGTTCAACTCATTACGTCTCTCATTTTAATTTTGGATAAATTATAAATACATCTTTTGAAGTTTGATTAAAATACGAATTGTCCCTGTAGTTTTGAAAATTACATTCTACCCCCTGAGGTTTCTAATTTCATAACAAATCGCACATTTTATTAATAAATCATCAAGTCAATTAATAGTTTTTAATGATGTTAAAAATATGTTTCAATTAATAATTTAGGTAATTTTATTGTTGTATATGAGAGCAATTATGAATTTTATTTTTTAATTAATTTTGTTAAATAAAAAATTCTAATAAAGAGGTATTTGTAATTTTTCAAACCACAAGGAGCAATCTGTATTTTAAACAAACCTCAGGGGGTGTATTTGTAATTTACTCTTTAATTTTTTATTATAATCTTAACCTTTTTATCTTTAGAGATTAAAAACATAAAAAAAAGGATAAATTACAAATACATCCTATGAGGTTTGATTAAAATATGAATCACATCTTGTGGTTTTAAAAATTATATTCCACCTTCTGAGATTTCTAATTTCATAACAAATCGTCTATTTTATAATT
The DNA here is from genome assembly GCF_055761805.1 of Camellia sinensis. Taxonomy (NCBI): domain Eukaryota; kingdom Viridiplantae; phylum Streptophyta; class Magnoliopsida; order Ericales; family Theaceae; genus Camellia; species Camellia sinensis. The sequence goes on from NC_138965.1 coordinate 104,921,026, forward strand.
AAATTAAGTCAATTAACAGTTTTTAATGATATTAGAAATATGTTTGAATTAATAATTGAGGTAATTTTATTATTATATAAGAGAACAATTATGAATTTCATTTTTTTTAATTAATTCTGTTAATAAAAAATTCTAACAAGAATGTATTTGTAATTTTTTAAATTATAGTACTATGGTAAATCTTAAGATGTGTATTTATAATAATTTATTTTTACACCCGTTTCTCTTTCTTCGCAACACCCACCACCCTTCTTTACCAACCACCACCACCTAGCCGAGTTCGGATCCTCTCCTTTACTTTCTACTGACAACAACTGAGATCAGTCAATCCAAATCCAACGGCTATAAAAAAATAAAAATAAATAAAACAAATTGAAAAAGTTGTTTTCCCGCCCAAAGCTATACAACTTATACACTGGGCTTGTTTGGTTTGTTTTTGGGAAAAAATCTCTACAAACAAATTTTCAAGAGTAATCAAAACAAACAAATTTTTTCAAAAAAAATCTCAAAATTCTCTTTCTTCAATCACTTTTTTTAAAATTCTCTCCCCAAAACAAATTTTCAAAACCATTTCTGAAAAAAGGCAAACCAAACAAGTTTTCGTACTTTTTATCTCAAAAACTACTCTACAAACACAAACCAAACAAGCCCACTGAGTTTTTGTACTCACTCTCACTTAGCCCCTTTCTTCTCCATCGAACCCACCCTCACTGGCAACCCACTCCCGACGGCGACCCACTACAACAAAAATAGTCTTTAGACACGAAACTAATGACGAAATTTTTTTTGGTCACGAAATACGTATCTTTTAATGACGAAAATCATATTTCGTCTCAAAATGTACCATTTTTGGAGACAAAAATAAAATTTCGTCACCAATCTAAATCATAATAAAAAAATTAGGTGACGAAATTATTTTTTGTTATTATTTATATTTTTTTTGTCACCAAATATTTTCTCGTTAATTTTTTTGGAGAATGCCAAAATTTTGAGACTTTTGGTGACGAAAAAATTAGTCACCAATTATAAAATTATTAATGACGAATATATTTTTGTCACCAATAATTTTTAATATTTTAATATCATTTAGTGACAAAACAATTTTTGTAGCTAATATTTTCATTTTTAGTGAAGAAATAATTTTGTCACGAATAAATAATTTAGTTATTAAATATTTTAGGGGGGAAAAAAAATCGGTTCAAACCTATTTCTCACACACACACAGAGACGACGCCGCTGCTCATTCTCCTCATCGATTCAGACACAGATTCATCGCCGATCGGCTCACTCTGCTCACCGCCGTCACCCTCTCCTCACCGCCGCTGATCTGTTAGCTTCTCCTCTCCTCACAGCCCCTCGCTGCTGTGCCGATCTAGCCTCTCCTTCCCTTCCCTTGCCGATCTCATCTCCTCTTCTCACCGCCACTGATCTGTTAGTCTCTCTCTCTCGTTGCTCTTTTCTCTCGATGCTCTCTCTTTCTCTCTTTTCTTTTGCTACTCTATGTTTTGTATACATTATATTGTTATACATATATAATATATATATATATATATCCTGCTCTATTTTATTTATAATTAGATTCTGAATATAATTAGATTCTGAATATGAACCTTGTAATTTGATTAAGATATGAACCTTGTAATTTGATATTTTATAAAAAAACAAATTTCTTCTTGGACAATATGAACCTTGTAATTTGATTAAGATACTGTGAAAGTAAATTAAAGTATTGTCTCTGGAGGGGAAAGATTTAGGTTTAATTTCTCCATCCTAATTCTTTCTTTAGTTACTTTTTTGTTTACTTTCTGATTGTAATTCGAATCGGAGTTTTGGTAATGGCTGAACATTTAAGATTTGTATGATTATGAACCACATGAGAAGAAAAAGACCTTTGCTGTTCAAGTAGTTATTTGAATTGCATGAAATATGATGCATTCCATTTAGCCCAATATTGAAGTTATTGACACAGTCATGATTTTTTTTTTATTATAAATTGGGATGTAAGATTTTGAGATTAAGTAATTATCTTTTTAGTAATAAAATTCAGAGAAATATATAAAATATTATTCTTGTTTTCTTTGTGTTTTTCGTTCATTTCATACGTATCTCTACATCAGTTATAGAGTGCCTAATTTGTCATGAATTGCATTTGAAACTTAGGGATATAAGAGGCTAAGTGGAAAATAGTACAAGCTTGGATCATATAATCCCAAGGAGATGGATGGACACCAATATATATAGATATAGATATAGAGACAGACATATCAAAGGGGGTTGGGGAACAAGATTGTGTTTTTTTTTTTTTTGTTGAAGAAACATACTGTGAATTATTAATTGAGCCCAGTTTTGTTGTGCAACATAGCCAATCAGATTTGATATTGTAATGCTGAGTTCTTTGGAGTTGTCAGAACCTCATTGACATCACAAAAATTCAAATTTTTACTTATTGCATATTCCTCCATTTTCTTGACAACAATTCAACTAGGAAACTTAGTTTTGTAATAATAATACTTTTGAACTTTGTAGAATCATTCATCATTTTCTTTTTCAAATTTATGAGGCCCACATATCTAATCATGTTTTCTTGCCCTAATTCAAAACTTCTTTACAATTTATGAGGCCCACATATGAACCTTGTAACAAATCCTACTCTGTGTTCATATTGAATATTTTATTTATAATTAGATTCTGAATATAACTCAATAGTTGATTTGTTGTTCAGATTGTTGAATATAACTCAATGTATATATAATATACATCATGTGCCATTATTATTTTTTTTTAATGATTTGTTGAATATAACTCAATAGTTGAATATAACTCAATGTATACACACGGATTCAAGTGCCATTATTTTTTTTTTTAATGATTTGTTGAATATAACTCAATAGTTGAATATAACTCAATGTATACACACAGATTCATGTGCCATTATTTTTTTTTTAATGATTTGTTGAATATAACTCAATAGTTGAATATAACTCAATGTATACACACAGATTCATGTGCCATTATTTTTTATTTTTAATGATTTGTTGAATATAACTCAATGTATAATATACATCATGTGCCATTATTTTTTTTTTAACGATTTGTTGTATCCTATCTTTCTTCAATGTAAGTACCTTCCTTCAAATAGAAATTTAATCTGTAATTTTGTATCCTATCTTTCCCTCTTTTAAAAATTAATTTTTGGCCTTTTCTTTGCAGAAGAGACATAAGTTTGAATCACACTATTAGATCCTTCTATAGCGATCTTATTTCTTTACTGGTAAATCTTTCCATATGAAGAAGTAAGTATTGTAATGGTTCCAGTTGAGATAATAGTAGGTGAGTAAGCAGTGGCAGCCCAATACTATCGGGGCCTTGGGTGAAATCTCAAATAGGACTCTTATATATATATATATATATATATAATATTTATTAATTTATTACATTGTAATTTTTTATTCTATCATTCATTTTCCTTGCATATCTATTTTAGTAATTAAGTGGTGATTACTGTTTTCACCATAGGGATCTTTCGACGAGGAACAAATTTTTTTTTTATTGGGCTTTTATGTAAGAATTTGTTTTCCTTTTTCATTGGGCCTTTTGGATAAGAAGTGTTTTATTAAGTTTTTATTATTGGGGCTCATGAACAAGAACTTTTACTTTGTGGCTTTAGAAGATTACCTTACTCACCTAAGGGATGTGCTGACACTAGAAGTTAACAAATGATCTAACCTCCAGGTCCCTTGAGAGACTCAAATTTGTGGTCTTGAATCTTATCTTTTAAGTTTTTACCACTCGGCTAATTCCTTAGAGTAACTGAAGGTAGACTTATGTGATGACAAACAAAATGTTGTGGTTTGCCCTGCTCATCACTCATGTCTGCTCTCGTGTTTCGATTTCTTGTGTTGTGTTCATTTATGGCCCACAATCTAACTTGTTTATGTTTTCTTATGCCTTGAAAACAATGTAAGAAAGTCCCATGTCACATGGTAAAAAAATAATGTGCAATATATAACCACGAGGGTCTTCTCACCTCAAATAGATAGCTTTTGGGGTTGAGTTCTATCTAAGACAATGTAGCATGGTATCAGAGCTAAAATACTGCGGGATGGGTTGGATGCTTTGGCAAGCCATATGCCATTGCCAATTCCACCATACCATCTTTGTTTAAAGAAGGTTTTATTTCTTTTTGTTCTTCTTTTATGGAATTTATTGTGCATTTCAACAAAGTGAAAACTAGCGAGGTTGCACCAAATTTGCCTTTAGAAGCTATTAAACACTTCCTATTAAATTTCTACTGCATTTGATGTTTTTCATCGTTGTCATCGTTGTTTATGTGTGAAAAAATTGTTTGACAGGGTGTAGAACAAAATCTAGACAAAAATTGCACAGGTTCTCTTTATTATCCAAAACAAGTACGATTTCTAATTTGCTTCTTTTTGTTCCTTGACTCAACTTAAAAACACAACTTTGCTTGGCATGGTTTTGACATGATTTTTTTGGCAGCGTTTCTGTCTGCAGTATGCGTTAAAATACATCAGGACACCATTTTTCATCTTAAACTCAGCATATGATGTGTACCAAGTAAGATAAATTAAAGTCCTATGACATATATTTTTTCAGTGCTTCTGAGGTAATAGTGAAAAATGAGTACTACTTTCTTATCACAGTTCCATCACAATTGGTGCCACCTTCTGCTGATTTGAGTGGGCATTGGAATCATTGTAGGCTTAATCCAGCGGCATGTAATACAAACCAGACAAATATCTTGCAAGGTTATTTTTTGTCCTTACATTCTTAAATTTCAATTGCTTTCGATATTCTTTTCTAAAATTTCTTTTTTCTTTTCATTTTTATTTTTAATGATGATTATCTTCAATTTAGAGAGCATACCTCTCATATTAAATATAAAACTTTCATAAATTTTGCATGTAATTTTTAATATGTGTTATCCTTTATGATAGACATGTTTATTAAAATTTCTATTCTTCAGGGTTCCGGAAAGATATGCTTGCAGCTTTTGAGTTTATTTTTTAAATACTCAAAAAGAGGAGGGATGTTCATAAACTCATGTTTTGCGCATTGCCAAAGTGAGTCACAAGATACATGGCTAACATCAGACTCCCCTAGAGTGCACAATAAGGTTTACAAACTAGCCCCTTTCCTTGGTGGATATGATAGCTTTAATAAGTTGCTGTCATTTTCTAGTTGTGCTTTTCTCCTCTTTTGTATTTGTCCATTTATGAAGCACCAATGACAAGTAAATACACTTATGAAATGAATGCTCAGCTCTCAAAGTCTGATCTAAAGTTACATATTCAAAAAAATTGTAAAACTAGATTGGTATGCGTCATAGTCATGTAAAATATTCTACAACCCATGCATAGAATGATTCAATCCTGTGTGTGTACAAATCTAATTAGAAATCATAATCTATGACTGATATAATGTAATAAGTTGACAAAGCATGCCATGGTGTGGTGTTATAGTTCATGACTGAATATTACTTGTTCTATTAGCATAGAATATCTAAGGTTGCCATTTTAGTGATGTGATTAGTCCCTGCAAAAATTTATGCACCATTGACTATTATTAATATCATTGATTTCATCTATAATAATGAGATTTAAATCTAATGAAGTTTTCATAGTGAGTAACAACCAGTCAATTTCTTACAGACCATTGCAGAAGCAGTAGGCGATTGGTACTTTGGAAGAAGGGTGACCAAGGAAATTGACTGTGCATATCCTTGTGATTCTACCTGCCATAACTTGATAGGCTGAAATCGTAAGGTTCAGTTCAGGTATTACCTTTTGATAAACGATTCAAGCTTGCTAATGATTCTCAAAAATACATTTTGGAGTGCATGGACCTTGATTTTATTCATCTAATGCACAATTTTTTGAGTATATTTAAGGTCCGATCAAGGATTTAATTACTAGGTGAAAAATATGAGCAGTTCTTTTTGCGAGAATTGCTCTCTTCTCTTTCTTACAAAAAGGATACAAGAGTATTTACAGATAGTTGATGAGAATCATGTTAGTATATAATGGTTTATACCATTTGTACATTTAATCAAACATAGTTCTTCTTGAGAGAATTGCTAAGTCCGAAAATGCACTTTTCCGCACTTACCATTTGTACATTTAATCAAACATAGTTCTTCTTGAGAGAATTGCTAAGTCCGAAAATGCACTTTTCCGCACTTTTTCACACTTAAGCTTGAAAATAGGCCTTCGGGGGCCAAAATCATGCAACAGCCACAAGACGGCCCGGGGAACACCTCAAACACCTCGTGACGGACCAATGTGAGTTGTGAAAACTTACAGAACTAGTACGGGACTCCCGGTTTGAAAACTAAGTCCAAATATGCACTTTTCCATACTTAAGCTTGAAAATAGGCCTTCGGAGGCTAAAATCGTGCAACAGCCACGAGACAGCCCGGGGAACACCTCAAACACCTCGGCAGAGACCAATGTGAGTTGTGGAAACTAACGGAACTAGCACGGGACTCCCTGTTTGAAAACTAAGTCCAAAAATGCACTTTTCCACACTTAAGCTTAAAAATAGGCCTTTGGGGGCCAAAATCGTGCAATAGCCAGGAGACGGCCCGGGGAACACCTCAAACACCTCGGGACAGACCAATGTGAGTTGTGAAAACTTACGGAACTAGTATGGGACTCCCGGTTTGAAAACTAAGTCAAAAAATGCACTTTTTCACACTTAAGCTTAAAAATAGGCCTTCAGGGGCCAAAATCGTGCAACAGCCACGAGACGGCCTGGGGAACACCTCAAACACCTCGGGATGAACCAATATGAGTTGTGGAAACTTACGGAACTAGCACGGGACTCCCGGTTTGAAAACTAAGTTCAAATATGCACTTTTCCACACTTAAGTTTGAAAATAGGCCTTCGGGGGCCAAAATCGTGCAACAGCCACGAGACGGCCCGGGGAACACCTCAAACACCTCGGGAGAGACCAATGTGAGTTGTGAAAACTAACGGAACTAGCACGGGACTCCCGGTTTGAAAACTAAGGCCTCGTTTGGGAACAGACTATTTTAGTAACTTTTTGGATTTTTACAAAAAGATGTGCAGAAAAGTAGAGAGGTGATGTGACTAGTTTTAGTTGGCTTTTTGGCTTTTTGGCTAAAATAGTCAGTCCCCAAACGAGGCCTAAGTCCAAAAATGTACTTTTTCACACTTAAGCTTGATAATAGGTTGTCGGGGGCTAAAATTATGCAACAGCCACAAGACGGCCCGGGAAACACCTCAAACACCTCGGGACGGACCAATGTGAGTTGTGGAAACTTACGAAATTAGCACAGGACTCCCAGTTTGAAAACTCAAAAAATACACTTTTCTACACTTAAGCTTGAAAATAGGCCTTCGGGGGCCAAAATCGTGCAACAGCCACGAGATGGCCCGGGAAACACCTCAAACACCTCGGGACGGACCAATGTGAATTGTGGAAACTTACGGAACTAGCACAGGACTCTCGGTTTGAAAACTAAGTCTAAAAATGTACTTTTTCACACTTAAGTTTGAAAATAGGCCTTCGGAGGCCAAAATCGTGCAACAGCCACGAGATGGCTCAGGGAACACCTCAAACACTTCGGGACGGACCAATGTGAGTTGTGGAAACTTACGGAACTAGCACGAGACTCCCGGTTTGAAAACTAAGTCCAAAAATGCACTTTTCCACACTTAAGCTTAAAAATAGGCTTTCGGAGGCCAAAATCGTGCAACAGCCACGAGACGGCCCGGGGAACACCTCAAACACCTCGGGACGGACCAATGTGAGTTGTGAAAACTAACGGAACTAGCACGGGAATCTCGGTTTGAAAACTAAGTCTAAAAATGCACTTTTTTACACTTAAGCTTGAAAATAGGTCTTCGGGGGCCAAAATCGTGCAATAGCCACGAGACAGCCCGGGAAACACCTCAAACATCTCGGGATGGACCAATGTGAATTGTGAAAACTTACGGAACTAGTACAGGACTCCCGGTTTGAAAACTAAGTCAAAAAATGTAATTTTTCACACTTAAGCTTGAAAATAGGCCTTCGGGGCCAAAATCGTGCAACAGCCACAAGACGGCCCAAGAAACACCTCAAACACCTCGGGATTGACCAATGTGAGTTGTGGAAACTTACAGAACTAGCACTGGACTCCCGGTTTGAAAACTAAGTCCAAAAATGCATGTTAAATTGTATATGTTATGGATAAGATAATAATTGTCGAACTGACATTTTTTTTTTTTTTTGTGTTTCATTTTTGCAGATTCGAGATTTGATATGGACGTGTTTGGTAATTTGGAGGGCCGATGGTCATTTTGTGTTTTTGTTCATTTTACCTTACATGTATTTAGGTTGTGTTGTAAATAAATACTTTTGTTAGTATTACGGGGCATGTTTGGTAATCCGCCCTTGATATTTTATTTTTGTTGATATTAGTAGACATGTTTTTTTGTTGGATATTAGGAGATGTGTTTGGTAATTTGCATACGGTTGATATTATATTTTTGTGGATATTAGTAGGCTTTTTTTGTGGATATTAGGAGACATGTTTATAATTTGCATGCAGTTCATATTGTATTTTTGTGGATAGTGCTAAAATTCGATTGTGATGTTTATGAAAATGAACAGATTTTTGTATTGATTTGTAATAGATATTTATTGAACAGGTTATTGAAATGCGCAGGGAATTGTTATTGAAAAGAAAAAATTTCGGAAGAAAATAGTATTCTCATTTTTAAAATTTTTAATTTTTATTAGTGACGAAATAAAAAATGTCGCTGTTAGTTTTCAAAAAACATGACGAATAATTTTGTCACTAATGATATAGTATGAAACAAATAATTTCGTCACATTTGCTGAATATTTTGTCGCTAAATTGAAATATTTGGTGACAAAATATTTTGTCATTAAATAATTTTTCTTTTTTGCTCATTTTAGTGACGAATTTTTGTCACCTTAATCCATATCATTGGTGAGGAAAACTTCGGTCACTAAAATATATTTGGTGATGAAATATTTCGTCGCAAAAAATAATTTAAATAAAATATTATTTAGTTTGGGGACGAAATTGGTGTTTTAGAGGACGAAAAATTCAACATTTGGAGACGAAATATTTCATCACAAAAAATGAAAAATAGGTGACGAAACTGTTTTTCGTCACTAGGTACTTTTTGTGACGACGTATAGGTTACGAACGTGGTAACAAATTTTTTTCGTCACAGATCATTTTAGTGACGAAATTTTGATGTTTGGAGACAAAATCAATCTGTCACCAAAGGTCTTTTTTGTTGTAATGACTCCCAACAATGGCGAGAAGCTCCCGAAAGCCAACCGGCTGCCTTTCCTTCTTAGCTGAACCCACCCTCCTACTTTTGTGTTGGGCGGGAAAATAGCTTTATAAATTTGTTTTAATTTTTTTTAGCCGTTAGATCTGAACTGACTGATCTTAGCCGTTGCTAGTAGGAAGTGAAGGAGAGGCGTTAAGGAGAGGATCCAAACTCATGCCACCATCACTTCTCCTTCACCAACCACCACTACCCTCCCCCTTCTCAAACTCTTTTTGCCTCTCTGTAAATCCTTACACATCTACCCTAAAAACATAAATAAATAAATAAATTTAAAAGAACCAGAGAAAAAAAAAAAAAAAAAAGATTTAGGAAACTCAGTTAAAAACATTAAAAATAGATTTTATACAATATGTTGGTGTTTAAGAGATGTTTGGGTATAGTTTTCTATAATTTTTTTTATGTAGTTTAATGCTATTTGCAAATAATGGAATTGAAGCTCCGCTCAGTTCTAATTTGCCAAACAAAACAAGATTGCCGAACAGCCTCCCATCCAAATCTGGATTAGAGGGAAGCCCAACCCTAAATATAAATATGCTATAAAAAATATAGACACATCTCACATCCTTGGTGATTAGTCAATGGATTAATACAAGAAGAATAAAGTTCTCCAAAAAACCAAAAACTACTTTCATTACTAATTGACTGCAGCCAGAGGATTCAAAATTCCATACAACACTGATGTATCAATTTTCAAAACAAAAATGACTTAAAAAGTGCAGACGAGTCTCAAGTAATTCAAAGAAAAATACCCACCATTATCAGTGGACGAAAAACTTTACTCGCTGAAGAACACAGCAGTTGGATTGCCTGGGGATGGTGGATTCTGATTTAGAACCGAGACATGGGACCCAGCTCTTGCAACAGCATCAGGATCTACTATGGACAAAATCTCCAACCGCTCGAGACCTAGCTGCCGCTTGACCAACTCTGAGTTCTCCTCTAGTACCGCCTTCTCACCAAAGGGCAGCCTCAAATCCAAAGCCTGAACGCCAACATCAATGACTTCATCTTTCTTGAACTTCAAGAAAGGCATACAAAGCTTCTGGATCTGCTTAAAATTCGCTTCCCGCCCAATTTCACTCTCCTGCAATGCCTTAACGATCTCTTGGTGAGGTGCAAAACTGCACGTGGCATTGTCAAACTTGCTTCGAAGTATGTTCAAGCATTCCCTTTTCCATCCATCGTATTGCTCGTTCACAAATATTAGTCCAACCATTGGTTTGCTTTGAAGACTCGACACATTTACCTTGGCTTTCTTTGAACCCGACACTTGTTTCTGAAGGAGCTTCCTCATTGAGACAATCGTGTCTTGCAAATATTTGTTGGCCTTTTGAAGGGTAAGATCGGGTAAATCAGCTTCAGGAAACCCTGCTTTGATGACTAAGCTGTTCTTCTTCAAAAGGTCATTCCAGACGAATTCAGCGTAATGTGGGCAAATCGGAGTTATAAGCCTCGTTTGGACATCCATAAACCGAAACACTAGATCCTGGTTCATACCCCCCGAGCCACAAGAAAACCTGTATTCGTCCCGAGCAGTTTGCAGATCATAAAACCCAGTTTTAAGAGCTTCCCTGAACAAATACTCGTTATAGTTCTTCTCAGTCATTTTCACAGCAATGTTTATCTCATTAGCAAAAACACGATCAGCAAAAGTAGTAGGGGGCCCACTTCGTAAAGATGACTCGGCTGAAAGAATTTCCTGCATCCATGCTATCTCTTTTGTGAGCCTTAAGATTGCAGCATTGGCTGTTTCAAATACGAAGTTTGCATCGTCCATTCCGTCCCCGGCATCAGCAAGAGAGAATCTAGTGGCATCAGCTGAGAATTCCTCAATAGCTTGGCGTAATGTCCTAAAATTCCCTGTAGACTTGGACATTTTCTCGGAATTTAGCATAATGTGTCCATTGCATCGAAACCCTTGAGGCCAATGGTGCTTGGGAAAAATTGCTGTGTGGTTATAGATGCAAAAAGTGAGATGATTCTGAATCAGATCTTTACCTGAAAGGGTGAATTCGAAATGTTAGTATGATGATATCAAGGAAAGAAAAGATGGATGTATGTAATATCAGTATTGTCGATCAATCAACAGAAAAAAAAAAAGAGAGGTAATTATGATGACGCAAAATTTACATAAAAAGGTTGTCACCACAGTGTTGAAGTGTTGTAAGAAAACACAGACTACCATGTTGCATCTTTTTTTTGGGCAAATTACACTCATAGTCTACATAGTTTGCGTCAAGTCAATTTAGTCCTTATAGTTTTAATTGCATCAGTTTTACCCTTTAATTTTTTACATTGAATCAGTTTAGTCCAATTGATTATTGCCTTTGGCAATGAGACTGAAATGAAAGGGGTAAAATAGTCCATTCACTCTTTATAGTGATTGAGGAGTTGACGTCGAATTGATTTTACCCAATTTCTTAACACATTATCAATTTAACTAAAGTGACACAACGAGAACAATTGAAAGGCAAAATTAATACAATTGGAACTACATAGACCAAATTGACATGAGGCAATTTACAGGGGACCACATGTATAATTTGCCTCTTTTTTTTTCTTTTTTTGGGTTGGGGGTGTGCACATGGTGTTGGTAGGCATCAATCAATAAGAAAGGAGAAAAAAAAACATAAAAAACAGAGAGAGAAAAACAACCTGAAACTCGAAGATCAAACGGATACCAATATTTGAACTCCTGCCTCATCTTATTAAGAAGAGTAGAAGATATATCTGATGATTTAGGGTAAGGGCCATCGCAAAACAAAAAATCCCAGACCTCATCGGTCAACTGCTCTGGCTTCACCGATGAAGTATCGCAGCCATACATATCACCTTTTTGTAATAGATGACAGACAGTATAATATGCCATGTAAATGGTCGAATCAGACAAGGACTCCACAAGAAACTCCTCATCCCAAGGAATACGAGTCCCAAGCCCAAAACTACGCGAACATGCCCACTGATTTAGCCAGCTCAATGTATGCACAAAGCCATGCCGAGTCTCATCACAGAAGAGATTCATATTAGTCAAGCACTCCTCTGCTGCCTCCTTCCAATTTGGTTCCCCGTAAGTGATGTACCATTGATCAGTCAGAGCCACAACACACTCATCCCCAGATCTTGAGATGACTTTCTTCTCAGGCTCACTGTACATCACAGCTTCTCCAAATTCTAGAATCTTGTTTCTGATCAAATTCTTCGCATCCTGGACTCTCATCCCTGCATATTCTCCTACAAGCATAGTTCCCTCATAGAACCCTCCTTTGTAGATTTTTTTCTTGGCCTCGTCAAGTTTTTGCCTCTCATTCTGGCTCTTGATCTTCATGTCTAAGCAAACCTTCTCAGCAGATTTATCTCCAAATTCAGGGGTGTTAATGATTGGAACGACATCAAATGGTAAGACCCACTCGTCCTTCACACCAAACTTAGCCCTAAAAGCTGGTTTTGATTTCAAGTCATGAAGAGTCATAAAATCATCAGGTGAATCACTGGGAACGCTTGTCACAATCCCAGTACCCTTGTCAGTGAGAATTGACAGCATAGGTAGAGAATAAATAACCTCATTGAATGACAAAGGAGATCTTAAAGGCAAACCAATTAAATCGTTACCAATCAGCTCAACCAAACAAGTAGGCTTTTCCGGGACTCGTGACAGTTTCTGATATGCAAGATTAAGAGCTGCCCTTTCTGTCAAGATAAAAACATCATTTTCATTGATCTCAAACGCTCCATATTTCCCCTCAGGTAATACCCACGCATTTGTTTGCCCATACATAGTCTCGGGTCTCAATGTTGCAGCTGCTAGGTACACTTTACGGCCCTCCAGAGCTCTCAACATTGGAGGAAGAGGTGGGATAACCTCCATTTTTATGAGAGTGTATTCTTGGGGAATAACACCTTCCCCTGATGCCCGATCATGATCAGCGCATGGCTGACCATCTAAGGGGGAATAAACAGTGTATCTCAGGTCCTTGACAATTTTCCCCAACTCCTTCAATTTCCTCATCTGCCACCGAACAAACGAATCAAAAAATGGGTTCATATCAGTTGTGATAAAAGTGCGCCTCCAATCACAGCCAAGGCCAAAAGCCTTCAGGTCTTCTACAGCTAGAGGGGGAAAATAAGACAGCCAGTAATATGGGTCCTGAAACTTGGAAATCTCGTCATCAGAGAGGCCATAACTCTGCATTATCTCCCACTGGTACTTATCACCGCCTGACTTGGCTGCTGCCTTGGACTTCTTGCTCTTAAATTTATCTGGTGCAACCTGGTCCCCTGCATTAGATTCCTCTGGTTGTGGTTCTGGATCAATGCTTTTCTCCTCTGCTGCAGTTGGAAAAGCAGGTGGGTTACCAAATTTCTGAATCTCCCGGCAAATTTTATCAGCCGAGGCCTTAATTGGCATCCCAGTACAATGAAAAGCAAAAGGTAAGAGCACATTGGCACCCCTCAGTCGGTGATAGGCTGCAGCAAATTCAAGTTTGGAGAGCGAGAATGCATGGCCCAAGTGAAGATAGCCATTCATGTATGGGAAAGGGAAGTTCCCAAAGAACTTCTCACCCAATTTGGGAGGCATTTCTAGAGAATCAGCCCTGAAAACTTCTCTCTCTTCCCACCACTTCTGAACCTGTGCCTCAATTTCCAGAAGCCGGTCTCTTCGTGCAAAGCTCTTCCCACCATCAGTGTTTGATGCCATCTCCTTACCAGCTATTGCTGTCTGCTGATCAACAAATTGACAGAAACTGCAGAAAAACAAACAAGGATCTTTAGGATAAACAATTAGGGGTGTACAAAATTCAGTTCGGTTTTGAGGAAAACATGAGAAACCTAAGCATAGAAAATGAAACAACGTAATCAACCTGTACGCTTTTAAAAAAAAAATTAAGTAAAAAGATTAAACATGCAATTTAAAGATAATGATTACATTTAAACTTGTGATGGAAAATTGAATACAAAAACCTTGCCTATCCCATTGAAGACAAACAGAAATATAATCAAAACAAACATAAAATAAAACAAAACAAAGACATCAATCAGATATTAAAAAAAAAAAAGAAAGAGGCATGAGATCGAATCACATAAGGGGTTGAGAGACAAAAAGAGTCCAGAGAAAGAGAAATTAGAGATGGAAGTTTAATAATAAGTTTAAAAAGCTAATTTGGGGTCAAAGTAAAACAAATGGAAACAAAGAGAAGGAAAGTGAAGGAAAAAAAAAAAAAAAAAAAACCTACACCCACTTGTATTAATATAAACCGTTTTATTATAAATCAAATGCCACCAGTCACCTTAGGTTACTATTCCGGTTCACGGTTCTGGGTCTTCAGATTCAGGGTGTGACATAACCTACACTTAAGACCATGCTTACTTTCTTACTACACCCTTACTCCAATGTTACTTCAAATAATCTCCAGTCTTGTGAAATTACCTACAAAACCCTGCACCGCAAAACTTGACAAGTGCTAAAATTTACATATAATAAAAAGTATATATTATGAATATCAAAACCAAATTAAATTTGGTACTTCACATGTCTGTGTATATATTAAATACATAAATCCAAACAAATACCCTTAAAAAGTGTTTATATATATTGTATTTTACGGTGAGGATTGGAGAAATTGGCTATTTTAATGGTAGAGCTTTCGCAAAAGACTTGGTTAAATATTCTGAAATGATAAGGAAGGCATACTGAAAACCGAAGGAAAACTGAAACAATTGGGCTGCAGGATTTGGAAAAAATGGGGCAATTTATACAAAATTTTCATATGGTTGAAAATCAAAGGTCCAAAATAATACACCCTCAATTGTGCATTTATATACCAGGGCTACTTCCTAACTATATTATTACTCCTATTTATTTACTCTAAATACCACAGAACTGGCCAAATACATAAACTATTTCTATTTGTATATGTAGCCTTTGTTTTCCCGCATAATTTGTATATGTAGCTTTTGTTAATCATAATTATCAAAAAGGGAGTTCTCATTATTTAAGAAAATATGAATCAAAATCAACATTTTTTTTTCTAAGAAATTATCCAAACACATCCTAATAAATCTAATTCAAAAACCGCATCCACCAAAAGTTGAGAACGTTTCAAACAAAAGCCCTAATAGGCTAATTTATAGTAATCAAATTGACAAATTCATGCAATAGTAAACAGGAAACAATAATAGAAACATTAATTTTAAAGATTACGGAAGATCTTAACTTTCAAGTAATTTACGATTCCAACTTTGAATGGAAGTAACTGCTATCTTCATAATAAAAAGGAAAATTTGATAACTCATTGAATGTAATTTGAGAGAGAGAGAGAGAGAGAGAGAGACACCAATCAATAATATCAGTGTGTGCTGTTATGTATATTGCTAAGAAACACAAACATGGACATGCCACATAGCATGGATAGGACAGGATACATGCACGCTGATATGAAATTTTTCAAAAAATGCATGAAACGACATGGGGGGTCCTGTTCAAAATATATAGTTTTATATATTTATTATATATCATGTAAATAAGTATTTTCGTTCAAAGATAATAAAAAACACAATATAACACTAATTTTTATTGTTTAATACTAGGATTGAGATATTGGAGCTCCTACAAAGCTTGTGAGTTAAAAACCCCATTTTCCTTATATAACATATAGATGTATAGATCTACATTGTTTTTCGTTTTATCATTAGATCCCAAATAATTTTGTTAAGATTTGTTCATGTATCTAAATGAAAGACACATACATCCCTCAAGTGTCTAAAGCGTGTTTGGGTCAAATTATTATTTTTTAAATAACATGACACATTTGGACTGTATTTGACACATGTCAAGAAGTGTCCGATGAGTGTCGATGTTCGACATGTGTCCAACACGAACACACTACGTTCTTAGAAGTGTCTTTTCTTCTTATGTGTACAGTTGTGGTAATAATGGAGCTACATCGTCATCTTGGTGATCCTTTTCTATTATTGCAAGTTTTATCTGTCATTAAAGAAAGATGGAATAATATGTATAGATCTACATTGTTTTTCGCTTTACATTAGATTCAAAATTATTTTATTCAAATTTGTAATGTGTTTGATGTATGTTTAAATGACGGACATGTATCCCATAAGTGTCTGAAGTGTGTCCGGTCTAAATTTTTTAAAAAATAACATGACACATTTGGGTGTGTATCTAACATATGTCGAGAAGTGTCCAAAAAGTGTCGATATCCGTCATGTGTACAACATGAACGTACTACATTATTATAAGTGTCCATGCTTCGTGTGCGTGTAGTTGTGGTAATAATGGAGCTGCGTCATCATCTTGGAGATCTTTTTCTACTATTGCAAGTATTATCTGTCATTCATTTTCATAGCTATCTTTTTCAAATTTCTTTTTTCTTTTATTGTTCAGGCGAGTATAAGAATTGCATTATTACGAGGGCAATTGAAGCTTTTTTTTTTTTTTTTTTTTTTTTTGTTTTTTAAAGGAAATTATTAAAGGTAAAAACTTAAATATAATTCCATTAATATAGGTTGTGTTAGTGGGTGGCCAATAGAATTAAGTCACGTGACCAACACTGTGAGGTTCAACATTAACTCATGATTGGGCAAGATAACCACATGGCTAACTGTTATTAAAAGAATGAAAAGAATTTTTTGGCTTTTTCATGAATGAGGTAGAGGCCATGTATATATAATAAATTCATGATACAATAGGAAACGATATAAATAAGGAAACAATATTAAATTAGTGATTGACACAATCACAGATTATATGCATAATACTGAAAATAAAAAGATTCTATGTACTCCAATTTCTATATTATATTCAATACTCCCTCTCAAGCTCGTGTAAAGATATTTAACAATCGCAGCTTACCAATGGATGACTGGAAGAAGCCGGAAAAAACTCAACAGTTAGTCCAAATAAATGCTACCGAACAAATTCGGTAATCCACTAAATAAAAAAGCCAAAAAGTGCTTAATACATCAGCACCACACCCTAGAAAGGGAAAAAAAACAAGGACTGAACTGCCCTAGAAGAGTTGTCGAAGCATCTATGGCTAGGAAACACCCCGGTCGGCAACCAACAAGACCCTGGTCGGCATCAGAGGCCAGATTCTATATACTCTAATTTCTATATTCAACATCATTAACCACTTGCGCCACCTGCATGCAAATCTTTTTTCCATTGTTAAACCACCTATTTCAGTTAACAAGAAAAAAAAATGAGTGAAAGGTCAAAATAGCTCTTCTTTTTCTATGATTTCATTTGCTAAATCAAGCGCGCAAAGGTATTTTGATTTCTTATCTTAAACCCCTCCTTGGCTTCAATGTTACTAGCCTATTTCTCACTCTCTTTCACTCTCTGTGACCTATCCCCTTTTCTTTTCTTCTTCCTTGTTTCCCTTTTTTCCCTTGTCCTTTTCATTTGGCTCTTCCCTAAAAATCAGTTTGCTCAATGTTTTTCTCCCTAAATACCAATGACCACCACATAGTTTGGTGGAAATTGATTTTTTAGAAAAGACTTGATCAATTTTTTCCCAGATGGTGGCACTTCCTCTTTCTATAATTCTTCCATCTACTTCTTTCCGTCTCTAGCTTGATCAAAGCATGTGAGATGTGTTTGGTTGTATGGTGATGCAAAAATACTAATCCTAGTGATGTGGTGGTGAGAAGAGTGCAAGGACTTAGAGGTGGTAACTAAAACTGAACTTTTCAAAAATTAATAAATAAATAAAGGGAAAGAAAAAGAAAAGAGAGAGAAAGGAAGATCAACTAGCAGTAACATGTGGGAGACATGTTTCAGGGAGGAAATGAAATTAATTTTTTTCCTCAATCTAAGTTCTAATTCTAACAAATAAAACCATGAAAAAAACACGTAGTTATGGTTTTACACCATTTGGTTCCTTGTTAACTTGCCCCTAGAAGGGATAGGTTAACAGTACCCTTTGGTATATGTATATATATAGGTTGCTTCTAAATACACTTCTCTACAGCCACCTTTGTGAAGCATGGTTCCTATTGTGTAAAGAGGGACTGTGCTTCACAAAGGTTATACACAATTTTTGTGGAATTTTTGTAGGGTGCAAGGACTGCGCACGGTTCCTATTGTGAACACTGTAGATGGTAGAATACATTTTACTTTATAGTAAATTGGAATAATATTTTTATTAAACAATTACGTGATTCAATCAAAATGGGCTCAGAAGAGAGAGTCAAGGGTACTATTCTACTCAACTTACACAAACATGTAAATATAACCCTATTTATATAAACATTAAAAACTTTAGATATAGAGGTAAGATTGTTAAGATTAAAGCATATCCTAAATGGATCCAGATTCTCTCCATTTCATACGGGAAACAAAAATCTTGCCCTTATACTAAAATTGAGGTAAGCAATAAGAGAACTTCAAACATTTTCATCAGATTGTTTTATAAATCATTCATGCAATAGATTCCTAGGGTTTAGGTTCAGAAAGAAAACTAAGAAACAAGATATTTCTCGTCAGATTGTTTTATCAATCATTCATGTAAACACATGATCACAGATTGAACTAAAATTTGAATCAAAGAAGAAATCCACACTCTATTTTACATTGAACATCATTTTTTTTATATAGAACCACTTAGCATAAAAAGTTTACATCTCTCTAGTTTTCCGGTGCTTGGCTGTAAACCCACAAATATTTTTCAGAAGCCCAATACTTCAACATAATAGACACACAACTCAAATTGGCATTTTGTCAAACACAACATATACACATAATGGAAGCCCAATACTTCAAATTTATAGACACACAACTCAAATTGGCATTTTTTCAATACATAATGAAAACCCAACACCTAAACTTCTTAGACACACAGCTCAAATTGGCATTTTGTCAAACACAATACATGAACACAGTTTATCAAACTCATTCAAATACACAACAAAACTAGTCTATGTGCAAATGCAATTCATGCTTTTGTGAAGAGTTTTGGCGACAAATTAAGATCAACAATATTCAAAGTGAAAACTTCCTCAACACTGTCGAACTCAACTAGTGAAAAAATGACTTACGGATCTGGAAAATTTACAGGTAAAACATATTTTTATCATGTAATTTTGAAATGAATCGGAACAGAAAAAATAAATCTGAAGCAAACGGCGCTTAGGGTTGGGGTTTTGCTTACCTTTTGAATTTGACGAAGAGAGGAGAGGACCACCACCTTTGCTGTGAGAGAAAGAGCGTGTGAGAAATGTCAAGCAGAAAACGCATGACTTGAGAATTTGGGTCAAAAATAAAATAAATGAAAATGTTTGAAGTGTTGTGAAAGGATAAATTACACTTTGCCCCCCTATATTTTATATCAAATCTCACTTTGCCTCTTACACATGAAATTATGACAATCAACCCCTTATATTTCTAGTCAAATTCGAGTTTGATGCTTGCACATGAAATCGTAACAATCAATCTCTTATACTTTTACTCAAATCTCACTTTGGTCCCTACACAAGTGTCAATGTCCTTTTTCTGTTACTTCATTTTTAAATTTTTAACAAAATCTAATTATGTGACAAAAAATGTGACTACGAAATGAGAGTAAAAGAGAAAAATCATCTATGTTTCCCACCAATACATTTTGTCTAACATGATAAGCATATGAGAGTTATATAAACTAATATATATATATATATATATATATATATATATATGTTCGTATGATAAAAATTGGGACAAAAAAGCAAGAAAGTAGAGTTTTGAAATTTAAAAAAAAATGTGACAAAAGAAATCAAAAAGAAAGAAAGATAAATAGATAGAAGATTATGTTATAGTGAAAAGTAGAATTTTGTGATTTCAATTTATGCAAAACCCTAGTTCATATTCTTAATTGTTCATAATCTGCGTTTTATTTTAGCCTAATACAATTATATTTTGATATAAATTTTGAGATAAAGTGTGTATTGGTGAAAGATTTAAATAATTTAGCAACAGAAATGGAATATTGACACTTGTGTAGGGATCAAAATAAGATTTTACCAAAAGTATAAGGGGTTGATTGTCACAATTTCATGTGCGAGGACCAAAATGAGATTTGACTAGAAGTGCAGGGGTGGACTGTTAGGATTTTATGTGTTGGGGCCAAAGCGAGATTTGGTATAAAGTATAAGGGTGCAAAGTGTAATTTACTCGTCGTGAAATTAGTGAAAAGTATTTTAAAGTATGTAAAAAAAACAATCGAAAATTTTAATACACTACGCCAAAACAGGGCATTAACGGCGGTTTTTTTAACGGCGGTAACGAAAACCGCCGTTAATTTATCATTAATGGCAGTTTCATTACCGCCGTTAAAAAAACTGCCACTAAAGTGTCTTTAACGACGGTAATGAAACCCTCTATTAACGGCGGTAACAAAACCGCCGCTAATGCCCAATCATTACTGCCATTAATGACGGCGGTCTTTGCCGGCGGAGCTCCGGCGAAACTTCGGCGTGCTCCGGCGAAACTCCGGCGAGCTCCGGCGAAACCATCTACAATAAAGTAAAAGTAATGTTTAAATATTTATTTAGGGAATATATTTCATGAAGAGTGGCTATGGCAGAGTGGTTAGTGTGGGTGGATGAGAGGTCTTGGGTTTAAAACTTGGGGAGTGCAAGAAGAAAGAATTATTTTTTGAAAAAATCTGAACCTATTTATGGCGGTAAAAAACCGCTGTTTTTGGTCGACTTTTAACGACGGTAATTTACTTTTTTACGACGGTTGTACTTTTTCCGACACGCCCATAAACGGCGGTAACGAAACCGCCGTTAATACCGCCGTTAAAAGTTTTAACGGCGGTTTTACAGCCTTTAACGGCGGTAAAAAACTGCCGTTAAAGCTCAATTTTGGCGTAGTGATATATACACCTTTTAAAGATGTGTACCTAAACGTGAGAATTTGACACGTAATTCGTTAATACGATTCGAATCGTATATGTAATTAGAAGATTACTGTTAATCATTTTTGGACTCAAATCTGAATATGACACAACCCGAAAATAGGAATATTAAATGGGTTGTGTCTGAGTTGAACACGCAAAATTCGAAATGAACACGTTTGACCCGCATAAAAATTCGTGTTGACACGTTGTCACGAACGTATTATTGATACATATGCAACCCAAATGCAACTTGAATTTAGTATTATTAAGATCTTGAGTAATTCATTCTCATCCGTTAGATTAAAACTTAAATCTCTATATAATATATATACCTAAGAAGTGCAACCCTAAATTAATAATTATTTTCATTGTGTGTAATGGATTAATGATGAATATTTTTAATTATTTTCATAGATATTAACATATATATATTATCATTGTGTGTCAATGTTTAAACAAGTTATTCTTATACAAGTGAAGTAAAATAAGTTTTTAATTTTTAAGGTAAAATTATAAATACGCTCCTTGAGATTTGATTAAAATACAAATTATTCCATGTAGTTATAGAAATTACATCTCGCCCTCTAAAGTTTCTAATTTCATAACAGATGACCCCTTTTATCAATAAATCATCAAGCCAATTAACAGTTTTTAATAATATCAGAAATATATTTCCTTTAATAATTCAGATAATTTTATTATTGTAAAAAATTCTGTTAAATAAAAAATTCTTACAATGAGTATTTGTAATTTTTCAGGAGGTGTATTTGTAATTTACCCTTTTTTTTTTCTTTTCAATAGGCGGTATAATTCGCTTATAATCTGAAATATGAACTTTTGTTAACCGTATTAAGCGTGCCATGCTAGGTTGACACGATTATAAGTAGGTCGGGTCAGTTTCAAAATATTTGACACGTTTAATTAAACGGATTGTGTTAGTGTTGGATTGTCTTGAACACAAACCCGATATGACACGACACAGCACAATTCCCACCCTTACTATATGCACCCTTAATTATACCATTCTCTTTTTCAATTATAACGATTTTTTTCCCCTCTAATTATGTCTCATGTTGTGTTTGGTTTTGATATTTTTTTTAGTTATGACTCAAAAAATATAAAATTACGTCATTTTCTTCTTTAATTATAAAATGCATTGAGTAATGTATACCACAGTATTTCCCCAAAACATATATCATTATTTTTATGTATGTGTTCCTTGTATCCCAAAGGCATTTTCTTGTGAGTTATTTGTTAGTATGACCTAGTATTAAAAGAGTTATTGAATATGAAAGAAACATGTAAATTTTATTAGATTATTATTTTGTGAGATAAGGAAGAATGGACTGATGGTAATTCTATTTACACAACAAAATTAACTAATTACACAACTAATAAAAATTCAAAATTTTGATTTTATCTCTGTTATACCAACTATACGATCCTTTTTACACCACTAACTTTCAAACTCTAATTCTATCCATCACCTCCAATAGCCATTGTCGCCATCTCCGGTAACTGACCTGCGATCCCTCCTTTACTGATGTCCCTTTCCACTACCGCCACTTCCTTTTAATTCCCTTTATAACTACCATTTTCAACCACCTCAAACTTTCATTCCTCCATTGCGATAGCCTTCTTAGTTGCCCTCCGCCTTTGTGACTCCCCTTCTAGCATTTTCCTCCATCGTCGCGTCTCTTCTCCCAATAATTTCATTTATTGTTATTCTTCTCCCAGTGGTGACTCGTCTCTGTCATGATCCAACCCACGAATCCTTCATGTCCTTTGTCATCATGAGAGAGAGAGAGAGAGAGAGAGAGAAGTTTTAGAGATAGGATTTGGCAAAGAAGAACAAGAAGATGACATGAGGTCGCGATTTGCAGGGAATAAGAGATGGTGCGTAGGAGGTAGATGTAGGAGCTGGATGATGGTTCTGGGAGAAAGAAGGGTGGCAGGAAAATAGGGGAAGGTTGTTAAAGGTAGAAGACGGTTGGCCGATGGTGGGACAAGGTTGTCGGAGTTATGACGGTTCCGATTTAGACCTGACCATTTCATGTTCTTAGATCCGAAATTCCATGTATTTAATAGTTGTTTATAACCTCTTACTCTTATTGTTAGTTGAGTTTGGTCGTTTGGGAGTTGTTGGTTATGTTTGAAATAGGTTGGGAGTTAGTTTTTCAAAAGAGTTATTGTCCAGTCCATTGCTTCTTCGCTCGAGTGGTGTTTTGGTTACCCGAGTAGTATTTGAGATCTCTCAGTATTTTGTAGGTCTGCAAAACTTTTGAGAGTAGGGTGATCTTCGCTTGAGTGGTATTTCTTGCGCTCGAGTGGTTTTCTACAGTTTGTAAAACTTCTGGAAGAGTGTTATTGTGCGCTCGAGCGGTGTTCTTGGTCGCTCGAGCGGTGTCACTTATTGTGTCTGAAGCTCCAATGGTGGCTTGGTCGCTTGAGCGGTTTGTGCGTATATCAGATCGAAAAAAGGGAATTTTTGTCACTTTTTCATTTCCTCTCTTTCTCTAAAGCATTTCTAAACCTAATTTCTTCACCCTTTTTCTCTAGTTCTTGCCTAAACACCTCAAATACACTCAAATCTATTGATCTTGCCGCTCTTGTGCTCTGGAGAAAAGGTAGAACTCATTAAGGAGAACATTTTAATCGATGAAAACTTCCATTTTGATTCCGTCTCAAGTTAGGGCTTGCTCTCTTCTTCTCCTAAACTTGAGGTAGGGATTTCTTCTACCTTCTAATATGATTCTTAATTTAGTTATGTGTTCCTTATCAAGTATTGAGATTTGGAAAATAGGGATTTTGATTTAGGGTTTTGATTTTGAAATGTAAAAGAAAGGTTTTCAAATGGGTTCTTGAGAAAGGTTGTGGGAATGTGTTTATTGTTGAGTAAAATGTTGAAATGTTGGAAATCTTTTCTTTAGAACTGCTTTACGAAGTAAACGGTGTGCGATTTGAAAATCGTAAATGTTTGATTTATGAAAGAAAAAGGAATGATGTTGGGTTTTTAAAATGATGAAATAAATTTATATGTTGATAATGAGGGTGGAGTTTGATATATGTATCACTCCTATTTTAAAAAAAAATTATGAGATTATACTTGTTATGGAAATTATTTGTTGAGTAAAAATATTTATTTTGGGCTATTGGTGGATGATAGCTTTGATTGTTGTAGAAATTGCATGAGGATTAAGTCAATTAAAACTAATTACTCATAAATCTTGCATTTGAGCATTGTTTCATACTTAAACTTTGAAAATGTTTTGTTTTGAGAAAAAATGGTATATACCTTGGTAAATTTGATTAGAGGGTGTAGTTGTGGTTATTATGTTGGCCTGTGTGTCCTTGGTGAAAGTCCAAAAACCTGTGTAGTTAGGCCGATCCTTTCAGTTAGTACGGATAAAATGACTTTGGTAGTTCTTGCATAGCCTATTAGCAGACATGTACCTAGAGATTCTCAGTGTTTTGTATCCACTGTCCTATTTTCTAAAACATCCCCAAATAGTTCAGAGTATACTCAAAATAATTTATCTTAGACCAAGTCATGAGAAATAATACATTTCTCTAATATTTTTCTAGATTCAACATCCAAAAATCAATCTATACCAGAAAACAGATTGAAAAGGACAAGATATGCTTAAAACCATACATATAACTCAAAGAATAACATCCTTACCTTAAGACTTTGCGAAGAAAGAATGAAAAGTTACGAAACCAACGATGTTAATATCTGATCTCCACAGTACACCATGTAGTCGTTAACCAGCTCTCCAAAATTAATGAAGGCACCAAGGTTAAAATCTCAATGGATAGTGAGAGATCAAGGAGTAAATGAAGTGGGTTGGAGGGTTTCTAAAGAGAGATGAGAGAAAAGGGAGTGAGAGTTAATGTAAAGAGAGAGTGAAGTGAAAAGTGATGAAAAAGTGAGTAAGGCTCAACTTTTGAAGTGATTTGACTTAATTTTCGGAGCTAATACTCGACAGACCGCTCGAGCGACCAATAATGCGCTTGAGCGAACAGTTCAATTTGAAAGACCGCTCGAGCGATGAATTCTTTGCTCAAGCCTGCAAACCAAAGTATTGGAAGGTCGAATTCACCGCTCAAGCGATCAAAAGACCGCTCAAGCGGTCTCAACCTAAAAGTGAGACTATGAACTACCAAAACACTGGCCAACCTTCCCGGTTTCTCACCAACACCCAAAAGTGCAAGATGACATCTCAGAATACAGAAGGAGGTACCTAACTAAACAACCACGAGGGAGAATGGATAACAACACAAGCTTCAAAAGGTTTAACAATGAAGAAGACACATAAAGGGACAACGGTTACTAAAAATGCACTCAATTGCTTTAAAGGAGTCGGGACATCACAGATTCCAAAAATATATATATATATATATATATTTTTTAAAAACGGATATCCAAATCAAAAGTTATTAAATTTATAACTTTTGAAATACATTCAAAATCTAAAAATAGTTGTTGCTTGTGCTCACAGCTGTAAGTAAGAGCGTTTATGAGACGGTTTGGTTTGGTTTGGTTTAATACTAAATTTGAATCCAACCCAATCATGATCAGTTCCAAATTTTTGGACCCATAACCAAACCAATCATGTATTAGAACCAACCCAACCCAACCCAAAGTAGCTCGGGTTGGAACCATGGTTCTACTATATTAAAAACAAGCAAATTAATCAATAATAAATAATTAAAATAAACAAGTCTTTAACATCTAAACATAACACAAACAAAGAGCAAATATTATTTAGAGATTATTTCATTTTTACCTCTATACTTTGTCACGATTTTCAATGACTCCCCCAGACTACTCTTATTTTCACACGTACCCTTATACTATTTAATTTACTATCAATTTTGCCCTTGCTGTGAAATTTGAAACGGAAAAAGTTAAAAAAAATACATTTTGGCCCCAAATTTCAAAAGAAAGATGCAGACCCCCCATTTTTCCTACCAACAAACCACCACTTCAAGCCCTTCTATCTCTTTCGTCATAATTCTGTTTCGATTCATTTTTACGTCGTTAGATTCAACTCACGGTCTAGTTTTCGTATCACATCTCACACGTCTCGTTCTTTTTCTTTTTGCATGCTATCGGAGATCCGAAAGTTGATAAAAAAAAAGACTTTTCTTCTCGTTTTGACTTTTCTTTGAGCCATCTTTCGGACTTCATATCTTTCTCCATTCTTGATGGTTCTACTTCATTCTTTCGACATTCTCTTCACCTCACTTCCTATTTCGCCCTACACTACCTTGCTTTCTCACTTCTTTGTGTAATTGGTGGTTTTGGTATGTCGAAATTTTTTCGAAAATTAATTTTAAAAATTTCAAAACATTCATCTTTGGTTTCTTTCTTCTCCATCTTCCTCATTCTTCTTCTTCTTCACTTATAACATGATATGGAGCATGGTTCTAGGTAGTAACAGAATTGGTGATGGCGGTGGTGGTGGCGGTTCGGTAATAGCGGTGGGTTTGGTGTTGTAAGTTGGTGGTGATGGTAATGCTCATGGTGGCGGTAATGGAACTTGGTTGTGAAAAATGTAGATTTGGTGGTAATGGCAGTAATGGAACTTGGTTGTGAAAAATGTGGATTTGGTGTTGTGAGGTGGTGGTGATGGTAATGCTCATGGTGGTGGTAATGGAACTTGGTTGTGAAAAAGGTGGGTTTGGTGTTGTAAGGTGGTAGTGATGGTAATGCTCATGGTGGCGGCGAAGTTGGTCGTTCGGGTGGTGATGTTGGTGAAGTTGATGGTTGAGATTGCATATGCCCGAAGAATATCACTTTCAACAATGTCATTCGAGCACTTTGTGTCATGGGAAGAGTGGAGGAAGCATTGTCGGTATTAGTCTTCATGCGTCGAGGAGGTTCAGTCATCACAAAGATTTCTTTCAACATTTTGATTTGTGAGTTCAATTGACAAGGCAGACGGTTGAGTGCTTGCAATGTGTATGACGCTGCATTGAAAATAGGTGTAATTCCGGAAAGAGAGCCTAGAGGATATTTAACTGAGAGAAAAACTCTTATTTGACATGTTTAGATTCATATCATGATAGAGTAGTCATAGCAAATAGAGAAATTAATAGGTGCTCATTAATTTGTAATTCAACATTAATGGCTATAACAACAAAACCTTTATTCTAATACAAAATCAGCTATGTGCTACAAGATTTTTCTTAACAATACAACTTTCTTTTGTTCTTGGCAAAACAATTGAGGTTTGCATCTCATTTACGATCCAAGTCTAAATGGGCACGATGTTCCATTCAAATGGACTGAGAAAATTCCAGTAGAAAAGATGATATGTATGTATATAATTGAGGAATTAGAAAAAGATCACTACCTGAATCACGAACTCCACCGGCACTGAACTCCATTACCGCCACCACCACTATCACTAGTTCCGTTACCACCTAGAACCATGTTTCACATCATGTTATAGGTGAAGAAGAAGAATAAGAAGAATGAGGAAGATGAAAAAGAAAGAAACAAAAGATGAATGTTTTGAAATTTTCGAAATTAGTTTTTAGACAACTTTCGGCATACCAAAACTGCCTATTACACGAAATAGTGAGAAAGCGAGGTAGTGTAGGGCGAAGTAGGAAGTGAGGTGAAGAGAATGACGAAAGAATAAAATAGAACCGTCAATAATTGAGAAAGATATGAAGTCCAAAAGATGGCTCAAAGAAAAGTCGAAAACGAGAAGAAAAGTCTTTTTTTTTTTTATTATCAACTTTCGAAGCTCTGATAGTATGCAAAAAGAGGAAGAGTGAAATGTGTGAGATGTGATACGAAAACTAGACCGTGAGTTAAATCCAACGATGTAATAATAAGGCGAAACAAAGTTATGACGAAGGAGATAGAAGGGCTTGAAGTGGTGGTTGTTGGTGGTGGTTTGCTGGTAGGAAAAAAGTGGGTCTGCATCTTTCTTTTGAAATTTGGGGTCAAAATGTAATTTAAAAAAATTTTTCCGTTTCAAATCTGACGGCTGGGGCAAAATTGATAGTAACCTAAATAGTATAGGGGTACGCGTGAAAATAAGAGTAATCTGGGGAAGTCATTGAAAATCGTGACAAAGTATAGAGATAAAAATGAAATAATCTCTATTATTTAATGCAAGCCAATACAAATTAAGTTCAACTCAAGTTTAAATATAATCAATACAAATAAAATTCATTAATACAATCAATACAAATTAAATCAATTGCGAAGTTTGACTCAAGTTTCTAGTACTTTCTTTATTTATCTAATAATTCTTGTATATGAAAAATTATTAGCTATAATCAAGTCTATTGTAATAGAATAATAAGATAAAGATATGTCAATATAAATAACATTTATATATATATATGTTCGGTTCTCCAATTGGTTGGGTCTAGACAAGACCTAAATCAAAAACCAACCCAATTTTATTAGTTTAATGATTTGAAGACTTAAAATCAAATCAATGCACTCAAAACTAACTCAACTCAACCCAACCCAACTCAACCCAAATATATCGGTTTAGTTTGATTTTTCGATTCACGGGAAGTGTAAGGATATTTTAGTCCAAAATAAGACACTGAAAAAGTAGAGGACGAAAATCAGCATGTATTTTTTTTTTTTTTTTGTTCTTAAACTAGTAAAGAACTATAATGGGAGAGTTGAAAAAAAAAATCCCATTTCTAAATGGTGTAATTTTATTTTTATTTATTTAAAATTATGCTAAACAAAATCACGAACAACCCTATGGTCAGATCACGTTAGCCGGCAGAATCCCTAGATAGACTAATCATATGTTTTGGTTTAATATTTAAAAATTATTTTTGAGTAAATTTTTTGTTTATTTTTGGTGATTTTTTAAAAATATTTTTTAATTAATTTTTTATTTTATAAATTCATCAGCATTTAAATGCATCTAAAAAAATAAAAATAAACTAAAATATAAAAAGAAAATTTACTAACAAATGAAAACTCAAACAAATTGAGTGAATATTTTTTTATATTTTAGGCAAAAAAATTTAAAACCTTTTAGATGCATTTAGATTATATGCATTTAAAAAGTAAAAAAACAAAATTGACAAAAAATGAAAAAAAAAAAAAAAACCACTAATGACAAACGAAAACTTGTTTAAAAATAATTTTTGAAAAATCAAACAAACAAAAAGCTCCTTCACCTCAGATTTTAGATTATTATTAGTATCCTGATGGAACCCCACATTTTTCCACCCCCATCACACACGTGGGAGTTGGTTATTGAAGAAGACAAAAAAAAAAAAAAAAAAAAAAAAATTCTAGCCAATCAGACTCCACTGGGGTTTCTAAGGGTCACCCCAGTGGGGTCTGAAACATAATGCTTATTATTATTATATCTTTTGTTTTAATGATGAATAAAAAATTAGGATATTTTTATTTTTATTTATTTTTTTAATCTTGGACCAATCAGCCAAATATTTCAGTTAACAAGTATCCAAGCCTGCAATGACATGTTGTGACAATCACTAAACATTCCTCAATTTTTTCTTGAACCCATCGGTCAACTCTTCTTCTATTTCCATATAAACCCCCAAAACCAATCTCACCACTCACCTCAAAAACCCATCTAAATTTTCTCTCTAAATTATCAAAAAAATAAAAATAAAAAATTCATGGATTCTGAAACATTGTCTGCCAAGCTTCCAACGGTCGAATTCACGGGCGAAAACTTGAAGCCTGGCAAGAGTTCTTGGATCGCCACGTGCCACGAAGTCCGGCGAGCACTCGAAGAGTATGGTTGCTTTGTGGCAGTGTATGAAAGAGTTGATTTGGAGCTTGATGAAGCAATATTCAGTGAATTGGAGGAATTGTTTGATCTCCCAACAGAAACCAAAGTCCAAAACACTTCTGATGTGCCTTACTTTGGCTATGTTGGACAATTGCCGGATATTCCTTTATATGAGAGTATGGGGATTAGTGATCCACAGACTCTCCAAGGAACTCAAACTTTCACTAAACTCATGTGGCCTGCCGGGAATGACAAATTCTGGTATGATTTGATCTCTTTTGTTTTAGGGTTAATTGTGTTAAAGATTTCTTAAACTACTAGCGAATATCATTTTATTGCTTTATTTATAAATCTGTACATTGACCCTCTCACTTGTGAAAATCGTATAAATACATCTCTTTTGAATATGGTCTCCAGGAGTGAAAGTGATACATTTTTATAATTGAGGGAGTCAAAATGTACCGGTTCACAAATGAAAGACAATAAAGTGATATTTAATAATGGTTAAACAGTATTATTGTAAATAACCCATCGTTCTATTTATTGTTTGTAAAGTACATGTTTCGTGTCAACTTTTGCTAGGTCTTGTTTGATTAGATTAAAATAAATGAGGGAAAGTGAAAATAGTAATAAGTGCGGTAAAAGAAAAAAAATGAAAAGAAAATATATTTTCTTATATTAATTTGATTATGATAAAATTTTTACAAGAAAACAGGAATTTAAATTATAATTAACTACTTTTCTAACAAATTTAAATTTTGTTGTATTTCTCTTCGTTTTTTTACAAGAAACTAGAATCTTAATTATCATGACATTATGAGTTGTATAAGAAAATCAAAGTTCTTGTAACTTCCACAACTTTTATGCTAAACAAATTCTGAAAAATTTCACCATGTTTAGTTTCAATTTTCTAAATATTGAGTTTTTTTGTTTTTCATATCTTTTTGTTTTTAGTGAATTTTTTAAATATTTTTTTTTTTACTTTTTAAATACACCTATAAATACAATTCAAAACTATAATATTTGTGAAAAAATCTTTTAAAAAATTCACTAAATATAAAAAATACAAAAAAATATGAAAATTCAGTCTATTTTTTTATTCTTATGTATTTATTGATTTTTTAAAATATTTTTTACAAATATTTTACTTTTTAGGTACATCTAAGTTAGGTACATCTAAAAAGTAAAAATTTACTTAAAATATTAAAAAAATCATTAAAAGAAATACAAAAAAATAAAAAAACTCAATTTCCATGAAAATTGAATTCAAAAATTGAAACCAATTATTTATTCTATTTCAGTCACTTTCTACCATTTTCATTATAACAAAACTTAGTCAAACACCTATTGTGTAACATAAATTTTAGAATAAAATACACTTTTTTTTCCTTACAGTTTGATTCAATTTGGTCATTCAAGTTGTAATTGTATCAATTTCAACCTTGATTTTTCACATTTTATCAATTTAGTCCAATATTGTTACTTGAAATACCCTAAGGGAGTAATTTAATTGGTCAGTAGGTTAACTCTCCACAAATCCAGCTTAGGTTCTATTGAGAGGTCGTTTTGGAATACTCCTTTAATCTAGACAAGCCCTCCAGAGATTCTTGAGACGTCACCTGAAACAGAAGAACAACTCAGATCGGTGGTACCAAAATTAGCTCTCTAACGAGTAAGTCAGTTTCTGTAGAAAGATTAGTGTCGTTAGTTTCTTAAGGTATACCTCTTAAGCCTTCATTTTCTTTTATAGAGTCATTCTCCTGATATTTTCTTCATATAGCTTAACCTTTCATCATCACTCTGTCAGAGCCCATCTTCCTACTATACCTTTTAAAAAGGGATAACCTAGTCCCACTTTAATGGGACCATGCTGACTTACCTGATATATTCGGCCCCAAGGTGCGGCCTACCTTTTATTTGGCGTTCTCCTCATCGTCATTCGTGTCTGTTCCCACAGGTGCAACTCGTATTGACTCCTCCCATTTGTTCGAATCATGTGCTTGTGGGTTGTTGCTTAATTATTGGCTTTACATTCCTAGGTTGGACCCAAAGGCTTATGACATGGTTCCAGGTTATTATCAACCAAAAAAAAAAAAAAAATGTTACTTTCGAAATTAGATTGAAATTAAGGGATACCATTGACCCTTCCATCGACCCTTCTCAAAATGATTGATAGTTTGATGAACAATTTAAAATGGTCAGTTTTCTTTTGAATAAATCATTTTGTCCTTGGTTTATGTATTTTTTTTAGCGAAAGATTAAACTGACACAATGTGAAAAGTTAAATGATAAATTTGATATAATTAAAATTATAAAAATTAAATTGACACAAATGAAAAATTATAGGGAAAATTACCCCTCAGTGCTTAAAGAAATTATTACACATGTATAAACAACTTTATAAATTTAATTATTAACAGTGATAAAGTTCATCATTAATTTATAATTATTTTTGTAATTATACATTGATGTGAAAATTCCTCAAAATTATAAGGATACAATTCACATGTATAATTTGTCTTAAATTTAATTTTTCAAAACAATCAAGTCAAGATGAAATATGAACAGAGAAAGGGAGGATTCTTGGACAAGGCCTTTGAAACTCCGATTGGTAGGAAATTTTTTAATTTTTTTTAATTTTTCCTATAAGTTTTAAAACATAGAAAACCAAAACAATCATTTTTTATTTTTATTTACCACTGTATACATAAATAGGGGTTAGACGCTAGTTTACAATGGGCACATTACTTTTCCATAATGCGTTTAGGATGAAAGTGATAAAAATTAAAGTGAGAAAAAGAAGAAGAAGAAGAAGAAAAAAAAACTTTTTATGAGTTTATTTAACATGAAAGTGGTAGAGAGTAAAACAAAATTATTAATTTTTTTTGTATAATTTGTATTAATGTTATAACTAACATTTTAATTTTTCCTTTACAAAGGAGGAGGATCCCCTTCAATCCAGATTTTGGACTGGAGGGCGTTGTTTGGGCCGTGGAGTGCACCACGGGCCCTATTTCGATGATCTGAATCGTTCATTATGTCAGGCACTTTGTGTATTTTATTCACAAAAAAATTAGATTGATCTGTAATTTGTTAATTTATTGCGTTTATCACTAAAAAAATGTTTGGTTTATTTTTAAAAACACAATTGTTGTCTATTTTTCTAGTGAAAAATTGAACAAGTTGTAATTATTGAATTGACCTAATTTTTTTTGGACGAAATACACGAAGTGTCCGACAAAATGAACTGTTCGGATCATCGAAACGGGACACGTGGTGAACCTCACGGGCCCAAAGAGACTGGAGGGGATCCTTCTCCTTTTACAAAAACATAAGAAAAATTGAATGTGTCTATATAAGGAGTTATCTATAATTAAAATTTCAAATTTCTTTATCTTTTTCTTACATTTTTTTTTTATCTTAATTAAATGCTTGTAAGAATTTTACTTTTCTTTTATACATATTTTCTTTCGCTTTCACTTTCCATCAGTTTTTCTTTCTAATCAAATGGAGTCATAAAAAAAAAAAGTCTATGATACTAGACAATTGACCAGAAAAGTACCAAGAATTTCAGTTCAATGGTGTAAATTTGATACCACAAAAAAAAAAAAAAAAAAAAAAAAATTGACGAGAAAAGCACCAAGAATTTTAGATCAATGGTGTAAATTTAAAGTCGTTATTGTTGCCCCACACATTGACTGAATCTTGACCACACATATTAAATTCTGGGTATTTTTCTTGATTATTCTTCTGAGTTCGTAGCATTCTCCATAATTGTTCCATGTTCTTTAACTATGCTAATTCCAAATCACCTAATCCCATTTTTAATTGATTGGGATTGGATAGTGAAACAGTTTGTTCATATTCAAAGCTAGTCTCTCAACTAGAACAGACAGTGAAGAGAATGGTATTTGAGAGCTATGGTGTAGAGAAGTGTTTTGAAAATCATGATATTGGATCAACCAGTTACCTTCTTAAAGCCACAAAATACAAAGCTCCCAAGATGAATGAGATGGATATTGGGCTAACCAGTCACACTGACAAGAGCTTCATAACAATACTTCATCAAAATCAAGTTAATGGTTTGGAGGTGAAGTCCAACAATGGAGAGTGGATTGGTTTTGAGGAGTACTTGCCTTCATCTTTTGTGGTCATGGCAGGAGATGCTTTCATGGTAGGTCAATCATTAAATTTTATTTTATTTTATTTTTTGGGGTTTTTTTGCTATTATGATTTTGGCGGGATTGGGGTTAGACTATAAGGTGTTTTGGAAAGTTGATAAAAAACTGACTTTTTAGTTTTTTTAATCTATTTTGTCTTTTTGTGTGTAAAAAATGTGAGAGGTGATGTGATTCAAAATAGATAAAAAACTAAAAACGGACTTTTTACCCTCTTCCCAAAAGACCTGGTAATTGAAATTCATTCGAGGGTGGATACCATTGTTGTGATATCACCGACACACCGCATTATTGGTCCGTTTAGGCGTCTTATGTTGGAATCCTTAACGTTAATAAGTATAAACTCTACAATAAAAGAGAATGGTTGCATGCTAATCTCTTTTTTTTTTCGTTTTATGATTTAAGCAAAAATATAAAAATCAACTTTGTTTGGTTGAGTTATGAGACCGGTTGAAAAAAAAAATCATTATTTTTATATATTTTTCTTATTTTCATGGTGAATATAATTTTTTAAACTAAAAATATTTTTTTTCATATTTACTTTTATTAAACCAATTTCAATTTTTTAAAAATAAAATAGAAAGCAACCATTCATATAGTGAATCACCATCTCCACCTCTATATAGAATTTGGTACTTCAATAAATTATTGTCCTTCTTTGTTGATTTATCTCAACTTCAACTTCACCACCTCCACCTTTACTTACAGAGTAAATATTAAATATAACAATAATATTATATGGTGATATTATTATTCAGTAAGTAATTTTATTTTCAATAGGAACCACAACATTGTTGAGTTGGTAAAAGACAAGATTTGTCCACTAATTTCATTTACGGTTTTTTATTGACATATGACACTACGTACAATGGTATCACCTTATACTCATAATTTTTTCCTTGGGATGCCATTTTTATAGAGATCTATTTAACCAAAACATATACAATAATTTTATTCAAAATCATATAGTAACGATATTTTTAAAATTAAAAGCCACTTTGATAAACTTTTAGTGATTTTCCCTCACATATTATATTACATGTTTTGCGATAAGCATTTTTTTTTTTTTCCTCTTTTTCGGTGGCCATCTAATCACTAGAGGGAGACTATTCGTTGAAAGTTGGTCGAAGATCATTGAATGGTTATGGTGGTCAATGGCAACGATGGGTGGTGGCTGGAGGGATAGGGAAGGGAGGAGTGGCCGAAAATTTGTTTTGAAAACAAGTTAAATCTTTTTATTATTACTTTTAAAAAATTTGAAATTTTTTGTATCAATTCTATTTTTTGATTTTTTGGAAACAAAAACAATATATATTAGATAAGTGGAATTGGGGTGCCACAATAGGCACTATTGTGTATGCGATGAGGTCCACTCCAGCATTTATTTTGATAATTCAAATCATCCATTTTTTAGGATATATTGTATAAAATATACTTGCAAAAAATTAAGTCGACATTGGTAGCCCTTTCATCAAAACATATTTGTATTGAAACAAATGGATGAGCAATGTTATTTTAAATATAAGACTGAATACAAATGCAATTTAATGAAAGGACTAACGATGTCAAATCAACATGATTTTTTGCAGATATGTTTTACACGATATATCCTAAAAAAGTGACCGGTTTAAATTATCGAAATAAAACCCAAAATGAACTATATTGCACGCACAACAGTGACTATTACGCTTCACACATAGCAACCACTCCAAATCCGGGACAGGTTTTTACAAAAATGTTAGCAAAGAAACCAAATGATTTGGATTGACTTTTGAATTATTCAAGTTTTAAGAGATGATATGTTTTTTTGGTTGGATGTCATAGGCATGGAGCAACAACAGAATACATTCACCTTCCCATAGAGTTGTGATGACAGGGGACAAAACAAGATACTCATTGGGACTCTTTTCAATCAACAAAGGGACTATACATATACCTCGAGAGCTTGTTGATGAACAACACCCACTTCAGTTTCACCCATTTGATAATTTAGGATTACTTCTGTACTCTTATGCAGATGTGTATACCAGAAGTGAAAGTTGTATTAAGGACTACTGTGGTACTTAGAGCTCAGATTTGCTAAAATTCAACATCTCAACTTTACATGTGAAGTTGGCGCATTGTGAGACTAATTTGTATTCATGTCAATGATATGAACAGTTCGTCTCATATGACAAGTTGAGAAGAAAATGCATGTAACAAATTGGGTTGATCAGACATAAATAATCACATAATCAAATCGCATATATATATCATAACACATGGACGGTTTATTCTTAAAAACATATAGACTGTATAGATAAAAATGATATAATAGTATGATAATAATCAATGTTAGATCAACTTGATTTTTTGCATGCATCATTTTTTTAGTTAATTGTATAAGATGAACGGTTTAGATTAATAAAGTAAATCCAAGTTAATTTAATAATAGGTCAACTTCATTATGAAATGGAGATTTTTAGTTTTAGCAAATCCGAACTCCCTGTGTGCCTCAAAGAAACGCTTGACTTGTGTGCCTATTTTTATGTTTAAGGTTTCAAGTTTATAAGTACTTGTGTGCTTGGTATGTCTTGTTTTATAGTAGCTCTTTGTAGGTGTCTTATTTCATTCTAGAATCTTGATGGAATAATAAGTGAGAAAGTTAGCAACAACAGTTTTAACTAGTTGGAAAATGTTAAAGACAGTCTTATGAGCTAGAAAATATACAAAAAATATATTAAAACATGTAAAGGATATTTAAAAATATATAGAAGTGTTTTGAGATATGTGAAAAGTGTATTGTGATTATAAATATTTTGTCATTTTGTATTTCTTATTGACAACTCTTAGAAATGTCATTAGCAGAACCCTAATTAATTTTATATAAATAAATTAAGATTTTAAAGATAAAAAATTAGCGACGAAATCACTTTTTAGGACAACATATCTTTATTGCCAAAAGTGTAATGATTGTATTTTTAGCAACGAAATTGAATATTTAGTGATGAATTACTTTTTATATTAAAATTTGTCTAAAAAATTAATTTTTTTGTCCCTAAATTTGCATTTATTAGCAGAATTTAGTTTAGTTTTCTGAACACATAGCTCGGTCTTGGTTCTTAAAATAATTGAACCGTAGTTCATGGTTCAGTCATTGGTTTAAAACTTACGGTTCCAATTTGAAACCAAATCGGATTGTAAACACTTAGATATCTTATTAATATCAAATCTATATACATAAGTTGTAGCTCTCTAGTTTTGCAAACGTGTTTTTATAATGGTAGAACCACAACATTGTTGAAAAATTTTAGAAGTGAATGAAAATTGACTCCATTCAAATAGAACAGTGCAACTCTTTATAGTGCTTCTTCAAATAGAACGTGTTTTGAATGGTCACAACCACTTTTACAAATACCATCCCATCCCATGGCATTCATGCAGAAGAGATAGGAATTTTAGGATTCATGCATTATTATACTTTAGGTCGAGTATGTAATGCCACCAAATAAATAGCATAAAACAATCTTGATGTAATCCTTTTCAGTTAAATAATCATGAAACTTCAATCATCACTATACTATTCAAATCTCTATAATTGTATTTCTTGATATATAAGAGATTTACATAAGAAGTCTACATGTAATTACATATTCAAACTCCTCTTGGGTATAAATATATAGCATGTGCGACAGATAATATAATCAAAAGAAATAAACACAAAAAAAAGGCCCTTGGGCCACAAGTTCCAAGGCTTAAGTCCGGTTACAAATAAATGGTTTGTGAACCCATACAAATAAGCCCTTGGTTTGTCAAAAATATAACAAATAAGCAAAGAGCCTTGCGCTCTCACAAACATCCACTCGCCTTCACTGAGACGGAATCACCACATCCAATCGTGCACAAATCCACTAGGGGTGAGCACAAAACCAGTAGGAAGATCTTAACAAAGTATATATGTTTTAAGTAGTTTTATAATATGGATGCCACATCATGTCATGTTTCAATAACCAAGAGTTTTATTCTTTTGAAATCACATGCAATGATCTTTTTGAAAACACATTATCTCAATGAGTTCAAAACACAAATTCGGGGTAGTAAATATGACTCAGGTAATTTCTAAGCTGGTGTCTACAAGTAGGCATATCAAGCACTATCAATTGCCACTTTACCGACTCCTAACCAGAAGGCACGCGGCACCTGCTTTGCGCTTGTTTTCGATTTTTCACCATGGACACTCTAACTAACTTATTTCTCAAACTACACCTTCTACCCAAAGTTACCAAACATATTTACCACAAAACATTTCAAGTTCAAAGGTTATCTTAAAACCATAACTTGATTTTCCAAAATCAAAGCTTTAATAAAACATTATTCAAAAGCTATGCAATGAATGAGGATGGAATGAAAATTTAATATATATTCTCAATAAACAATTTCCAAAAGTCACAACATTCTCTCAATGTTAACACAATGTTCAACATTTCAAAGAAATTTACCATAATTACCGGTGTTTCTCAAATATCATCCAACAATGCATATGTGACATATGACAATATTCCATATTCACAATCAATATCAAATTTTCATAATCCAAGCATATTTCAATCATGCTATCAAGGGTAACTTTTCACCAACATAACCCATCCAACTCATGGGTGCCTCAACAACACATCACTTATAAAAGTTCATCATTTTTCTTAATGAAAATCCCAACATTTACATGAATTTTTCGCAAAATCAACTTTTCTCCAAATTTTGAAAATCTAGGGTTTTTCCCAAATACAATTTTCTCTCCTTCTCAAAAGATATTTTCCTCGATGGACTTCCAAGAGTCTCATAAGTTCATAAAACCAATCAATTTGAGTAAAATCAAGAGAGAAATCACTTTTTCAAACAATTTCAAAACTCCACATTTCAAATCTCCAAACTGCCAACACAAATATCATACCAAAATAGACCAAGACATGCTAAAATCGTATATTTAATTCTAAGAAACTCCATACCTCACGTTTAGAGAAGAAAGATGGGAAAAACTCTAAGATTTTGTCGGTGTCGAAACTCGATCTCCACTTCACAATATGTAGCCCTTGAAAAGCTCTCCAAAATTGATGAAGGAACTAGGATCAAATCTCCAATGAATTTGAAGAGATCAAGAATTTATGGTGGTGGGTGTTTTGTAGAGAGAATGGGGAGAAAAGAAGATGTAGAGAGAGAAGGGAAATGAAGAAATGAAAAAAGTAACTCAGCCAAAAGAAAGAAAAGAAGAAATTTTTAGACTCATAAGCAGTCCCGCACGTGTATGCCTTTTGTCGCACATACAGCGTCCTTTCCTACACATGCAAGCCCCAGGCCACAAGTGCGGTTTTCTCATTCCGCATGTGCAATTTTCTTCTTCTGTGCATGCTTTTATTTCAATAGCCAAGCCTCAAAAAGACACCCCTCACCACACTGCACGTGCGGCTCCTCCCCCGCACGTGCGATTTTGTTTACCAGAAGCAATACGAAGTTTAACTAGGTGTTTCTCCACCTCGATTCCACCTCCGCACCCAGAATGAAGAACTTAGACCTTGGAACTAGTTTAGGATGTTAACACAAGAAATTTTTTGAATAAAGTGTACTCACACGGCCGATAGGGTCTTAGATTGAAATCATAAGCTCGAAATTACGTAATTAAACAAAATTAAGGGAAGAATAAAACGGGTGACATACCCGGGACATCATAGAGTATAACAGAGAGAGCCAGACGCATAGATTGAAGTGTTGCTTCTACATGGTTTCCAATCGTTGTATTTTGGGAAACGGACACCCATTCAAACTTGTGAGCACCGGAGCGAGGGGCAAAATTCATCTTAAAGAAATTGTGTCCACCACAAGCGTCGATCAAACTGTTTTTGGTTTCAGATTTTTGCAACATGTTCATAAGTTTTCTACTTCTCTATGAGTATTATGGTTTGGTTTTACCCAAACAAATTACATTGTTTTCAACTTATATTTTTACGTAATTTGATTATATATTTGGTATGATTATTACGTGTTTCACACAATACACATAAGGATTTTTCCAACAATCTTGACACGGATTTTTGGTTCTGTTTAATACAGACTTAATATTATTATTATTATTCTGGTTCTAATTTCAATACATAATTTATTTGTGTATTTTATAGTTTTGCTTTAATACAGATTGCATATTTTATATTTTTTGAAATATTAATTTTTTGTTCTATATTCTAGATAATCTGTTGTGTACTGTTTCTACCCAAATCTTTATTTGAGTTAGATTCTACTTCGTATTGAATTGTTATTACAATTTCACATTGTTATTCATGAATTTGTGTATTAGAAAATGTTTACATTATATTCAAATCTAGTTTACAAATTTTAATTTTCTAGTTAAACTCTGTTTGTAGAAACATAATTCGTTTATGTGGGGTTAATATCATTTGTTTATTCTTCTTTTTCTTTTTTTGAAATATTAATCTGTGTAGTTATGTAAGAGCATCTCCAATGGCAAATGCTACAAGAGCATTTCCATTTTGGCAAATTTTCCATCCAATTTTGTAGGTGTTGTTTTAGATATAGGCTTTTTAGTGATCTTTTCATTGTTTATTTTTTTTTTTTTTTATCTTTTATGACCTTTTGCAAACTTTTTCTTAAAAAAAAATAATTAAATATTTACATTCTACCCAACTAGACAATTATAAAAAAATTAAAAAATTAAAAAAAAATTAAATATAATTCACCCCATCAAAAAACATACCACTACATTCTAGATAAATAAAAGAAAATTAAAATTGAAAAAAATTATTGAAATCCACGTCATTCCAGATTCTTCTTTTAATTTTCCAAACCATTGGATCAATATATCTATATGAGCATCCCAATGGTTGAACTTTTAAAATTCCAGAACTTTTCCCTCTCTTTTGATCTCTATTTCTCTCTCATCTCACGTCTCTCTCTCTTTCTCTCATTCATCTTGATAGTCCGGCGATGAATCACAGATCGACGATAAAACATAGCCTTTTTAATTTCAAAATCAATCTCAAATCGATCCTCTTCTCCAACCCTCTTCTCTAACGATCTAAACCCTAACGAAAATGATCATTTCTCTCCCTCTTCGATCTCTCTCTCTCCCTCTGTTCTAACCTCTTCTCCAACGATCCAAACCCTAATGAAAATGATCCAAACCCGAAACCCTAACCAAGACAATCCAAACACAAAGATGAAGAAGATCAAGCCGAAACCCTAATGAAGATGATCCAAACACGAAGATGAAGAAGATGACGTCGAAGAATCTTCAAATTCTAGGCATTTTTTAGTATAAATTTGCTGAAATTTTTTTTTTTTTTTTGGAGATTGCTTGAAATTCTTGAAATTTTGATTGATATTCCTGAAATTTTGATTGATTTATATTGCTGAAGTTTCCTGAAATTTTTGGCCTGATTCTGAAATTTTAAGCTTTAGAATTTATTTTTTAGGA
Source organism: Camellia sinensis (assembly GCF_055761805.1). Taxonomy (NCBI): domain Eukaryota; kingdom Viridiplantae; phylum Streptophyta; class Magnoliopsida; order Ericales; family Theaceae; genus Camellia; species Camellia sinensis. The sequence continues at coordinate 104,962,682 of NC_138965.1, forward strand.
ATAGTTATTTTTGGGTGAATTTTGTTTCTATTTTGAAAGTTTTTGTTGGGAAGGATGATGAGAAAGGGAGGGAGGGAGGAAATGGTTGGATTCGGTGACTTGGCATCTTTGGCAGCTGTCAAATCTTATGTCAAATTTGACACAAGCTTTGACATTTGTCAAACTTATTACTGGGGAACACTTTTGCCCCACACCTGTTATAAAATGACTTTGACAGCTCTAATGAGAAACTATTGGAGATGCTTTAACATAATACATTTGAAACTGAAACTAATTTACAATGGCGGTGTTTGGCAACAATTTTTTTTGGGTTTTTATTTTTTATTTTTTTTACTAAAAGACAGTTTTTGCAAAATAAAAAAAAAATAAATCCAAACAAAATATCACATCAAACTCCATAATATTTCAGTTTTTTTCTTACAAACATTACATCCAACTACAAAAAAATCTAACTATCTTCCCAAATACCAAATTTCTTGTTCCCAATAATATCTTACAACTAAAAAAACCTACATAAAAACTCACTTCCCAAACACCCACATTATAAGAGAGATTTGTTTACAATCTGTTATGTTTGTATGTGACTTGCCGCTTCGATTTGAAGCGTAAGGATCCTTTAGAGTGATATGGTGAAGTAATCCTCTAGTGTGATCTTTTAGGGCTCGCCACGTGCCCCACTAATAGAATTAAAGGTTGAGATTGTTCCTTCACTAAAACGACGTCGTTTTGGTTAGGACAAAAAAAATCTTTATTTCATCAGTTCTAATGTGACTGGAAAGGGGGAGAGACAGAAAGAAGAAGAGAGAGTGGAGCGGTCGAGGAAGAAGTCACGTCGTCGCTGACGGTGACGAAGTCGCATCGCCCCGTCGTCGTTGCCGCTGAAGCTATTCTTTAAGACCCCCTTCACCTGTTTGAAGACCACCAAATATTATGATATATTCACATATATACTCGTATAACAGAAGAGGAAGAGTCACTTTCATTGAAGACTAGAAGACAATTCACATATATACTCTTACATATGTACTGTTATATATATTCACATATATACTCACATATATATATATATATATTCATTGAAGACAGTTCAAAAAATCAACCCATGATAGATGTACTAAATCAAACAAAACTTCAAAACAACTTAAAAAAACAAATAAACAGATCATTAAAACCAGAATCGATCAATTAAAATAGAAGACAGAAGAATGAAGCAAACCCACTTAAGTTCAAAAAAGTGACAACCGAGTAACTAATTGAACTAAACCTTATGTTTGCCCAAAAACAAAAATACAAATACAAATGAATTCAATAGAATTAATACCAACTCGGGAAATTGGGTTTTAGATTAATAAAAAAATCTATCACAAAAAAAAGGGACCAAAACAAAAAATCACTCAACAGAGATGAAATTATAAAATAACAAAAAAAAAAAAAACTCCAAAAAACTCAAACAAAGACATAAATGATGTTTATGACTGGACAGATGTATGATACCCAATTGAAGGAAAACAATAATGCCAGATCTGTCAATTGAAGGAACATGAAGCTAGATATATATATATATAGAGAGAGAGAGAGAGAGAGAAAGAAAAGGCGGTGGAGGAGACAAGAAGAAATAAGATGCTATCTTCGGCGGCGACGGTGGCGTATGACTCGACTTCGTTGGCGACGAGCGACGCCATAGTCTTCTTCCTCAGCCATTCCTCTCTCTCTCTCTCTCTCTCTTACTCTCTTCTTCCTTCTCCCCTTCTTCAGTCGCTTCGGAACTCACCAAATGGAGGAAATTTTTTTCCTCACCAAATTAATCTCAACCTTTAATTTATTAGTGGGGCACGTGTCAAGCCTTAAAAAACCACTCTAGAGGATCACTTCACCATATCACTCTAGAGGATCCTTATGCCGATTTGAAGGCCGCTTAAAACAAAGAACACTTTGTGAAAAGGTATTACTTCTATTGACTTTATCATGATTCAACGTGAGTATATATGGAAGAAATTGATTCCAACAATTAAGTAGAACACTAGTTTTATAATCCAGTTTGATATTCATGACAAAGAAAACTTTGTGGCAAATATTTTTTGTTGGTTGTCTGAATCATTTTTTAATTGTTGTGTGTGAATACATAACCGTAAATAGTTTTTGCACATGAGTGGGAAAAATTATTATATGGGTGTTTGGAAAGTGAGTTTTTTTGTAGTTTTTTTAGTTATAGGGTATTATTAGAGATTTTTTTTTTTTTATGTTTAGGAAGATAATTAGGTTTTTTTGTGGTTAGATGTGATGTTTGTGAGATAAAAAATGAAATGATTATGGGGTTTGATGTGCTATTTTGTTTGGATTGGTTTTTTTTGGTTTTGTAACCAATTTGTCTTTTAGTGGAAAAAAAAAACCCAAAAACCAAAAACCAAACTTCCCAAACAGTGCCATATATATATAATTAGTTTATTTTTGTACAAATCAAATTGATTAAATCAAGGCATGTTTTGTCCGTTTTGGGTTTTAAGTTTAAACTTGCTAGTTTAGCTACAATGAAATTTATTTATGGTTGGAGAATCTTTTTATCTCATGATGGAATGGTACATGATAAATTTATTTATGCTAAAGTTATTATTTTAGATGATGCGTTTTATATGTATTAATTGATGATAACTCATGTTATTTTTTAAAAATAATTTCATATTATTGGAAATTATTAATTGATATGTTGGTCTTGTAAATGAGCATATTAATTTGAATATTTCCAATCAATTTTGAATGAGTTTTAATTTTATGACATCATTGTGTGATACGTGTGTTTGTACCATTTTTGGCAAAAATTGTCACGTGATTATTTTTTCAATTATTTGTGTCATGTGCAATGGAAGATGGGGAGTCAAAAAATTTATAGGACCCACGACCAAGATCATGAAGATGGTGGCTGGAATTGATTTATTTTAATAATTAGATTAACAAAGCAATTGGATTAATTAATTAATTAATTTAGATTTGCTTGGATTTGATAGATAGGACTTAACTGTTCTTAAAGTTGAGGAGGTGATTGAAACTTATCTCCTATTTTTGAAGCTTCTCTCATATTTTGGTGCCTTATCTAGTTGATAAGTGATGAGAATCATAAGATTTGAAGATCTTCCATATCAGTCACTATTCTACAAAGGTGGAGTCGTTTTTTCCAAGATCATGGCAAAAGGTTTTTATGGACATGTGCCATCTAGTGGAGATATGAAGGATCAACATAACTACAATCAGGGAGTTAGTTTTCCAAGCAAGGCAAGATTGGTTCGTTGAGTTCCTTAAAGATAAACATACATAGTCAAGAAAAGAGGATTCTATGCAACAACCAAGGAATTTGTTCCTCAAATCAAGCAGAATAAAATCAAATTCAAGTCTAGAGGGACACGTGCCAGCCTGTTAGAGCTCAATGGACCAAGCCAAGATGATGAAGATAAGCTCTAGCCTATGAAAATCAAAACCATTCCTACTCTTACGGAATGAAGATTAGCATCAAAGACACATATCACCAGGATAGACTGTCACGTTTCTGGTACTTAAGTAGAATTTGGGACTTCCCCAACACTATATAAAGGGCTCCAAGTGTAACATTTCAAGGGGTCTTTGACCAAACACTCGATTAAGAGTCTTTCAATATATGTCTTTCAATTCATCTTAGCTTCATAGCTTATTATCTTAGCTTCGTAGCTTAATTATCTTAGCTTAGCTTCATAGCTTCTTTATCATAGCTTCACAGCTTAGTGCCTTTAGTTTCATACTTAGTTACCTTAGATTATCAATTGTACTTCATTCTCAATCAATGCAAGTCACAATTTTAGTCAAATTATCTTTGTTACCTACAAATTTGTTAAAAGTTCCTCTTCATTAGGGCAAGATCCGAACTAGTTGCGGTTCCTTTTAGCCACACACAGTCATTTCTTTGTGTTAGAAGTCGGAAATGTTTAGCAATTCCTACACTTTGAACTAGGTTCACAAGTTCTGGCACGTCCGCAAGGTTTTTGTGTTCACACTTTCAGGACTTCTTGAATGGCAACAGTTGCACTCCTCAAAATCCAAGAAAATCTAAATTAATTGATTAATTAATCCAATAACTTGGTTAATATAATTAATTAAAATAAATCAATTTCAACCACCATCTGCTTGATCTTGGTCGTAGGTCCTATAAAATCTTTGACTTTCGATCTTCCATTGCCATGTGGTACAAATAACTGGCAAAATTGCCATGTGGCAATTTTTTGCCAAAAAGGGTACAAACAATGCCTCACTTCAAGTACATTTTTAGTTCTGTCAATGAATATAAAATTATGTTCTTGAATTTCAACCACCCTTTTTGCCCTAATTTGAGTCTTTTAATAATGATTTTCCTTAATGAGTTGGACCAAAATCCCTTGAGAAACAGATCCTTGAAGAATGGATGGTGAAGCATGAGTTGATGACCATCATTATACCTGCCATCATTACGGCGCTGTCTCTTCACTCCTCAGAACTAATGGCGTCCATTAGTGGCACGACTGATGGCGTTCTGTAGCAGTTGAAGCGACCTAACTCCTTAATAGGGTGATTTGGATGAACATCCTCAGGCCCAATTTACGAAATTCAATTTTGTTGCCAAAGCTTTGGCGCCAACTTCCATGGTGTAGACACTCCATTTTTGACTGCTCGTAAGACTTAGGCGCTTCGTCCTGAGCACTCGATGATGAAAATTGCGTTGTGTATGATTTGAATTCTCAACGGAGGAATCCAAGTGCAAGCTCTCAAAACCAGTCCTAAAACCTTCATTTTTACCTTGTTCTTTCCTCAAAGGTTCATTTTTGAACATTGTGCCACTCTACACTGAGCCTGAAACAGAGAAACATGGGAGCACATTGGGGCCCGGCCGTGCCTCATTGAGGGCCGCCCGTGCCTTTTGGGCAAGAAACACTGTTCTGGGCAGGAGCTCGCCGGCTGTCTATTTTTGAAGATATTTTCGACTTATTTTGCTCAAATTCTATAAATACGAGATCTTGGCTCTGTTTTGAGGGTTAAAAAATTTCTAAAGAACATATATACACTTAAGACCTCATTCTTCTTGTGCAAGCTACCTTTGAGCAAACCTATCACTCTTGAACCATCTCAATACACCATGTACAACCTTAGAGCCTTAGTTGAGACTTGTGAATCACAATTCAACCTTGAGAATGTGCTTAGACCAAGTTTGGTTTACAACCAAGAGCTTGTCTTTTTCAAGAGGTATAAGCTTACCATATTTTCTCTTGCTTTCATTTATGTCTCTTGTTATCTCTTTATTGTGTATTTGTGTTGTTTTGCATCTATTTCAAGTGTTTGAACTTGGGTTTGAATAGCTACCAAAGGGTAGAAAGGTTTAACACCTTTTTTGCACCTTACTTCATAGCTCACACCCTTGTTTTACATTCTTTTCTTTGACTTTCAACCTGATTTTTAGAGTTTAAAAAAGGCTAAAAAACATGATTTGAGGTCTCAAAAAGTGGAGGGGTTAGCCACCTCTCCTTGTTCTTATTTACTAGCTTTGTATCTTTTGCTTTTGTTTGGCTTTTTGGGCTCTGTTAATACATTTTGAGCCATTGTTTTTTTACATATTATGGGTTGTTTAGACTTGTTTTAATTCATTTAATTGGTTTATGCTTTGAATAGTTCGCTTGTTGTATTGTTCGTCCTCATAGTTTCGGTTGTTTAGGCCTTAGACACCGAGTTGTTCGAGTTGATAGCTTCTTTTTGCTTAGTTTTCATATCAAGAGTCTCGTGTTAATAATCAATCTCACAATCATTTATACAATCTCCCTCTTTTCTTCTTTTCTTTTTGCTTGAGAGTTATCTCAATCGATTGATGGTTATTCCAAGCATGAGAAAGAGACCTATGCTTAATGGCTTAATCTCTTCGGAGGTTCATCGTCAAGGCGTAGTCTTTCTTTCATGTTTCGGATCACTTCTAGTTTGATGTTTCTTCTCATTTAGTGGACTTAACTATCACTTTGGACAAATGGATTAAAGAATGGAAAGGACTAAGAAAATTGGCTTAAAATTAGACTAACCAACATAAAGAAAATGCGTAAGCTTGCTTGGGTTCAGCCGCATGTTATGCCGAGTCCATCATGTCAAGAGTCGTCACACGTCAATTCATGGTGTTATGACGACCCTTGAAGCGTCTCTACCTCCCTCTTTGAGCTCACTTCATGATAGGAGGGAGGGGTGGTTGTTGTTCATTACATTTATTTATTTTTGTCCAATTGTGTCCGAAATCATCAAGCAATCAACTTGCTTATTGATGGTTTTGGAACCAACTTCGTTCTTCTCTTGAGTCTCTCCATGACAGAGAAGAGCAGAAGGGAAAAACAGAGCTCAGAAAGGCTCTGTCTGCACTGTTTTACCTCAGAGCACAGAAATATTTTTTGCATGAAATTAGGGCACGGCCAGCTGTTTCTGGACTCGACTGGGCCTTATTAGGGGCCAACCGGCCTCTAATGTTTGGTAAACAGTGAACTTTGGCAGAAATAGAGGGCAGTGGTTGAAGGTGAAACAGAATAGTTTGGGCAACAGAGCAGCTTCTAAACACTGTGCATGCGATCCTTGTGCATTCTTATGGTTATTCATGTTATCGTTGTAATCATTATTTTATATTGTTGTAATTATTGTTATAATTATATTATTATGCTCATTGTTGCCATATTATATTGTTGTAATTAGTGTTATTTTTGTAATAAATTAGATAGCTAGTTTATTGCTTGCTTTAGTATTCATTCAATTTGTAATAGCTAGTTAATTTAATTAAGTAATTCGAATTTGTAATAGTTAGTTTAATTCGGACACTCAGACATTCGGATCCTCTTACATGAGGGCAAAATTATAATAAACGTGTAGGTCTTCCAACCTCATTTCTTTCTCCCTTTTATTTCTCCGCTTATGATGGTTGCATGTTGCATTCATGTTTTAATTCCATAAACATTACCATGCCTTGTATCCAGTTGTTTTGCATGCATACGGGTTCGGCTCATCATACTAACCGATGTCAATTTCGAATTCTTTACATAAATCCGTGCTTTATCGCATGTCTTGATTTGATTCACATGTCATACTAGTAGCCGAGCCTATTAGTTGCATTTTGTATGTGTTGCATTAGTCACAGTGCATTAATTAGGACCATGCATTTTTTTTTCTAACTCTTTTGACCTTCTTGGCTTGCCTCGGAGTATTGGGTGAGTATTTAATTGCTTTAGAATATCACGTGTGTTATTGTTTCCATATCAAGCATGATTTCATGAGGCTAAGTGCTTACTGTAGCATGACTTTTCGTGCCCCCTTTCGGAAGACGAATAAGCCCTACAGTATCGGACTCCCGTAGTTCTGAATCTGATCTCACAAGTACAATGTGAAATAGATAAACACCAAAAAGTCCAAATCCGGCAAATCTTTTGGAAAATCAATTTTGAATCAAATTGTCAAAAATAGACTACTTTGCCAGATACAGAGGCACCATTTAAATATTTTTTGAAAAATTTAGAAAACCCATGACTTGTGCCAAAGGCCATGTGTCCGTCATTACCAAGATTGTCTCGGCTCGGGAACTTAGGTACGAGAGGGGAAGGTCATGAATTGAGCATCCCTGCTCGCCTAATCAAAGATCGGCCTCTACTAATCATGATGTGATTCTTATCTACATTATATACTCTTGTTCCGATTATTAGGCTAGCATTACTATGCGATGCGTACATACACAAATATATACTAACTTGTAAAAATTGGAACATTTGATTTCAAGTTCAGTTTTTAAAATTGTTTGCGAATGTGCCACTTGAAAAAGTGGGCTTAAATGAACATTACTCAAATTATTCCAATTCAAGCAACTAGCCTTCATCCACAGGCATTTAAACAGTTCATCAGATAAGCACTTAGCCTCATGGTGAACATGCTTTGATATGGCAACACTCACACTCATGCAATTATGCTAAAGCAAAAAGCTCACCTAGTACTCCAAGCCAAAAAGATAATAGAGTTAGAAAAATGCATGGTCTTAACTATGCAAAGTGACTAATGCAACACATGCTATATGTAATTACTAGGCTCGGCTATTAATATGGCATATGAATCAATTTGATAGCATGCGGTCTAAGCACGTATTCAAAGAAGTATTTAAAAGACGATGTAAGTTAGAATGATGAACTGAGCCTCGGTAGATGCAAGACAATGAATGCAAGACATGAGAGATACTAAACGAAACATGATGCCCTAAACTAACCATCGTAAGCAAGTAAATAAAAGAGAGAAAGACGTGAGGCTGGAAGACATACACATTATTACAACATTTGCGCCCTCACGCAGGAGGGTCCGAATAAACTAACTAACTAAGCTAATTAACTAGCTATTACAAAATGAATTAACTAAGTATTACAAATTGAATAATACTCACTATTCTAGCTAGTTATTACAACATCACAACTAATTAACTATTCTAGTTAATTATTATAAATTGGAACTAACTAACTAATCACACTAGTTAATTAATTAGAAAATTTTAATTTAGCTAATTAATTAATTACAACATGAAGTAACTAAATTAACTACTCTAATCACTCTGCCTCGGGAAACGAAGAATGCTCATGCATACTCTCAGACTTCCACCCAAAAAGGCCACTGTTTCTGCTGCTAGATGCCTTTGTTGCATAGTAGAACACTTGCACTGTTTTTTTTACCTCAAAACTAATTCTGTTTCATTTTAAAAAGGCACTGCTGGATTTTGCAAAGGTGGCAGCAGGCTAGAAGTGGTGGCCTGTTGGCCACTGATGGCTGGTTTTTCCTGCTGCAACAGAGAGCAAACAGAGCAAACACAGGGTATTCTCAAGGGTTGTCTGCATAACTTACCCCTCCTTATCATCAAAAATCTCAAAGGAGTGGCAAAATGTGATTCACAAACCATCAACCGATGCAATTTCATTGCATGATGGCCTATGAACCAAAGGGTGCAAGTTCAATAAATGCAACAAATAAAGACTCTCAAACCCCTTCCCTATCATGAATTGATCAAGGGAAGTGGTTGACAATGACTCTTGAACCGTTTACATTACTAACAAGTATGAAACGATCCAAGACTCAAGGGTTCAATTAACGTCCTATTGAACCCTAATCAGGTTATTATCTTGCATCATTTTTAGTTGAAGTTTTATTATTTTCTTTTAATTACCTTTCCATTCTTTAATTCATTAAGTCCAAAGGTGAGCTTTAAGTCCTCTAATAGAAAGAAGCATTAAACCAAAAGTTGTTTTAGACATGAGAGAAGTTTCATGCCGTTGGTAATGAACCCCCAAAGAGATTAAACCATTAAGTACAAGACCTCAATCTCATGCTTTAAATAAGCAACTAGTTTGAACCAACTTTCAAAGCAAAACAAAAGCCAAGAAATGAGGGAGGTTGCAGAGATGATTGAAGGTGATCACAAGTATGGAAAGCCATAAATAAATGCTATCAACTCAAATAGGATGGTGGCTAAGGCCTAAACCACCAAGTCTATGAGGATAATTGTACTACAAGCATGTAATACAAAGCTCAAATGCAACAAGCAGCTTAAAATAGTGCTAAAAAAGTGCTAAATAAGTCCTAAAACATGCTGGAATTAAGACAAAGATAGCTAGAATAATGAGCTAAAACATGGAGCATGCTAGACTAGTAAGTAAGACACAAGGAGGGGAAAGATAGTGTAAAGGTGAGAAACACAAGGGTAAAGGCTAGAAGAGCAAGGTGGAAAGAAGGGTGAACCACCCCTCCACCCTTTAAGGCCTTAGTTTATACAGTCCAAAAATAATAGAAAAATAGTAGGAAAACTAGCAACTAAAGCAAAGCAACAAGCAAAGCCTTATGCCTCTTGAAAAGAAGACCAATTCTAGGTAACAAATCAAGGCTTACACACCTTCAAAAGCTCAAACTAGGCTCAAAGGTACCTCAGCTCAACGATGGTAAGGTTTGGTTTAGAGTGTATAGGCAAAAGCTTGCAACAAGCTAAGAAATTGCGAGAGAGAGAAAGAGAGAGTGAGAGTTTTTGCTCTAAAAATTCCAACCTTGAAAATGGAAGGGGAGGCCTCCTATATATAGAAAACCATGCAACTCCCTCAGAAATATCAATACATACATGTGTAAGAAGGTGCATGCATCTGTGCCAATAGTTGGCACAACTGGTAGAAAAATATCTGTAAAACACACTTATAGCCGACAGCTAAAAGCAGTGGCCGGTAGGCCACTAGGGTTTACAGGCTTGAAGAACTCTGGTTTTGGTCCAAAACAAGGCCAGAGGTGTATAAGGTTTGAAGGCTCAAAGATGTGGCATTCCGCTAAGGACTTCCGAGCTCTTAACAAGCATACACACATTCATCATTGGGTGTGCAAGTGGTGACATCAAAGTCGTAAGGATAGTAAAAAATGGGATGTCTACACTTACGTGATATACCTGTTTGAATGCCAGTGGATGAAGGCTAATTGCTCAAATTGGGATGAAGTGATTAATGTACATACAAACTCACATTTTCAAGTGAAGCATATTCAAAACAATTTTCAAACAAACATGAGATCAAAGCGTTCCAATTTTTGCAAATTAGTCTATACTTGTGTGCAACACATAGTAATGTTAGCCTAATAATCGGAACAAGAGCATATAATGTATAAAAAAATCACATCATGATTAGTAGAGACTGATCTTTGATCGGGTGAGTGGGGTGCTCAATTCATGACCTTTCCCTCTCGTACCTAAGTTCCTGAGCTGAGACACTACACGTGGCCTTTGGCACGAGTCATGAGTTTCCTAAATTTCCTAACAAAATATTTAGGCGGCGACTCTGAAATCTGGTAATGTAGTCCATTTTTGGCATTTTGATTCAAAATTGATTTTCTAAAAGATTTGCCGAATTTGAACTCATTAGTGTTTATCTATTTCACATTGCACTTGTGAAATCAGATTCAGAACCACGTGAGTCCGAATTGTAGAGCTAGTCGTATTCGAAAGGAGCGCGAAAAGCAAGCTACAGACTCTGATGGGGATTTAGAAAACTTGACTTGAATTTCATGATGTGAATTTTTATCTACATTTTATGTTCTTTGCATAGTATTTGCATTATTACTTTAAGTCACTGTGTTTTTTATCTGCTACTCCTAGACGGCTTGCCGGAGGCATGCCTAAAAGGCTTGCCAAATGGTTGGCCGGTCATGCGCTTTGCCATGTTGGAAACACAATCTTTGGATCTGGATTACCGTTGTACCGCTTGATCCTTCTTTCACTTCTCGGTGTTAGGTGTGAGAGGTATATTATGTAATCTTGCCAAGGTACCGTTTTGACCATTTGGCCTAGCTTCATATAGTAAAGCCATAACAACTATCCCAAATTAGGACAGGATGCCAACCATCTACAGGATGTTTTGAAACTCTTTGTTTAAAGTAGTGAAGCCTAGATCATGTCAAAAATCTAGGACAGGCTAACCCTACCCCCCCCATATGGGTGTTTTGGTTCTTTTTCCTGGTATGTGCTTCTACAGTGAAACTGTACAGGATGGTTCATATAAGTGGTACAAATGAATATCAGATTGAGAACAAAGTTTAGTAGGGATTGCAATTCTTCCGCTATGTTTTTTTATCTGTTAAAACTTGGGTCGAAGTGCCGTCCGATTTTGATCGATGGTTTTTCTTTCCTGTCTTTTGCCAGGTAGTTTATCATCATAGCTTCAAAAAGACCTAATATTCCTCAAGTTGTATGGACTCGCTTTAGTAGGCTTTGCAAAGCTCAAGACCTTGTTGGTGGTCAGCCAGTGTTAGTCTCACTTCCACCAGTTGTGCGATGAAAATGGAATAGGCATTCAGCAGCACCAGTGCAAAGCACTCAGCAAACACCTGTCTGTTCTCACCCAATCAGTTCACCAGCATCTAACTCACCAAGACCAGTAATAGCACAGAACGTAGAAGAATTTGCCGCCATGATGACAACTTTCCAGAGAACCATGGATACCGTGAACCAAAGGATGGCTGCACATGATGAAGTTATCGTTGATTTATGATGCTTGGCTGCACAAGATGAAGTTCTCGCTGATCTACGACGCACATCTAGGGCATCCGTGTCAACCGTACATCCAATCCCGACTGCTCGACCGAACCCTGATCTATCTCCACTAGTAGAAAATCCTCAGGTCCTAGATCCTCAGGAAATGTTTCCACCGGCTCTGGTTTATAGGCCTCTGGTGCAACCCCCTGCGAAATCGATCCAGCCCTGATCAAGATTGCCAGGCTAGAAAAAGCGCTAAAGAAATCCCAAGGCTTCAACTCCATTTCGGATATTGAAGATGAGTACTCTGAGGCTTCGATCAGATTACCTAAAAAATTTAAGATGCCCCACATCGACAGATTCGATGGAAGTAGGGATCCGATTGTACATGTCCGCCTATTTTCAGATGTGCTAAGGCCAATGGGCCTGTCTTGAGCTCAAAAACTATCGTTGTTCGGGAGAACTCTATCTGATGTAGCAGCCATCTGGTACGCTAAATTGGAGGATTCTACGAAGCAAAATTGCGAGGAGTTATCTGAGGCGTTTGTTAACCAGTACTCATATAACACTCAGATAGAGGTAACCATCAGTGAGTTGGAGGTAACTACCTAGAACCCTAAAGAACCTTTCATTGACTTTGTTGCCAGATGGAGGGCAAAAGCAGCAAGAATGACAAATAGGCCATCTGAAAGAGAGCAAGTCTGGCTGGTGGTCCAGAATCTTGAGCCAGATATATTGCAGAGAATAATAGTGGCACCGTTATCCACATTTACTTCCCTATACAAGTTAGCGGTCCAGATTGAGAGTGTATTCAAAAAGGGCATCATCCACAGAACTAGTGAACCTACAAAAAAGCCATTCTCCCAGAGTACCAATGCTAGTAATAGCACTATTCTATGGCCTATAGATGTCCGTATTGTTGTCACAGCGGCCAAGATGGCCGATTCCTTTGCCGCCACAACCTCATAACCCTCATAACCTGCCGGTCCACCCCGAAATCGAAGGACATTTACCCTCCTTCATATGAGCCCAACCCAATTGTTAATGGAAAGCACCTCAAACCCCTTGATCCTTGACCCCTCCCCGACCCACTACCACCTAGACACGATCCTACCCAATATTGCATTTTCCACCAACAACACGGTCATCCCACAGACCTGTGCTACTACTTATGTCATAAGATCCAAGATCTCATTGACAACAAAGTCATCGCCCCACCGGCCAAACCAAACATGACTACTAACCCACTTCTTGCTCATAACCAAGTTCTCCCGTCCAGAAACATTAACCAAATCCATACACTACCACCCACCTTTGACCCTAGCGCATACATTACTCCATTCCACCTACCAAGACCCAAGGTGTTTATTCCGGAGAGAACAGACATGTGTATGATGGACACAACACCCAAATCCCAACCAAGGCCTGTGGTGGCAGAGGCCAAAGATAAGAAGAATGCATTAGAGACCGGGTTGCCTGATACCCAAGTTATAAAGAAAGGGACCTCACTCATAGAACAGTACAACCCCAGCCAATACATTATGGCTGTTCATCAGCCAAAGCCTATAGTCATATTGCTAGACTTCCTCAACATTAACGCCATTAGGGAGGATGAGCTAGGGAAACATCAGAATGATTGGCCTGAACAAGGCCTTAATGACTTGGCTGAATTAGAAGAGGACCTCGCCGAGCTAGAAGAAGATCTGGAGAACCTTCACTTCTTTGAAGAGGAGGATACAAGCAGTGTATAGCTGGGGTGATGGGATCCAAGCCAGCCAGAAACAAGAAATTGGTGGTTGAGCGAAGAGGAGACAGATAAAGAGGAATAGATAAGAGAGACCGAGAAAAAAAAGGAAGTTAGTGATAACAGCCAGGTTGAGGCTACGCCTCTTACTAAAAAAGAACGGGAGTTGGAACAATTCCAACGCGAAAGGATAGAGGAGATCCAAAGGAAGATAGCTCTGGAGCAAGGAAAAGGGAAAGGGAAAGAAGAGACTGAGTCAACAGCAAGCAATGTCCAAACTACCAAGAAGACTGAATGGGAGCCCAGTGACCGAAAAATAATGCCAAGAAAGCTCAGGAAGTATTGGAACGCAGAAGCCAAGACTGTTGTGGAGGAAGAGTGGTATGATAATGGGGGGCGTGATATGAACATCCTCCAGATAGAACCCGATAATAGCCTAGCCATGACTGTGGAGGAGTGGTGGAAAAATAATGATTTGAGCCACGCGTACACAAACGAAGGGTGGAAGGCTGATACCCCCGATGACACGTGGTATACTGATGAGATTGATCATATGACCCGTAGTGGTCGGTATTTCAAACCCCTGACTGTAGATCAACCAGAATCCTCCAGCAAAGAGGCTAAGAAATCAAAGGAGAATGACATTGAGAAAGACCTGGTCTTGAGACAGCTCAAGAAAATTCAGGCGAACATATCAATTTGGGGGCTCCTGATGGCTTCCCGAGAACACAAGCAGGCACTACTAGAGGCCATGAATAAGACAAAGCTGCCCATCGACACCACCATTGACCAGCTGGTGTCGTTAGTTACATCCGGGGATGTCAAGCCAATGATATCCTTTACAGATAAAGAGTTGCCACTTGAGGGTATGAACCATAACCGACCTCTGTATGTGACGCTAGATAGCCAAAAAAAGTGGTTCCTGGTGGTGCTCGTCAATACTGGGTCGACGATTAATGTGTATCCAGCAAGGGCCGCCTATACTATAGGTTTGAGGCCGGTTGACTTCACACCCACGACCCAAGCTATCTGAGCTTATGACAACACTAGCCAGGATGTTATGGGAACATTCAAAAGCCACATACTAATCGGCCCATCTGAACATGAGGTGGAATTCCATGTCATGGACGTACCGACCACCTTCAACCTACTCTTGAGAAGGCCATAGCTATATTAGATAAAGGCAGCATCGTCAACAGTCCACCAGATGGTGAAATACCCTGTAAGGATGGGATTGCCACTGTATACGACAATTCTGCGATCCATCCTCCCTAGGGAACCACTATGCCCCTGTCGGAAATCATACATGGGGAAGAGGACGTATTTCTTTTCGCCTTCTCTCTGGCAGAGGCTTGGTTGGTCCAAACCATCATGGCGGAAGACGATGAGAATTACATGAGTGCCCAATCTATCTACATGATAAACAAACAGGGGCATCTTCTGGGATCAGGACTGGGCGGGAGTGGCAGGCAAGGAAGTACTATTTCCAGGGAGGTGAGTCATAACCCCCATGCTTTTGGGTTGGGGTACAAACCCACTGCTGAAGACTGGCAAAGAAAGGGGGATGCAAGCAAGAATGTATATAAACAATTAGAAATGAAAGAGACTGACTTGCACTGGGTATAGGAATTGTTCTGATTATTACTTGGGTAATAGCAACCTTGACTTCCCAAGGAGGAGGAACGTTGGTCTTTGCAACAGTAACCTTTTTCCTTTTCAGGAAGGAAGGCATTCATCCCTTCCTCATGGAGAGTGTTAGCAAAAATAGTAGATATAGCAAGAAATGGAGAAATGGTTCTGTCATAAGGTTTCTGGAAGGTTTCTAAAGCAGGAGTTTTGACACCTAGGGTTTGATAAGCTCTAAGGAAAGCCAAGTTTTCTTTATCTTGCTATTTTTTAGAGATTTCAATTAATTTTTCCTCTTGAATTTTTTCATTTCTTCAAGTTTTAAGGGGTTCTATTTACATTTGAAAAATTTCTTGAAACAAAGGACTAAATTAAAATGATCAAGAAAGGAAAGAGTACCTATTTTCTATCCTTCAAGAATGACAAGACTTGGGGCGTTTGTCTCTTCGGTGTCCTCGATTCTTGTAATACGTTCTACAAAGACGCAAATCAGAAGTGCCTTCAAATCAATAGAAGTTTTGTTCACGATGTACATTCACCACTAAACATGAAATTCAATGATGGCATCAAAAGCTTCATTAAAGGCCTTGAAATTAAAGTTCTACTCCAAGGTAGGAAAGACAAGGCTGAAGGTTTCAATGTCTGGGGTGCTTAGAACGAATCTGCCTCTAAGTGTGTTGTTCTGCATCCAATATGGAGGAACAAGGATCATTTGAGACAGATTGAATTGTGCAACATTGTAGATTTATGCACCACCTTTTACTGTTATTTGGTGTGAAACTAAGGCCAAATAGAATGCCCATTGAGACCAGGAAGCTAGCCTAGACTTCAAATTGTTCGTCTTTTTGGCCAGTGGCTTGGGATAGAGGAATTTTGAGATATAAGGGAGCATATTCACATGTGAAAGGCAGGAGAGCAGAAGCATCACGAGTTATCAGCTTTCTATAGAAGAAAGCAAAGCATTTATCAAAGACATGGGCTTTGAGGTAGTCCTCTAGAAAACATAGGCCTATGCAGTCAGATTGTGGCATGGAGGCAGGAATTGATAGAGCAAACTCTGAAAAGTAGGCCCAAAGCTAGAGTTGCATGAGCCAAAATGGTCCAGATCCATTGACAAAATGCAAAAAGACCAGCTCCACCATGCCTCTGTAGATGTGAGCTAGAACCAATGAGCCAAGTGAAAGCTTTCTACCCTGAGAGAGGGCCTTGATTAGCTCTGTGAAATCCTTCGTAATCTTCTAGGAAGGAACGCATAATAGGCATTTGTTCAACCATAAACTAAAAAAATGAGATATGCTCATATTTAGAAACCTCTAAGGTTGTTTGGATAGCAGACAAGAAAGAGGAATAGGTCAGCAGTTTCTTATCAGGGTAAACGTAGGCAATGTCCTTGCAGGAAAGAAGGGTATTCACTTCATCTCTAGGGGCAAAAATCAGCTAAGAAAGTAATATGTTGCAAGGTAGGGCCATCATACTAGTCCTTAAATGAAAAGAATTGGTAAAAACAAACCAAAAATGAGAGATCGAGAAAAATAGGGCTTTGTTAAGCCGAATGTTACCTCGGCTTAGCATGATGGCGTCATAAATTCCTGCCTCTTTCAACATTTGGCCCTTGGTAGCTTTGACTAGGAAGGGAAGCCAACGGCGAAAGCTGGGTCAAGCCCTAGCTTGCGTTTTAAAGGTGAACCCACAGTGTAAGATCAATCAAATATTCTGGATACATAAAGGGTTTTTTTGTCTTTGATGATGGCATCGATCTTAGGTTCAACAAATGGAAGTTCTTTTTTAGCCTTCTTTGAAGCTATGGATGCAAACGAAAAAGAAGGAGAATAGATTCTCGGAAAATAGAGAAGGGAAGAGAAAATATTGGGGAGAAGTGAAGAACAAAAGGGCCAAATGAGGCGATTTATAACCCTAGTACTAAGGGGTTTGGCTTCTCAAGGAAGTTGGCACCAAGATTTGGTGGTAAAGATTGAAAATTGGCCTAGAGATGCTCCACTCACTCGGTCTTTTGAGTTCAAGTCACTTCTGTCTCTACAAGAGCCGTCGCTAGTCTTGCTTTTGTCAGACGCCGTCAGTCCTGGAGTGAAGAGTTACCATAATGATGGCAGGCATAATGATTATTGCCAACTCATATTCTTCCATTTGATCTTCAAAGGACCGTTTCTCGAGGAGTCTTTGTCTAACTTATTAAAAAAAAACATTATTAAAGGCTCAACTCAATGCAAAAAAGAGGGATGAAATTCAAGTGCATCATTTTCAATTCCTTAACAGAACCAAGAATGTACTTGAAAGGGAGCATTGTTTGTACCCTTTTTGGCAAAAATTTCCACGTGGCAATATTCCCAATAATTGGTGCCACATGGCAGTGGAAGATAAAAGTCAAAGATTTTGTAGGACCCACTACCAAGGTCAAGGAAATAGCGGCTAGAGTTAATTTGTTTTAATTAATTAAATTAGCCAAGTCATTGGGTTAATTAAGTAATTTAAATTTGGTTTTATTGGATAAAGTGGGCCTTAACCATTCATAATAATTAGGAGGTTGTTAAGGTTTATCTCCTAAATTAAAGCTTCATCCGCTATTATTAAGACTTATCTCTTATCTCTTGGAGCCTTATCTAAGTTGATAAGTGATCAGGCTTATAAGATTTGGAGATCTTCCATATTATCTATACAGATGGAGCTGTTTTTTCCCAAGATCAAGGTGGATTGATTTTCTTTGGACACATGGCAGCTTGAAATGGCGTGAAGGATAAAAATAAGCTATAATCAAGGAATTATCTTCTAAGCAAGGCAAGGTTGTTTTTTGAATTCCTTGAAGATAGGCATGCACAACAAAGGGAAGGAAATCCATGCAACAATAAAGGAGATGTTCTTCCATAAATAAAACAAAATAAATTTAAGTCTGATTCTTGAGGGACACGTTGCAGCCTATAGGAGCTTGATGGACCAAGTCAAAGTGATAAGGATAGGCCTTAGACTTTGAAGATCAAAACCATTCCTAATCTTGGGAATGAAGATTAGCATCAAGAGCAAATGTCACTAGGATTGGCTGTTACATTTCTGGCAGTTAAGCAAGATTTGAGACTTCCTTAACAGTATATAAAGGACTCCAAGTGCAATATTGAAGTGGTCCCCGACCAAACACTAGACTAAAAATCACTCAATACATGTCTTTCAATTCATATTAGCTTCATACCTTATTTATCTTGACTTCATAGTTTCATTATCTTAGCTTAGCTTTATAGCTTCTTTATCATAGCATCACAACTTAGTTCCTTTAGTTTCATGACTTAGTCATTTTAGATTATCAATTGTACTTCATTCTCAATCAATGCAAGTCAAAATCTTAGTCTAATCATCTTTGGCACCTATAAATTTGTTCAAAGTCCTCTTCATTAGGGCAAGATCCAAACCAGTGGCAGATCCTCGCAGCCACACACAATCATTTCTTTGTGTTAGAAGTAAAAAATAGTCAACAATTCCTACACTTTAAACTAGGTTCACAAGGTCTGGCACGCCCGCATTCAAATAATAAGCTTTTTTGTGTTCACACTTGTAGGATTTCTTGAGTGGCAATAAGAATTTCTGAGGAGTGCAAACAGTTTTGTTCCATCTTCAAATAAGGTATTTATAGATGTTTAGTCCTTTTGAAAATCACGATTGTCTCCTAAAAATCTGTAACAACCTCCTGAAGAATCTCTATGATCTCTAGATAGTGAGATGCTGGATTGCCTCCAGGAATGACACCTGTCTCATCTTCCTTCTTCTTCTTCTCAGCAAGTGGTTGGTTTGTTCCTCAAAGATAGGGCTAACCAAATCTTCCTTCAAATATGAACCGTTGGATGGTGGGTGGGGGTCTTGAATGGTTTCCATTTGTCTTTACTTGGTCAACACACGCCTTCATTATAGGAA
This sequence comes from Camellia sinensis, assembly GCF_055761805.1. Lineage (NCBI taxonomy): Eukaryota > Viridiplantae > Streptophyta > Magnoliopsida > Ericales > Theaceae > Camellia > Camellia sinensis. Next base: position 104,982,004 of record NC_138965.1, read on the forward strand.
CCGTTGAGCAAATTTGAATTGAAGCAATTGGATTACTCTAGGTGGTGGACAAGGTGGCCATTAGATTTCGGCCAAGTGTACCACCTGTTTCAACTCATTGATATCCATATTGTAATACCCAAGTTTTAAATATGATTATTTTATTGGATAGATTAGTAATTAAATTAATTTATATGGGTCATTTATTAATATCAAAGAATTAGTTATGAGATGGCATTATATTTCCTATTACTTAGATGGGTAATTTTGTAACTTTGCGAAATTAGGTTAATAAGCCCACCTATTGTGGCTTTAAGTCTTGGAAAACAAACAAAACAGAGGCTGTGAATTGCTCCATAGGCGGCTAGGGTTTGAGAAGGTAAAAGAAAAAAGAAAAGAAAAAGAGAAGAGAGGTTCAAGTGAGGCTACAATAGGGATTGAAGTTGGTGATTTTGGGACACCCATTGGTTAAGGTAAAATCTGTCTTTACTGTTAATTATTAAGTTTATGTTGAGGAATTTAACAATCAATGCATTAAGGAGATTTGGAAGATCTATAGGTGCCTACTTAGGTTTTGAGAATTGGGTACAATGTGTAAGTGTAAGTTTGGGTGGGTAATAGAAACAATGGAGTTTTGTATCATGGGTAAAGGTGTGTTTGGCTATAAAGTTGGGTTGAACTGTTTGATCTCTTGGATATTAAAGTAATACATTAATCTAATATAGTGGTGCTTTTGTGGGTGTTTGTAACATGTAAAAAATATTAATTTATTTGAGATTTTATTTATTAGGTTTGTGTGATTGAAGTGGTGAAATTGGGTGTTTGGAGTTGGTGTTGGAGTGTTATTTCTAAGCGTTTGAGGTAAGTAACCCTCTATCACTGTTGGTTCATTTTTATTCCTATCGAATCGTTTAAAATCATAAATATTTATTTATAGCCTTTATGTTCTCTTAAAATAAAATATGGGTCAAGTATAAAACAACATCGAATATTATTATGAAAATTATTTGAATATTTGGTTTAAACTATTCTGAAAATTGTACTAAACGTTTATTCATGAAAACTTTGAATGTTTTATTTAAAAGTTGTGTATTGTTTGAATTTTGAACATCACTCTAGTCTGACTATGATTTGGACCCTAGCCAATGGGGGTTATTTATTGGCACAGAAACTAGTTTCTTTTGGGGCTTTACCACCGGCCTATGTGTGGTTCTGGGCCTTGTCACGGGCTAAGTGACCGTAGTCATTAAGACTTTGGTTTTGTGAATCAAATCATTGAACCATCTGAATATCGAACCATCGATTTGAACAACGAATTACTTTGAATTATCTTGTTGGCTTTTCATTTAAAATGTATTGTACATTGTTTATTTTTAGCTATGAAACCACCTTACAAATAATTGTTCATTTATTGAACTGTTGACAAAATTATATTTATTGGTTATCGATTTATTTATTTATTTTTGTATACTTGATCCAGCTAGTAGTGATGGTTGGTTATTTACTGGGCTATCTAGCTTACCCTTTTTTTTTTTCAGATTCTGAAGAGTAGAGCTGTGCGGGATTTTTTTTACATGTGGGAGTGCCGAGAGTAGGACCATGATTTAAATACTTGGATTATTGTTTTGTTAGTGGATTAATTTAGTGGACTTGGTGAACATTTTCTTATAAGAACTATTTATTTTTATGGATTTTGGCATTATGACAATTAAGGATTTAATTTGAGTATTTTACATTGTGGGTTATGTGATTAGATTCTTAGCCTTGCATGCTCACTTATATGAGTGTGCGGCGTTGTCACGGAGCTTGGGACGTGACAATTTTATTTCGTAACGCCCCACTACTTGCTGGTCCAAATAACTTGTGGGTCAACCAACAATACCCAAAAGCTTAAGTCCAAGTTATTTAGTAGCAAGGTAGTGGTGCTATATATGCCCAAGATCACCCATGCAAACTTCCGATGTGGGACAGGGTGTTACAAACTCCCCCACTTATAAATCCTCGCGTCCTCGCGAGGGTCTATAATCAATCAGAATACCACGACAAGCTCGTGGCCAGCCCAGAATAAGTGGCCCACATGGTTGTGTGCATGGGTCGGCTCTGATACCATTTCGTAACGCCCCACTACTTGCTGGTCCAAATAACTTGTGGGTCAACCAACAATACCCAAAAGCTTAAGTCCAAGTTATTTAGTAGCAAGGTAGTGGTGCTATATATGCCCAAGATCACCCATGCAAACTTCCGATGTGGGACAGGGTGTTACACATATACTTAAATATAATTAATATATATATATATATATATATATATATATTCATATATATCCATGGAGAGACAGAAAAGAAGCCTACGTGACCATGTCCCCCTCTCTAGAGATTTGATTTAATCAACTTTGTGAAACCCCGTATTTTTAGGATAATAAAATTGAAGTGCTGGAGATATTTTTATTAGATGTGGTGGAAAATTTTGTTGGGAACCAAACTTAATAGGATCTTAATCTGCTTTACATTTTGGGAAATTTTCATTTCAAAGATGATTTATCTCAATCTCTCCCTAAGTTTGATTTTTATATCACAAATTATGGTGTCATTGGAGACTGATTATTGTATATCAAATATTGTTAAAATGAGATAAAGATTGTTGTTCTCTTCCAAGAATTCGGTGGACATAATCAGTAGAAGTTTGAAAATTTTTGGAGTATTAGAATATTGAATTGGGAATTAAATATGTTAAGATCTTAAATTTTGTTGCATTTAGAGAAATTTATTTCAATGTATTTTGAAGAAGAAAAAGAAAGGAAACTCATGGAAAATAGTTTTTTTTTTTTTTTTTTGGTTATCAAAATTCGGTGAAAAGATTTGAGAAAAATCTTGGAAAATCTTAACAAGTATCAAGGAAAACTTGGCTGAAGGGTTGGCATGTAATGTCCCGGATTTTTGAAGAAGAAAAATGTTTACTAAATGCATAATATTGAAATTTAATTTTAGAGATGGTAGTTTTGGGGTCAATATTTACAGTAAGTTTGTATTTATCTTTAACCATTTATATTGTCACCTTATAATTAGTTCAATTTTAGTGGTGAAATTTTTAGGTACAAACCGATTACTCTTTTTTATAATATTGTATTTTCCACTATCCTTACTCTTTTAAATATTTATAATAATAATAAATAAAGAAAAAATCAAGGGTGGAAAACACCAACTCACCCTATACCACCTCATCATCATTAAAACCAACACTATCATATATCATCAACTTACACCAACTCATCTTCACCTCAACAACCACATGCCTCATCCATCATCTACCGTCAACTTACACCAACTAATCTTCACCTCAACAACCACATGTCTCATCCATCATCTACCATCAACTTATACCAACTCATCTACACCTCAACAACCACATGTCTCATCTTCCCTTCCAACACACTAACCATGATTACCCTCTTCATCTTATCTTCTTATTAGGGGTATGCACGGGTCAGATTGGGTCGGGTGTACCCTCAATCCGTTAGCTAAACCAAATGCATCAGGTTAGAAACCTGAACATCCGTTGTCAACTGATCTGGTATTCAAAATCGATCGCAACAAACCACTCGGATTGACGGTCACTTCGGTCGATGATGGAATAACAACTCCCTTCCATAAAACAAGTCTTCGATTCAAATATGTATACAGACAAATCCATTCAAAGATTCAAACATGTGATTCAAACAAAAGAATGAACATATTTAAATATGAAAGAGTTGCGGGAGATAGAAATAGAGTGAAAAACAAAGTTTTTTTGAAAAAAAAAAAAAAAAAACATTGTTGCCGATTAGTACCACAACCACCATTGATGAACTCCATCGTCCTCATCATCGCTCTTGTTCTATCATTCTGTTATAGCTTTGTCACCTCATCATTGATCACCATCGCTTTACCATGTTGCTCTACTCTATGGCCATCAAGCCTTTTGGGTTTCTACGAGAAAGAGATTGAATAAGGGAAATAAGGTTTAACAAAAGGCAATCGAAGATTGGAGGCAAGAAAGAACGAAGATGAGGGGTCTTGTAGGTTTACAAGAAGATAGAAAGAGAATGAATGAATACAGAGAGAGTCATATTGGGAATAGAAAGAGAGAAAGATAGATTATTGGGAAAAACAAAATACATGCATTTGTATATAAAGATATAGAGTGAGTTTGTATTGAAAGAGGAGAAAAAGACAGATCAAAAATTGAGAGTGAGAGAGAGAGAGAGAAAAAGAGAGAAAAGTTTACATTGGGAAGAGAAAACATTGGGAGTCAAAATTGGAACCGAAAAATTTTTGGTTTTGGTGTAGTATTGAATATCAACAATGATTCATCGCACTAAAAATTTCACTACTAATAGCACTAATGTATTAAAAAAAGTAAAAAAAATATATATATATATAATTCCATGACCAAAACATCACATCATTAATAGCGAGACCCACTGTCACCTAATTAGTGAGATCACTAATTAGTGCTCCCAAACATTTTTCATTCAATATTGATAAGCCTCAGTCACGAGAAGAAACAAAAATAGGCCATTTGTAAGATAAATTATTATTAATTAGTTATGTATATTGGACGGTTTAGATTTACGTGGGTTTTGAGTAATCAAACCATCAACCAACCGCTAATTCATGAAATTAGGAGCTGTACACTCGTCATCGATCGTTGCTCTGTTCAAAATCGACCGTACAATTCGGATCGAGTCGGGCCGGTCGAGTTGACCGGGTCAGATAGATTTTTGCACACCCCTACTTCCTATATATACTAGCCTAGTTGAAGGAAGAATCCATATCTTTTATTTCCTTCCACTTTCTACTTCTTTATCTTTACAAAAATTTGAGAGTTAGAATATGAGAAGAGTTAGTTATTCTATCAAGGAGTTTTCACACTTAGCTATTTTGGTGCAAGTCTTAAGGTAGAATCTACAACCATCACCATCCTTAGATATATGTTTTAATTTTGTTTATGATATATATGTCATATGTGGAATTAAGTCTTAGTATTTTGTATGTTATTTCAAGCAAAGAAAAGAAGATAAAACTAAATGGTGATTTTCAGCGCAGTAGTGATCTTTGATCCATTTGCAAAAGTTTTAACAAATTCTAAAAATTTTCTGTGTAAAATCTAGAAATACAAGAGCTTATTTAGCATATCTCTTACTTCTCTGAATTCTTAAAAAACCAGTGGAAAGTATTTTACAACCGAAACAAATATTTTTCCTGCCACAAACAACCCCATAGAGATAGCTATTTTAAATGAATATCATTTTCTCTACAAAAATTATTTTCGTGCAAGACCACTTGGAAAAGTTAGGATTTTTAGCTATCTGTCATTTGCCACTGATTTCACGGAAAACCAATGAGTATTCGAAAGAGTAATTTCGATTTTTTCAAAGTGTGACAGATTCTATCCAATTTTCTTAGCAAAATGTTTTCTTCATGTTAAAAGGATTTTCAGCTTTCAAGTTCTTCTAAAAAAATGTGTTTCTAACTTGAGTATCTAGCAAACCATCTAAATCTCACTTCTGTTTGATATCATTTGAAACCTCTTTTCATTTTCCAAACTTGAAGTCCCTGTTTTGAAGTTGTTGCAATACCCTGCTTGAAAATACCAGTTCTCTTCCAAAAATAAATTCTCTAGCTTAAATTGATCTTTAGCCTTCAAACCCTTTTAGTAAAATCATTCTAACTCATTTATCTAAATTTATAATCTAGAATCAACTATTTTCGACACCGTTTGGTATTTCTTTTGATTTTACAAACCTAGATCATCTGTGCCGAAATTTGCTAAAAATAATTTGGAAGATCAGTAATAATGTGTGTTATTTTGTGCATCTCTATTTTGTTCATTATTTGGTATATTGTTTATTATGAATCTATTTTATGTTGTTTAAACTTGTAGATAATATTGTTCACATGATGCATTGATATTAATATTTTGGAATATGAAATCCACACTAACTGGGTGGTTGGATTTTTGCGCGGTCTGTGATCCCGTGATATGTTCCTGTGATGTGATTTGGAGGAAATTGGTGGTTATTATTATTAGTGTGAGCTCTGATCCAGAATTCTTGCGTAAGTGTGTCGCATTACCTTAAGACGACACGTGGTGTATTCTAGCTTTTGCAAATTTATGGTGGATAAAAGGGGCAGTGAGGGTCTCACACAGAGGGAATACCTCTGGAAGGCCATGATTCTTGGCGGTCCATTGATGTTACGACTATGGTATATAACCCGAGGCGTAGGCATCCTTGGTACTGGATTCGATATAGGACTAAGGAGAGGTCCGAATAGCCTCATGTCCATTGTTTAGTGGTTGGGTAAGAACGGCGCTCTATGGAGAGTTGCTTAGAAATACTGACTGGCTAACAGTTAACATGATTAATTATTATCTTTAAATATTTTGTTTGTCCTGCATTCAGTTAATTAATTCTATTAATTATTATACTTTGTATATAAATGTATTATCAGGATGGGTCGATTATCGTGCTGTAATATTCTATTGGGGCTTTACAGCTCATGGCTTTCCTTGTATTGCCCTGGCTTTTATGACAGGTACCAAAAAGATTGTGAAGAGGAAGACGTTGTAGCGGACTTAGCAGTGATTGGTTAGGAGTGCTAAAGAAAATTTGTTAGTTGGGATTGTCATACTAGATGTGTTATTTTAATTCCATTTGGAGAGATATACATTGTATTTTTATTTGGAGAAAATTTATTGTAATTTGGATTTTAATTGGTCCTGAAAATTTGGGTCATTACAAACTTCAAAGCCATGATTGTAGCCTCGTTTCCCAAATCTACCATCACTAGGGGTGGACAAACGTCGGGGTGGGTTCAATCCGACACTACATAATATATGACTTTGTGTCTATCCAAGTCCAGCCCTAACATCGGGCCTCTATATTTACCCAAGCTCGATCCAAAAAATAATTATAAATCATAAGCCCACTTATCAGGTTATATGTTAAAAAACTTAAAACATTGCATAATTAAATTCAATCACACATTATATTTCTTAAATAAATATATTGACATCATTATAAATTGGAAGATTTCTTAAATAAATTCAATCACACATTATCACAAATGTGAGTTTCAATAAAATCAACAAATATAAAATCTAGATCCTAACCAAAAAAAAAAATATATATTTTAATGTATTATAAATAAATAAAGGGGAAATTACCCACGGGTCCCATGTGGAACATGTGGACACCATTTAATCCCATAACTTTTTGAGTATACCCAAAAGTCCTTTCCTCTCTCTCTCTCTGTGTTTTGCTTCCCTTCCTTTCTCGTTTTTTTTTTTCTGCATTTTTCTTTCATCGTCTTTGTCATGGACGACGACCGGTGATCATGTCTTTCTCCATTGATCGAGGTTCACTGATAACAGCCAACCATCGAAATCAACTCGTGACTTCACTCTCACCGACGACGAAGATAATATATTTCCGACGAAGAAGATGATATATTTCCGACGAAGAAGATGAGTGGATCTACTTAGATCTGATGTAGATCTACTCAGATCTACATCAGATCTGAGTAGATGTACATCAGATTTGGTTAGATCTAAACAAAAAATAGTTGCCAGAGTACAATCCTCTCTCTACATGCGCCTTTCTCCTTCGATCTCTCTTTTTTTTTTTTTTTCTTTGCTATACACTTCTGTTTTTCTGTTCTAATGGAGAAAATTTTCGAATTCTGAACAAGTAGTTTTCGAGTTTTAGTTACAGGCGGTGAAAACTGTAAAATTTTACAGTTTCAAATTTTTTTGGTGCTGGAATGAATCATGGTATAAAACTGTAAAATTTTACAGTTTCATAACATGTTTTTCAGTTTGATTAATAAAGATAAATGCTTAATAGATTTTTGTTTTGAAATTGTAACATTTTACAGTTTCAAAACTTACTTTTCAATTTGATCACTATTTAGAGATTATTTGCTTGAACCTTACAAAAATTGAAAAATAACATATGTTTTCCCCATTGTTGTTGTTTTGTGTCGTTTAATTTTGTTTCCTTTTAGTTTATCAATATTTAGCACATTTTGTTATGTTTTTTTTTGCTATAATTTATCCATTTATTCTTTTTTTTTTCCGGTAATATTCTAGACATTCCGGTGAGTCTCCAGTGATGTTCTTAACGTCCAGTGAACGTTCTGAACATTCCGGCGACTTCCATTAACATTCTTAACACTCCGGCGACTTCCCGGCGATGTTGAACATTCCGACAAGTCTTCGGCAACCGTTTGACGGAAGTCTTACGGTAGTAAGATGTGAACAGTGTCTGTAAATTAAAAAAAAAAAAAAAATTTTGGTAACAATTAAAAATATATTGGACTAATTGGTGCAAGTATTTTGTTTTGGGATTAGCTGGGTTTTGAACTTGGTACATGAGACTTATCAGTAAGTTCCCCATAAATAAATAATTAATTAATTTAATAACGGGCCAGACCTAACGGGCCAGACCGAACTAAGTTAAAAGTATAAACTCCAAACCTAGTCCATTAATATTTCAAGCAAAAAATATTAACCCAACCTAACCCTATAAGTTAAAACAATCTTTCCAAACCCTACAAAAATAAGACTATACCGAGCGGATTGACTAGGCCAATGAGCCGAAGTCCACCTCTAGCCACCACTCTTCTTTGTTGATATCACCCACCTTTCATGACTATAGGCACACGTGGCACATTCCCGTTGGAGGGTCATTTCTGAAACAACACAGGTATGCATTAAATTGTGTTGGTTAAGCATATAATTTCGAGGTAATTCTACTTATACCATCCTTTGATCTCCTTACCCTCATAATTTATTTATTTATTTTTCACAATCTTATTCTTATTTAGAATTACCAAAAAAATCCCTCAAACCCAAACCCTAATCCTAATTTCTAACCCACCCAGAGAGGATAACCACCACTGTCACTGTCGTCGGCAACCCACCTTCCATCTCTAGTGACTTCACCACCTTCAACCACTAACCTCCAACCCATTCTCCCTCACTGGTGACTCCTTTTTCCACTAGCGATCTTTCCCCTTCACCCACTAGGAGCTCAACCCGCCATCGTGACCTAGTCTTGCCACAATCATGACCCAGTTTCATCACCCATCACTGCCATCGGAACTGAACTCCACCTCTCGTCGCCCCATCACGAAGAACCTTGTCTCCTATCCTCGCCATCATGACTGAAGCCCTTCTGATTGCCCTCTTCTACTGCTGAGAAAGCACGAGAGAGAGCACCACGGCCTATCGCGAACATCCTAGCCACCCACCCTCGCCATTACGACCCAACTATTGCATTCTTCCATCGCCAACAGAGCAAGAGAGAGAAAGAAAGAGAACCTAGAATTAGAAAAATAAGAAGAAGAGAAGGAGGGTGAAGAGGGGTCACAGTGGTTGAAAATTGTAAGGGTTGATCGCGGGTGGAGAAGGGGTTGGCTGTCGGAGACGACGGCCGAAGTGGTACTGGAGGTAGTGATTGGGAGTAGATAGGGTTTGGGTTTGAGAAGAAAAGGGCAAGTTGGGTATTATCGTAAGTGTAATAAGAAAGGGGGTGTTTGGGAAGAAAAAAAATAGCCCAATTTAGGCTAAAATTCACAAAAAAACAAAATAGGCTAAAATAGCTAATAAGACAAAATATCGCATTAAACCCATAATCATTTCACTTTTTCTCTCACAAACATCACATCCAACCACAAAAAAATCCAATCATCTTCCAAAACACAAAAATTTTAACCTACTAAAATAGTCAAAAACTAAAATAACCTACTAAAATAGTCACTTCCCAAACGAGACCAAAATAAAATTAGAAATGGTATAAAAAGATATGGATGTAAAGGAGTTGATTTGATGGTGTATGTAATATTCTCATAATCTTTTTTGTCTTTCTTACTAATAATACTCTATAAACTACATGGCATAAAAGCGCAGCCAATATAATCCTTGTGTCATGTAATTGTCAAAGACAAACTTGAAAGATGGCTGAAAACATAGTCGAACCACCAACATTGACGTTTTTCATAAGATTGATTAGGACAAATTAATTTTTATATACATATTAGGATGTCATTTTTCCTATAAAATGTTCTTATGTTACAATGTATTTTAAAATTAAGATGGTTTGTAATGGTACGTATGTCATTCCATTTCTCACAAACTTAAAAAGATTGACTTAATTTAAAGGGAGAATTATAGCACAGAAAATAATATATATATATATATATATATATATGAGATGTAAGTAATTCTGTGATGGGATATAAGTAAAAAGTTGTAACAGTATGTTTGTGTAAAAAAAATAATCCCATTGGGATGAAATTCCCCCTAATTTATAAGCTCTATGCATCTAAAAAAGCATATATATAAATAATTTTTAGTAGTTATTATTAATGAATATGATAACATTTTTTATTATGCCTTTAGATAGTTTTTAATTAAATTTAATTTGGTGCGGTTCTAAACTTAACTAGAGTGAAAAGATTGAAAATGAAAGCCATACTATTTCTCAAGGGTTGTTATATATATATATATATATATATATATATAATTTGGAATATGTTATTTTAATTGATTATTTAATTTTTTATGAAAAAAAATATAAAAAATAAAGAAAGTGATGTGATGAAGTATTTTGTTTTATTATTATTTTAACCTGAAATAAGCTATTCTAACCCATCCCAAACACTCCTTTGTATTACCAAGACATACAACAAAACATTATTTATTTTTTAATTTTTAAATAGTAAACAATCATGAATATTTACATATACAGTGATTTAAAAGGAGAACAAATATTGGTAACATATAATACATATTTGTTTTTTTGGTTATGGTATGGAGTCAACTTTTTGATGATATATAATCATAGTCGCTTTACTCAATTTATAAATATTTGCATAAATTTATTAGATTCTGGAGGAGCCTCTAAAGAAAAAAAGAATAAATAAATAAATAAACAGGTTTCCTATGAAAAATGCTTCGTTGCTCAAAAACCTTGGCTCGAATATATAAACTACGCCGTTTTGTATTTTTTTTTTTTTTTTTTCTTTTATATCTGAAGCAGACCCAGAGGGAGAGGGAGGAAGGAAGCGAGAGAGAGAGAAGGAAAAAGAGAAGAGAGAAGGAAGGGGGAAGAGGGTCGCAGGCGACCACCGCTGTCGCCGCTACACCACTCCGTGGCCACCACTGCTGCGACCACCACTGTGTGTGTGTTTTTCATGGATTTGACTTCCAGATCTGTATATGTGTGTGTGTGTGTGGATTTGATTTGTGTTTGTTTGTGTGTGTGTGGGTTTGATTTTGCAAATGTGTGGGGGAGGGGTTTGATTTGTGTCTCTCTCCTTTCTTTCTTCTTCTTGTTCTTCTTCTTCTTCTTCTCTATGATGTGTTGGTTGTTGATGATGATGATGATGATCTCCAGATGTGTGTGTGTTGATGATGATGATGTTGTGTTGATGATCTCCAGATGTGTGTGTGTGTGTGTGTCTTTGTTGATGATCTCATCTTCTCTTCTTTCTTCTTCTTTTTTCTTTCTTCTTGCCTCTGCTTTCTTCTTTCTCTGCTTTCTTCTTCTGAGTTATGCTGAGTTATGGAAAAGGATGATGAAAAGGGGCCCCCAAAAAAAAAAAAAAAAAAAATCCCAAAACGACGCCGTTTTGAGATTTCGGGCCGCTCGAAACGGAACCAGTTTCCTATATTTTTTTTGCACCGACAAGGAATCATAGGGCAAATCAGCTGAACAAGTAGTCTTGAGCACTGTGTCTCTCCCAAGTACAATCCCTTACTGGCCCTACCACTCCAATTTTTTTTTTTAAAATATATTTAGGTTTCATTTGTTTTGACTTTTACTCATTTTCCATATATTTTTGCATTATTTTTTTTTTTAAAAAAATGACTTATTTTAAAAATTTTCCTAAGTTAATTTTTTCAAAAATTGACTCACACTCACTATCTTTCTAACATATTTAGTTTTTTCAAATAAATATTTTAATTCACTAAAAAGTCATAAATGACACTTTATTAAATTAAAATTTCTCTTTTAAGCATTAACGTATTTTTATTTCAAGTGTCAATAAAACATAGAAAAACAAAAATAAAAATATTTTTTCTGTGTAAAATTAATTCACAAGAAAAATATTTTTTTTGTATAAAATATTTTATATCGAAACAAATGGGGCTTTAAAAAGAATTTAATAAAGATGATTGGGAATGGGGTTGTTTAATAAAAAATTATCTTTATGTCTAAATAATTAAATGCTTGGCTGTGATTAAGATATGTTTAAGTGAACATCAACAAGTGGAGTAATATAATGAGAAATCAAAAGATGACAATTTCGTTGAAGTGGTTTTTTTTTGATACCCAGAACACTCTCAAGGCAGGACTGTGAGAAGTTAGCCGATCCACCTAAACCGTCAGACTTCTACTTTAGTAGTAGAGAATTCGAACCCTGGTCAGTAAGGAGAGGAGCATACTCCCTTACCAACTAGGATGGCCCCTTAGTGGTTGTTGAAGTGGTTTAGATGTTGAAGAAACAACCACAAGTCCGTGATGATGTACCATATGGATTCACAAATGTTTAACCAACTAGGCCTTACTTAGTTAGCCACCATACCTTCTTTAGAGCTTAATTTTAAGGACGTTATGGGTTCAATTCCCCTTAGGGGGTTGAATTAAGGAAGTACAACCACTTAGGTATTTTGCCAAGGGTAGGAAGATTTCTCCCATAGGTGTTAATCTAACAATTAACAACTAACATTTGCCGATAAAAAAAAAATAGATTCACAAACGTTTCTTTCTTTAATTTTTTGGCAATTAGAAAAAAAATTCATTATTGTGTGTCACAAAGCCGCAAACTTATCTCTCATCCTATATTCACACAATGTAGGTGAGAAATGAGTTTATAGCCACACAAATATATAATAATAGATAAGTTTGCAGTATTATCATACGCGACAATAAATAATTTTTCTAGCAACATACTTACTGAAAGTTTTTGTTATGTCTTGTTTGGCTACTATAATTTAATAACAGCTATATAGACATCTATATAGCCATATTTTCATTTTGAAAAAAAACCATAGGGATGCATCATTCTCTCCTCAAATTAAATGCATCAATTTCACCATATAGATTCTATCCTCAAAAGCATTTGTACTAGGATTTTTAGGTTGGAAAAGTACTTAAAGCTTCAAAATTTTCACCATAAACTATGCCAAACATGGAAACTTTCCTCAACGATCCCTGGTAAGTGTTCGCATTTCTCAGTTAACTATATAATTTTGTTGTTTCCACTACTAATATATTCACGATTTTTATGCTAAAATATGCCAAATATGCAAAACACTCTCAAAGAATCTCAAGATATATATTGAAATTTGCTGATTAAGCATATAATTTTTTTGTTTTCATTACTAATACCTCCAAAATTTTGACTCTAAACCATGCCAAATGTGCATTTCACCAGGATCTCCTATAAGTGTATAAATTTGCATGTTAAGCATATAAATTTAATATTTTTGTCAGTGTTTGGTTCACTGAAATGAAAATTATAATAAAATACTCATTCCATCATAATACCCAATTCTATGTTTGGTAAAATGACCAAAAAAATATTTCAAATGATCATTCATTGAGAGGTCTATAATTAATCATTCTATTTTTGTCTAAAATTCTATCTAATACCTTCAAAAAATTTATGCGAAACTATTCCAAATGTGCAAATTATATTCAACAATCTCGAGAGAAATCTATGATGTTCATCCATAAAGAATGATACAACATAAGAAAATTACAATTTTTTGTGATAAAAATTATGAATATTTTTTTATAGATATGTTATAATGAAAAATTTAGACGAACTTGAGAGATAGTTCATGGTTACAAACTTAATCGAACCACCAACATTGATGCTTTTTATAAGATTGATGATTAGGACAAATTAATTTTTATATGGATGTTGGAAGACTTCAAACTCTCTTGAGTTCTCCCTAGGAAATGTTTCTATGTCACAATGTATTATTAAATTATGTCCAAAAACATAAAGATGGTTCTCTAATAGTACATATGATGTCCAATTGGTGACGAACTTGATTTAAAAGCACGATGTTTCCAAAAAAGAATTTATATATAAAAAGAATTTTCAATGGTCATTATTGATGAATATAATAACATATTTTTAGTATACTATTAAATAATTTTTAATTGAGTTTAATTCGGCTCGATTCTAAACTTAAATTGAGTGAGAAAATGGCACTATAACAAATTAAAGTTTTAGATAAATTACACTGATCTCTCTTAAAATTTAGAGAGAACAAAAAAACACACACACATTAAACTTCACAAATTTAACAAAATTAGATTGGGTTTTCTTAAAATTTTAATTCATGTAACACTTGACTCTATTTTCATGATAAATTCGTTAGTTGTATAGATGAAAAAAATGATATTATCATTTCTTTTATACTGACATATATATTTTACTTTATTTATCTTTATATCTTCATTATGTTTGCATTACTTTTGATCTCTTTAATCTTACTGAAAAGGAGGTTAATATAAATAAATCAAAACTGTGAGGCTTGTTATATTTTCTATGAACCTCAAGGGAGGTCAATGAAACTTATCCAAAAGTTTTAGAAGCAAAAATTTAGAAACAAAATTAATTTTTAAGCAATATCTGAGTTGTTAAAAGTATCATTATTATACTTTTAGGAAGAAAAATATTGCCTGTAAAAGCATATTTATTAATAACATTTTTTTAAATTTTGACATAAATTAGTTTCTTAAGATTTTTTTGCCAAACAGAGCCTAAGTCAACATTTCGCTGCCGTCCTCGTCAACATACAGTCAAAATGCAAAGCATGAATGCAGCGAAAGTGGCTTTAGATCACCAAATAAAGAAGAATTCATGTAATGCGTGCCAGCTATATATATGTTTTAAACCTAACAATTACTCTCTCAAACTATTTAAATTTGAATATTAATTTTTTTGTTAGATATTTGGATTTGCATCTGTTAAATATTTGAATGAAAAATTATCAAGTGTTGTCCACATAATAATTATATTAAATTTTTACAAAAGATAAATATATAATTTGGCTATAAAATTTAATATAATCATCATGTGCACATCACTTGACAAATTTTTATCCAAATATCTAACAGATGACTAACAGAAGAATTTAATGTTTAAATTCAAATAGTTTGAGTAGGTAATTATTGGATTTAAAATATTAAGAGAATAAAGTATTGGAACAATCTTCTGTGTAAATAAATAATATGAAACAATTCAAACAAAATAAAATAAAACTTACAGTATTTATTTTGTAGAACCGAATAAATAATTCAAAGACCAAGTCGAGTGTGTGACACTTTGTCCTTAAGATAGATTCGCCCTGCTACGGTGCTTACGGTTGAGAGGCGTCTATCTCCCAGGATACAACGATCTTAACCAATTTGTAGTAGCATTCCAAAACAAATTGTTTGGCTAACCAAAAATGTGCTCTCACTCTCTGAATATTTATTCCAAAAATTATAAATGAAGAATAAAATGCACCAGAGTAAAATGGACAGTAATGAGACAAATTCTAGACTGATTTTCGGATCCCCTTGACTGCTGAAAAATGATTGTATTTATAGGCAAAATAAAAGACCCGAACAGGTATCAACATTTAAGTGAAAAGGTGCACAATTTAAAACAATAGGTGCACGCACTATTCACAATTTGAATATTTGATTTGTCCGTTGGAAAGACCAAATTTTCAAACAATTTGGAACAAGGCCGTTTGGTGGAACAGTTATAAACCTGTTGGAACTGATTTTTGTTTTATTAAACTATTAGAATAATTTAATCAAAACAAAACCAATTCAATTGAAAAGATTTAGTAAAAACTGTTTGGAATATAAATATTAATCTATTTGACAAACTTTAGGAAACCACTTAGGAACCCAAAAATTTGAATTTAAATTTAAATTAAATTCTCACAATAATTTTTATTGAAAAAATTCAAAAGAATTTTGTCTAAAAAATTAATGTTAGACCTGGAAACGACGTCAACTTCCCATTCACTTATAAATGGTTTTGACGTAGACAAATTCTAGACTGATTTTTGGATCCCCTTGACTGCTGAAAAATGATTGTATTTATAGGCAAAATAAAATACCCGAACAGGTATCAAAATTTAAGTGAAAAGGTGCACAATTTAAAAGAATAGGTGCACGCACTAGTCACAATTTGAATATTTGATTTGTCCATTGGAAAGACCAAATTTTCAAACAATTTGGAACAAGGCCGTTTGGTGGAACAGTTATAAACCTGTTGGAACTGATTTTTGTTTTATTAAACTATTAGAATAATTTAATCAAAACAAAACCAATTCAATTGAAAAGATTTATTAAAAGCTGTTTGGAATATAAATATTAATCTATTTGACAAACTTTAGGAAACCACTTAGGAACCCAAAAATTTAAATTTAGATTTAAATTAAATTCCCACAATAATTTTTATTGAAAAAATTCAAAACAATTTTGTTTAAAAAATTAATGTTAGACCTGAAAACGACGTCAACTTCCCATTCACTTATATAAATGGTTTTGACGTAGACAAATTCTAGACTGATTTTCAGATCCCCTTGACTGGTGAAAAATGATTGTATTTATAGGCAAAATAAAAGGCCCGAACAAGTATCAAAATTTAAGTGAAAAGGTGCACAATTTAAAAGAACAGGTGCATGCACTATTCACAATTTGAATATTTGATTTGTCCGTTGGAAAGACCAAATTTTCAAACAATTTTGAACAAAGCCGTTTGGTGGAACAGTTATAAACCTGTTGGAACTGATTTTTGTTTTATTAAACTATTAGAATAATTTAATCAAAACAAAACCAATTCAATTGAAAAGATTTATTAAAAACTGTTTGGAATATAAATATTAATCTATTTGACAAACTTTAGCAAAACCACTTAGGAACCCAAAAATTTGAATTTAGATTTAAATTAAATTCTCACAATAATTTTTATTGAAAAAATTCAAAAGAATTTTGTCTAAAAAATTAATGTTAGACCTGAAAACGACGTCAACTTCCCATTCATTTATAAATGGTTTTGACGTAGACAAAATTCTAGACTTATTTTTGGATCCCCTTGACTGCTGAAAAATGATTGTATTTATAGGCAAAATAAAAGACCCGAACAGGTATCAAAATTTAAGTGAAAAGGTGCACAATTTAAAAGAACAGGTGCACGCACTATTCACAATTTGAATATTTGATTTGTTCGTTGGAAAGACCAAATTTTCAAACAATTTGGAACAAGGCCGTTTGGTGGAACAGTTATAAACCTATTGGAACTGATTTTTGTTTTATTAAACTATTAGAATAATTCAATCAAAACAAAACCAATTCAATTGAAAAGATTTATTAAAAGCTGTTTGGAATATAAATATTAATCTATTTGACAAACTTTAGGAAACCACTTAGGAACCCAAAAATTTAAATTTTGATTTAAATTAAATTCCCACAATAATTTTTATTGAAAAAATTCAAAACAATTTTGTTTAAAAAATTAATGTTAGACCTGAAAACAACGTCAACTTCCCATTCACTTATAAATGGTTTTGACGTAGACAAATTCTAGATTGATTTTCAGATCCCCTTGACTGGTGAAAAATGATTATATTTATAGGCAAAATAAAAGACCCGAACAGGTATCAACATTTAAGTGAAAAGGTGCACAATTTAAAAGAACAGGTGCACGCACTATTCACAATTTGAATATTTGATTTGTCCGTTGGAAAGACCAAATTTTCAAACAATTTGGAACAAAGCCGTTTGGTGGAACAGTTATAAACCTGTTGGAACTGATTTTTGTTTTATTAAACTATTAGAATAATTTAATCAAAACAAAACCAATTCAATTGAAAGGATTTATTAAAAACTGTCTGGAATATAAATATTAATCTATTTGACAAACTTTAGGAAACCACTTAGGAACCCAAAAATTTGAATTTAAATTTAAATTAAATTCTCACAATAATTTTTATTGAAAAAATTCAAAAGAATTTTGTCTAAAAAGTTAATGTTAGACCTGGAAACGACGTCAACTTCCCATTCACTTATAAATGGTTTTGACGTAGACAAATTCTAGACTTATTTTCGGATCCCCTTGACTGCTGAAAAATGATTGTATTTATAGGCAAAATAAAAGACCCGAACAGGTATCAAAATTTAAGTGAAAAGGTGCACAATTTAAAAGAACAGGTGCACGCACTAGTCACAATTTGAATATTTGATTTGTCCGTTGGAAAGACCAAATTTTCAAACAATTTGGAACAAGGCCATTTGGTGGAACAGTTATAAACCTAGTGGAACTGATTTTTGTTTTATTAAACTATTAGAATAATTTAATCAAAACAAAACCAATTCAATTGAAAAGATTTATTAAAAGCTGTTTGGAATATAAATATTAATCTATTTGACAAACTTTAGGAAACCACTTAGGAACCCAAAAATTTAAATTTAGATTTAAATTAAATTTCCACTATAATTTTTATTGAAAAAATTTTAAAAGAATTTTGTCTAAAAAATTAATGTTAGACCTGAAAACGACGTCAACTTCCCATTCACTTATAAATGGTTTTGACGTAGACAAATTCTAGACTGATTTTCGAATCCCCTTGACTGGTGAAAAATGATTGTGTTTATAGGCAAAATAAAAGACCCGAACAGGTATCAAAATTTAAGTGAAAAGGTGCACAATTTAAAAGAACAGGTGCACGCACTATTCACAATTTGAATATTTGATTTGTCCGTTGGAAAGACCAAATTTTCAAACAATTTGGAACAAGGCCGTTTGGTGGAACAGTTATAAACCTGTTGGAACTGATTTTTGTTTTATTAAACTATTAGAATAATTTAATCAAAACAAAACCAATTCAATTGAAAAGATTTATTAAAAACTGTTTGGAATATAAATATTAATCTATTTGACAAACTTTAGGAAACCACTTAGGAATCCAAAAATTTGAATTTAGATTTAAATTAAATTCCCACAATAATTTTTATTGAAAAAATTCAAAAGAATTTTGTCTAAAAAATTAATGTTAGACCTGGAAACGACCTCAACTTTCCATTTACTTATAAATGGTTTTGACGTAGACAAATTCTAGACTGATTTTCGGATCCCCTTGACTACTGAAAAATGATTGTATTTATAAGCAAAATAAAAGACCCGAACAGGTATCAAAATTTAAGTGAAAAGGTGCACAATTTAAAAGAACAGGTGCACGCACTATTCACAATTTGAATATTTGATTTGTCCGTTGGAAAGAGCAAATTTTCAAACAATTTGAAACAAGGCCATTTGGTGGAACAGTTATAAACCTGTTGGAATTGATTTTTGTTTTATTAAACTATTAAAATAATTTAATCAAAACAAAACCAATTCAATTCAATTGAAAAGATTTATTAAAAACTGTTTGGAATATAAATATTAATCTATTTGACAAACTTTAGGAAACCACTTAGGAACCCAAAAATTTGAATTTAGATTTAAATTAAATTCCCACAATAATTTTTATTGAAAAAATTCAAAAGAATTTTGTCTAAAAAATTAATGTTAGACTTGGAAACGACGTCAACTTCCCATTCACTCATAAATGGTTTTGACGTTCCGTCTTCACCGTGTGACTTGGCACGCGGCAAGGAACACATCACCTCTTCGGACCCACCCCAAAAGATGTTTGGAGCCCAATCAAAGTAGGCTAAAAAATATGCCTATATTAAACCATTTTTCCAACAATCCCCCATATGAATGGAATTTGACGGAGAGAAAATGCAACAACATGATCTAATTACAAAGAGTACAGAAATTGGAAATATTCTGCAAAGGATAGGTAGCTTTTGGCTTTGAACCTTCCCTTGTGAGACACTACCGGATTTACTAGCTAACCAGTTAACATGATGTCTTGAACTGTTCAACCGTTTGTGTAAACCAAGACAATAGAACTCACACAGTATATTCCCAGACATAGTTTAGTTTTTACTATTGTGTTCATTTTGGCCCTAAACAACCTGGTCTTTCATGAGTGCTCTAGAAAATTGTAGCCCTTCACAAATCTCATAGAATTGGCCCAGTTCACACTCACATAGGTGATTCTTATGAAGAGTATCCTGCTATACTCCACTAGGTTAACCTAGATATAAGAATCATTAAAAGTTTTACTTAACCTAAAACGCTGCAGGCATCACTATTTCATCATAGAAATAGGTAGAAGTTAGACTCCCTAGTGATCCTTCTGAGTCATTCACAACTCGGTTGTCCCTTTGAACCTAGATCTTGGGATCTCCAATCAACTAGGTTGGGTTGCCGTTGTGGTAGCTCTTATTTAATAGGCTTAAGTCCCATTTCCCTCGATGAATTCTCAACTAACTCTCTTGCTAACCTTTTGGTTAGTGGATCTGCTATATTGTCTTTAGACTTAACATATTCTATGGAAATAATTTCATTAGAGAGTAGTTGTCTCACGGTGTTATGTCGACGACGAATGTGTCGTGACTTACCGTTATACATATGACTCTATGCTCTACCTATAGCTGATTGACTATCACAATGTATGCATATAGCAAGCACCAGTTTTGGCCATATTGGAATATCTTCAAGGAAGTAGCGAAGCCATTCTGCCTCTTCCCCTGCTTTGTCTAAAGCTATGAATTCAGATTCCATAATAGACCTAGCAATGCAAGTCTGTTTGGAAGATTTCCATGATACAGCCACCCACTAAGAGTAAAGACATACCCACTGGTAGACTTTGAGTCTCTAGTATCTAATATCCAATTTGCATCACAGTATCCTTCAAGTACTGCTGGATATCTAGTATAATGAAGCCCAATGTTACAAGTAAATTGGAGATATCTAAGAACCCTTATAATTGTTTTCTAGTTTTCTACTCCCGGATTACTCGTATATTTACTTAATTTACTTACTGCATAAGCTATATCTGGGCAAGTGCAGTTCATCAAGTACATTAAGCTTCCAATAATTTGGGCATGCTCTAATTGAGAAATACTTTCCTGTACATTCTTAGAAAGATACAAATTAATATCTACAGGTGTTCTAGCAAGATGATCATCATCTTTATCGAATTTGTCAAGTATTTTATCAATGTAATGAGATTGTGACAAAGCATATCCTTCTGATGTTTTGTTAATTTGCATACCAAGAATTACATCAGCAATGCTCATGTCCTTCATGTCAAAATGTTTATTCAACATTTTCTTGGTTGTTTTAATCATGTCATTATTACTACCTACGATGAGCATATCATCTACATAAAGACATACAATGACATAACCTTTGTCTGTGTTTTTAATATAAACACATTTGTCACATTCATTAATTTTAAATCCGTTTGACATCATTACCTTATCAAATTTCTCATGCCATTGCTTTGGCGCTTGTTTTAAACCATATCATGATTTAACCAATTTACACATTTTCTTTTTTTTTCCTGGAACAGAAAAACCTTCTGGTTGTTCCATGTAAATTTCTTCATTTAGCTCACCATTTAAGAAAGCAATTTTCACATCCATTTGATGAATTTCTAGATTGTATAGAGATGCAATGGCAATTAGCATTCTAATGGATGTTATTCTAGCAACCGGTGAGTATGTGTCAAAGTAATCAAGACCTTCTCTTTGTCTAAATCCTTTGACCACAAGTCTTGCCTTGTCAATTGATCCATCTGCTTTCAATTTTCTTTTAAAAATCCATTTGTACCTAAGAGGTTTACAACCTGGTGGCAAATCCACCAATTCCCAAGTGTGATTGTGCAAAAGATGGATTCAACTTCACTGTTGACAGCTTCTTTCCATAAAGGAGCTTCAGGACTGGACATAGCTTCTTTAAAAGTCAAAGGCTCATTTTCTAACAAAAATGTTAGGAAATCTGAACCAAAAGATTTTGAGGTTCTAGCACGTTTACTACGCCTAGGTTCCTCTTCCTCATTTTGATCTAACTCTTGTTCTTGATCATTTTCTTGATCCTGACTAGTAATAGCATCATGAGATCTTTTATTGTTACTAGTTTCCTGTCCAGTCTTATTTGGAAATACATGTTCAAAGAATGATGCATTCCTTGACTCAATAATAGTATTTACATGCATTTCGGTATGTTTTTATTTATGAATCAAAAATCGATATGCACTACTATTCTTAGCATAACCAATGAAAATACAATCAATGGTCTTAGGACCTATCTTAGTCTTTTTAGAACTAGGAATAGCCACTTTAGCCAAACACCCCCACACTGTTAAGTATTTATAGGATGGTATACTTCCATGCCACAATTCATAAGGTGTTTGATTTATTTTCTTTCGGGGTACCTTATTTAAAATATAATTAGCAGAAAGTATTGCTTCCCCCCACAAGTTCTGAGGTAATCCAGAACTGATTAACATGGCATTCATCATTTCTTTTAAAGTCCTATTTTTCCTTTCAGCAATTCCATTTTGCTGAGGTGAGTAAGGAGCGGTGGTTTGATGAATTATTCCATGTTCTTTACAAAATTCACCAAAAGGTGATTCATATTCACCACCTCTATCACTTCTAAGTTTCTTGATTTTCTTATCAAGTTGATTTTCAACTTCATTCTTATATTGAATGAAAGTTTTCAAAGTTTCATCCTTTGTTCGAATTAAATAAACATAACTATATCTAGTATAGTCATCTATAAAAGTGATTACATACTTTTTCCCACCTCTTGTTTGAATTGATTTAAAATCACAAATGTCACTATGAATTAATTCAAGTGGTTCCGTACTTCTTTCAATTGAATGAAAAGGAATTTTAGATAATTTTGCCTCAACACAAATTTCACATATATGATTTGAGTCAATGTCAAATTTAGGTAAACATTTCATATTAATTAATCTATGCAAAGATCCATAATTAACATGTTCTAGTCTACCATGCCATAAATTTGAAGACTCAAGCAAGTAAGAAGAAGATGTAGTATTATTAATAACTGAGGGTACAATGGTCATTACATTTAACTTGAAAAGGCCATCAGACATGTAACATTTTCCTACATACATCCCATTTTTAGTAAGTACAAATTTATCACTCTCAAATACTAGCCTAAACCCATTCTTACTCAACAAAGATCCGGAAACAAGATTCTTGCGAATGTCCGGTACATGCAGCACATTATTGAGAGTGAGTTCCTTTCCTGATGTCATCTTGAGTACGATCTTTCCTTGTCCTTCAACTTTGAAAGTTGAGGGGTTGCCCATAAAAAGTTGTTCACCATTGTCCACTGTAGAATAGGATGTGAACATCTTTTTGTCGGCACAAGTATGGCGAGTAGCATTAATGTCCACCCACCATTCTTTAGGATTTTCGACAAGATTTGCCTCGGAAACAACTGCAGAAAGATTGATGTCTTCGACACCATTGGAAATATTGTCCACTTCGGTCATATGGGCTTGAGCAGGCTTCTTGCTTATTCTTCTTTTGTTTTTTCCTTTGCTACGGTAATCTTTGGCCCGATGTCCCTTTTTGTCACAAATGTGACATTTGCCATTAAACTTGTACTTTTTATTATCCCCTCCTTTAGAGCCTTGTGATGAACTTTCTCCAGAAGACTTTCGTTTCTTGGTTTTTGAAGCATGTTCCACCACATTTGCCTTAGACTCCATAGGATGCTTACCAGCCCGCTTTTCAAAATTGCAGTTGTCCTTCTCAATCCTCAAACACACAATTAATTCGTCCATAGAAATTTCTTTGCGCTTGTGTTTGAGGTAGTTCTTGAATTCCTTCCAGCCTTTTGGTAATTTTTCAATTAAGGCTGCAACTTGGAAGGATTCACTAAGAGACATGCCTTCTGCGTGAATGTCATGCAGAATGAGTTGGAAATCTTGAGCTTGGCTGATCACAGTTTTTGAATCAACCATTACAAAATCCAAGAATCTGCCAACCATAAATTTCTTTGAGCCGGTATCTTCTGTTTTGTACTTTTTCTCCAAAGACTCTTAAAGTTCCTTTGCTGTCTTGATAGGACTGTAGATGTTGTATAATGTGTTATCAAGTCCATTCAAGATGTAATTCCGAGAAAGGAAATCGGCATGTTTCCAAGCATCAACCGCAGCAACCACTTGCCGGTCGGTTTCATCCTCTTTCAGGATAGGAGCATCTTCACAGAGGAAACAAGCCAGGTTCAGAGTTGTAAGATAGAATAACATTTTCTGTTGCCATCTTTTAAAGTCAATTCCTGAGAACTTCTCTGACTTTTCACCGTGATTTACCGGTACTGTTACAACAGGAGAGGGGGTTGGCGTCATTGCAGCCACCACAGTAGTACTTGTTTGGGCATTAGTTTCAGTAGCCATCAATTCTAATTTATAAAACAAAATTATAATTAGAATTTACACTACACAGAAAATTAAACCAAATTCACAGAATTAAATTCTGTAAAAATAAAAGAAACAAGAATATAACTTTTATTTTCCAATTAGTTTGGAAATAAAATAAAATTTTATTCAACCAAATTAATTCCACATAGGAAATTAAATTCTGTAAAATAAAAGAAATAAGAAAATAATTTTTATTTTTCAATTAATTTGGAAATAAAATAAAATTTTATTCAACCAAATTAATTCCACACAGGAAATTAAATTCTGTAAAAAATAAAAGAAATAAGAAAATAACTTTTATTTTTCAATTAATTTGGAAATAAAATAAAATTATATTTAACCAAATTAATTCCACACAGAAATTAATTTCTCTAACACTTCAATAATTAAAAAACTAAAACAGAATTTTAAGTAATGAAAACTCAGAAAATAATTTCTAAAACCCAAAATTAATTTCTGAAAAAATTCCACAAAAATATATTCTGAATTGTTAATGACACCAGTATCGTACTATTAGTTATCAAAGAAAATAGACAGTATATTACTACTATCTGTCAAATAGCATATAATCACTATTTGTTTTTCCAGGTAGAATATTATTTTGTAAATCCACAGAAAATAATTTTTTTAAAAGAAGAAAGAGAAAAGGAAATAAACGAAAAAATTCTATAAACAGAATAAATTCGAATCTGTTTTAAGATTGTTGGAGCAATCTTCTGTGCAAATAAATAATATGAAACAATTCAAACAAAATAAAATAAAACTTATAGTATTTATTTTGTAGAACCGAATAAATAATTCAAAGACCAAGTCGAGTGTGTGACACTCTGTCCTTAAGACAGATTCGTCCCGCTACGGTGCTTACGGTTGAGTGGCGTCTATCTCCCAGGATACAATGATCTTAACCAGTTTGTAGTAGCACTCCAAAACAAATTGTTCGGCGAACCAAACCTGTGTTCTCACTCTTTGAATATTTATTCCTAGAATTATAAATGAAGAATAAAATGCACCAGAGCAAAATGGACAGTAATGAGACAAATTCTAGACTGATTTTCAGATCCCCTTGACTACTGAAAAATGATTGTATTTATAGGCAAAATAAAAGACCCGAACAGGTATCAAAATTTAAGTGAAAAGGTGCACAATTTAAAAGAACAGGTGCACGCACTATTCACAATTTGAATATTTGATTTGTTCGTTGGAAAGACCAAATTTTCAAACAATTTGGAACAAGGTCGTTTGGTGGAACAGTTATAAACCTGTTGGAATTGATTTTTGTTTTATTAAACTATTAGAATAATTTAATCAAAACAAAACCAATTCAATTGAAAAGATTTATTAAAAACTGTTTGAAATATAATATTAATCTATTTGTCAAACTTTAGGAAACCATTTAGGAACCCAAAAATTTGAATTTAGATTTAAATTAAATTCCCACAATAATTTTTATTGAAAAAATTCAAAAGAATTTTGTCTAAAAAATTAATGTTAGACCTGGAAACGACGTCAACTTCCCATTCACTCATAAATGGTTTTGACGTTTCGTCTTCACCGTGTGACTTGCCATGCGGCAAGGAACATATCACCTTTTCGGACCCACCCCAAAAGACGTTTGGGGCCACTCATATTGGATTAAAACATATGCTTATATTAAACCATTTTTCTAACATAAAGTGTAAGTGATCGATAATTTAAGAGGGCTTAATATAACTTATTCTTTATTTTTATTATTATTTTATGTGAAAGTGAAAACAGTACTACTATCCAACTCGATTAGAAACCCCAACTCATAAAAAAATTTGTAGCAGGCATTACAGATATAAAGCTTCGCGCTTGAATCTCAACCCATTTAAGATTGAGAAAATTGGAATATAAAAGGTTCTGCGCGAAATTTTTTAACACATTTAGCAAAGAGAAAGTTTTCGTGAACTTGGTTTGAAAGAGTAATGGAAGAGATTACAGATGGAGTGAACAATGGCCATGTTTGGTAAGGCTTATTTCCATTTTATTTCACCTTTTAGCTTAATTTAAGCTATTTTGATGTGTTTGGTTCAGCTAAACAATACAATTTTTAATTTTTTGTAAGTCAAAAATCAACTTATTATTTGAATGGGGGAGGAGAAGCTTTTTATAAGTCAAAAATCAGCATATGTTCACAACTATAAGCTATAATCACTTTCCCACAACTCTATCAAACGGGACCAATATCAACATCATTGAATCGAGGACGAAGAATCGTATTCAAGTTTCCAACACCAAGAAACCCCTTTTTTTCTATGTCAATCCCGCCAAGGTACTTGTCTTGAGTTTTTAATTCCCTTATATTTCGATTCAAAATCAGATCTTTTGACATTATTGTCTTTTTTGGGATCTTAATCATATTGTTAATTGATGGGTTTGCAGAGATACATGCAGCAATACAATGAGGTGGAGCTTTCAGCTCTTGGAATGTGTATCTTGTTCTTAACTATCATAATTATTGATATATATATATATATGTATATGTATGTATAAATTAGGTGCTTTAGTGATTTCAGTCTTGGCTCCTTTGTCAATCTTTTCATGTCTAGAATTGATTTCTCGACTACTATATTGAACAGTAATTTAGGTGGAGGTTAAAGTTCCATTTAGGAAAAAGTTAGGAACTCAGATTTACAGTCCCCAGTTTCTGATTTGTGTGGTGGAGATCAATTTGTTGAAGTGTAGGGTCAGTAAGTGAAATGAATTGCAACCATTGATTGTTATTTCTAGGTAAATTCCGGGTAAAATTTTTTGAGTTTGTAGTCCCTCTCATCCATTTAACTGGCATTTTTTTTCCCTTTTGAAGACAACTCCCTTATTACCATAAAAGGGAAGAAAGGAAAAAACAAATTGACAAGAACGAGCGAAATCTTTCCTCTAATTGCATGGATTCACTATTTGGGGATGCATGTTTGTCTTTCTGTTAGGCTCTTAGTTGGTTTTGTGTTTTGTGAAAGTTCTTATCATGTTTTTGAAACTTCAATTACATGTTGGCAACAAATGTTGAAATTCAGTCAAGAATCTCCCTGAAAGTCGCACAAATGCAAAGATTTTGGTACGTGTTAACAAAGTTTTTAAGACGAATGTGTAACGTGAGGTGTTTTACCCCACGTGGTATGAGGCACAAGCCTTAAGACGTTGAGGTGTAAGCATTTCAAACTCTGAATTTTTATATTTAGTAAATAATTTAAATAGTTTAAAACAATAAATAAATACATCAAAATTAAATATAAAAGTATAAATACTTTTTTACTCATGGCTTACTGTAGAGAAAGAAGCTTTGCTTTATTGAAAGTGAAATTGGTATTCTTAACTATAACGATTGAGTTTCTCACTGAGCATTAACTATGTTTTTCCTTGATTGGTTATGTACTTTGTTTTTCTTATGCGTTAAAGGCATACAAGACGCACCTAAGGCGCATGTCTCAAGATTGTGTGCGCAAGCCTTTGCGAAGTAAAACTTAAAAATCAAAGCCTTGAAGCGCATTACCTTAGCCTTGCCTCAAGGCAAGCATCGAAGCGAGCCTCAGTAAAACTTTTTAAAACTTTGCGTGTTATTGTTAAGAATTAGGGAAGAAGTGTATTTATGCATCTTAATATGTGGGATACTTGTTGATTTCCAAGCATGTTTGATTCTAAGAATTAGGTAACTTGCTTAATGTTTTTGCTTTTTGGGTAAACCTTGTACTGTCCATACAAAACCAAAAATAAATAAATAAATTAATTAATTAAGGAAACCAGGAAAATTCATGTAACCCAAACATTTTTGCATTAGTCCATTGAATTAGGTGGCACTAGCAACTAACAATCTTGAGCATAAAATTGGGAATATGGTGGGACAAAAAGGTTACCGATAGAGACAGTTGAATGGCTAGGGATATTAGGGTATATTTGTCCTTGGGTATTGACAGTCGTGCTAGTCATGAGCTTGGTCTAGACTGCTCAAAATGATGAAAAAATATGGCTACATAAAAACACGGGGACATAAACATATTGTCATTATTATAATTATTGTGTATGTTTGTTTGACCAATGTAAACATAACCTTTGATATCATTTTTCGATTACTTCTGCAGCAATTGTTACAGTTGTCACCGTCGTAGAGATTCTGAAAAATAATCAGTGTGTCTGGTTTGAGTTTTCTAAATTAAATTTTTTAAAAATTGAGTTTTTTGGTTTTCGTGTTTTTTTTTATTTTTAGTGAATATTTTTAAAATTTTAAACATTTTTTTTTACTTTTTTAGATACACCTTAGTTAGATGCATCTAAAAAGTAAAAAATTTATAAAAAAATATTTAAAAAAATTAATAAATACATAAAAATACAAAAAATGTACTGAATTATTATAATTTTTTTTGTATTTTTAGTATTTAGTGAATTTTTAAAGATTTTTTTTACAATTTTTTTACTTTTTAGGTGTGTTTATGTTAGGTGTGTTTAAAAAGTAAAAAAAATTGCTTAAAATATTAAAAAAATTCAGTAAAAACAAAAAAACATGAAAAATAAGAAAGTAGAATTTTCTGAAAAGTGTTTTTTGAAATATGGAAACAAGCAAGCTTTGAGATGAGTGAGTTTTTACTCTTATCGGTTTGGCTGTCCCAACCTTTCTAACTTTTCAATTAATTTGTTGTTTATTAGAATGTTAAATTTGGTTTTCTGAAATCAAAACATGCAGAAATTATGACATCTACTGTGGACATGAAGGATGAATCTAGGGGAAGACCTGTCCAAAAAGCCAAGGTAAGTGTGATTTTGAAAAATTTATAAAGTTGCCATAACCATTTCCTTCTAAGAATTTTCTATTTGTCCCTTAAAATTATTACTGAAGAATGAACTTGATCCAAGTTTATCTACTTTTATTTCCTGAGCTGATCATGTGACCCAAGTTTCAGAAATGTCAATGGATTATTAGTTAGGATGGTCATCTGGGTCGAAAGTTTTCTGATACTTGGCTCTTATAGATAATTTGAAATTCACCAGGCCTCACTGCATATGTGGGCTGTCAATGTGAAGCTTTCTAATAATGTATCTATAGCTATGTGTGCATGTTTTTGTTTAGTTTTTATGATCCTCTGGCTGCAAAAATGAATTGTTAAATTTTTTATGGGAGATTGCTATATCCATATGAGAGAGAGGGTTGGGAATACACTCCTAAAAGCTGTTAATTAATTAATCCTGTTTTTATATCTCTTATTTGTTAAGTACTACTAGGTTGTGCCTTGTATCCTAGGTTGGGAGGAGGAGCTGTTTACATTTGTTAAAGTTTCTTTTTTCAGATTGAGATATTACTGGGCAAGACAGCAAAATTTGACGAGTTGATGGCTGCTCAAGCTGAGGAGAGGGAGAGGGAGAGGGAGAGGGACAGGGACAGGGAGAGTGGAGATGTTGAGGTGCAGAGCTGAAGGAAGAAATGTCTGCCATATTCATTTTTCCAACAGTGATAACTGTGCGTAGTAGCCAATTCCCGTTGTTACGGTTTCTCTAAATTTGTAGTTCTTCTGTTGTTGTTAAGCTTTGCTGGCTTGTGGCTTGAATTTTACCCTCTATATGCTTCTGTAGAGACGATTGCAGTTCAAAGTTTCATTTTGTTCATATCCTAGTTCTTTGCACTTGGTTTATTCTGTTTTGCAGACCCATCAAAGTTAATTTGACACATGTTTGAAATGGAAAACTAAATTACCATTTCAAGTGTATTTTATATATATATATATATATGTATATATAAATGGAATGCCATAGATTATGATCATACTTGCATAAGCCTACTCTGTAACAGTTAGGTTCCTGAATCTAAAATGGTGATTAGATCACTCTCTTCTCTGACCAGCAGAGTACATGCCTCCTTCACCAGAACTCATCAATGAGCTCTATTGCACACTCACCAACTTCTGAGATTGAGTTGGCCCGTAGTTCTATTTCTTTGGTTGAGCAGATCCTCAATAGTGCAAAATATTGGTTTCTCTGCCACTGGTTCTTTGTTTGGGCTCAGGTGAATACTGGGTTATAATCACAGCAAATAGAACTATCAGTCTTATAGATGTTATAGTTAGTAGAAAACAATTTCTATTGATGTGGGATTCTCTTGTAAGATGACAGAGCTTAATGTTGCAAAATTAGCCTTGGAAATTATCGGGTCATTTTTATGGCATACAGTAGAGCTAACTTAGGTTGAGCCAAATGTCTTATTCAATCTTCATTCATGCTGCTGGAGATGCAAATGATATTTGTTAAATATTGTATAGAGAAAGATGAAAGAGAATAAATTGTGTATTCATATATATTTGTTGTATTGAATGTATACAATGACTCTCCTATATATAGAAGAGAAAAACATACTCACCTACCACACTTATAGCCCCCCTCAAATTCAAGGTGGATAGATACTAACCAACTTGAGTTTGCAAAGAGTAACAAAATAGGAAAATAAAATGACAAATAAAATAAAATAAGATAGGAGACGTTGTATGGTTGTGTCAGACTGGTGTAGAAGACACTGTATGGTTGTGTCGGACTGGTGTTGAAGACACTGTGTGGTCGTGTCGGACCGTCGTTGAAGAAGACAATGTATGGTTGTGGCAGACCGGTGTAGAAGACACTGTATGGCTCGTGTCGGACCGGTGTAGAAGACACTGTGAGGTCGTGTCGAACCGTTGTAGAAGACACTGCATGGTCGTGTCAAACTGTTATAGAAGACATTGTATGGTCATGTCAGACCATTGTAGCAGACACTGTGTGGTCATGTCAGACCGGTGGAGAATACGCTGTATGGTCGTGTAAATAAGCTGTCCAAAAGATATACATATATATATATATATCGCGCCCTCAAAAGTTGTGCCCTCAAAAGTCGCGCCCGACACTGTGGCATCGAACGGTGCGCGATGCACGTGATCCTGTTTTGTCCTCTTCGCCTCTGCATTGTCTATTTAAACCGAGGTTGAGGTTGGTTTAGAGATTGAAAGCAAACAAAAGCGACGAACTCTACTCTGCAATCCCCTGCTTGTGCTACATCTGATATGGCCTCCTCTTCCCGTAGTTTGCTCACCCTTCTTCCAGACCTAAACGAGTCCACAATAAATATAACTGGTTCTGTCGCCCTTGAATCGCAACCAAACACCCTTGGACCAAGCGACCCTGTTTTTGCTCCATTGAACTTTCCTATACTGTCAGTTGAGCAAATAATGGCAGCTCAATCTGATATTGAGGCCAACCATTATACGTTGAAGTCATGTGTGGAGACCATGACTGCGGTCACTAACTTGTCTCACCGGCTTCAGAATAGGACAAGTGAGGTACAACAGTTAAATGCCCAACTCTCTCTACTGCAGCTCATGTACAAGGATGCGTGAGTAGAGATTTGCGCGTTGAAGGCGGAGAACAAGGAGCCAAAACGGAAGGCTACCGTCATGCTCTGATTTGGAGGGTCGTCATATGCTGCGTTTGAGGAGCAGCAGGGAGGCAACATGCTTGGTGGACTGGGAAGCATGGAGGTAGGGCCGTTAAGGGACGCCCAAGACAGAGGCAAGAGGAAGAGAGCAGCGGAAGAGGCAAAAAAGTGAGGTCAGCGGGTGGCCATTAGCAGAAAAGAAAACAAATCCTCTATTGTTGTGGTTGGTGTTTGTGTTTGTGTTTGTGTTTGTTTGTTTTTTTTGTGTGTAACTCGCTGGTAAAGAACTGTGGTCGGGGTAAATCCCTAAGATGAATAAAATAAAGTTTGTTGTGCAAATCTGTATGGTATGGCTTGATTAAACAATTTGGGGATGATGGGTTTTATGAAAAGATGGGACCACGGGAAGAGAGATGCCCAAGTGGGTTGAAATATTAAAAAAAAATTGGGTTGGTTGGAAAGTAGAAATAGGAGAGAGAGAATGAGTGGTGGGATTGGGAGAGTGGGGATGCTTTCAACGTAATCAAGCTACGAGACATTTTCTTAAAAAGAAAGGCGTTGATGGTGGAGACAAGTTTGGTAGGATTTGTGGGAAAGAAGATAGTGGAGACAAGTTTGGTGGGATTTATGGGAAAGAAGAATAATTTATAGAGGAGAACCCATATCCACGTAAACCAAAGGTTGGGAATTTAAATGATAGTGCATCATTGCATACTGAAAAGAAGGTGGCACCGAGACTAGCCGACAAAACACCCACTCAGTCTGAAATATCTCTGAAAACGAAGAAGTGAGATCGGAGTGCACAAAGACAATTTGAAAGAGGAGCATGCTGGAGCTGCAAAAAGAATGTTTGCTCATGCCTTGGGACTTCAATAAGGCTTTTCTGTTCAAAACCATGGATCATCAAATGGACCCATATATTTTCTTAAGCTTCTGATGATTATATTCTCTCACCGGCAAAGTCCGCATTCTCTCTGCATCAAATCCAGCATCAAATCCGCGTTCTCTCTGGGGCTCTTGCCCTTCCTGCTGCAGCCTACATGCTTCAGGAGCGGGAGGCACATGCTGCAGAGATGGTGCGTTCATTGCTATCAAGCCCGACGGAGTGCAGAGAGGGTTGATTTCAGAAATCGTATCGCGTTTTGAGAGAAAAGGCTATAAGCTTGTGGCAATCAAAATAGTGGTTCAAACCAGAAGAGTTGTGGAAGATGAAGGTAAGTGGGAGGATAAGAGCTAGTGGTATGTGTAGAAAACTCTAGCGGGCAGCGAATGTAAGGTTGCCGGCTGACTGCCCGCCGGTGAGAAGAAAATATAAGCCTAAATCTTATAGCTCTGATACCATGTTAAATATTGTATAGAGAAAGATGAAAGAGAATAAATTGTGTAGTCATATATATTTGTTGTATTGAATGTATACAATGACTCTCCTATATGTAGAAGAGAAAAACATACTTACCTACCACACTCAACTCTCACCTAACACACTCACATCTACCTACCACACTAACAATATTCATTCAGCTTTTAGGGTTCTTGACAGAATGATAAGATACAATTTTGTGCCAAATGATATACTGTCATTTAACTAAATAAATAAATAAATATTATATTGTAATGGCACCAATTTGTAAGCTGATTTTTTTGTCTCGTCTTATTTTTATTTTTAGTGATTTCTATTTTTAACATGTTAATTTTTTCAAAAATGTTTTAGAGCTCTAAAATAAGAGCTCTAATGGAGCTCTAGGGGGTGGTGAATCCCGTGTGATGTGATGTTTTGGTCTTGTGTTTGTTTGTTTGTTTGTTGTTTTTTTCATTGCCAAGTGTATAGAGCTTTGTTTAGAGCTCCATCTTTAGGGGATGTATCATTTCCCTATTTTTTTTTTTTTTACTTTTTACATCAATCTAGACTTAGATGACCCCTATATATGTATATAAAGGTTTCAAAATAAAAAGTTTAAAAAGTTTACTAAAGAAAAAAGTAAGAGAAATTGCAAAAAAATAGAAAAGACAAAAATAAATAGTCCATCAGTGAGATGTTTCCCAAAATTACAAAAGAAATGATAAATTTAAAATTAACTGCAAACACATGAAATCATTGGTGCACGAAGACAAAATCACCCATACCCCTTCTCTTTCGTTTCCCTTTCCCCTACCTCTACAACTTTAACAACCACCATGCGCTGCTAGCCCCTTCTTTGTCACTTTCCCACCACCACAATTTCTTTCCCACCCTCCTCGCTCTATTTTTATCTCTTCTTTTCTCTCTCTATCCTTTCTTAATAACCACCCATTACTACTATACAACTACCATTGGCGACACCATGCACGGTTGCTGCCATTTGCATTGGAGAGGAAGCAGAGATGAAAGACAAAGAGAAACCTAACTAGAGGGAAGGCAATGGCTATAACGCCCCGAAATAAATGCAATAAATTCATCCCATAAATAGTAGTATAATTGAAACGACGCGTTTTCATTAATCAGAGTTTAATATACAAAAGTTGATAAGGAATGAAAGCTAATCAAATGTTCATATGCCCTAAAAGCTTACATCTTTTCAAGCCAAGTCTTAGATACATAAAAAATGAGTCATGGGCTCAATACAAATAAAGCCCTAAGTGTGTACAAAAGTTAAATACAAGATAAACACAATTGAGCCTTCAACTCCACAATCCTCCCAAGCTAAGTCCTTAGTGGAGGCATATCATCAGGACCTGAAAAATGATTTTTCCATATAGGATGAGCCAAAACTCAGTAGAAATGATCTAACACAATGTATGAACCTTAATAAGGATATAAGTATGATATGTATATACAATGCCTGTGATAAAAATATCATTTATAACTCTTTTGCAAAACCATGCTATACCAAGCTTTGTATCTCAATCCATTTCATTTCAGTTCATGATTCATTTTCTATTTCATCCAGACAGCCAAATTGAGGATACACCTCAGTGGATCTACCTCAGTGGATCTCTAACCAACACAACAATCATACAACTACTTCTATTTTGCCATTTTACAGATATTTTGTCTACGGGAATCGGCACTCATGTATACGCGCTGTTTTCGGGACTTTCACCCTGGACACACAGGCCAACTTACTTC
This sequence comes from Camellia sinensis, assembly GCF_055761805.1. Taxonomy (NCBI): domain Eukaryota; kingdom Viridiplantae; phylum Streptophyta; class Magnoliopsida; order Ericales; family Theaceae; genus Camellia; species Camellia sinensis. The sequence continues at coordinate 105,016,920 of NC_138965.1, forward strand.
AGTGGAGTCTATCTCATTTCTTCTCCCAAACATAGAGTACATCCCATTTCTTCTTCCAATCATTATACATTTACAATGTATCAAAGACATAGTCATATTAAATGACAACGGGTAAAATATTAGTTTCAATTCACCTAATCCTCATGATATCTTGTGTGATTTGTTCAATCTTTTCCTAAAGACCAAAACACAAAATTAACAAACTTTCACTATCATCATCGAATTGAGAAAGATTTGATTCAGCAGAGTTGCATATGAAATGGTTATGGTGAGTGTGAAAAAGCCCTTATTGATTAGCATCTCACTCTTCACACTCTCTCTCCTCCTCGCTGTGATTTGGTTCACCCCTTCTAATCCCTTTTCCGAAAGCTTGCTTTCCTCTACATCTTCAATGTAAGTATATATACATCTCTATTTTCTTCTATCTGTTTGGTTGCAGAGAAAAAGAGGGAAAATTTAGAAAAACTTAGTTGTGTTTGATGTTTTGTGATATGGGTTTTTTGGGGAATGAGATTTTGCTTTTCTTTATGATCGTCTTTTGGATTAATTGAGATTTGTATTTGAAATTCAGGTCCGAGATGCGTGGAGAAAAAACTGATATATGGAGTGTTCGAAGGATTGTAGAGTGGCGACCTTGTAAATGGTGGCTTAATGGAGATCTAAGTGGTTAGTGAAATTTTTGTTGAGTTCTTTGTTTCTTTTGGGGGTTTATTGTTTGAGATCTTGATGACATACTTAAGGGTTGTTTTTAGGAAATATTTCAATTATACAGTTCATCTTTCAGTTCAGGATTATTTTAGGAAAAAATCAATAAATTTTGAACAATATCAATAATTGAATTCGAAGTAGAACAAGTGGTATGTCTGAAGAAAACAAGGAGGGTTATGGAAATTTTGTGGAATCATTGAATTTCACAGATAAACGAATCAAGGTTTTGTTCCTCTACTGAAGTAGTTAAGATAGGAATTATTAGAGGGGCTTGTTATGACATTGGAGTTAGGGGTTTGTAATTTATTTTTTTGATATTTTTGAGTCAAGCTTGACTGGCTTTCAATGTAGACAATTTGCATTTGGTTTTTTGTGTTGAAATGCTGCAGCTCTTCCGGCAGAGAGTAGTGGGTATATTCGTGTGGATTGCTATGGTGGGCTTAATCAGATAAGAAGGGATGTAAGTACTTCACAGGGTTCTGGTGACTTTTTTTTTTTTTCTTTTTCTTTTTTCCTTTTTTTGAGTTGAATTTTTGTGCTAAATTTTAAGCTTGATTGGGTATAATTGGATGTTGTTTGTGATGCTTGCAGTTTTGTGATGGTGTTGGCATCGCATGTTTACTGAATGCAACTCTTGTTTTGCCAAAGTTTGAGGTGACTGCATACTGGAATGAATCGAGGTAGTTGATTGTACAAGCAAAAAATATTCTTCCCGTATAATCCTGTTGATCAAGTCTGCGCTCCTCCGTACGTCGTCGCTTTGCTCCCTAAAAACACAAACGTGAGCTAGCCGGCGGGTGTGTGCCGGATACTTCTCCGATGCCTAAGTCAGCAAAATAGACAAATAGGCAAAAAGCTTTATGTATTCGAGAATCAAAGTTGTGTTACCTCTCCAAAGGTGATGTTGTGAGCTTTTATAGGTTCCGTGTGGCACAATCCTAGTAAGACTCTTACTCCTTCATGTAGAGTCCTCCTAGGAATCATATTCCTGAAAGATAATGCTTATCTTTCAACACCCTCTCACTACTTAAACCAAGTGAGATGGTTTTACCATGGTTGGATGTCAATACGACCTAGCTAACATAACCATGCTGAGGCCGCAGACTAGACCGAGCTCCACTTAGCTTGGTTCTTCCTTTCACTGCATGTACCTTGGTTTGACACGCTCCAACTAGGCTATTTACTTAATACCGAGCTAACCAAGTACGAGATAGGAGTTAGCTCGGTGCTCCAAAGCACAATGCCAAGCTAGCTAGGCTCTTGTTCAGTTGTACCTCAGTTGCATGTTGAAACCGGGCTAATCTACGGCCTGCTACGACCGTGCTAACCAAAGCGAGGTCCACCGTGTGAAGCTATCATACCTTGGCTTCAAAACACTATGACCGAGCTAACTCCACTCCGACCGTGGTAACTGTCATTCCACTTGGACCGCGCTAATACTACAGTCCACTTGCCAAGCCCTTTTCTACCGCGGCCCATAGGACGATCCATTATTCAGCTCGGCCTAATTTACTTATATGATTAAGAATGGATGTTACCTTGCATTATATGATCTGAGTTATCACTTCATAAATTAGTAGGAACGGCTTTAAGTCGTTATTCAGGCCCTGAACTCATTTCATTGCATTAGAATTAGATAAATTCCATAAATGCAATGTAGTTATACCTTTGTTCTTGTTGGGATCGAGGATCCCGCCCAAGACCTTATAGAAATCATACCAAGTAAAAAAACACACCCACACAGAAGGAGACACCATATTTAACGTGGTTCGGCCTTAAAGCCTACGTCCACGGGAGAGTAACCGGTTATCACTATAATAATGGAGAGATTACAGAAAGATTACAATAGATGAGGAGCTCACACTCTCCTCACTCATCCACTCACCCGTCTCCCTCGCTCACACTGAGAGAGACGGTCTCTCCGCCTCACATCTCTCACTCTCTTCTCTCTTGGTTCTCTCTCTCAATTTCAACTCTCCCCTCAACCTCTATTTATACACCAATGAGGGAGAGCCTCATTGGTCACCACCTACCCTCTTCCACTCTCTAGTGGGGTTGGTAGAGTGGGAGAGCCACTTCCATTGGGTAGAGAAAGTGGGTTCTCCAATGGGAGCTCACATGGGATGACCCAACAAATCACCCCCACAACCCATGTGAGGTGATCCAGTCCACACACTGCTGCTAATCTTGTCACGCCCAAAAGACCAACAGAATCTTCATCTCCTCACTGAGATGCTGCATCCCCTGAAGCTAGAGATAATACACCAGAGATACAAGAGGAGGAGGGAATCCTACATCCTCAACTCAACTCAACTCACACGGCTCTCTGATTTGGAGAGAGCCTCTGTTCCTATCTCCCACACATCTCTTCCACGCTTTTTATCTCGGATGTCTTCACTTGCTATGCTTAAACTTGCGCAACCAAGATATCTGACACCCCCTGATTGGATGTCCTACACCCCCTACTGAGATGCCCTTGACTGTCATGCCTTATCTTGCAGGACCAGTCATTGGAGCAATAGAAAACTTGTTGTTTATCCCATCAACGTCCTCGGTCTTCTTGCTTGGAGCTTTTCCTCTGAACTATTAGCCTTTGCCCTCTGCACTTCTAAACAACCTCTATAGCATTTCCACATACGCTTGTTTCCACATACGCTTGTTATCTGTGCCTTTGCAATCCCTGATTTGCTGTCCAGCAGATTGATGGTTGACAGTAGCTCCATCTGTCAAAGCATCGTCAGCTATGCAATTTCTTGCATAGTGCTCGCACCCATGGCTTCTGGTCTTCCTGCGTCGAGCTCGCTTGAGAGATCCGCATCAACTCTATCCTCTGCTACCTTGGAACTAAAGAAACCACTATAGAGAAAAAAGACTTGCCACTCCTTGGCGCACACTCTTGGGCTTTATCAGTCTCAATTTCTCTGTCTGGAAGTTCCTGTGAATCTTCAACAACCCGTTGCTACATACTTTTCTCGCGCCTCTGTACGACACTCTAGCATACCCTTGCACTGCTGCACGTCTGCATTTGTGCTTCTGCGCTTAGTATGCTTATCTGCAACTATTCTTCTACACGTCCACATACCATCAGTACCTACTCATATACAGTTGCTCCAATAGCCACAACATTTCCTTGAGCATGTATTTGTTGCCAAATCATCTAACTGTCGATGAATGGACTTTTTTATTGAACCAGATCTTTTGATCAACTCCGGAGATAATCATCTCTACAATCCTCTGATCACCCCTGACCAATCCTAATTTCCCTTGATTTGCCATTTGATCAAGCTGATCTCCTTTGGTCTGTAATGATCTATCTCGATCTGTATCTGGTTGTTCAATCTGGTCAGAATCTGCCCATTCTAACCTTTTCAGTGAATTCGCAGCGTTCCGCAATATCCGGTAACCTTTATTCGTCTATTGAAGATGACAAACTCCCATGTTTTGACAATCTTTAAAACCATTCAGAATTTCACTATTCTGACCTCGCGGTTGTGTCCGGAACGGTCCGTTTAGCTAGGACCCACCTTCGCTGCACTTTCGGGGACCTCACTGAAAACTTTCCCCAAAAGTTGGGCCATAACACAATTTTTTGAAAATTCTGGGCCAAATTGCAATTTTCAGAAATTCAGGGAATATTCTGTGTTCTAACAGAATATTCCGTTCACTGCACCTAACGTCGTTTGCTACTTTGATCTTCCTTCTTTTTACAACGACTCCGATTCAAAAATCTGACCGTACTGATGCGTCCAGAATACTCCAAATAGTTGGAAAGCACTATTGGATTGCGAGAAATGTACTCCGAATGGCATAGATCAAGCCAAAACATTTTGGACGCCTCAGATTTGCGCCTACACCTTAGCCGCGAAGCACTGGATCCTTTCTCCTGCGGATGTACCTCAGCCGCGCACCACTGGATCGCTTCTCCGTATGCGATGTGGCTGATGACGTGGCGTTGACTGTCTGCCACGTGGCAGTCCTTGCTGACGACGGTGCCACGTGTCGCTGACGTGGCGCGCTGACGTGGCGCCTATGTCACTCGCACGCGCGCCGCACTCGCCTTCTTCCTTGCGCTGCGCGTGTGGCGCGTGGATGCGAGTGGGTTGACGTGCCGGTGCAGGTAACGGCGCGTGAAGCGCGTGTCTACAACTGGGGCTCACACACCATCTTTATGGGGCGCGTGAGAGCACGTGGTTCATCCTCTGGGGCTCTGTTTTATATTTCTGAACTCCTCTCGTCGAGACCTTACTCTTGGTATGCTTAAAATCTGATTTCGAGCAACTTGATTTCTGGGCAGTTTCGAAAATCACACTGTTTTTGTTTCGAAACGCCGCCGACGAGGCTCTGATACCACTTGTTGGGATCGAGGATTCCGCCCAAGACCTTACAAAAATCATACTAAACAGAAAAACACACCCACATAGAAGGAGACACCATATTTAATGTGGTTCGGCCTTAAAGCCTACATTCACAAGAGAGTAACCAGTTATCACTATAACAATAGAGAGATTACAGAAAGATTACAATGGAGGAGGAGCTCACACTCTCCTCACTCATCCACTCACCTGTCTCCCTCGCTCACACCAAGAGAGACGGTCTCTCCGCCTCACATCTCTCACTCTCTTCTCTCTTGGTTCTCTCTCTCAATTTCAACTCTCCCCTCAACCTCTATTTATACACCAATGAGAGAGAGCCTCATTGGTCACCACCTACCCCCTTCCACTCTCTAGTGGGGTTGGTGGAGTGGGAGAGCCGCTTCCATTGGGAGGAGGAAGTGGGTTCTCCAATGGGAGCTCACATGGGATGATCCAACAGTTCTATGGCAGCAAAAGAATGAACAAATGGTAAACTTGAACAGTAGTCTGTAGATTAAAAGAAAAAAGCAATCTCAAATCTTGTGGCATCACTGGTGTTGATGAGTGCTTAAAAAAAATCAGTGGAGGGAGTGGAGATAAGTATAGATCTTTCAGTAGCTTGTCTAAACTGTGACCTTGGCTTGCATTACGGTTCTGTTTTTTCTTCTGAATTTTGTTAATAATTGTGGAATAGTTGGAAGTGTGGTATAGGGGAAGGACATAGAGGGCTTTTACGTTTGTCGACATAATTAGTCCTGATTCAAATTTCAACAAAACCTTTAGCACCTTCACATGTGTGAAACTTCTACAGGAGGTTGCTAGTTAAATGATGGATAGAGTGCATTGATCTATTTTTCTTTCTGGAATCTGTTATTGTATAGTGGTGGTAGGAATCTATTTGGAGCACCTTTTATTGATTTGAGGAGAAGGAATCAATTGTTGTTCAGGTAGTGAGCCGGAAGCAAAGAAAGACACCATATCTTTAATTTCTTTCTGTTCTCTGATGTTCAGGAGTGTAATCTGTTTATGTGGGTCACTTTTATGCTTGAAGTATACCTTATCTGATTTAAATGATTACTCAAAATTTGAACTCATTGGCTGCAGTCCTTGGAAGTAAAAAATAGATCTACAGCTTTTTCCCTGTGAGAATTTTATGTGCCTGAGTGGATCTGAAATCACAACACAGTACTTTTTTGGTTATCCAGCACATGGTTCTTCAAAAATATGGAATGAAAGAATTGGCTAAGAGTTGCACAGTTCTTCATTGTATGTGTTGTTATTTTTGTATAGAAGATGTAACACTTTAATGTGCACTATTTGGGCATTGTTTTTAAGATGTGACACTTTGGATTTATGTTACCCTCTTTGAGCCAAAATCCTGCCTCCGCAACTGCATCAATTACCTTCATATTTACTGTTGCCACTGTGAATTCAAGTATTATCAGTGTCAAGACTAAGTTTGCCAGGGCCGTCCTTAGTAGATTCTTGCTGGAATTTATGGTATTATCCGTAGTAGGCAGTGATTTTTTTTTTTTTCTTTCAAGCATTGAACTCCTGAATCTTCAAGCAATCCTTGAAACCTTACCTGCTTTGGATCTTTAATAAGCAATAATGGCCCTTAACAGGGGAACATATTTGGGAGATCGTTAGAAAAACTTCATCTACAACCTTTTGCTTCCATTTTCAATTTGGGTTTCATATATTCCTCAGTGACATAATTACCTGAGAAGTCGGACAATATTCTTCTTATTGGCTACCATTCTTCACAATCACGGTCTAAAATTGACCGACACAGACACTTGTTTTATACTTCTTTTTCTTTTATTAACTTACAGAATGCCATAAAATAGAGGTGTAAAATTTTTCCCTCTAATCTACTGATAATTGAACTTTTTCCCTTTAGTATATGTGTGTGCGCATGTTTGTGTGGCAACATTCTTCTAACTCTTTAGTTTGGTCAAAGAAGACACATGTTTTAGACTTCTTTTACTTCTATTAACTTACAGAACACCACAAAATAGAGATGTAAAAAATTTCCTTCTAATCTACTGATAATTGAACCTTTTCCCTTTAGTTTATGTGTGTGTGTGTGTGCACACATTTGTGTTTTAACATTCTTCTGACTCTTTAGTTTTACTACAGTGGTTTTGCTGATGTGTTTGATGTGGATTGCTTCATTCGACAGATGAATGGCTTTGTTAATGTTGTTAAAGAATTGCCAGCAGAGATTGCATCAAAAGAACCATTCCACTTGGATTGCAGCAAACACAAAGGCCAATTTGATTACGTCGAAAGTGTTCTCCCTTCTCTATTGGAGCATCGTTATATTTCAATCACACCAGCTATGAGCCAAAGGAGAGATAGGTAACCATATTGTTCTTGATTGAACAGAAGGTTTCATGCTTTGGGATGCCTTTAATTTTTATTTTACTTTATTTCAAGAAGATCCATTGACCAAGTTTAAAGCTATGATAACAGGGCTGAAATAGTAAAAGGTGTTGGCTGAGGGATTCTATGCTGCATTTTGTGGGTATATCATGTTTTTGGTTTTGTTAGGTTTACAAAAAGTAGAAAAGTAGTAAAGTAGTGAAAGTTGGTTCAGCACCTCTTGCCCTCTTTGGTCAATGAAAGATTTATGTTCCTCCAAATATCTAATAGGTTGTGTTGGTTTTCTTTATTGGATTATATGAACCTTGGTTCAGCCTTTATTGTTGAATATGTGTCGTAGCAAAGGTACAATATATTCCTCTATCTGTAGCAGTTGCTTCTTGATGAGTTGGTTGTTCTTCTTTGTGTGTGATGTTGTTTTAGTCCAATGATGGTTTTGTTATTTGTTTTCCAACTGGCAACTTGGAAAAAATAATGAAGTTATGTTTTCCGAGGTCCTTTCTGATGCATCCCTATGTTTTAATATTGTAGATATCCTCTGAATGCAAAGGCTGCCCTTTGTCAGGCTTGTTACAATACAATATGCCTTACCAGAGCCTTGGCGAAGAAAGGCTCTGAGCTTCTACAAGCCATACCCAAACCCTTTCTCTCACTTCACTTTCGGTTTGAACCTGACATGGTAGCTTATAGCCAGTGCAACTATTCTGGTCTCTCTTCTGTTTCCATGGAAGCCATAGAGGCCGCACAGGGAGATCGAAAACCCTGGACTGGAGAAGCTGCCTGTGTTTGGCGAAACCGTGGGAAATGCCCCCTCACTCCTAAAGAGACTGCTTTCATCCTTCAAGCTCTTTCCATCCCAAAAAACACAAACATTTATTTGGCGGCCGGAGATGGTCTTATGGAACTTAGAGGGCTAACCTTTGTTTACACTAATTTTTTTTACAAAAGCTACACTTCTTAGTGGTGAGGACTTTACAAGCATGCATGGGAACACAAAAGCTGCACTGGATTATTATGTATCGATCAACAGCGATTCATATGTGGCCACATATTTTGGGAACATGGATAAGATGGTTGCGGCATTGCGGGCTTTCAAGGGGTTGTTTAAAACTCTTTTCTTGAGCAGAAGGGCTTTTGCTGAGTTCACTTCTCAGGGCTTGGAGGGGAGGGAGTTGATGGAAGCACTTTGGAAGGGGCATAGAGATGATTTTTTGATGGGAAGAGGTTCTGCTTTGCCCGATTGCATTTGTGAATTCAAATTATGAGAGGTCATGTTTCTGTTTTTTCATAAATTTTAAGCTTTGCATTTTTGTTTTTTTGTACTAGTGATGGGTGAAACATGTATTATTTTCAATTGTAGGAAGTGTCACCCCTGCAATTTGTTCATGCTAGTTCAATATTATTCACTTTATTGACTTTTTAACATTTGTTTTACCCAAACGTTTTACTGTGGGCAAATATGGAGATGACATGAAAATTAAAGTAATTCAATTTTTCTACTGAGCAATTCATTTTTTTGGTTCTAATCATAGGAAATATCTTTGTTTATTAGTTTATTTACTTTTTGTTTAACTTTATATATATAGCGGTTGCATTTTGGAATAAAAATTAGGATAAATTATACTGTGACCCACTATACTGATTTTCCTTACATTCCGAATTGCATAATATTTTATTCCACAATTACATATTTTTTTGTTTGGTCAGAATAATCCTAATATTTTGGTCTTGGATTAGTAATTAGTACTTTATTAGAAGATTGTTAATTACCACTTTTTTTAATAGAATTTCAATTCTGCCCCTATACTAATTATTTTAAACAGATATAAAATTATGTATGTGTTAATGAGTAAAGTGATGAATGGTTAAAAGTGTATAATTATTTTGTTCTTTTTAATCATTAATACACTTTTATTAAATTAAACTCACAACTAAAAATAAAATGAGGGAATTAATTCAATAAAGTGTATTAATGATTAAAAAGAATAGAATAATTATACACTTTTAACCATTAATCATTAAGCAAAATTGCTTGTTTACTTGACAGCTGTTTGTAGGAGATCATTAATTTAGTTGATTTTGATATAAAGTGATCTTTTGATAAATAAAAACACAAGAAAGTAATTTAATTATCCAACTTAACACTCGTAATATATAAATTATGTTAAACCAAAGAACTTACTGTATTTGTCCAAATCTTGAGAGATTATTTATCAGAGAGACTCTTTTCTGTAAGTTGCCCATATATACAATAACTGGTAAATAGAAAATGGCACCAATTCAAAGAAAGTCTCATCATACTCCAAAATCAAGAGTAATTCTGGAGCCATTTGGGCTTGAAACCTCTACTCTAGAATCACATTGCAATCATCAGAATCACAATGAAAACAACAATATATAGGCATGCGATTCAGCTATTGCAATAGGCATTTGACAGCAGGTTTAGTATGGGTAGATCTTCCGTGGGCATTGAAACAGTTCGCATAAGTCTTCTTCCCTGGAATTGTGGAGGCTATGTACACACAGTCAAGTGAAATGTCGGTGCAGCCGCTGCTGCCACTCTGGCTGCAACTCAGATTTATCACCTCATCTGCAGTTGATGTCCCCATAATTCCAGAGTATGATATATCACTCAGTTCAACTGCTGATGTCTTCACAAAAAAAGATAATATATGAGCAAACCAACTTCTAATTAGTATTTACTTAATTCTCTATTAGGCATAACTTGAACATTTGTTCTATAGAAATTGTGAAAAGTTTATACTGTGTTCCAATTCTTGTTTTTCAATGGGGTAATAAACATTAGTGTATATTACGATACATTGATGCGTGTCATAAGATTTTGAATGTTGACCATTACAAATATCGGCTGATATGTATTGGTAGGCCTATAAACAAGTTGAGTATAGGTTGTTCAAACTTAAATGACCTTTTTTTAGCTCGATCTAGAACAAGCTTTTAACGAGTTGAGCTTAAATAGTTTGATTTGTTTACTGCGCTACTATATCAGTCTGAATCATGATTCATGTATATTTCAACCAATTCGCACACTTCCTTTTCTCTTTTTCTTCTAATTTCAGAGACTTTGCTGATGATTTTAAAAAGATTATGTTCATATCACCTAATTCCCATATGTTCCGCTCCGCCACATCACAATCAATACTTATTCGTTTTTTTCTGATATTGCTATTTAGAACAATGTTTGTGCATGCAATGGTTGAATGAGGGAGATGTGTGCATATTCTTACTTTGTTTTGGCAGTCGACTCGACTAGGACAATAGAACTGATCAATTAAGATGGGATTATTGACTTGGACCAGCGTAATATTCTCAAATGAAACCTTCCTTGCATACCCATTTCCTCCCTGTAACAACAATAATTACCCGATGAATTAATTAACCAAAACATAATGAATTGAAGTTGTTTAGATCCCCAAGTAATAACACTACAGGGTTACCTGCCAAGTCTTAATTCTCACACCATTCATAGTTCCTTTGAATGTACAATTGCTCACATGAATTCCTTCCACTCTGTCATACCCTCCGTGCCCCAAGGCCCCAGTGCTGCATTGAAAGATTACCTTTTTCTTAAACATGATCATTGTAAATGTTACAAGAAGTAAAGAATCAGACACAGGGTAACGATATGCTCCTTTGTTCCCGTCTACTGGAGGTATTCTGAACAGGAATCAATTGATTCTTGATGAAGCTAAGGCTGTATAGAAAGAACCTAAATCGCTCTAGAGGATCCGGACTCGTATGGAATGAAAAATGGGCAAACTACTTGGTTTTGTTAAAATTAATGCCATATTTACATTAGATACATTGGATACATTGAATTCATACATTTTTTGTATTCATGTATTTTTATATTCATGTATTTTATATTTATTAAGTACATTGTCTAGATTATATTCATGTATCTAATTAATTACAAGGTTGTTTAGGTTCATGGATCTTATTCATTGAACTTATGTATAACCTTCTCTATATAAAAGGATGTAAGCCTATGGGCAATATATATGAATCAATAAGTGATAAAAATTCAATACAAAATATAGTTCATTCTAAAGAGAGTTTTATCAAAAGTTAACATAAGTGGTATCAGAGCTTTGGTTGGGTCAAGAGCAAGCTAGGCGTAGAGATCGGATACGGGAAAACAAGCCCCGAAGAAGAACAAACCGACGTCCATGGCGAATCCCATCAACCAAAATGTATCCACTCCTATCTTTAATGGTGAAAATTTTGATTTTTGGTATGTGAAAATGAGAACTATTTTTGTCTATATGGAGCTTTGAGATCTTGTTGAGAATGGGTTCGAGGAACCTGAAGATGAAGAAGCTTTGACAAATCCCCAAAAGAACCAATTAAAAGAGCAAAGGAAGAAGGATTCAAAGACTCTCTCTTTTATTCAACAAGGAGTTTCAGAAGCAATCTTTCCAAGAATTATCAATGCAACAAAAGCGAAGAAGGCATGGGATATTCTTCAGAAAGAGTATAGAGGCAACTTGAAGGTAAGAACCATCAAACTTCAGTCATTGAAAAGAGATTTTGAAAATTTAAAGATGAAGGATATGGAATTGTTGAAGGATTATTTTTCTAGGGTTATGGAACTTGTAAACCAAATGAAAATTTATGGGGATATTATTACTAATCAAAGAGTTGTTGAGAAAATTTTGATAAGTTTGCCGGAGAAATACAATCCCATTGTTGCTATCATTGAAGAAACTAAAGATCTTGCTGATTTGAGTATTGAAGAATTGATGGGTTCAATTAAAGCATTTGAGCAAAGGTTGAGTAGGCAATCTGAAAAGTCAATTGAAAGTGCCTTTCAATCCAAGCTCAATGTTAGTACCTCTAATTCCCAAGGAAGAGGAAGAGGAAAAGGAAGGTCTAATTTTCAAAGAAAGGAAAATGAAGAGTCCACTCAACAAAAGTGTGGAATTTGCAACCGAAACAATCATGTTGATAAAGATTGTTGGTTTCGAGGAAAGCCAAAATGTTACAATTGCAACAAATTTGGGCATGTCAAGAAGGATTGCCTAGTCAAGAGCACTCAACAAGCTAATTTTTCTGAGGAGCAAGAAAGTGAAGGGCACATGTTCTATGCTTGTCACAAGGCATCGGATCAAACCAAGGATGTATGGTTTCTCGATAGCGGATGTAGCAATCACATGACAGGAGATGAAAGCATTTTTGTAAAAATGGATGCTTCCTCCAGTCCTCAAGTAAAAATGGGGAATGGTGCCTTAGTCCAAACAAAAGGAAAATGTACTATTGCTATAGAAACCAAGATGGGTACAAGATTCATTTCCGATGTTCTCTTAGTTCCAGACTTGGAGCAAAATTTGCTAAGTGTTGGACAAGTTATGGAGCATGGGTATCTTGTTCACTTTGAAGACGATCTTTGCAAAATTTTTGACAAAGGGGGGAAAAGCCAAGTTGTAGCACAAATCAAGATGGAGAAGAATAGAAGTTTTCCTCTCATTTTTCGATATAGCAAAAATGCGGCTTTGAAGATGGATGTGATTGATAATTCATGGCTTTGGCATAGAAGATTTGGACACTTGAATTTTCAAAGCTTGAAGCATCTACAACAAAACAATATGGTTTTTGGGTTGCCAACCATTCATGAAGTGCAACATATTTGTGAAAGTTGTGCACTTGGAAAGCATCACCGGGAGTCATTTCCAAAAGAGAAAGCATGGAGAGCTAAAGCACCATTGGAGCTTGTCCATACCGATGTGTGCGGACCTATGGATACACCAACTCATGGAGGTAACAAATGCTTTATTATCTTTGTTGATGATTTTACTAGAATGACTTTGGTGTATTTCATGAGACAAAAGAGTGAAGTTTTCTCTATCTTCAAGAAATTTCAAAATCTTATTGAAAGTCAAAGTGGTTGTTTGATGAAAGTACTGAGAAGTGATAGAGGCGGAGAATACAACTCAAATGAGTTTATGAAATTTTGTGAAGATATTAGAATGGAAAGGCAATTGACTGTTGGGTACACTCCACAACAAAATGGTGTGGCGGAAAGAAAGAATAGAACCATAGAGGAGATGTCCAAGTCTATGCTACATGAGAAGGGGCTACCCAAAACTTTTTGGGGTGAGGCTGTGTATACAGCAGTTTACTTGATGAATAGATGTCCTACAAAAGCTTTTAAGGACAAAACTCCATTTGAAGCTTGGAGTGGAAGGAAACCATCGGTGAATCACTTGAAGGTGTTTGGTTCCATTTGTTATGCTCATGTTCCAAAAGAAGTGAGGCACAAGCTTGATGAAAATAGTAAGAAATGAATCTTTGTGGGTTATAGTTCAAAATCCAAAGGCTATAGACTCTTCAGTTTAGATCAAAATAAGGTGATTATTTGTAGAGATGTTCTCTTTGATGAGAAGGCGTCTTTTGATTGGAAGGAAAAGAAAGTCCAAGATCAAAGCATTACTTTCAATGAAGAATCGGAAAGTCAACAAGTTGAAGATGTTGCAACTCTTGAATCTCCACAAAGATTGTCACCAATTGCTAGGTCACAATCTTCTCCAAGTTCAAGTTCAAGTTCAAGTTCTTCATCTCCAAGTTCAACTCCAAGAAATATTAGGAGTCTTAGTGATGTGTATGCAAGATGCAATTTATGCATTGTTGAACCTGAAAATTTTGAAGAGGCAATTAAAGATGAAGCATGGAAGAAAGCAATGGAAGATGAAATTCATGTGATTGAGAAGAACAAGACTTGGGAGTTAGTGGAGAAACCGAAAGAAAAAGAAATAATTGGTGTGAAGTGGATTTTCAAAACAAAGTTCAATCCGGATGGCTCTATTCAAAAGAAAAAAGCAAGACTTGTGGCAAAAGGGTATTCACAACAACCTGGAATTGATTTCCAAGAAACTTTTGCTCCTGTGGCTCGACTTGATACAATAAGAGCGATCATTGCTTTGGCGGCTCAAAAGGGTTGGTTCTTGCACCAACTTGATGTAAAGTCAACATTTTTGAATAGGAAATTAGAAGAAGAAGTGTATGTTGATCAACCTCAAGGCTTTGTTGTCAAAGGCAAAGAAGATAAAGTGTACAAGTTAAAGAAGGCTTTATATGGCCTAAAGCAAGCACCCCGGCATGGTATAGTGAAATTGATGCTTACTTCAATGAAAAGGGTTTTCAAAGAAGCAAAAGTGAGCCAACTTTGTACATCAAGAGGCAAGGTACAACCGGTATTCTCATTGTTTCACTTTATGTTGATGATTTGGTTTTTACCGGTAGTGATGAAAACTTGATTGGAGATTTTAAAAGGGAGATGATGAAGAAATATGAAATGAGTGATTTGGGGCTATTGCATCATTTTTTAGGCATTGAAATCCACCAAAACAATGGTGGTGTTTTTATTTTCCAAAAGAAGTATGCTCAAACACTTCTTGAGAAATTTAAAATGAAGAATTGCAAAGCAGTTGCTACTCCCTTGATTGTGAATGAAAAGTTGTCAAAGGAAGATGGAAGCAAAGAAGCTGAAGCATCTTGTTATAGAAGTTTGGTTGGAAGTTTGTTGTACTTAACTGCTACAAGACCGGATATCATGTATGCTACAAGTTTATTGTCTCGGTTCATGCACAGTCCAAGCCAAGTTCATTTTGGGGTTGCAAAAAGAGTGTTGAGATACATTCAAGGTACACTTGATTATGGAATTTTTTATGAGAAATTTCTTGATGCAAAGTTAATTGGATTTTGTGATAGTGATTGGGCCGGATGTGTTGATGATATGAGAAGCACTTCTGGGTATGCATTTTCTCTTGGATCGGGTGTAATTTCATGGTTATCCAAGAAACAACAAACTGTGGCACAATCATCTGCTGAAACCGAATATATTTCAGCATCATTGGCAACTACACAAGCAATTTCGCTAAAAAGAATTTTGGATGATTTTGGTGAGAAACAAGGTGAAGCTACTCCAATTATGTGTGATAATAAGTCTGCTATTGCTATGGCAAAGAATCCTGTCTACCATTCTCGTACCAAACACATTGCTATCAAACATCATTTTATTAGAGAAGCTGTGGAAGATGATGAGATTCAAATCAAATATTGCAAGACTGAAGATCAAGTTGCGGACATCTTCACCAAAGCTCTACCAAGGGACAAATTTGAATTTTTTAGAGAAATGTTGGGTGTCACACAATATGGCATTAAAGGGGAGTGTTAAAATTAATGCCATATTTACGTTAGATACATTGGATACATTGCATGCATTGGATACATTGAGTTCATACATTCTTTGTATTCATGTATTTTTATATTCATGTATTTTATATTTATTAAGTACATTGTCTAGATTATATTCATGTACCCAATTAATTACAAGGTTGTTTAGGTTCATGGATCTTATTCATTGAACTTATGTATAACCTTCTCTATATAAAAGGATGTAAGCCTATGGGCAATATATATGAATCAATAAGTGATAAAAATTCAATACAAAATATAGTTCATTCTAAAGAGAGTTTTATCAAAAGCTAACAGGTTTGGATTGGAGTAATGATGGGAAAGTTGATGAAGTTGTTAGTGGGATTGTCGAACTGGAAGAAAATTGTATGACTCTGCTTCACAAGCAGGGCAATAAGCACCAGAATCAATGGCCTTACTGTTCTATTTAGGCACTTCATTGGGTTTTCTATTTTTCTTAATGAAGGTTATTTTCTGGAATGTAGAGGTATTGAAAAAAGAAAAAGAAAAGACAAAAGAGAAAATGGTTAGGAGATTAATTGCTTAATGTGTTGGGGCATTGATTGGGTAAACACCCTTCTCTTTGCAAATAATATTAGATTTCTATTGATGTACTTTTGACACTCAATTGTTTATCATCAATAATATTTATTTTGCTACCAATTTTTTTTATTTTTTTTAAAATTTATTTTTAAAGATAATTTGTAGTAAAGTTTTTTAAAATTTAGATGGAGAGATGAACAAAGGCAAAAAAGGGCCTTGTAACCTGATACCATTTCCTGGTCTGCATGTTACACCAGTGATATTAACATTTGATGAGCCCCGACTTATAGCAATGCAATCATCACTTGTATATTGTTCAACAACAAAGTATATATATATATATTTAAATAAAAAAATTTATAATGAAGAAGAAGCGGAATCATACATGCATGATAATTTTCAAAACAAGAAAAGAAAAGAAAAGAAAACAAGAATACAACCTGTTTTTATGTTAGAGTTGCCGA
The DNA here is from genome assembly GCF_055761805.1 of Camellia sinensis. Taxonomy (NCBI): domain Eukaryota; kingdom Viridiplantae; phylum Streptophyta; class Magnoliopsida; order Ericales; family Theaceae; genus Camellia; species Camellia sinensis. The sequence continues at coordinate 105,033,589 of NC_138965.1, forward strand.
TTTGAATGTTAGTTGAACCCGAAATGTCAATGCCGTCAGTGTTAGGGCTTGTTTCAGGGGCTATTACGTAAAGGTTAGAGATGAATACCCCATTGCAATTTTTCACTGTCATGATTTCTCGGGCTGTTGATATGTTTTAGTCCATTGAGTTGAAGATCATTACATCTATCAAATGTTAGTGCCTACATGCATGTCCGTCATCAACAAATATACATACATAAATATATGTAATGTATACAATATTGATTCAATAAAAAGATGAAAGGACTTGTTGTACTTACAGTTGGTCCATTACATTTTGCACCCAGTATGTATATACATATGTGTTAAGAGTTTGCCCTTGTGACTGTGATAAAAAGTTACCAAAGTGATGATCACAGAAACGAGCACAAAAGGTATATAAGATTGGGAGGGCATATTTTTTTAGAAACGGACTGCACTATCGAATCCAATAAAATTATGTCTATTTATGTAAATTTTTTATGTCCGTTTCTATGTTGTTATCATTTTAGAAGCCAATAAACAAGGTATATATTGATACAAGGCTGGCTTGCTCCCACTACAGAAGCAGAAGAAGAAAAAAAAACAATTAGTGACAAAAAAAGATTCAACAGAAAGTCTAGTATTTGTCGCTAAAAGTATTGGTGACAAGTTAGAGACACGATGCCTAGTCAGTGTAAAAATTTTACTATGAAAGTACAAAAGTCCCGCCAAAAATGCTTCTTTTCATCTAGTGTTTAATTTGGCTTATCTGATCCGTTGCCAGTCACATTATGATTTGTTCATAACATTTAAGAAAAAATATTATATTGATCCAATAATGGTAACCATATGTATCATTATCTTTATCTTACCCAAAAAAACAAAAAAAAAATGAAGAAAAGAAGAAGAAGAAGAATGATATTTGTGATTTTGAAAATGTTCTCCATATTTTGATGATAAATATGGTGAAATTACAAAATTATGATTATTGAATTTAGGGTTCGTTTGAGAAGTAATTTTTTAAATGGTTTTTTAATTAAAATATGAGGTGAGCGTACAGTGTTTGAGAATTATTTTTTGATTTTTTATGAAAAAATGTGTAGAAAAAGGATGAAGTTTTTGATTTTTTTTTTAATATAATTTTAAAATTTTTTTTAGTAACTTTTGAGCTAAAACCTCACATTCCCAAACGAGACCTTAATCGATTTTTTTTTTCCACAAATGAATTACAAAGAAAAAGAGCTACAAGATGAGTACTCACTGACATTTTGTACATTCTGTTGCAAGCAAGGTAGTGGCCGCCAAGCTGAGCCCTGACTGTCGATTCGTCCTTGTTGTCCAATGATGGAGAGTCCATTGACATTAGAGAAGGTGAGCCACGTGTCAATGTGATGCCCAATCCATGCCCATTTTGTGTTGGGTGCAACAAGGTTTCCTAAAACCTGTGGACAGATAGACAGACACAGAGACTCAGAAACTCTCTCCAAACTTTATAGTTCCATTGATGAGTGAGTGAGTTGATGATGAATGATAATACTTTTGTTTTGTTAACAATGTCATGTGATGAAGATGTGTCTCATTCTTGTCACATGCAGTTTTTATGAGATTTGGGATAATGCACTTCTTGTAAGTTGTAACACAACCTTTGAATGAGTTTTGACCAACTCTGATGAATCTTCAGTGAATCTAGGGAATGATAAATATAATACATAGAGCCATAGACCTCAACTTATTATAGTTGATTGAGAAGAGAGGTGAATCAGAAATTGAGAAATGCTATTTATAACTTTTATTTTTTTATGAGAAATGCTATCTCACTAATTTTTTTGTCACTATTTCATATCACCTATATAGAACAATGTATTTTTTTTTAGAGTATGTGTCAGAGTGTTTGATGTAATTTTTGTTTATAGTTTATGAGACAAAAATAGCTTAAATAAGTTAAAATAAATTGATTATTTGGAAGTTAGGACATGGGTGTTTTTAGTCTTATTTTGAGATTATCAATTTGAACTTAAGAAAAGTATAACCAAATAGGCTAAATGATTTATGTAATTCAGCTTTAAACCTACATTAATGGGGAAGAGAGAGGAATTTTACTATAAAAGTAGATAATATAATGAGTTGTTTCTTTCTACAACTATTTGTTTACGGATGCATCCGAAGTCATAAAACCCCATAATGCTAAAGCAATCCATTAAATAGCAAGATTTGATTAATAGTAATTCGGGGTTGAAATAGTCACAATACTAAAATTGGAGCAAGCCAAACAATCATGTAATTATTGGGGTGACAAGGTATATTTGATAAGAACTTGGGCAAGCTAGGAAGGGAATTATGAAAGAAGATAAGATAGAAATGTAAATATAAGAAAACTTCTTCTTATTATGTTGATTACAAGTCAAGATTCTTGCATACAAAAAAAAAAAAAAAAAAAATGTTGATTACAAGTCAAGATTCTTGCATACATCAATTTACAATTAGCTTATGGCTTTATATAGAGAATATCACCATTTTAACCTCTTCTAGAAAGGTTCCAGAAATGTTTGATATTTTCCAACATCATTATGATACATTTCTAGATATTTCTAACATTATTAAAAATCTAGATAGATTATTTCAATCTACTAGATATTTTTAGGTAAATATCTCCATAAATTATTCATTAATTACTCTAGATTTTTCTAGATAAATATCTTCATAAATTATTCTAGATTTATCTAGATTACAAATTATATTTTAACAGTAATAAACATAGTTCAAGATGAATTCAAGACAGATTCACAATGAGAGAGATGTATAATAATTATATAAATGTTCATGAAACATGAAATAAACACAAAACAAGCTACAACGAAGGCAATTATTAAAAATCTAGATAGGTTATTTCAATCTACTAGATATTTCTAGATAAATATCTTCATAAATTATTCATTAATTAGTCTAGATTTTTCTAGATTACAAATTATATTTTAACAGTAATAAGCATAGTTCAAGATGAATTCAAGACAGATTCACAAGGAGAGAGATGTATAATAATTATATAAATGTTCATGAAACATGAAATAAACACAAAACAAGCTACAACGAAGGCAAGAATTAAGGAAATAAAACATGCATGTAATGCATTTTGTTCCAATAAATAATGATTCTCATCATAATTTGATTGTTCATGGCAAGAGTTACTATTATTACCTGCACATAGATGTTAGAGGATTTGCATGGGCCGCTGAAAGTTGCTGGCTTCAACAAGAATGTCATCCTAGGTATGACGACGATAGGAACAACTGACTTAGCTTGACAGATGGCTTTCCACGCTTTCAGAAATGCCTTGGAATTATCAAAAAACAATGGATTAAAGATTTTCTTTCAAACAAAGCAATTCACTAGTTGGACAACTTTTGTGTGTTTCCGAAAAAAGCGGGTTGTTTTCGAAAGAACTTTTCGAATACAGTTTATGAAACAAGTTTTAGGTGTTTTCCAGAAAATAAAAACTCAACCAAACATGTAGTATCAGCCTGTTGTATATCTAGTTCTGTTCATATATAATTAATTGAGGACACGTCAATTTTGAAGATTTTGTTATTGTACTAGCCAAATGTGTTCTCTTGAAATCTCCAAAGCTAAAACATTTATGCTGTGTTTGGTTGGGGGATTTTGGAAGGGATTTGGAAAGGGAAAGGGAAAGGGAAAAGCAAAAGGGAAAGGGAAAAGCAAAAGGAAAAGGTGCGTGAAATTAGGTGAAATATAGATATGTTTTATTCACATTTCACATACCTTTTCCATTTTCCTTTTCAAATTCCTCCTCAAATCCCCCAACCAAACACAATAAGAAAAAACTGTAGATAAACAACTCACATTTGAACTAGAAATGTGTTTATTATGCAAGGTTTACAGAGAAATGAAGCTGAAAAATTCATGGGAAATCAATATTTCCAAAAGAGATTTCGCTCTTCTGCATCTCACTTTTGCAGCAAGTGCCCCCATGGCATCTAATAGTGTACACGCACGCGAGTACACGGTGTGTGTGTGTGTGTGTGTGTGAGAGAGAGAGAGAGAGAGAGGGGGGGGGGGGGGAATTACTTGGGAATCATCAGTTTTTCCATCTCCAACAGCTCCATAATTCATGACATTGGATTTGAGACTAGTTGTAGTGCCCAGCCTAGTTGAGGCCAAGCATAGAATCAAGAATATGGTCCAGTGATCCTGCAATAGACACCCCAAATATTGACAAAAACGAATTATACTATTGTATCTGATTTTTTCTTTTTTACTACTCTTCAAGAGTGTTCTTAAATAAAGCAAAAATAAAAATTACTAGATTGAGCACTAGCACGTAGATTGTAAACTATTATGTACACATACATAACTATTGCATAAAAACAACATTAAATAATCTATTGTTACTGATGGTTATATTACAGACATCACAGCCCAATGATTCTGACTGGGTAATTGGCAACCACTAAGGAGGTACAATCACAAACTGAGGAAATATAATCAAGAATGTAAGTGTTATATTAAGTGGGAGACACGCATGAATACGCCTCTTTGTTCAAATTACGGTGGATTATTGAGCTTGCAATCATATTTATGATGTGGCTTGCTCTGATTGGTCGGTGGAGGAACCAAATTAAGCCACTAAAAAGTGAAAAACTTGTGGGAGAACCTCACCATTATGAGAGAGTAGAAGTATCATAAACAATCACAATATTACATCAAAAAACTTTATGGTTCTTTATATCTTACATGTATAAGTACTCACAACTTACAAATTGTTGCCATCTAATAATAACTTGTTATAGAAGTCCCTTCTACTATTTTTATGTATAAACATTGTAATTTGAATTCCTAAATCTTGTCTTTTGGATGTACCTAATTTAAAGAAATCAAAGAAACTTGTTTTCAAAGTCTTGTAACTCACAAAATCTAAATTATTATATAAAGCACATAACTCATATGGTTTTTTGAAGTTCTGTAACACTTTTTTCCCCCTCATTGTTTACTGTTTTAGAAAATAACTACTAATACTTACAGTTATCAAATTCAACCTTCATTCATCAAATTACCCAAAAAAGTTAGATACAAAATTGCAATGCATTGTGTTTATACCCACCACTAATATATATGCAGATATAGATATAGATATAGATTTGTTCAAATTGTAAAGGCTAATTAAGCACTTAGGATCATGTGCTGAGGAACTTGAAACTGCAAAACAGGGCATAGAAGAAGATCAAGAATACATGGTTTAACACCTATAAATGGCATGGCTTTCACGCCAAGGGTCTCAACAACTACATTGATCATGTGATTGGATAAGGATATCGTTTGTCTTTAAATTCTTATGTTTCTCTATCTTAATGCATTTTCATTGATTAAATTATGTGAGAATTTTAAGATATGATCATATAATTGATGACAGTCTGTTAGCAAAAATCTAGTTTGGGTCAAATCAACATGAGAGATTCGACAAAGAAACCAAAATTGTACAAACAACAAATAGATCAAGCGATGTGGTTGGTGTCCTATGCCTTGATAGTTTCAAGGACTTCTTTGGACGTTGCAGTGTGAAGAAACAAGTGCAAATAAACTAGAATTCAATTGAAGAACAAGTAAACTTGTCACTTATTACAAGAATTAAACCACAAGTTCCAAAAGCACAACAATCGATAGAGCCAAACTTGGTTACAAAGATTGAAATACAAGCAAACAAACAAACTAACCCTAAGTACAAGAACTACTTCTAATTAAGTTATGCTACTCCTAATTTCACATCCTAATTTCACATGAGTTGTGAATTTGGTTGAAGGCCTTCTCCCCTTTGAATCCCCAGCTTTTATATGGCTTCCAATGGTTATGTTGTGCTGCCACGTGTCCATTTTCTAGGCTCGTATAACTGCCCATGAACTGTAACTGTTGCAACTGTCTTTGCACTTTCTCTCCTCCTGCAACTGCCATGTATTGCGCGCTCATTCCTCTTTCTTAGGCCACTAATTTCATTTCCTTCATTCTTGGCCCTCTTCTGCATGTGTTTATATGCCTCTGTCGACAGAGAGCTCCATGTTTTGGTGCCAAAAATGCCCCCCTCATTCAAGGTAAAACTGGTTTTGCCTTGAATGAATACTCTTCGAAGTCGAAACATTAAGACTTAACATTGGGCCCTCAATATTAATAAGACTTAAAATTGGGCCTTCAATTAAAATGACCCACTTGACAAAAATAACTGGGCCCGTATATAAGCCCAAAGATTGATATAGCCCAATGTAGAGACGCCCAAGCAATATAAACTTAGAAATTTGAATATAAGCTCTACCTTTGCCTTTTCATCTCTTGTACCTTCTCTCCAAACCCTTCAGCTCCTGCAAAAACACAGCAATGGCAACCAAGAAATCTTCTTCTCAATCGAAAGCCAAGCAACCAGAAACTCCAGAACCTCCACCACTGCTTCGCTTTCCCCCTGAGATCAAGGAGAAAATTCAAGCTCACAAGTTTGACAGCTGCATAATTCCTGGGAGCACCACTGCTCAAGGGGAACTGGGGCCAACCTTTCTCAACACCGTCCCTGACGAGGTGGCTCTCTATTTCCCTATTGCTCAAACAGAGACTCTGCTGCTCGATAGAGCCAAACTAACTTGTTTTCGATGGGACATTAGCTGTAACCGTTTACAAAGTGAGCTAACAGATAGTGTCTTAACTTCTTAGTGGCCCAAACCAAAGTTAAGCAAGCCTTCTCCAGAGGAGTGTAGCAGGTCTCGTGATTCAACATCTTCTTGCTCAGATAGTAGATGGCATTTTCGACCTTAGCTTTTGATTCTTGCGCTAGCATGCATCCCATGGTTGACTCCGTTACCAACAAATACATGATTAGTGGCTTCCCCGGCTCTGGTGGTGACAATACAGGTAGATTTTGAAGGTACTGCTTGACTTGTTCGAAGGCGAACTGACATCAGTAGTCCCATCGGAACTTCTTTCTCTTTTACCAAATAGTGGTTCACACGTCAAGGTTAATTTGGAGATAAATCGTCTTATGAATTGCACTTTCCTTAGAAAGTGACGCACCTCCTTTTCAGTCCTTGTTGGTGGCATTTTTAAGATGGCCTTGATCTTGGATGGATCTACTTTAATTCCCCACTGCGTAATCAGAAAACCCAACATTTTCCTTACAGTCACCCCAAAAGTGCATTTTTGTAGGTTTAACCTCAGTCTGTACTCCTTAATCCGTTCGAAGAATTTTTCCAGCGTGATGTAGTGGCCTTCTCGCTCTTTGGATTTTACAATCACGTCATCCATATACACCTTGACTTCTTTATGGATCATGTCATGCAAGATTGTGGTTGCAGCCCTCTGATATGTAATCCCAGCATTCTTCAACCCGAACAGCATGACCCTGTAGCAGTAGGTATCTCATGGCGTAGTGAATGCAGTCTTCTCTCTGTCCTCAGGCACCATTAAAATCTAGTTGTACCTCGAAAATCCATCCATGAATGATAACAATGCATGGCCAGCAGTGAAGTCTACCAATTCATCAATGTGTGGCAATCAAGATTCTGAAAAGCGGTTGCAGTCGCCACAACGGGGGCAGTGGCGCGGTTGCAGGGTGTAAAGGCTGTAGCGTAACAGTTGTAGTAACCGGAACTGTGAATTTTTTTATTTTTTGCACAATTTGAAAAAAACTTACCGATACGCATATTATTTTTTCCATGATCATATTTATTTTTAAAATTTTTAAGTATGATCCAATATATTTCATATTTTTAAATCACTATAAACTGAGTTTTTTTCATTTTATTTTAATAATTAATGACTTTATATTATACAAAAAATAATCACTAACTATTATATATAAAATAAACAATGACAAAAGTAAGAGAATAAATAAAAGCCTAAACATATATATATATATATATATACATATTTTAACTAAGCCAAATAGATAATGACCACACTTAATATTATTATTATTATTTTCAACCAATATATAGATAGACACACATAAACAAAATAGTTGAGTGATAGCAGCTGAATAGAATAGTATAGGTCTTATAGCTTCAACAAATCAATAACATGTTCTTCATCTTCCCTCTTCTCTTTCTCTATCTCTTGCTCCTCCATCTTCTCTTTTTATCTTCCCTCTTCTCTCTAGACTCTATCCCTCTTTCCCCATTTTCAGTTTTTTTTTTTTTTTTTTTTTTTTTTCGTGTTTTTTTAAAAGAAACAGTTCGGAATCGTTACATAACGGTGCGTAACAGGCCGTTACAGCTGTTACGGCACCGTTACGACCGCTACAACAGCCGCTACGACTGACACACCTGTGAATCTCAATCACACTGCAAAAGCGGTCGTAACGGGTGGCGGTAACCACCACAACCGTTACGTAACGGTTGCGGCCGCTTTTTAAAACCTTGGTGGCAATGGAAAGTCATCCTTATGACTAGCTTTATTCAAATCCCTAAAGTCGATGCAAACTCTAATTCTGCCGTCTTTCTTCGGAACTGGAACAATATTAGCCAACCAAGTCGGATATTCAGATACCATCAAGAATCCTGCATCTATTTGCTTGGTGACTTTCTCTTTAATTTTCAGTGCCCAATCTGGACGAATTCTACGAATTTTTTGCTTGATTGGTCGGGCATCGAGGTCAAGAGGGATCCGAAACTGTATAATCTCAAGACTGATTCCAAGCATGTCTTCGCAGGACCACGCAAAAACATCTTTGAAATCTTTAATAAAGCGATTAACATCTCGCGTTCCCCCGAAAACGTGGACTCGATATGGGCTAAGCGTGGATCTTTCTCAGTACCCATGTTAAATTGCAATGATCTCATCTATGCAAGGCTTAGCACGCCCCTCCTCCTCTCGGTCAATCAAGTTTTTCAAAGCTTGTGGAATTTTTTCCTCTTCGTTTAAGTCAAAGTTTTGAAAATCAATATCAGTGCAGTAAACTAAAAGCACAGAGAAGTAGGTAAAGTCTGTTGTATTCTCATTGATAAAGTTTGAGTCCTCCGTTACAGTCGACTCAAAAAAAAAAATAACTGAAGAATTAGACAAGACTTTGGCACCCAGGTTACCACCCCCGGAAATGCCAGACTCTGACTCACTAGACTGACCCGAATTTGACTCCGACTCAATAGACTCGGTGGAATTAAACTCAGGCTCATCATCCGATTCAAAACTGGCAATAAAGCCCTCTCCAGTTGCCAAGTGAGGCTTAGCGCCCTCGATGCATCCAAAATGGAACCGGTGGAGTCCACAACCGGTTCCTCTCCGATCATAGAAACAGTAAAGGTATCCTCCAAGTTCTCCGTACTAGTCTCAGGATTTGTTAGGAGATCAGCCAATGTTGCCCCTACTCCAACCTCACTGTAGTCTAAATCGCCATCTTTACTCTGGCCGGTGTTGATACTTGGATCAGCCCCCTCTGCATCATTGTTTTGAAGTTGGTGGTCGAAGAAGATTTTGAATTCGGGAAAATGCTTTTTTGTTGAGGAATCGACCCAAGGCTCAGGAAAGCTGCAAAAGGGGAAATCCTCTCATTCTCTGACAAAGCGCCCATTCAACGTTCCTCAGATTGGCCTGTGAACCAGCTCGTAGTGTTTCCCGGCTCTCTTGGCCTTGGCCCTTTCTCTCATTTCTTCTTCCTTCCTTCTCCAGTCTTTTTTGGTAGGTACATAGCCCAATCCAAAGGCATGTGGATTGTGTGGCATATCACCTAGCACCGCATCACCTTTTCTCCCACTCCTTTCGAGCCCCATCTCGGGAATATGCCATAATTTGTTCATGAAATAAATGGACTTAGCACAGACATACATGTAAAACCCAAGTTGTGTGTAGGATTATTTTATTGGATAGATTAGTAATTAAATTAATTTATATGGGTCATTTATTAATATCAAAGAATTATTTATGAGATGGCATTATATTTCCTATTACTTAGATGGGTAATTTTGTAACTTTGTGAAATTAGGTTAATATGCCCACCTATTGTGGCTTTAAGTCTTGGAAAACAAACAAAACAGAGGCTATGAATTGCTCCATAGGCGGCTAGGGTTTGAGAAGGTAAAAGAAAAAAAGAAAAGAAAAAGAGAAGAGAGGTTCAAGTGAGGCTACAATAGGGATTGAAGGCAGCACGTTGGTGATTTTTGGGACACCCATTGGTTAAGGTAAAATCTGTCTTTACTGTTAATTATTAAGTTTATGTTGAGGAATTTAACAATCAATGCATTAAGGAGATTTGGAAGATCTATAGGTGCCTACTTAGGTTTTGAGAATTGGGTGCAATGTGTAAGTGTAACTTTGGATGGGTAATAGAAACAATGGAGTTTTGTATCATGGGTAAAGGTGTGTTTGGCTATAAAGTTGGGTTGAATGGTTTGATCTCTTGAATATTAAAGTAATACATTAATCTAATATAGTGGTGCTTTTGTGAGTGTTTGTAACATGTAAAAAAATATTAATTTATTTGAAGTTTTATTTAATAGGTTTGTGTGATTGAAGTGGTGAAATTGGGTGTTTGGAGTTGGTGTTGGAGTGTTATTTCTAAGCGTTTGAGGTAAGTAACCCTCTATCACTGTTGGTTCATTTTTATTCCTATCGAATCGTTTAAAATCATAAATATTTATTTATATCCTTCATGTTCTCTTAAAATAAAATATGGGTCAAGTATAAAACAATATCGAATATTATTATGAAAATTATTTGAATATTTGATGAAACTATTTTGAAAATTGTACTAAACATTTATTCTGAAAATATCGAATGTTTTATTTGAAAGTTGTGTATTGTTTGAATTTTGAACATCACTCTAGTCTGACTATGATTTGGACCCTAGCCAATGGGGGTTATTTATTGGCACAGAAACTAGTTTCTTTTGGGGCTTTACCACCGGCCTATGTGTGGTTCTGGGCCTTGTCACGGGCTAAGTGACCGTAGTCACCAAGACTTGGGTTTTGTGAATTGCATCATTGAACCATTTGAATATCGAACCATCAATTTTGAACAACGAAATTTCATCGAATTACCTCATTGTCTTTTCAATTAAAATGTATTGCTACACTGTTTATTTTCAACTACGAAACCATCTTACAAAATAATTATTCATTTATTGAATGGTAGCAAAAAATATATTTATTGGTTATCGACTATTTTTTTTGTATACTTGATCCAGCTAATAGTGATGGTTGGTTATTTACTGGGCTATCTAGCTTACCCTTATTTTATTTTTCAGATTCTGAGGAGTAGAGCTGTGCAGGGTTTTTACTTGTGGGAGTACCGAGAGTAGGACTATGATTTGAGTATTTGGATCATTATTATTATTATTATTTTTATTAGTGGACTTGGTGGACAATTTCATATGATAAGAATTATCTATTTGTATGGTTTTTAGCATTATGATATTTAAGGATTTAATTTGAGTATTTTACATTGTTGGTTATGTGTTGGATTCTTAGCCTTGCATGCTCACTTAAATGAGTGTGCGGCGTTGTCACGGAGCTTGGGGCGTGACATACATGCCTTCATTTTCAGCTAGGATCGTTTGTACTACTTGGGCTTCTGCTAAAGTGAAACCCGAAAGAAACACATCCTCATCACCGTGATTGCTTTCCAAGAAAGGTATAGTAACCTCTGGTGGTGGATAAATGGATAAATTCCCCAAAATGGTAGCAACTCCTCTCTCATGAGGGTATTTTAGCATTTGATGCAGGGTGGAGGACACAAAATGCAACCAGGGCCTCCCCAGAAGTAGGTCGAAGGTAGCCTGCACATCGAGCACATGGAACTTAATCTCATGCTTAGAAGGGCCCACTTGGATCTGTACTTTCACCGTCCCCATAACTTCCCTACTCGTATTGTCATATGCCCGGATCACCTAGGTTGTGAGGACGAAATCTGCCGGCTTTAGGCCTATTGCATAGGCAGTGCGAGAAGGGCAGACGTTGATAGCAGAGTCGGTGCCCACTAGAACCACCAGAACCCATTTTCCTTTACATTCAACAAATATGTATAGCGGATTGTTGTGAGCCGATCCTTCCGGTGGCAGCTCCTTATCAGAAAAGGTGAGCATAGATTTGGTGCTACCTGGAAAGATCAGGCCGACAAGTTGCTCTGGTGTAGTATCGATGGATAACTTGGCTTTATCCATCGCCAACAAAACTGTCTGTCGGTGTACTCGCGAAGCTATAAGGAGGCCCCAAATGAAGATGTCAGCCTGGATCTTTTTTAGTTGTTTCAGAACCAGCTCATTTTTCAACTTTTTTTCCTTCTTCTCAATCTCCCTGTATTTTCCTGAGGGTTTAGCTTGATCCAAATCTAGAGGTTTGAAATAACGTCCATTCCTAGTCAGGTGGTCTATTTCTTCAGCATACCAAGTATTATCCGGGATATGATCTCCCTAGTCTTCATCTGTGTGCACTACTAGAAAAAACACTTTCCGTGACGAACATGTTTGGTCGCGAAAAGTACCATATTTGGTCGCTAAAACCTTTTCGCGACCAAAATATGTTGGTCGCGAGTTGGTCGCTAAAGCCTCATCACAGATAGTTTTCTGCGACCAAAAAAGCCTATGGTCGCTAAAAGTGACCATTCGCGACCAACTTTTTTGGTCGCGAAAAGTCCAATTCATATTAGCCAAAAGTAAACTTTTAGCGACCAAAGATAAGTTGGTCGCCAAAAGTCAGCGCCTTGACCCAAAAAAAATAATTCTTTTGTGCTCCCTGGGACTTGAACTCTTGACCAAGGAGTCACCATGCACCCAATCCACTCTACCACTCTGCCAATAACATACTTCTTGTTCATATTTGACAAAAAAAATATATAACCCATAAAAATTGGGTTATATATTATTTTATAAAACTTTTAATACCTAAATAGAAAAATAGCATGTAATTACTATAGTATCATTTTTTTTAAAAATTTATCCCTCCATAACTTTCAGTGACCAACTTTTTTTTTTGGTCGCCAAAGGGTAATCTTCCGCAACAAAAAAAGCCTCTGGTCGCCAATAGTAGACTTTTCGCGACCAACTTTTTTTTTTTGGTCGCCAAAAGGTGATCTTCCGCGACCAAAAAAGACTTTGGTCGCCAATAGCATACTTTCCGCGACCAACTTTTTTTTTTGGTCGCCAAAGGGTAATCTTCCGCGACTAAAAAAGCCTTTGGTCGCCAATAGTATACTTTCCGCGACCAACTTTTTTTTTTGGTCGCCAAAGGGTATACTTTCCGTGACCAACTTTTTTTTTGGTTCCCAAAAGGTGATCTTCCGCGACCAAAAAAGCCTTTGGTCGCCAATAGTATACTTTCCGCGACCAACTTTTTTTTTTGGTCGCCAAAAGATGATTTTCCGCGACCAAAAAATTGTGGTCGCCAAAAGTTAAATTTTAGTCGCAAAAAGTGGACTATTTGCGACAAAAAAAAATAGGTGGTCGCCAAAAGTGTTTTTTTCTTGTAGTGGTGGGCAAGATGCAAATCACTGTCTTCCCACCATTCACCTTCATTCGCCGACAAACAGTTATTTGGCCTAACTTGAATCACTCCCACAGGACAATTATCTCCCTCAAGGCGACAGGGTGTTGCAGCCTTTCGACTATCTTCGATCATCTCCTGTTCAAACTGCTCCAGCATGGCTTCCCATTTAGCTTCTGCAATTTCATCAACAACCTATTCTTGGGTTTCTTTTTCTGTACTACTGTTCTCAGGCACTTTTCCTTTCTCTTCGGCCCTACCTGCCATAGCTTTCTTTTCTTCAGATTTAACTCTAGTTTCCTCTTCTTTGTCAGATTCATCACTCAGCCACCCTCGATTATCAACCGACAAGCTCAGATCAAACCAATCAATCTGCACATTGCCCTGGTCTTGTTCTTCGAAGAATTGGAGGTTGTCCAAATCTTCCTCGAGATCTGCAAGATCATCTAGCCCTCGGCTTGAGCCGTCTTCTTTGACCACATTAACATCAACTGAGTTCAGTAGCACTACCTTAGGCTTGGGCTGAGCAACAGGAACGATGTATTGGCCCGGGTCATATTTCTCCTCAGATAACTCCCCGAGAATTTCTAGTGAAAGGTTAGCACTTACTTTCAAGGTCTCCTCTTCTTCGAGCGTTGTCACCACAGATTTATGAGGTTCGAATTGTGGGTTAGATGTGTTCATCATGCACAAGTTTGTGCCATTAGAGATGAACAACACCGGCTTTAGTAAATGAGAGGGGGTGATATAGACGCTCGGGTCATAGGAAAGGGGTAGTGTATGGATGTAGTCAGTGTGTGGTAGGAGTGGTGCTTGGTTATGGTTGGGCAATGGGTTGGTTACAGTGTTTAGCTTTTGTGGTGGAGCTATAACTTTGTTGTCAATGAGATCTTGGATCTCATGACGTAGGCGGAAACACCTATCTGTTTTGTGGCCATGTTGTTGATGGAAGACACAGTACTTGGTAGGATCGTGCTTGGGTGGAAGAGGGTCTAAAAGTGGTCAAGGGTCCACGGGTTTCAGATGCCCTTGTTGATTAACACTTGCATGGCTCAAGATAGAGTCATGTAAAGCTGGTTGAAAGTCCTACCTGGAGGTCAGGTAGGATTAGAGGTTTGTGGGCTCATGTAGGTAAAGGGGTCGGCGGTTTTGGTAGTGGTGACAACACTCACCTCTAAAGGCCTCGTAGTTGTGCTAGCCCCGGTAGCATTGGAACTGCGAATAAAAGGCCTTTTGGCCTTGTTATCTATGATGATACCCTGCTTCATCGCGTCTTCAATTTGAACTCCCATTTCATGAAGTTCCTTAACGTGAACAAAGAGAGGATGATCATCTTCTACAACAGCTTGCCGTGAAGATTCTCGACAACTATCTGAATTTGGTCTTTTTCTGAGGGTCGGGTGGTCATCATCGATGCCTTGGCCCTCCACCTAGTTACAAACTCTGAGAAACCCTCATTCGGTTCCTGACGCATTGCCTTAAGATCACGAGTTGTGACCTTGATCTACGCATTGTAGGATTATTGGGCAACGAAAGACTCGGCCAACTCCTCCCAGCTCTATTTCACAGAGTCCTTTAATTTAGCATACCAGATGGCAACTATCCCAGACATGGTTCGACCGAAGAGTGATAACTTCTGAATTCTGGTCAAACCCATTGGTCGTAAGATATCAGAAAATAGACGCAGATGTACCATTGGATCTCTAGAGCCATCGAAGTGATCAATGTGCGGCATTTTAAACCGTTATGGTAGGGTAACAGCAGACTCAGTATACCCGCCCTCAATATCCGGAACAGAGTTAACCCCCTATGCCTTCTTGAATAGTTTTTCAAGTTTGTTGAGTTTGAGCATGGTCGGGTCAACCTCAAATTCAAAAGGTGCCTCAATCTGGTAAACTGGAGCTCTAGACATTTGAACTAGAATTGGATCTGCCTGGATAGGAAAAGCCGGAACACCCTCGGCTAATGGATCCTGAGCTGCAGCAACATTGGCAGTGGTATCGGGCATAGGGATAGCCACGTTAGGTATATATGAAGCAGAAGCCGCAACAAGCAGTTGTGGTTGTTGCAACCTGTTTGTAACCTCGGCTTGGCAGGACATATCATGTTGGAGCGAGTCGACTGACTGCTGCAGGTGAATTAGTAATTCCTCCAAATATGATGATGGATACCGAGCCATTATAGGAGTAGGTGACTGTGCTTGAGGTGGACTGAGTAAAGGCGACCTGAGAGGTGATTGCTAGCATAATTTAACACATTAAAAAGCACTGAAACAATACAAAAACAGTGCTGAAAATCAAGTTCCAGAGGTGAAAAAAGTGAACAAAAATGGAATAAAACCAATGGGTTTCAACCAACCAACATGCCTAAGGAAGGGTGGCTAACCCATTCTCTTTCTTGTTACTTTAAATCACATATTTCAGGCCTCAAAACACTCTGAAAACAGCAAGATTTCTCTCTCTTTTCCTTATGTGATAAGAGATAAAATTATATGTTTGCAAATAGGTTGGGGGTCTTGCAAGAATATTTGATGCTACACTAGGTGAGACTTGATTGTTAATTTGAGATCATTACACAACTTATTTGATGGTGAGAACCTTTGTTTGTTCCATGGCATCGTTTTGTGAAGATATGTTTAACTAAATAGCCATATATTTCCATGTGACTGCCATGGATGTTTTGGATGTGAAGTTATACTTTGCAATTGCTTTTAACTTTTGAATCCCATAAACATTTTATGATTTGTTTTTACCATAATTGTCATAGGCTGGGTTGATGTTTAGGATTGACTGTCACTTAACAAAACTTTGTCCTAATGTTCCGTTGTTTATAATTAACAATGTGAGTCCTTCATTTGTTCAATCTACTTCTGTAAGAAACCAATGCTTGTTGAATAATGCTGTGGATACAGATTTTGTTTGCAAACTTTAACTTATCGATAACACAGCATTTTATGCATAAGTCTACAAATTTCTGTATATATAGCATTGCTATGCTTGGTTTTTAGTTCTAGAGTTCATACAATATACACTTTAATCATAATTGGTTTACTTTCGAATTAGTTTAAGTTATTGGCATAATATATAGAACTCTTTTTTATTTATTTATTTATTTTTCTTCTTCTGTTTTCCTTATGCTTTTTTAGCATGTATGGATGTCAGTTTCTTTTTCAGCTAGTTGTCACATGATGGTGCTTTTTTGTTTTTTGGGTTATACCTGCTGAAGTTAAGAGGGTAACTTCACTTGTGATGTGTTGTGAGTTTGGTGCCCTCAATGCTCTGTGTAAAATTTTTTTCTGTTTTGTTTTTAGTTGGAAAAATGTTTGCTTGTTAGAACTTTCTTGATGTCATGTCATGTAGTCATTTGGAAACTTGTCTCAATGTGGAGAAAGTTATCCAGTACATCTGTAGACACCCATTTTGACCGCCCTTAAGATTTTGGTGCCTCACTCTGAACGCTCAATGATGAAACGTTACGCTGTGCAATCGTTCGATTTCTTCAGCAAAAGGCTTCGGTTTCAAGTTTTAAAACCTAAACCCTGTACCTCCTTTGGACCAAAACTTTATTTTTTCTAGCCTAACTACTCAGAGAAGAGATGACCAACAAGTGGCCGGCAAGCCATTTTCATGTGGCCGGTCGTGCCTCTTCACAACCGGCCAGCCATATTCAGTGCATCAGATATTTTGACAGCAGCCAGCTATCTCCATGTCCATGCTTTGCACCAGTTGTCTCTTTACAGATATTTCCGACGTAAGAACCTATTTTTCTATAAATACAAGACCTCTCCACATGGTTTGGGGTTAGAAAAAATTGCCAAGAGCCTATAGCTTGCTCAACACACTTCCCTCATCTCTTCCAATATACATACACTATACATACACCTTATAAACTTAAACTTGAGGCTTTTGCTGAGGTAAAGAGACAACTGGTGCAAAGCATGCACATGGAGACAGCTGGCTACTGTCAAAATATCTGTTGCACTGAATATAGCCGGCTGGCCGTGAAGAGGCACGGTCAGCCACATGAAAATGGCCTGCCGGCCACTTGTTGGCTAGCTCTTCTCTAAGTGGTTAGGCTAGAAAAAATAAAATTTTGGTCCAAAGGGGGTACAGGGTTTAGGTTTTAAAACTTGAAACCAAAGCCTTTTGCTGAAGAAATCGAACGATTGCACAGCGTAACGTTTCATCATTGAGCGTTCAGAGTGAGACGTCCAAATCTTAAGGGCGGTCAAAATGGATGTCTACAGATGTACTGGATAACTTTCTCCACGTTGAGACAAGTTTCCAAATGACTACATGACATGGCATCAAGAAAGTTCTAACAAACAAACATTTTTCCGGCTACAAACAAAACAGAAAAACATTTTACACATAGCATTGAGGGCACCGGACTCACAACACATCACAAGTGAAGTTACCCTCTTAACTTCAGCAGGTTTAACCCAAAAAACAAAAAAGTACCATCATGTGACAACTAGCTAAAAAAGAAACTGAAATCCATACATGCTAAAAAAGCATAAGGAAAACAGAAGAAGAAAAATAAATAAATAAAAAAGAGTTCTATATATTATGCCAATAACTTAAACTAATTCGAAAGTAAACCAATTATGATTAAAGTGTACATTGTATGAACTCTAGAACTAAAAACCAAGCATAGCAATGCCACATATACAGAAATTTGTAGACTTGTGCATAAAATGCTGTGTTATCGACAAGTTAAAATTTGCAAACAAAATCTGTATCCACAGCATTATTCAACAAGCATTGGTTTCTTACAAAAGTAGATTGAACAAATGATGGACTCACATTGTTAATTATAAACAACGGAACACTAGGACAAAGTTTTGTTAAGTGACAGTTAATCCAAAACATCAACACAGCCTATGACAATTATGGTAAAAACAAATCATAAAATGTTTATGGGATTCAAAAGTTAAAAGCAATTACAAAGTATAACTTCACATCCAAAACATCCATGGTAGTCACATGGAAATATATGGCTATTTAGTTAAACATATCTTCACAAAACGATGCCATGGAACAAACAAAGGTTCTCACCAGCAATAAACAAAGGTTCTCACCAGCAAATAAGTTGTGTAATGATCTCAAATTAACAATCAAGTCTCACCTAGTTTAGCCTCAAATATTCTTGGAAGACCCCCAACCTATTTGCAAAACGTATAATTTTATCTCTTATCACACTACGAAGCAAAATATCCATCCATGTCTCAGATTCCCAGATACCTTCAGTTGAAAACTTCAATCAACCACATTACTTCCAGCAAAATGGTTAGTTTTTAAAAAACGCAAGTAACAATAAATTTTCAACTGACAGATACAAACATTATAGATAGCAGAGACTGTAATGGTACGCAGAACAACAAAACAATATCCATGAACTATATTAGGAAAGTATAAACTTCTAAGAGTACCAGAAATTTGAATCCATTCACATCATTCAAATAAAATCATTTTAAAATTCAAAAATTCAACCATTTCTTATAGTATTCACAGGTCTTCGGAGAGATAATGCCATCAGGTGTGCACTGACTTATCCGAGGACAAACCCCGCATGGAATTGAAGCCATGGCCCCAATTTTTGGTCCCTGTCCGAGGCCCATTCCAGTTGAAGATCTATAACAAGCAGTGCCAATTGGAATGGAATGATATTCTCCTAGTCCAGTGCTCTTCACCTCAAAAATCTCGTTGTCTAAAACCATAGACTTCAATATCTCTTCAATTTGGTGGGTTTTGCACTCAATCGTGGTGATTTTATTCCTCTTGATAAAATCAGAAATTCCCTCTGCCGTAACTACCTTCAGCTTCCGTATGATTTTTGAGCATGAGTCTTTAAGAACAGCAATGAATTCTTGATCGAGTTTGCCCTCCACATACCATGCACCACCAGTGAGTTCCTTTGATGGTTCAAACTCTGCTGCCATAAAATGTTTCCTCCCCTTGCTTTTTATGTTAACAACCTCTTTTATAAGTGTCTTGCCTTGGAGTGTCTTGATGGCTTTGTTAACCACGGGTTCTGGGAGACTAGTCTCTCGTTTCATGTCTCCTTTCCAGATTCCCATATCTCCTTTGCTTTTTATCAGATTTAATAGTACACTCTCAGGTGTCTGAGCTTGTGTATTTGGTTCTGGTCGTTTCCGCTTAAGGGACGGAGACTCCTGTGATCGGCTCATTTCTATTGAAAGAAAATAGAATTAGATGGCAAAATATGGTTAAACTACATTGAAATGCTATATTAAATTAATAAAGAACTTAACCAACTTGCGGTGAGATACTTCCAATTTTTAGAACTTTGAATGGAATGTTACAACACTGGGGAAGAAAGAGAAGAGGTGACAGATATTCTATCATTATAAACTACATCTTAAGTTACACAATCAGTAACATATTTCTTTCATTAAAATCAAAACTACATCTTGAGGTAACAAGATCAAGTAATATATTAATGAATTCATCAAAAAAATAAAAAAAAGTACCATATTAATGAACCACTGGAAATTCTTTAGTATATCATATCATCAATTATATGATCTCACTCTTAGCTCTCCTATTACATATATTCTTGATCAAAGGATCTCTCATGTAACTTCCTCATAGCCCCATAGGTAGAGCAAGAGCTCATTGGTTAGAATTCCAAATAAATTGGCATGAAAGCAACAAAAAATTGTGTTTTCAAACTCACTATGAAATCAACACACACCAAAAATGTTTCATACTCTAGTTCATCTCCGATTGACATAAATAAAATGAAAAAGAAAAAAGAAAAGGTAACAATATGCAGTGAAAAAAATTTAAAAAAGGACGACAAGAACAAACACAAAAATAATAAACAACAATGCTTTGTTTGGATGACTTGAATCTGTAGCAATGGGGAGCAAAATCAAAAAGGAACTGTAACCCTGTAAGTTGTAACTCCAATGTCTTAATAAAACTTCCCCCAACTATGGCTAAAGCCAACAGCCAACGGGTGATCCCTAAGGCATGAAAACCCTATATTGCTGGAGGTAAAAATTAGGAAAAGTTACCCAAAAAAAACAAAAACAAAAAAAAAGAGCCCCAAAGTTTAACCTTTGTAACAAAATAAAACTTGAGTTTTTTATTTTCGTCAATTTAAACCCAAATCTTTTGATTTGTTTTCAATACAAGTCATTCGTCTATTTTTGTTAAGTAAAACCAATGCATAAATGGCATTTTAGTCATTAAACTCAATGTAAGTGTACATAAAATGTCTAAAATATCTTTCCCGTTGAGTTTAGTGACTAAAATACTATTTTTTTTTCCCTTCAATTTAACTAAACAAAATTAGGCAGATAGTTTAGAATGAAAACAAATCAAAATATTATGATTTAATTTGACAAAATTAAAAGGGTAAATTACACTTTGACCCCCTAAAGTAACTATTTTCTCAATTTAGTCCTTAAACTTTAGACCTTTTATCATTGCAGTCCCTAAACTCACCTCCGTTATTGAGTTTGGATGAAAAAAACCCCTGTCACGAATATACCCATATCTGTATGTGTCCGATCCGGATCCAAGGGCATGATTGAAATTAGCCAAAAAACATATGATTATCACGTAATTTTGTCAATTGCATAAACTTATTTTGAGTTAGTTCTGCCAGAGAACCAAATCGTAAAAGAGGAAGAGAATCTAGAATCATATGCATAGTATAAGAACTTGGAAGACTAAGACCCATTTTTTGGGTTTATGAAGATGAACTTGTCACAAAGAACATGAGACACCGCTCCATATTATATTAAAGAATGGCTTTAATTCTCTTATTGATTTGTTGATAAGTTTAAGATTTAAGTGATAAGGGTTTTGGTTTGTTTAAGATTGTGGGTTATGAATTCGATTTGTTCAATATTTTGGATATTGATTTTAATGATTGGTAACATTACCATAAAAATGCACAATATTACCAAAAAAAACGTAAATTTATTTCTAAACCAAAAATTGTCATAACTACCAAAAAATTACATAATATTTACTACAAAAAAATACGTAACAAGGTATAAATGGTACACATCTTTGAAGGGTGTGCACCGAAGGAATTTCCTCCTAAATAATTTAACATTGTGGATTAGGGTTTTGACTTCGTTAGATTTTATTATTATTATTTCTTTTAATACTTGGTTATGGTTTGTTTATAGGTGTGGTCCATTTATTGTCACTGTCATTGGCATAAATGAGTTGCCTTGTCCCTGTTTGTATAGTCTCATTTTTGTGTTCATGTAAAGAAAAAGTGTGCGGTCCCTTGTTTGTGTGTTGCAGGGCATGATTCAGAATATATTACAATTAAATTCTATCATGATGGATATTTTAGTGGAGAGGGAGAAAAAGTATAGGGGGGTAAACAAAGCTATTGGGATTATAAGATGTCACTTCTGGAGTTAGATTCCATAGTTAGGCAACTTGGTTATACTGATTATGTTGGCCTTTATTGGAAGAAAGAAGCTTGGAATGTCCTTAAAAGACGGGTTAGTTTTCTTATTCACTAATGATATAGTTAATGAAATGGTAAAATCCATTGAGAATAGACTGGATGAGATCTATGTAGTTAACCAAAACCTATTTCCTTTGCTTGAAAGTCAGACAAGCTCTTCTGGTGTGGGGGCAAAGTCTATTGAAGTGGTTGTAAACACTAGGGAAGATCATAACATTGGCAATGATGAAGGGATTGATTATGGATTTAGGTTCAAATTTTGAAGACAGTGTGTATGATGAGTTTGAAGACTGAGTACACACTAAGTGATGATGATGTGCTCTTTGATGCTAATGTGGACAAGGATGTTGAGTGGGGTGGCCTTGGTAATAGTATTACAAAGACAATGGCAAAGAAAAAACTGTAGAACAACCTGTCAATGTGGACCATAATGTAGAAGTGATGACTTTGACTCATCTGATGAAGATGGTGGGCCAAATAAAAGGCCCAAATTTCCTATATTTAGGTATAAATCTAGAACACAAGATCCTGAGTTTAAGATTGGCATGCTCTTTGATTCACCAACACAGTTTAGAAGTGCTGTAAGACAACATACTATCATCCAAGGGAGGGATGTCAAGTTTGTGAAGAATGAAGGAACAAGAGTAAGAGCTAAATGGAACAACCAAAGGTGCAACTTGATGATTTATGCATCTCCTCTGACTAGTGAGAAAACATTCTAAACCAAATCTTAGAATTCTATTCACCAATGTGTCTGGGAGGATATTCTCAAACAAGCATGTAACTTCTAGGTGGGCTGTCTGGAATATATAAAGAGGAGTTACTAATTACCCCTAATTAGCTTGTGCTATCATTCACGGAAAGGATCATGAAAGATTTCAACTCTATTACTCAAGCTTATAGAGCTAGGGATAAAGCGCTTAAGGCTATAAGTGGAGATTATTCACATCAATTTGGAAGGTTTTGGGATTATGTTGAAGAGGTTAAGAGGAGCAACCTAGGTACAACCATCTTTGTGAAATTGAAACCATCATTTCAAAGGGAAAGGGAAAAGGAACAGGAAGGGGAAGGGGAAAGGGAAGAGGAAGACATGTTTCAACCGATATATATATATGTTTTGAGCTTGTGTTAAAACCTATCACCTACTTCACCCACTTAAACCTACTCCACTAAACCTAACCCACTACACCACTACCACCTCACCTACTCCACTAAACCTAACCCACTACACCACTACCACCTCCACTTCACCTACTCCTTACCTACTACACACTCACCCTCTTCTATATATAGGAATCATGAATCATTGTAATATATATCAATAAACATACATCAATCAATAATACAATCATTTCTCTTTATACATTAAATTTCTACATGGTATCAGAGCAGGTTTAGAACCTAATATTTTCGCTTCACCGGCGGGCGGCAACCTCACCTTAGCCGTCCGCCGGACCTCAACCTATTCCGCTTATTTTCTACACATACCTTGATGCTGGCTTGGTCCGAGCCTTCTGCACGGGCCGCAAGTTCCGGACCCAACTCGACTTCCCCGATCCTCCTCGGTCTTCTCCTCTTAGGGCTTCAACCTCTCCGGCAACCCGTGGACCGCGTTGGTACCTCTGGACCTGAGTACACGTTCGTGCTTGTTTTCGGTGTTGACAAAGAGCTTCATCGCCATGTCTCAGGTGGATAACAGGAATTCTTCAGCGGCAAAGCGAGCTCGAACTGACGGCAGTCGCAGGGAAGATGACTGGACCTGCCCTAGCTGTGGAAATGTCAATTTTTCATTTAGGACGACTTGCAATATGCGCAACTGTACTCAATCAAGGCCAGCAGATCACAACTCAAAATCTGCTGCAAAACCCATACAACCCATGCATGGCTACTCATCCTCAGCTCCCTATGTAGGCTCTGGTGGACCCTCCTCGATGTATATGGGTGTGCCACCTTATGGATCTTCTCTCTTCAATGGATCATCTATGTCTCCTTATGATGTTCCATTTTCTGGGGGTTCTGCCTATCCTTACAACTACGGCAGCCGCCTTTCTGGAGGCAGCCCGTATAGACCCCTGCATATAGCTGGTCCAACACCTTATTCTAGTGGATCTATGATGGGAAATGGCAGCAATGAAGATGAAGTTTTTTGTTGCTGTTGTCATGATGTCGTATATATCAGCTGTCCAAAATGTGGCTGCAGCAGAGGCCCCTGCACCTACCCCTACCGCGGACGCCACCGCCTTTGTACCCGCAGCTTTTGCTTCTCTCACCGCCCACTTTCTGAATATAATATACCCCACTCTCTCTCCTCACTTTGCATCCACCGCCCCAAATTTTTTTTTTTTATTCTAAAGCTTAATTGGTGCACTCCTTGTTTCCCACTTTCTTTATTTTATATATATATCTCTTTTTTATTATATAAAAAAAAAAAAAACAACAACAACAACAAAAAACATCATCTCTCCTCCGTTTGATTTCAAACTCCATTATTTTTATTTATTTTCTCCAAACCACTTTCCTTCTTTCCCCCATCTTTCATTTTTGATTTCAAATATATTTTTATTATTTCTTTTCTTTATTTTTCTTTCTCATTATTTTTAATCTTTTTCCAATTCCATTCATCCCATATAGCTTTGCACACCAACCATATTTTATTCATCTCCGGGATCAACTCCGATCACAATTTTACACCAAACACAAAAAAAAAAAAAAAAAAACAAAAAAAAAAAAAAAAACAAAAAAAAAAACAAAACAAAAAAAAGAACGACCACACAAAACGAAACAAACCAAACAACCACATCCACAGGCGGGATTTTTCTCTACTCTGCCGCCGGTCTCTTCTTCTTCCCTCCGTCCTGGGCGGCCCTTGCCGGTGTTGCCTCCGTGTTTCCCACTCCACTGGGCACGATCACTACTCCCTGCTCCTCCACTGCAGCATATGGCGGACCTCCAAATCGGAACATAACGGTGGCCTTCCGCTTCAGTTCCTTGTTTTCCGCCTTTAGCACACTTATCTCTGCTTGCGCATCCTTATACATGCGTTGGAGCAGAGCCAGTTGGGCGTTTAACTGCTGCACCTCATTTGTCCTACTCTGCAGCCGGTGCAACAGGTTTGTGACCGCCGTCATGGTCTCCACACATGACTTCAAAGTATACTGATTGGCCTCAATATCAGTTTGCACCGCCATTTTTTGCTCCACCGACCGCATCGGAAAGTTCAACGGAGCAAAACCAGAGGCGCTTGGTTGAGGTTCACTGGCCACCGCACCAGTTATCTCTCTTGTTGACTCGTTGAGGTCGGGAAAGAGAGTGAGCAGACCACGGGACGAAGAGGCCAGACCACGGGACGAAGAGGCCATATTCTGGGTAGCTGGACGGGAAGAAGAGGCCATGTTTTTTGGGTTGCTGAGTGTTTCAGCGACGCAGCGATTTCCGACTGGTACTTTCAAAGAAGGATTGGTTACAGAGTGTTACAAAGTTTCTCTCTCCGAAAACGCAGAGTTTTTCAGAGAAGGGTTGGATCCAGAATATTTTTCAGAGTGTTTCAGTCTGACAATGTTCAGAGGTTTCAGCCTGGTTTGGTTTCCACAGCCTCCGCATTGGTTTATATCGACACTGATGACGCGGCCGACACGCCACTCTGTCGCTCACGTGCCTCGCCGCGTCTCCGGCTCACCTTTTGACGGCTCGACGCTTTTTGTCGGGCACGCCTTTTGATGAAGTGGGCGCGCCTTTTGAGGGCGCGACTTTTGAGGGCTCACTATATATATCCATATATATATATATATTTGGGCAGCCTATATACACCATCATACAGTGTATTTTTTAAGGGTCCGACAAGACTCTGTAAACTGTCCCGACATTGATTCCGGTTAGCTCCTTCAAGGGTCCGACAAGACTCTGTAAACTGTCCCGACATTGATTCCGGTTAGCTCTTTCAAGGGTCCGACAAGACTCTGTAAACTGTCCCGACATTGATTCCAGTTAGTTTCTACAAGGGTCCAGCAAGACTCTGTAAACTGTCACAACAACTGTCACCACATTGTCAGCTACAACGGTCCGACATGACCCCATAAACTGTCTTCTACATCGGTCTGACACAGCCATCCAGTGTCCTCTACACCGTTATGACACCACCATACAGTGTCCTCTACAACGTTATGACACCCCCATACAGTGTCCTCTACAACGTTATGACACCACCATACAGTGTCCTCTACAACGTTATGACACCACCATCCAGTGTCTTCACCATCGGTCTGACACGACCATACAGTGTCTCCTATCCTCTTTTTCTTTTATGTATTCGTCTATTTTCTTGTTTTGTTACTCTCTCCAAACTCAAGTTGGCTAGTTCCTATCCCCCTTGAGTTTGCGGGGGGCTGTTAAAACCTATCACCTACTTCACCCACTTAAACCTACTCCACTAAACCTAACCCACTACACCACTACCACCTCACCTACTCCACTAAACCTAACCCACTACACCACTACCACCTCCACTTCACCTACTCCTTACCTACTACACACTCACCCTCTTCTATATATAGGAATCATGAATCATTGTAATATATATCAATAAACATACATCAATCAATAATACAATCATTTCTCTTTATACATTAAATTTCTACAGCTTGTAAGAGGGGGTTTGTTAAAGGATAGGAATGGATGGTACTCATCATAAAGGGACTCATGGTGGGCAGTTGCTTATAGCTGTTAGGATGGATGTCAATAACCAAATCTTTCCAATTGCTTTTGCTATGGTGGAGTTAGTGTACCAGTAGCTGGAAATGGTTCATTGAGACTTTGATCCAAGACTTGAGAATTATTGATCAACAGAGGTGGACACTCATTACTGACAAACAAAAGGTATATATTATTTACAATTTAAACTGTTTTAATGTATTTCTTGTATGTTACATAACTGATTGCATTGTCTTTATCTCATGCAGGGATTGGATGCGACAATTTCTCAGTTATTGCCCAATGTTAAACGCAGACATTGTTTCAAACATTTGCATAATAACTTCAAGAATGCTGGCTTCAGAGGTAATGCTCTGAAAGATAAAATGTGAGAACTAGGTAGGGCTAGTTATTTGACTACGTTAGAAGCTCTAATGGAGGATCTGCAGAAGTTTGATGATGAGGCTTATCAATGGTTGGCTGGAAAGCCACCAATGTATTGGTCTAGGTCACACTTTACTACTTTTAACAAAATGTGACATTGCTGAATAATTTATGTGAGTGCTTCAATTCAAAAATTGTGCATGCAAGAAGTCAACCAATATTGATCGTGTTGGAAAGAATTAAGGTGTATTTGATGGAGAGGATAAGTAAAAGAGGCTAAAAAGTGATATGATGATTTGGAACCTAAAATTCACAAAATCATAGAAGGATAAGAATTAAGCTAACAAATATATTGCTTCTTTAGCTGGAAATAGGATTTTCAAAGTTAAGGGAACGACTGGGGATAAATTTGTTGTTGACTTGGATGCTAAGACTTGTTTCATACAGGAGATGGGATTTAACAGGTATCCCATGTCCACATGCAATCTGTGTCATATGGTGTTCCTATGAGGAACCCGAAAAGTATGTCCATGACTGATATAGGAAGGATGCCTATTTAAGGGCATATAACCATATAACTTATCCAATGAATGGACAAGAGTTCTGGGTGAAAACAGAAAATAAACAAATACTGCCTCCTGTATACTCCAAGATGCCTGGAAGGCCAAGGAAGATGAGGATAAGGGAACCAGATGAGCTGCCTAAGAATCCTACCAAGCTAAGGAAGTATCAAACTTCAGTGAAATGTAGAAAATGTGGGGAAGTTGGGCACAACATGAGAACTTGTAAGAGTGGGTTGCAACAAGGGAAGGTAGCACCAAGGTACTTAATTGTTTCAATTCAATTTACATCTGCAAATTATGTTTTTTAACTTAGAAAATATGAGGAAGAAAAACTCCGAAAAATATGAGGAAGAAGGAATATATTTCTGTTATATTCAAAACTTCTTATCTTACAAGACCAAATGACACTCCTTATATAGGAGATATTACAAACATCATTATAACCCATTATATGCCACTTACATATTATATATTACCACTATCTACCACTAACATATTATATACATGCCACTATCTACCACCAACACCACTATCACATATTCTATACATGCCACTATCTACCACCAACACCACTATCACATATTCTATACATGCCACTATCTACCACCAACACCACTATCATATTATATACATGCCACTATCTTATTATTAACACAAATTTCCAACACTCCCCCTCAAGCTGGTTTGAAGATATCTTCCATAGCCAGCTTGCTAGTCAGCTTATCAAATTGCTTCTTGTGTAGTCCCTTCGTTAGCACATCAGCTAATTGTTCACCTGTTGGAAGGTAGGTCATACAGATTATGCCAGCATTGATTTTCTCCTTGATGAAATGTTTATCCACTTCTATATGTTTTGTGCGATCATGTAGAACTGGATTATGAGCTATAGATATAGCTGCTTTGTTGTCACAATAGACCTTCATAGGTGTCGGGTGAGAAAGCTTTAATTCTTCAAGAATTCTTTTAATCCACATTACTTCACAGATTCCATAGGCAACAGCTCTGAACTCTGCTTCTGCACTACTTCTAGCTACCACATTCTGTTTTTTACTCCGCCATGTAACTAGGTTCCCACCTACAAAGGAGTAGTATCCGGATGTTGATCTCATGTCTGTAACACTTCCTGCCCAGTCTGCATCTGTGTATACTTCAACTTGAAGATGTCCATGTTTCTTGAACAGTAAGCCTCTCCCTGGAGTTCCTTTCAAATATCTTAAGATCTTATAAACGGCCTCAAAGTGCTCTGCCCCTGGTGAGTGCATGAACTGACTTACCATGCTGACTGCAAAGGCAATATCAGGCCGCGTATGAGACAAGTAAATCAATTTCCCTACAAGTCACTGATATTGTTCCCTCTCTTTGACTTCTTCAGCCTTAGCAGCTTGTAATATCAAGTTAGGCTCGATCGGAGTCTCCACCATCTTACAACCAAGCATACCTGTTTCTCCAAGGAGATCAAGAACATATTTTCTCTGATTAACAAATATACCTTCCTTGGATCTTGCAAATTCCATTCCGAGGAAATACTTGAGGGCTCCCAGATCCTTAATGTGAAATTCTTTTGCGAGTTTCTCTTTGAGGGCTGCTAACGCTGCTTCATCATTACCAGTTAAAATGATGTCATCAACATAAACAATCAAAATTGCAATTTTACTGTCTTTTGAATGTTTATAAATTTTGTGTGATCTGCTTGACTCTGCGAGAAGCCATAACTGATAACTGCCTTCCCAAAGCGTTCAAACCACGCTCTTGGTGATTGTTTGAGTCCGTATAATGACTTGTTCAATCTGCATACTCTGTCGCTTCCAAGTCTCTGCTCAAATCCCGGCGGTAGGCTCATGAACACCTCCTCTTCAAGATCACCATTGAGAAATGCATTTTTAATGTCAAGTTGATGTAGAGGCCAATCTGAATTTACTGCAAGAGATAACAGTACTCTGATGGAATTTATTTTAGCAACAGGAGCAAACGTCTCCTGATAGTCGATCCCATAAGTTTGAGTGAAGCCTTTAGCCACCAGTCTCGCCTTGTATTTCTCAACGCTTCCATCTGCGTTACATTTTATCGTAAACACCCATTTACACCCAACTGTTTTCTTGTCTTTGGGTAGATCAACTATCTCCCAAGTACCACTTCTCCTTAAAGCATTCATCTCCTCCATGACTGCTAATTTCCAATTCGAATCATCCAATGCTTCCTGTATATTCCTTGGAACAAACAAGTGTGAAATCCTAGATGTGAAAGTTCTATGGTTTTTAGACAGTCTTTGATAGGAGAGGTAATTTGCAATAGGATGTTTAATGCAATTTCGGACACCTTTCCTAATTGCTATAGGAACATCAAGGTCGGAAATAGAAGGAATAGGATTACCTAAAATTTCGATGCCAGAACTCGGGTGGACATCCGGGTCATTAGGATGGACATTCGGGTCATTATTCCTCAGATGAAATCGCTTCATAGTATAAACCTGAAGCTCAGGATTTAGATCATTTTGTAGTACTTCTCCCCCTAAACAAGAATCTTCTTGACTAGGCACCATAGAACTTGGTTCTCCTAAGTGATCATTATCAGACAGATGTGGCTTTTGTGTAGGATAAATGACATTAGGGAGCGGGATAGAAATATCCCAAAAACGGTCTTCTACTCCACTTGTCTCCCCCTGAAGAGAAGTGTTGGGGAAATAAATAGGATTTTGTTTCCACAAATGACACATCCATACTCACATGAAATTTCTTGGTTTGAGGATCGAAACACTTATACCCTTTTTGTTTGAGGAATAACCCAAAAAAACACATTTTATAGCACGGGGGTCAAGTTTTGAACGAAATTGACTGGGAACATGAACATAGGCAGTATATCCAAAAACTTTGGCGGGTAAATCAGAAAACAACCTCGTGTCAGGAAAAAAAGTTTTGAGACAATCAAAAGGTGTTTTGTATGTTAACACCTTTGTAGGCATCCTGTTTATCAAATAAGAGGCTGTTAAAATTGCTTCACCCCATAAATATTTAGGAACATGCATGTAAAACATTATAGCACGTGCTACTTCAAGTAGATATTTATTTTTTCGTTCTGCAATGCCATTTTGTTGAGGGGTATCCCGACATGTAGATTGATGAAAAATCCCATTTTTTTCCAAAAACTCACCCAACTGCTCATTGAAATATTCTGTTCCATTATCAGAATGTAAAATACCAATTTTGGTTTGAAATTGGTTTTCAATCATATTGTAAAAATTTGTGAATAAATTTTTCACGTCAGATTTTTTATTCATCAAATAAATCCAACATAAGCGGGTATGGTCATCAATAAATGTAACAAACCATCTTTTACCAGAAAGAGTAGTGATTTTAGAAGGGCCCCAAACATCACTATGAATCAAATAAAAAGGTTTGGAAGCCTGGTAAGGTTTTGGCAAATAAGTAGAGCGATGAAATTTTGCAAAAATGCAACTTTCACAATGAAAAGAAGAACAATCAATCCCTTTAAATAATTCTGGAAATAAATATTTCAGATAAAGAAAACTAGGATGTCCTAGCCTATAGTGCCATAGCATTATTTTTTCTCGAACAGAGATTGAACTAGTACTATTAAAGCTCTGAGCTTTTTTATTACTAACAGGTACTTCATCAAAGTAGTAAAGACCTTCAAGCATCCTAGCACGCCCAATCATCATCCCCGAGTTCTGGTCCTGAAATTCACAATGGGATTCAAAAAATGTAACACGACAATTAGAATCCTTAGATAGTTTACTGACAAACAAAAGGTTACAGGCTAAGTTGGGGACGTGAAGAACAGCATTGAGATTAATTTTCTCAGTTAGTTTAATAAATCCTTTTCCTGTAATAGGTGAAAAACTACCATCGGCTATTCTGATTTTGTCATGACCAGAACAAGGGAAATAGGTACTAAATAAATGGGAAAAACTAGTCATGTGATCGGAGGCACCGGAATCTATGATCCACGGAGAGAAGTTTAGGCAAGAGAAGGCTTTAGGATTTCTACTTGTTTGTGCCAACAAAACACTAGGAGTACCGGATGAGGAGTTGGATTTTATCAGCTTTAAGAGTTGATCAATCTGCTCTTTGTTGAAGGGACCTGAATCGGCTTCATTAGCGGTAGGAAAGCCACGATCCTTCTCTCCTTGTTTGCTGCTTTTCCAGTTGACAGGTTTGCCATGGATCTTCCAACACGTTTCTCGTGTATGGCGAGGCTTGTTGCAAAAATCACACCAGACCCGTGGCTTATCATCAAACCTGCGCTGGTAATTTGCAGCCTTGTTGGCCGCAGCATCGCTAATTAAAGCAGAAATTTCAATTGATTCACCAGTACCTTTTTTCTTAAGCATGACGCTCCTTCGGCTCTCTTCCCTTCTGACTTCGGCAAATACTTCGCCAATGGATGGGAGAGGAGGTCTGCCAATAATTCTTCCTCGCACTTCATCGAACTCAATGTTGAGGCCGGCAAGAAACTTGTAAATACGGCTGTCTTCCACAGTTTTCTTGTGATGGTTGCAGTCGTCAACCGATTTCCATTCGTATGTGTTGAAGATGTAAAGATCCTGCCACAACCTTTTCAACGAATTGAAATATTTGGTGACGGAATCATCTCCTTGACGAATCTCTCCCAACTTCAAAGTTAATTCGAAAACTTGAGATTGATTTCCTAGGTCAGAATACATCTGACTAACATTATCCCACAACTCTTGTGCAGTAGTATAGCACATGTAATTAGAGCTTATATCCTCCTCCATGGAATTGACCAACCATGTCATAACCATGGAGTTTTCAGCGTCCCAACTGTCGAATAGTGGATCATTAACAGCAGGAGTCTTCTTGTCACCAGTGATGTAACCGATCTTTCCTTGCCCACGGATATACATCCGGACAAATTGTGACCAGCGGAGAAAATTATCACCATTTAGGCGGATGGTGGTGATTTGGACAGAGTGAGAGTTGGACGTTTTCACCGGAATGGCAGCGGCAGGGGTTGAAGTGGTTTCGGACGTGACTTCCGACATGGCTATGACGGTTTTAGGGCTGCTGTGTTTTTTGTTGCTCTGATACCAACTTAGAAAATATGAGGAAGAAAAACTCCGAAAAATATGAGGAAGAAGGAATATATTTCTGTTATATTCAAAACTTCTTATCTTACAAGACCAAATGACACTCCTTATATAGGAGATATTACAAACATCATTATAACTCATTATATGCCACTTACATATTATATATTACCACTATCTACCACTAACATATTATATACATGCCACTATCTACCACCAACACCACTATCACATATTCTATACATGCCACTATCTACCACCAACACCACTATCACATATTCTATACATGCCACTATCTACCACCAACACCACTATCATATTATATACATGTCACTATCTTATTATTAACACAAATTTCCAGCATTTTACATTATCAGCAAACCAATAACCAACAATGGAAAAGTGGAAAGGCCACACAACAGCAGTACCAACAGAGCCAACACAGCCCTGTCACTACCCAGCCACCATTACCACAGCTCAGAACACCAGCAACTATAAGTGTAAAGGGTCCAATTGCAGCATCAAATGCCAGGCCAATAGCTCAAGGTGTAAAAGGTCCAAATGCAACAGGTGTTAGGGGTACAGTTGTAATAGGTTTTAGAGGTCCAGCCAAAGGTGTTAGAAGTCCAGTTGCAGCAGGTTTTAGAGGGTCTAACTCAAGGTGTTAAGGCTCCAACTTACAGAGTTAAGCCACCATTTGTTGCAACATGTGCCAGTGCTCCTGCTTGTGCTATAGGTCCATCACCCAGGCCACTTTTCATGCCTCCTCGATCAAGACAAGGTGTTGGAAGACTTTACATTGTCAATGGTCAATGCCACTGGAGTGGAGGTGGTCAGCAGTAGTGAATTGTCTCTTCTCCTTTTTTAGGACTTGCATAATGACTTGTTTAAAGCTACTGAACTTATTTTTGTTAAACTGTAATTTTTGTACTATTTTTTGCACTTGTTTTTAATCAATATTGCTCAGCTTGATGTTTTTTGTGCTTGCAATTCACTTGCTTTTTAATCAATTGAATATTTTGTGTTTGCAAGTCAGGTTTTTGTGACTTGTTTCTTAGACCATTTTGACTTGGCTAAATGTTAGTTTTTTTGAGTTTGATCTCTAATTGATGATTTTATGACATGTAATGGATTGATGAATAGATCATAACAGTTAGTTCTTTCAGTTGTTTGACTCCATGTCCATTAATTTCACTTTACATGCAACACATACATAGACTTCACATAGATCTTAACAGTAAGTTTGAGGAAGGTAGGTATTTCATTATTAATTTCAAATATATCAAATACATGGACATCACTTTAGCTCTAACATTTCATCCCTAGAATCAGTTTTGTCTCCATGTCCATTGCTAAATAACAGAACAAAAATTTAAGAACAAACAAATGTTATTCTAAGTTGGAATATGTCCAAGACGTTATTCTAGCAATTTTCCTTTTTACAATTTACGGGCCAAAGTGATAAACTTATATTCCACTATGCCAAACTACCATTCCTCAATAACGGAGGTGATCAATTGGACTGAAATGATAAACGGTCTAAAGTTTAAGGACTAAATTAAGAAAATAATTACTTTAGAAACCAAAGTGAGAATGACCCAATACTTTAGGGGGTCAAAGTGTAATTTACCCAAATTAAAAACCCAAGGTTTACCTTTATTTTATATTTTTGGGGGGTAATTTTGTCCTAAAAATTACTAGTTTCAATGAAGCAAGGCGCTAATTTTAAGGGAAAATAAATATTTGATTATTTGCATTGGATAGCAAAACCAATAATTCAATAACGGAGTCTAATAATTGAGCAATATAACAAAATTCACTATTACACTTTTTTTATTTAAAAATGAATGTGCAGATAAGCTACTCCAACATATTTGTCAGGGAGTATTGCCTCTCAACACCTATAACATATCTGTACCTACAACATATTTGTGGCGCTAATGAGTATGTTTAACCCCAACAAAGGGTTATGGAGACTCGAACCCAAGCCTTAAGTGAGGGATTCGAAGGTCTTATCCACGGAACCAACCCCCTTTTGGTAAGATTTTAATACACACAATCTGCTTTCCTTCCCTCTTTCCCTTCCTCTCTTCCTCATCCTTTCCCAGCAAAAACTTCCCCAAACAAGAAAAACTTTTTTTTAAAACAAAATTCACCAAAAAAAAAGACAAACTAAAAACAACAATCAAGATGGATTTCAGACGATTTCAACATTCTCAAGCTTTGTCTTGTTCGTGTGCTAGCTTCGTCTTAGGGTTTGTGTGTGTGGGGTTTCGGACCTATGTCAAACTACTATCGTACTCTAAGGCAATCTAGTGAGAGCAAATCATCAAGCAAGAATGTGCCGGCCAGTCACCTGCGAATCGACGACGCAAGACGTGGTTGACTTTGATTCAGTCATACGGGAAATCTATGGAATCCAAACTCCCTTGCAAATACCATGCCAGGGCTTTTCGCTTCATTTGCTTCGCCAGAGAGAGAGAGAGAGAGTGAGCATAACTAGATGGCCATCAGCCCCTCCAACTCCACGTGATAATTTTTTACGTTTGGTAACACTATGATTCCAAGTTTCCTGTTTATATTTATAAAAGTTTTAAAAATTCAAATAAAAATTTGTCTAGTAAAATTTTTAATTTATAAATCAGTAGTCTCAGTTTATAAATTTAGCTAAAAAATAAAAACACAAAAAATATGTTTTTGTTTTGAGTTTTGAGTTTTTTTTTCTCTACCACCCAACACTAGCTACCACCCAACACTAGCTACCACCCGCCACCATTTTTCACCACCGTCTTTCGCCACCACCGCCCATCCCCCACCACCACCTGCCACCTCCACCCATCCCCTACCACCACCTGCCACCACTACTCACCACCCATCTGCCACCACCACTCACCACTCATCTGCCACTACCACCACCCACCACCCAACTGCCACTCACTCGCCACCACCATCCACCCCTCGCAACCACCACCACCACTACCGCCACCCACCTGCCATCCACCCACCACCCGCCACTACCATCCACCGCCCGCCACCTACTTGCCACCACCACTCACCACCCACCTACCACCACTATCCACCACCATCCACCCACCACCACCACCCACCTGCCACCCACCACCACCACCATCACCCACCAACCACCCGTCACCCACCTGCCACCACCACCCACTACTACCCACCACCGTCACCCACCCACTCACCACCACCACCACCACCACCATCCGCCACCATCCGCCATCTGCCACCCACTTACTACCACCACCCGTCATCGTCACCCACCCACTCGCTACCACCACCACCACCACCCACTCGCTACCACCCACCACCTGCCACCGTCAACCACCCACTACCCACCACCACCCGCCATCCGCCACCCACCTGACACCACTACCCACTACCTGCCACCACCACCACCACCACCACCTGTCACCCACCATCGTCACCCACCCACCCACCTCCCACTACTACCACCTACCGTCACCACTTTCTACCACCGTCTTCCGCCGCCACTTGCCACCACTTGCTATTTCTCACTATTTTTTATATTTTTAAATTTTTTAAAATATTTTGTCAATTACCAAACGCGTTTATAGTTTATGTTTTTCTAAAAATAAACAAAAACCAGTTTATAAAAATTTTGTAAATATAAACTGAAAACGTAAACGTTACCAAACACACCCTTAAGATTTGAAAATTTTTATTTTGTTTATAAAATTGGATTGGGTTAATATTTTATGGCCATTTAATATTTGGTTCCAACTGAACTTAGCATTGGGAATTCTAGCTCAGCCCAATTTAGTCTGATCAGTTATAAAATATTAGGGGTATGGCTTCTGTCCAGTCTGGAATCGAACTGGACTGTATTGTTGGGTCCGTGGGGACCCACCACGGGTCTCGTTTTGACAATTTGAACCGTTAATGTGTAGAAATCGTCGAGTACTATATGCCTATAAAAAATCATGTTGATCAGATATCGATAGCTATGTGATCAAAACAGTTTTTTATCAACCGTTAATTTGTTCACCGTCCAATTTTTTTAATACGAAACTGATTTGATCATATAGTTATCGATATCCGATCAACGTGATTTTTACAGACATATAGTACTCGACGAGTTCTACACATTGAACGATTCAGATTATCAAAACGGGACCCGTGGTGGGCCCTCACAGGCCCAACAGCACGGTCCAGTTCGGAAGCCATGCCCAAATATTAATTATAATTTTATATTATTTTAGTTATAAAATAAAAAATTGTATATATATAGATATATATTTCTAGGATTTAAATTAAAATATTTGTCAAAAATCATATTTATTTTATCATTGAATTTTGTTAATATTTCAAATTGAAATAATAAATAAAAAATCTAAATAGTTTAATATTCATTAAAGGAAAAAAATAAAAAAATAAAAAATTAATAGCTTATATATATTGGGTTAAATGGGCAGACTTGGAATTTAAATTTTTTTATGACCAGATTTGAGACGGCTAGATTAGACCCGATTTTGGTCCTTTACCTCTTCGGACTCCCATCCATTTCAAGTCCGTCCTCAGATCTCTATATAAGTGGACCCTTTTAGTATTGCTGGACACCACTTTTTAAGATTTTAAAACTTCGTTCTATTTTCCTGTATAAAAAGTGTAAAGTTGTAGTTTGAAGGGTTATACATGCGTTAGTTTGTTAAAAGATAGTAAAGTTGTGTAAGTATTTCTTTGTAATTTCCATTTTATAAATATAAGTGTGATGCTTATTTATTATGCTTCTAATTTCTAAAATTCGTACTAAAATCAATGATAATTTGCAATATATTTCACATTTAGAATAAGAATTAGATCATTTAAGATTATTATTATCAATTGCTTCTAGTCAGTCTATTATCAATTATAGTCAAAGAATTTTTACTATTAAAACAAGAATCTAACATGAACAAATTTCTATAAAGCGTCTAAAACATCTACAATCTTTAATCTTGACTTAATCTTTATCATTATGATTATAATACATGGGACTCTTATGATATCAAAGCCATTATAGTTTTGGATTTGATTTGAATTACTTCTATTGTCTTCAATTAACTTGTGTGACACCAAAGTCACAGGAGTCAATAAGCCATTAGATCTTTAGGCAAGAAGTCATCCATGACCACCGACTAATTGGGAATGTGAGTTTTACATCAAGAACCTTGCAAGCGCATTAGTTTGTGAGTGGCAAAGCAGGCAGGGTAGATCTCTATCGCATCTCCTGGGTTGGTCCTTGGGCATAATTCACGGGGGTATGCAATACCACTCATGAAGCCGACTTCTCGGGAGGATGACAAACGTCCAGTCCGTGACAAATGGTATAAGAGCCAGCCTAGGGGCACTGTGATGAGGACGGTACGTGGGACTTATACCAAGCACCTTCATTGTGGGGTTCGCACCAAGGGTAATGTCTGCACGGGGCGAGTTTCCATGGGTAGGGAAACAGACAAGCATGGAGGCAGACAGGGTAATGTCTCCCTGACGAAAGCGTCAGGGACTGGCGGTGGTAGCATGTCGCATACCGACTCATTGGGGATGCGAGTTCTACACCAAGCACCTTGCAAGCGCATTAGTTTGTGAACAGCAAGGTAGATCCATATCACATCTCCTTGATTGGTCCTTGAGCATAATTCACGGGGGTATGCAGTATCACTCGTGGAGCCGGATTCTCGGGAGAATGACAAGCGCCCAGTTCGTGACATTAGGCTAAACCACCTGTTGACAGTCACAGTTAATTATTACTTTGGCAAGAATATTCAAGTCATTCTCTAATTTAGGCCTTGTTTGTCATCCTCTAAAAAAGTCAAAAAGTCACTATTCTATTTAAGTCACATCATCTTATTTAAGTCACATCACCTTTCTATCACGTCACTTCAAACCCAACCCATATTTCATAAAAAGTCAAAAAGTGCACTTTCTTTAAAACATGTGAAACAATCCCTTAGTAGCTGGTGCAAGTTCCTATAAGAAATCAGTTATTATTAATCAAAGTGAGTTAGAGATAGAACAAATTTAAGTAAGATTAAAAAATTGGAAGGTGTCTACAAAAGATATAGATTGTTTATATGATAAGAAATTTGAACTCAAACGAACATATAAAATAAAAACCGTAGAACAAATCCTCCTTGTTACTTAAGACAATCAAAATTTCCAATTATTAGAACATGACACTACTATCAAATTTAAAAAAAAAAAAAATTCAACTTCGTACACCTTGGTTTAGCCCAAGTAGGAATCAAACCTATGACTCGCACACACATAAATAAATCTGTTTTATGCACACTTCGTGATATCTGCTACCATGATTATGAAGATTCTTCACTAGGAGTTATAAAATCTAGTTTAGCTTATGGACCAATTTATTTTGAATGTTTCCCCAATTTTGAAGTATTCTTACTCAATCCAACTATTATCAAAACTCTCACTTTAAATGTTCAAACAAAATGATACAAAATGGATTTTCCTTATTTCAATATTACAATATGTTATCGTATTTATCTCAAAGCCATGACAACTTCTTGTCTTGGATTTAAATATATTTCACCTAATTCTAAAGAATCTACAATACTTTTTCAATCTCACCAAGAACACGCCAAAATTATAGTTTCCAAAGTCATCACCTTCGAAGAGGTTTTACAGGCCGATGCAGATAATGAAGATACTTGGGTCGTTCCACATGTTGTACCTTCTTTAATCACCCAACCTCAAACCAATCCTAAAACAACCATACAAAATCCAAAT
The DNA here is from genome assembly GCF_055761805.1 of Camellia sinensis. Lineage (NCBI taxonomy): Eukaryota > Viridiplantae > Streptophyta > Magnoliopsida > Ericales > Theaceae > Camellia > Camellia sinensis. The sequence goes on from NC_138965.1 coordinate 105,072,960, forward strand.
GGATCTGTAGTACATCGATTTCAAAGATCCAGATCTGTTAGATCCCAACCTCAATCTTTACACTCATATTCTACTAGGTTTCACACACCTGTTCGAACTTCGCAACATTTGCCTCGTCATTCGATAGATTTACCTTTACACTCTACTCGCCAACAACCAAATCAAATTCCTCATACAAATTACACAGATTTTAATAGATTCTCTCAAGATATAGATTTTGATATAGATTCCTTATCTATCAATGTTATTCAAAACAATTTTACAATTAATCATAAACTATTTTCCAAGGAATACAATGCTCCTTATAATCTATAGAATTGAATTTATTTTAAGCAAAATCACACCATATCACAATAACAAATTATTAGATCTGAATACTTCCTTATTTTACTGACAATAAAGAATCATATCCCATTTTTTCATTAGTATTTTCATACGTATTGTCCTCACCATCAAATATAGGTCCCATCTACTTTGCTAAATGCCCATTTTAATGTCAGACAAAAAAATTGGTCCTTTCTTAATGGAGAGACTCTCCAGTCCGTTCATCCTCCAACAAGACATATACCTTAAGAGGTGTTAGATTTACCTTTTATGCCAAACATACAATCGGCCTCCTATAGAAGGAACTCAAACATCAAAGACCATGAACAATTAAATTTTATCAATAGGCATCTCCAAACCATAGGTGAACAAACTACAAGGATAGAAGAACGAGTTGATAAATTATATGTTTATGTTCGGCCAGATCAAATCCAACAACCTCTTTTAATTCAGAATTTGCCTTGTCCTGCATATTCCTTCACTAGTCCTTCCGGATGAATTTCTTGCATAATTAAATAAACGCAAAGCAACACTTAGCATTTCAGTGCACCATGTTATCCCATTGATTGTTTTAATTTTTGAATTTCATACAATTTTGATGATAATCATTGTGATAATTTTAAAATTTTCATAATCAATTTTAAAATTTTGATGATAATCTTCTATTTTAAAATTTTCATTTTGATGATAATCATTGTGATAATCATTGACTTTACCAGTGCTTATAATCAATTAAAATTTTCATTTTAAAATTTAAACACTGTAGGCACAAGTGTATATTCATTTAAAAATAGATGTGAAAAACAAATATGATTATAATAAATTAAAATTTTGATTGGATGGGTTAGAGTCAATTTTTTTTTCCTTCTTCCCTTTACCCCTGTGACTCTTAACTCAATATATTTTAGTTTTGTTGGGTGAAAATCATCTGTTATTTTGTACAAGAGCTGAGCCTGTTCTTTCCTTTTTTTTTTTTTTTTTTTTCTTTCTTTCTTCTTCTTCGCCTCTCATTTTTTATTTTAATTTCAGAGTGAGGATTGTAAGTTGTGATAAAAAAAAAGAGGATAAATTACAAACACACCCCTTAAGGTTTACTTAAATTATAAATTACCCCCTGTGGTTCTAGAAATTACATTATATCCCCTAAGGTTTCTAATTTCATAATAAATAGGTCCTTTTATTGGTAAATCATCAAGTTAATTAACAGTTTTTAATAATGTTAAAATTTTATTATTGTATAGGTGAACAGTTAGAAATTTCACTTTTTCAATTATTTTTGTTAAATAAAAAATTCTGACAGGGATGTATTTGTAATTTTCCAAACTACAGGAGACAATTTGTATTTTAAGCAAAACTCAGGAGTGTATTTGTAATTTATCCAAAAAATTATACTTTCAACTTTGCCAGTTATTTTGTAAGACTATATAAACAATGCTTTTATTGGCTCAATGAGGTCTAGAAAGAATTTGTAAAAGAAAAACAATAAAGAGGTCTAGATTAACATAATCCAGTTTTAAGCCAATTGGTTGTTTCTTTTTTTCTTCAAATATTTGGTTTTGGAACTAAATTAATTCAGTAGACCATCTGTGTTATTAGTTAGTCATCCTGGAGTAATAAGTGATGGCATAAACTTACTTTATGCTTGAAGTAGTTTAAACATACTTTGTACTTTTAATTGGATGATTATGCATAATGGTACCTCATAAGTAAAGAAGAATGTGGTTTCACTTTCAATCCTTAATGTTGGTGAAGTGCCCTCTTAAATGTTGTGGGCAAATTCTTGGTGATTGATTTGGAGTATACAACATGTTATCAATCACCTAGAAAGTGAAAAGTATGTAATCCCCCCTTTTTTTTTAGTAAGCAGGTCAATTGATTGGTTTGAGGCAAATGTGGTGTTGGGTATAAGGTGAGAAAAAGCCATGAATTTCATGTAATGATTTTTTGAAATGGTTTAGATTTTAGAAACCCATTGTCATGTAATGATTTTTTTAAATGGGTTAGATTTAAATGTGTTTATGAATGGTTTTGATTCCAAAAATATTAAAATGATAAATTAACCAGCACAATTATTAAAATGAGTTTCTGAATGGGTTTCTAAAATCAATTTTCATGTATTGATTTTCGAAAACTTATCTTTATTTTGTTTATATCATTTGGAGTATTAATTATGTGTTTCTCATTCTCTTTTTAACTGTTCCGTTTCTCTACTTAATTATGTTTAATTCAGTTTCATGCTCTCTCTTTCGTTTTTCAATTGTGGTAAGTATCTTTTATAAGTATTTGGTTGTAATCTTTGTTTAAAAAAATAGTACACTTAATTTTATTTAATGAACCTTGGGTTTAATTTTAGTTAGATTTGCCCATTAACATTGATTTCAATTTTGATTCTTTTTTTGTTGCCTACTAATTGTTATACATAATGCTTCAACTAGAAAATGAGTTATGCATTATCACAGGGATGGAAACTCAAAGGAGCATGATCATCCAAAAATGGATACTTCACACAAGGTAAGCTTTAATTGTTTAAAATTTTAATTTTGTTTGGTTTTACAGCCTTCAAAAATTCTTCTTCCTTATAACAAGACTCTCTTAGTCTTAATAAAGAAAATGATTCGCTCCCCTTACAAAATTTGAGTTTAATTCTATTTGGAGGTTTGTATGATTTATCGGCATTCTCAATTGATCTATCTATACTATTATTTGCTTTTCTATTCATTTGTTTACTTTAGTAATGCATACATATGTCTATTCTCACTTCGGCATTGAATGACATAATTCAATTGACTATAATAGTTGTGGGGATATATTTTCTGAGTACCAACACGTGGCAAGGTGACGTCAACGTATCAGCCGAGGTGCCACATGTCTTGGTCATGACGCCGAGATGATCTTGACAAGGCCGAGGTTATCTCCGAAGATATCGGAATCCGAGATAAGAGGATAAAAGATAAAGGACAAGAGTCCTAGAATGAAGAAGAGACTTAGTCAAGATGAGGATAAAGCTCTTAGGGAGTTTATCTTTATCTCTTGAAGAATCCAAAGTAAGTACTGAATTGGAGTCCATAGAAGTCAGGCTTCTAGTGGGACTAGGATTAAGTGAACTATAAAAGACAGGCACCCCCGTGGGTCTAAGGTACACAATTTTATGCTTTGAGTAGTGAGTTTAGCACTTGATTATCTTTGAGAGATATACTGACTTGATCGTTGGAGTGCCCCTGGGTGGAAGAGCCACCGCCGGAGCCTTTTCTTTCTATTACAGGTTAACTGAAGCCATCTATTCTGCCGGTGCTCTCTAGCTGATTACTAAACGGGCAGTGTGATCAGAAAATCACTCACACAATTTGGTGCCGTCTGTCGGAACTTAGAAGAATAGATGGCCAGTAACGGACAGAGGGAAAAGATTGGGGACGACACTCCAGCTGGGAGTGGCAGACCAATTGACCTTGACGTTGAAAGAGACAACCACAATGCAGAAACTCATGACCAGGGCCACGGAGAGAAAGACGTCGGCCAGGAAGGCGACACTTCGAAGAAGACAGACCAAAGCAAGTACTATAACGAAGATAACCTCCAGGTATAGAGGGATAGGTGCCTACGGAGAGATGAAGAAGTAAAAGAATTGGCAAACAAGTTGGCAGACCTGCAGTCGGTCGTCAACTTCATGATGCAAAACAATGTCATGTAGCCACCATACCTGCTGCACGACACGCCGATTCCAATAACTAATATCCAGAAGGGAGGAAGGAAAACAATCCCCGAAGCCCTTCAGCACACCAGGAGCGGAAGGCACTCTCACATGCCTTCCAGGGAAATCGGACGAGAGGAGCCGAGACGAGAGGAGTCCCGAAGGACGTATCACACGAAGGACCTAGAGCCCAAAGAACATCGGCATGTTCAAGGGCAGGCGCTCTGCTTTGACACAACCCATGGAGAAAGATCAAAACGGGCCCACTACGAGGCCGAAAGTAGTGTGCCGAAAAGATTGAAGTCCAAAGATAGCCGAGCTCCAGGGAGGAGTAAAGAAGACTTGAGAGATTATCTCAAGAGAAAGCAACAGAATGCTGAAGCCGAGGTAACTTCCCCAGTTAAGCCGAGGACACCATTCTCGGTGGAACTAGACAAATTTGAAGCACCAAAGAGATTCAGTATACCGAGGTTCCAAATATATGATGGTAAGTCAGATCCCAACTTTTACGTTGGACTATACCTAAATTCAATGGCATTATATAGTGGGAACGAGCCATTGCTCTACAAAGTATTCCCCTCATCCTTCGGGGAGATTGCATCAGATTGGTTCCATAAACTACCGAAGGGAAGCGTAAAGACTTGGGAAAGCCTGGCCGAGATGTTTGTGGCCAGGTTTGTGACGAACAAACTACAGCCCTTGAGGGTCGATGCACTGATGGCTTTAAAAATCACCAAGGATGAAGGCCTTAGGGCCTACGCAAAAAGATACTACGAGGTGTTCAATCGAATACTCGAATGCAACCAAGAGGTGGCGGTCGTGTCTTTCAAGAACGGCCTGAAAGATGACTGTCCACTACGGAAGTCTTTGGTAAAGACATTGCCAAAAAGCATGGAAGAACTCAAGGCAAGAATCGAGAAGTACGCCAGAGCCGAGGAGGATGCGTTGGGAAACAAAGAGACAAAACAGGAGAAAGGAAGCGGCTCGCCGAAGCGAAGCCGAGGTAGCAATGGATCAATCAAACAAGAGACGAAATTAAGGTCTAAACAGGCAGTGACGACTGTGTTCCGAATCCCGGTCCCCAAAGTCCTGGATCAAATACGAAACCAACCCTATTTCAAAGCACCGATAAGAACACCAGGGAAATTTATGGGAAGAAACGTCGGTAGGCGTTGTGCTTACCACAATGAAGAAGGGCACCCAACTCAGGGTTGCAGAGCCCTAAAAGCACACCTAGAAGACTTGGTGAGGCAAGGCCATCTGAGGGACCTTGTCGATGAGGCCAGGACAAGGGAAGAACAGGCAAGATTGCCTCAAGCACCAGCAGCTCTGCCTCCCCCAGCACAGCAACCACAGGCAGGAGGACCACGGGTGGTTAATGTAATTCACTCAAAGGTGAACGAAAACGATATACGAGGGAAGACCTAGAAGGTAAAACACCTACAGCACGTGAACCAGGTCGGACATAAAAGACCTCGGCCTGACGAATGTCAGGGACCAACGATAGCCTTTACTGAAGCCGACCTAGAGATGGTCCAGCATCCACATAATGATGCCTTGGTAGTATCCCTCCAAGTTGGAGAGTGCCAAGTGAAACGCATCCTGATTGATTAAGGCAGCTCTTGCGACATCATGTATGTTAGATGTTACAAAGAGCTGGGCCTTCATCCTGATGACTTGGAGCAATCCAATGGCCCGATGGTCGGCTTCAATGGAACGCAAACGTGGCCACTAGGCGCAACAAGCTTGGAAGTACAAGCTGGCACTAAGAAGATCAAGACATAATTCATGGTGATTGATACACCATCCCCTTACAACATCATCTTGGGAAGGCCATGGTTGCATGCAATGGGGGCAGTTCCCTCAACATTGCATCAACTACTACGATTCCCAATAGAGCATGTGATAGAGGAAGTTAGAGGCGATCAACTACAGGCAAAGAGTTGCTCCATGGCAGCAATGAAATCTACCTGCAGCGTGCGAGAGCCAGAGAAGGCAGAAATTGAAGATGAGGAATTGGAAGTCCTAGAAGACGTCGGCAAAGAACCAGCCGAGAAGAGCGAAGAGGTGCTAAAGAAAATCCTCGTCCAGGATGGAGATGAAGAACGCTTCTTTCTTCTCGGCTCGGGCTTAGCCGAAGAAGAGGAAAAAGAGCTGGAGACTTTTTTAAGAGCAAATATAGAGGTGTTCGCTTGGACACCTTACGAAATGCCTGGCATTGACCCCGAGGTCACTTGCCATAAACTGAATGTTGACAGGTCGGCCAAACCTGTAATTCAGCGAGCCAGAAGACCGACGTTGATACACGTCGAAGCAGTAGAAGAAGAAGTAGACAGACTTCTGGAGGCCAGGGCCATTAGAGAAGTACACTACCCAACATGGCTATCCAATACAGTGGTGGTAAAGAAGAAGAACGAAAAATGGAGGGTCTGCGTAGACTTTACCAGCCTCAATAAAGCCTGTCCCAAAGACAGTTTTTCCCTGCCCAAAATTGACCAGCTAGTAGATGCCACTTCAGGGCATGGAAGAATGAGTTTTCTGGACGCCTACAGGGGGTACCACTTGATCGCCATGTACCCCCCAGACGAAGAAAAAACCGCATTCATCACCCCAAAAGGCCTGTACTGTTACAGGGTAATGCCTTTTGGGGTTGAAAAACGCAGGAGCAACTTACCAAAGGCTGGTAACCAAAATGTTCAAACACCTGATTGGCCCAACAGTAGAAGTCTACATCGATGACATGGTCGTGAAGACCAAGGAACCTAAGGGTCATCTCGCCAACCTAAAAGAAGTCTTTGATATACTTAAAACATACCGGCTCTGACTCAACGCATCGAAGTGCGCGTTTGGAGTTGGATCAGGTAAGTTTCTGGGGTACCTGGTAACAAGAAAGGGCATTGAGGCCAGCCCAGATCAAATTAAGGCCATCCTAGAGTTGAAAAGCCCGACGTCGGCAAAACAGGTGTAGATGCTAACTGGAAGGGCCGCAGCCCTAAACAGATTCATCAGCAGAAGTTCAGACAAATGTATACCTTTCTTCAACCTGGTGAAGAAGGCTACGGACTTCCTATGGACTGAGGAATGTGAGGCCGTATTGGCCGACCTAAAAAAGTATCTGACCATAGCTTCAGTCCTCTCAACACCTGAATCTGGAGAAGAACTGTTTTTGTATTTGGCAGTCTCAGAACACGCAGTAAGTGCAGTGCTAATCCGAGAGGAAAAGGGGGAGCAAAAGGCTATTTATTATGTAAGCAAAACCTTGGCCGATGCAGAAACAAGGTACCTACCACTGGAGAAATTAATGCTGGCCTTAATAATGGCTTCAAAAAAGCTGAACCATTACTTTCAAGACACAAGATTATAGTGCTAATAGAGCACCCACTGAAGTCCTTGTTACAACAAGAAGACTTAACTGGAAGAATAAGCAAGATGGGCAGTGGCCTTGGGACAGTACGACCTGGAGTTCAGGCCGAGAACAGCAATTAAAGGCCAAGTTTTGGCCGACTTCGTGGCCGAATTTTCACCAGAATCCATCGAACATCGGGCTCCGTTGAGCCAAGATGAACGATGTCTAAGCAAACAAGGAGAAGCCCAGCCAAAGGCAAGAGAACAAGGAAAGGAAAAACTCAGACCTTGCAGCATTTACATCGGCGACTCCTTTCGCCTGTTTGTTGATGGGAGCTCAAACCGGCAAGGAGTGGGGGCAGGAGTAGTGTTAATATCTCCTGATGCGGAGATATTGGAACAGTCTATTCGATTAGGGTTCAAGGCCTCAAACAATGAGGCAAAATACGAAGCACTGATTGCAGGACTAAAGCTAGCAGTGGCAGCAGAAGCAGATGAGGTAATAATTTTTTGTGATTGACAACTTATAGTAAATCAAACAACAGGAGAGTTTGCAACCCGAGATGAGAGGATGTCGGCATACGCAAAGGAAGTCGTCAGGCTGGCAGCCTTGTTTCGCAACTGTTGACTTCTGCAAGTTAGCCGAGATGATAACAGCCACGCTGACGCGTTGGCCAACTTGGCAAGTTCAATACAAACTGGAAAAACAAGGACAATAATGATTGACTATTTGTCAAGCCCGAGCATAGAACAACCGATCACAGAACAAGAAGCAATGTGTGTGGACTTGGGACCAAGCTGGATGGATGCAATTGTTGCATTCCTAAAAGAGGGAAAGCTGCCAGAAGACCATAAAGAAGCACACAAGGTCAAATTGAAGTCGGCAAGATTCAATCTGACAGCAGACGGACATCTCTATAGAAGGTCCTTCACTAGACCCCTTTTAAGGTGCATACACCATTTGTAGGTTGAAGATTTTCTATATGAAATTCATGAAGGGATTTGTGGAAGCCACGCTAGGGGCAGATCACTAGCTCACAGGGCCATTACCTAGGGGTATTGGTGGCCCTACATGCAAAAAGATGCAGAAGCCTACGTGAAGAGTGTGAACAATGCCAAAGGTTTGCACCTTTGATACACCAGCCAACTGCTGACCTGAACCCTGTATCCAGCCCATGGTCATTTGCCCAATGGGGCATGGATCTCATTGGGTAGTTGCCCCAAGCAACTGGGCAAAGGAAATACTTGCTGGTAGCAACAGATTACTTCACAAAGTGCATAGAAGCAGAACCTCTTGCCAAAATCCGAGATATGGACGTCAAGAACTTCATATGGAGAAACATCATCACCAGATTTGGCATTCCAAGAGCAATAGTTGCCGACAACGGAACGCAGTTTGACAACAAACTCATCAAGAACTTCTATGCGAAATTCAAGATAAAGAATTACTTTTCAACACCAAGTTTTCCCCAAAGCAATGGCCAAGCAGAAGCGTCCAACAAAGTAATTTTGGATGGGATAAAGAAGAGGCTGCAAGCAGCAAAAGGAAAATGGGTTGATGAGTTGCCCAATCATATCGGACTACGCCAAGAAGATCAACAGGGGAAACCCCCTTTGCCATGGCTTACGGCACAGAAGCAGTCATCCCACTAGAGATCGGCATCCTAGGGATCAGAACCCAGGGAGTAGAGAATGGGACCAATGACATACTTATAGCTCGAGATCTGGATCTCTTAGAAGAAAGAATGGAGAAAGCTGCAATTCAGCTCGTAGCGTACCAGCAGCAGCTTGCTAGAGCTTACAATAAGAAGGTCAATCCAAGGGATTTTCAGGTCGGCGACCTAGTTCTAAGAAAAGTTGTTGGCAACAAGAAGGATCCCAGAGAGGGCAAGCTTGGCCCAAACTGGGAAGGGCCCTACAGAATCACTTCGGTATTGGGCAATGGAGCATACCGGCTTGAAGACAATGAGGGTAAAGCATTGCCAAGACCCTGGAACACTTGTAATTTGAAATTTTTCTATCATTAGATGTTCCTTGTTATTTTTTACCGACGTCATCAATAAAATTTTAGTAGAGTTCTCCAAAGACTTGTGAATTGATAAAAGATGCATAATGTTGTTTCTGAATAATGAGAACCCAAGTGGAACTCAGGTTCACATTGGGGGCAGAAAAGAAGACAAAAATGCTTAACGCTTGTTGAAATTTGTAGCAATTTACAAGTTAAAGTTAAGCCGAGATAATTGTTTTTCTTCACTTGTTGAAATTTGTAGCAATTTACAAGTTGAAGTTAAACCGAAATAATGCTTAACGCTTGTTGAAATTTGTAGCAATTTACAAGTTGAAGTTAAGCCGAGATAATTGTTTTTCTTCACTTGTTGAAATTTGTAGCAATTTACAAGTTGAAGTTAAACCGAAATAATGCTTAACGCTTGTTGAAATTGGTAGCAATTTACAAGTTGAAGTTAAGCCGCGATAATTGTTTTTCTTTACTTGTTGAAATTTGTAGCAATTTACAAGTTGAAGTTAAACCGAAATAATGCTTAACGCTTGTTGAAATTTGTAGCAATTTACAAGTTGAAGTTAAGCCGCGATAATTGTTTATCTTCACTTGTTGAAATTTGTAGCAATTTACAAGTTGAAGTTAAGCCGAGATAATTGTTTATCTTTACTTGTTGAAATTTGTAGCAATTTACAAGTTGAAGTTAAACCGAAGTAATGCTTAACACTTGTTGAAATTTGTAGCAATTTACAAGTTGAAGTTAAACCGAAATAATGCTTAACGCTTGTTGAAATTGGTAGCAATTTACAAGTTGAAGTTAAGCCGAAATAATTGTTTATCTTCACTTGTTGAAATTTGTAGCAATTTACAAGTTGAAGTTAAACCGAAATAATGCTTAACGCTTGTTGAAATTTGTAACAATTTACAAGTTGAAGTTAAGCCGCGATAATTGTTTATCTTCACTTGTTGAAATTTGTAGCAATTTACAAGTTGAAGTTAAGCCGAAATAATTGTTTATCTTCACTTGTTGAAATTTGTAGCAATTTACAAGTTGAAGTTAAACCGAAGTAATGCTTAACACTTGTTGAAATTTGTAGCAATTTACAAGTTGAAGTTAAGCCAATATATATTGTTTAACGCTTGTGGAAATTTGTAGCAATTTACAAATAGATCATTGTTTAGCACTTGTTATAACTTGAGAAAAGTTTATAAAGTTGAGATTAAACCAATATATGTTTATCCTTGTTCAAATTTATAAGCAACTTGCAGGACAGGTACTTGCCGAGGTAAATCATCAGGTGACATAACCGAGGTGTGTCACCATGAGAATGATGCACAAAGCAATAGAGAGAAGACAAGAAAAGAAAAATTATATTCATTCACCAAGAAAAGGGCACATCGGCCATACAAAAAGCATACATTGTTCCAAAAGATAAAGAAGCAACAAAATACAAGTAAGCAAAAGAAAAACAAGAATCTAAGACTCCTCTCCATCGGTTGGTTGAATTTGAAGATCAGATGTTGGTTGAGAAGACATCCCAGCAGCCTTATCCGCCGCTATTTCGGTATCAATTTCTTGCAGAGTTTCTTCAACACTCTTGTCCATAGAGGAGATGTAGGTTAGTGCATTCTCAGGAACAGCTTCTATGGGAACCTCATCACCTTCCTCATCCTGAGTCAAGTCTAGGACTTGCTCATTCTGAGGAGGGGACTTGGCCCCATCAGCATCCTTGGATTTTCTTACCAAGGCCTGATCCTCATCCTCATCATTTTCCTCGGATTCGGATTCGCTGACGTCTTGATTTGGAGGTTGAATTGGAGGAAATGGCAGAGGAATGGCATCAGGTTTTCTTAATGGCGAATCCTCTGGGACGTTAAGTTTCTTCAGAAGGGACATCCAACCAAGGGTAAAACCCTTGTTGTATGCCTTTTTCACTTGCTGTTCGTAAGCATCAGTGACGTCGGCCATGCCTTGGGCATATGCCTTTTCATCAGCATCTTTTATTTCAGCGTCTTTGGTGGCCAAGGCTTCTTCAAGCTCTTTCTCGGCTCGAGCCATCTTCTCCTCGGCCTCCTTTCTTTGGGACTCAGCCACTTTCCTGATAGCCCCAACAGCCTCAGCCTTCTCCTCGGCATTATTCTGAGTTTTAACTGCAGCCTCGGCTTGATCCTCCAGCTTCTTCATTTTTGATTCAAGGCCCTTATTGATCTTTTGAAGAGAAGAGAACTCCTTCTTCATGTCGGCCAGCTTTTGTCGATTTTCAAAGGACTGAATAGAAAAGGAATGGGCATGCTGGATTGCCTGAAAAAACACAAGGCAAAAATTAGCACAAAATTTTCTAAATACAAAACAGAAAGAAGAAAATTACCAAGAAGAAGACACTTACTTGAACGGAGCGTTGAAGCATCAACGCATAATTCTCGTACTCGCTCAACTCAGCGTTGCGGTCAAGATTGCCGGGAAAGAGCAGAGCTGTGCTGAGGGCTATGCCGACATTGATGTCGTTGGCACTGTTAGTAGCCAAGACTGGCTTGTCCTCGAGAGTAATTTTTGGGGACCAGGGGGCATCGCTCTTCTTAGATCCCGAAGTCGTAGCGGAAGAAGACCTTGGCTTTTTGGATTTTGGGGACTCTGATGGCTGGGTTTCTGAGCGCCTCTTCCCAGCAGAGGGTTAAGGTTTGTCACTCTCAGCCAACCTTGATATAGGCAAAGCATCCTCAGACTCAGTCTGAGTAACTTTAGCCTTTGGTTGGGCCTTCTTAATTCTTTTTAGCTTAGGTGGAGGAAGGGTTTGTGCTGGCTGCTCATCAATAGATGATGGAATACTAGCCAAAAGATCTTTTGTAACTGGCTTAGGGCGACCCATCTCGGCAGTAAGGACAAGTCGTCGCCGACGTTTTCGCTCTGATATTGGGACCAGGTATGGAGCCGAAGTGGATGGCTGATCAGCTGGATCAGATGTTGATCCTTGATCTGTTCGTGATGTAGATACAGTCAACGTGGTTGTAGCAGAGGGTGGAGAAAGGCTTTTCTTCTTCCTTTTAGGAACGTCGGGCAAAGTTGACTTGTATGATGGAATAAAATTGAGAAGTAGAGGCGCTTTCCTTTTAAGGATTGGCAAGTCCAGAAGTTTCTTCAAATCCTTGCTGGGAACAAAGGATTGGCGAAAATTTTTCGGTGGCTGACGAACAGCTGCAAGAAGAACAAACGTCAGAAACAGACAAAGTATTTAAGACTTTGAAAGAAAACAGGCAAAGCTGAATACTGGGCTCTTACCCTTGCCCTCTAAAACTGATCAGGGAAGAGGGTAGAGATGGATGTCCTCTTTTGGAGCAAACTCCCAATTCTTCTTAATTCATAGCTATTAATTTTCCTATTTCTCATATGTATTTTGATGCGATTTTTCATGTTACAGTTTCTTTTGATGCAATTATTCTTCATTACAATTTCTTCCGATTTCTCATATGCATTTTGATGTGATTTTTCATAGCTATTGGTTTTTTGAAGCGAATTTAAGAGAGTGATTTTGTTGCAGATCATTGATCCATATCAGAAACATTGGGTTACGTTGCTTCTACTGGTGTGTCATTGGTTGGCTCTCTCATGTTAAATTATTTATTTATTTATTTTCGGGTTAGCTAGAGTGATTCTTTTGTATCAAAATGTTCACTGACCTTTATTTGAAGGAATTTAAACCTGATAAGGAAAAAGGTTTACCAGTTATGATACTAATTCAATAACATTCTTTTATTGAAAGTTATCCCATTCTAACTTGCTATAGTATATAGATGTGTCATTTTGACATGGATAAAAATCTAAAATTTGCTATATGGACTTTAAATTTAGCAAATATTTCTAGATTCTTTGCATATGCTACATTCAAATATATAATTCATTTTTTGGACTTTCATTTTGAAATTTATAAATGCTTTCGCTAATTCAATATGTAGAAGCAATTTCAGTTTCTTATATGTGAAGTTTTAAGTCGGAGTGATATTACCATTTTGAATTGATTTATTACCATTGAGTTTCATAGCACGTGATACCAAAAAAATTGTTGGCAGTGCCTTCATGCACGGGTCATCCCTAGTTTATCTATATTTAGGGTCAATTAAATTTTATTTATTTTTATCACAGTTATATATAAGATAATTTTCTTTTTTATTCTTATGTCATTAATTGTGTGTTTTAAGTTCTTAATAATAAATATATGTCATAATTTAAGTGGTAAAAATTAAAAAATAAATCACAAAATTATATTTATGATAAAACATAAATACATTTCGTCTTATGAGTTTTGTAAATTTAATTATCATATGATAGTGGTAAATTACATTTGTCAATATAGTAATTTTTTATGTTTTGTGAAGTTTAAAAATTATAATTTGTTGTATGTTATAAGATTTACGTAAAAATAAATTAAGATTCACTTGTGATATTAAATTTGGTCTTAACATTAGATTTACGCCAATTTGTCCTTCACCTAATCATTAAAAATTGTCTTATTCTGTTCCCAACTTATATGAATTATTTGATCTATCTATTTATTAAATTAGTTAACAAATATTTGTAAATATTTTTTTATAATAAAAATAAGAAATATGGACTTATTTTATGCATACTTATTAAAAAGTTTGAACAATAGTTAAAAACAAAAATTATATATTTATGTTTAAAACAGTTAAATGAATAGTTATATATATTTATGTATAAAAAAATTATTTAAGATAACCCTAAATTGTAGGTCATATTCTAGTCCTAATAAATTTAAATTGTATATTTAAATTATATCATAGTTTATCAGTTCGTGACGGATATAAGCTAATTTTGGGGTTCTAATATTGGATTAAACACTAAAAAGTATCTAAGAAAATTTAGTTTAAGTTGATTTTTTTGTCAATAATTCTTTATTTAAGCTCAGTCCTTAGAGAATCGTCTAATTCATGTCCAATCCATGAGTTAGTAAACCTACCTATTTGTTTAATTTTTAATTAGTAAATATATATATTTTTAAAAAATTATAACAAAAATAGGAAATATGCACATATTTGTTTGGTATATTTATTAACAATTTCAAAATTAATTAAGAAATTATGTACTTATTCTTAAAAGGATAAATTACATTGCTAATCCCTATATTTTAAGTCTAGTGTTATTTTTGTCCTTATAATTTTAATTTGCTCAATTTTGACCATAAATTCATAAATTTATAATCTATATAATAAGGAAGCTCGGTTTTTGAATCCTGATGTGACTCTTATACTTGTGTCAAAATTTGGATAATTAGATTAATTTAATCTAAGGGATCAAAATATCCCACCCCATTTGTCTCTCCCATTTATCTCTTTTTGATTTCAAATTTTGAAAACACGTAGCCCCTCTCTCTCTCTCTCTCTCTCCATCAGAGCCCAACTTTCCCTGTCGGAGCCCATTCCCTTTCATCATCTTCTCTCTTCCTCTCTCCATCTCTCTGCCATCCTTGAATATTGACGACGGCACCCCCTCTCTCTTTACCTCCAGCGGAGCCCATTTCGCCCAACCCTTGCCAGCGACTGAGCCCCAAATCTCGTATTACTCTCTTTATCTTCTCTCTTCCTCCCTCTCTCTCCCAATCTTCATCAGCAATGGTAGCCCCAAACCCCATTAACGACGGAGCCGTTGCAAAAGAGGAACAAGGGGGCTGCAAAAGGGAACAATGGTGTTCAACAAAGAAATAATCCGGTATACATAGGTTCAGGTGAGCAAACTTGGGCTTTTTCTTTAGTATTTATATTTCTATCTTTGGGTAATCTTTGGATAAGCTTTACTCTAATCTTTAATTTTTGGATAATCTTTACTCTAATCTTTAGTCTTTACTGATAATAATCTCTACTCTAATTTTTGGATAATCTTTACTCTAATCTTTAATTTCAATAATCAATTTGTGATTGAAATCCATTTTTGGATAATCTTTACTCTAATCTTTAGTCTTTAATTTCAATTTGTGATTGAAACATTGATTCGGTGAAACATTGAAACATTGTCCAATTTGTGATTGAAACATTGTGTCTGATGTTTACAGTTTGTGATTGATCATTGTTTTGGTTGGTTGTGTAGAAAATTTATAAGCCTGGTTTTTATATTTTTTCTTAAAATTATCATTATTTGGGTGGGTAGGGGGAGCAAGAATCAATTTTTTTAGTCTGGTTTATTAAAATTTAGGTTTATTAAAATCAAATTGGGTATATTAAAATCTATATAATAAGACACAATAGATTTTGAAAATGTACAAAATGTATGAGAGATATTTAACGGTACAGATCTTTTCAAACAAAAATAAATGGCTGAGATGAATTTTTTTCCCGCCTGTCTCTCTGTCTCCCCTTTTTCATCTCTGCCCCCCCTCTTTCATCCATCCTCTTTCATATGCTCCTCTCTCTCTACCTCTCTTCTCTGCCTTTCCTCTCACGATGAAACTGCCACTGACCGACTACCGACCACCTCTCCTTGCCTCTTGCTGTCCTTTCTTCTCTCGACCACCGACTCTCTTTTCTCACCCTCCTCCTTCGCTGACGCCCTCTCCCGTCGCCTCCGAAAACGAAACTGTTCTTCAACAAAGCTGTTCTTCATAAGGTAAAAAGCCCCAATAATAGATTTGAAGAAAGTTAGAAGGTTGTTAACTGCTAAATTACAGAAAGTTAGAAAGTTAATAAATTTATTTTAATAAGTTGAATTTGTTAAATTACAGACCCTAGCTTTCTGTAATCACAAGTTAAATTACAAGAAGTTAAATTTGAATTTGTAGTTTAACTTTGTAATTTGAATTTGAATTTGTTAAAAGGTCATTTGAGTGAGTGAGTTGCAATGTATTGATGGATATTTCATTGTATTGATGGATTGATAAACATCATGAAACTTGAATTGATGGATATTTCATTATGAAACTTGAACAACAAAGCTCACTCAAATGTATTGATGGATATTTCATTGGAATTTAATGTAATTTGAGTGAATTTGTTAAAAGGTAATTTTATATTGAAAAAAAAACTATAATATGGATACTATAGAATTTATAATATTTATTAAGTTATTAATGTATTATAGTTTATTGAGCTTCACCACTTTTAAATCATTAGATTAAAAATTTGATATGAAAAACAATAATGTTGTATGAAACTTGAACAGCAAAGCTCACTCAAATGTATTAATGGAGACATATATAATAGAATATAGAGTATAAGCTCATAGCAAAGCTCACTTAAATTACAGACCCTAGCTTTCTATAATTTGAATTTGTTAAATTACAGAAAGTTAGAAAGTTAATGAAGTTAGAAAGTTAGAAAGTTAGAAGGTTGTTAACTGCTAAATTAACGAAGAAAGAAAGTTTGAAGAAAGTTATAAAGTTTGAAGGTTGTCGCAGGAAAGTTAGAAGAAACACCATATGTTATTAACTGCTAAATTACAGAGAGAAGGGAGAGAAGGGAGAGAAGCATTTGATTCCATGTGGGAAAAATCTGAAACTTAGAGGAAATGAGTTATTTTGGCATTCTGGAATTATTAGGAGTAATTTTAAACTTTATGGCTTTAGAGATTTGAGTAAAAATTCAGGTAGTCCTCCAAAATTATAACTCATATACCCTTAGTTAGTTTCCTTTTATTTAATTTGTTCTTTATTACTTTCTAATTTTTCCTTGATACATTAAATTCATTTATAGAGTCCCAAAATACATTACTTTTTGAGTTAAAAGTAAGTATAATATACTTCTCTTCTAGGTTTAAAGCTAAGTGATCACAAGTTAAATTACAAATCCTAGCTTTCTGTAATCACAAGTTAAATTTGAATTTGTAGTTTAACTTTGTAATTTGAATTTGAATTTGTTAAAAGGTAATTTGAGTGAGTGAGCTGTAATGGATATTTCATTGTATTGATGGATTGAACAGCATGAAACTTGAATTGATGGATTTTCATTATGAAACTTGAACTGCAAAGCTCACTCAAATGTATTGATGGATATTTCATTGTAATTTAATGTAATTTGAGTGAATTTGTTAAAAGGTAATTTTATATTGAAAAAAAAAACTATAATATGTATACTATAGAATTTATAATATTTATTAAGTTATTAATGTATTATAGTTTATTAAGCTTCACCACTTTTAAATCATTAGATTAAAAATTTGATATGAAAAACAATAATGTTGTATGAAACTTGAACAGCAAAGCTCACTCAAATGTATTAATGGAGACATATATAATAGAATATAGAGTATAAGCTCACAACAAAGCTCACTTAAACTACAGACCCTAGCTTTCTGTAATTTGAATTTGTTAAATTACAGAAAGTTAGAAAGTTAATGAAGTTAGAAAGTTAGAAGGTTGTTAATTGCTAAATTAACGAAGAAAGAAAGTTTGAAGAAAGTTAGAAAGTTAGAAAGTTAGAAGGTTGTCGCAGGAAAGTTAGAAGAAACACCATATGTTGTTAACTGCTAAATTACAGAGAGAAGGGAGAGAAGGTTGAGAAGCATTTGATTCCATGTAGGAAAAATATAAAACTTAGAGGAAATGAGTTATATTGGCATTCTGGAATTATTAGGAGTAATTTTAAACTTTATGGCTTTAGAGATTTGAGTTAAAATTCAGGTAGTCCTCCAAAATTATAACTCATATACCCTTAGTTAGTTTCCTTTTATTTAATTTGTTCTTTATTACTTTCTAATTTTTCCTTGATACATTAAATTCATTTATAGAGTTCCAAAATACATTACTTTTTGAGTTAAAAGTAAGTATAATATACTTCTCTTCCAGGTTTAAAGCTAAGTGATCACAAGTTAAATTACAGACCCTAGCTTTCTGTAATCACAAGTTAAATTACAACAAGTTAAATTTGAATTTGTAGTTTAACTTTGTAATTTGGATTTGAATTTGTTAAAAGGTAATTTGAGTGAGTGAGTTGTAATGTATTGATGGATATTTCAGTGTATTGATGGATTGATGAACAACATGAAACTTGAATTGATGGATATTTCATTATGAAACTTGAACAACAAAGCTCACTCAAATGTATTGATGGATATTTCATTGTAATTTAATGTAATTTGAGTGAATTTGTTAAAAGGTAATTTTATATTGAAAAAAAAAACTATAATATGAATTTATAATATTTATTAAGTTATTAATGTATTATAGTTTATTGAGCTTCACCACTTTTAAATCATTAGATTAAAAATTTGATATGAAAAACAATAATGCTGTATGAAACTTGAACAGCAAAGCTCACTCAAATGTATTAATGGAGACATATATAATAGAATATAGAGTATAAGCTCACAGCAAAGCTCACTTAAATTACAGACCCAAGCTTTCTGTAATTTGAATTTGTTAAATTACAGAAAGTTAGAAAGTTAATGATGTTAGAAAGTTAGAAGGTTGTTAATTGCTAAATTAACGAAGAAAGAAAGTTTTAAGAAAGTTAGAAAGTTGTCGCAGGAAAGTTAGAAGAAACACCATATGTTGTTAACTGCTAAATTACAGAGAGAAGGGAGAGAAGGTTGAGAAGCATTTGATTCCATGTAGGAAAAATATAAAACTTAGAGGAAATGAGTTATATTGGCATTCTGGAATTATTAGGAGTAATTTTAAACTTTATGGCTTTAGAGATTTGAGTTAAAATTCTGGCAGTCCTCCAAAATTATAACTCATATACCCTTAGTTAGTTTCCTTTTATTTAATTTGTTCTTTATTACTTTCTAATTTTTCCTTGATACATTAAATTCATTTATAGAGTTCCAAAATACATTACTTTTTGAGTTAAAAGTAAGTATAATATACTTCTCTTCCAGGTTTAAAGCTAAGTGATTAGATACGACTGATGTTTTGCTTAAAATACCTATAGAATGTAATCTAAATGTAGACCAAGACTAAGATTAGGTTAATTTCCAAACATGCTATTCCAAGTTTGGTCTTACATTGCTCAATTTGGGTCTAAAGTGCTTCTCTAATAGTTATATCTGATACTTGAGATTGCATAAAACTTTCTTCATAAGGTAACAACATAGATTTGAAATAAAATGCCCCAATTTAGATTCAGTTTAAATGGGCTTCATTTTTTAAATGGGTGTTTATTTCAGTTTGAAATCTGACATGATTTTGATTTATGAAATGTTTGATTCTTTTATGGGAAATGGGTGCCAATTCATGAAATGGGTCCTAAATACTTTTGAGTTTCCTAAATACTGATTCTTTTTGTGTTTTTCTATTCTTTCGTTCTTTTTTTCTTTATTTGGGAGTGGGGATTAGTAAGTTGTGATAAAAAATATATATAGTTTCAGCATTGCCTATTACTTTTTTAAGACCCTGTAAACAATTGTCCCATTACTGTATGTTGTTCATTTGTTGTTTTATCCATTAAATTTTATTGCATCAGCTTAATCTGAATGGGTGTAGGTGAAGATTGAAGAAGATGATGGAGTGTTACATACACAAAATTGATGGGACTAAACTGATATAATAAATGGGTTTAGAGTTCCAAGAAGAAAGAGTTGAAAAAAATAAAACCCAAGAAAAATATGGATTGATGTTTGTAAATTAATGTTTTTATGAGTCATTACTTTGTATCTGTATTGACAATGTGTTGTGTTTGTTGATAGTGATTCCATTGGGTAGCCTATTATTATTGTGCAACAATGTTTGTGTTTAGTTCGATTTGGCTAGTCTATGAAAAACCTTTTATTAGTGTGACAATGCATGTATTTGTTTTGAATTGGGTAGTCTCTTTTAATTTTCATATCTTTTCTGTATTTTACAGGTGGATGAAGACTAGAAGCAAATTGTAATATCGGCTCCCTTTTTACAGGTCTACATTATTTTAAGTTTTTTTCTTATCTCTCTAAAGATTTTGTATTTATTGTTGTGGGAGTTAAAATATTGCTAGAGATGTCTAAACTAAATGTGCACTTTGTGCATACTTTGTCTAAAATATTGAAAGAGTGGCAATCTCGAGTGAGCAACAAATTGTGCATATTTTGTTCAATTTGTTTGAAAAGATATGATAATGTCTGGAAGTACATTTCTCTTTCATCTTTATCCTAAATAGCATTCTAAGTGGCACAGTTGTCTTAGTAGTTTAAATGAATTTTAATGTGTACTATTTGGGTGTTTAAATGAACTATTTAGGTATTTGAATTTTAATGTGTACTATTTGGGTATTTGAATTTTAATGTGTACTATTTGTCTTAGTAGTTTAAATGAATTTTAATGTTTAAATGAACTTTATCCTATATTTTTGAAGGGTGACACTTTTGCTAAGTAAATTTTAAATTTTCTACTTTTTTTCCAAGAAAATATGTGATGTTCCTAAATACTTGTATCTAGATTTTATATTCTTAAGTAATTTTTTGAAATATGTCATGTTCCTAAAGTAATTTTGCTTTTTTAATCTTCTTCCTTATTCATGCTAAATACTCAACCACTGTTGGTTGGATATGCTCATTTTCTTTGGAAAAATTCACATTGATTGAAGTTTGTAATTTTTTATTTACCAATGTCAGCACTTCCAAATTGAGGCATGAGTTATAGTTACAAAGGTAAATTCATTATTCATTATTTAATATGATTTGAATTCAGACCATAAAATGATTGCTGTTGTCCTGTAGCTATATTTAATTTTACATTTTAGATTGATGGCAGTTAATTTGTGTATTGCGTCTATTCTATATGTGGATTGATGGATTTAGTGTTAATACATTAAAAATTCACACCAAAATGGCTGTTTGATTTTTGTACAAGTGTAACATTTGAATATGTATTCTGCAATTTTATTGGAATTCAATTGTGTGATTTGACTTAGATTATCATTATGGGTGTTCTTTGTTATCTTGCTGCCATATTTGAAAGTGGAGTTTGGTTTCACATTCTGCTTATGGGTGGATTTGAATAGTTTGAGCTATTTCATTGTTTCATTGTTTTATTTATTTATTTATTTATTTTTAGCAGCTGCTCTTCTCGAGGAAGAGGTTGCAGTCCACCTGATGAATTTAGATTCAGTTTTGGAACTAAAATTTGACAATATTATATGTTATGTTATGTGATGTTGTGTGTGTGTGTGTGTCTTTGCTAAGAATCTGTTATGTTATGTGATGTGTGTGAGTGTGTCTTTGACAATATGTGATGGCTTCGATGGCTTCTACTGGGAATCAATTTATTTTTATTTTTTATTTTTTTTGGGCGTGGCAATGGGTTGGCTACTTCCCATGAGCAAATTAAATGGATTCAAAAGGTTGGTTTCATATTTTGCTTATGGGTGGATTTCAATAGTTTGAGCTATTTGATTGTTTTATTTATTTATTTATTTTGCAGCTGTTGTTCTTAGCATTTCAGTGCACCATGTTATCCCATTGATTGTTTTAATTTTTGAATTTCATACAATTTTGATGATAATCATTGTGATAATTTTAAAATTTTCATAATCAATTTTAAAATTTGATGATAATCTTCTATTTTAAAATTTTCATTGTGATGATAATCATTGTGATAATCATTGACTCTACCAGTGCTTATAATCAATTAAAATTTTCATTTTAAAATTTAAACACTGTAGGCACAATTGTATATTCATTTTAAAATAGATGTGACAAACAAATATGATTATAATAAATTAAAATTTTGATTGGATGGGTTAGAGTCAATTTTTTTTTTCCTTCTTCCCTTTACCCCTGTGACTCTTAACTCAATATATTTTAGTTTTGTTGGGTGAAAATCATCTGTTATTTTGTACAAGAGCTGAGCATGTTCTTTCCTTCTTTTTTTTTTTTTTTTCTTTCTTTCTTTCTTCTTCTTCTTCTCCTCTCATTTTTTATTTTACTTTCAGAGTGAGGATTGTAAGTTGTGATAAAAAAAAGGGGGTAAATTACAAACAAACCCCTTAAGGTTTACTTAAATTATAAATTACCCCCTGTGGTTCTAGAAATTACATTATATCCCCTAAGGTTTCTAATTTCATAACAAATAGGTCCTTTTATTGGTAAATCATCAAGTTAATTATATTTAACTTGAAGTGCTAGTCGGTTGTCGGTAAATTGTTTCAGGGAAATGTTTGGCTTTGTTGAAGCTTTTTGTGCCTTAGTGTTGTCTTTTGGAACGTGTTTCCTTGGAAAGCCTTTCTTTGGTGGAAGCTAACCGGAGGTTTGTGCGAGAGTAGTTTCATTCCTAGTACTCGGGTGTTGGGTGCTGTATGAACAGCTGGCCTTGTGTTTTGGCGTTTCCTTAATTTTGGGGACGAAATTCTTTAAGGGGGGAGGTTATAGCGATCCCGGTTTTCCCTTTCTTTCTTTTTTTTTTTGTATTCCGAACTCCGTTCCGTGGTTGTTGGTTGTTCTCTGTATTGCATTTCCATCCCTTAACTCTTAGTAAGTGAGTTTAGAAATGTTTTGGGCGTGTTTGAAACAGGTTGGTTGAGCTTTGGTCTCAAGTGTTGTTGCCCAGGTTTTAGGTGATCCGCTCGAGCGGGTCCCTTTGTGCTCGAGCGGAGTCCGTATACTTTCAGTATCTTGTGCGTCTGCAAAACTATTGCAGATGTGTTTTTCACACTCGAGCGGATTTCCTCAAGCTCGAGCGGGTCGCGCTCGAGCGGGTATCTTGGCGCTCGAGCGGGTGTTCGAACTCTGTATAAATGCTGGATGAGTGTAATCTATGCTCGAGCAGCTCTTCTTTTGCGCTCGAGCGGGTGTGTTTTGTTTTTGTGTCTTGGCGCTCGAGCGGGTATTTTTGCGCTCGAGCGTGTTCAGTTTTTGTGTTCTCCGCTCGAGCGTCCTATTCTCCGCTCGAGCGGGTCATACGTATATCAGATCTGGACTGTGATATTTTAAATCACTTTTTACACACTTTCTCTCTCTCTCTCTCCTACTTTTCAAAACCCTATTTTTGAGAGCCTCTCTCTCTAAAATACAACTTCTCTCTAGGGATTGATCTAGTTCTTGGGTGTTCCTACCCCTATCTCTTTGTAAGAAATTTAGAGGGTTGCGTGGGCTTCGTTTTGATCCGAAAACCTTGGGATTTGGAGCACTTCGAGTTTTCTTCATCTTCTCCTTTTGAACTCCGAATTTGAGGTAGGGATTTCCTTGTTCTTTTACCATGCTTCGTCTATAGATAGATATGTGGTAGTTTTGTATTGCATGAAAATCGTATCCATGTTGGGTTTGTTTGAAAATCATGGGGGTGAACCTAGGGTTGGTTGCTTGAAAATGAGTTTGTTATCATTGATGGTGATTTGGACTAATTGGGGTGTAAATTAGTATATTATTGTTAAAAGAAGAAAAAGCCCTAATTTATATTTGATTTGATAAACTAAAAGAGGGGTTTTGTACTTTGGGCCAATACGTATGTATTTTGGGTCTCAAATGAGATTATTGTTGTTTATTGTTAGTATTTGAGCCTTTTTGGTCAATATTGAGAAAGAGGGAGAAAAGCCGTAATTTTTCTGTTATGAATTAATTTGCATAATTGATTTGGAAAGTTATGAAAGAATGAAATTGGTTTTGTGAAATGAGAGGAATGATATTGGTTTTGTGAAATGGGAAAAGTGTTCTTGGAATAAGTGGCGGAACAAGTCGATTTTGAAAATGGAAAATGAATTTGGGAATTGGAATATTGTATCTTGAGTATTGAATATACACATTTGGGATTTTACCTTTACGTATCATCCTAGCGTTGTTGTTGGGTTTAAGATCTCATGAGAGTTGAGTCTTTATAATAGATGTACTAAAATCACGCATGTAGAGGTTTTGTCCTTGGTCACCGGTGGAGGATGACATGGTTGTGTTGAATTGTCGTGCATGCATTACGCTTGTGTTGATTGAACATTGTATGTAATGAAGTGCTATGATACATTATATATGTATAATTGTTAGGGAGGAGAAAGGGGATGCACTCCAGTGTGTGGGAGGAGATAGGGGATGTACTCCACACATACTTATGTGTTCATATACTTTAACACATTGCTTATGTATCTTGATAGTTTATGTGTATGTATTACACTTGTTGGTTATACTTTGTTGTATTGTGATTCTTGGTGTTATACCCTGCGCTTGTAATCAGAGGTACCATTACCTTCCAGCTAGCGCCTAGAGAACTGACTGCACTAAGAATCTAAAGTACCACACCCTTCTAGCTAGCGCCAGGTAAAATGGCATACCATTGTGAGAGCTGTATCTTTGGCTTACTGTGCATATAGCCGGTAGAGCAGAGTTTTATTGTTTTGTCTCAGTGTATCTGAGTATATCATGGATTGTGATGGTTATAGTTTTGGAGGGCCGAGTTGCCTCATTTGTTGATTTTATACATGTTGATGATTTGTTATCTCTCTTATATTGAAGGCATGCACGTATAGTTATGAATGTATTGGAAACAAACCAAAATGCCATTGTGAGATTTTGGGAAGGTGTGAAGAAAAAATTGGGTATTTGAAAGTATGTTTTGAAAAAGGGAACATCCGTTGTAAGTATGGAAAATGGGAGAAAGATAATGGGCTTAGAAAAATTGATTTCCTAAGAAGTTGTTATTGTTGTGAAAGTTTGGGAACAAGGGTTAATGAAATAAAATGAGAGATGAATCGCTTATAGCGCTGAATGGAATGGCAGCTGAATGGAATGGTTGTTTTGAGAAAAGCTTATACTTATGTATACTTTTGTATAAACTGCCACATTATTATTCTAGTACGAGATTGAGCATTCATGATCATAACTATCTGTAAGTTGTTATTGTTGAGGATCATGTAGAGATCCCTACTGGACTATATGTTCATCCTACGTTGTTGAATCTTTTTAAGGTGTTAAGTAGGATGTGTTACAAGATGTGGATCTTCTTACTTGTTGGCCACGGGGCCTCTTTTGTGTTGGCGGAATGCCATATATGTAAAAGGGTTACACCCTTCTTTTGATTCTTTAATGATGTAAGCCTTCGGGCATTTTATTCAGTATGCTCATATTGTATTTAATTTGCATTCGGATGAGAGAATTGTTATTTATTTCTACTCATGGGACTAAGAGTTTATTTCTGCATGTTATCTCTGAACTTGAATTGAGCTAATGAATTTGGTAATGACTTCGAGTAATAAAAAGTAGGGCGCTACACAACCAAAAAAATAAAAGGAAAAAATATTGTATCACACACATGTATTGCAAACCTGTCAAATAACAAATTCAACAATACAAGTAGAAAAATATGATTTCAAAAACTACAATTGCAGATGACACAATCTCCCTCTCATGCTTTCAAATGTGTCCGCAATTGGGATCCTTTTCTTTATCTTTGCTTAAAAAGAGAGTAAAATGTGCACACCATTCTGCAAGCCTGAAGTATGCCCTGCCACTAAATTTAACAGCTGGTGATTCACTTTAGATAGTTACATGGAGGAAATCAATAACTTTTCACAAGAAACCCAAGTTTTTACATAACTTAAACAAGGTTGATTAGAGATCCAACTACAATTAGTACCTTTTTCTGCAAACCAGCATGCAAAAAACAACTAAAAAATAAATCTCACACAATTAATGAAAACAACATCAACTGGTCCAAAATGCCATATCAGTATTTTACAATGCGAACAGAAAAAGCAATGCACAGTTTTCAACTCGAAAGAATTTTGTATAACATCAAAATAAGCATACCAAAGAGCCGTAACAGATGTTCAACACCATATACATTTGAAGGAGAGACATCATTTGCAATTACTTCTTGGTATTGCTAATGTTCACTTTGGTATAGAAGCATAACTGGCATCGCTTTGTCAAAGTAACAACACAAACCATTAAGAATTTCTTGAACTGAATCAGCTATCCTTTATCCACCAAATCACACTAAAACTAAAGTTACTAATGCCAATTTTTTAGTATTTCTATAGCACATGACATAAAGTAAACAATCACACCAAAATTTGTAGCACTTATGTTTTTTAAACTATTGGAGAGTGTATTTAATTCCTTTATTTTCATTTTGGGAGTCTTTGGAGTTGTTGTATTTCGGTTTTGGAGGAGTACGATTTGATTTAGACTTGTTGTGATTGTTCGTTCGTGCTTGTTTACGTTGAAAAGTTCTTTGGGAACTTGGAAAATTTGTTATGGGGTTGACACTAGCCTTCCTGGGGGTTGACACCACCTTGTGCCTTGCTCTTAGTATCTTTGTTGGTTTATAAGGTCGACACCACAGTTCTGAGGGTCGACCTTTCCCTTGCTGTGTTGTTCTGGGTTATATTCTGAAATTTAGGATCGACACCACTGGTTCCAAGGGTCGATCTTTGTCCTTTGTCCACATTAGTGTCTTATCTTTTCTTCCTAAAGGGTCGACACTACTGTCTGAAGGGTCAACCCCTGTGAGTTAATTTCCAAATTTCTGGTTCAATTTTGGGGTTCTACTTTTTGGAGTCTGACTTATTCTTTCATTTGACTTTAGGGCTATTATTATAACACTATAAATAGACCCCAAACACACTTTTCTCATTCACTTTTCCTTTTCTCTCTCTCTCTTCCCTCTTTAAACCGTGAATCCCTCTCTCTCTCTCTCTTAGAAACTCACATTTTTCTACTTAGATCTCTAGATTTACTCATGTAGAGGCATCTTTTCACCTTGGTCCTTTGAAAAAGATTGTAGATCTCGTCAAGGGCTTTCTTTTGATCCAAGAGTGTCACGGTTTCTTTGTCTTTGGTTTTCTTCGAGTTCTCCTCTTCACTTCAAGAGGCAGGGTCTATTTCTTAAATTCAATATGAGTTCGGTAACATATTTGTGACCTATTTTTTTTTTTATGTATATTTGGTATGATTTTTACCCTTGTTATTTATTATTTCAAAAGATCTATGAATTTGGGTGTTTTGGGTTAAACTTAGGGTGTGGATTTTGAAATGTAGAAGAGAGATTTTTAAAACAAGTCTTGAACAAGGTTATGATTTTGTATTGGTGATTGAGATATATTGACATGGTGGCTTTTCTTTACTCAACAGTGATTTCAAAAGAAAATGAAGTTCTGTGAAATTGGGGAATTGTTTGGCTATGATTTTACTACTACCGTTACTTTTGGTAATCAAAATTGCACATGGATTTCTAAAAGTGGAAAAGCCTCAATTTGTAGAAAACCCTAAATGATATTGTTTTGGGAGTTGGATTAATTTGTGGTAAATGGTTTGGTTGGAAAGGAAATGGTTGTGGGGTTTTGAAAATGAGCGTTGTTACTTTCTTAGAAAAATATATCTATATTGTTATCTTTTAATTATTGCATTAGAGATAACTATTTTGACTATCGGTGGAGGATAGCATTGCCGTGTGTTAGAAATTGCATGTGTATTAGGCAATTTGAAATCATTCATATCATGGAGCATGTAATGGATTTTTGAAATTGAAACTATATGTTTTGAAAAGAGGTCTTGGAAATTCTTACATTATATTTTGGAGCATTTGCATTGTTTTGGAAAAAAAAAAAACACAATATTTTGAGTTACATGTATTGTACTATTGAAAAGAATAAATAAAATGGTGAATTTGGGAGAAACTTATTGTTACATCAAATAAGTTGGCTTGTGTGTTCAGGGTGAAAGTCCCAAAAAACGCGTGTATACATGGCTGTCGGTTCCTGTGGATGAAATATCCATAAAATGGCAATAGCAGCACTTGTATAGGCTACATTTACATGGGTGTCGTCTGACGGTTTCCTGCGAATGAAATATCCGCGAAAGGTTGTATCTGTTTTGGAGATTTACCCATTTTATTTAGTATTATGTTGGTTTTGGAACAAGATGTTTGGAAAATGGTTTTGACAATGTATTTTCTATTGTTTAGCAATGTATTCGCATTTGATTTAGCAATGTATTTGCTGGTTGGTATTGAGATACCTGGATTGGTTTATGGAAAGGAATTTCATATCAAACTGATGTTTTGGACTCGGAAAATGTTTTGATTAAATGTAAGGTTTTGATAATTGGAAAGAAAAGATTTTGTTGAGAAATCAAATGGATTTGAAAATGCATTCGGACATATTATATATATATGTATTGCATCACGATTATTTATGCTGGTGAAGTATGTTTAGTTTTTGAAATATTCTCTACTGGGCTTTATGCTCACCCTACATGGCTGGAATGTTTTTCAAGTGTATATGTGTGGACGTGGACTGTGACGTAAAGTTGTGTTCGAAACCGTGTAAGGTGGTTCAGTTATTTGTAGGCCAACGACCATTTATGTTATTTATTGGGCATGTGCCATTCTTATAAGGGTTACACCCTTGTGTATGATGTAAGCTTCAGGGCATCTAATTTGATTTTATAACATCTGTGCATGTTTTAGTTACAGAGCATCCATTCGACTTAGATGTTGTATCTAATAATGTATGAAATTGGATAAAACACATGTATTGTGTGACTATATTATATTCATTTACATGAGAGTTGTTATCTACTGTTCATTGTTGGATGGTTTATTCACGTGAGTTGGACCGTGTAAATTCGGGGTGTGACAAAATTTGAACTACCAAAATTGGGAGTAATGATCGCTAAAAGTGTGTAATCAAAAGTGATCTACAAAAAGGTCTGATACTAAATTTCCGGGTCAATAGCATAAGATCAATGTAGCTTTCGAACAATGGGCCCCATGCACACAAGGGATGGTACCTTAACATGAAGCTTAATTTCCAAAAAACCAAGCTAAATTTGTTGAGGTAGGGAGTTAAAAAGACAAGTTTAACAAGCCCACTAACACATGCCTGAGAGG
This sequence comes from Camellia sinensis, assembly GCF_055761805.1. Lineage (NCBI taxonomy): Eukaryota > Viridiplantae > Streptophyta > Magnoliopsida > Ericales > Theaceae > Camellia > Camellia sinensis. Next base: position 105,102,043 of record NC_138965.1, read on the forward strand.
TTGGGATTGAGGAAGTTCAAAATTCCAATTTAACTGTGAATTTATTATTTATTGCATAAGAAAAAAGAGAGAGATCAAAATCTATGCAATGTGGAATGACAGAGAAATTTGCATATCATATCAATTCCACATTATAAATGATTCATAATGTGAACCATCATCATGTTAATTACTCAAAGGTTAAAAGCACAATGGCACACATAGAAACATAAAAAATAATGGGATATAGAACTTAAGGACAAACCACAAACTCTGGTCATTATTTCAGCACAATTGTTAAAATCTGCCTTTCCAAGTGTTATACCTCATTCAAATTTTAGGGCGGGTGGAGGAGGGAATTCATACATGCACATAGTTGTATACCATACGCATGAACCAATTTGCATGAACCAAAATTAGTTGAGTAAAAATAAAGGCAATACATGAATTGAAATTCACAAATGAACAGTAAATATTCTAAAGCTAAGCATGTAGATGTAGGGTTATACACTAGAATGGCACTCTAATTACTACTGGAGGTTGGTAGCTGATCCAAACTCAAGTCAGCAATATCATATCTACTTGTTGAGATGGATTGATCAATTCACATCAAATATTGATAACAGCTTGCACAATATTTATAAACAAAATCCAATCCCTCTAAATAAGTCAATTTTCAATCAAAACTTTACATTCAAAGAAAGGGACATCAAACTTTTACCTTGTTAGTTATTCTTTTTCTTATTCTTCTTCTTTTCTTTCTTTGAAAGGTGAACCTGCATTTAATAAGAACAAGTATTTTAATTAATAAGGTCTTGTACTGTTAAAAAGGCTTTCATTAAATGATTACTCACCTCTTGGGATGAAAATGTAGATTGTTGTTGATGTGGCATTAGCCGAATAGTGGGATGACTACTAAGTGAATCAATAACCTATCATTCAATAAGAGGCTTAAGTTGTATAATAGCTCTAGGCAATATAAAGCAATAACTAGTAAAAATAATTAAAATACCTATTGCCTATGTAATGGGTTTGAGGGTGCAACAGCTGGTGCAATGAGCATGCCCATAGCTTGCAATTGAGATTCCAAAAACTCAATTCGTGACTAAAAATTTGTGCGTATAGCCTGAATCTGTTTCTCCATTACGTCATTGATCGTCGACTCTAACTTCATTTGATACTATTGAAGTTTCTCTTGAACTTGTTCTTGAACTCGAGTTTGGAAGATATGATTTTGCTCTTGTGACTAGGTATCTCTAATGAAGATTCTTGGACGGGTCTAAGGCTATTTATGCATGCATGCACCATTAATGATTGCATCCCGGTGGTGCAATCTAAATCGGTATTATCAAGCATACTAGAAGCATATCTAGTATGAAGCATATTAATGAAGAAACCAAAAGTTTCTACAATGCTCTTGATAGATTATGATAGATTTAAGAAATGCATTGCTCTCTTAAATCAATCAATAAAGACCAAACTATTATGCCTTCAAATGAAAGCAAGCACAAAGAAAGTCAAATCTAGAACATAAAAATAAATGTATGTATATAATTTTAAAAATTAATACTTTTTTCATGAGCTAGTAATAGCGTTAAAAAAGTTTGGCAAGTACTATCACAACTAAAAGAGAATTGCTAGTGTAATTACTAGAGATAATCAATGAAAAGTCATATAACAAAAGAAAACAAAATTCTGAATGTTATTTCTTTAGTGTAATTACTAGTGTTTGAAGTGCCTAATGATTAAATTATTTGGATTCAGAATTTTTGTTTCTTATCCTTTTGGTGTTTTCTAGGCAACCAAACATTAATTAAGCGATCTTTTCTAATTCTTGCTATAATTGTTGCATAAATTAGGTTATAGTGCGAATGCGGCCACCAAGTAAGGTTGAGGAAGAAAGAGATTTGATAGTTCAAAAAACTGCTAATGATTCTTTGTCCATCCTTGGACAGACATTTACATTTGACTCTGTTACTGACACTAACTCAACATAGGCAAGATCTAATTTTTTTTGATAATTTTTCTGTGAGCTAGTGAATAAATTTATGTTAAAATAATAAAACACCTGAAATTTTCCTTTTAATTATGTACTTTTCAACTAGATATATTCTAGCTTGTTGGAGTTCCTCTTGTTGAAAATTGCCTTGCCGGGTTTAACAACTCTATTTTTGCATATGGACAGGTACCTTCTGTTTAATTTTCCTTAAATTTTTTAAATACACACAGACACGTGTGCACACATCCATGTATAATACATTTTTCCACTGAAAAAGGTGCTATTTATATTTATTCTAGAATTTCGAATTTGATTGCTTTAGACTAGTAGCAGAAAGACTTATGCAATGTGGGGGCCTACCAATGCCTTGAAGCCTATCAAGTGATCAACAAGGCTTGACGCCCTTGTTTTTGAGCGACTTTTTGCCTGCATAAATAAGGAGTGACTCTATTCTCTTCATTTCTAACTTGTTGATGGTAACATTAAATAGTATTTTTATAATTTGCATGCTTTCATTTTTTTTTTAGGAGCAAATTAAACATGCTGACAAGCAGAAACTCAGGTATCAGTGTCACTATTCTTTTCTTGAGGTTAAGTTCTTTGCATAAATTGGACATAATTAGGTAAAATACTTCATCCCAAAAAAATTTAGATGGGCAAATTAAGCATGCTAACAAGCAGAAACTCATGTATCAGTGTCGCTATTCTTTTCTTGAGGTTAAGTACTTTGCATAAATTGGACATAATTTGGTAAATTACATGATCCCAAAAAAAATTTAGATCCAATCAAAAGTCATATAACAAGAGATAATCAATGAACTACAACAAGTGTAGTTGAATTTCATATAATGTATACAAAATAAAAAAAAAAATATAGGGATTTAATCATGTGGGCATAAAACAGAGCAGCAACCAAATCGAAAGCCTTCAGATCAACGCGAGAGAGAGAGAGAGAGAGAGAGAGAGAGAGAATGGAGGTATCGATTTGAACCTTTCTGCCTTCTCTCAATGCCTTGATCTGCACAATCAAAAATCAACTAAATCAACAAAAACGAGAAGGAAGAGCTTCAGAGAGAGAGAGAGAGAGAGAGAGAGAGAGAGAGAGAGAGAAATGGTGGTGCTCACTTTTGTAGACGATGGAGCCTAATCAGGTTAAATCTCAACCAACTGACATGAATTCGGAAAATTCAATGAAAACTCATGAAGATCTAAACGATAATTCAAATAAAAAAAATACAGTAGATCTACTAATAAGTCTTGTGAATCGATAGTAAAAACGCAACACCAGTGAAATCAAGAGTGCAATTGGATTAGAAAAATGTTTCGAATTTAGCTAGAAAATACCACATCAATGTATGTACAGGTCTCGTATGAATAGAGAGAGAGAGAGAGACCTTGTACTGAGAATCTACAATGGAGCTTCGAACTTTGGTCCGTTGAGAGGGTTTAAAAAGGGAGAACGAGTGAGAGATTGATGGAGTGAGTGAGAGATTAGGGCTAAAAAATGTGTATATTATTTCCCTAAGTGTGTAGACATTTTAAGGCATTTTTAAATGCCTTTTATTGTCAAAACAACGTTGTTTTAATTTTTTTAAAAAAATGACATTTAAAAACGCCATTAGATATTATAAAAAGTGTCGTTTAAAAAAACGCCATTAAATAAACGTCGTCAAAACCCCCATTTCCTATGGTGAGAGGACTGTAAAAGTAGTTTTGTAACTATATTTTTCAATGATTTGGACTTGCTAAAATCTAGATTTTATTCAAATTTTGAAAAGATCTTAGCCTCATAAAGCCTATTTAATGAATCTTTTTTTATTATGAATTGGGTATTGAATCCATTGTAACACAATATTTAGATGTTTATAATTAATAACTAATCGCGGAGTTCCACTTTCTAATTCAGCAATTTTGTTTACATAGACAATAGGGCAAGACCATGGCAACCTGCTTGGTTGTATCAATTTCTTATTTAATAGATCGTTAATTTCTTGTTTGTAGTGTTCCATTAAATGTTTGTCTATCTGGATAGGTCGAGCTTTCGTGGGAATATGTCTTTCATTAAAAATCTTTTTCATAAGGTAGATCAACCATGTGTTGCTTACAATGCCAAAAGGCATGCGGTAATTCGGAACATAAATCCTTTTTAAATAGATTCTAAATTTTTTGTCTAATAGATTTGACTCGAGGTTGTTCTAATTCTTAATTAATAACTTTATGGGAGATTTCTTTTTTGTAATAGGCAAATTTGTTTTTGTTAAAAATTAAATTAGTTTTTAAAATATTAATTTCATGTTCCTGATAAGAAATGGTGTACCTAATATAATTAACTGAGACATATTTTTGAGAAGTAAAAATTCAATGTTTAGACAGATACCCTGATTACAGATTTGTACATGGAAAATTTTGCAATTGATTTCCATGGAACCACCATTAGTTGTACTTAAAGATTGATCATTTTTTTTTTCAAAATATTTGAAATGTATTAATCTTCTATGAATATAATTAAGATTAGCACCGGAGTCAACTAATGCCATGGTAGTGAATATAAAGTCATGAATGACCACCTTAATTTCAATATATCATTTTTGGAATGTAATGCTATTAAGGAGTAGATTAACAGAATCATTTATAACGAGTGGTTGTTTGTCACGATGTTTGGTGGAGGGTTCTTGAAGATGAGGTTCATGAGGAAAGGAAGCGTCTTCAAGAAAATCATCTTGGGAATTTTGTTTGAGCACAATCACTCTTAATTCTAAATTTTGGACATTAGTTTTAAGAATATGAATTTCATTTTGTAGATATTGTATAGTTGGTGTATTAAGCGGAATAAGAACTTTATTAACTGTATCAAGGATATCTTTGAAATCATAAGTATTATATTTTAACTCTTGAGTAGTATTCAAAAATTGAGTGGTATTGTGTTTGGAGTTAGAATATTTAAACATGGCTTGTTGTTTCTTCTCTGGATCATCAATATAATCTATAAATTGAAGTATCATCTTTTCTTGTGTCGTTAATACATTTATACTTAGACCATTAATTTCTAAAATTGCTCAGTAATAATCATTGGAAGATTGGCACTGACAATCATGAATAGGTTTAGTTTTATCGTCTAACTCTTTATTAGAAGATGAGAGAATATCATTATTTATTTCATTGATCTAAAATTCATCATTGGCGGTATTGTCAGAGGAATATTCAGTTTCAGATTTAGGTTCTTTGTCTAATAGAAGAATTGATTCTAATTGACTTTTGAATTTATCAGGAATATCAAGTTCTTGTATTTTCTTTTTTGTTAAACATTTATTTGTGAAATGATCAATTTTTCCACACTTCCAACAAGTTGTTATTTTCTTAGAAGTACTTGGTTTGGATTTAGGGAGATTATAAGATTTGGAACTGTTGAATTTTCTTTTTTGTACAAGCAAACAAGTTGTATGTATCTGTATTGTGAATATTCACACACACAAAGAGAGAGAGAGAGAGAGAGAGAGAGAGAGAGAGAGAGAGAGATTACAATACAGATACATACAACTTGTAATCTCTTGGATAATCATATTGTGAAATATTTGGTTCACAATAAGCCAACATATTCACACATACAGATACATACGTTGGCTTGGATAATCCCCCTTGGATAATCATATTGTGAAATATTTGGTTCACAATACTCCCCCTTGGATAATCATATTGTTGGCTTATTTTTCCTACGAAGGAAAATATCATAAATGCGAGCGTGCCAGCAAGGATTGAAAAATCCTTACAGATTAAATTCAAGCCAATTATCAAGCGATTGCGTTGACGGTTCTTTTGCCTCAACAAAAAGGACTTCAAAATTGCCAAAGTGTAGAGAAAAGAAAAATTAAAAGAAGAAAGGAGACAAAGAAAAATGATTGAGTGAACAATCAAAGTAATAATTACTTACCTCTACTCCTATGCTTCGAAGAGGAAGTGCATAAAATGCATCGAAATGGAAATGCTGAAAATAAATGCTTCGAAATATAAATCCATGTTAAACTACCCCTAAGATAAGGAAAATGACAAGAAATATTGAAATCGAGTGTCTTTGATTTAAGTTCTGGCCCTTTACAATGTAGCCATTAATGACTATTTATAGAAGAAAAAATACAGCAATAACTACGTAGTAACTACCCATTTCTTCCATCTTCATTCTTGTCTTGCCATGTGTCCTTCCACTCATCCACTTTGTCCTCCCACTCATCCACTTTGTCCTTCATATTCTCCATTATCTCTATAACTTCTTTTAACTTCCAAATGAATAAGAGGATGCCACGTGTCCTGCAATTATATAAATAATAAATAATAATAAAAATTACAGATTTATGGTGCTAACATTACCCCCCGCGGCCCTTAAAAATAATGTTTACTTGAATTTTTGAAGGGCCGAACCAAGCACATGACTAATCTAAGCAATAAAATGCTTCGAATAATATCAACAAAGTGCTTCGAATGATATAATAGCACCAATGAAGTGTTTCGAATGAGTATGAAATTATGACTAGATGTCTCGAATGCTAGCTATTACGGACTAGAAACAAGCTTCGAAGGTGGTACAAAGGACCAAAATCATCTTTCGAAGGTTGAAAGTGCCGACAAAGGACAAATTACATCCTTAGAAATACTCGGCAAAGTTTCGAAGGTTCACAACCACCATTATTGTTTCTTCGAAGCTGTTAATGCAAGATGGAGTGCTTCGGAGCTTACAAAATTATGACAAAAGAGCCTTCGAAGCAGCTTTTGGCCAACATTGTAGTTATTCACATTTTGTATGTTCTGGCTCATACATAATTAATGAAAATATTAATTTTGTGCTTCGAACCAGTTATTAATTCTTCGAAGACACCAAAACTGTTGTTCTTCGAACCAACTTATCATGCCAAAAACAGGCATTATTCGACAACTAATTAATTGTCATTTTACATATATTTGAAGAGATATACACATTTCGAAAGTTTTCAAAGCTTTATACAGTTTCGAAGGTGAAGTAATCAACCTTCGAAACAACTCTTGATGTTTCGAATGTATCTTCAAAGCTTTATACAGCTTCGAAGGTGAAGTAATCAACATTCGAAACAACTCTTGATGCTTCGAATGTATCTTCGATGCTTTGATTGTGTACATACAAACAATTGGCCATCAATTTGAAAAGATAAGCCATTCTCAACCATTTATTTAAATGCACATGCTTTTTCTAGCCAAATTCATGCATTTTAAATGGTCATCCCTTGTTCTTAGTGCTTCGAACTCATAAGAACAATTTGTTAATTTTATTAGCCACATCATCAAAATTATATTTTGATGTGAACCACAAATCCAAAAAGGATTTTGAACACCAAAAGTCATGGTATAGTGTGACAATGAAAATTCATATCTTTTGACATTTTGAAAAATGTCAAAAATTTTGAATTCATAAACAGTGACTTGTTCATTATTCTTGACCATGTTTGTTTTAAAAACATGACTTTTGCCGAATAGGTTTTCATAATTATTTGGCAAAGTGGGTTGTTTTTCCATGTTAGCCATTAATGGCTTATGAAAATCACCCATAGATATGTTATTTTTATGACTTGACTCTCTAGAATTTAGTTTTTGGACCCCCCGAGTCACACATGGAACATCATTCTTAGCCAAATTTGGCTCAAGAACATGCTCTTTCGTTGTGTTAATTTCATAATTTGGCTCTTTTAAAACGGACTCTTGAACCCCCTGAGCCATTGATGAAATCAACTCTTTGCTTTTGCTATTTTTAACCATGGAAAAATTCTGAAAAAATTCACTAATTCCGGCCATTAAAGCCTCAGTTAAAGACTTGGTAGTGAGAGTTGATAACTCATCATTCCATTGGTGAATTTCCATATGAAGTTGATGAATTTCTCTAATTAAATGGTGTCTTTTTTCTTCCACCAAATAATATTTTAAGGGATGAAAGTTTATTTCATCAAGAAAATGGATCTCTTCTTGAAGATCCAAAATTTCTCTTTCACGCCAATATATTTCATATTGACAAGTTTGAATGGCGAAATCCAAATAGTTTGTTATTTCTTACACTTGGCTGTCCCACCGGGCGTGCAAAAAATTGTTGGCTTATTTTTCCTACGAAGGAAAATATCATAAATGCGAGCGTGCCAGCAAGGATTGAAAAATCTTTACAGATTAAATTCAAGCTAATTATCAAGCGATTGCGTTGACGGTTCTTTTGCCTCAACAAAAAGGACTTCAAAATTGCCAAAGTGTAGAGAAAAGAAAAATTAAAAGAAGAAAGGAGACAAAGAAAGATGATTGAGTGAACAATCAAAGTAATAATTACTTACCTCTACTCCTATGCTTCGAAGAGGAAGTGCATAAAATGCATCGAAATGGAAATGCTGAAAATAAATGCTTCGAAATATAAATCCATGTTAAACTACTCCTAAGATAAGGAAAATGACAAGAAATACTGAAATCGAGTGTCTTTGATTTAAGTTCTGGCCCTTTACAATGTAGCCATTAATGGCTATTTATAGAAGAAAAAATACAGCAATAACTACTTAGTAACTACCCATTTCTTCCATCTTCATTCTTGTCTTGCCATGTGTCCTTCCACTCATCCACTTTGTCCTCCCACTCATTCACTTTGTCCTTCATATTCTCCATTATCTCTATAACTTCTTTCAACTTCCAAATGAATAAGAGGATGCCATGTGCCCTGCAATTATATAAATAATAAATAATAATAAAAATTGCAGATTTATGGTGCTAACACATATACTAAGAATATGTCTCGTTGAAATCTTACCAAGGAAAACCCAGTGGGAAAAAAAACTATTGGTGAAGGAAAAAGAGTACTTGTATGGATTTGTTTAGATTGTCTAATTAAAACCTTGCTAAGGAAAACCCAGTGGGAAAAAAAACCTTAGACGAAGGAAAAAGAGTACAATCTTAATCTAAAGACTCCCCCTCAACATTGCATAACTGATGTTTGAGTTGTCGTATTCCAATAAGATGTACTAGTTTCTTGAATGTGGCTGTGAAGCCCTCGAAATATGTATTCACTTTAAAAACCCTTATGTTGAATTATTTTTTTAAAGCCCCTCGTTTACTTGAATTAATTCAAATCTTGTCGGTTAGCATTATTTTTTTTTTTTATTTTATTTTTATCAAAACAGGAATTTCCCTAATCGGATTTGGATCCCTGACCTAATTTAATTCTACATAAGTTATATGTATTTACTCCAAGCCCTCACTCTTTATTTAAATTCTAAACTTACCCTAAATTAGTACTTGTATCTTGTACCTTGAAGTACCATCAATCTTGTTATATATATATACATATACAATTAGAAGAATGTGCCTAGAACATAAAATAATTAAAAATTAGGCCCTTCACATCCCTATGGCCGGCCCTTCCTTGGAGGAGGTGAGAAATCTATTTCCAAGACACACCATCATGAGATTCTAGGAAAAAACACAACCTAGTGGCCTAGACCTAGGTTGCAAATCTCAAAACTAGTTACCTTTCAACTAAAAATCAACTAATTGATGCCAAAACCTATGATTTAGCACCTTAGTTACTCCTATCCCTTTTGACACCAAGCAAATTCCTAACTTTCCTATCCATTTTCAACTAAAGGGCTTTTATGTCCTTTTACACCAAAATTGCCTATATATACCACACCCCCTAGCTTACAAACTCACACAACACACTCACTCACACACACATTTTGGTTAGAGAGAGGGAGGAGAGCAAGGAAGAGAAGTCTAGAGGAGAAGAGGGAGGAAGAAGAGAGTTTCTTGTGCAAAGCTTGGAAGGTAAGCCACAAACACAACCTTCTCTTCATTTCCTTTTCTAATGCATGTTTTTTTAAGATTCTAAATAATGTTTTCCAGATCTGTTATTATCAAGTTCTTATGTTAAAAATACTAAGATTTGAGTATTGAGTCCATTTCTCTTGTATTTCTCCATTTTGGCACAAAACCATCTTCTTTTTGTACCAATCTCTCAATTTTTCAAGCGCACTCCTTCAAACGAATTTTCTGAGTTAAACATGTGATAGTTAGCATATTTTATTCACAAAAGAAATGAAACTTTCCCCTGGTGGAACCCCCTTTTCATAGATCTTCTTGTTTTGGGCAATTCACCTTAGAACCTGTTTTTTTAGCCCACTTTCAAAAATTCCAGAAGAATGTATAAAATTATTCTAAACCCCTATTTTATGTCAAAACCTTCCTCGGGAAGTTAGATTTCAACTAAAATTGGTTTCACCGAAAAACATTGAGCGGTTTGTAAGAAAATCAAGTTTTTGTAACAGTCGACGGATCTGGGCAGATTCTGGACAACACTGAAATATTTTCTAAATAACTTGGAATCTGGAAGAGCAACCCCAATTCCGAAAAATGTTCTAGAAACTAGATTGAATCCTTTACAAAGCATAGGAAGGCCAAGCCCGGTAAAGGATCTAAAATAGCTCTCTCATTTTAATCCTTATGCGATACTAAATCTGGAAACTTTGTTAGGTGTGGATGTGTTGTACCTTTGAGTTCATGAGAATGTTTGTAGCTTATAATCATATCTTGACATGATAATATATGTGTTGTGGTCATGTTATTTACCTTTCTCATCTTAAGAATACATGCTTATATGGATATTACTGTTTTATAAGTTGAACTAACCTTGTCATAAAACAATTAATTCAACGGGAAACCTAATTGGGAGGGTATTGGGTTTTCGAACACTTGAGTAATGAAAAGAAAAAAAAATGTGATATATGGATTGTTGGGATGCGTTCCGTATTCGTAAGTTAAAGCCTTGCGCAAGTGGTTTTCGGAACCCTTGAACGGAGCGGTTGTATTCGGACCCTAGGTAGTTGGTGTAAGGAGGGATTTGGGCAAGGCCCTATTTTTACCGTCTCTTTTGAGCCCTTGCGGTTGGCGCTACGTGGTATATAACTGTTGGTAGGCATCCGAGGTTAGTTCTGCAACAAAGCAGCAAAAGAGGGGGCATACCGAATAATCCGCGTCCGATTCTTGTGGTTGGGAGGACGGAATCTCTTTGGAGGATTCCTAGTTTACTGACATCTAACTTAATCATTTATGTATTTATCATGCTTTACTACTCGATGCTATAATTATTGGACTGGGAAAAAGGGGTGGAGTGTGTGTGTGTTTACTAGGCATTCAAAGCTCACGGCGCATCATGCCAGGTGACGGAGCGGAACTCATAGCGGAAGACGACGAGCCGGAAACCTTTGAAGACTTTTGGCTATCTTAGGAATACTAGAAATTTCCTTTTTGTTATTTTGTAAGACTCATATGAAGTTTAAAACTTTTTTTTTGAGATGTAATGTAATGGAACAATCTTTTGAAGTAAGTATAATTGTGGTTATTATGTATTTATATCCTATGTACGTACCTTATCGTTGCTTATGAGACCTTGTGTCAATGCCTTGTAAGATCTGTCAAAAAGGTAGTGTCCTGTCTAAGAAAGCTGGACTTAGAAGGGAGGCTATTTTGACTCCTCCGGTGATCTGGGATCTTACTTGGTTATTGACCATAGGACTCACTAGTGACTTTCCCTTGACTGCAACCTATAGTGTAGGATCGGGGCGTCACAACTTGGTATCAGAGCCTAGGTTCAACCCTTAACCCTTGCAGCCCTATACGCGACTCTAGAAGCCCTTACCCCTTATCTTATTTTATTCTATCACACTATTATAAGAAGATTGACTAACAAAAATCTTTTCCACCTTAGGATGTCATCGGGAGGCTACGTCAGTACCGACTCATGGGGTGTTTTTCGTTTGCAAGGAAGGAGGGCCATGTCTGTCAGCCCTTACTTTAGCCGCCGACGTTGTGACATCGCCACTGAGGAAATGATCAAGACTGAGATACGTAAGGTGAAGACGGAGTACTCCCGCTGTACGAGGGTGCGGAAGAGGTCTTTGGTGTGGCGCCGCTTGCAATTTCTGAGCCGGGCAGCAAAGAAGGCAGTCCGAATAGAGCAAGACGAACAGAAGATGGACTCCCTGATACACCGAGCTTTGACCACCATAGCATCGACTCAGGCTGAAAGCCACGAATCTTGTTACCACGGGCCAGGCGACAATCAACCAATGGATATGGAGTAGCCACCAGAGCAGCAAGGAGTGAACCTAGCCCACCCTATAGAGATATCATCTGAACATAATCCCCCATCACCAATGTACACCCCCCGCTCTCCGGGACAAGCCACCGACTCTGCTGATGAAGACCCAGACGAAGACTTTGATTGGTCGGGAAACGAGAACTAATTCGAGGGGTAGTAAAACTAGACTTTTGTAAGATCCATTGATGAGGATCCTTAGAATAAGATAGCTTGAACTTGTGTGCGTAGATGCTCTTGAATGTAACTCCGATATAGGAGCCCTTTTGTAATGATGCCTATTATTATATATATATATATATAAATGATGTATTGATCTATGTTATTGATTGTTACTTGCTTTAGTGCACCCTAAGGAAACTGAACCTTTATTTCAAATCTAAGTAGTCATATTTTCTCAGACTGGGAACCAACTCACCATGTGCCATGAACAGAATGGTAGACACGCGAGCTAATGGCTATACCGAAACCAGCAACAATGTACGAAACCGTCCCAAGCATCAACACGGACCCATCCCCGCAGGGGCTGACATCCCCAATAACCTAGGTCATCAGATTTTGGAGGAACTAGGGCAAATAAGGAACAATCGGCAGAATGAGAGGACTCGACTCTTTTTTGAGTTTTAGAAGCAGAGGCCTCCAAAGTTCACAGGCGTACCGGACCTGAAAATAGCTGAGAATTGGCTTTAGCAGATAGAGAAAATGCTAGACACCATGGGCATCACCGAGGCTGCTGATAGAATAGCTTTGGCAGTATTCGAGCTCGATGATGAGGCTGACCATTGGTGGAGTTAATCAAGAACACTCGTGACGTAGCAAGCCTATCATGGAACCAGTTCAGGGAACTATTCTTAAATAAATATTTCCCAAGTACTATCCGCCGAGAACGAGTCAAGGAATTCCAAAACCTAGAACAAGGAAATATGACTGTGACTCAGTATGCTTCGAAATTTGAAGAGCTAGCCCGTTACGTAACTAGATACATAGCAAATAACGAAGAGAAGGAAATGATGTTCGAGTGGGGACTGGACCTTACAATCCGGGGAAGAGTTCTTCCACAATGACTCCCCTCATATGTCGAGGTGCTGGAAACGGCATTAGAATCTGAGAGGGAAGTAAACGACGCCAGGAAAGCTTGGAATAAGAGAAAAGGGAGTCAGGCGTCTATTGGACCTCAGAGGAACCAGAAGGGAAGCATGCCCTCAATGCCCTACTCCAGACCACAACCACAACAGCAGCGATAGCAACCGCAGCAACAGATCCAAAGAGGAGGCTATCAACAAAGGCCGATGGGACAAATCCAGTGCTTTCATTGCCAACAATTAGGGCACAAAAGGAGCGAATGCCCCCAACTTCCCCCATCTGGATACAAAGGAGGAGGTTTTGGAGCAAATGCCCAAGCATTAGGTGGGCAGAAGCCCTGGACAAACAAGACTGCATCTACCGGGCAGCAGCACCAGAAGAGTGAAGGAACTCAGAACACCAAGACCAGTGGCAACCATAAGGCAATCGGCAGAATCTTTGCCCTGCAAGAGGAAGAGGCGGACCCGTCCGTAATTGAGGGTAATTTAGTACTATACAATTCTTGGGTGCATGTTTTATTTGATACCGGTGCATCACATTCTTTCATATCCTTTACTTGTGCTAAGTCATTAGAACTTGTATGTAAACCCTTAGCAACTGCCCTAAGTGTAATGTCACCTATGGGAGGATGCGTTCGAGTAGGAGCGATCTGTAAGGACTGTAAGATAGGGATGTCGAACCTATGCTTAACTTGCGACCTTCTTGTTATGGAAATGTTAGACTTTGATATCATCTTGGGCATGGACTGGTTGTCCGCCCACCGAGCGGTGATTGACTGTCGGCAGAAGAAAGTGGTAGCTCATACACAAGATGGAACACGTTTTCAGTTTAAAGGGGATAGACAAGACCCCATGGTTTCAACAAAACATCGGATGCAGTGGTGCAATCAACTTGCCGGTAGGATAGCAAGCCTGATTCTAAGTGAGGAAGGCCAAGGAGAAATAGAACTTCCGCGCATAGTAGGCGATTATGCAGATGTATTTCCTACAGAATTACCAAGATTGCCGCCAACCCGAGAAGTAGATTTTAGCATTGAGCTACAACTTGGAACTACCCCAATATCCATGGCTCCGTATCGCATGGCACCAGCAGAACTACGAGAATTGAAGACACAGCTACAGGAATTGCTCGAGAGCAGATTCATTAGGCCAAGTACTTCGCCATGGGGAGCACCCGTGCTGTTTGCTAAAAAGAAAGATGGATCGTTGAGGCTATGCATCGATTATCGTCAACTCAATCGAGTTACGATTAAGAACCGATACCCACTCCCAAGGATCGATGACCTTTTTGACCAACTTAGAGGCTCAAGGTGCTATTCAAAGATCGATCTCAGGTCAGGTTACCATCAACTACGAGTCAGGGAGGAGGATATACCAAAGACTGCCTTTCTTACTAGATATGGCCACTATGAGTTTGTAGTAATGCCCTTCGGACTAACCAATGCACCGGCCGTATTTATGAGCCTAATGAATAAGATTTTTAGACCATACCTTGACTAGTTTGTAGTAGTGTTCATTGATGACATCTTAGTATATTCAAGATCTGAAGAAGAGCATGAGAAACATTTAAGGACTGTCCTTCAAGTTCTTAGGGATAATCGGTTATATGCCAAGGCGAGTAAATGCGAGTTCTGGTTGAATGAAGTAAAGTTCTTAGGGCATGTGGTATCAGAGAATGGGATTGCGGTGGATCCGACCAAGGTGGAGGCAGTATTGGATTGGAGGCAACCAAAGACCTTGTCAGAAATCTGCAGCTTCTTAGGATTGGCCGGTTATTACCGGAGGTTCATCCAAGATTTCTCCAAACTAGATAAACCAATGACTTGTTTGACGCAAAAGGGGGTAAAGTATGGGTGGGACGAAGCTTGCGAAAAATCCTTCCAGGAGCTGAAGAAAAAGTTAACTAGTGCGCCAATTTTGACCATCCCAGAACGAGAAGAGGGGTACACTGTGTATTGCGATGCGTCTAAAGAAAGGTTAGGTTGTGTGCTCATGCAAAATGGAAAGTTAGTCGCATATGGATCCAGGTAGTTGAAACCTCATGAGCGCAATTACCCCACCCACGGCTTGGAGTTAGTAGCCATGGTTTTTGCCCTAAAGCAATGGCGACATTGCCTGTACGGGGAACAATTTGAGATTTTCACAGATCACAAGAGCTTGAAGTATCTATTCACGCAGAAGGACCTTAGCTTGAGACAGAGACGATGGATGTAGTATCTTGAGGATTTCTAGTTCACTCTCTCGTATCACCCTGGTAAGGCCAATGTAGTAGCAGATGCTCTAAGTCGTAAGAGTAGAGGGGTGATGGCTAAGATCTTCGTCGAGGAATGGGATATGGTTAAGACACTCAGTGAGTTCAGGATCCAAGTAGAATCTCAAGATACAAAGGCATATCTTAGCGCGCAGAAGGTGATGCCTAAGTTGATGAATGAGGCCATGGAAGCCCAAAAGCACAATCAAGAGGTAGCCTACATCAAGGGACGTCTGGAATCAGGAGAGTCCATGCCCGCATGGGTAATTCACCCCGATGGGAGTTTAAGATACCAAGGTAGATTATTTGTACCAAGTGACGAGTTACTTAGAGAAAAGGTACTGAAGAAATGTCATCATTCTGCATTCGCGGTACATCCAGGAGGGACTAAAATGTACCAAGATTTGAAGAGGCAGTATTGGTGGAATGGAATGAAGAAGGAAGTGGCTAAATTTGTAGCAAAATGTCTGACCTGCCAACAAGTGAAGGCGGAACATCAGAAACCAGGGAGAATGTTGCAACCTCTACCCATAGCCGAATGAAAGTGGGAGTATGTGACGATGGATTTTGTGACAGGGTTGCCTAAGTCACCTAGAGGGCGCGACACTATATGGGTAATAGTGGACCGTCTCACCAAGTCAGCACATTTTTTACCCTATAAGATGACCGACACCTTAGAGTCTATGTGCAGACTCTACATTGGGGAAATCATTCGACTACATGGAATTCCGGTATCTATTGTGTCAGATTGTGATCCACGATTCACATCTCGATTTTGGGGAAGCCTGTAGGAAGCTCTTGGTACTGAGTTGTGTTTTAGCACCGCCTTCCACCCGCAGACAGATGGACAATCTGAACGCACTATCCAGACACTCGAAGATATGTTGAGAGCTTGCGCAATGGATTTTCAAGGAAGTTGGGAACGACACCTATCCCTAGTTGAATTCGCCTACGATAATAGCTTTCAAGCTAGCATCGGTATGGCACCTTTTGAAGCATTATACGGACGACCTTGCAGATCGCGAACTTGTTGGACGGAAGTGGGAGATGCAAATCTGATAGGACCCGAACTTGTTCTAGAAACTACTGAGAAGGTCAAATTGATCTGACAACGGTTAAAGACTGCCCAATACCGCCAAAAGAATTATGCAGACAGGAGGAGAAGACCATTGATGTTTGAAGTAGGCAGCCACGTGTTCCTAAAGGTGCAACCTAGGCATGGAGTCGTACGTTTTGGGAGAAAGGGGAAGTTGTCGCCACGATATATTGGACCCTTTGAGGTATTGGAAAGAGTGGGCGAAGTAGCATATAGATTAGCTCTACCCCCGCAGTTAGCAGGGATACACAACGTCTTCCATGTATCTATGTTGAGAAAATACATTGCTAACCCGACACACGTCCTCAAATGGGAAGAAATCAGTCTTGACAAGGATGTTACGTTTAAAGAAGAACCGGTAGTAATACAAGATCATCAAGAAAAGAACCTCAGAGGCAAGACAGTTCACCTGGTGAAAGTGCTATGGCGTCATCGGGGAATTGAGGAATCTACTTGGGAACGCCAGGATTGGGTGAAGGCAAACTACCCCGAGCTTTTCAAAGGCAGTATGTAGTTGAATTTCGGGAATGAAATTATTTTAAAGGGGATAGGTTGTGAAGCCCTCGAAATATGTATTCACTTTAAAAACCCTAATGTTGAATTATTTTTTTTAAAGCCCCTCGTTTACTTGAATTAATTCAAATCTTGTCGGTTAGCATTATTTTTTTTTATTATTTTATTTTTATCGAAACAGGAATTTCCCTAATCGGATTAGGATCCCTGACCTAATTTAATTCTACATGAGTAACATGTATTTACTCCAAGCCCTCACTCTTTATTTAAATTCTAAACTTACCCTAAATTAGTACTTGTATCTTGTACCTTGAAGTACCATCAATCTTGTTATATATATATATATACATATACAACTAGAAGAATGTGCCTAGAACATAAAATAATTAAAAATTAGGCCCTTCACATCCCTATGGCCGGCCCTTCCTTGGAGGAGGTGAGAAATCTATTTCCAAGACACACCATCATGAGATTCTAGGAAAAAACACAACCTAGTGGCCTAGACCTAGGTTGCAAATCTCAAAACTAGTTACCTTTCAACTAAAAATCAACTAATTGATGCCAAAACCTATGATTTAGCACCTTAGTTACTCCTATCCCTTTTGACACCAAGCAAATTCCTAACTTTCCCATCCATTTTCAACTAAAGGGCTTTTATGTCCTTTTATACCAAAATTGCCTATATATACCACACCCCCTAACTTACAAACTCACACAACACACTCACTCACACACACATTTTGGTTAGAGAGAGGGAGGAGAGCAAGGAAGAGAAGTCTAGAGGAGAAGAGGGAGGAAGAAGAGAGTTTCTTGTACAAAGCTTGGAAGGTAAGCCACAAACACAACCTTCTCTTCATTTCCTTTTCTAATGCATGTTTTTTTAAGATTCTAAATAATGTTTTCCAGATCTGTTATTATCAAGTTCTTATGTTAAAAATACTAAGATTTGAGTATTGAGTCCATCTCTCTTGTATTTCCCCATTTTGGCACAAAACCATCTTCTTTTTGTACCAATCTCTCAATTTTTCAAGCGCACTCCTTCAAACAAATTTTCTGAGTTAAACATGTGATAGTTAGCATATTTTATTCACAAAAGAAATGAAACTTTCCCCTGGTGGAACCCCCTTTTCATAGATCTTCTTGTTTTGGGCAATTCACCTTAGAACCTGTTTTTTTAGCCCACTTTCAAAAATTCCAGAAGAATGTATAAAATTATTCTAAACCCCTATTTTATGTCAAAACCTTCCTCGGGAAGTTAGCTTTCAACTAAAATTGGTTTCACCGAAAAACATTGAGCAGTTTGCAAGAAAATCAAGTTTTTGTAACAGTCGACGGATCTGGGCAGATTCTGGACAGCGCTGAAATATTTTCTAAATAACTTGGAATCTGGAAGAGCAACCCCAATTCCGAAAAATGTTCTAGAAACTAGATTGAATCCTCTACAAACCATAGGAAGGCCAAGCCCGGTAAAGGATCTAAAATAGCTCTCTCATTTTAATCCTTATGCGATACTAAATCTGGAAACTTTGTTAGGTGTGGATGTGTTGTACCTTTGAGTTCATGAGAATGTTTGTAGCTTATAATCATATCTTGACCTGATAATATATGTGTTGTGGTCATGTTATTTACCTTTCTCATCTTAAGAATACATGCTTATATGGATATTACTGTTTTATAAGTTGAACTAACCTTGTCTTAAAACACTTAATTCAACGGGAAACCTGATTGGGAGGGTATTGGGTTTTCAAACACTTGAGTAATGAAAAGAAAAAAAAAAGGTGATATATGGATTGTTGGAATGCGTTCCGTATTCGAAAGTTAAAGCCTTGCGCAAGTGGTTTTCGGAACCCTTGAACGGAGCGGTTGTATTCGGACCCTAGGTAGTTGGTGTAAGGAGGGATTTGGGCAAGGCCCTATTTTTACCGTCTCTTTTTAGGCCCTGCGGTTAGCGCTACACGGTATATAACCGTTGGTAGGCATCCGAGGTTAGTTCTACAACAAAGCAGCAAAAGAGGGGGCATACCGAATAATCCGCGTCCGATTCTTGTGGTTGGGAGGACGGAATCTCTTTGGGGGATTCCTAGTTTACTGACATCTAACTTAATCATTTATGTATTTATCATGCTTTACTACTCGGTGCTATAATTATTGGACTGGGAAAAAAGGGTGGGGTGTGTGTGTGTTTACTGGGCATTCAAAGCTCACGGCACATCATGCCAGGTGACGGAGCGGAACTCATAGCGGAAGACGACGAGCCGGAAACCTTTGAAGACTTTTGGCTATCTTAGGAATACTAGAAATTTCCTTTTTGTCATTTTGTAAGACTCATATGAAGTTTAAAACTTTCTTTTTAGGATGTAATGTAATGGAACAATCTTTTGAAGCAAGTATAATTGTGGTTATTATGTATTTATATCCCATGTATGTACCTTATCGTTGCTTATGAGACCTTGTGTCAATGCCTTGTAAGATCTATCAAAAAAGTAGTGCGCTGCCTTAGAAAGCTGGACTTAGAAGGGAGGCTATTTTAACTCCTCCAGCGATCTGGGATCTTACTTGATTATTGACCATAGGACTCACTAGTGACTTTCCCTTGACTGTAACCCATAGTGTAGAATCGGGGCGTCACAGTGGCAGGAGGTAATGCCTTTGTAAAGAAGTTTGCTAGATTTTCGCTTGACCATATTTACTGAACATCAATACCTCCACTTTTCTGAAGGTCATGGGTATAAAAGAATTTTGGAGATATACGCTTAGTTCGGTCACCTTTGATATAGCCTCCTTTGATCTATGTAACATATGTAGCATTATCTTCAAATAATATTATTGGAGTATCCTTGATTGAAGACATACCACATCCTTCTCGAATATGTTGAATCATAGATCTCAACCAAATGCACTCTCTACTAGTTTCATGGATTGCAAGAATTTCAGAGTGATTTGAAGAACTAGCAGTCAAAGTCTGCATCACAGATCGCCATGAAATAGTTGTACCACCATAAGTAAACACATGCCATATTTGTGATTGGGCTTTATGAGGATCAGAAAAATGACCAGCATCAGCATACCCAATTAATTGTGGATTTGATCATTTGGAAAAAAATAAGCCCAAATAAGTTGTTCTATGAAGATAACACATTACATGTTTAACTCCATTCCAATGTCTGCGTGTTGGTGTGGAACTATATCGTGCCAATAAATTGACAGGAAATGTGATATCTGGTCGCGTGCAATTAGCAAGATACATAAGAGCACCAATTGCACTAAGATATGGTACTTCAGGACCAAACATTTCTTCACCATCTTCTGGAGAGCGGAAAAGATCTTTTTTTACATCAAGTGATCTAACTACCATTGGAGAAGTCAATGGATGAGAGTTTTCCATATAAAAGTGCTTCATGACTTTTTTCTATATATGTTGATTGGTGAACAAGAATTCCATTTGGCAAATGCTCGATCTGCAAGTCAAGACAAAATTTAGTTTTGCCAATATCTTTCATCTCAAACTCGTTTTGTAAATATTTTGCAGTGTTTGTGAGCTCTTCTGGAGTTCCAACGAGATTGAGATCATCAACATATACTGCAACAATTGTAAATCCGGATTCTAATTTTTTAATAAAAACGCATGGGAAGATTGGGTCATTCTTGTACCCTTCTTTTAGTAAATATTCACTAAGATGATTGTACCACATGCATCCCAATTGGTTTAACCCGTATAATGATTTTTGTAGCATGATAAAATAGACACTTCTGGGTCTAGAATTAAATGTTTTAGGAATTTTATATCCTTCAGGGATTTTCATGTATATTTCAGTATCTAAAGGCCTATACAAGTATGCAGTCACAACATCCATAAGACGCATATCAAGAGTCTCTGTAACTACTAAACTTATTAAAAATCTAAATGTAATAGCATCCATTATGGGTGAGTATGTCGCTTCATAATCAATGCCAGGTCTTTATGAAAAACCTTACGCTACAAGTCGCCTTTTATATCTAATAATTTCATTTTTCTCATTGCACTTTCGCACAAATACCCACTTATTACCCATAGGCTGTAACCCTTCAGGGGTTTGGACTACTGGTCCAAATACATTACATTTTTCAAGTGAGTTCAATTCAGCTTGAATTACTTTTTTTCACTTTGGCTAATCAGTTCTTCGTCAACATTTTTCGACGGATTGTGGTTCATTATCATCATTACTTCTAGTAATGTCAAGAGCAATTTTAAAAGAGAATACATTGTCGACAATGATTTTATTTCTATCCCAAACATCTCCTGTACTTTTATAATGTATTGAGATCTCATTATTTTCAGGTACCTTTTCCACTTTAGGAGATTCCTCTTCAGGAGGTTCCTCTTCCAGAGGTTTATAAGAATGAGATTTGGGTAGATTTATTATAGCCTGTTTTGTGGGTCTAGCCTTTTCAGGAGCGCTTGGTATGGTCTCTTCTAGAGCACTAATTATTTTCCTTTTTCTAGGAACTTTGTCTTTTGCACCGACAGGTCTACCACGCTTCTGGCGTGCCTTATACTCATTTGCAATTGTACCAGTAGATTGTTCTTTAGGAACAATAATTCTTGCTGGGGTATTTGCAGTTGGAATATAAGATTTTGTTACCTTTTTAGTGTCGGTAAAGGTATCTGGTAATTGATTTGCTATACTTTGCAAATGAATAATCTTTTGAACTTCTAGTTCACATTGATTTGTATGAGGATCAAGATAAGATAATGTCGAATTATTCCAAGGGATTTCACGTCGAGCTTCAAGTTGCGACTTTTCTCCCCCTAATGATGGGAAGACTGATTCGTCAAAATGACAATCTTCAAAACATGCTTTAAATACATCACATGTCAAAGGTTCAATATATCTTATAGTAGATGGTGAATCAAAACCAACATAAATTCCAAGTTTACTTTGAGGACCCATTTTATTCCATTGTGGGGGGTGAAATAGGGACTTGCACAACACAACCAAACACTTTAAGGTCATGTTTGATTCACAATATTAATAGTGAAGTATTAATAGTCCTAGTAAATTAGTGTGGTATTCACTATCCAATTGGATTAATATCCATTGGATTAGTAATCCCACCCCTACCCTATTACTAATAATCCTACAAATTTGTTGGATTAATTATCCATTGGATTAATAATCCTAAACAAAAATGTTAAAACAAATATAGGATAATTGGGCCCACGGATTAATAATCCTAATCCCACACTCTAATCCACCCAATCAAACATGCCCTAAGGTGACTAATATTTGGTTCTTGACCAAATACAAGTTGTAATGGTGAGTATTTATGGTATGCAGTTGGTCTAACCCGAATTAATGATGCAACATGTAAAATAGCATATCTCCATGCAGAAACTGGTAATTTTGTTTGCATGAGTAAAGGTCTAGCAATTAATTTAAGCCTTTTAATAAAAGATTCTGCTAAACCATTTTGAGAATGAACATGAGCAACAGGATTCTCGACATCAATTCCAATAGACATGAAATAATTATCAATTGCTTAAGAGGTAAACTCGGCAACATTATCAAGACGAATTGTCTTAATTGGATAATCTGGAAATTGTGCTCGTAATCAAATTATTTGTGCAAGGAGCTTAGCAAGTGTTACATTACAAGTAGATAATAGACAAACATAAGACCATCTAGTTGGTGTATCTATCAAAACCATAAAATAACAAAATGGTTCAGATGCAGGATGTATAGGTTCACATATATCTCCTTGAATCCTTTGCAAAAAGGCTAGAGATTCAATTACAACTTTTGTATAAGATGGTCTAACTATCAATTTCCCTTGTGAACATGTAGAATATGGATAATCACATGGTGAAAGAATCTTTTGGTTCTTTAATGGATGCCCATGTGAACTTTCAATAATTTGACGCATCATTATAGATCCTGGATGCCCAAGATGATCATGCCATAACATAAAAATCTTTGGATTAGAGCATTTCTGGTGCATTAAGTTGGAGCACTTCAGGTGTATCACAACATTTGATTCAATTGTGTTTATTGTCGTATAATACCATCCAGATGAGAAGGCAGGAAGTTTTTCTAAAACCAGCTTCTGGCTGAAAACATTAGAAGTAATATAAAGATATTCATTTTTGCCTTTATCTATGGTATTAATATGATAACCACTACGATGTATGTCTTTAAAAATTAACAGATTTCTTCTAGATCTGTTAGAATACAAATCATTATTAATATTTAGCCTTGTTTTGTTTGGCAATACAATAATTACTCTTCCAGAGCCTTCAATTAAATTTGCAGAGCCTGATATTGTACTAACACTGGCATCAGACATTGTTAAACATATGAAATATTTTTTATCACGTAAAATTGTGTGTTGTTGAACTGTCTACTAGACAAATATCTTCGCCAGTGATTTTGGAATTAGATAATACATCAGTAAGATCCATGCTCCTTTCAATACATGAAAAGTTATTCATCAAGAAAAGCATAACATAGATTGATAATATTATTACAAACAACATAATGTAAGATAATAATATTATGCTTATTACAAACATAAAACAACATAACATTATACTTCAAGATTAAAACATGGCCCACTCATTTCAGGTACATTTTCAACAAAGTTATCTGCCTCATTTGAATTATTAAGGAAATCGGCGACATCAAGATCTGCAACATCAATTGGTTCAGTAAAGTTCATTTCAATTTCCTTTCCTTTTCCTTTTGATTCCTGGTAGAGATCCACTAGATGCCTGGACGTACGACAAGTACGCACCCAATTACCTTCCATACTGCATCTTCTACAAATATCCTCATAATTCTTTAGAGGCTTTTGTTGAGAACTTTCTCCATTTTCAGATTTGCTCCATTTATAAGGATTATTCCACTTTTGGTGGAATGAGGTGGTATTTTTATCTGAAGGTTTCTAAATATTTCCTTCCTAGTTTTGGTAGTTATTTCTACCATGTCCACGTCCACGACCACAGCAATGACCTTGACTACGATTATAACCATGGCCTCCTCCGTGTCTCTGGAATGAGACTCCATTCGCTTCTGGGAATGGTGTAGAACTAGTGGGTTGAGCATGGTGGTTTTTCATAAGAAGGTCATTATTTTTTTTGGCCACCAGAAGACATGAAATCAGTTGTGAGTACTTATAAAATCCACGCTCTCTATATTGCTGCTGTAGGAGCAAATTATTAGCATGGAAAGTGAAGTATGTTTTTTTCTGACATATCTACTTCAGTGACTTTTTCTCTACATAATTCTAATCACGAAACAATTTTAAACAAAGTCGAGTTGTACTCACTAATTGATTTGTAGTCTTGCAATCTTAATTGCAACCAATCACACGCTCTCTATATTGTTGCTGCAAGAGCAAATTATTAGCATGGGAAGTGGAGTATGTTTTTTTCTAACATGTCTTCTTCTGTGACTTTTTCTCCACATAATTCTAATCGTGAAACAATTCTAAACAAAGCCGACACTACTACAAAAATGGTTAAAGATCACACTTTGACAAAAAAAAATATCTCACTTTTATTGGAAGTGTGATAAAAAACATTAGATTGATATTTTAATCACACTTAATTTAATTGAGTGTGATAATATTTATTTTTTATGTCACTTTTCAATTAAGTGTGATTATATATATATTTTTTTAATCACACTTTCTAATTAAAGTGTGATTATATATACACTTCTACTTTTTAATCACACTTTTTAAACAAGTGTGATTATATTTATATTTTTTAATCACACATTCTAATTAAAGTGTGATTATTTATATAGTTTTTAATCACACCTTCTAATTAAAGTGTGATTATATATACACTTCTACTTTTTAATCACACTTTTTAAACAAAGGTGATTATATATATATTTTTTAATCACACATTCTAATTAAAGTGTGATTATTTATATATTTTTTAATCACACCTTCTAATTAAAGTGTGATTATATATACACTTCTACTTTTTAATCACACTTTTTAAACAAGTGTGATTATATTTATATTTTTTAATCACACATTCTAATTAAAGTGTGATTATTTATATAGTTTTTAATCACACCTTCTAATTAAAGTGTGATTATATATACACTTCTACTTTTTAATCACACTTTTTAAACAAGTGTGATTATATATATATTTTTTAATCACACATTCTAATTAAAGTGTGATTTTTATATATTTTTTAATCACACCTTCTAATTAAAGTGTGATTATATATACACTACTACTTTTTAATCACACTTTTTAAATAAGTGTGATTATATATATATATATATATATTTTTTAATCACACATTCTAATTAAAGTGTGATTATTTATATATTTTTTAATCACACTTTCTAATTAAAGTGTAATTATATATATGGGAAAATCGGTTTAAGGTCCCTATCCAACTTTTAGTAATGGATTAGGTCCACAATGTGTTCTTTTGTAGCCTAAGGTCCCTCAATGTTATTTTAGAGTGTAAAATACCTGTCTTACCCTTATTTATAATATATGTTGTTTTGAATTTGGCAGCTAAAGATCATATTGATATTTTGTGGGAGATTACGTGAGGATGAACTTGACGATTCAGATTTTTGTGGAGATTTTCTAGGGTTTTTGTAGGTGTTGAAATCCTGTTCGTTGTTTGTAGGTGTTGAAATCCTATACGAGTTGAAATCATGTTCGTTATTTGTAGATGTTGATCGATCGTGTAGGAGTTGAAATCTGGTTCATTGTGTTTGATTTGATTTCATGTGGAGTTGAATTAGATAAGTTTTCAATTTTTGATTTGATTTGATCGTGTAGGTGTTGAATTAGGTTTTTGTTTTTAGTTTTGATCAATGTGAGAGAGACGAACTCAGTGTTGTTGTTTTTGATTTTTGAAGTTAATTTTTCATTATCTGTTATTGATGAATTTTCGATGGAGTGATTTTGATTTTTGGAGTTGCTTTTTCATTCTCCGTCAACATGGTTATGAGTTGTTTTTTGGTGCTCTGTTTTTTTACGTTTTTGTGCTCTGTTTTTTGTTCACTTTGCATTTTTTGTGTAGTGCAGAGAAAATTGCAGGTTTGTTACTATAATTGAACTCAAATCACAGAGAAAATTGTAAACTTGTAGTGCAGTGAAAATCGCAGAGAAAATTGTAAGTAGGCAGAGAAATTTACAGATGTAGCAATAGAGTAGTAAGTGTTTTGTTTTTTTTTTTTTTAATTTTTTGAATTGAATGTTTTGTGAACATAACAGATCTTCTTTGTGATTTTTTTATGTGCTTGTGTTTGATATATTTTTGTCTCTTGATGTTAATGTGTTTTTGTTTTTGTTATATTGAAAGTGAATATGAGTTCACAAATTTCTCTGGACTTTTCTTTGTAGTCCAGAGAAAATCATATGATTGTATTACAAATGATAAGTATTACAAATTTCTCTGGACTTATATGTTGTGTTACAAGGTAGCAACATAAACATGACAGAGAAAATTACACAACAGACAAATTTTGAGGAAATGGAGCATTAAACAAAATAAATATGCCAGAGAAAATTAGACACAAGACATAAACATATTGTGGCCAGAGAAAATTATAAATGCTGCCAGAGAAAATTAGACACACAAGTAAGAAAAGTAATTTGGCCAGAGAAAATTATAAATGCCAGAGAAAATTAGCCACACCAATAGAGTAGTAAGCCACAGATAATTTGCTTGAGAAAATAATGCAGAAACATAAGCATGCCAGATAAAATTACACAATAGAGAAACACAAATGTAACAAGCCAGAGAAATTTACAAAAACAAGAACACAAGAAGCTTCAATAAGAAGCCCCAAATGCACAGAAAGCAGTTCATTTTTGACAGTTGGAAGGAAAGCAACCCATCATCAGTTGGAAGCAAAAAAATTCTGGACTTCCAAAGAATTTCTCTGGATTCAACCCAGAGAAAAATTTCTTTGGTCCAGAATTTCTCTGGAATGATAAAACTCTGATTTGATCAATTTGTCATTGGTTTTGCTGCTGCTGATTCAATCACAATTTCCTGCACAAACAAATTAATAGTTCTTCTATGAGTTTGTGATAGATTTTCTTTAAACTTAATGGTATGAATTTCTCTGGGTTGAATCCAGAGAAAATTCAAATTTCTCTGGATCACTTTCTCTGGGTTGAATTTCTCTGGGTTGAATCCAGAGAAAATTCAAATTTCTCTGAACCTGAAGATATTATATTCAACACTGGATATATATATATATGTGCTGACATTGTATATATATATATATATATGTATGTATCATATATATATATATATATGTTTGCAACCATAGATAAGATAACAAAGAGTGACTGTTTGATTATGGTTGCAAATGGTCTTAATTGATTAATTATGATATATATACTAGTCAAGACAGTAAGCAACAGATTGTATATATATATATATGTATGTATCATATATATATATATACATCTATCAACTCCACTCCACTCTGTTTGTTTACCCAAAAAATCAAATTTGCCAAACTTAGTACTTTTGTTTTGCTGAATTTGTTTTCGTACTCGCCGGAAAATACCCAATACCAGTACCAGCATGACAAAGGAGAATATCCAACAGACGTAGGGTATTTTGGTCCAAGAAATTGATAAAATGAGCTGGTATTTTGGTTAGGGACCTGAGGCAGTATTAGATTTTGTAATGTCCTTTATGCAGAAAATTGTTATTATTAGGGAGCTTAAAAAAAAACCCCTATATATATACACTACTACTTTTTAATCACACTTTTTAAATAAGTGTGATTATATATATATATATATATTTTTAATCACACATTCTAATTAAAGTGTGATTATATATACATTATTACTTTTTAATCACACTTTTTAAATAAATGTGATTATTTATATATTTTTTAATCACACATTCTAATTAAAGCTTGATTATTTATATATTTTTTAATCACACAATGTAATTAAAATGTGATTATATATAAATTATTACTTTTTAATCTCACTTTTTAAATAAGTGTGATTATATATATATATATATATATATTTAATCACACTTCCTAAATAGGTGTGATTGTATAAAATATTTCAAATTGATTTTTATATAAAATATACAATTCTCAAATTTTTAATCACCCTTAATATGATTGAGTGAGATAATATTTATTTTTTATGTCACTTTCTAATTAAGTGTGATTATATATATATATATATATATGGTAAATTACACTGACACCCCTTAAGATTTATGTTTATTACAGTTCTCCCTTCACGTTTTGGAAATTACATCTCCCTCCCTGAGGTTTAAAGTTTCATTACAGATTCCCCCCCTTAGCAATTTAATTTTTTTAAATACTAATTTTTCCCTTACTAGGTAAATTACATTAACACCCCTTACATTTTAGAAATTACAATCCCCTCCCTAAGGTTTAAAGTAGCATTACCAATTGCCCCCTCGGTTAGTATTAGTTGGAAAAAAAATTCATTGAAAAAAAATTAATTGGAAAAAAAATTATTTGAAAAAAAATTAATTGAAAAAAAATTTGTTAGTAAAATTTTTAAATTTCTGTTTAAAAACCAACATAAACTTATTTTTTGAATTTACGTTTTTTCCTGAAATTTACAAACTGAGACAACCATTTATAAATCAAAAAAATTATCACATAAGTTTTTATGACAATTTTTTAAATTTTTGTAAATATAAATTGAAAATTGAAAACGAAATGGTTACCAAACAGGCTTCATATGGTAAAAATGTCGTAAAATGAACAAATAATTAAATAAGTTACCAACATAAGAAACGACTTATTAAAAGATTCTTAGGCTATGTATGGTTTGAATTTTAGAAAAAAAAATTAAAAATTAAAAATTAATTTGGTTAAGAAATAAAAAATAAAAAATAATTATCATTTTTAAATAATTTTTATCTTTCGAGTGGTTAGAAATAATTTTTTACAAATTAAATTGAAACAACTATACATATGTATATAACCTACCCAAAAGTTAAAATGATAATTATTTTTGCCCTTAAATGATAATTATTTTTTAGTTTTTATTTCTTAACCAAATTAATTTTTAATTTTTAAATTTTTTTTCTAAAAATCAAACCATATATGGCCTAAGAATCTTTTGATAAGTCAATTCTTACGTTGGTAACTTATTTAATTATTTGTTAATTTTTACCATCTAAAGCCTGTTTGCTAAGGTGCCATTTGGTAACACTTACGTTTTCAGTTTTCTTTTTATATTTACAAAAATTTTAAAAACTCAAATAAAAACTTGTTTGGTAAATTTTTGATTTATAAATCAGTGGTCTCAGTTTATAAATTTGGCCAAAAAATGTAAACTCAAAAAATGTGTTTTTTTTTACCACCCAACACTAGCCACCACCCGCCACCATTTTCCACCACCTTCTTCTGCCACCACTACCCATCCCCTCACCACCTGCCACCACCACTCGCCACCAACACCCATCTACCAGCCACCACCACCCACCTGCCACCCACTCGCCACCACCACCCACCTGCCATCTACCCGCCACCTGACACTACCATCCACTGTCCGCCACCTACCCGCTACCATCACTCAGCACCCATCTACCACCACAATCCACCACCAGCCACCCACCACCAGCCACCCACCACCACCACCCCACCAACCCTAAATAGGTGTGATTGTATAAAATATTTCAATTTGATTTTTATATAAAATATACAATTCCCAAATCCACGCCTCTATTCTACCCGTGAATGATAGAGACGACTCACTACTAGAAAAATGAGGCTTTAGACACGAAACTTTTTCACCCATTTTTTCATCTTCCTATTTCTCTGTCTCCGTCTCTCTTCTCTCTCTCTCTCACTCGTCACTCTTCTCTATCTGTCTGTCTCTCTCTTTCTCTCTGTGTCTCTGTCTCTCTTATTTTTCTCTCTCTCACTCATCACTCTTCTCTGTCTGTCTGTCTCTCTCTTTCTCTCTGTGTCTGTCTCTTTTATTTTTCTCTCTCTCACTCATCACTCTTCTCTGTCTGTCTGTCTCTCTCTCTCTCTTTCTCTCTGTGTTTCTCGTCCATCTCTCTTCTGTCTATCTCTCACATCTCTCTTCTCTATATCTCTCTTACTCATCTCTCTCGGTCTCTCTCTCGTTTATCTCTTTTCGTTCTTTTTTTCTCTCTATCTTTCTTTGTCTATATCTTTTCATCCATTTTTTCATCTTCCTCTCTCTCTTCTCTTTCTCTCTCTCACTCATCACTATTTTCTTTCTATCTATCTGTCTCTCTCTCTGTCTCTCACTCATCTATCTCTTCTCTCATCTCTTTTCTCTCCCTGTCTCTTTCACTCATCTCTTTTCTCTCTATCTCTCATCTTTCTCTGTCTCTTTCGCTCAACTCTCTTCTCTCTATCTCTCTCTCTGTCTCTCTCGTTCATCTCTCTTTTCTCTATGTCTCTCTTGCTCGTCTCTCTTCTCTCTATCTCTCTCTCTGTCTCTCTCGTTCATCTCTCTTCTTTCTCTGTCTCTCATTCTCTATCTCTTTATCATTTTGTCACCCTCTCTCTCTCTCTCTCTCTCTCTCTCTTCTACTGTGTTCGCGTTGCTCACTCTCTCCCTTCCGTCTTCTCTATCTAGTAAGCTCCCTCTTGATTTATTTATCCACTACAAGAAAATGCACTTTTAGCAACCACTTTGTCTCTCTCTCGCTCATCACTCTGTCTCTGTCTGTCTGTCTGTCTCTCTCTCTCTCTCTCTCTATCCTCTATCTGTCTCTCACTCATCTCTCTCTCTCACCACCCATCTCCTTTACCACATTCACCACTACTGCAAACGCTGTTCCACTACCACCATTACTACCACTGTCGCCACTTCACCTCTACGACTACCATTACTACTACCATTGTCACCACTACCACTACTACTACCATTACCTCTCTTTCACCATTGCCACTTCATCTACTCTACCACTACCACAACTTCACCACTAATCTCCTTCGCCACCGCCGCCACCACCACCACCACCATCATCTCTTATCCACAACCTTTACCACTACTGCCACCACTACTACCATTACCTCTCCTTCACCCTTGCCACTTCATCTATTCTACCACTACCACAACTTCACCACTATTCTCCTTCGCCGCCGCCACTACCACTACCATCATCTCTTATCCACCACCTTCACCACTACTGCCACTCCTTCTCTTCTACCACAAAAAATTAGTTCATGATTTTTAGTAATAAAAAAAAATGGGCCGTAGAAAAACATTTTTCATTGACCACAGAAAATTAACTTTTATTTTAGTGAAAAATATTTTTCATTAAAATATTACCCCTACTTCTACCAAATAAAAAATAATAATATTTTTTTCATTGAAATAAAAATGAAACAAATAAATTTTCAATCTTAGTAACTAAAAAAAAAGAATTTAAAAAAAAAATTCATTAACTACAAAAAAATATATATTTTTAACAAAAAATAATTTTTTTTGACGACGATAACCCCCGTCGCAAAAAAAAAAAAAAAAAAAATTAAACAATATTATTTTGTTATTTAAATTTTATTTCTGAAAAGAAAAAAAAATTATTTTCATTCCCGCCCCTTTTTATTTTCCATTCCCGCCCCCTTCCCCACTTTTTTTTTTTTCCCATTCCCGCTCAACAAACCCCCAATCCCTAATCTCATCTTACCCCCCCTCTCTCTCTCAATCGACCCTAATCTCATCTTTAGTGCCCAACTCAAACACTCTCTCCCCCGTCTTCCCCTCTCCCCCTCTCACCACTCACTTAGCAATAGCTAGGGTTTGATTATCTTTCTCTCCCCTGTATTGGAAACCCTAGCTTTGAAACTGCCATCCCCAACAACAACAATCACCATCAGTGTTGGATTTGCCATCACCGATTCGCCGTTGCCCGTCGCGCGGCACCTCCTTCTGCCGCAGAACCACCACCTAAGTGCCGACGATGGCAGATCTTGAAGGATGACCAAACCCTACAGAGCTACGGGTAATTCAATCAATTCTCACAGTACTCATTTTTTGTATATGTGAATGTAGATATGGGTATTAGCATTGGAATTTGAGTTAAATGCTTTAGTGCCCAACTCAATTTCATCTGTAATCCATTATCCATCAATCTCTCTGTTTTTCTAGAATTCCCAATTTAACACTAACAAACACTCATCAATTTCATATGTGAACTCTTTTTATGATTTATGTTCATCAGATTTTCGTTTGGCTCTCTGTATTACCTGCATGCATTTCTCATTATTCTCTCTCACTAGCTTTCATATGATACTTTCCAACCATCAATGCCGGCTCTAAAAATCAACATATTTAGTGGGTTTTATTGAGTTTTGTCTCATACGAACTTGACAAATAAAGGTTGGTACTTTGAATTTGCTTTATATGTTTCTTCGAACTTCTTGTTGGGTAGATGAACAAACTCAGGCGGAGATTACGCAGTTAAAGACTACTTTTTGAATTTTTTTATTGTATTACAATTGTTTTGGAAAGCTATGTAATGTATTTTTTCATTTTATAGTTGATGTACATCAATCAATATCTGTTGCAGGGGTCATGTTCCTTATCGAGACAGCAAACTCACACGTATTTTGCAACCTGCACTAGGGGGAAATGCAAATACTGCCATCATATGCAATATTACACTTGCTCAGGTAACACATTCAGTGTACCATATGCAATATCATGCTTGCTCAGGTAACACTTAGTAAATTCAGTGTACCAATGCTTACATGAAAATATTTGTCGAAGTTACCTGAAAAAGTGAACATTGTTCAAAATACCTTAAGTTGATAGTGTTTGCATGACTTTGTCAACTGCTAATTTTGAGTTCATCATTTTCAAGTTCCCTTCTATTTTCAACTTCTTCCTAAGGTTTGATGTGTTGCGATGAAAAACAATTTTAGGGAAAGTATTCTAACAAAACTTGATTCCAAGGCTCCATTTAATCTCAATTAAAGCTTGAAACTCAGGGGGCAGTCTTGTTGGGTTTCTTGAAGTTTTATTCTATTTTGGGTAAATTACAAATACACCCATTGAGATTTGATTAAAATACAAATTGCTTTTTAAAGTATCAACTGTTAATTTGTCTCTTGTGATTAAGGGCTCCCATTCAGAACATTCCGAAGAGGAGATTCTCAATCTGCGGAATACTTTATTACAGGTTTATATCGTTAAGTTTGTGGATTGTCTTGTAAATAATGATTTGTGTATCCTCAAGGTTATGATTTATTTTCAATAGACTGAATTGGAGAGGGAGCGGATAGCTATGGAGCTGGGGGAGGAAAAGAAAGCCCAAGCTGAACGCGAAAAGAGGTTGCAAGAGCAAGCTAAGAAGATTGAAAACTTGAGTTCAATGGTGTTGTACTCAAATAGGGATGAGAATCGTGATCAGCCCAAGAAGGTGCTATGACAATGACTCTCTCTCTCTCTCTCTCTCTCTCTCGCTTCCTGGTAAATAACCACAAACTTTGGTGCTTTATTAATGTCAATTGTCTAAATTACTTCTTGATTTTGCTTTTTCTTAGATTTATTATGGTCGTAAACACGTCAAAGGTTACCTAAATCCAACATGATTAGATCAAATTATGAAACCAAAATAGTGGTTGGCCTGAAGAGTCTTCTTTATTAATTTTGTTACAAAATCTAGTTTGAATTTGCGTAGATGTGATCTAATGACAACCTGGAATAGGTTCCATGAACCACCACTAAGCCTTATCTTAAGGAATTTTGGAAATAACCAGTATACTTTTGCCTCCTGAACATTGTAAAGCATACAATAAACTGAATTGTCAATGAATAACTTTGAGAGAAGACTTGTTCTAGAAGATAGGTCTGAAGTGGCTTTCATTTGTTTACATGTATATTTTTTGGTCATTGTCATGAATTACCTACAAAGTTGTTCATGTCCATTTTCTTATCTGTAAACAACCATATAATGCGTCTAGTTTCATTTCTTCTAGCATTTGTTCTAATTTTCTTAACATCTTGTTTTTTGTGGTTCAGAATGCAGCACCACTGAATCATCTGATGATATTGAGAAACAAGAGCTTGAAGACGTCTCAGATGAAGATGATACCTCCTATTTTGACACAATAGAGAATTTTTCTGAAACAACTCTTAGTTGTGGGTCTGTTGCTGGAGTTACAGATAACATCAGTAAGTGTATGGGACCTGAAAAGCAATTTGATGATAGGAAAAATTTGAATGCTCAGAAGGAAGCTATTAGCTCCACATATCCACAAATTGAAAGGCGAAAGAAGCTTCCAGATCCGGTTGAAAAGGAGAAAGGGGTCAGTCTTTGGTCCATGATCAAAGACAATGTAGGAAAAGATCTAACGCGAGTTTGTCTCCCTGTGTACTTCAATGAGCCAATATCATCTTTACAAAAGTGTTTTCAGGATTTGGAGTATTCTTATCTGTTGGATCGTGCATATGAGCATGGAAAAGCGGTATGATTATATGTTCGTTACCTCTTATTGTCTTTGCTTAGGGGGTAGTGTATACTAGTGTCTGTAAATTGTCTTTTGTTTCATTTCATTGCATTGTCTTTTCCTCTATTAGACGTTTGAAGTGGGTTAGTTTGGTTATGCATTGGTTTAATATTACTAATGTATTCCATTATGTATATGCATAAGAGATTTTTAAAACATTCTGAGGAAATTGAATGAGTCCATCGTGTTTCCCACTGGGCCCTGGAAGAGTCCTTTTTGTTCTTGATATATGAATTTGGTTTTCTTCTCTTTTCTGTTTTTTTTTTCTTTCCCTCTTCTTGTTAATCTTTAGGACTCCATTGAGATTCCAAAAACATGATCTGATTTCTATCGCTCTTTAGCCATCACAGATGTATTTATGGATTTGTGCTACTTACCTTCTGCATGTTAAATTAACCAGATACTTCATAAATCTGCATGGGAGATGTTATCTTGTTTGTTTTGATGGCTCTCAATTATAATCTTGGAGACAACAAGATCAAATGTACAATAGTGGTGCCCCTATAGTAAGAACAGGCTCATCTAAAAAAGTTAAGAATGTCCACACTCAAGAATGAAGTGTAGTTTGAACTGTTCTGAGGTCCCCTCAATGGGATGAAGGATTATATCCGCCTCATTACAAAGATTACTAGATTCTTCATTCAAATTATAAAACATGTTTCTGAGGCTGTGAGCCATTGGCTCCTTAACAGTCCTCTCAAATGAACCATTCTGGATGGTTGAAGGTCAAGAACTTCAGCATCTAAAATCAGTGACTGCGAGATAGGTTTGTGCATATAGAAATTGCTCATTCATTTCCTATCAACGTAGCAGTGTTCACTTTATGAGTTAACAGTGAAGCCACTTTTTGCTGTTCTATTAATACAAGTTTGTTTAGTATTATGCTAGACTGATTAATCTAATGAATTTATAGCATTATGAGAAAAAACTGAGCTAGCTATCTTTATTACTTAGTACAACAGCCGCCAAATTGTTATTTTTTCATTTATGCATATAACAGACACCTTTTTTATATATATTTTTATTTGATGATAAGTTATCACTGTCTTTTTTTTGTAGGAAGTAGTTTTGTTTTTCCTTGTTTACAGGTTTATTTGTGGAACACCTTTGAGATCTAGTTTTTTAATGGCTCTTTTACTGGCATGATTAATTCGGTTCAGATATGTTTTCAACATAAAAAAAAAAGAATATTTTCAAATGTTTTGGTGTTTAACATTTTCTTGTGCTATTGGGTTATGCATCTAGGGAAATGGTCTCCTGCGAAATGATTGTGTAATGAATGATCAGACTAGTCGTTTGGCCCATCGCAGCCCCATTATGTACAGTTTCTGCTCGTGAGAAATAAAAGTGATGCTTGGCTCTGAAGCCTATCCCACAACTCTCTGTCATGGCTTGAAACATGCTGCTAAGAGGTTCATTCTTCACATTATGGCACAACTTAGAACACTTTTAGGACTATGTTTGGATTAAGGATTTGAGAATTGATATCCTTCCTATTTTCTTTCCTTTTGCATGTCATTCCTCAAATCTTTAATCCAAACACCTCAGACAATTTTCCCAGAAAAACATCATATGTGAATTGAATTTATTATGTGTGAGTTACACTATACAAATTTAAATCTATGCTATATATTAAAATTTTACAAACTTTTTAAAAATAAAAATATGAGTACATAGCACTAGTTAAAAAAAAAAAATTCTGAATCATGTGCATTCCACTATGATGAGATCGTCCTCTTTTAATTTGGACTTTGGTGGATTGAACATTCAAATTATCCATATTATATATAAGGAAAATTATATAAATAGAAGTTGCTTTAGTAAATTACCTATTACAATGAGATGGTTGGAAAGCAACCCCATTTTGGCAGATTTCTTTCCATGAATTGGGAATTGGGTGGCATCCCCTCTTGATGCTTTCTTAATATACTTCCGGGAAAAAAAAATTATTAGCTACCAGTTTTAATGATTTTGTAATTTACCTTATTGTATATGGTGACCATCTTTTCTTTTTGGCCTTGTCAATTGTACTTTATTGTAAGGATGTGTGAGTTTGTTATGCACTTCTGTGTCATATGTTGTAAGTTGTAACAAGTGTTGTACTTCTATTTTTCCTCCTTAATTGTGTCTTCTCTTTGTATTTTTTTGGGTATTACAACCCTCTTTCTTCTGCATTGTTAGGTGAGGAACATTATTTGCTCTAACTAGTGATAGACTGAACTGTTGATTATTAATATGTGCAATGGCTTGTTGAGTACAATGCGGCTTTGGCATCCATCTGCTTCATGATTTTGCTTGGATTTGTAGATGATGTCCTCGATGTCCCTTGGAGAGTGTGAGTATTCCAATCATATTTTTTGGATTTATCGGCCCATTTATTTCAAGAGCACTGTTTTCTCTTTGCATTACTGCATTCAGAGTTAATGCTAAACTAGGTCTTTCTGACTTTGAAGAACAGGAAATTATTATTGCCATCAATTGCTGCTCTTCCTCTGTTGATGGCCTATGCTGGACATCCAACTATAGTTATACCAAAGCCTCTCATTCCTTATCTTGGGCTTGAGTTTTTGGATCTAGGTAAACCTAAAGCATTGATTATGATTTTAGAGACCTTTCGGAAAAAAAAAATTCTAATAAACCCAGATCCATGTCCCCAATTTCTTCTACTACAACTTTCATTTTGAATCGTTCATGTTTTTTTCAATTTCACCATCATTTCACTTTCTCATCAACATCACTTGTCATCTCTACCTCACTAATTTCTTGCATTAATTTCTAGAAATAGGGTGTTACTCTAAATTGGGTGAAAAAACTCATCACCCTCTTTCCAAAATTTCTTGATTCTAAGTAATTATTTTATATGTGCCAAACAGTCTTCTGACCCAACAACATCTTCCTACTTTTCACGTATGAGAGGTTAAGGGTTTGACTTTCGTTAGAGACAAGGCTGTGTGGCACCATTCTTTTATTATCACTATGTTGCACACTCTTCCCAAGGAATTTCAGACAAAATAGTATTTGAGTTCTATGTGCAAAATTTACTCTTTCTATTAGATTGAAGGCATTGTATGACATTTAATTCTAGAATTGAATATAAGACTCACCTTGTTTTTGTCTCATTGTTAAATTGTGAACAAATAATATTTCTATGTACTCTCAGCCTCAATTCATCATATTTACAAGTAGAAAGAGAACTTGTAATTTAAGTTGCCAATGATTGAGGAAAACATTGTTGGTAGAGCTAGCTATCTTCTGCTCTTCATGTTTATGCAATCTATAATTATTCTGTTTGTCAGGTATTTGTGCTAAATTTAATTGAATTACTTGATGTAGGTTTTGGTTGTAGGTGGTGGTGATGGTGGAGTTCTTAGGGAAATCTCTCGCCACAATGCTATTATATAATTCCGAACGCCATAATTAAGTGACCCCATAGTTAAGCTTGAAGTTGCTCTTAAGGTAATTGAAACTCTTGTTGCAAATCATTGATCTGCCATAGAGATAGGTCATTGACATAGTTTTATTTTGATTATTTTAAGCTAAACTAACACATTTAAGTGCATTAAATTTTCAAGTCAAGTTTGATATATGTTTTTGCAGATTTTGTTGAGGGAATAGTTGATATGATCGAGCGGTTGATGTTGGGAGCCAAAGATTATGTTGCTCTTCTTCTTTTTTTCTTTTTTTTTTTTTGAAGACTTGAATTTTTTAGTACAGTGTATTTAAAGATGATTAAAGGATAATGTCTATTATAAATTTAATTAATTTGTTAATTTTGTTATTTTTCATTTACAAAAAATGGTTTGGTGCTTGTAATTGATTTTTTTGTTGTAGCAAACCTATATATGATTTTTTTTAATAAATAATTATTTGCGACAGCAAAACAATGGTCGCTAAAAGTGTTTTTTTCATTTTTTTATTTTTTTTTGCGACAGCAAAATAGCTGTCGCAAAAAGTCTTTTGCAACCCCATGTGCAGTCACATAGGCCGTCGCTAAAAGTCTTTTGCGACTGTATTTTTATTATTTGCGACGGCATGTGACGGTCGCAAAAAGTATTTTTTTTAGTAGTGAATGTTATTAATCACACTTAAAAGATGTGATGTAAATATTTTTAATCACACTTAAAAGGTGTGATCGAAATGTTATTAATCACACTTAAAAAGTGTGATTAAAAATGATCCTTTTTAATCACACTTTCAAAGATCACACTTAAAAGGTGTGATTTAAATACTTTTAATCACACTTAAAAG
This sequence comes from Camellia sinensis, assembly GCF_055761805.1. Taxonomy (NCBI): domain Eukaryota; kingdom Viridiplantae; phylum Streptophyta; class Magnoliopsida; order Ericales; family Theaceae; genus Camellia; species Camellia sinensis. The sequence continues at coordinate 105,140,838 of NC_138965.1, forward strand.
ATGTGATCAAAATATTTTTAATCACACTTAAAAGGTGTGATCTAAATATTTTTAATCACACTTAAAAGGTGTGATCGAAATGTTATTAATCACACTTAAAAAGTGTGATTAAAAATGATCCTTTTTAATCACACTTCCAAAGATCACACTTAAAAGGTGTGATCTAAATACTTTTAATCACACTTAAAAGATGTGATCAAAATATTTTTAATCACACTTAAAAAGTGTGATTAAAAATGACTACTTTTAATCACACTCCCAAAGATCACACTTTAATAAAATTTAAAAGGTGTGATTAAATAACATACATCACACAAAAAAAGTGTGATCTTTATCTGTTTTTGTAGTAGTGCGAGTTGTACCCACTAACTGATTTGTAGTCTTGCAATCTTAATTGCAACCAATCACACACTCTCTATATTGTTGCTGCAGGAGCAAATTACTAGCAATGGAAGTGGAGTATGTTTTTTCTAACATATCTTCTTTTGTGACTTTTTCTCCACATAATTCTAATCGTGAAACAATTTTAAACAAAGCCAAGTTGTACTCACCAACTGATTTGTAGTCTTGCAATCTTAATTGCAACCAATCATAACGGGCTTTTGGCAATATGATAGTCTTCTGGTGCTCATACATCTCCTTTAAATTGTTCCATAGGACAAGTGGTTCTTTGATTGTAAGATATTCAGTTTTTAGTTCTTCTGGGAGATGATGGTGAATGAAAATCATTGCCTTGGCGTGATCTTGCAGGGATGCTTCATTTTCATCTTTGATTGTATCTCCAAGATTCATGGCATCCAGATGGATTTCCACATCAAGAATCTAGGATAAATAGTTCTTTCCAAATATGTCAAGAGCCGTGAATTCCAATTTTGAAAGGTTTGACATGTTGACTAAAATCACCTATAAATGTTAGAAACAATTATATTTTGTATATGAATATAATGTCTGACAATATACAATTTATTAATATAATTGATTTGACAAAACACCATTTATGCATTGTAAAAATTACTAAGTTTTAGATCATCAAACAGTACTAACAAATTTCAATTCGTTTCATTTGAATACAATTTGTCTAATTTAAAAGTACTTTATTTGTGTTTGGTAATGTTTACGTTTTCAGTTTATATTTACAAAAATTTTATAAACTGGTTTTTGTTTATTTTTAGAAAAACATAAACTACAAACGCGTTTGGTAATTGACAAAATATTTAAAAAAATTTAAAAATATAAAAAATAGCGAGAAATGGCAAGTGGCGGCGGAAGACGGTGGTGAAAAGTGGTGACGGTGGGTGGTGGGTAGCTCATGGTGGTGGGTGGTGGCGGGTGGTGGGTAGTAGAGAGTGGATGGTGGTAGTGGTGGCGGTGGTGGCAAGTGGGTGGCGGATGGCGGGTGGTGGTGGGTGGTGGTGGTGAGTGGGTGGGTGACGGTGGCAGGTGAGAGCGAGTGAGTGGTGGTGAGTGGTGGTGACATGTGGTGGCAGGTGGGTGGTGGGTGGTGGATGGTGATGGTGGGTGAGTGGGTGACGGAGGCGGGTGGTAGCGAGTGAGTAGTAGTGGTGGTGGTGGTGGTGGTGGGTGGGTGGGTGATAGTGGCGGGTGGTAGGTGGTAGCGAGTGGGTGGTGGTGGTGGTGGTGGTTGTAGTGGTGGTGGGTGGTGGTAACAGGTGGGTGGCGGGTGGGTGATGGTGGTGGTGGTGGTGGGTGGTGGGTGGTGGTGGCGGGTGGATGGCAGGTGGGTGGTGAGTGGTGGTGGCAAGTAGGTGGCAGCTGGTGGTGGCGGGCGGTGGATGGTAGTGGCGGGTGGTGGGTGGTGGCAGGTGGATGGCAGGTGGGTGGTGGTGGTGTGGCGAGGGGTGGGTGGTGGTGGCGAGTGGGTGGCAGGTGGGTAGTGGCGGGTGGTGGGTGGTGGTGGCAGGTGGTGGTGGGGGGTGGGTGGTGGCGGCGGAAGACGGTGGTGGAAAATGGTGGCGGGTGGTGGCTAGTGTTGGGTGGTAAAAAAAAAAAAAAACTTAAAACTCAAAACGGAAACACATTTTTTGTGTTTTCATTTTTTGGAAAAATTTATAAACTGAGACCACTGATTTATAAATTAAAAATTTTACCAAACAAGTTTTTGTTTGAATTTTTTAAATTTTTGTAAATATAAACAGAAAACTAAAAACGTAAGTGTTACCAAACGGCACCCTAATGTTTCTATAGGCTAGAACATTTAAAAAAAAAAAAAAAACTTTGACATTACGATTTATGATTGTAACATATTTTTTCAAATGAGATGGTATGACATAGCATGATAAACACAAAACATATATTAAAGCATATAATTAAACATCAATAATAATTTTTTGTACTTTATTAATCTTCAAGATTAATTTTTCACTATTGATCTTTTGGATCAGTGTTAATTTTCTAGCTTAATATAATAAAATGTTAATCTTCCGAATTAACTTATTGACTAGACATTAATCTTCTGGATTAATTTACTCATATGTTAGTCTTCTAGATTAACTTATAATCACACATAATCTTCAGGATTAGTGTCATATTATTAATATGATAATCTTCGGGATTAACATACCCAAATATGATCTTCAGGATCAATGGGTATTTTGGCTAGAGCTATCGTGCTGATAACATATTATGAAACTAGACAAAAATATAATTAATTATACACAGAAGATAGAATAAATTAAGTTCTTCAGAAACTTCTGTATATAGTTCTCCAGGAACTATAAAGATTTTCAAGATCTAATTGTATTATTAAAATGGCATTACAAAAACAACTCTTGCCACAAATACTTCTTTCTTCTTTCTTTCCATTCCATGTATTTCTTCTCGACAATAAATGATCACATATATAATACACAAGTTTTTCTATCTTTTCATTATCATAACTCACCTATTTATGGGTGAGAAAACATCACTATTTTACACTATGCAACCATGCGGTGAAACCACATGCTACACCATGTAAACCATGAGGTTTCTAGAATGCTAATTACAAATCTTCCCCAATCTTCCACATAATTCTACTATGGCCCCAAACTCATTAGAATTCCAATTGCAACTCTTTTGATGGTTATCCAAATATTTCACAACATATTGATGTTTTTTTAATTATTAGTATTATTTTTTAAGAACATAACAGTCAAAATATATATAGGGTCTTTCTACAAGGAACTTTTACAATATGCATTCTTATTTAGGGTGTATTATTTGCAAGTTATGAAATTGAAAAAAACAAAATAAATTGCATTGAAAGTAATCATTTTTAAAGGAATTTAGGCAATAAAGCCCTTAAAACTTTTTAATTATACTCTAATGAGTTTAACTCAAAATTTTATTGATTTTTCTCCGTATTTGGATCATGAATTTGAGTAAAAATTTAAAAAGAAAAAGAGAAAATATAAGATAAATATAAATAAAATACAAGCTAAATTTCTTCCAACGCTGTGTTAATGAATAAGAAATATTGAAACGTTACAGGGACAAGTAAAGTGAGAATAGTATTAATCCATAATTTTCATTGATGAATACACGCATGCAATAGTTTGTATAAGAAATAGAGAGACAGATGTGTTAACATAGTTTAATAGTGTAGTACCTTGTAAATCAAGATTGCAGAACTAATACTCTATTTGATTCATTAGAATAAGATAGAATGAAATGGAATAGTGATTTCTTAGACTTTTTTATTTGTCGTTATTTTTTCGTTCAACCAAATATAGGAATTAATATTTTGATAGAATGATCATTCCATTACACCTCATTTTAGTAAACCGAATACTACCTAATAGAAAGAAGAGGAGTGACAGAGGCAGAGAAAAGAGATATGACGGCTGCTGCGATTAAAAAAAAAAAATTAGTTTGATTTTTAAATGAGGTCAGTGCCCTTAGTGCAATAATTGGATTAAAGGGTTCAGTTGAAGGCCTTGTAGCCTTACTTGAGGCCATCTTAGTAATTTAAATTGTTTATTTTATTGTGTTAATAAAGTAAATTATTAATATAAAAACTTATAATTAATTAGATATTGATAGCTACATATTTAGATCATATTTAATTATACAAAAAATAGACATGTATAATTTCTAAAACAAATATTTTTTTTTTATAAAATAAATATGATATCGAATTAATTTAATTTTTTTTTATGATTAGAAGTCAAATGGTTCAAAAAACTAATGATGCGAACCCATAACTCTTTAACAGCACTCTCTATAGTTCAATTAATAGCAAGTATGGTCTGAGTTTTTATTTAGGATTAATTTTGTCAAAAGTTCCTCAAGTACTTATTAGAAATTCAAATAGTTGTTTCATAAAAACTAACAGCTGATTTGATTTTTTCCCATAAGAATGTTTCATAATTTTTTGTTGAATTATATATATCTTTACTTGATATATAATATAGATTAGATAAGCACTAGGTTTCCCTCGAGTCTATGCTGTAGACGGAAAGTTACTATCTGAGGCCTGTGAAATTTATCACAAATTCTATTTCGATGATTTAAATGTCGAGTTTTTTTTTTTTTTGTATATATCATTCACAAATCGATTTGATAATTGTAACTTATTTAATTTATCAGGTATATGACTAAAAAAATTGATATATTTTTAAAAACTTAGTTGTCATTTATTTTTCTAGGACAAATATAATAAATTAAGGATAAAATTCACTTTAATCTCCAATAATTTGAGCTTGGAACAATTTATCCTTCTATCATTTAAAAATCACCAATAAATCTCCTTACCGTTATTAATTCCTTCAAAAATGAAAGAAAATGTTTCAAACTTGCCAAAATTAAGAGTTGGCAATGAAATAAGTAGAAGTCAAAATCAAAGTTCAATATTAAAAGACAAACATGCCATTCACCTTCATCTTCTTCTTCTATCAATATAAAACTCAAACTCAAACCCTAATCCTAACCCTAACACTAATCCTTCACTAGCCACCTCCCACCACCCTGCCCTCTTGCCGCCACCTTTCTTCTCCTCTCACCACCACCATTTGTCCCCACCCGGCCGCCTCATCATTCTTTCCAACAACTTGCAGCAACCTTTTCTCTCTTCTCCCTCCTAGATCTGGATCGCCGCCCTTTCTTCCTCTTAGGTTTGGACGCCGACTCATATCCCCTCCTCAAGGACCACCACTGTTGCCACCTTTCCCTACTAATGGTTCTTTAGAACCTATGAAGAACACCCATTTTTCATATAATTGCTCTTGATTTCAAATATATGATTGTTCAGATTCATTAATTGATTCAACTGATTCATCATCCTTCTCAAAAAATTTATATATATACTAGCGGGTGGCACACGCAATGCATATGTCATTTAGATGAGTAAGTAGGGGTGAGTATCGGATATACTAATTCGCCCAAACTGACTGACCTGAACTGAACTTATCCGCCTCATTTTGGACGGATGCGTGATGACGAGCAAATGGTTGCAGATTGATTTTTTCTAATCTGCCTAGTTTTGGATGGATGACGGATTTGAGATTCCTTTGGCTGCAACCAAACCGTCAAACCGCGAGCACCCCTACTAATTTGTAGGACTTTGTGTTTTTAATTTGTTTAGATATTCTGTTTGTGTTTTCAATTGAAAAAGAGTTTAAATATTTTGTTGAATATATTCTTTTCAAAAAGAGTTTTCAACTTGAATATATTTTTTGAATTGAAAAAAATAAATGTATTATTTATCTATATTTTTTGTTTTTAAATCTAACTTTAAAAATAATAAATAAAAAAGATGATATATGCTGGTTGGTATTTGTTTTCAAAAATAGATATAGATGTAACAATATAGAGGCATACAATCTCTAGTACTGCTTTATTTATGGTTTTGATGGTTTGAATTGTTTTTATATTTTAAGACGGATTGTAATACTTTATGTGGATGAGGCATACTGTGATTGTAATATGTGGATGAGGCATGCAGGGATTGTAATATTCTAAAGTTTCAAACTTTGTTTCTTTGGATGAGACATGTAGTGGTTCTAATACTTTTTTTGGTCATTGACTGTAATACATTTTTTTTTTTGAGGAAGTGCACAAGTTGAATTATGTTGAAAATTTATAAAATTTTAAACTGCCAAACCGATTCGCATCCATCCGCCAATCCACTCAATCCACATCCGTCGAATTGGCGGACAGATGCAGATTGATTTTTTTCAATCCGCCAATCTGGCAGACGGATGGTGGATTAGAGGTTTTGTGGCCACAACCGACTTGCGTCCATCTCTATAAGTAAGCATAAATACAAATAATAAAGAAATTAATATCATAATATGTATGTTATCTAAATGGTAAGTGTGTTTTTAATGAAGCCTAAAGTTTTGGGTTCAAATTTTGCTTACGCCTTTGAATAATATTTTTTTTTTATATTTTAGGATAGAAAAATTTGCCACGTGGTAGAAGAAGAAGCCATTACACAATTGGACACCAAGTCATGTGCTCACATATATAATAGTATAGATAGATATATTTTTTGGTGTTACAGTCTATGTATATATATTGATATTATATGTAGTATATGTATAGATATATATACCAGTTTGTGTAAAATAAAATAAAATAAATAAAATAAAAATACTAGTTATTTCACTGTGTTAAACAGTCTTGTGTATGTGTATATATATATTTGTGTAAAATATAATAAAATGAAAATTAGTTTAGAAAGTTAAAAATTAAAATAAATAACTAGAGATCTATAGTTTATTTATTATTTATTTTTTGAGGGGTAGTTAATACGTAATTTAATTACGTTAATGTTTTTTTTTTTCATGAAAAACTATTATTGTTTACGTTAGAAATAAAATAAGAGAAGCAAAAAATAAGGTAGAAAGCCAAAGGTGTATTAAGGGAATTTCATGTCTTTTGTTAATGGAGTTAGTATTGCAATTTAGTGGGTGTTTGGGAAGTTTCTATTTTAGTAGGCTGATTTAGTTTTTGGCTACTTTAGTAGGCTAAAATTTTTGCATTTTGGAAGCTAGTTGATTTTTTTTTTTTTTGTAATTGGATGTGATATTTGTGAGAGAAAAAGTGAAATAATTATGGATTTGATGTGACATTTTGTCTTTTTAGCTATTTTAGCTTATTTTATCTTTTTGTAAATTTTAGTCCAAAAAAAGGCTAAAATCCAACTTGCCAAACACCCCCTTAGTCTAAAACCACAAAGGAGTTGTTTGCCTATTTTTGAACTATAAGGGTAAACTATTCTTGTTGGCGGTATATTTTGTACAAACCAATCACAGCCTGACACGTGGTCCATCAAGGGTAATTTGGGGAATCAGTGAAGATTTCCAGTCATCAATAGACACGTGGTAACTTGTATCAGTGGCGATGCACCTGTGAGGCATGGGAACAGTCAAGATACACAAGGTGACGTGGCCAAACGGTTGCTTACAATTTAAATTCAAATTCAGGAGGGAAGCCCAACTATAAGAGTGGTATAGTGGAAGCAAATTGTTCAAAGCCATGCCCAGTGATCACGGAGATCACTTCGACAGTTATCACCTTCTTCAACGGTTATCAGCTACTTCGACGGTTATCCTCAGAGCCTATAAATAGAGGAGATTGCTAACAATGAAAAACCCCAGAACCAGATCTAGAAACCAGTGTATTTACTTTACATTTTCTTGTCCTTTAAATTTCAGTGTTTTACTTTCTTGTACTGTACTTCCAATTCCTAGGAGTAATTCTAAATTAGTCTGTTGCTGTAATCCTCTTCAAAGCTGTGAAAGTGCGAAGGTACAATTGTAAACCCTTGTTTACTTAATAAAATTTGATTTCTGACAGCTGTTTCTCCCTTTTGCTTTTATTTTTACGATTAGTTTTCTGAGTTTTCTCCTAAAAACAAGCCACCAGTAAAAGTCCTCTACATTAAGGCTAATAAAACTTCGAAACAATCGTCTGGTTAATTGGTTGACATTTAATATTTCTGTAAGGATTCATTGATCCTTACTGGCACGCTCAAAATTACATTTCTAACATTCGAAAGCCAAAAAGCCAATATATATTTTTGGCCTGCCTAGTGGGACTCTGTTAATGGCTAGACGTATGAGGCAAGGGGAAAATGAATGCCTCAAAGAAGGTGTGGAAGGGGACTTAGACATACAAAACCCAGAGGATAATGTAGTATCACATCCGATGGATGTACCTGCCTCAAGCGATCCTACACCAGTGGTCGAAGAGACCAGCGTTGCAGGATATGCAACACACGTCCAGAATATTGGACAGGGCCATAAAACTGGACCTTCAACTGTTCCCTCTACCCAACCAATGAATCCATGTGGAGGATTTGTCGACGTTATGGGACAATAATTAATGTATACAATGGAAAGATGGGCAATATTCTTTTTGGATCGAATGAGCTCTTATCAGCCACCTGTCATAAGGCAAGTTGAAGAGAACATAAATTTTCTTCAGCATAGATTGGCTTGAGATAAACAGCCTATGCAAAGTAATGGACAAAATAATGGTCAAACTAATAGTCAAAATCATAAGAGACCATCACCTGTGTCTCAATCACGGTATGAAGCTCCTTCTAGACCATTTATCACTTAGAATACACCTTTGCCTACCAGCGAAATCATACACATTGGTGGGCATGGTCTGACATAAGGAAATGGCATGCGAGTAATTTCAAATCTTATGTTTGAACCTATGCCTAGTACACGAGTGTTCGCTAATCTTGTGTTCGAACTGACACCTGGGGGTTTGGAAGAAATATCTGTACTTGGAAGAGAAACAACACCTATTCCTCCTCCAGTAGTTCCTTTCGTAGCACCTTTTGTAGGGCAAATGCCTACCCCAAGAGGGCATCCATACCCTTTACATCAACTAGCACAACAAGGATAGCCTAATCCCCAGGGACAACCACTCTTAAATGTACCTTTACATGGACCAAGAGGGCTCAAAGCACAAGGAAGTCCTCAAAACCCTGTGTTTGTTCCTCCAATGGTGGCCCAACCAGCACAAAATATGGTACCTAAGGACCAAATTGTTGACATTGTTAGAGAGATTTGTGGACCTGTGGTCTGGGGGGTCCAGACCCCTGTTTACAGAAAGCCTTACCCAGAATGGGTAGATAGGTTACATGAATACCCAAGGGAATATAAGATACCAGCCTTTACTCTCTTCTATGCGAATGAAAACCAGTCAACTGTTGAACAAATTGCTAGATTTACCGGCCAATGTGGTGAATTTACCAACAATGATTACATGAAATTGAGGCCTCGTTTGGGAACATGCTATTGTAGTAACTTTTGGCTTTTACAAAAAAGATATGTAAAAAAGTAGAGAGAGTGACGTGACAACTTATACTGTCTTTTTAACTTTTTGGCTAAATAGTTACATGAGGCTTGAGACTTTTTCCTAGCACTTTAATTGGGGCAACTTTCATATGGTACACAAACCTTGCACCTGGTTCTATCCAGACTTGGCAATAAATGGAAAAAGTGTTTCATGCCCAGTTTTTCCAAACAGAGCCTGAAGTATCTATGGTAGACTTGGCAAGGTTGAGCCAAAGGCCTTATGAGAAGGCTGGTCAATTCATTGCCAGATTCAAAAGGGTACGAAACAAATGCAGGGTCATATTAACTGAACCTGAGTTTGTGAGGTTGGCCCAAAATGGGCAAGGGTTTAGGTTTCGAAAGAAGTTTGACTTAACAAAGTTTCGAGACCTAATAGAATTAACTTATAAAGTTACTAGATATGATACTCTCCTCGAGGAAGAATATGATCGAAGTAATGCGTCTTATAGGACCTATTATAGGGACCCTAATTTTGAAATTGATGTAGCAGAGATTATAGGACAAGAACTTATGATCTATGAAACATTAATTCAGAAGGATACTACTCAACTAAAAACTCTTGGTCTTACTCAACTAAAAACTGTATTGTTTTTTGAGACAGGATTCAAAAGAAGATTTGAAAAGGAAGACTGAAATTCCCAGCCAAAGTAGAAAAGGCAATGGGGATTAACATTGACCTATTTCCAGAGATTAGAGAAGCAGCAACCAATGTTGGCATACTAGACTTCTTGGCTCAAGAAGTGGAGAAGAACCTCTCCCTAAAAGAATTGGATGAGGTCAATGTGTAAATGCATGTGGCCAGCCAAACTACCTTTAGAAGAAACACACAGGTGTAGACACCCCATTTTTGACCGTCCTCAAGACTTGGACGTCATCGTTTGAACACCCGATGATTATGCTTGCTCATGTTTGTTTTGAGTCCCTGAAGGTCTTGGCCGAGCGCCTTGCCTTGGAGCCTCTAATCTTGTCTGTTTTGTGCTTAGTTGTGAACCAAGAGCTTGTTGCTTCAATTCTAGAGGAAAGGGTGGCCTGTTGCCCATCCCCATAACTTGGCGGCCATGACTTGTTTTTGTCGGCCACTAGTGGTGGCTGGTCGGCTATATTGATGGCCGGTCGGCTACATTGATGGTCGGTCGGCCACTGATGATGGTCGACGGCCATTTTTCTCATTTTTCAGATATTTATTTGCCAGCTGTTGTTCACTGAAGCTCATCTCCATACATGTGTATGGAGGGATGAATACAAACCTTTAGCTTGATTTTTCTATATATGGGGGGGTCTTTCCCCCATTTGGGAGGTTGGATAATTTTTTGAGCAAATTTTCTCCCTTTTTCTCTAGAATTCTCTCCCTCTCCTCTTGTTTTGTGCTTGATAGTTGATTTTCTCTACACTTTTGCACAAAGACCCTTAACCAAACATCCTCATCTTGGAGCTGAGGTTCTTTGAGGCTTAATTTGAGCTCCAAAGGGTGGTTTTAGCTCAGAATTGTGATTGTTTTATGCTGTGCTTCAAGAGGTATAGGACTTGCCTTGTAAGCTTTATTTGGGATTACTTGTTTAGCCATCTTTTTATGCTGTTTTTGGCCTAGTTTTCAACTACAAAAAACTCTAATTTTTGAAGCTTAATATGGTAGTTTGAGGTCATTTTGTGTTTAGAGGTTGTCCACCCTTCTTGTTGTTAGCATATTAAAATCAAACTTTTTGGGCCTTTAAACCACTAAAATTCAGAGTTATTTCAGTGGTGGAAAACATGTTTTGAAGTCCAAATATAGAGGGGTTGGCTGCTCCTCCTTGTGTCTCACTTGCATGCCTAGTTAGCATCCTATGGTAGCATGTTTTTGTGGTTTCACTTAGCTTAATTCAAGCATGTTTTAGCTACTGTTTTGACTGATTTTAGCTCTATTTTGGGCTGTCTTGGTCATATGAGCCTTGTTTTGCATAGTTGTAGTGCAAATAGCTTCACTAGCTTGGCATTCTAGCCCTTCAAACTTGATTTGCTTAAGATGGTTGCATGTTGATGTGTCTTTTTGCATGTAATTTCAGTGTTTATAGCTCTATCACATGCTCATTTGCTTCTCTCTTTCATTACTTTTTTGGAGTTGCTCTTGAGTCTTGTTTGCAAGCTAACATGTGAGCATGTTTTTCTAGTCTTTTGTGGCTTAATCTCAGCAAGTTTTAGCCACTGTTTTGGCATATTTTAACTTTGTTCTGAGCTGGTTTGGTCAATTGAGGCTTGTATTGCATGGCTATAGTGTAATGGTCTTCACTAGCTTAATGTTTTAGGCCTTTAAACATGAATTGCATGAGTTGCTTACATGTTTTAGTGTCATTTTGCATCCCATTTCAGCACTGAAATCTCTGTCATCTCCCTCTCTTCTTCACTCTTTCACTTATTTTGAAAGTGACTTTGAACCCTTTGTTGGCTTGAGTGTGAAATTGAGACACTTGTGCTTAATGGTTTTAATCCTCTCTTGAGGGTTTCTACTAACCAACAACATGAGGACTCTTTCATGCTCAAGGCACTTGTGGTTTAAGCCTACTTTCAATTAGAGGACTCTCACTTTGGACTTAATCGGTTAAAGGAGTAATCGGTAATGTAAAATGTGTAAATAAAATTGGATAAGTAAAAGAGGCATGCTAACCATCTTTGTGTTGGATTGTATGTGTTCGGATCGGACGTTAATCCGAGCACAAGAAAAATGGGACGTTTCATACTTAAAGTGATGAAACGTGCCATTATTCTTGGTCACCATCACCCTTGATCATGCGTGATAGGGTTGTGGTTTTGTTGAGTCTTGTTTTGTACTCATTAAAATTGTACAAGCTTGGTTCTTAGGCCATCATGCATTAAAGATGCTTGGTTGATGGTCTGGGAATCAAGAGTTACACTCCTTTGAATTTGTGTAATGATAAGGAGGGTAGCCGTACATACACTCCTTGAGAATATACTGTTTTGCCTCTGTTTGCTCTCTGTTGCAGCAAAAAAGGAAAGTCCAGGAAAGCAGTGGCCAACCGGCCACTTGTATCAGCCGACCGGCCACCAGAAGCAGCTGACCGGCCAGAAATGAATTTTGCAACAGCGTGTTCCTGAGTTGGAGTAGAGTCATTCTGGGAGTTGGCACAATTTTCAGAGATCAAACGGGCGCAAACAGAGGCATTCGATGGCAAGGCGGTGGATTTTCGGGAGGAAGCCAACCGAGCATGCATGCCTCCCTCGCTCTCGAGGCTATTTACTTGCTTTGTTTAATTAATTAGTAGTAGCTAATTCATTCATTCATTCATTCAAGTGTTGTAATTATTTAATTAGCTTGGGTAGTTAATTAGTTTAATTAGTTTAATTAGCTTAGCATAGTTAGTTATTCAATTTTGGTTTGTAATAATTAGTTAATTAGAATAGTTAATTTGTTTTGTGTTGTAATAATTCTTATTCATTCGGACCCTCCTTCGAGAGGGCACGATGTTGTAATAAGTGTGTGTGTATGTGTATATGTCTTCTAACCCCACGTTTTTCTCCCTTTTATTTATCCGCTTTTGATGGTTAGATTAGGGACACGTTTTCAATTAGCATACCTTATGCTTGCATGTTTGCATCATTCGCTTGTCTTGTATGCACCAAGGCTCGGCGTATCATTCAAACTGCATTGTCAATTCAATACTTCTTTGAATATGTGTTTAAAAGCATGTTGTTCAAGTTGCTTGATATGCCATGATTAGGTGGCCGAGCCTATCTTATTGTATTATTGCATGTGTTGCATTAGGCATCTTGTGTAGTTAGGATCATGCATCTTTCTAACTAGTTTTTGTTTTGGCTTGGAGTACTCGGTAAGTTTTATGCTTTAGCATACTTGCATGAGTGTGATTGCCATATTGCCATGATTCGCATGCTTGCTATGAGGCTATGTGCTTATTTGCTAAATTGCATGAATGCCTGTGGATAAAAGCTTTGTTGTTTGAATTGGGACAATTCAGTAAATGTGAGTTTCAAGCCCACTTTGCGAAGTGGAAAATCATGTTTTAAGCCCATCATGTTTGGTGGTAAATCCGCGTTTTAGCCCACTTGAGGGTGGCAAATTGAAACCATTTTCGAAAATAAACATGAGTTGAATTCGTTCCAATTCTTGCGACTCAGTCTATACTGCTTTTGTGCGTCACCTAGTAAAGTTAGCTAATAACCGAAATAAGAACACATGTGTTTATAAAACAACATATCATGCTTAGTAGAGGCCGATCTTTTGATCAGGCGAGCGGGGGTGCTCATTTCAGGACCTTCTCCTCTCGTACCCAAGTTCCCGAGCCGAGGCAACTTTGATGATGACGGACACGTGGCCTTTGGCACGAGTCAGGGTTTTCTAAATTTTTTCAAAATAAAATATTTAGGTGGTGACTCTGTAATCTGGCAAACCAGTCCAGTTTTGGCATTATTTGATTCAAAATCGATTTTCCAAAATGATTTGCCGGATTGGACTCTTTGGTGTTTATCAGTTTCACATTGCACTTTGTGAGATTAGATTCAGAACTGTGACAGGAGTCCGAACTGTAGGACCAATTCGTGCTCTCCGAAAGGGGGTGAGAAAAAATCGAGCTACAGTTTCTGGCGACTCTGCTGGGGATTTAGAGAACTTGACTCGAACTCATGATATGTTGTTTATTTTACACTTGTGTGTTTCTTTGCATTGCATTTGCACTGGTGCACCTAAGTCACAGTGTTTACCATCTGCTATTCCTGAACGGTTTGCCGGAGGCTTGCTTGGAAAAGCTTGCCAAAAGGCTGACCAGTTGCAGGCTCTGCCACGATGGGAGCACAAGCCTTAGATCTGGACTACCGCTGTACCGTTTGATCCTCCCTTCACTTCTCGATGTTAGAAGCGATAGGTGTATTAGGTAGTTGTGACAACCTCGACTCATGATTAATGCTAATTCATGATTAAGCATGCTAGGTAAATGATTAAGATGAAATTCTAAATTAATTACGTGAGTGTGTTGCTTTAAATGCATTTTTATCTGTTTGATGTAGAAAGACCTGTTCATGTTTTGATTTCAATTTGTGAATTGAAAGCCTTATCGGCAACCGATTCAGAAATTGACGTGATTTATATTTTACTTAGGATTTATAGAATTTTATGGTAGGTTCAATTAAAATTCCGTTCGGAATGATTAAATTGGATTAAATTGATGCCATTTGATTAACTTTGTTATCTACCACTTAGTGAGTCATTTTATTGACCCCACTAGTTCAACTTTATACCTCTTTCTCCTTAATTTGATGCTCAAACGTGAGAGAGGGAGAGAGTAGGGAGATTTGGGCCCTAGACTTGAGAATTGAGTTCAAATAAGAGGAGTTGCTAGGAGAGAAGAAGAAACCTTGGACATTTGATCATCTAGCTCAAGAATTTATCACCTAAGGTCCAAATTGAACATCCACGGTAAGAAGCCATGTCTCTAGTCTTGAAATTAAGTTGATTCATCTATGAATTCAAGTGATTTGAGCTATGAGATATAAGATTTAAGATTAAGAAGTAGGAAGAAAGATTAATCCATGCATGCATGTTCATTTCATCTCATTTGGAGCATTTTTGCTAAGAATTCTCTCATGCATGTCATAGATTGAGCTTAATTGTAGGAAATCATCACGTTTTCTATTAATTTTCCAAGTTTGATCATGTTTTGAAGTGGTGAAGTTCAAGAGAATTCATGCATGTTATATTCTTGAAACATTCATAAAGTTTAAGTTGAATTTGTGTACAATTAGCATGCTTTTGGGGTGTTGCATTCATGTTTTGAACTTGGGAGCAAATCTGGAAAACCCAGAATTTTGCTCGAGCGAAGGATTCCATGCTCGACTGACCACCTTTATTTTCACACTTCTGCTCGAGCGTCAAAAGGTTGGCTCGAGCGTAAATTGCATGCTCTTAGAAGTTTGCATGTTTGGAAACACGCTCGAGCGAGAAGACTTGCACTCGAGCGAGGACCTGTGTCTCACGCTCGAGCGACTGTCGAGCAACTGTCGAGCGAAGATTGCATGCAACCAGAACTGTTTCACATTTTACAAACTGCTCGAGCGAAGGAGTGTGCGCTTGAAAGACCAATCACATTCGGTATGCTCACTCGAGCGAAGGAAGCTACGCTCGAGCGAGACCCTTGTTTTCAGCAAGTTTTGCAAAATATTTTTAAGCACATTTTTGCATCCTCATTCCATCCTAGGCATTCCTAGGTCATGATTAAGACATCATAATGAGGATAATGAAGTAGAACCACACCAAAACAAGTAGAAAGGACTAAGTTATCAATTTCTGGTGTGTAATTTAGCATGTGTTCGTTCTATAACTGTGTAGGTTTCGCACCTCAAAGAAGCTGAATAGCCTGCTTATAGCCCTATTATCTGTGAGTAACAACGTTGTAAAGATATGTTCAATTATATTTATTTTCAGATTGATAAATCATATTGCTTCTTGAAATGATACTTTTTATCGATTGAATGATGATCCTATTTTGAATTGTATTCGTGGCATCCATAGCATATTGTGATTGTGATTGCTATTGATATTGTTATCGTTACAGAGATCTCTGTCAGTTCCAAATCAGGGAACTATTGTTACCATCAATTGATCGTTCGGTCTTTTAAGACCACGTGTATTGTTGCTATCGGATGTACCACGTATGACTTATATAGTTATCGACTGATTGAATTGATAAAATCGAATGATAGCTCGACGAATGATATTGATTGAAAATGCTCGAACGCTAATCGATTGTTTTAAAAATTGAAGTACATCATTCTTAAACCCTTTACACGCTTGTTATTCACTAGGCTATAACTCACAGTTTATATATATATGTAGGTGGCCAAGCACTGGACCAAAGCTAGAGGCGCTGACCCAAGCTCATGTTTTGTCAAGCCAGCCATTGTACCTTATATCGAGGTTCCGAACCTGCACGAGTTAAGGCTTCTTGGGTGTTGCTATCCACCCTTTTGCTAAGTGTAACGAATGTCTAAGACTTTTGATTGTACAGTTTCGTGATGGGATTATGTCCCTATCTTGTATTTGCCTTTTTTTTATAAGTGGTATATGAATATGGCTATGTACATGAAAGTGTATTTCCATTCAGGTCTTCACAGCTCATTGGACGATGTAGATCTTTATTAATTGGCTTCCGCCAGCCCTTTATATTGTATTATTGTCATTATTATTAAACAGGCCTTCGGTAATCACGAATTACTGGCCAGTTACGACACTAAACCCATAGGGATGGGTTTGGGTCATGACAGAGTGGTATCAGAGCAGGAGTTATACCGCACACACGTGTCCAAATGAGCTATAGGGTGTCCTAGAAAAGTAATAAGGCATTTCATGAGCATACATAAGCGTGTGTGGGTGTGATATGTGCATATGAATAAACATATATGAATATGGAACAATCTTTCCTACATTTATTATTACCATGTTTTCTATAGTGAAATGGAGAATGCAAGAAATACAGATGAACCTGAATCATTCGAAACAAGAATTGCAAGGTTGGAAAGAATGGTTAAGTTACTGACTGAGGCTCTAAGACAATAACAAACCCAACAGCCCCCACCACCTCCTCCACAACCAGTGCAGCCAGAACCAAATGCCAATGATGACATGATTGCTTTGACTCAGAAGTTTAATAAATTGAAGCCACCGACATTTTAGGGAGGATTGGAAACCCTAAAAGCTGAGGCATGGATCCTCGAAATTGAAAAATTATTAGAAGTGTTCCCATGTTCCGAGGGACAAAAAGTGTTACTAGCGACCTTTACCTTACAAGAAGAGACAAGACGATGGTGGATGCTTGTGCGGGAAGATAATAATGCAATGATTTGGGTTCAGTTCAAGGAAGCATTCTATGATAAATACTTTCCTCAATGTGTTCGTGACCGCAAAGTATCCGAGTTTGGGGAATTAAAGCAGGGAACTATGTTCGTGGCCGAATATGAAGCAAAATTTACTGAGCTCGTGCGTTATGCACTACATATGGTAGATACGGACTATAAGAAGGCTAGAAAATTTGAGGGTGGACTGAATGTAGAAATACTTGACCGGATTAATGTTCTCAAATTAATCAAGTACATGAATGTTCTTGACCGAGCTATCATGGCTGAGGCAAATATTGTAGCGTTGAAACAAGCTAAACTACCGGTGACTAAATGGCGGGGTAAGAGGCAAAGTTTTAACTTCAAAAAGGGCTGAAAAAATTCATTGAGTAACAAGCAAAACACAGGGGCAACAAGTAGTTCTAGTCAAGGCAACAACTCTATACCACCTTGTTCAAAATGCGGCAAAAGACACAAGGGGGTTTGTTATAGAATCTCCGGGGCATGTTACAAATGTGGAAGGGTGGGCCACATAGTTAAAGACTGTCATCTCGCTTCTCAGAATTTTAGTAGACTCGTAGCAAGTGTTGCAGCACCAACCGTTACACCAAAACCCAATTCTAAAGCTACAGGGAAAGAACCTTTGAGGCAAGGCCGAGTGTTTGCACTTGTACCAGGAGATGTGCAGAATACCGAGACAGTTGTGTCAGGTATACTTTCAATTTGTACTCAAAATGTATATATTTTGATTGATTCAGGGTCTACACATTCATTTGTCTCGCATGCTTTTTCACAAAAATTAAATAGACCACTGGAACCCATGAACTATTTATTAGCTGTATCATCACCTGTTGGGGGATCCATGACTTGTGCCTATATGTATCCTGCATGTGAGATTGTTATTGGGGATGTGCTTTTATATGTTGATTTGTTACCTCTGAATCTTGATCATTTTGATATAATTTTGGGAATGGACTGGTTAACAAAATATCATGCCTCCATTGACTGTGTAACAAAGCAAGTTATTTTTCGTCCACCTGGATTGCCTGAGTTTATATTTAATGGAGTTGGTGTTGTACCTCTTCCATACTTGATTTCATCTATGAAAGCATTTAAATTGATTAGAAAGGGATGTAAGGGGTATCTATGTTGTGTACTGACTGTGCCTGCTGATGCTAAAGTTAATGTGGACAGTATTCCTATTGTCAGAGAATTCCCAGATGTTTTCCCAGATGATTTGCCAGGGGATCTAATTGACAGGGAGATTGAGTTCACTATTGAGGTGATACCGGGTACACAACCAATTTCCAAAGCTCTGTACAGAATGGCACCTACTGAATTGAAAGAATTGAAAATCCAGTTGCAGGAGTTGTTGGAAAAAAAGTTTATCAGGCCTAGCACATCACCGTGGGGCACTCCAGTTTTATTTGTGAAAAAGAAGGATGACTCATTAAGGCTTTGTATTGACTACCGTGAACTGAACAAGGTGACAGTGAAAAACAAGTACCCATTGCCTCGCATTGATGACTTATTTGACCAACTGTAAGGTGCTCAAGTCTTTTCCAAAATTGACCTTAGATCCGGATACCACCAATTGAAAGTCAAAGATGAAGACATTGAAAAGATTACTTTCCGAACAAGGTATAGACATTATGAATTCCTTGATATGCCTTTCAGAGTTACTAATGCGCTTGCTGCATTTTTGGATCTTATGAACATAATTTTCAAACCATTCCTCGATGAATTTGTAGCTGTTTTTATAGATGATATCTTGATTTACTCCAAGAGTAAGGAAGAACATGAACATCATTTGAGAATTGCTTTGTAGACCTTGAGAGAACAAAAACTATATGCAAAACTAACAAAGTGTGAATTTTGGCTTGATAGTGTTATGTTTTTGGGGCATGTGATTAGTCAAGATGACATTTCAGTTGATCCACAAAAAATTGAAGCAGTGGTGAATTGACCTAGACTGACTAATGTTACTGAAGTTCAAAGTTTCTTGGGTTTAGCCGGGTACTACAGAAGATTTGTGAAAAATTTCTCCAAAATTGCTTTGCCTTTGACTCAGTTGACACATAAAGGGGTACCGTTTGACTGGACCGACCAGAGAGAATCAGCCTTTCAAGAATTGAAGACCCGACTTGTGATTGCACCGATTCTCACCTTATCCTCCGGTACAGATGGATTTACTATTTGTAGTAATTCTTCTTATAAGGGTTTGGGGTGTGTGTTGATGCAGAATGGTAAAGTCATCGCATATGCATCTCGACAACTGAGGTCACATGAAAAGAATTATCCGACTTATGATTTGGAACTTGCTGCAGTAGTATTTGCATTGAAAATTTGGCGCCACTACTTGTATGGGGCAACATGTGAAGTGTACATAGATCACAAGAGTTTAAAATATTTCTTTACACAAAAAGAGTTGAACATGAGACAGCGGAGATGGTTAGAATTGATAAAAGACTATGACTTACAAATTTTGTACCATCCGGGGAAGGCTAACACCGTTGCTGATGCACTTAGTCGGAAATCAATTGGTAATTCGGCTTGCTTACTCACCGGACAAAAAGAACTACTACAAGACCTTGAGAAATTTGAGGTTGAAATTGTTTTGCAAGAACAAGGTGGGACATTGGCTGACATTTCTGCTCAACTAGCACTTATTGAGGAAATTAAAGAGAAACAACAACAAGATGAATTTTTGACAAAGATTATTGATGAACGGGAATCCAAACCGAGGCCAGATTTTAGATTTGAAAATAATGTGTTGAAATTTCAAGGAAGATTGTGTGTACCAAATGATCCTGAATTGAAAAAGCAAGTTTTGCAAGAAGCCCACAGTTCAAAACTTTCTATCCATCCAGGGAATACAAAAATGTACCAAGATTTGAAGCTTAATTTTTGGTGGCCGGGAATGAAGAAAGAAATTGCTGAGTTTGTGTCAAAGTGTCTACATTGCCAACAAGTCAAAGTTGAACATCAATGACCCGTGGGTTTGTTTCAACCTTTGCCAATACCGGAGTGGAAGTGGGAGCATATCACTATGGATTTCATTGTTGGATTGCCTCACTCCAGTAGAGGTATAGATTCAATTTGGGTTATTGTTGATTGGTTGACTAAGTCTGCTCATTTCTTACCTGTCAAAACAATTTATAATGCGGATAAGTTGGCTACAATCTATATTAACAAGATTGTTAGATTGCATGGAGTGCATGCGTCCATTGTTTCTGACAGGGACTCGAAGTTTACATCGAGATTTTGGCAAAGTCTGCAAATGGCATTGGGTACCGAATTAAGATTGAGTAGTGCATACCATCCTCAGAAAGATGGCTAATCAGAAAGAACAATCCAAACCCTGGAGGACTTACTGCGTATGTGTGTGCTTGATTTCCAAGGGAATTGGGAAAGTCACTTGCCTTTAGCTGAATTTGCCTACAACAACAGTTTTCATTCGAGTATTATATGGCAAAAAATGCCGGTCTCCCATTTGTTGGGCAGAAGTCGGAGACGGGTCTTTACTTGGGCCTGAGATTGTGCATGAAACAACATAAAAGGTAAAATTAATCCAACAAAGATTGAAAACCGCACAAAGCCAACAAAAAAGCTACGCGGATGTCCGAAGGTGAGACAGGGAATATGAAGTGGGGATCATGTTTTTGTTAAAGTAACACCAATGAAGAGACAGACTCGCTTTGGAAGTAAGGGCAAGCTAGCACCGAGGTATGTTGGGCCGTATGAAATCATTGAAAAGATTAATCCAGTGGCATACCAAGTAACACTCCCTCGTGAGATGGAACATATGTATAATGTCTTTCATGTTTCGATGTTATGGGACTATCTCCGGGATCCTTTCCATGTTATTAAGCCTACCCATGTGCTATTGAGTAATGACTACACTTATGAAGAAAGGCCTATTCAGGTTGTAAACCGACGAATCAAGAAGTTGCGAAATAAAGAAATCCCGTTAGTGAAAGTGGATTGGCAAAACCATGGTGGCGTTTACGCAACTTGGGAAAGAGAAGACGACATGATGAAAAGATATCCTGAATTGTTCCCTTTCAATATGGTGTTCTTCCAAAATGAAGGTAATTCAAGTTTGGAGGACCAAACTCTTCTGCGGGGGGGACACTGTGACAACCCCGACTCATGATTAACGCTAATTCATGATTAAGCATGCTAAGTAAATGATTAAGATGAAATCCTAAATTAATTACGTGAGTGTGTTGCTTTAAATGCATTTTTATCTGTTTGATGTAGAAAGACTTGTTCATGTTTTGATTTCAATTTGTGAATTGAAAGCCTTATCGGCAACCGATTCAGAAATTGACGTGATTTATATTTTACTTAGGATTTATAGAATTTTATGGTAGGTTCAATTAAAATTCGGTTCAGAATGATTAAATTGGATTAAATTGATGCCATTTGATTAACTTTGTTATCTACCACTTAGTGAGTCATTTTATTGACCCCACTAGTTCAACTTTATACCTCTTTCTCCTTAATTTGATGCTCAAACGTGAGAGAGGGAGAGAGTAAGGAGATTTGGGCCCTAGACTTGAGAATTGAGTTCAAATAAGAGGAGTTGCTAGGAGAGAAGAAGAAACCTTGGACATTTGATCATCTAGCTCAAGAATTTATCACCTAAGGTCCAAATTGAACATCCACGGTAAGACGCCACGTCTCTAGTCTTGAAATTAAGTTGATTCATCTATGAATTCAAGTGATTTGAGCTATGAGATATAAGATTTAAGCTTAAGAAGTAGGAAGAAAGATTAATCCATGCATGCATGTTCATTTCATCTCATTTGGAGCATCTTTGCTAAGAATTCTCTCATGCATGTCATAGATTGAGCTTAATTGTAGGAAATCATCACGTTTTCTATTAATTTGCCAAGTTTGATCATGTTTTGAAGTGGTGGAGTTCAAGAGAATTCATGCATGTTATATCTTGAAACATTCATAAAGTTTAAGTTGAATTTGTGTACAATTAGCATGCTTTTGGGCTTTGATTTCATGAAATGATCTTTAAATTGTGGTGTGTTATAAGTTTCTAAGTGTTTTTTTTCCAGAATTTTGGCCCAAAGGATGAGTTTTGGGGTGTTGCATTCATGTTTTGAACTTGGGAGCAAATCTGGAAAACCCAGAATTTTGCTTCCTCACTCGAGCGAAGGATTCCACGCTCGAGCGACCACCTTTATTTTCACACTTACGCTCGAGCGACAAAAGGTTGGCTCGAGTGTAAATTGCATGCTCTCAAAAGTTTGCGTGTTTGGAAGCACGCTCGAGCGAGAAGACTTGCACTCGAGTGAGGACCTGTGTCTTATGCTCGAGCGACCGTCGAGTGAAGATTGCGCGCAACCAGAACTGTTTCACATTTTGCAGACCGCTCGAGCGAAGGAGTGTGCACTTGAGCGACCAATCCCCTGTTTTTAGCAAGTTTTGAAAAATATTTTTAAGTACATTTTTGCATCCTCATTCCATCCTAGGCATTCTAGGTCATGATTAAGACATCATAATGAGGATATTGAAGTAGAACCACACCAAAACAAGTAGAAAGGACTAAGTTATCAATTCCAAGTGTGTAATTTAGCATGCGTTCGTTTTGTAACTGTGTAGGTTTCGCACCTCAAGGAAGCTGAATAGCCTGCGTACAACCCTGTTATCTGTGAGTAACAACGTTGTAAAGATATGTTCAATCGTATTTATTTTCAGATTGATAAATCATATTGCTTCCTGAAATGATACTTTTTATCGATTGAATGATGATCCTATTTTGAATTGTATTCGTGGCATCCATAGCTATTGTGATTGTTATTGCTATTGATACTGTTATCGTTACAGAGATCTCTGTCAGTTCCAAATCTGGGAACTATTGTTATTATATGATGGCCATCAATTGATCGTTCGGTCTTTTAAGACCACGTGTATTGTTGTTATCGGATTACCACGTATGACTTATATAGTTATCGACTGATTGAATTGATAAAATCGAATGATAGTTTGACGAATGATATTGATTGAAAATGCTCTAATGCTAATCGATTGTTTTAAAAATTGAAGGACATCATTCTTAAACCCTTTACACGTTTGTTATTCACTGGGCTATAGCTCACAGTTTATATATATATGTAGGTGGCCAAGCACTGGACCAAAGCTAGAGGCACTGACCCAAGCTCATGTTTTGTCAAGCCAGCCATTGTATATGCCCTATAGGCCTACATTTTTCCAAGTCCTTGCTTGGTTGCAAATAAGTGAGCCTAGCTCAATACAATTTAAGCCCTTGGCTATACAAAAGAATATAACAAAATAAAGAAGCTCTTGCTCCCAAAAGTTCCTCCAAACTATTGCCTTAGCGGAGGCATGTCACCAGCACCTGAAATTGGGTTTTCCCAAATAGGGTGAGCCAAAGTCCAGTATGAATAATCTAATACAATATATGAAATTTAACAAAGATATAAGTGTAATGTTAATGTAATACAACTGAAAATAAAAATACTTCACTTGCTAAAACATCTTCAACAACACCAGTTTTTATATCGTCCACCTTCATTAACTTGAATATTACAAATAAAAATACAAAAAATTACAATTCTAAACAGTTTTAGAGTACATTTGACTCCTTAATGTAATTTTGCATTATTTTCCACTAACAGTAGCAGCCACTAAATATATGGCACCCTTCTGAATACTTCCAACATTTCCCAACAGCGTATCTTTGTAGTCTGTCCAAACATCAATTAGGAAGAACCGGTCCACAACTTCTATCCCGTGACGAACGTACTCTTTGTCCTTGCCACCAACGAGCTTGAATCTCATTTTCTTTAGCATCCGAAACCGGTCGGACTGGTCCGGATCAACAATCTAGGTCTCAAGATTTCCCTCACCAACTCCAATAAATATCTTGTCAGGTGTGGAGACGAAATTTGGCGGACTATTATCACTTATGACGAAAAACAAAACGTGGTGGACCACAACTTCGTCTTTAGCATCTTGTCCCAATTGAACATTCCTAATTAATTTTATACCCTTAACCACGATCTTGTCTGATTGACGGTCACATCTTTTATTACCCAACTCAATACCATTAAGCAAACTTGCCACACCTTTATTATCAAATTTAACATCCCTTAATTGTTCATCATACAGTTGTAACTTCCTTACTCCCCTCTTAGTCTTCTTAATATATCGGGGAGTATTCTGAACATACCGTCTGCGAATGTACGCCGTCTTAAAAGGTGCATGACCACGGTAACTACGCTTATATCCACTAGCCGCCGGTGTCCTTGACCGGCGGTACACAAGGGTAGTCCGATATTAGCTGCTCATTACTCCTTCCATTTTTTATAAAACACTCCAAATCTTTTATCCTACAAATTCTGCAGATTCTCTTACCTCTACTAACCCTTCTGTTCAGACACCTTAGCTTTCATATTTTTCCCTCTGCTCCTCGTACCCACGAACAAACTTCACTGGAGCTGACCGCCACCTCTCTTCCCACAATCCTATTTGCCACGTCAAAAAACGATTTACACACATTTGAGTGAACTGCCCATAATTCTCGGGATACTCTTCTAAGGAGTACAACATTGCATACCAAAACAATCAACAAAAAGGAAAGGCTGAAAAGGAGGGACGAAACAAGGTACCAGAAAACAACTTCACCACAATAGCTATCCCACTGCAAAAACATATTCCTCTCTGCCATAAAATGTTTTCTGGTACCAAATAAATAGCCAAAGTGGCCCGTGTGTAAGGATGAAGATACCCCATTCAAAATAATTCAAACACATTTATTTTCTCGCCTTTGATTTATGTCTATCATTCTGCAAGAATATTTACTTTACAACCACGCAAACCACCAGAAAAGTGACACGTGTATAGCACTATTTGGCAAAGGAATCAAAAGTACTCACACCACTCACACCTGGGCCTAGGTGTGACTTCCTTTTAACCTTATCCATACACGTGTCCATAAGTACAACAATGGATGGCCTAGATCAGCGGGAGGGGGGACACTGGTAATATTAATACAGCACCCCCCCCAGTCACACCACTCACACCATTCGCACCAGGTTTTTTAACTAATAGAAAGGCCTTGTACGGTTGGTGTGAGTTCACTGTTTACCACTACAAAATGCCTCACCAAGCCTCTTTCTGTCTCTATGCCAAGAATGTTTTCCTCACCAACCCGCAATGCCCTTGTCCAAAAGAACAACTCTTGGACCTCCTCCAATCCCTTCTCCAACTAGTATGTCAGCCATACTACATACTTGTCGCAAGGGAGCTCCACGAAGATGGAAACCCTCACTTTCATGCCATGGTTCAATGCATGAAGAAGATCCAAACCTCTGACTCGAGATTTTTCTATCTCACTAGAACCAACGGCAGAATCTATCATCCAAATATAGAAAAACTCCACTCCCCAACAGCAAGTCGACAGTATATACAGAAAGGGGGCGAGTTCGTCGAATGGGGAGAATTTTCATCTAAGAGGAAAAGTCCTTCGAAGAACAGAGATGAACTTTGGAGGGAAATACTTGCAGAAGTAGAAACTGAGGAACAAATCTTTGCACTCTACAAAGAGAGATGTCCTACCGATTGCGTCACAAAATACCCCCAATTAAAAATATTTTCGAGGGATCATTACAAAAGGGAGAGGCCCCCATATACTACCCCCTTTAATTCATTCCCTTTCTTAAATGAAGAAGTAAAAAAATGGGCAGAAAATAATATTTTGTTTGTAAGTCGAAATTTTGTACAATACGAGTTATGTCAAAAGTGCTGTCTCTCTGTTTGGAGGGAAGACGACTGGATTAGATTAGGGATACACAAAAATAATATCGACAATTTATATATTGACAAAGAACTCTCCTCCTCCTTTGATAACAGGAACCAGAACAACGGCCCATCTGCCCAGTCTCCCTCTACCTCGAAGGACCCTCAAGAACAGGCAAAACTGCCTGGGCTAGAAGTCTCGGACAACACAATTACTTCTCCGGCAGAATAAGCTTCAAGGACTACGATCAAGACGCTATCTACAATGTCAAAGACAACATCAAATACTCGACAGTCCCTACCGAATTAATGAAGAATTTAGTAGGTTGCCAGAGTGACTTCCATGTATTTGCTAAATTCCAACCAGATCTCACTATTAGAGGAGGAATTCCATGTATTATATTAACTAATGGGGATAGTAGTTGGTTAGATGCAATGTCCCAAAAAATGAGAGAATGGTTTGATGTTAATGTAACCACTGTCATGATTAATGAAAAATTTTATTTATGAAACCACTCAAAGTTTTATTTACTTACTACATTTCCCTTATCATCAACTATTACATCTTGAGTTACATCACTGTTTTTTACACTGATGATTACATTTCGTAAAATATTAGAAAATTCAGCGGGGTCCATAACAACTGATCCTCTACGATCAACTTCCTTTTTGCTAACACCAACCTCCGAAATCGACGGACCAGGATCAACATCACTAGTGTCATCACCACCTCTGCATACATCAATCTCAGACAAACTTAGACGACCTCTGCGTTCATGAATAACTAAACCACTTTCCCCAAAACCTCCTAACAACAAATCTCTTCGCCTCTCCGGTAAACCCACAGACTTAGTCCGTGTCAGAATCGAAATGGCCTTTGTTGGAGGATAATGCCAAACATCAACATTTCCATTAGTATATTTTTTAGATAACACAACAATAGAGGAGGCCCTTATTTGCGAATCTTCTGGCATGTCACTCATAGAATACTTCAGATACCCCTTCATTTTACAATATGTAATCCCCCTTTTAATATTCGAATTTTCAATTCGATACTTCATCGTCCATGGCACCTGTTTGTCGTTAATTAAACAATAAGCATTCCCATAATAGACTAACTTGCATTGACAATCCACAGGGAAAAGAAACCAGGCCTACAGACTGTCATTACCATCCAACCTCCGATCATAAACATTTACTCTGACTAATCCACTGGCATTGGGTGCGCAAAGGGGGAAATATTTTATCAACCTTAATACTCTTTTGTTTGTATCTCAACCTCAACTGAGAAAATAAATTAGCAAAGAAAGTTCAATACAACTGAAATCACTTACTGAAACACCTTCAACAACAACAGTTTTTATATCGTCCACCTCCATTAACCTGAATATTACAAATAAAAATACATAAAATTACTATTCTAAACAGTTTTAAATTACATTTGACTCCTTAACGTAAATTTGCATTCTTTTCCACTAACAATAGCAGCCACTAAATATATGGCACCCTTTTGAATACTTTCGACATTTCCCAACAGCGTATCTTTGTAGTTCGTTCAAACATCAACTAGGAAGAACCGGTCCACAACTTCTATCCCATAACGAACATATACAATGCTGGTGACAAAATATCCACATTTTATATGACCGTAAAGCACCAAAGTTCATATTTCAATTCATTTTCCTTCAATTCATTTCAAGTTCATTTATCCTTCTCAATTCATGAGTCAATTTCATTATTTTTCAACAACTCAACTGAGACTACAACTCAGTGATTTTCCAATTCAATACACTACCACACAAACACTTTAAATATGCCATTTTACGAAAATTTCGTCAGCGGGATCGGCACCCATGTATACACAAGATTTCGGGACTTTCACCCTAGACACTTTGGCCAACTTAATTTCAATGGAGTCCATCCCCTATCTCCTCCCAAATAATGGAGTACATCCCCTTTCTCCTCCCAAACAATGGAGTACATCCCCTTTCTCCTTCCAAACATCATACATATACAATGTATTTAAAACATAGTCATATTCAATGACAACCAACAATAGATTAGTTTCAATTTACCTAATCCTCACGTAATTTCTACAACAATCACAACTATCCTCCACCGATAACCCAATATAGACATTTCTAAACAGATATACAATCTCCTTAACAGATAAATTACTCAAATTTCCATAAGTGATAGACAACACGTGTCCAACTCCACCATTTACGTCAATAATCATCCAATTGCACATTATCATTATCAATTTTAGATATTTGTACAGAATAACAATTTGACCCATTTAGGGCAAAACTCTATTTTTCCATATATCAACCCATGTGCCAAAATTAACTATTTTGCCACCATAGAACCTCATATTCGAACCCCATAATCATTTATTTCATACATTTAGAAACCCCTCTTTTTATTTCACACCCAAATCTTAGGTTTGTTCAACCACTCCCAAATCCCACCATTATTACACAACGACAAATAACTAAGCTAAAAACCATATGAAAGTGTAGAAAATCCCCACCTCAAAGAGAGAAGACGAGCCAAGCAAGAGTAAAACTTCAAAGACACCCAAACCCAACACTATTCGAATCAAAATGGAGATCTTGTGATGGTCTACCTTTTTAACAAAGGGATTAGGGTGAAGAAATTACTAAAACTAGGTGAAAATGTAGAGAGAGAGAGAGAGTGTGTGTTTTAGAGAGAGAGAGTCCCAACTTTAGGTTTTAGGGAGAAGAGATTTGAAAAAGTGATGTAAAAAGTCATTTTTGCGATCTGATATACGCACAGTCCACTCAAGCGCAAGAGTTGACGCTCGAGAGTTAGACACAATAAGTTGTTCCGCTCGAGTGCCAAGACACAATGAACAAGGCGCTCACAGCTCGAGCGCAAGAAGTGACGCTTGAGTGTAGAAAACACACATCCAGTAGTTTTGCAGACAATCGACCAACGCTCAAGCGCAAGAAAGGCCGCTCGGGCCCACCTGCTCGAGTGTAAGAAACACCGCTCGAGCGTAGAAATCACTCTCCTAGTAGTTTTGCAGACTTGCAAAAATACTGAGAGTTTGCAAAGCCCACTCGAGCGCAGAAAGTGTCGCTCGAGCGGAGGACTAAAATTTTGGGCAACACAAGGTTTGAAAAACAAGCGACTAGCCTGCCCAAAACAACCACAACAACCCAAAAGCCAATTTCAAAGGCACACAAGGGAAGAAAGAGGTAAACAACAATATGAAAGCATTAAACCCGAGTCCGAAATACCACAAGAGTCGGGTCAAAACCAAAATTGCTATAACCTCCTCCCCTTAAAAAATTTCGTCCTCGAAATTACAAATCACATTTCAAAACCATGTTTTAAACAAATTTCCACGATGATTACAAATCAGTTTTCAACACCATAACCCATCCACTGGTCACTCAATCCCATCACATGATGAACAAGTCTTAATATACATTTTCCGTTGTTTTAACCGATTTCAATATATATTCTTTATTTCCAAAACATATACAATGCTTTTACATTTCATTAACATAATCAAAACCTCAATATATGTTCAAACACCAACAAATAAGTCCGGATATTTCTCTCGGACTTCTGATTCACGCTCCCAAGTAGCTTCCTTAACTCTGTGATGTTTTCACAATACCTTAACCAAGGGAATCACCTTACCTCACAAGACTGGGTCCGGAGTATCCAAGACCCTCACCGGTCTCTCCTCATACGAGGCATCCTCATCTACCTCTAGGTCAGTCCAATCCAACACGTGTGATGGATCCGGCTCATACTTTTGAAGCATTCTAATATGAAACACGTCATGAACCCCGGAAAGCTATGGCGGCAATGTCAAACGGTAAACAACCTCTCCGACCCGCTCAAGGATCTCAAAAGGCCCAGCAAATCGAGGGGACAACTTTCCACTCTTCTCGAATCTCATCAAACCCCGCCTAGGTGATATCTTCAAAAACACATGGTCCCCCACCTCAAAAGACAAAGGTCTCCTCCGACGGTCGACATAACTTTTCTAACGACTCTGAGCCGTAATCAACCTCTCACGGATAAGTGCCACTTTCTCCGTCGTTTCCCGAACCAACTCTAGACCCAACAAAGGTGCATCATCCACATCGTCCCAACACATAGGAGATCTACATGGTTGGCCATACAAGGCCTCAAATGGTGCCATGCCAATACTCGATTCGAAGCTATTGTTATAGGCAAACTCCATTATTTACAAGTGCCTCTCCCACGATCCCTTGAAGTCAAGGACACACCCTCGAAGCATATCCTCAAGGATCTGAATAGGACGTTTGGATTGCCCGTTAGTCTGAGGATGATATGTAAAGGTCAATCTAGTGCCCAAGGCACTCTGCAAGCTCTGCCATAACCGAGCTATGAAACGCGGGTCTCTATCCAAAGCAATTTTCACAAGGACCCCGCGTAAGCTCACTATGTTCGTGATATACGTGTCGACAAGATAATCTGTTGAATCACTCACGTACATAGGTATGAAGTGCGCAGACTTGGTTAACCGGTTAACTACTACCCAAATGGCGTCATTACTCCATTGAGGCCTCGGAAGGCCCACAACAAAATCCATCGTGACATGCTCCAACTTCCATTCGGCTATAGGCAAATGTTGCAACAAACCCGCTGGCCTCTGATGCTCGGCCTTCACTTGCTGACAAGAAAGGCACTTCGACACAAACACGGCCACATCCTTTTTCATACCTCTCTACCAAAACTGGCGACTCAGGTCTTTGTGCCTACCGGATGCACCGCAAAGCGCGGATAGTGAAACTCTCGGAGTACCTCCTCTCGACAAGACTCGGGCACAAACAAACGGTCACAGTATCTCACACTCAGGTCGAGATACACGCTTAAGCCTTTTCTACCTTCCCATCGAGGATCTTCTCCCGAAGGGTTTCTACCTCAAGATCATCTCTCTGTGCTTCCATCACTTGGTTCACAAATGTAGGTTAGGCAACTACTGTAAACAAGGCCGCAGATTCAACGGACTCACCAAGATACAAGTCAAACTCCCCAAGAGAACCCAACATCTCCCACTCCCGGATAGCAATACTAGCCACACTGTTAATAGATTTCCTACTCAAGGCGTCAGTTACAACGTTGGCCTTCCTTGAGTGATAATGCAACTCAAAATCATAATCCTTAATGAACTTTATCCACCTCCCCTGCCTCAAATTCAAATCCTTCTGTGTAAACAGATATTTCAAACTCTTGTGATTGGAAAACACCTTAAATCTCTCACCATACAAATAGTGTCTCTAAATCTTCAAGGCAAAGATCACCGCCACTAACTCTAGGTCATGAGTAGGGTAGTTCCTCTTATGTGTTTTCAACTACCGTGAACCATAGGCTACCACCTTCCCCTCTTGCATCAAAACACAAAACCTTCCCATGAAGCATCACAATAAACTGAATAACCCAAACTCCTCTCCGGAATAATCAAGGCTGGAGCAATGGTAAGTCTAACCTTAAGCTCTTGAAATGACTTCTCACAGGTCTCATTCCACACAAACTTAACTCCCTTCCTCGTTAGCCTAGTTAACAGTGAAGCAAATCTAGAGAAATCCTTCACAAATCTTCGATAATTCCCGGCCAACCCCAGGAAACTACAAATCTCAAAAGCATCCTTAGGTTGTACCCAATCTTGCACTGCTTCTATCTTGGATGAATCTACAGTCACCCCTTCCTCGGATACCACATGGCTTAAGAACTTAACTTCCCTCAACCAAAACTCACATTTCCCAAACATAGCATATAGCTTGTGGGCTCTAAGTAACTCGAGCACTACTCGTAAGTGTTCCTCGTTCTCCTCCTCAGAGGGTGAGTAAATCAAGATATTGTCCACGAAGACGACCACGAAACGGTCTAGAAACTCCCAAAAGATCCAGTTCATCAAATCCATAAATACAGCTGGTGCATTAGTCAGCCCAAAAGACATCACTAGAAACTCATAATGGCCATATCATGTACGGAATGCCCTCTTCGGGATATCCTCTTCCCTTACTCTCAACTGGTGATAACCCGATCTCAGGTCTATCTTAGAAAAACAACAAGACCCCTTTAACTGAACAAACAGATCGTCTATACGAGGCATTGGTTACTTGTTCTTAATAGTTACCCTATTCAACTTCCGATAATCTATACAAAGTCGTAATGCACCATCTTTCTTTTTAGCAAAAAGAGTCGGTGCTCCCCAAGGTGAAGTACTAGGGTGGATAAAACCCTTATCTAACAATTCTTGGAGTTGAATCTTCAACTCACTCAACTCAGCAAGTGCAAACCGATACGGTGCCATAGAAATCGATGCTGTGCCAGACACTAAAGCAATAGAGAACTCGATCTCTCGATGAGGTGGTAAACTAGTAAGATCGTCAGGAAAGACATCCGGGTATTCGCAAACTACCTTTGGCAACTCAACCCAAACTTCATTACACTCACCACTCAAGAAGCTAGCAAGAAGGCCACTAAGTTCACTCCACCCCCGTGGATCATATACCGGTGGTAAGACTCTATCCACCCGATCCCCCAAGAAGTAAAAACAATCACCGTTTGAGGTACATACAGTAACCCTCTGATGGTAGCAATCTATAACAGCCCGGTATGACGATAACCAGTTCATACCCAAAATGACATCAAAACTAGACATATCAAGCAATACAAATGAAAAAGGTAATCGGCGACCGACAACCTCGATGCCACAACCCCAACATCCCTGTTTCATGATAACCTCACCACCAATAGGTGACACTACACAAATAGGAGATGCTAACTGTGCCAACTCCAACCCCAAAATTGATACAAATGCAAACGAGATAAAAGAATGGGATGCACCCATATCAATCAACACATTAGCAACTGAATTACAAAACAAGAAGGTACCTCTCACTACAGAAGGTGTTGGTGCTAGATCCGGCGCTGTAACAGCATACACACGCACCATAGGTCTCTGCTCAACCTGTTCACCCCTCGGAGCATATGCCTGATGCACTAATTGAGCCGAAGAGGCCTCCTGATTGGCCCTCGAGGCCTGTGCAGACTGTGCTGGCTGGTGACTCTGTGTTTGTCTCGAATCAGACGCACCAGATGTGCCACCCAATTGTGGGCAAAACCTCTTCATGTGTCCCGCCTACCCACACTCATAACAAGTGAGCGGCTGGCCCCTCCCCTGACTTTGGCCCTAAGAACGAGCCAAAGACGATGCTACTCGCTGCCCTCCTCCTCTCTGCAGGCAAGTTGGAGACTTATGGCCCAACTGACCACATTTGAAACAAGTGATGTCTCTTTGACCACCCCACCCCTCCCAGAACCCAAACTCGGTACTGAAAAAGTGGACCTCGACTGAGCTTCTTGGGACGACTGGGAGTTAGAACCCTCCTGTCTCTTACTATCTCCCTGATTGTCCTGACTCCTCCTAGAGCCCCTCATTATTTCCTCTTCTACCTGCATGATAGTCTCAAGATGGGCTGCAGCCTCCACAAAGCGCCCATAATCTCTAATCATATATCCAACCACTCTAAACATAAGTCTGGTCCTCAACCTCTTCTCAAACTCCAGACAATGGCACTCCTCAGTTACCATAAGTTCTGGTGCAAACCTCGTCAAACTAGTGAATGTGGCCTCAAACTCGGCCACTGGTGTGTTCAGCTGCACCAACTTAGAGAACTGGTCTCTCAATTTCTCTCTAACAGTGGGAGGTAAAAACTTATCCTGGAAGGCGTTGACAAAAGCCTCCCAAGTCCCTCCAATGCGCCCTCGCACATATTTCCACCATTGACCCGCGTCTCTCTTCAGCTGGAAGGACGCCAAGGTCACTCTCAAACCCCAGTCTTTGATGCCGAGCATCTCAAACGTCTTTACCATCTGTTCTAGCGACTCATCCGCTTTCAGTGGCTCCTTGGGATTACCCAAAAACTCATCCGGATTCAGCCAGAAAAACTCTCTCTTCAGAAAAAATGGCCCTGCCTCAGCAACTTGGGCCTTGCCTGGACTTGGTTCTCAGCCCTGAGAATGTCCATAGATTCCCGCAAAGCTCCAGCCATTTCGTGGGCTAAGGCGTCCATGGCCTGTTAACCAACCAATTCAGCCACATTGGCCTGACCAACCCCTTTTTCCTGTGCCGGAATATCATCCGGTAGAGGCATCTTATGCCTTCTAGGCCTACCATGCCTACCACCACCACGTCCACGTCCTAACATCCTAATAAAGGTAACAAAAGGTATTAGCACATTTACAAATGTGCCGAAGCTAACTCACTCACGTCCTAATGCGATGGACAACAGTAAAACACTCCATATAAGCACATAATCACATAAACACATACGAATTTCCTTCCTAGATAATGACCGTCCTGCGACATTGCTAGAGTTTCAATTAGAAACAGCAGTGATCAAGTGTTCTTCTAATAGGACTTCCAAAAACCCGTATACCCAATCAACATCTTAGGAACTAAATCCCATACCCATATAATCATATAAGCATGTTATCACATAAGTATACAATGCACACTAATGTCTCAACCAAGCAAGACAAACCCATTGTGGTATTAACCACTTCCCACGTACTCAAAGTATTCAAACCCGGTACGCTCTGATACCAAGTTGTAACACCTCTAAAATAATACGATAAAACCAACTCATAAGCTGAAGAATAATAGAAATAAGATACTTTCATTCATCAGACTTCGTTTACAAAAGTTAACACATGCGATATACATTTACAAATGTTCATTCTGAATCTACAGCATGTGTTGTAATGATAAGTGAATTAAAACTAAACAAATAGTCATGTGCCTTATAGGCTTACATCTTTTAAACTCCTTGCTTGGTTACACAAAAGTGAGCCTAGCTCAATACAATTTAAGACCTTGGCTATACAAAAGAATATAACAAAATAAAGAAGCTCTTGCTCCCAAAAGTTCTTTTAAGCTATTGCCTTGGTGGAGGCATGTCACCAGCACCTGAAATTGGTTTTTCCCAAATAGGGTGAACCAAAACCCAGTAGAAACAATCTAACACAATATATGAAATTTAACAAAGATAAAAGTGTAATGTGCATATACAATGTCGGTGACAAAACATCCACGTGGGGAAGTGGTTTCGAAATACTCTTTTGATCCACTAGGACGCTCGAGATCCTTAGCTGATGACCTGGACGACCTGAAAAGAAACAAACACTCCGGTCGGGGGTGCCGCAATTAGCACTCCGATGGTTAAGTCAGTGTATACTCTCTTAGTTACTTGTATTTTAAGTTAAGCATACTAATTCTCACATACCTCTTTCTGACTGATGTTCTTCTATTTATAGCTTTTCTTTCTTGGGCCTCGGGACTGGGCCCACCTTTAATTCGTCGTATAACTATTTACTTGGCTCCTTTTGTTGCAAGCCGCCCTTCACTCGGTCCCTTACTCAACTGGTTATTTGGCCGAATAGGGTACCTCTGGATTCGTGTATAAGACGGGGCCGAATGCGGTATATGAACTTTGACTCTCCAGGTCCAACTATTCGGCCTCTTTACGTCTCCTGGTATTCAGCCTCCACAATTGCCCCCCAAACACTCCTCTAACGACAGTTAGCTGGTGTGTTTGGTTTTGAACTCGAAAAGTCAGAGCCGAAATTCGGCGGTTAACCTCATTCCAACACGGATGTCAGAGCACACGCCTTTCAGTCATCATTTCAACTTCCCGCCCTTTCGTACGCTTCCATTTATTGTAATTTAAAATTTTGTCATCTTTATTGTTGGATGCTTGAAGTTTTTGGACTGCCTTCCGACTCACCTCTGCAACTTCCTTTTATCCTTCATTGTCCTATCCGTCTCTTGTAAGTTCTCTTCCTCTCTGCTTTGAATCACTTTTCCTGGTTTGTTTTTAGTTTAGCATATTCCTATAGGCTGACGAAAATGGCAAAGCATTTGAAAGACCTCCTCTCTACGGATCGAGTCTCTGGCTTTCGACGCCATTTTCCTATCCCTGATGACATCTGTCTGTCACTTGTGACAGATGGCACCCTTGATATGAAGAGGGTTGATGAAAGCACAATCGTCTTCCCTCTCTTATCAATTTCAGAGGGCAGAGTCTATTTCCTGCTTCACCCACTCCTTAGGGCTGTCCTTCGCTATTGGGGTCTAATCCCTTCCCAACCCAATGTCAACTTTTTTAGAATCGTAATGGGGATTATAGAGTTAAACCGTCACCTTAGGATCAACCTCGACATACCTGCAATTCGGCACTGTTATGCCTTGGCCAAGTCTTCTGGCTGGCATGGACGCTATTTCCTTCGGGCTAAGGACACCGACCATCAATTAGTGACTATGCTTTCCAGCTCTGGCAAGCGAGTCGATGATGTCATGGTCATTGTCCGAGGTAACTGGGAATTTGGCGAAGGCGAGGACCGCCTAGATCCTATTCCTAGACAGAGGGGCGAACCAGGTGGCCATATAGCTCCTTGCGGTTTATTTTTCTTATATTCATAAGGCTTTATTTTTGCGGTCTCATGGTTTTGCTTGCGCAGAAAATGATTTGAAGAAAGTTTCGACTTCAACCAACGACGTCGTTCTTACGGAAATTAAAGTTGCGCTCAAATACGTCGGCTGTCCAAGCCTTCAGAAACAAGGGAGGGCAGCCCACATTCTCTTTCGATACGAGCCGACGTATACGACGTTTTCGGCGGCAGAAAACATCCCGATTCTGAGGGGCGAAGAGTTTCTTACGGCTCTTGTTTTAACCAATTTCAAAAACTTGCGGCAAGTTGGTTTCGACGGATCCGAGTCGGAGCAGGCGGAAGTAGCTGAGGAGGTCGCTGAAGAGTCAGGCCAGTCCGAAGTTGAAGTAGACGAGGCTTTGAAGTTGGTTTTCGAAGAAGCCGGTCTCAATTCAGCCAATCCTTCATCCACTTCGGGCCGAGGGGACTTTCCCTTCGACGACATTTTTACTGATTTAGAAGACCTTCTCGGCATGTACCCCAAAGACATGGTCGAGTTGTCACTCACACAACCCCCCAAATAGAAAAATGTGGAAAGAATGGCCGCACGGCGGAGAGCAGAGGCCATTCGATCTGAAGTGCCACCTACCGCCGAAGCTAAGCCCTCCCTGCCTGTTATCGAGGAGGAAATGGCTCAAACTCAAAATGCCGAGTCGGAGACGGTTGTGTAGGCGAATCAGAAGGCTGAGCGAAGGGCAGAGAAACGTCCTGCCGAGTTCGAGGCAGGCTCCGAAGAAAACCCTGCTGACAAACGGCCGCACTTAGAGGAGTCGAATGTGGTTGTGCCCTTTGTCGTTCAACCAAAGATAAAAAACATGCCGATCTCCTCTGACGCGTCGGCTATGAAAGACCCAGCCGTGGCGTTGAGCATGGCTTCGTCGCTCTCATAGCCGGCTGATAAGGTGGCTTTTCGGGGGGAGCCGGATCTGTTGGCAATAGCATTAGCCGCTCAATCGGCTCTTCTAGTACATACCTTGATCTTGTCTTTCCCTTTTATGCATATATTGTTTTGGTTTTAATTTCCTGTTTTGCAGACGGTTGGTAGGATAGCTGAGATAGGCCGTCGCCAACATGATGCCATCGAACGAATTAGCCGTTTACAATCGGAAATTAAAGGCCAGAGGAGAAGGGCCGAGTTCGAAACAGCGAGGGCGAAGATGGAAGGTGCGAGGGCCGAGGCTGAGATGGAAAGGGCGAGGAATTTAGACCAGCTCAGATTGGCCACCGAGGAGAGAGCGAACGCGAGCGAAAATACGTTAAAGTTAGCCCGAGAGGCGCTGGAGGCTGACTTGGAAGAATTGAAGAAGGCGAAGGAAATAGCTGACTCCGAGGCTGGGCAAAGCGCTGCCCTCGCAAGCTATGTAGAAGAAGTCCCCAAATTTGAAAATCGGGGATTCAAACACGGTTGGCTCAAAGCCCTTGCTGCTGCTAATGTGACATTGGCTATGCCGATTCCATACGAGCAAGTGGACGTTGAGCCTCTGGAGTTTGACTCCGAGGATTGATTGGGGAGACATTTCTGTTGTTTTTGTTTAAGGATTTTGAATGTATTGTTGTAGTTTTTCGTTTTGTAGTTTTTATGTGTAAAATGACTACAGTTTTAAAGTTTTTGCTAGGCATTTCCATGCGAACCTGTAGCTTTTTGTTAAGTAGTTTTCACATGTAAAATGGCTACAGTTTGTGCCCAATTGACTAATGAAAATTTCCTTTGTACTTTGCTATTATTTGTGCTTAATTTTGCTATTGATGAATGGTATTGCTTTTCGCTACTTTGGATAAAACATTCGTGTACACTTGTCGATTAGATAACTAGGCACTTTAGTAATTTATCCTTGTTGAATAGCCGATCAGATTAATAAATCTGCCCTTGCCCCAGCCAATGTATGAACTCTGAAAGCTGATATCATTAGTTCATGGAGTGGCTGCGGCACAGATCGATCGGCATTGGGCTTAGATATTTGGACGATCAGATTAATAAATCTGCCATTGCCCCAGCCAATGTATAAACTCCGAAAGCCGAATATCATTAGTTCATGGAGTGTCTGTGGCATAAATCCATCGGCATCGGGCTTAGATAATTGGGCGATAAGATTAACAAATCTGCCCTTGCCCCAGCCAATAAACTCTGAAAGTCGAATATCATTACTTCATGGAGTGGCTGCGGTATAAAACGATCGACATCGGGCTTAGGTATTTGGCCGATCAGATTAACAAATCTGCCCTTGCCCTAGCCAATGAACTCTGAAAGTCGAATATCATTAGTTCATGGAGTGGTTGCGGCACAGATCGATCGACATTGGGCTTAGATATTTGGCCGATCAGATTAACAAATCTACGTTTGCCCTAGCCAATGTATGAACTTCGAAAGCCGAATATCATTAGTTAATGGAGTGGCTGCGACGCACATCGATCAGCATCCTTTTGGAGTTTAGCATTAATGAAATGGCCTCGGGGGTGCTGCATGCGTTAGGAATAAATGGGGTGGGTTCTTCGCGTCCGTAATTCCACTTATTGTGTTCAGACTCAATTAAAACCAAATTGTTGCGGAAGGTTAGATAAGTGCGAATGTCAAATAGACTGTTCTTCAACAACAGAGGAGAAGGGTGGACATTGGCTGAGCTTGACACTGAAATGAATCGCAGCAGCGAGCCCATACGCACGGGAAGTAGGATGTCCATGCAATGGGAAAAACGTCAACCCCCAAGTCGTCGAAGCAAATCACCCCGAAGGGAAAAACAGCAACGGGCAGCTCCCCTCAACCGCAACCGAGAAATGAGTCCGATGCGACGTCGCGACCGTTGAGTTTTGCAGCTTTTGTAGGGAATAAACTGATGACGGAGGCGGATTCGATTGTTAACGACCCAGGTGTAGCAGTCGAGTTCGCTCGACAAATTTTTCCACCGGAAGTCCAGCAGTCAATGGTTGGTCGACAGGATTTCAAAGTGTTTCGAGAGGGCATCCATGGAGTAGTTAGAGGGTTGTATACCGCCTATGAAGTTGGCATGCGTCTGCACGCTACGTGGCGAGAGATAGAGAAGAAGGATGAACGAATTCGAAACTTGGAGGCTCGTGCGGAGAAGACCGAGCGTGAGCTAAGGAAGGCCCAAACTGTCGAGCCACGTGCGGCTGGTCAATCTAACCCGGTCGTTGAGGAAAGAGTGACCCAACGGCTGATAAGTCATGCGATTGCCGATCGAGATACGGCAAGCATGTTTGCAGTAAAGACTGTAATGTCCGTGGGTTATGAAAAAGGCTTCCACAATGGCCAGAAAGTCAAGATAGAGAAGACCAAGGAGAAACTCACAGAAGAGGTATGCCGATGCGAGAATCGGGGCTTTAGGCACGGGTGGATTAAGGCTCTCCAAGCCGCAAAGGCACTCCAAGGAGCAGGAGTTGAATCGGCGTCGCCATCATACCAACGTCATCACTTTCCTTTTGCCGCTTTCGAAATTGAGAAGAGCGATGACGAGGGTGACGCCGAATAGAATTGAACATATTGTAAACGCTCCAACACAGATTGGGCGTCAGCTATGTATCTATTGGTTAACTTAATAAAATACTTTGTTTTAAATGTTTGCGTTTCATTTTGAATGTTTCCATGCTTAAATTTGTTTATACGGTTTGTGCCGGCTCAACTTAATTAAGCATTTCATTTTGAATGTTTGTATGCTTTAATTTGTGTATATGGTTTTTTGCCGGATCAACTTAACGAAGCATTTCATTTTGAATGTTTGTATACTTTAACTTTCGACGTGAAGGGCGCTCCGAATTCGGAGGCTTAATCGGCCCAAAAATGTCATTCACCAATGGGGCTCCGAATCCGGAGACTTGGCTTGGCCGAACGTGATATCCACGAAGGGCGTTCCGAATCCAGAGGCTTAATCGGCCCAAAAGTGTCATTCACCAATGGGGCTCCGAATCCGAAGACTTAGCTTGGCCAATCGTGATACACGAAGGCGCTTCAAATCCGGAGTCTTATTCGGCCCAACGTGTCATGCACTAATGGGGCTCCGAATTCAGAGACTTAGCTTGGCCAATCGTGATACACGAAGGCGCTCCGAATCTGGAGTCTTATTCGGCCCAAACGTGTCATGCACTAATAGGGCTCCGAATTCGAAGACTTACCTTGGCCAATCGTGATACACGAAGGCGCTCCGAATTCAGAGTCTTATTCGGCCCAAACGTGTCATGCACTAATGGGGCTCTGAATTCAGAGGCTTAGCTTGGCCAATCGTGATACAAGAAGGGCGCTCCGAATCCGGAGGCTTAATCGGCCCAAAAGTGTCATGCACCAATGGCGCTCCGAATTCAGAGACTTGGCTTGGCCAATCGTGATATCCATGAAGGGCGCTCCGAATCCGGAGGCTTAATCTGTCCAAAGGGGTCATACACTAATGGGACTCCGAATTCGGAGACTTGGCTTGGCCAATCGTGATATCCATGAAGGGCGCTCCGAATCCGGAGGCTTAATCGGCCCAAAGGTGTCATGCACCAATGGGGTTCTGAATACGGAGACTTGGCTTGGCCAATCGTGATATCCACGAAAGGCACTCCGAATCCAGAGGCTTAATCGGCCCAAAGGTGTCATGCACCAATGGGGCTCCGAATCCGGAGACTTTTGAACTGAATTGCGCGATGAGAAAACGGGAAACTTTACATTGCAAAAGTGAAATATGTACATGGCAAACCAGTCAGAACAAGTATCATGCCCCACAAGTCGGGTCAATGATAAAATTTACGTAAATGTGTGGAATTCCAAGGCCGTAGCAGACTTCTCCCAGACATGTCTTTGAGCCGATATGCCCCTACTCCCGCGACTGAGTCGTTTTGATAAGGGCCGTCCCAGTTAGGACCCAATTTTTCGTCAGCCGGATTCTTGGCAG
Organism: Camellia sinensis; assembly: GCF_055761805.1. Taxonomy (NCBI): domain Eukaryota; kingdom Viridiplantae; phylum Streptophyta; class Magnoliopsida; order Ericales; family Theaceae; genus Camellia; species Camellia sinensis. Next base: position 105,182,161 of record NC_138965.1, read on the forward strand.
CTTGGAGCACTTTTTCCAAGACCAACTCTCCTGGAGTGTAGTGGCGCAGTTGAACACGCTGATTATATGACTTAGCAAGTTGCTGCTGGTACCGTGCTATGGATGCAATGGCATGGTCTCTCCGTTTTTCAATCAAAATCAAATCCAAGGCCAACATCATGTCGTTTCGGCCCAAATAAAAAACTCTTGATTTCAAGGTTGGGAGGCCGATCTCCAAGGAGATGATTGCCTGCGTTCCGAAGCACAAAGTGAACGGCGTCTCCCCAATGGACCGCCTTGGAGTAGCGCGATGAGCCCATAACACACTTGGCAACTCTTCTACCCATCTTCCTTTAGCTTTCTCCAGCCTTTTCTTGATGCCGTCTAAAATAGATTTGTTGGAGGCTTCAGCTTGGCCATTACTCTGTGGATAAGCCGAGGAGGAATAATAGGGCCGAATACCATACTTGCTGCACAGTTCCTTGTAGACACCGCAATCAAACTGGGTGCCGTTATCTGAAATAAGTGCTCTTGGAATGCCGAATTGTGTTATGATATTTTTCCACACAAAACGCTTCACGTCGGTATCTTGGATGTGCGTTAGTGCCTCTACTTCTACCCATTTTGTGAAATAATCTGTTGCGACAATCAAAAATCGCTTGTTACCCGGGGCACGAGGCAGTGGTTCGACGATGTCAAGTCCCCATTGGGCGAACGGCCAAGGACTGGTTATAGAGTTTAACTCTTCAACGGGCAGGTGGGTCAAAGGAGAGAACCTTTGGCACTGTTCACACCTTTTCACGTAATATTCACTATCGAATCTCATTGTCGGCCAGTAATACCCCTGTGTCACAGCTCGATGAACCAAAGAGCGCCCGCCAGAATGGCCGCCACAGCTACCTTCATGTATTTCGGTCAGAAGTTCTTTGACTTTGTCCGGATAAACGCATTCCAGGTAAAGACCAGAAAGGGATTTTTTATAAAGCTTTCCTTGCGGATCCAAGTAGCATCGCAGGGCTTTGTTTCGTAGCTTGTGCGCTTCTTTCTTGTCCGCTGGAAGCTGTTCAAAAGACAGGAATGCAGCAATGGAGTCCATCCAACTCGGTCTTGACTCTATGACATTGACTTGGACTTCCTCAGAAGGGCCAATGCTCGGCTTTGTGATGAAACCTACTTCAATGGTCCGTTTAATCTCTGAGTTGATGGCGGAAGCTAGGCAAGCCAGGGCATCTGCATGTGTGTTCTGGTCACGGGTTATTTGGTTCAATTCATGATGGTCAAATTCTGCCAGCAAGGAATTTGCTATTTTCATATAAGCTGCCATACGATCGTTTTTGGCCGCATATTCCCTCTTCAGCTGATTGATCACTAGTTTTGAATCGCAAAATACAAGCAAACGCTGGGCATCCAAAAGGTGTGCATTCCGCAAACCGGCTAGCAGGGCGTCGTATTCGGCTTCATTATTCGATGCTTCGAAGCCGAGTTTGACGGCCTGCTCAATTATTGCGCCGTCGAGAGCCATGATTACTACTCCGGCTCCACTGCCCTATTGGTTGGATGATCCGTCACAGTACAACTGCCAAATGTCCCCCACATAAATTCTCCAATTCAGCTTGGGCTGAATTTGTTCAGATTTGAAGTCGGCAAAATCGCCCATGAATTTGGCCACAAAATCAGCAAGTACTTGCCCCTTGATTGAGGTTCTAGGCAGGAATTGAATATCGTATTGGCTGAGTTTGAGAGCCCACTCTGAAATGTGCCCTGATGCTTCTGCACTGCGTAGTATTGGCCGGAGGGGGTAATCTGTTAGTACCCCAATGCTATGCCCCTGGAAGTAATGCATCAGTTTTCTTGCTGCCATGACGAGGGCTAGAATCAGTTTTTCCAATGGAAGGTAACGTGTTTCAGCGTCAACCATTGCCTTGCTCACATAATACATTGGTCGCTGCTCCCCAAGCCCTTTCTTTAATAGTACGGCGCTGATGGCCCAGTCGGAGACGACCAAATATAAAATAAGCGGGTCACCAGGCGATAGTGTTGTCAATAATGGAACTGATTGGAGATAAGTCTTCAAATCGTTGAAAGTGGCTTCGCACTTAGAGGTCCACTCAACAGCTTTACCCTGCCGTAGAGTATGAAAGAATTGTTGGTAGCGGTCCGTGGAATAACTAATGAACCTGTTGAGTGCGATGGCCATCCCCATTAACTTATGAACTTCCTTGGCCTATCGAGGGGAGCCGAGTTCCAGAATTGCTGTGATTTGCCTGGGATTGGCTTCGATTCCTCGGTGGTTGACAATGTAACCCAAGAATTTGCCAGAGCCGATCCCAAACGCACATTTGGAAGCGTTCAAATTCATTTTGTATTTGCGTAAAATGCCGAATGTCTCTTCCAGATCGGGTAGATGAGTTTGCTCTTCTTTGGACTTGACCACCATATCGTCAATGTACACTTCTATAGTGTGGCCGAGTTGCTCCTTGAATATGGCCGTGACTAGTCTTTGGTAAGTTACCCCTGCATTCTTCAGCCCAAAAGGCATAACCTTATAGCAATAGGTTCCTCTTAGGGTGAGGAATGCAGTTTTGCTTTGGTCCTCCGGATGCATGGCAATTTGATGGTAGCCTCTGTAAGCATCGAGGAAGCTCATACGCTGATGACGTGCCGTCGCATCTATAAGTTGGTCTATTTTGGGGAGGGAAAAGCAGTCCTTGGGGCAGGCTTTGTTTAGGTCCGTGAAATCAACGCAGACTCGCCAAATCCCATTTTTCTTCTTCACAACCACAGTATTCGAGAGCCATGTAGGGTAGGTCACTTCCTCGATTGCCTTGGCGTCCAGCAACCGATCAACCTCTTCAACAATGGCGGCAGTGTGCTCTACGGCTGACCGCTGGCTTTTCTAAATAATCGGCTTGCATTTAGGGTCAACGTTTAAACGGTGCTGTGAAATAGGTGAATCTACACTTGGCATTTCATATGGTGTCCAGGCAAATACATCAAGGTTGCCGAGCAGGAAGGAAATTAGCTGCTGCCTGTCGGCTTCATTCAGGGAGGCGCCGACCATGAAGAACCTGTCGGGGTCTCCGTCAATTTCAACTTGATCCAGGGCTTCCGTGGCCTTTTCACTTGGGAGCCGCCCAACATCGTCGAGGCTCTCTCGATCCGGCACTTCAATAGAATTCACTTGCAACTCTTTTGGTGTCTTTCCAGCAAGGAGATAACATGCTTGTGCCGATTTCTGGGAGCCACGGATTTGCTCAATGCTGCGTTCTGTCGGGAAGCAGAGCAGTTAATGATAGGTTCTTGGCACGGCCTACATAGTATGCAACCAAGCTCACCCCATGATGAGATTATACGACGAAGGTAGCTTAACGACCAAGAATTCCGCATCCACTATTCGGGAGCCCGTTCGAATTGGTAGGGTGTCCAACGGGTATTCTGGATTAGCGTTGAAGCCGAATAATGGATAAGAAACTAGAGAAAGATTCGATTCGGAGAAGTCAAGTTTAGTGAATGTCTTGTAATACATAACTTTTGATGTGCTCCGCAGATCAATGAGTACGTACTCAACGGTGAATCGGTTTACGCGTAACTCGATTACCAAGGGATCGATGTGAGGAAGTGTCACTTCGGCCAAATCTGAATCATCAAAAGCAATGCTCCCAGCTTCATGGGGCCGTTTAGCCAGAGTGAGTTGATTTTGAGGGTCGGGATTCGACTGAATCGTATGCACCGCGAATGTCATTGGTAGGCTGTATATCATGTGGATCATGCCGAGTAGAGGTGACTCCTACCGTAAGGCTATTGCTTTGGTTGAGTTGCCTTTTCAGACGTACTGTTGTAGTCGACCATCTTGTACCAATTCCTCCAGGTGATCCTTCAATGCATAACAACTCTCAGTATCATGGTCGTGGTCCTTGTGATACCCGCACCGCCTATCCCTTCTTCTCGTGTCGGGAGGTCCCACCATTTTAGACGGCCATTTGAAGAACGGAAGGTGTTGGACTTTGGACATAACCGCGCTGACCGGCTCTGACAACTCCGCATATTTCTTGCCTGCGCGCCTCGTGCTCCTGTTATCTACTTGAAGTTGTTCATTAGCTCGGTGGGAGTATTGGTCGTTTGATCAGCGAGAATCCCATCTCTTGTCTCGTTTAGCCCGATACCGTAGTTCAGGGCTCTGAGGTGGTGCAAAATTTATCGGCCGGGCAATTTGAGAAGGGGCCGTCTTGTTGGCCATGTTTCTGGTTTTAACCCGCAAGGCATCGTCTTCTACTTTGCAGTATTCCTCGACTTTCTTCATCAATAACCAGACTGTTTTAGGGGGTCTTCTAGTCAAGGAACTACGGAGAGCACTATCAGGATGCAAACCCATTTTAAAGGTGGTAATGGCCATGGAGTTGTTGCAAGCATCATCGACAAGATTAAAGCATTCCCAATAGCGCGCCGAATACGCTCTTAAGGTTCCTCCCGGCTGGATCAGCATTGCCCAGAGAGAGTCGGCTTGCTTCGGCTAGATCTTGTTGGTGATGAATCTTGCCCTGAAGGATTTCTGTAGTTGATGGAAACTCTTAATCGACGCTGGCTCCAACTTATAATACCATCTTACGGCCAATGGCCCCAAACTACTCGGAAATGTTCTACACATAAGAGCCTTGTCGTCTGCATGTAGCGTCATGGCTTGCTTATAATGACGGATATGATCAGTGGGGTCTGATTTCCCGTCATATAGGGTGAACGACGGGGCTTTGAACTTCTTGGGTAGTACTGCCTTTGCGATCCGTCGCACGAAAGGATCATGTTGGTCTTCTTCGTCCGAACCATTTCGTCTTCGCTTATGCCTTAGACGTGGACTCTCTTCAGAGGAATTGGTAGCTTCGAGTCATCCCTTCTTTTTGGGCTCTGGGGATAATGAGTTAGAGTCGCTGTCACTATATTGCCTCTGAACTCAAGGTCTTCGACCACCCGCTCTCAGAGGTCGTCCCGGATCATGGCGTGTAGCTTGATTGGATTTTGCTACTTCCAAGGCCAAGTCCTGACGGAGGCGCTTGTTCTCAGCGATAATGTTTTCCAGCCTTTGTTCATTTGCTTTGCCTGTTCCATGATCGCTTGCATTGTCTCATGTGCTGAAGTCGATGGCGAGTTCTGGGCAAGTGAGTCGAAGTTCAAGGCACGTCTTGCAGCGATAGTCTCCAGTCCAAGCATGTTTGTTGGGGTGAAGTCGTCTCTCTATGTGGTTTCGTCAGTGATTATCGGAGGGTCTTCCATTACGCCCGCCATGGATGTAGTTGAGTATTCCTACAGATGGAGCCAATTGTGGGGAAGTGGTTTGGAAATACTCTTTTAATCCACTGGAATGCTCGAGATCCTCAGCTGACAACCTGAAAAGAAACTAACACTCTGGTCCAGGGTGCCGGAATTAGCACTCCGATGGTTAAATCAATGTATACTCTCTTAGTTACTTGTGTTTTAAGTTAAGCACAATAATTCTCACATACCTCTCTCTGGATGATATTCTTCTATTTATATGTTTTCTTTCTTGGGCTTTAGGGCTGGGCCCACATTCAATTCGTCATATAACTATTTACTCGGCTCCTTTTGTTGCAAGCCGCCCTTTACTCGGTCCCTTACTCAATTGGTTATTTGGCTGAATAGGGTACCTCTGGATTTGTGTATAAGACGGGGCCAAATGCGATATATGAACTTTGACTCTCCAAGTCCAACTATTCGGCCTCTTTACGTCTCTTGATATTCAGCCCCCACAAATTTCAATGGAGTCCATCCCCTATCTCCTCCCAAACAATGGAGTCCCTTTCTCCTCCCAAACATCATACACATACAATATATTTAAAACATAGTCATATTCAATGACAACCAACAATAGATTAGTTTCAATTTACCTAATCCTCATACAATTTTTACAACAATCATATTTATTCACCACCGATAGCCCAATATAGATATTTCTAAATAGATATACAATCTCCTCAACAGATAAACTATTCAAATTTCCATAGGTGAGAGACAACACGTGTCCAACTTTGCCATTTACGTTAACAATCATCCATTTGCACATTATCATTATCAATTTTAGTTGTTTGTACAAAAAAACAATTTGACCCATTTAGGGTAAAACTCCCTTTTTCCATATATCAACCCAAGTGCCAAAATTAACTATTTTGCCACCATAGAACCTCATATTCGAACCCCATAATCATTTATTTCACACTCATTTAGAAACCCCCCTTTTTTTTTTATTTCACACCCAAATCTTAGGTTTGTTCAAACCACTCCCAAATCCCACCATTGTTACACAACGACAAATAACTAAGCTAAAAACTATATGAAAGTGTAGAAAATCCCTACCTCAAAGAGAGAAGACGAGCCAAGTAAGAGTAAAACTTCAAAGATGCCCAAACCCAACTCTATTCGGATCAAAATTGAGATCTTGTGATGGTCTACTTTTTAACAAAGGGATTAGGGTGAAGAAATTACTAAAACTAGGTGAAAATGTAGAGAGAGAGAGAGAGAGTCTCAACTTTAGGTTTGAGGGAGAAGAGATCTAAAAAAGTGATGTAAAAAGTCATTTTCGCTATATGATATACGCACAGTCTGCTCGAGTGCAAGTGTCGACGCTCGAGCATCAGACACAATAAGTTGTTCCGCTCGAGCGCCAAGACACAATGAACAAGGCGCTCATCGCTCGAGTGCAAGAAGTGACGCTCGAGCATAGAAAACACACATCCAGTAGTTTTGCAGACAATAGACCAACGCTCGAGTGCAAGAAAGGCTGCTCGAGCACTCACCCGATTGAGCATAGGAAACATCACTCAAGCGTAGAAATCACTCTCCCAGTAGTTTTGCAGACTTGCAAAAGTACTGATAGTTCGTAAAGCCCGCTCGAGCACAGGAAGTGCCGCTCGAGCCGAGGGCCAAAATTCTAGACAACACAAGGTTTTACAAACAAGCGACCAACCTGCCCAAACATAACCACAACAACCCAAAAGCCAATTTCAAAGAGACACAAGGGAAGAAAGAGGTAAACAACAACATGAAAGCATTAAGCCCGAGTTCGGAATACCACAAGAGTCGAGTCAAAATCGGAATCGCTATATAGCCAGTTAGCCAATTTGGGTCTCAAGTTTTGCAATGGATTGAGAGTGGGAATGGGCAAGTTGCTTTGTACCCTACACAAGTTGTAATACTGTTTCTTCAAAAGGTGAATTTTTCTGAGGATATTAGTATGCCTGCTGAGACACAAGATGGTAAAGAGGTGGATTGGTAGAATTTTGAAATTTTTTCCTTGGTAGAGGTGGAACATAGGAATTTCCTTGTGGTATTGAGCACCAAGAAAAGTTTGGATGGTTTCTCCAGCACAGGTTATAGGTGTTTGAAAATGGATCATTACCCAGTTTAGAAAAACCTTCGATCGCATTCACATGCTCTGGAATTGACTCGGGACACTAAGGTGCTGATGGGCAATCAGTTGCACTGTGGATAAGACAGAAACAGATTGTGCAAGCCTCTTGGTATGGCGGTTGTGCTGGTTGTGAAGAAATGTGTCCTACTGCTAACAGTTGATCCACTTTTCTAGACAACAATTCAACTTTCTGAGCAATATATGAACTATTACCTCATATAGGCCACATCGCTTTGTACCACTAAGGGTTGGTTGCTTCTCATGTCGAGAGGCACACTCATGATGTAGGGAATTTTCACTCAAATTTTCAAACAACTCCCATGCCCCTACATCACTCTTAGTCATAAACGTCCCTCCACAAGCCGAGTTGACCATTTGTTTGAATGAGTCGGTCAAACCAGAATAGAAAATATGAACGAGCTGCCACTGGGGTACCTAATGGTGGGCACACTGATAGAGTAAATCTTGAAACCTTTCCTAAGTCTCATGCAAATGCTCACCATCAATTCGAGAAAAATTGGTGATATCATGTCTTATCTGATTGGTTTTTCCTATGAAGAATATATTTGTCTAAAAACTTTTGCCTCATTTGGTCCGTGATAGAGTTTGCGGGTAAGGAATTTAGCCAGTGTTTGGCTTAATCCTTAAGTGAAAAGGGAAACAGTCTCAACCTAAGGGTCTCATCGGTAAAATTTTGGAGTTTCACTGTAGAACAAGTCTCTAAAAATTCACTGAGATGTTTACATGGATCCTCATTATTAAGCTTGTAAAAAGATGAAAGCATTTGAATGGTACTAGGCTTAATCTCATAATGGGTCGCTTCGACAATTGACAATTGGATGCATGATGATGAAACATCAATGGTGGGTGTAAAATGTGCCTTCAATGACCTAGGTTGGTCTACTACTGCTTCAGCCATTACTAAAGTTGGTTTAGATTTCCGTAGATTTCTAAGGATCCGTTTTAGGTCAGGGTCATACAATAATTTTGGAAGACAAGAACGACGACTATGCATTCAACACACTCACTCTTTTATATATATATATATATACACACAATACACATACACACACAAAAACACATGTAAATTAGTACAAATAAAACAACAGTTTACAAAATAAAATAAATGTACAACATGTAGGGAGTCGTAGACTACCCTTTAAGTAAAATTAAATTGCGTAAGTAAATTAAGATAAAGAAAATGCGATAAAGTAAATTGCAATAAAATAAATGTTAGTAGTCAGTAGTTATTAGTCAGAAGTCAACTTTTTTTTTTATTATTATTTTTTTATTCTCAAAGTTATATGTCCAGCAAAGGTCATCCACCAGTGTCCAACATGGGTATTTCCTTTGTGTTATAGTATGAAATTTATTTATTTTTTGGTTATATTTGGTTATATATTTTTTTGTAGTTCACCTGCACAAGACAATCTGCACAAAAAGAAAAATCAGTAAAAACAAAAAGTAATTGAAAGTTTTGAATAAAAAAACTTACCAGAAGTCCCCGACAACAGCGCCAAAATTTGGTAGGTCGTTTGCACACCAAAAAAAATGGAGAAAAAGAAAGAAAAAAAAATACAGGTTGCAACTACAACTACATGGAATAACGGTTGAGAACGGGTGTCAAATCACAGAGACTAGGGCAAGTTGGTTTTAATTAAAAAATCTAGGCTTTAAAATGGAAGGTGAAAAAAAGGAAACGTAGAATCTAGGATCCACTACTAACCTTGCAATTAGGGGTGGTTGTATTTGGATTGTAGAAAATTATTGAGAAGGGTACTACGATGTATCTTGGTCAGGACACATAACTTAAGAAGGTTTGTGTTTTAAAATCAAAAAGTCATGAATCATCTTCAATTAGCACGAACCGTCACCACTAAATTAAGGTTGATGCACGACCTGTCTTACTAGGTATGACTCATCGAACAATTTTATTACACAAGCATGAAAATCATTTGTATAACATGTATTCACGACCAAATGAACACATAATTTGATAAACCATTATTTGTATAAAAATCTGAGTTATACAATAGTACCCAAATCAATTAAGACTCTACAAAACTAAATACAAACTACCCCAATTACTTGATCAGAGTATCATCTTAACCCTAAAATATAGAAATTGGCTACCCATACTCCTATAACAACCACTATAAAATAAATACACCTTAAATTTTCCCACCTTTTCTTTCTTTTCTTTCTCTTCTCTTGGCATTTTCAACTCGCCTCCCCTTCATTGAGCAACCCTCTCCTCTCTTTTATAGGCTCCGTCCTGCAAAAAAAAAACAAAAAACAAAAATTATAATAGTATAATATTAATAGATATTATATATAATATGCATATATAGGTTAATGGAGGGGTAGAGAGGGTGTCGGCTCTGTCGACTTCAATTTGTTTTCTTTTTAAATTTTTTAATTTATAAATATAATATAATATTTAAAATGTATTATTTACACCAATATTTGTTCGAACATTCAAAATATATAAAAACATACAAAAATATATAAAAGTATAAAATAGTAAAAATAAATAGACTAATAAAATGTATTTTAGCGGGTCAAATATTATACTCTAATCACATGTGCTTATTTTGTGTCCCATGGTTTGGAAGGTGTGGACCGGTCTGCTGCAGTGGTGGGGAGTTTATTAGGTTGTGCCTAGATCAGTTGAATACTTGTTGTAGTTGTGGGATGGCATCTGTTTCAAGAAATTTGAGAGGAGAATCTGGAAAGCCATTCCCCTTGTTGCTCTTTGGTCCATATGGAAGTGTAGAAATGATTGCTTGTTCAATGGTGTTCAACCAAAGATGGGGGATTTGTAGGAATCAATAATCATCAAATTAGCTATTTGGCTAAAAGCTTCATTCAAAAACTTCCATTACTCTATAAATGATTTCCTGTTCAATATTTCTCTGATTAGAAAGTGTATAGGCGAAAGGGTGTGAAGTGCTTTGTAAGCTTTTTTTGGAGAGTCAAAATTTGCCAGAGTTGGAATCTCTCTAACTCCATTGGGGGGTTTGGGGATGCATATGATTAGTCAAGCTTTGGGTACAAACTAAGTTGGGATGTTTAGTGTCGACATTGATGCAATTTTTTCCCAAGCCATTTTGGTAATCTTTCTATCTTAATAAAAAAATATTTGCTGCTAAAAAAAATAATAAAAAAAAAATGTCTAGGGATATATTGGAGTTTGGTAAATTTGTATGACTTACGAGTTGCAAATAATTTTTTTATTTTATTTTGATAAACTATATTAAAGTGTTTGGTATAAAATTTTTCCTTAAAACTTATGATATAAATATCTTTAAAAAATTTATAAAAAAATATTATATATTGACAAATAGACAAAGCGATAGTTTTAACTTTTACTTCTAATTATATATTCACAACTTTCTCAAATTAGAATAAACATGTACCAAATTACATAGAATAGTTTTACATATGGCTTTGTTTGTTTGGTTGGATTCATCGAATAGAACTCTATGTCCACTTTGGGGAGGAGTCCGCTAGTTGGTTAGAAATTGGTAGGCTGAATTAGGAGTTTAACCAAACTCCATGTTCTTCATATGGGTTATTGTTTTGTCCTACGGGGGTGGAATACAAATGATAGAATAACAATCCCATGAGATTACCTTATAAAAAACACTTTTGCTACATGTATCTTAATTTATTTATTGTTCAAAATTTTCCAAATGGTGCAATAAAAATTTAATTTTTTTTTCAAATGGTAGAATAAAGATTCAAGTTTTTTGTTTTTTGTTTCACTATCACATAGACAAATTGTTTGGGTTCATTATGCATAGTACTTAGTAAAATAAAATAAAATCTAAAAGTCTTAATTAAAAAATAAAATAATTTAATTTAATTTTTATTGATGTTTTATTTATTTAATTTTTTAAAATTTCTAGCAAAAAAAAAATATTAAAGACAGATTTAGTATTACTATTACTCAATAAATAATTGAAAATGGTAAAATAGTCTTTTGAACATTTATTTTTCTTCATAATATTTCAACCAAATACTGGATTTAATAGAATAGTCCTTGTTAGACATCTAATCCCATGAGAAACAAATATGGGATACATATAATTTCCAACCAAATAGTTCAGAGACTATGTATCCTAGGATTAACAGTCTAATGAATTACAATCTCTGTCCAAACAAATTTGTTTGATTGAGTAGATTAGAAGATAAGATTAGGATTATTAGTTACAATCTCTGTCCAAACAAATTTATGTGATGGAGCAGATTATAAGATAAGATTAGGATTATTAGTTAATGACACTCACATTCTATTGTTTGGTTGTAAATTTTATTATTTGAATTAAATTCCAATGACCATTGCACCTAACAAATTGATAAATTTTTTAATCCTATGACAAATATAGCGATTTTGGTTTAGACCCGACCCATTTGATGTTCTAGATTCAGGTTTCATTGTCTTATATAGTTGTTCATGTCTTGTTTCCCCTTATTTCTCTTTGAGTTTGGCTATTGGGATGTGTTGGTTGTGTTTGGAACAGATTGGTAGCTTGTTTTTCAAACTGTTATTGCCCAAAATTTTGCTTCTTTGCTCCAGTGACACTTCTTGTGCTCGAGCGGTCTTTCTGAACTCTCAGTTCTTTTGCAGGTCTTCAAAACTACTAGGAAGTGGTGTTCTTCGCTCAAGCGGTGTTGGCTCGAGCGGCCCTACTTAAGCTCGAGCGGTGGTCTTCTATCTGTAAAACTTTTGGGAATTGGTATTCTTCGCTCGAGCGAAGTTTCTTGTGCTGGAGTGGTGCAGCTTATTGTGTCTGGTCACTCAAGCGACACTTCTTGTGCTTGAGCGATCTGCACGTATATTAGTTCGTAAAAGGCCACTTTTGAGTCACTTTTTTATTTCTCTCTCTCTCTAACACTCTACAAAACCCCAGATCTACACACCCTCTCTCTAAAACTCTACTTCTCTCTAAAAATACACCTAAATCCATTGAGTTCTTCATCCATGTCCTTTTGTTAAAAAGGTAGAGCACACCGTTGGCTCCCTTTTGATTTGAACGAAGTTGAGTTTGGGTGTTGTTAAAGTTCCTTCAATCTTTCTATCATCTTCTAAGCTTCAGGCAGGGATTCTCCGCACTTTCTTATGATTTTTAACTTAGATATTTGTCTTTATAAACAACATTGTGATTTGGAGAAATTTTGGGCAAACCTACAGTTTGGCATGATTTCAAACGAGGGATTTTCAAATGCATTGTTGGAAATAATTAAGAGAATGTATTTATTGTTGAGTTATGATGAATTAGTGGATTTTTACCTTTGAAATTGGTTTATAAAGAAATAGGGGTTTTACCCTAAATATATCAAATGTTAATTTTGAAAACATAAATGAAATTGATGTTGGAAATGTGGAATTGGGGTGATTTTGATGAGGATGGTAGAGTTAGATATGTATTATCACTTATACATTGAAATTTGAAAAGTTTATCTTTATTGAAAAGTGTTTATCTGTTTAGAAATATCTGTTTTGGGTTATCGGTGAAGGATAACTATGATTGTTGTAGAAATTGCAGCAGAATTAGGAGAATTGAAACTATTGTCTCATCCATTTGCATCGAGCATTACTTGATATTTATACATTGGAAATGCTTATCGTTTTGAGAAAAATGGGTGAATCTGAGAAGTATGTGTTGTCTCATTGAAATAAGTTGGCCTAAGTGTCCATGGTGAAAGTCCTAAAAATCGTATGTATATATGGGTGCCAATCCCACGGACGAAATTTTTGTGAAATGGCAAATAGTAGTGCTTGTAGGCGTTTACATGGGTGCCGGTTTATGGTTTCTTGTGAACTAAATTTTTGTGAAAGGTTGGAATTGTTTTGAGATTCCCAAAGTGTGATTCACTGCCCCGTTTTCTATTGTAAAGGACGTGATTTATGAATTTTGACATTAACCTGGCTAGTTTTGGAAAAAGATATAAAATGTTTTTGCCCGAGCATTGCATATGCATTCACTTGTATCTTTGCTAAGATTCATATATTTTGTTGGATTATTTCTACTAGGCTTTGGCTCACCCTATGTGGGAAAAATATTTTCAGGTGCTGATGATATGCCTCTGCCAAGGCAATAGCTTAGGAGGACTTGGAGCAAGAGCTTCGTTTTGTTTGATAGTTGTATATGTTTTGTACAAGCCAAGGGCCTTTAACTGTATTGGATTTAAATCTACTTTTGTTACAACAATGCATCATCTTGGAAAGTTGTAAGTCTTTAGGGCATTTATTATCTGTTTTACTTTCATATCATATGTCATGTTGTAACACATACTACAGATTCAGGGTTAGAGCTTGTGAATATGTAAATGCATGTGTTATCTTTTGTATAATTCAAATCATATATGAATGGAAATGCTATTTATTGTGCAAACGCATTATCTTATTTGATTACACATCTTGAGCTATCGTTATATTTTCAGGGTGTTACAACTTGGTATCAGAGCGTACCGGATTTGAATACTTTGGGTACGTAGGAAATGGTTCTTACCATAATGGGTTTATCTCGATTGAGAGAGATATTTGTATGTATGGTATGCTATGTAATAACATGCTTATGTGATTGTATGGGTATGAGATTTAATTTCTAAGATATTGATTGGATCTACAAGTTTCTAAAAGTCCTGTTAAAAGAGCACTTGATCACTGCTATTTCTAATTGGAACTCTGGCAACATCGCGGGACATTCATTATCTAGAAAGGAAATTCGCATGTGTTTATGTGATTATGTACTTATGTGGAGTGAATTAATTGTTGTCCATCGCATTAGGACGTATGTGAGTTAGCCTCAGCACATTTGTAAATGTAATAATCTATGGTGTTACCTTTATTAAGATGTTAGGATGTGGATGTGGATGTGGATGTGGACGTGGACGTGGACGAGGTGGTAGTAGGCGTGGCAGGCCTAGACAGCAGGAGGTGCCGTTACCGGATGAAATTCCGACACAGGAGGAAGGGATTGGTCAGGCCAATCTGGCCGAACCGGTTAGTCAGCAGGCTATGGGTGCTTTGGCCCGAGAAATGACCGAAACTTTGTGGGAATCCATGGACATTTTCAGAGCTGAGAATCAAGTCCAGGCCCAAGTAGCAGAGACAGGGCCATCTTTCTTAAAGATGGAGTTCTTCTGGTCAAATCCGGATGAGTTTTTAGGGATCTTGAAGAGCCTTTGAAAGCGGATGAATGACTCAAGCAGATGGTGAAGACATTTGACATGCTTGGCATCGAGGATGATGGTTTGAAGGTGACCTTAGCATCCTTCCAGCTAAAGAGAGATGTTGGTCAATGATGGAAGTATGCGCGAGGGCCCATTGGGTTAACTTGGGAGGCTTTCGTCAATGCCTTCCAGGATGAGTTCTTGCCTCCCACTGCTAGGGAGAAGTTAAGGGAGCAGTTTCTGAAGCTCAAGTAGCTTAGCTTACTAGTAGCCGAGTTTGAGGCAGCTTTCACTAGCCCCTCTAGATTTGCACCAAAGCTCATGGCTATGGAGGAACGTCATTGTATCGAGTTTAAGAAGAGACTGAGGATCGGGCTTCTTTTCAAAGCGGTTGGGTCGATGATTATGGACTAAGAACACCTTGTGGAGGTGGCGTCTCATCTCGAGACTATGGTTCAAATGGAGGAGGAGCAATTGAGGGGCTTCAAGAGGACTCTAGAAGTTCAGGGGGAGATTCGGGACAATAAGAGACAGGGGGGTTTTACCACACAGCAATCTCAAGTAGCACAGTCTAGATCCACCTTTCATGTGCCAAGTTTGGGTTCAGGGAGAGGTAATCAAGGAGGTTTCACTTGTTTTAAGTGTGGCCAGTTAGGTCATAAATATCCAACTTGCCTGCAGAGAGGGGGAGGGCAACAGTCTGCACCGTCTTCTACTCATCTTCAGAGCTAGAGTCATAAGAAAGGGCAATTGTTGACCTGTTATCAGTGTGGGCAGTTGGGGCATATGAAGAGGTTTTTCCCTCAGTTGGGTGGCATGCCTAGTGCGTCTTGTTTGAGACAGACACAGAGTCATCAGCCTACCCAGTCAGTACAGGCCTTAAGGGCTAATTAAGGAGCCTCTTTGATTCAGTCAATGCATCAGACTTATGCTCTAAGGGGTAAGTATGTAGAGTAGAGACCTACAAGATGTGTGTATGTTGTTACCATGCCAGACTTAGTGCCAGCACCTTCGGTAGTAAGAGATAACTTCTTGTTGTGTAATTTTATTGTCAATGTATTGATTGATACAGGTGCATCCCATTCTTTATCTTGTCTGCATTTGCATCGACATTAGGATTAGAAGTAGCTCGATTAGCATCTCCACTCAGGGTAAAGTCACCAGTTGGTGGTGAGGTCATGTTAGAACATGGGTGTCGGGGTTGTGAGATAAGAACTTGCCGGTCGTCGACTTCCTTCTGCATTTGCATTGATTGATATTTTGAGCTTTGATATTAGCCTGGGTATGGATTGGTTGTCATCCTATCGGGCTGTTATAGACAGTTACCATCAGAGGGTAACTGTGTGTACCTCGAGTGGTGATTATTTTTATTTCTTGGGGAACCGAGTTGACAGAGCTTTATTGCAAGTGTGTGACCTGCGTGGTCGAGGTGAACTTAGTCTCCTTCTTGCTACATTTTTTGGTGTTGAGAGTGATGTGGCCCGAGTTGAGTTACCGAGGGTGGTTTGTGAATACCCGAATGTCTTTCTCGAGGATCTCACTAGTTTGCCACCTCACCATGAGATTCAGTTCTCTATTGATTTAGTGCCTAGCACGACACCAATTTCTGTGGCACCATATAGAGTTGCACCTGCCGAGTCGAGTGAGTTGAAGATTCAACTCCAAGAATTGTTAGACAAGGGTTTTATTCACCCTAGTACTTCACCTTAGAGAGCACTGACTCTCTTTGCCAAGAAGAAGGATGGCGTATTGTGACTTTGTATCGATTTTCGGAAGTTGAACAGGGTAACTATTAAGAACAAGTACCCACTACCTTGCATAGATGATTTGTTTGATCAGATGAAGGGGTCTTGTTGTTTCTCTAAGATAGACTTGAGATCAGGTTATCACCAGTTGAGAGTAAGGAAGGAGGATATCCAGAAGACGACATTTCGTATACGATATGGCCATTATGAGTTCCTAGTGATGCCTTTTGGATTAACCAATGCACCGGCCTTATTTATAGACTTGATGAACCGAATCTTTCGCAAGTTCCTAGACTGTTTTGTGGTTGTCTTTGATGATGACATCTTGATTTACTCACCCTTTGAGGAAGAGCACGAGGAACACTTGCGAGTTGTACTTGAGTTTCTTAGAGCCCACAATCTGTATTCTAAGTTTGGGAAGTGTGAGTTCGGGTTAAAAGAGATGAAGTTCTTAGGCCATGTGGTATCCGGGAAATGAGTGACTATAGATTCATCTAAAATAGAAATAGTACAAGATTGGAAACAACCTAAGAACGCCTTTGAGATTCATAGTTTCTTGGCATTAGCCGGGTATTACCGTCGATTTGTGAATGATTTCTCTAGATTAGCCTCACCATTGACTAGGCTTACGAGGAAGGGACTTAAGTTTGTGTGGAATGAGACTTGTGAGAAGTCATTTTAGGAGCTTAAGGTTAGACTTACCACAGCTCCAGTATTGATTATTTTGAAGAGGGGTTTGGGCTATTCTGTCTATTGTAACGCATCTCAAGAAGGTTTGGGTTGTGTCTTGATGCAAGAGGGGAAGGTAGTAGCCTATGGCTCACATCAGTTGAAAACACATGACAGAAATTATCCTACTCATGACCTAGAGCTAGTAACGGTGGTCTTTGCCTTAAAGATTTGGAGACATTATTTGTATGGTGAGAGATTTGAGGTCTTTTCCGATCATAAGAGTTTAAAATATCTATTTTCACAGAAAGATTTGAATCTGAGGCAAAGGAGGTGGATGGAGTTTATGGAAGATTATGATTTTGAGTTGCATTATCATTCGGGAAAAGCAAAAGTAGTGGTCGATGCTGTAGACACCCCATTTTTGACCGACCTTAAGACTCGGATGTCATCGTTTGTGCACTCGATGATTGCGCATGTTTGTGCTCGTTTTGAGCGCCCGAAGGTCTCGACGTCTTTGAGCCTCTAAACCCTCTGTGTTTTGGTCTTATTTTTGGGCCAAACCTTGGTGCCTCTTGCCTGGAGGGGGAAAAGGCCTCGTCGGCCACTTTTGGCACTTATCGGGCACTTTTCCTCCTTCTCAGCCACTTGAAGTGGTCGGCCGGCTAGGGGACATGGCCGACGGCCAACTTTCTCCTTTTTCAGATATTTTATGTGCCAGCTATGCCAGCTGTTGATCACTCAATGCATTCTCCATACATGTGTATGGAGGGATGGAAACAAGCATTTTGCTTGTTTCTCTATATAAGGGGAGGTCCCTCCCCCTTTTGAGGGTTCAAAAATTTTGGTGAGCAAAATTTCACTCACTCTCTCTCTCTCTCTATATATATATATATATATATTGTGCTTGAAAGTGAGGTTTCTCTACACATTTGCACTAAGACCCTTGACAAAACACCTTCACTTTGGAGCAGAGGTTCTTTGAGGCCTTAAGCTTGGTTTTGGCCCAGAATTGTTGTTGTTTTAGTGTTGTGCTTCAAGGGTAAGGACTTGTCCCTTTTAAGCTTTGCTTTAGTCACTTGTTTAACCACCTTTGCATGCTATTTTGAGGCTGGTTTTAACCTCTAAAAAACTCTATTTTTAAGGGTTTAAAATGATGGTTTGAGTCTTGTTTGGTTAGGGGATGGTTTCCTCCCTTTGTTCTTTGGCTTATAAAGTCTTTTAAGCCATCTTTAAAAGCTTTTCAAACCCCCCTTTTCTTGGCCTTTTAACCACTGAATTCTAAGGGAATTTCAGTGGCAAAAAGTTGGTTTTGAGTTCCAAAATAGGAGGGGGTGACCTCCCCTCCTAGTATCTTGTTTGCATGTGTAGATGGCCTAATATTTGAGCATGCTTTTCTACCTTTTTGTAGCTTAGTTCAAGCATGTTTTTGGCTTTGTTTTGACTTGCTGTAACTATGTTTTTGGTTGGTTGGGACACTTCTTGCTTGCTTTTTGTAATTGTAGTGCAATCATGCTTACTAGCCTAGCATACTTGATGATTTAGCCTATCATTCTAGCTTGTGTTAGTTTGATTTCAGCATGTTTTTGCTATTGATTTAGCATGCTTTAGCTCTGTTTTGAGCCTTCTTGATTATATGACTCATGCTTTGTATAGCTATTGTGTTTCAAGGCCTCTAACATGCTTTGCTTGAGATGATTGCATGCTATAGCATCATTTAACATGTAATTTCAGTGCATGTAACTTTGTCACACTCTCACATATTTCACTCTTTCATTGCATTTGAGAGTTGTGCTTTGTGCCTTGTTTGTGAGCCAACATGCGAGCATGTTTCTCTTGCCTTTCGTGTCGAAATTTCAGCATGTTTTGGCTACTGTTTTGGCATGTTTAAGCTCTATCCAAAGCTGGTTTGGTCATTTAAGCTTAGTATTGCATGCCTCTTGTGTAGTCCTCTTTGCTAGCTTTAATGCTTTTGGCTTTTGAGCATGTTATGCATGTGTTGCTTGCATGGTTAAGGTCTTTAGCATGCCATTTCAGCACTGAAAGTCTCCAATCTCTCTCATTTCTTCATTTTTCCATTTGTTTTGAAGGTTGGTTAGTCTTAAGGTTGTGTTTAAGCTTGATAGAGCTTGTACTCAATGGCTTTAACTCTCTTTTGAGGGTTCCTCCTAACCATCCTTTGGTTGACCCCTCTCCCATTAGAGGACTTTCACATTGGACTAATCGGTTAAAGGATTAATTAGTAATGTAAAATGTGTAAACAAAAATAAATTAAGTAAAATGTGAACAAGATAAGCATGTTGTTTCATTACATGTGTTTGGATCGGACATTAATCCAAACACAAGAAATGTGGGACGTTTCATACTCAACGTGATGAAACGTATCACATTTCTTGGTCGTCATCACCCTTGATCATGCATGATAGGGTGATGGCCACTTGGGTCTTTTTTTTTGCATTCACTAAGCTTGTACAAGCTTGGTTCTTTGGCCATCATGCATGAAATGCTTGATTGGTGGCTTGAGAGCCAAGTGCCATACTCCTTTGAGCTTGAGACATGATAAGGAGGGTAGCAGTACACACATTTCCGTGCAAATACATTGTTGTGCCCCTGTTGTTCTCTGTTACAACAAAACCAAAAGTTTGGAAAAGCAGGTGGCCGACCGGCCACTTGCAATAGCCGACCGACCACTTGTACTAGCCGACCGGCCAGTCAAGGTGGCCAATAGCCACCTTTTGTCATCGACCGGCCACCAGTCGATTTTTGTGCCAAAATGTTCTTGTTTTGAGGTAGAAGCAGTCTGGAAGTTGGTACAGTGTTTAGAGATTAAGGCAAGGGCAAACAAAGGCAACCGACGGCAAAGTGATGGATTATCGGGAGGAAGCCAACCGAGCATGCATGCCTCCCTCGCTCGTGAGGCCACTTTATCACTTTACTTAAATTGCTTTAAATAACTTAGCGTAGTTAGTTATTTAATCCATTGTGTAATATTTTAATTAGCTTAGAATAGCTAGTTATTTGAATTCATTTGTGTTGTAATAATTAATTAGCTTAGCATAGTTAATTAGTTGTTTTGTAATAATTAGTCTAATTAATTTAATTAGATTAGTTTAATTAGCTTAGCTTAGTGTAGTTTAGCTTATTCATTCGGACCCTCCTTCGCGAGGGCACAATGTTGTAATAAGCGTGCGTGTGTTTGTGCATGTCTTCCAACCCCATGTCTTTCTCCCTTTTATTTAACCACTTTCGATGGTTAGATTAGGGATCACGTTTCAATTAGCATACCTTATGCCTTGCATATTTATATCATTCATTTGTCTTGCATGCACCGAGGCTCGGTGCATCATTCAAACTGCATCGTATTTCAATACTTATTTGAATACATGTATCAAATTGTTGCATTCATATGCCATCTTAGATAGTCGAGCCCATTAATTGCATTATTGCATGTGTTGCATTAGGCATCTTAATATAGTTAGGATCATGCATATTTTTGTTTTGACTTAGAGTACACTGTAAGTCTTTACGCTTTAGCACGTTTGCATGAGTGTGAGTGTTGCCATGTTTCGCATGCTTGCCATGAGGCTATGTGCTTACTTGCTAAACTGCATGAATGCCTGTGGATGAAGGCTTTGTTGCTTGAATTGGAACAATTCGATAAATGTGAGTTTTAAGCCCACTTTGCGAAGTGGCAAATCATGTTTTAAGCCCACTTGAGGTGGCAAATCCGCGCTTTAGCCCACTTGCGAGTGGCAATTTCAAACTATTTTCGAAAAGAAACATGAATTATTTTGTTCCAATTCTTGCGATTTAGTCTATACTTGTATGTGTGCGCCGCATAGTAAAGTTAGCTAATAATCGGAATAAGAACACATGTGTTTATAAAACAACGTATCATGCTTAGTAGAGGGCGATCTTTGATCGGGCGAGTGGGGGTGTTCATTTCAGGACCTTCCCCTCTCGTACCCAAGTTCCGAGCCGAGGCAACTTTGGTGATGACGGACATGTGGCCTTTGGCATGAGTCAGGGTTTCCTAAATTTCCCAAAAATAAAATATTTAGGTGGCGACTCTGTAATCTGGCAAAGCATTCCAATTTTGACATTATTTGATTTAAAAATCTGATTTTTCAAAATGATTTGCCGGATTGGACTCTTTGGTGTTTATCAGTCTCACATTGCGCTTTGTGAGAATAGATTTAGAACCGTGACAGGAGTCCGAACTGTAGGAGACCAATTCACACCTCTCCGAAAGGGGGGCGCGCGAAGAAAGTCTAGTCTACAGTTT
The DNA here is from genome assembly GCF_055761805.1 of Camellia sinensis. Classification (NCBI taxonomy): domain Eukaryota; kingdom Viridiplantae; phylum Streptophyta; class Magnoliopsida; order Ericales; family Theaceae; genus Camellia; species Camellia sinensis. The sequence goes on from NC_138965.1 coordinate 105,203,438, forward strand.
CTGGCGACTCTGCTGGGGATTTAGAGAACTTGACTCAAACTCATGATATGTTGTTTTATCTACATTTATGTGTTTCTTTGCATTGCATTTGCATTGGTGCGCTTAAGTTACAGTGTTTTCTATCTGCTATTCCTGAACGGTTTACCGGAGGCTTGTTTGGAAAAACGTGCCATAAGGCTGACTGGTTGCGGGCTCTGCCACAATGGGAACACAAACCTTGGATCTGGATCACCGTTGTACCGTTCGATCCACCTTTCACTTCTCAGTGTTAGGTGCGAGAGGTATATTAGGTGGTCTTGCTGAGGCACCCTTTTCGACCATTTGACCTAGTTGCATATCGAAAGCCATAGAGACTGTTCCAAACTAGGACAAGTTGCTCAACCAAATGCAGGATTATTTGAAACCACATGCGTGCATAGTGAATCCCTAGTTCCTGACGAAACTAGGACAAGGAAACCCTACCCCACAATAGGGGTGTTTTGGCTCTCACTTTCTTGTTATGTGTTGTAAGGGTGTGTCTCTACCGGGAATGCATGTATCAGTTGCAAGTCTGGGTATCAGTTTGCAGGTAACAGTTTTCAGGTAGAAAATTTGGGGGCATAAATCAGTGTTTAAGTACAGATTGTCCAGCTTATGATTTCAACTGTGTGTTGTCTTTATCTAAGCCGAGGTGCTGTGCATTTGCTGATTGATATTTTCTTTTTGCTTTATTTTTCTTTTTGTAAGGTAGTAGTTCACCATTGCTTCCGACGAGGCAATTTCTCTCCAAGCACTCTGGACCAGAGTCAGGAGGCTTTATCGATCTGGGGATCTTGTGAGAGGACAACCCGTGCTTACTTCACACCCCTTGGTTACAAGATGGAGAAGAGTTCAGCATAGTTCACCGGTTCGTCAGTTACCTGTGTTCAGTGAGGCCCGGTTTCCTGCTTCCACCTCCGAAACAGAGTATACACCGGATCAGATAGTTCAGTACCCTACAGTCAGCATGGAAGATATGATGCGTCAACTCCAACAAACTATCGAGGCCATGCAGCGGGATGCTGCTCGCCATGCAAAGGTTACCGCTCGTCAACAGAGGTTGTAGCCCAACAGGCTGAAGTAATTGCCAGGCTTCAACAGCAACAGCATCAACAACCACAAACAACAGCGTCTGCTTCACACCCACCCCCACCTAGGGTTCCAATACCTGGGAAGACAGTTAATGTCCAGGAGAATACAAACATTCCAACAGGGCCAGTCCCACCGCAGACTTTCAAAGCGCTGGCCTACCCAATAGACACACCGTTCGAGTCTGAGGTCGATCTTACAGCCTTGAAAGTATGCAAGCTTGAGAAGCTTTTCAAGCGTGCTCAGGGAGTCAACTTGATCCCAGACATAGAAGATGGCTACATATATTCGACGGTGACATTGCCAGATATATTTAAAATGCCTCACATAGACCGCTTCGACGGTTCAGGCGATCCTATGGTCCATTTGAGGCTCTTTTCAGACATCCTGCGGCCAATGGGCCTGACTAGATTGCAAAAGCTATCCCTCTTTGATCAGACCCTGTTGGGTATTACGGCCATCTGGTATGCCAAACTGGAGGATTCAGTGAAGAGAAGTAGGGAAGAGATGGTCGAGGCCTTTGTCGCCCAATATTCTTACAATACTCAAATCGAGGTCAGAACTTGTGTTCTCGAGGCAACTAGACAAGAGCTGAAGGAAGGCTTCTTGACTTTGTTACCAAGTGGAGGGCCAAGGCCTCCATGATGACCACCAGGCCAACTGAGAAAGACCAGATAAGAATGGTCGTGCGGAATCTGCAACCGAAACTGATGTAGAGGATGATTGTCTTACCCCTCCATACCTTTGCTGATCTTCACGAGATTGGGGTATAGATCGAGGACGCTATGAAACAGGGTCTGATTGACTAAGAGAAAGAGCAGCCCAAGAGGGCGTTTACACACGGTTCGAATGCAGCTATGAGTAGCAATGCAACTGCATGGACATCTGACGTCAGAATGGTCACCACTGCACCAAAAACAACCACACCCTTTACTGGCACATCTGGAGCCACCCCACGACCTGCAAAGTACCCACCCCGAGGCCAGAGGACTTTCACTCCACTTTGTATGTCTCTGTCTGCGGCCTTGAGGATCTAAATTAGAAAAAGGGCATCTGAAACCCCTAGAACCACGCCCATTTCCAAATCCCCTCCCTCCTACACACAACCCGGCCAAGTATTATGCCTTCCATCAGCAGCATGGGCATGATACTGACCAATGCTTCAAATTATGTCATGAGATTCAGAATCTCATCGACAATAAAGTGATAGCGCCTCCTGAGAATCCAAACGCCACTACAAACCCTCTCCTGTCACATAACTAACCACCTCCTCCACCCAGGCAAGTAAACTTGATCCAAACAATGGTCATCCCATACGACCCCAGTATATACATCACTCCCTCCGACCTGCCTAAGCCGGTGCTGTTCATTCCAGAAAGCACAGACTTGTGCATAATGAGCACGTCAATATCCCAACCTGAACCCATGGTGGTGGCCATGATACAAGAGGGCATGCCTGAGGGCTCTGCAAGCTCAATTAAGGAAACATACAATCCTTGCTGCTTTATTGCGCCAACTAACCAGGTCAAGCCGAGGGTGGAATTGTCGATGGGATTGAGGTAAATGTAGTCCGAGAGGACGGGCCAACCCAGGGGCTGGATGATTTGGCTGAGCTTAAGGAGCATATCGTGAATCTGCAGTTCTTTGATAAACAGGATCCGAGGGATGTGCGCATCAATTGGTTTGACCTGAATGGATCAACGGATAACACAAGGTGGCTTAGTGATGAGCTAGATATTGATGAGGGAGCTCAACTGAAACAGGGACCATCAGAAACAGGAACGTCTGCAATGGCCGGAACGATCGACAACAAAGAGAAGATGTCGGAGAGCATCGGTATAGAGAATTTTGCTCGGGTATTGGGCAGTGCAGCTGATACAAAATGGGAGGCCGCGCTGAAGCGGTTCGAACAAGAGAGACTTGAGACTGATCAGAGGACAAGAAAGGCCAAGGGTCCTGCGGGGGCAGAAAGTGTTAAGAACACGGGAGCAAATACAGCGGAACCAGACAGTTGTTTGTCGGTTGCCGATGGAATGTGGTGGGAAGACGATGATTTGCATTTGGCCCATACTGATGAGGACAGGGGACAGAATCTCCCGGATGATACTTGGTATACCGAAGAAGTAGATCGCATGACTCGAAGTGGGCAGTACTTTAAGCCCCCACACCTGGACCAGCCAGAGGCATTAGGGAAAGACAAGGAAATAAAGAAACAGAAAGAGAAACTGTTAGAGGAGGAAGCTGTACTGAAGCAGCTGAAAAAGATTCAAACAGACATCTTCATATGGGGATTGCTCATGGCCTCACAGGTGCATAGACAAGCCGCCCTATCAGCAATGGATAAGGCTAAGCTTTCTATTGATACAACCCCCGAGCAGTTAGTGGGACTGGTGTTCCTAGGTGGCGCTTCACCGACTTTGACTTTCACAGATAAAGAATTACCGCTTGAGGGCTCTGAGCACAACAAGCCGTTATACATCTCTGTGGAGTGTAAAGAGAAGTGGATATCAGTTGTCTTGGTTGATACGGGATCTGCAATTAATGTGTGTCCATCGTGAATGGCCTATGCTATCGAGTTGAAGCCTGCAGATTTCGCACCAACAGCCGAGGAGATTTGGGCTTATGACAATACCAGTCGGGAAGTGATGGGGACTGTACGGATCAGAACTCAGGTTAGCCCGGCACAACAGGACATTGAGTTCTATGTTCTAGATGTTCCAGCCACCTTTAATCTACTCCTTGGACGGCCGTAGCTGCACCAAGTAAAGGTTGTCTCTTCCACTCTACATCATATGCTGAAGTACCCCCATGGGAAGGGGGTAGTAATTATTTTTGGGAACTCTTCCATACATCTGCCGCCGGAGGTTACTATACCGGTTTTGTAAATTGTGCACGGTGAGGAGGATGTCTTTTTGTCGGGATTCACGTTGGCTAAGGCTCGGGTAGTGCAGGATATGCTGGCTGTTGATGAGGGATTGTATGTCAGTGCACAATCCGTTTACCTCATGAATAAGCTTCAACATGTTCCCAGAAAGGGATTGGGAAGGAGTGGTCGGAAGGGCGTCGCTGCGTTGGCCGAAGTGCCACACAACCGTTATACCTTTGGTCTAGGTTACACACCTACCAAAGAGGATTGGGCAAGGAAGGGAAAGGAAATGGCTGGAAGAGCCAAGGCTAAGCAAGCCGGAAAGTACTACGAGTTGGTGCATAGACCTATTCAAGGAACCCTAAACGGATGTTTTGTCCGGGAAGGGAAAGATTTTTCGTTTTGTGGCTTTCTAGAGCCATGGCTAAATTCAGAGAAGCGGCATTTGCCTGGCTTCGAGATCTTTTTTGACCTACAATTGCAAGTGGATAAAGTTGCAGAAGAGCAGACTGACCTACCAGCTGTGGCTGAGCAGTGCAAAGAGGATGAGTCTGATGGCACAAAACTTGAGATGGGAGCAGCGCTGGCTTGTCTCCTCTCAGATCCTCAGATCACACCAGGGTGCTCGGGGGGTGACTTCTCTGTTTCCATGATTGGAGATCAAACAACTGTGGGCCTTTCTTCTAGCATTCTGGACGCATCTATCGCACCCTCCCTCATTTGGCAGTATGAGGGAGGCCTTTTGTCTAGCAGTTCTGGGTCAGGTAGTGAACCAGAATCTGATTCCACAGAGTCTGTGGAGTCAAAATTAGATTCTCGTTCTTCTGAGTCATAGTCTGGTATTCCTAGGGTTAATAACTCGGATGCTATTGTTTTGCCCAGGTTGTCTTTTTCATTTTCTTTTGAGTCGGTTCTAATCGAAGAATCAGACGATCTGGAAGTTGTTAATGAGAATGGTACCACCGCTGTTTCTGAGTACTTTTTTGTACCGCTCGTTTATTGCATTAATCAGGACTTTCAAAACTTTGATGAAAATGACGAGGAAGGAATTCCTCCGATTTTGAAACATTTGATTGATCGAGAGCAGGAGAGGTTTGTAAAACCTTTGGTTGATGAAATCACAGCAATTAATGTTGGTACTGGGAAAGATCCGCGTCTAGTCCAGATCGGGTCCACGTTGTCTTCGGAGGAACACGAGTGCTTAGTCGCTTTATTAAAAGATTTCAAAGATGTTTTCGCGTGGTCTTACGAAGACATGCCTGGAATCGATCCTGAGATTGTACAGCACCAGATCCTTTTTAACCCTAAGGCCCGACCCGTCAAGCAGAAGCTTCGAAGAATACGCCCGAATTGGGCTCTGAAAATCAAAGAAGAGGTCACCAAGCAGATAGATGCAGGGTTCCTGTTAGTATCTGAGTATCCTACTTGGTTAGCCAATATTGTTCTGGTGCCGAAGAAAGATGGCAGAATTCAGGGGTGTATGGATTTCAGGGATCTGAACAAAGCCAGTCTCAAGGATAACTTTCCATTACCGCACATCGACGAATTAGTGGACTTCACTGCAGGGCATGCGCTGATCTCCTTTATGGATGGGTTTTTCGGGTACAACCAAATCTTGATGGCACCCGAGGATAGTGAAAAGATTGCCTTCACTACCCTGTGGGGGACCTACTGTTATAGGGTGATGCCGTTTGATTTCAAGAATGTTGGGGCTACTTATCAACGGCCTGCGACCACCATTGTTAAGTCCAAGGAAAGAGAAGGCCACTACACTGCCTTGAAGAAATTTTTCCAACGGATCAGAGAGTATCGGTTGCGACTGAATCCTCATAAATGTACTTTTGGTGTCACAGCAGGGAAAATGCTGGGGTTCTTGATTACACAAAGGGGCATTGAGGTCGATCTTTCCAAGATTAAGGCCATCTTAGAAATGCCACCACTGAGGACTGAAAAGGAGGTGCGCGACTTTCTGGGTAAAGTGCAATTCATAAGACGGTTTATTGCCAAATTAACCTTAACTTGTGAACCACTATTTGGTCTCCTGAAGAAAGGAAAGAAATTCCAATGGGATGACCGATGCCAAGTTGCTTTCGAGCAGATCAAACAGTATCTACAGAACCCACCCGTGTTGTCACCGCCAGAGCCGGGGAAGCTGTTGATTTTGTACTTATCAGTAACCGACACGACAATGGGCTGCATGCTTGCACAGGAATCTGAGGATAAAGTAGAGAAGGCTATCTATTACCTGAGCAAGAAGATACTGGAATATGAGATCCGCTACAATCCGCTCGAGAAGGCTTGTTTGTCCTTGGTATGGGCTACCAGGAAGTTGAGGCACTACCTGTTAGCTCACTCCATAATTCTAGTTTCGAGATTGGATCCCATCAAATATCTCTTTGAGAAACTAGCACTTACGGGTAGGCTAGCCCGTTGGTTGCTTCTTCTCTCCAAATTCGATTTGAAGTACATGACTCGCAAGTCTGTGAAAGGGAGAGCGGTAGCGGAGTTCCTTGCTGATCACCCAGTGGAGGGAGATGAAGCAGTAGAGTATATGTAATACCCCTATTTTGTAGTATGCTAATTGGTCCTTAATATGAGTATGATGATGTGTTTAATATGATTTTATGTGCCATTTTGTGAATATATGTGATTTCGAAGTTCTATCTGTTCACCGTAGGAATATCTGTTTGAATAATTTGCTTTGGAAATTAAATTGAAGGCCTTATCGGCCACAGAACCGGAAATTGATTACACCATTGTGATTGGTATAATTTTTTTAGAATCTATGGTGAAATTTAATTGAAAATTGATTCGGGTCAGATTAAATCGATTAAATTGATGAATTAGAACCCAACTACTTTATTACTATTATATTGGCCTTAGTGGGTTTTGTTGTAAAGGCTTTATACACTCAAACTTCCCTCTTTAGTTTATTTTGACTGAATCTAACTCAAGAGAATGAGGAGGGGGGTCGGCTAGAGAGAGGGAAAGAGGAGAGTTGGGTGTTTAGCTCAAATTTGTGAAGAATTGGAGGATTGAACTCAAGAAATTGCTATAGTTTGGAAGATTGAGCCTCTAGGTAAGCATTTGGTCTTGAATTCATGAGACTTAACTTGTGATTTTGTGAATTAAAGATTAATTGGTGATCAAGAACAAGAGTTGTGCTATAATTGATGGATTTGAAGCTAATGTGCACAAGCATGTGTAGGATCACCATGATTTTGCATAATTAAGCATGTTTTTGTTGTGTTCCATGAGAATGATCACCATTTGTGTTATCTAAGTTGAGAATGTGGCTAATTCATCACATGCATATACAATTTATGAAGATGGGAGCTTTGAATGCATGAATGTGTATGTTGGAGTTGAGTTTAGTGCCAACTTGGGACATGTATGTGGTTAATTCATGAAAGTGGGCTCCATGATGTTGTGTTTTGGTGTTTATATCATGTTAGTGCAAATATATGTGAAGTTGGAGCCATATTATGCAGGAAATGTGGTTGGAAGGTCGAATTGGAGCTCAAGAACTCAATCTGGAAAACCTAGATTTTTGATGGCCGCTCGAGCCGGAGAAGAGCCGCTCGAGCGGGAAAATCGTGCTCCCAGCACTTTTTGCAAAGTTGGATTTCCGCTCTAGCGGGATATCTCACGCTCGAGTGGGGAGTTTTGTAGACAGGCCTTCCGCTCGAGCGTATTTTTCATGCAACCAGTACTTTTGCAGGCCTTAAGGGTCCGCTCGAGCGGGGACCCTGTTTTCTGAAATCTTATATGCTCATTCTGTGTTTCGTTTTCCGTTCTCTTTCACTTGTAAGCACTCTTAGGCATATGTTAAGCATTGTAAATGAGTTAATGAGATAAGAATAAAGCCTAAAGAGGAATATGTGAATCAAAGAACGGATTGAACTGTCAGTGACCCCTTTTGTGTTCATAAAATGTGTAGGGTCAAGCTCCAGGGCAAATCCACAAGCCGATCACTGTGACTAATATCGATATTTGAAAGCTTAGCAATGTCCAACTGTTTATTCCCTTATAAGCTTTATGAGTTGCTAATTGGGATTGTGGACAAAAGTCTGACATGAACGAATGAATGGACCGAAGGTTGTTTCGATATGAATAAATGGACCTAAGGTCGTTTTGATAGAAATAAATGGACCTAAGGTTGTTTTGACACGAATAAGTGGGCCGAAGGCCGTTTTGACACGAATGTATGGTCCGAAGGCCGTTTTGACGTAAACGAATGGGCCGAAGGCCATTTTGACAGAAATGAATGGACCGAAGGTCGTTTTGATAGAAATGAGTGGACCGAAGGTCGTTTTGACAAATACGAATGGACCTAAGGTCGTTTTGACATAAATGATTGGGCCGAAGGCCGTTTTGACATGAATGATTGGGCCGAAGGCTGTTTTGACATAAGTGATTAGGCCGAAGGCCATTTTGACACAAATGAATAGACCGAAGGTCGTTTTGGCACAAATGAATAGATCGAAGGTCGTTTTGACATAAATGAATGGACTGAAGGTCGTTTTGACAAGACATGAATGAATGGGCCAGAGGCCGTTTCGACACAAAAGTGTAAATAGGCCTAAAGGCCAGTTTGATATGAAAGTTTGAAAAGGCTGAAGGCCAGTTTGACACGAGTAATAGTTTGACAATGAAACGAATGAATTGGGCCCGAGGCCGTATGATGTGTTTGGAACCTCAGTTACTTAACTTACATGTGTTTATGTATGTATATACTAGTTAAAATGTAAATTGGGCCCAAGGCCGTTTGATGTACATTGTTCCAATGTATATTCTTTATTTGATATTATTCACTGGGCTATCGCTCACGCTCATTCATGTGTTTGTAGGTGAGCCAAGAGAAGTCCAGACCCAGCCTTAGTGCAGTCTGTATGGAACAACTAAGGTTTTGAGAGAGTTAGCCCTTGTGTCTCACGCACGAGACCCGTCTTCGCCCTTTTGTCATGTATTTACATTTTGTCAGGTTGGCGAAGTTTTGAATACGTCTATATGTAGTTTTGCTTGGCTGACTTAGATTTGAATGATCCTGCCTGTACAGTACTTAGGTTACTATACTTTCTGTTGTGAGTTGTTAACATATGTATGTCTGGAATGTTATGATGTGCATATAAGTACGGCTCTATAGACAAAGTTTTAAAATTGCTCCCGTTTGGCCCCTTTTACTTTGATGAGTTTTGTCTTATTTAGTTTGAGGCCGTAGGTAATCTCGTGATTACTGGCCGGTTATGGCCTTAACCCAGAGGGGCGGGTTCAGGTCATGACAGTATATGTTTCCAGATGAGGCTATTCTGCAGGTTGAAGAAGAGATTTGGACTATGTACTTTGACAGAGCGTCTAATCAGTACGAGTATGGGATAAGGGTGTTGCTAATAGCGCCTGACAATTCCCACATACCTTTAGCTTTCAAACTTCGTTTCAAGGTATCAAACAATGAAGTAGAGTACGAGGCATGTATCACTGGCTTGGAAGCCGCCCTAGAACTAGGGGCAAAACGGTTGGACGTCATTGGGGACTCGAATCTGGTTGTGTCTCAAGCGAAAGGAGACTGGAATGTTAAAGAAGAAAGGATGAAAATCTATCACCAAACCTTGGACGTTCTAATTCCTAGGTTTAGGAAGCTAACCTTCATGCATCTGTTAAGAGAGAGAACAGGTTCGCTGATGCCTTATCAACTCTATCTTCCATGATAGACATCGCTTAAGGAGTCTGGACGCGTCCAATCATTATTGAATAGAGGTATGTGCCAGCCTACGAACTGATTGTCGCCATAGATGAAGCACAAGATCAGAACCCCTGGTACTTTGATGTTTGGACCTTCTTGGAAAATGAAGCTTATCCACTCGGGGCAAATGCCAAGGATAAGAGGGTGATACGGCGAATGGCTGCTCAATTTATCATCTGCGGGGGTACATTGTACAAACGGGGCCATCTGGGAATGCATAAACTGTGTGTCGATGTTGAAGAGTCGAAGCGCCTGATGGCGGCCATCCATGGAGGAGAGTGCGGATCGCACATAAGTGGATTGATATTAGCTCAAAAAATTCTCAAACAGGGTTACTACTGGTCAACCATGGAGGAAGATTGTATTGGTTTTGTTCAGCGATGCCACAAATGTCAAATCCATGCAAATCGCATGAACATCCCGCCGTCGAAGCTGTACAACATGACTTCACCGTGGCCATTTTCAGTCTGGAGGATTGATGTTATTGGGGCAGTTACTCCGAAGGGGTCGAACGGGCATGAGTACATCCTGGTGGCGATAGACGACTTTACAAAGTGGGTCGAGGCCCAATCTTATGCAGTGCTGAAAGCGTCACACGTAGCCAAGTTCATCAGGAATAATATTATCTATCGGTATGGGGTCCCGAATGAGATCATCTCGGATAATGGTTCCCACTTCAAAAAGGAAGTGATCGACTTGTTAGAGAAATACAACGTGGCTTTTCATAAGTCATCCACATATCGACTGCAAACCAACGGAGCTGTTGAGGCCGCCAACAAGAATATCAAGCACATTCTATAGAAGATGGTGGAAACCTACAGGGACTGGCCAGATAAGTTGTTGTTTGCTCTTTGGGGTTACAGGACATCAATCTGAACGTCTACTGGGGCAACTCTGTATTTCCTGGTTTATAGGATGGAGGCTGCTCTACCGATCGAAGTTAAGGTTCCATTACTGCGGGTGATGGCTGAGTGCCAAATAGCGAAAGCAGATTGGCAGCAGAGTAGATTTGAGGAACTTATCCTATTTGACGAAAGAAGACTGAAAGCACCGTACCACATTCAAGGTTATCAACGCAGAATCGCCAGGGCTTTCAACAAGAAAGTTAAGTCCAGGAATATAAAAGAAGGGGATTTGGTGCTCAAAAACAACTGAGCTCCCATCCATGACCCTAGGGACAAGTTCAGACCTAATTGGACTGGCCCTTACATCATCAAATCTATTTGGTCGGGTGGAGCTTTCATTCTTATGGATTTAGATGGCCTCGAGTTCTCCCAACTAGTCAACATGGATAAGTTGAAGAAATACTACCCTTGAGTGGCTCGCTAGGCCAAAAATCCGAAAGGGCGACCTAGGCAAAAGTTAGAGCACAAAAAATTTGAAATGAGAAAGACTGAGCTCGCAAGGTTGAAAACCCAGAAAGAGCAGCCTTGGAAAAAGTTAGAGCGCAAAAGAAGAGTGTTAAAACCCGAGTGGACCCTAACCGAACTATGTAAGGCTTGATTTCCATCTTCAGGATACGTAGGCAACTTCATTTTGAAGTCCAGCCGTAAACACTTCCAAATCAACTGTGTCCATGTGATTGTTTTGGTCATCTTTGTCCTTTTCTGCATCCAAGAGTTCGGTTGTGATCTACAGTACAGTGCAGTGCTATTCAGATAAGGGGCAACTTTCCAGTTATCGGATTTGGGGTTGTACATCTCAAGGATAGATTCCGGGTGTGTCTAGTTGTGATCCATATCGAAAATGGCTTTGAAAAGTTTTATTAAAAGTTGATTTTGTTCAAATTAATCTTTTTACAACTTAGACCATTTTTGGACCAAAACGGAAAATTTTCAGTACCCACAACCTTCAATTTCATTGATTTCAATACAGAGTTCTCTAACTCTTGATACAAATTGAAATTGCTTTTTATTACATTCAAAAGAAAACTTGAAAGAACAGATTAAAGCAATAAACTTGGGGCATAGTTAAGTCAGGTGTTCCTGCGCCCCCTTCCAGAGCTTGTGGAAGATTTAGATGCCAAAGTAGTCCCGGTTTGTGCCTCATCTTCAAGCCAAGCTATGCATTCGCCAAAAAAGGCACAACTGAAATTAGGCGCGGGGGCCAGAAGTTCTCTTGTTCTCCATGCAGTGGAATACCGAGCTAGCTGTGAGCCTTGGACTGGAAATGAAGCTGGGTACTCTATTCCCTCTGTCGAGCAAGTCTGGTTGTGACCGAACTGGCACCGAATCTGAAATGGAAAATAGAAGATACAGTGCATCAAACTGATCAGCTGAATGCCAAGCTGACGAGACATGTTGTAGCTCATCTCAGGCAGATTAAACCAGGGGCAACGCCAACAGCAGACCTACTGCATATCCAGTGGCACTACCACCCCTCATTTGGTAAATCAACTAGCCGTTGGCGAAAAAAATAGCCACGTGCCAAATATGCATGAAAAGGGTCCACTACTTTCAACTTCTCTATGAGCCATACCTGGGGAGGGATGAAAACAAGAGAGATTAAAGAATAGAAAGGTGTACGTGGAGAGAAAAAGTGAGAAAGGGTTTTGAGAGAAAAATAGAGCCTGAGGGCCAAGTGATGTGAGAAACACATGTAAGAAGGGAGGGAAACATTACCTGCAAAAGCAGTGGACTTCCTGCGAACTTAGTTATCTCCCGGCGATGGAAAGCATCCAAGCCCATCAAAGTTTCGGCTAGTGTTAAGCCGATGCAGCTCTTGCCCTCCTTCAAGCCTTGGGCAACTTCAATCAAGCGAATGCTAGATCCTCCGAAGCTAGGGGCAAGCAGAAAATGGGCCAACATGCACAAGCAGAGGGCATGCTGCGGAAAACTTTGCCAAAGACGGTCGCCGCGGTCACCGGCATTAGAAAACCGATGAATCAAGCTTAGAATGTCAAGTTCCCCATTGTGAACTAAGGACTGAGCATCGTGCAAAGTGAGCCCACACATCCGTCCTAAAGCTTGGATGTGGCCAAAACGAGACTGGGGCAAGATTTCCTCGTCACATTGGGATTCCATCAAAGCTTGGAATTCTTCGATTGTGGGACACATCTCTTGTCCCCCAAAGCTAAAAACATGTGTAATCAGATTCCAATACCTAGTCGCGACATGGAGGAATGGAAAACATAGCGAAGTGCGGCTCAGCGAGAATAGTGCGTTTATCCCGAAACCCCAGAAATTCAACTTTTTTGAGCCATCTAAGTTTGCAATCTAATCAGAGAGTTTTTCGGCGAAGAACGGCTCCATTTGAAGCACAAACAGAGCTGAATTGAAGAAGCCACGAAGCTGGAGCTTTGTTGAAGATAAGGCATCAAGTGGAAGACAGGTGGCAGCAATCTGGAGGTTCCCACCATAACTGGCCATCCGACCAGTTAGAGTAGCCGACCAGCCACTTTTTCTGGCCGACCGGCCACTTAAGTGGCCGACACCCACCACCAAGTGGCCGACAATGGTCATAAGTGGCCAACAGCCTCTTTTTGCCCCCAGCAAAGTGTCTTTGGTCTTCCTGTGTGTTGAGGATACTGAAAACCTGTGTTTTGTTCTACTCTAGATGTGTCCAACTCTTTTGTTTAGCAGTTTTGTTGTTTGTTGCAATTTGTTTACCCAGTTGTTGTAATTTGCTTATCGAATTGTATTCGTTTTGTTTATCGAGTTGTATTCGTTTCGTTTATCGAGTTGTTGTTTTGTTTATCGAATTGTTGCATTAGTTGTTCTTTGAGTTGTCTTATTTTGTTTGTTTTGTTTGGTTCACTACCTGACTAAGCAATTGTCAAGGCAATATACAATGTTCAATTTTCATCCATTCCGTTTTTGTGTAAAATGGTGCAATGTGATGCTCAGAATATAAAATGCAACACTTTTTAATCAAAAAGTCATTTTCATTCCATCATGGTTTCTTTTTACCAAAAAGTACAAATTTTAAAGAAAATAAAACTGCCTAAGGTTATACAATGTGCTAACACAACTAGCAAAAAGATAAACAAAGCAAAAATATCTAAATTTCCGCCACCTAGCTCAGGATTGAAAGGCCCTCTTCATCCTCTTCCTCGATTGAGCAGACCCTGAGCTATCGCCATCGGAGCCACCGCTCGAATCTGAACCAGAGTCGTCTCCGCTCCCATCCTCGGAGCCCTCCTCAGCATCGTCACCACCCTCAAAACCTGAGCCAGTGTCGTCGCCTCCACCCTCAGATGACTCTAACTGGGGACTCGCTGGCTCCTCGTCCTCACTAGACTCATCATCGTCATCATGCATGACAGGCTCCTGACGTCTCCCTCGGCCGCATGCCGGAATCTCTCTCCCTGCTGCTGGAGAAGGCTCTGAAGGTCCTGTCCGTAAGGGTGTGACCTGAAAAGACAGTTTGAATATATCAGCCATAGTATGAGTATCAGATACAAGTATGGTGTGCAGAGTAAGTACATGCAGAAGTTAGGTACAGTATCTGAATGCAGTATGTCAGATGTGGTCTATACATGCAATGTATCAGTTCAGTGCAATATGGGGAAATGTTCAGTTGAGATGTCAATTTCAGTATATCAGCAGAAATATGATAACCGAAATGCAAGAAAACAGAAAAATTACCTGAATGCCGTGAGAGCTAAGCATCGTCTCTCTCCTCAAGATCATGCCCTCGAATGAGGCCAATACCTCGAGCAACCCCTCGATATATCCTATGGAGGGCTGCAAATGCAAGTTCAAACAATCAGTGAATGAATGAATACGTATCTGAAATGAATGAAAGTTGTAAAATATATCGGTGGTGAGTCAGGTGTCCTGACATATCAGTGACCAGGCAACGGGGGCTCAAGTGGAATCTGATAGGACACTACGGAGTACCGCCAACTTGTCAGCTCGGTCGGAAGATCTGGCCATCCAACACTCTGCCTGGTGGGTGGCATCCCTTTAGCCTCACCCCTCGGTGCCCGAGCCTTACTCGTCGAGGGAACATCTGTTGCCCGAGCCCTACTCGACGAAAAAATATCACCTGTCCTCCCCGTGTGAGCATGAGCACCTGCCAGAGGAGGCATGAGGTACGCCTGAATATAGATCGTATAGTCTCCCTCCCCAATGAATCAGTCTGTATCTGCACCTTGTATGGAGTCAATAAGCTCCTGGGGAGAGAGACTCTCTATGGCTCACATAGACGGTGGAGGTGGCAAAGGAACTAACTGTAATGGCAAGCCTAGTGTCTAGCTCATGAAGCGCTCTCCAAGAAACCAGGCCCGTCCTACTGGCCCCTCAAGCAAAAGTCGATACCGGGAGGCACCCCGAGCTCTGGCAAAATGAAATCTAGTCCCTTCTGGCATCGTCGCCCATGGCTGCCATGTGACCTGCAGACAGCAAAGTGCATAGAGTGATGAGTTGCTATTAGATATGTAAAATGTAAAATGAATTGAAGCTGAAAGTAGAAAAAACTGAGTTTTGAATTACCTCTACCATCCTCACGGTGTCAAAATACTGGCGAAGGTAGGGGAGAGTCTCTCGGGCCCTAGGCTAGCACCGACCGTCATATCGATGTGAATATGGTACCTTCAGCGACGTCTCGACCTCTAGCTCGAGAGCAAGTGTCAGGAAATAGGCGTATACCCATAGCTGTGAAAAGCAAGACGGTGGCAGTGAGAATACAGAATACAGAAAATGCGGAAAGCAAGGTGCGTGGCACAGTGTATAGCAAGTACAAGTGCAGAGCAAAGATTGAATTATGCGTATGCAGTGTGCAGTGTACAGAAAGTGCAAAGAAGAAAGCATGGTAGGAAATATAAAGCTGAACAGTAAAGCATACCTTCCAGGCTCTCCAATAGCCGCCTACTCTGTTCCCGCTCCTACGGGAGGTCGAGCTCATATAGCAGTAGAGGGTAGCAAGGCCGGCGCCCCCCCAATCATAGTGTCGAACCTGGATAGGTCCAGTAAGCCGCTCAGCAGATACAGCCCGACTGTGTTCGCCCTGTCGGCGAACAAAGTAGTGCCCAAAAGGAACATGAGCAAACCTCGAGCGTACTGCTCTGTCGCCTCAATCGTCGTGGGCTCTCCCCCTCTGAAGTGGTCAGTGAACCAAGTGTACCGGACCAAGCCTAATGATCAAAAAATAGGCGGGTGTGCTCCCAACAGGTAGGTCCAAGCGGCCTCCCACTCGCCCATGTCAGAGTTGTATGGGATCAGCTAGCCTCCTACCTCAAGGCCTGTCAGCATGGCGAAGTCATACGAGGTCATCGTCATGTCCCCTGTGCTAGAGAAATGGAAAGAGTTGGTGGTGTCCCACCATCTCTCTACCAATGCGCCTAAGAGGGTCCTACTCGCCATAAGACGCGAGAGTCCCATGCAGAATAAGCCAAACCTCGCATCATCAACAATCTGTCGGACGTCGTCAGGGAGGTCCATATACCACTCCCTCGCTGCGGTAGACCCATATCCACGGGTGAAATGGTAGTCTACCTGTGTGAAAGAACAGAAATACAGTATGTGAATGTGTTCAAAATGGGCAGAAATACAGTGTGTGAATGTGTGAATGAATAGAAATATAGTGGGTGAATGTGTTCAAAATGAGCAGATGAAATACGGGGCAAAAGTGCGAGCTATGCAAGAAATGTAAAGTGCATTGCAGAAAATGTAAGAGTACAGTGTGTACCTCGGAGGCGTCATAGGATAGATGAGACTTTGTCTCTCGTAATAGAAGATCTACAGGTGCACACCGTGCAAATCCACTAAAATGGCGGACTGTGCTGGGTGGTAGTACATGTGCCTCAGGGCGATACCTCTCGGGGTCAAAAGGCTGGACTATGGGTGGCAGCAGAATGTACTCTGGCTCTCCCTCCATCCCTGGGGAACCCCTGTCATGTGGGGCGTCGTCTGCCAACTAGAAATAAGGTGAAAAAGTAGGCGAAAATGAGCAAAATGGGCAAAAGTGTGAAAAAGTCAACAAAAGTCAACTCTCAGAAAGAGAAAAAGTCAAAAAAAGTCAAAGCCCGGGAAACGGCGCCAAACTCAAGATAAACTTGAGGGAAACAAACCTTAAATGGTGAAAATGGAGGAAGAAGCTCCGAAAACAAGTTTTGATCGGTTCAAAGCGGAGGAAACTAAAAGGTCTTAGTGAATCAACTTCGCGAGGGGCGTTGGAAAACGCATGTGGAGCACGGATCTAAGAGGAAAAGGGGTCTAGAGACAAAGAGGAAGGGATTTTGGCACTATATGTGTGAGGAAAGTGATTTAGGGTTGTGCTTTTAAAGTTCTCCATGCAAAAAGACCAAACTGGACCCGAATCTGCCACAACCGGCCAACTGGCCGGTTTTTGTGGCCGACCTGCCACTTAGGTGGCCGACAGCTTTATCAAGTGGCCGACAATGCTTTATGGTGGCCGGCAGGTGCCCAGTATTCCCCCTGTGTATTTTCAGACTGTTTTGAGTCCTTGGCTCTTGAGAAAGTGCAAGAAAAGTCCACTTGTCAGCTCAAAGTGTTTCTGCAGAAGTTTCAACTCATGTCTTCGATACGTGACTCATCGTCAGCTAGCATGAACGAGGTGTATCCTTTTGAAATACATTGTAACTCCTCTGAAAGGTAAATCGAAGGTTGCAACTGAATCGCTCTCTTTCATACGCGCATTTCTTTACTCAGTGTTTTGCATTGAACATGCTATTGATGTTGTATTGCATGTGTATCGTTGTCATTGTGCACAAAATACGTATGATACATTGCGTTGCATTACTCACATTTTTATGCTGCATAGAATATGCATGTCATGTTGTATTGCATTGCGCATGCTCCTACATTCGCATAGAAGTTGTCCGTACCTATTGCATTGTGCATGCATTCGGTATTGCATAGAATATGCTCCATGTTTTGTTGCATAAGATATGCTTCTGTTTCATTCCTCACATGATGTGCATGAAACATGCCTCGCTAAGCATTGTGTCATGGTTATTCGTTTTGCATAGAACATGCATTCCTATTGTTTTGTACTTGTCAAAGTTGCTTTCTTGTGCAGGCACGATATTGTATGTACGGTTCAGTCTGAGGAATTCCGGGTAAGATCATTCTTGTCCTTTGAACACCTTGTTTTGGTTAGAAGCATTCGGGTATGCTCGGTGCTTACACCACACCTTGCTTTGGTTAAAAGCATTCGGGTACGCCCAGTGCTTACACCACACCTCGTTGGTTAGAAACATTCGGGTTGTGTGCCCGATGTTTATACCACCTCTTTTGGTTAGAAGCGTTTGGATTATGTGTCTGACGCTTATACCTCTCCTTCGGTTAGAAGTATTTGGATTGTGTGTCCGACGCTTATACCACCCTTTCGGTTAGAAGCATTGGGTTGTGTGCCCGATGTTTATACCACCTCCTTTGGTTAAAAGCGTTTGGGACGTGTGTCCGATGCTTATACCACCTCGTTGGTTAGAAGCATTGGGTTGTGTGCCCGATGTTTATACCACCTCTTTTGGTTAGAAGCATTTGGGACGTGTGTCCGATGCTTATACCATCTCGTTGGTTAGAAGCATTGGGTTGTGTGCCTGATGTTTATACCACCTCCTTTGGTTAGAAGTGTTTAGGACGTGTGTCTGACACTTATACCACCTCGTTGGTTAGAAGCATTGGGTCGTGTACCCGATGTTTATACCACCCTTCCGGTTAGAAGCGTTTGGAACGTGTTCTGACGCTTATACCACTCTGTTTTGGTTAGATACATTGGAACGTGCTCCGATGTTTATACCACTCTCCGGTGTTTGCACCGCTCCCTTTTCCCTTTCACGCGCCGAGCATTAGGATGCTTTGGTTAAATGCATTTGGACGGGCTCCGATGCTTATACCGCTCTTTTCTTTGATTGCATAATAGTTGGATGCGTTTCAATTGTTATTATGTGCTCTCTTTAATTCGGAACCTTATGGTGTGTCCTTAGGTTCGCACCACTTCTCTCCTCGCGTGTGCCACGTGTTGGGATCTTGTTTGCCGCCCCGGGTGCGCCTGACGGTTATGTTTCTTTGCCTTTTCTGCCTGAGGCGCGGTTAAGATTGCATAATTTTCTTACATCTTTTCTGCATGAGATATGGTTTGGTTCATATTAATTTGCTTATGTACGAGTTTGCTGTAGCATTTCTTTGCGCAATATTTGCATCTAGATGTTTCATTATAGCCCTCATTGCATGATCATAAGTTATGTTCTGTATTGTGCATGTCGTTTGCATTTTGCCCCTGCCTATGGGCACGTCTATATTGTTATCTTGCCTGTTTGTCTACGTCTTCGGCCTTGTTAAAAATGGGTCGTCTCTGGGCTTTGACATTCACTCTCGTCATTTCATGACTTTCGAGCTCTGTCAAAGAGGGGCAACTGTAGACACCCCATTTTTGACCAACCTTAAGACTCAGACGTCATCGTTTGTGCACTCGATGATTGCGCATGTTTGTGCTCGTTTTGAGCGCCCAAAGGTCTCGGCTGAGTGCCTTGTCTTTTAGCCTCTAAATCCTCTGTGTTTTGGCCTTATTTTTGGGCCAAACCTTGGTGCCTCTTGCTTAGAGGGCGAAAAGGCCTTGTTGGCCACTTTTCCTTCTTGTCGGCCACTTGAAGTGGTTGGTCGGCTAGGGGAGGTGGCCGGCTGGCCACCTGAAGTGGCCGATGGCCAATTTTCTCCTTTTTCAAATATTTTATGTGCCAGCTGTTGATCACTGAATGCATCCTCCATACACGTGTATGGAGGGATGGAAATAAGCTTTTTGCTTGTTTTTCTATATAAGGGGAGGTCCCTCCCCCTTTTGAGGGTTCAAAAATTTTGGTGAGCAAAATTTGACTCTCTCTCTATATATATATATATATATACTGTGCTTGAAAGTGAGTTTTCTCTACACTTTTGCACTAAGACCCTTGACCAAACACCTTCACCTTGGAGTTGTGGTTCTTTGAGGCTTGGTTTGAGGTCTTAAGCTTGGTTTTGGCCCAAAATTGTTGATGTTTTAGTGTTGTGCTTCAAGGGTAAGGACTTGTCCCTTTTAGGCTTTGCTTTAGTCATTTGTTTAACCACCTTTGCATGCTATTTTGAGGCTAGTTTTAACCTCTAAAAAACTCTATTTTTAAGGGTTTAAAATGATGGTTTGAGTCTTGTTTGGTTAGGGGATGGTTTCCTCCCTTTGCTCTTTGGCTTGTAAAGCCTTTTGAGCCATCTTTCAAAGCTTTTCAAACCCCCCTTTTCTTGGCCTTTTAACCACTGAATTCCAGGGGAATTTCAGTGGTAAAAAGTTTGTTTTGAGGTCCAAAATAGGAGGGGGTGACCTCCCCTCCTTGTATCTTGTTTGCATGTGTAGATGGCCTAATATTTGAGCATGCTTTTCTACCTTTTTGTAGCTTAGTTCAAGCATGTTTTTGGCTTTGTTTTGACATGCTTCAACTCTGCTTTTGGTTGGTTGGGACACTTCTTGCTTGCTTTTTGTAATTGTAGTGCAATCATGCTTACTAGCCTAGCATACTTGATGATTTAGCCTATCATTCTAGCTTATGTCAGTTTGATTCTAGCATGTTTTTGCTACTGATTTAGCATGCTTTAGCTCTGTTTTGAGCCTTCTTGATCATATTACTCATGCTTTGTATAGCTATAATGTAAATGGCTTCACTAGCTTTGTGTTTCAAGGCCTCTAACATGCTTTGCTTGAGATGATTGCATGCTATAGCATCATTTAACATGTAATTTCAGTGCATGTAACTTTGTCACACTCTCACATATTTCACTCTTTCATTACATTTGAGAGTTGTGCTTTGTGCCTTGTTTGTGAGCCAACATGCGAGTATGTTTCTCTTACCTTTCGTGTCAAAATTTCAGCATGTTTTGGCTACTATTTTGGCATGTTTAAGCTCTGTCCAGAGCTGGTTTGGTCATTTAAGCTTATTATTGCATGCCTCTTGTGTAGTCCTCTTTGCTAGCTTTAATGCTTTTGGTTTTTGAGCATGTTATGCATGTGTTGCTTGTATGGTTTAAGGTCTTTAGCATGCCATTTCAGCACTGAAAGTCTGCAATCTCCCTCATTTCATTTTTCCATTTGTTCTGAGGGTTGGTCAGTCTTAAGGTTGTGTTTAAGCTTGATAGAGCTTGTGCTCAATGGCTTTAACTCTCTTTTGAGGGTTCCTCCTAGCCAAAGGCATGATCTCTCTTATGTCTTAAACCATCCTTTGGTTGACCCCTCTCCCATTAGAGGATTTTCACATTGGACTAATCGGTTAAAGGATTAATCGGTAATGTAAAATGTGTAAACAAAATGAATTAAGTAAAATGTGAACAAGATAAGCATGTTGTTTGCATTGCATGTGTTTGGATCGGAAGTTAATCCAAACACAAGAAATATGGGATGTTTCATACTTAAAGTGATGAAATGTATCACATTTCTTGGTCGTCGTCACCCTTGATCATGCATGATAGGGTGATGGCCATTTGGGTCTTATTTGTGCATTCACTAAGCTTGTACAAGCTTGGTTCTTTGGCCATCATGCATGAAATGCTTGATTGGTGGCTTGAGAGCCAAGTGCCATACTCCTTTGAGCTTGAGACATGATAAGGAGGGTGGCAGTACACACATTTCCCTACAAATACATTGTTGTACCTCTGTTGCTCTTTGTTGTAGCAAAACCAGAAGTTTGGAAAAGCAGGTGGCCGACCGGCCACCTGCAGTAGCCGACCGACCACTTGTACTAGCCGACCGGCCAGTCAAGGTGGTCGGCAGCCACCTTTTGTGGCCGACCGGCCACCAGTCCATTTTTGTGCCAAAATGTTCCTGTTTTGAGGCAAAAACAGTCTGGAAGCTGGTTCAGTGTTCAGAGATTAAGGCAAGGGCAAACAGAGGCAACCGACGGCAAAGTGATGGATTTTTGGGAGGAAGCCAACTGAGCATGCATGCCTCCCTCGCCCGCGAGGCCAGTTTATTGCTTTATTTAAATTGCTTTAAATAACTTAATGTAGTTAGTTATTTAATTTGTTGTGAAATAATTTAATTCGCTTAGAATAGCTAGTTATTTGAATTCATTTTTGTTGTAATAATTAATTAGCTTAGAATAGTTAATTAGTTGTTTTGCAATAATTAGTCTAATTAGTTTAATTAGATTAGTTTAATTAGCTTAGCTTAGTGTAGCTTAACTTATTCATTCGGACCCTCCTTCGCAAGGGCACAAGGTTGTAATAAGCGTGCGTGTGTTTGTGTATGTCTTCCAACCCCACGTCTTTCTCCCTTTTATTTAACCACTTTCGATGGTTAGATTAGGGATCACGTTTCAATTAGCATACTTTATGCCTTTCATGTTTGCATCATTCATTTGTCTTGCATGCACCGAGGCTCGGCGCATCATTCAAACTGCATCGTATTTCAATACTTATTTGAATACATGTATCAAATTGTTGCATTCATATGCCATCTTAGATAGCCGAGCCTATTAATTGCATTACTGCATGTGTTGCATTAGGCATCTTAATATAGTTAGGATCATGCGTATTTCTAACTAGCTTTTTGTTTTGGCTTAGAGTACACTGTAAGTCTTTACGCTTTAGCACGCTTGCATGAGTGTGAGTTTTTCCATGTTTCGCATGCTTGCCACGAGGCTATGTGCTTACTTGCTAAACTACATGAATGCATGTGGATGATGGCTTTGTTGCTTGAATTGGAACAATTCGATGAATCTGAGTTTTAAGCCCACTTTGCGAAGTGGCAAATCATGTTTTAAGCCCACTTGAGGTGGCAAATCCGCGCTTTATTCCACTTGCGAGTGACAATTTCAAACCATTTTTGAAAAGAAACATGAGTTGTTTTGTTCCAATTCTTGCGATTTGGTCTATACTCATATGTGTGCGCCACACAGTAAAGTTAGCTAATAATCGGAATAAAACATATCATGCTTAGTAGAGGCTGATCTTTGATCGGGCGAGCGGAGGTGCTCATTTCAGGACCTTCCCCTCTCGTACCCAAGTTCCCGAGCCGAGGCAACTTTGGTGATGACGGACATGTGGCCTTTGGCACGAGTCAGGGTTTCCTAAATTTTCCAAAAATAAAATATTTAGGTGGTGACTCTGTAATCTGGCAAAGCAGTCCAATTTTGGCATTATTTGATTTAAAAATCTGATTTTCTAAAATGATTTGCCGGATTGAACTCTTTAGTGTTTATTAGTCTCATATTGCACTTTGTGAGATTAGATTCAAAACTGTGACAGGAGTCCGAACTGTGGGAGACCAATTCGCACCTCTCCGGAAGGGGGCCGCGCGAAGAAAGTCGAGTCTAATGATGCCTTGAGTAGAAAGACTATCAACAGTGTGACGAGTATTGCTATCCAGGAATGGGAGATGTTGGGTGCTATTGACGAGTTTGACTTGCATCTTAGCGAGTTTGTTGAGTCGGCAGCTTTGTTTAGAGTAGTTGCACAACCTACACTAGTGAGCAGAGTTATAAAAGCACAGAGAGGTGACCACGAGATTGAAACCCTCTAGGGGAAGGTCTCTAGCCTGAAGGAAGAGATGGGCTTGAACGTGTATTCTGACTCGAGTGTTCGATACATTGATCGTATTTTCGTCCCGAAGTCTTGTCAAGAGGAGGTACTCCGAGAGTTTCACTATTCACGCCTTGCAGTACATCCGAGAGGCACAAAGATGTATCACGACCTTAGTCGTCAGTTTTGGTGGAAGAGGATGAAGAAGGACGTAGCCATATTTGTATCGAGGTGCCTTACTTGTCAACAAGTGAAGGCCGAGCATTAGAGGCCAACAGGTTTGTTGCAACCCTTTCCTATAGCCGAGTGAAAGTGAGGGCATGTCACGATGGATTTTATAGTCTATTTTTTGAGTACTCAGTGGGGTAATGATACCATTTGGATGATAGTTGATCAATTAACTAAGTCAGCTCACTTTGTACCTATGGGCACGAGTGACTCGGTAGATTATCTTGTCGACCTATATATTAGGGGCATAGTTTGACTTCATGGGGTCCCTGTGACTATTGTTTCCGATAGAGATTCACGTTTCACAGCTCAGTTATGGCAGAGCTTGCGAAATGCTTTGGGCACTAGGTTGACTTTTAGTACCGCCTATCATCCTCAAACTGACGGTCAGTCAGAGCGTACCATTCAGATCCTTGAAGATAGGCTTTGGGATTGTTTTCTTGACTTTAAGGGGTCGTGGGAGAGGCACTTGCCTTTAGTGGAGTTTGCCTATAACAATAGCTTCTAGTCGAGTGTTGGTATGGCACCGTTTGAGGCCTTGTACGACCGACCGTGTAGATCTCCTGTGTGTTAGGCCAAGGTGGGTAATACACCTATAATAGGTCCAGAGTTAGTCCGGGAAACAATGGAGATATTTACACTTATCCGTAAGAGGTTGGTCACGGCTCAGAGTCGTCAAAAGAGCTATGCCGACCGTAGGAGGAGACCGTTATCCTTTGAGGTGGGAGCTCATGTCTCCTCGAAGATATCACCTAGATGGGGTTTGAGAAGAGTGGGAAGTTGTCTCCTAGATTTATTGGGCCTTTTGAGATCCTATAATGGATTGGGGAGGTAACTTACCATTTGGCCTTGCTGCCACAACTTTCAAGGGTTCATGATGTGTTCCATATCTGTATGCTTCAGACGTATGAGTCGGATCCTTCACACGTGTTGGATTAGACTGAGTTAGAGGCAAACGAGGATGTCTTATATGAGGAGAGACCGATTAGAGTTTTAGACACTCGAGACCAAGTCTTGCGAGGCAAGATGATTCCGTTAGTAAAAGTGTTATAGGAACACCATGGGGTTGAAGAGGCCACTTGGGAGCGTAAGGCGAAAGTCCGTGAGAAGTATCCAGACCTATTTGTTGATTTTTGAACATGTATTGAAAACTTTGTTATGTTAATGTAATATAAATATTGCATATGTTTTGGAAATGTGAATTGTAAATTCCGTATGTTGATAAGAATGGATGACCGGTGGATGGGTCATAGTGATGAATTTGAGTTACTATCAGGCATTGGTTTAAACATGGTTTTAATGTTTGGTTTAAAATTTTGGGACAAAATTCCTTAAGGGATGGAAGTTATAGCGATTCTGGTTTAGACCCAACCCCTTTGATGTTTTGGATCTAGGTTTCATTGTCTTATGCAGTTGTTCATGTCTTGTTTCACCTTATTTCTCTTTAAGTTTGGCTATTGGGATGTGTTGGTTGCATTTAGAATAGGTAGGTAGCTTGTTTTTCAACTATTGTTGCCCAGAATTTTGCTTCTTCGCTCAAGTAATACTTCTTGTGCTCGAGCGGTCTTTGTAAGCTCTCAGTACTTTTGCAGGTCTACAAAACTACTAGGAGGTGGTATTCTTCACTCGAGCGAAGCTTCTTGTACTTGATCGGTGTTGGCTCGAGCGACTCTACTTAAGCTCGAGCAGTGGTCTTTTGTTTGTAAAACTTCTGGGAGTTGGTATTCTTTGCTCCAACGAAGCTTCTTGCGCTCGAGCGTTGCAACTTATTGTGTCTAGTCGCTCAAGCGAAACTTCTTGCGCTCGAGCGATCTGTGTGTATATCAGTTCATAAAAAGCCACTTGTGAGTCACTTTTTCATTTCTTTCTCTCTCTAAACATTCTAGAAAACCCTAAATCTACACGCTCTCTCTCTAAAACTCTACTTCTCTCTACAAACCTAGATCCATTGAGTTCTTCACCCATGTCCCTTTGTTAAAAAGGTAGAGCATGCCGTGGGCTCCCTTTTGATCGAAACAAAATTGGGTTTGGGCGTTATTGAAGTTCCTTCACTCTTTCTCTCATCTTCTAAGCTTGAGATAGGGATTCTCTACACTTTCATATGATCTTTAACTTAGATATTTGTCTTTATAAACAACATTTTGATTTGGAGGAATTTTGGGCAAACCTAGGGTTTGGCTTGATTTCAAAAAAAGGGGTTTTCAGATGCTTTGTTGGAAATGATTAAGAGAATGTATTTATTGTTGAGTTATGATGAATTAGTGGACTTTTACCTTTGAAATTGGTTTAAAAAGAAATGGTGGTTTTACCCTAAATATATCAAATGTTGATTTTGAAATGATAAATGAAATTGATGTTGGAAATGTGGAATTAGGGTGATTTTGATGAGGATGGCAGAGTTAGATTTGTATTATCACTCACACCTTGAAATTTGAACAGTTTATCTTTATTGAAAATTGTTTATCTGTTTAGAAATATCTGTTTTGAGCTATCGGTGAAGGATGGCTATGATTGTTGTAGAAATTAAATGAGAATTGAGAGAATTGAAACTATTGTCTCATCCATTTGTATCGAGCATTACTTCATATTTATACATTGGAAATATTTATCGTTTCGAGAAAAATGAGTGAATATGAGAAGTATGTGTTGTCTCCTTGAAATAAGTTAGCCTGAGTGTCTATGGTGAAAGTCCTAAAAACTAAGCGTATACATAGGTGCCGATCCCGCGGATGAAATTTTCGTGAAATGGCAATAAGAGTGCTTGTAGAGCAACGTTTACATGGGTGCCAGTTTACGGTTTCCCATAGAAGAAATTTCCGTGAAAGGTTGGAATTGTTTTGGGATTCCTAAAGTGTGATTCACTGCCCTGTTTTCTATTGTAAAGGAAGTGATTTATGAATTCTGACATTAATCTGGCATTTCATGGTTTTGGAAAAAGATATAAAATGTTTTGACACGAGTATTGCATATGCATTCACTTGTATCTTTGTTAGGATTCATTTATTGTGCTGAATTATTTCTACTGGTCTTTGGCTCACCCTATGTGGGAAAAACATTTTCAGGTGTTAATGATATGCCTCTGCCAAGGCAATAGTTGGAGGACTGGGAGAAAGAGCTTCATTTTGTTTGATAGTTGTAAATGTTTTGTACAGGCCAAGGGCCTTTAACTATATTAGATTTAAATCCACTTTTGTTGTAACCAAGCATCGTCTTGGAAAGTTGTAAGCCATTAGGATATTTATTATCTGTTTTACTTTCATATCATATCTTATGTTGTAACACATGCTACAGATTCAGGGTTAGAGCTTGTGAATGTATAATTGCATGTGTTATCTTTTGCATAATTCAAATCATATATAAATGGAAAGGATATTCATCGTGGAAACGCATTATCTTATTTGATTACTCGTCATGAGCTATCGTTATAATTTTCAGACTGTTATAACTAATAACTCAAAGCATACATAAAATTAGGATTTCTATATTTATTGCAAAATAAATGTGGTCAAAAGAAAATTATATATCTTACTAATCTAACTAAATAACTAATCATACACTAATATCATATATTATTAATCCATTCAGCATTAATTATGTTAATCAAACATGCTCGTAAGGTAAAGTGATCGTTATAAAAGAAATTCAGTTTAATTTAGATATATAAATCAAGGTTGTTAGAGGGGGTGGTGCTAGATCGACCGAGTGATTAGGCTGCCAATCTTTGCCCATATGATGTGGCTTGGTGATGTGGCACTGATATGAAAAATAATTTAAATAATTTTTTTTCTAACAATTACTGTTTTATAATGTTAAAAATGAATAATGCTATATGCACTAATTAGTGTACTAAAATTGGTGAATGTAGCATCACCGATTAACAATATTACTAATCAATAATATTAATAATATTAATATCACTCCTATTCTTACAAGATGAGTTGTTTAATTTTAGGCCCACTATGCTTCCAAAATAAGAATAGTATATAAAGGTTTTGACTGTTACCTGAATGTTGCCAGCGTAGGGCTCTGGCGTTGGCAAACTTCCAGTTTCTGGAAGTGGCTAACATCAACCTTCCATCAAGCTTAGCATAGATCTATTTCATTTCCTACCTCAGATCATAACTCTAACATTATTATATTTAGATATCTAGGTGACCTATTAAAACAACTCTCAATATAATAACACACAGAACTTATACACCAAATACGAAAAGATTAATATTATCTGAAACAACTTACATAGATAATAAGGGTCTTTATAGACTATTTAGATTGCTAGAATATTGTTTGCTCTAGAAAGGCATGAGGTCCAGAATTCTATCTTAGCTCAAGAATATTCTGGTGAAATCTGTGTCCCTTGCATACAACTCAAGGCCCTTTATCTATGAACTTTTGGATCTCAAATTTGAAATTCAAACATACTTTGAAAAACTATGTGATTTGTGATTCATAATAGATTTAATTGCAACAATTCACAAACAACCAAAACTAACAATCTAAAGCATCTAGCACATACGAAAGTGATTTAGATTATTGTTTCACAATTAATAAATTGACACAAACGATTTTTACGTGGAAAAAACCACAGTTGGAGCACCTCCAATTGTGATAAAAAAAAAATCACGGGTGAAAAGCCACTAATCAATCCACTATGAAGAAAGAAAGAACACAAATTTACCAAACTATTTACCCAACCTCTATAAACTTGTCTTCAACAATCCGTGTCTCTTTCACTAACGCCTTTGTCTCGGAATTGATCAGCTTGATGTCGAATCCACAACATCCATGTCGAATGACAACGAGCAGCTTCGAACTCCTTCAAAGACTCCACGCTTGAATCTCCAAAATCCACCGAAGAAGGACATTCTTGTATTGAACAATCAAACAATCCTTTGTAAAGCCCCGAATCTACACTATTGGTTGTAGTCAAGGGAGAGTCACTAATGAGTCCTATGGTCAATAACCAAGTAAGTTCCCAGATCGCCGGAGGAGTCAAATTAGCCTTCCTTCTAAGTCCAACTTTCTTAGGTAGCGTACCACCATTTTGACAAATCTTAAAAGGTATTGACATAAGGTCTCATAAGCAACGATAAGGTTTATATATATATATATATATATAGAATATAAGTACATAATAACCACAAATATCCTTAATTTCAAAAGCTTGTTCCATTACATTACATCCCAAAAGAAAATTTAAATCTCCATATGAGCCTTACAAAATATCAAAAGGGAAATTTCTAACTTTTCTAAGATAGCCAAAAGTCTTCGAAAGTTTCAGACTCATCGTCTCCAGTTATAAGCTCCTTTTCGGCACCTGGCATGATACGCCGTGAGCTTTGAATGCCCAGTAAAGGCATACACACCCTGTCCCTTTTTCCCCAGTCCAATACACAATCACAAATATGACAGCAAGTAATAAATCATGATACTCAACTAAATAAATAAAGGGTTACAAGGTTAGATGTTAGTAAACTAGAAATCCCCCAAAGAGATTTCGTCCTCCCAACCACAAGAATCGAAAGCAGATTATTCGGTATGCCCCCTCTTTTGCTGCTTTGTTGCAGAACTAACCTCAGATGCCTACCAATGGTTATATACCACGTAGCACCAACCGCAGGGCCTCAAAAAAGACAGTAATAATGGGCCTTGCCCAAATCCCTCCTCACACCAAATACCTAGGGTCCGAATACAACCGCTCCGTTCAAGGATTCCAAAAACCACTTACGCAAGACTTTAACTTCCAAATAGGGAACGCATCCCAACAATCCATACATCACATATTATCATCTTTTCATTACTCAAGTGATCGAAAACCCAATACCATCCCAATTAAGTTTTCCGTTGAGTTAAATGTTTTAAATCAAGGTTAGACCAACTTAACAAGATAGTAATATCCACGTAAGCATACATCATTAAAATGAAAAAGATAAGGAACATAACCATAACACATGCAATATTATGCCAAGACATGATCATAAGCTAATAAGCATATTCATGAACACATGAGCATAAAACACCCATGCACAACAAAATTTCCAAAGTCAATATCATTTAAAGATTATAATAAAAAGGGCTATTTTAGATTTTTACCAGACTCGGCCTTCCTATGGTTCGTAGAGAATTTAATCTAGTTTTCAGAACATATTTCGGAAATGGGATAGCTTTTCTAGACTTCTAGTTATTTAAGAAACACTCCAGCGCTGTCCAGATTCGTCGATCGTTACAAAAATTTGATTTTCTTACGAACCGCTCACTATTTTTCAATGAAACCAATTTTAGTTGAACGATAACTCCTTAAGGAAGATTTTGACATAAAATGGAGGTCCAGAATAATTTTCTACATGTTTCTAGAAATTTTGAAAGTTGGCTGTGAAAACAGATTTTTAAGGCACAATACCCAAAACA
This sequence comes from Camellia sinensis, assembly GCF_055761805.1. Classification (NCBI taxonomy): domain Eukaryota; kingdom Viridiplantae; phylum Streptophyta; class Magnoliopsida; order Ericales; family Theaceae; genus Camellia; species Camellia sinensis. The sequence goes on from NC_138965.1 coordinate 105,233,235, forward strand.
AGAAGATTTGTAAGAAATGGATTCACTAAGGGAAATTTTTCATTTCTTTTGTGATGAAAACATGCTAAATAACATATATTAAACTTAGAAAATTAGCTTGAAGGTGTTCCTTTGGAAAGTTTGAGAGATTGGTATAAAAAAGATAGTTTTGTACCGAAATGAGGGAAACTACAAGAGAGGTAGAATCATGGCTCAACTCTTATCATTTTTAACACGAGGAAATCATTAATAACACATCTGAAAACAATGGGTAGATCCCTTAAGAACATGTATTTGAAAAAGGAAAATAAAAGAGAGAGTTGTGTTGTGGCTTACTTACTAGGCTTGAACAAGATTGCTCTCCTCTTCCTTCCTCTCCCTCTCAAGACTTCTCTCTTGCTCTCCTTTCTCTCCTCTAGGCTGAATGTATGTGAGCGTGTGTTGTTTGTGTATGCTATGCTAGGGGGTGGTTGTATTTATAGGCTATTTTGGTGTAAAAAGACATAAAGGCCCACTAGTTGGAATTGGATTGAAAAGTTTGGATTTACTTGGAGTCTAATGGAATAGGGAGTGATTAGGGAACTTAATCATGTGATTAGACAATATTTAATTGGCCTCTAGTTGGAATGGAACTAGTGTTGGGAACACAACCCTAGATTTAAGGGTACTAGGTACTAGAGCTTCTAGAATATCATAATTACAAGTCTTGAAAATTGGTCCCTCACATTCTCCTAGGTTGGCCGGCCATGGGAAAGGGAAATGGAGAATTTTTTATTCAATATATAGGTACTAGGGACATATTCCCAATATATATATATAGATCCTCAACTTGATTTGGTGGTACAATAGTATAAAAGGTACATGTACTAGTTTTGGGACAAATCTTGAAATTAATAAAAGAAGTGAGGGCTTGGAATAAAACTTATGTTTTGGAACCTTATTTATGTAGAATTAAATTAAAGTAAACTAAGGAACCTAATTCGGCTAGGATATCCTTGTTTCGATAAAAAATAAAAAAATAAAAAATGCTAATCGGCAAGATTCAAAATAATTCAAGAAACTGAGGGGTTTTAAGGAAATAATTCAAACATAAGGGTTTTTAAAGAAAATACATTTTTTTTTCAGGGCCGTCACAATCCTTTGATGCATACTTATCAAACCATGTGTTAAACCAAACAAACATCAAAGAAAGTAGCAAAGATGCTCCAGAAGAAAATCCTAATTCCCTAAAAGAAGATCTGGAAGCCGTATCCTAGTATTGCACTTGTTCATAGCTTTATAGCAGACAGATTCGCGATCACCACTCGAGCGCAGAAATGGCCGCTCGAGCAGTATGACTTAAATATGTGTTTTTGAACAAAAACCTACGCTCGAGCGCTGGAATGTTCGCTCGAGCGTAAAAACACAACTTCCAGTACTTTTGCAGAGAAGCAAAACTTCTGAGAGTGTTGATTTTTCGATCGAGCACAGCTTTCACCGCTCGAGGGGTAAAGCCAAAAATAGAGGAAAAAATAACTTTCAAAACCAAGTTTGTTTGCGGAATCGGCAACACGTAGGGACCTAACAATCTCCTCTTTTGTCAATTCCCGGACAAAACAATCTAACAATTTTTCCTAACAAACACACGCACTAGACACAACATCTAACAAAACAAAAACTACAAAACATAACCCTTTTGTCAAACAAGTTTAGAAACACCTTGAACATGCCACTTGTTAAACACAAACCAAAACTATGGAAATAGGATATTAAATACAAAAATATAGAGATAATCCACTATGAGCCAAAACAAAAAAAATTAATATCCATATCCATCAAAGTAACTAATTTTATTCCAAACACACAGCCAACAAAAGAGAAGAGTTGTGTGTGTCTTGTGTGTCCTATGTGTTTCCAATTGCCAAAAACCATATCTAGACAAAACCCATATCCAGTGTGTTTCCAATTGCCAAAAACCAAAACCATATCCACTTTCCCTTTTTGTTCGGGAGGGACAAGCCTACAGCTAGGAGAAAAAAAACAATATATACAGGCCAATAGAGAACAACACAGAAAAAAACAAGAGAAGCAAAATAGAAAAAACCGTCCAATCTGAAAACAACATCACTGATCCGGCGGCGTTGGAAAAGGCTGCTGCATCTGAAGAAGGGATAAAATCTGAGCAAGTTGCATGAGGACTGATCAATCGAATGCTCAATATGGCCAGAAGATGCCTCCAAGGCAGTAAGTCGTGCGTCCGTAAAGGACTCCAGGACGGTGAGACGAGCATCATAGATGTCTATCTGACTCTCCAAATGATTAAAGTGGGAAAAGATGGCATGCTCAATCTGGCGTAGCTGTTCCCGGATAGATCGAGCTGGAGGAGGGTGCTCATCCTCACTAGCAGCAGTGGCATCATACTTAACTTCCTCTGCCAAAGGGTTTTCACTTGTACTAGAACCACCCACCCCAGAAGTACCTCCTTGTAGCTGGCTTTTCGTGCTCCTCTGAGGGTTTTAGCCTCCTTGGGTACGATAGCCCTACAGTTCGAACTCCCGTGGTTTTGAATCTGGTTTCACAAGTGCAATGTGAAACAAAAAGAAACAAATGAGAGTCCAAATCCGGCAAATCTTAGAAAAATCCATTAATCATCAGAGATGCCAAAAATGGACTGCATTACTAGATTTCAGAGTTACCACCTAAATAGTTTTGGGAAATTTAGGAAACCCGTGATGCGTGCCAAAGGCCACTTGTCTGTCGTAACCAAAGTTTTCTCGATTTGAGAACTTAGGTATGAGAGGGGAAAGTCATGAATTGAGCAACCCCCTCACCCGATCAGGGATCTGCCTTTACTAATCATGATGTGAATTTTATGTACATTATATGTTCTTGTTCTGATTATTAATATGCTAACTTACTATGTGAAGCACACGAGTATGGACTATTTCGCTCGCTTTGGAAATGACTTGATTTTATGTGATTTTTGAAAGAGTTTTGAGTGCACACAACTCAAAAGAAAAGAAATAAGCTCGTACATATATTTGATCAAAATCATCCCTAATGCAAGTAACATAACATTCATCCACAGGCATTCAAACAGTTCATCTCGAGTAAGCACGTAGCCTCATAGTAAGATGCTAAGTATGGCAACAATCACACATATTAATATGTTAAAGCCAAAAATGCTCACCTAGTACTCTGAGGTAAGCCAAAGAAAAAGAAAGTGATTAGAAAAAATGCATGACCCTAACAATGTACATGACTAATGCAACACGCACAAGAATGCAACTACTAGGTTCGTCTATTTAACATGTCATATGGATTAACTCAAAGCATGCGATAACGCACGTATTCAAGTAAATAGGAAATGACAATAACATTCAAGAATGATGAACCAAATCTTATGTATGCAAAAATGGATACAAATTATGGCAATGATAGGAAACGAAAACATAACACTATATGCAACCACGGTAAGCATATAAATAAAAAGGAGAAAGAAATGGGGGTTGGAAGACATACAAATATTACAAATTTGCCCTCGCTGAAGAGGGTCCAAATGGCCTAATTAACTAATTATTACAAACACTAATGAATGAAATAATTAATTATTACAAGTCCAAATGAAAATGACTAATTAATTACAGAGGAGCTAATCTAAAGGATTTGAACGAAAAAAGGGGAATTGCTTGCATACGACCAAGAACATCCTCCAAAAACCTCTTTGTTTGCTGCCAGAACCTACTCTGTTTACAGTCAAAAAATTGTTCTATTTTGGCCTCAGAATCTGCTCTATTCTGTTGTAAAAATATCATTGCCATACAAAATTGGTGGTCGGCCAGCCTAATCATGTGCTCGGTCGTACAGAGTAATGGTCGCCCGGCCACTGCTTCTGAGGAATACCCTGTTGTAGCAGAACTGGAACAAAGCAAGACAGAGGGTTTCTAAATGTTGTTCATCCTTCCAGCTCCCTCCTCTCAAGCAAATTTTCAATGAGGGAGTAGGTTCGCTTCCCAAATCATCAATCATTGCAAATTTGTTGCATGATGATCTCAAGAGCAAAAGGAAAAGGCTTAGCTAAATACAAAAAAAAAAAAGAAAAAAAAAAGGTGTTGTGCTCCTTACCTCCTTCCTATCATGAACTTATTCAAGGAAAAGGTAGACATGCTTCACTCACAAATCATTAAGTCAAAAGAGAGTACATGATGATCATAGAGTAACCAAAATGAACAAAAAGTAATGTAGACACCCCATTTTTGACCGACCTTAAGACTCAGACGTCACCGATTGAACGCTTGGTGATGTTGCATGTTGTGCTCGGTCAGAAGTTTCAGAGTCGCGGCCGCGAGCCCTGCCTCCGGACTTCCGAACCCTCTTTTGTACTTTGCCTCGGTTTGCGAACCAGGCTCGGTTTTCTTTGTTTCTTTTCCTGAGGGAAGAAAGAGGTCCCGTAGACCATCTCTCAATGTCCGCAGGCTACATTTGGTGGCCGTAGGCCATTTTTCCCATTTCAAAGTCCGGTTTCCGGTTTTCGGAGCCGTCAGGCCGTGTGCCTCGGTTCGGGACCGCTTAACCATCTCCTATTGCTCCGGTTTTTGGCATACTTCCTATTTTCTCCCTTTTGAGGGACACTGGGGGCTGAGAAACCCACTTCGTGGCCGAACGCCACTTTCGGTGCTTAACAGCCCATTTTCGGGACCCCGAACTGCGCGTTTTGGACCCCGAACATTCGTTTTGCAACGGTTTTCGTTCATTTTTGGAAGGTACCTCTGTTTTATCACCGGAGAGGTCACTGAAGGGTGGGAGGCCAGCAATTGTTGCAGCAACCAATTATACATCCTCTGACGCCCTCCGACGCCCGTTTTTCGCACTTCTGGGCTAATGTTGAACCCCTTGGGCCCATTTTCTTGAACTTTAAACCACATATTTGTGATGTACACACTTGGGAGGACCCTAAAAAATGGTGGCTGGCCATTAATGTTACTTGACCCTTTTGACCCCCTCCTTCCGGGCTAATGTTGAACCCCTTGGGCCCATTTTCTTGAACTTTGAACCACATATTTGTGATGTATACACTTGGGAGGACCCTAAAAAATGGTGGCCGGCCATTAATGTTACTTGACCCTTTTGACCCCCTCCTTCCGGGCTAATGTTGAACCCCTTGGGCCCATTTTCTTGAACTTTGAACCACATATTTGTGATATACACACATGAGAGGACCCTAAAAGTTGGTGGCCGGCCAGTAATTCCACCTGACCCTTTTGAACCCCTCTTTCCGGGCTAATGTTGAACCCCTTGGACCACTTTCTTGGACTTTTAACCACAGGGTTGTGTTGTACACGCATAGGAGGACACCATCAATTGGTGGCCGGCCAGAAAATCTGATTGACCCTTTTGACCCCTAGCCGGCCGGCTAGGGGGTGTGGCCGGCCGGCCACCTGCAGCAAAAGTAACAGGCCGACCGAGCTCCTTGCACTGTGCACTTTACAGCTGTGGAGCTTTATCCCCCAGAAAATATCAAGATCCGGGGGATATTTTGTGGGGGAAAGTTGCCCTCCTTTTCCCCCACCTTTACACCCCCTTCTTGGCCCATATAACCAGCAAGCCATATTTGTTTTTGGGGTTAGAAAACTTCACCTTCAAGCCTCCATACACAACTCCATCTCTATACCTCTCATTTCCTTGAAAATTTCTAAGTCCTTAAGCACCATTCCTTCTACACCACCAAGCTCTACCACCACCACTTCATTTCCAGCAACAAGAAAGGTTTCTCAAAGGCAAAAAGAGCTGCAAATTGGTCCAAGAAGCAACAAAAGTCTTAGTCTTCAAGGGTGAGTAACATTTCTTCTCTTTGACCCTTTTTCTTGATCCATTTGCAAACCCCATATGCTTTTTGTTTCAAGCTCCGGCCCTAACTGAAAGGGGCCCTATTTTGAGCTCATCTTCACTTTTCATTAAGGGCTCAACCCTGTTTGAACCCTCCATGATGCACTTGCTTCATTGATCCTCTTATATGTCATGATCTTGCATGCTATTTTTGGCTCATGAGTAATCTGTTTTTGAGCATGTTGTAAACTGATATTAGGCTTATTTTGAGCCCCTCTTCAACATTGAAGAAGGGCTCAACACCATTTGGGACTTCCATGTTGTACTTACCTTTATACTCCTCTTTTGGTCCCATTTTTGCATGCAATGGCAGCCTACCATGCTTTTGTTTTTGGCCATTTTACAGTTCTGGAAAAGTGCTTATTTTGGTCCATTATACATGTTTTATTAAGGGTCTTTGGCTGTTTGGTGATTATTTTGCATACTTCATGTTATAGCCATTTTTGAGCCTCATTTTGCATTGCATTTTTTAGCACGTTTGTATACTGATTTTGAGGCTGCCATAAACTGTAAATATTCATATTTTTGGTCCCTCTTCAGTGTTGTAGAAGGGAATTTTTCAGTTTGGATTTTGCTTGTATCACTTGCTTCATTACCCCTCTCTTGGCCCCTATTCTTGCATGCTATTTTTGCCATACCTATGCTTGCTGTTTGGCCATGTTTATAACTGTGAAAGTGCCTTTTTTGGGACTTCCTAGCTTCTGTCTTTGCATTTCATGTCCATATTGTGCATGTTTGGCATAGCTATAGGCCATTTTGGGTGCCTAAATTCGCATTTCGCGACAATTCCATGCATTTCATGTCATTTCGCCTCATTTCGGGACTGTTTTCCCCCATATTTTAGTGCTGAAATTCCATTAGAATGATTGCTATCCATTTCATGTCATTTGCATCGCATCCTGCCATCGCCTCGGTTTGCGTGCCCGTGTGCACGCATTTCGAGGCACTTCATTTTCATCCGCCGGCATCCTATGTGAGTGTGGCTGAGGCTCACTCATGTTGGTATAAGTCCATATCACTTTTTCATGTCATTTGCATTGCATTCCGCCATCGCCTCGGTTTGCGTGCCCATGTGCACGCATTTCGAGGCACTTCATTTTCAGCCTCCGGCATCCTATGTGAGTGTGGCTGAGGCTCACTCATGTTGGTATAAGCCCATATCACTTTTTCATGTCATTACATCGCATCCTGCCATCGCCTCGGTTTGCGTGCCCGTGTGCACGCATTTCGAGGCACTTCATTTTCGTCAACCGGCATCCTATGTGAGTGTGGCTGAGGCTCACTCATGTTGGTATAAGTCCATATCACTTTTTCATGTCATTTGCATCGCATTCCGCCATCGCCTCGGTTTGCGTGCCCGTGTGCACGCATTTCGAGGCACTTCATTTTCAGCCTCCGGCATCCTATGTGAGTGTGGCTGAGGCTCACTCATGTTGGTATAAGTCCATATCACTTTTTCATGTCATTTGCATTGCATTCCGCTATCGCCTCGGTCTGCGTGCCCGTGTGCACGCATTTTGAGGCACTTCATTTTCAGCCTCCGGCATCCTATGTGATTGCGGCTGAGGCTCACTCATGTTGGTATAAGCCCATTTGTCATTTCCATATCATTTCATCGCATTTTTGCATCGCCTCGATTTGCGTGCCCGTGTGCACGCATTTCAAGGCACTTCTTTTTTATCCGCCGGCATCCTATGTGAGTGCGGCTGAGGCTCACTCATGTTGGTATAAGCCCATTTATCATTTCCATATCATTTCATCTCATTTTTGCATTGCCTCGGTTTGCGTGCCCGTGTGCACGCATTTCGAGGCACTTCTTTTTTATCCGCCGGCGTCCTATGTGAGTGCGGCTGAGGCTCACTCATGTTGGTATAAGCCCATTTGTCATTTCCATATCATTTCATCGAATTTTTTGCATCGCCTCGGTTTGCGTGCCCGTGTGCACGCATTTCGAGGCACTTCATTTTCAGCCTCCGGCATCCTATGTGAGTGTGGCTGAGGCTCACTCATGTTGGTATAAGTCCATATCACTTTTTCATGTCATTTGCATTGCATTCCGCCATCGCCTCGGTTTGCGTGCTCGTATGCACGCATTTCGAGACACTTCTTTTTTATCTGCCGGCATCCTATGTGAGTGCGGCTGAGGCTCACTCATGTTGGTATAAGCCCATTTGTCATTTCCATATCATTTCATCGCATTTTTGCATCGCCTCGGTTTGCGTGCCCGTGTGCACGCATTTCGAGGCACTTCTTTTTTATCCGCCAGCATCCTATGTGAGTGCGGCTGAGGCTCACTCATGTTGGTATAAGCCCATTTGTCATTTCCATATCATTTCATCGCATTTTTGCATCGCCTCGGTTTGCGTGCCCGTGTGCACGCATTTCGAGGCACTTCATTTTCAGCCTCTGGCATCCTATGTGAGTGTGGCTGATGCTCACTCATGTTGGTATAAGTCCATATCACTTTTTCATGTCATTTGCATTGCATTCCGTTATCGCCTCGGTCTGCGTGCCCGTGTGCACGCATTTTGAGGCACTTCATTTTCAGCCTCCGGCATCCTATATGAGTGTGGCTGAGGCTCACTCATGTTGGTATAAGCCCATATCATGTTTCTATGTCATTGCATCGCATTCTATCATCGCCTCGATTTGCGTGCCCGTGTGCACGCATTTCGAGGCACTTCTTTTTTATCCGCCGGCATCCTATGTGAGTGCGGCTGAGGCTCACTCATGTTGGTATAAGCCCATTTGTCATTTCCATATCATTTCATCGTATTTTTGCATCGCCTCGATTTGCGTGCCCGTGTTCACGCATTTCGAGGCACTTCTTTTTTATCCGCCGGCATCCTATGTGAGTGCGGCTGAGGCTCACTCATGTTGGTATAAGCCCATTTGTCATTTCCATATCATTTCATCATATTTTTGCATCGCCTCGGTTTGCGTGCCCGTGTGCACGCATTTTGAGGCACTCCATTTTTATCCGCCGGCATCCTATGTGAGTGTGGCTGAGGCTCACTCATGTTGGTATAAGTCCATATCACATTTTCACGTCATTGCATCGCATTCTGTCATCTTCTCGGTTTGCGTGCCTGTGTGCACGCATTTCGAGGCATCTCATTTTCACAGCATAGTGCACACTAGGTTGTATCTTAGATTGCATTCTGTCATTTTCTCGATTTGCGTGCCCGTGTGCACGCATTTCGAGGCATCTCACTTTCATAACATGGTGTATGTTAGGATTGTATCTTAGTCGCATTTCATGCATATCATGCATATTGCATCGTGTTCGGGATAGGAGTTAGTCCGGGCACGGGAAACGAGGTGCATTTCGTACTCCGAGTGACGGAATGTGTCTCAATTCCCCAGTCACCGACACTCCGGATTATCCATGATGGAGTTAGGTTTTAGCTGTAGTTTCATGTGCATTCATCCTATATTGAGTTGTGCATTTCGACTCCTCGACCATCATGCCTCGGTATGCGTGATTGGTGGCAGGAGGTTCGAGACATGCATATATCTGTGCAAATACATTGCTATGCCCCTTTCCTGCTCTCTGTTGCAGCAAAACGAAGAATCAGCAACTTTTTGGGGCTTGGCACGCATTTCAAGAACAGGTGTAAACAGAGGCTAATTGGGACATTCCGGTGGATTTCCGCGCAAGACAACTCGGACATGCATCATCCATCAGAAGCAAGGCAGTCCCTGCCTTGCACGCCAGTTTTATTTGCTTTCTTAGTTAATTCATTAATTAATTAGGAATTTGTATATTTTTCGGACTGTAATATTCTTTTATTCGGGACTGTAATATTCGGACTGTATTATTTATTTGGACCCTCTGCGCGAGGGCATAATTGTAATAAGTGTGTGTGTGTGTGATGTATGTCTTCCAACCCCACGTCTTTCTTCCCTTTTATTTACCAGCTTACGATGGTTAGATTAGGACATATTTCAATTAGCACACAGTATGACAGCATGTTTGCATCATTCATCTGTTTTGCACGCACCGGGCTCGGCGCATCATACTAACTGCATTGTACTCCCAATTTCAAATTGAATACATGATAGTTGCAGCATTTCATATACCATCTTAGAATAGCCGAGCCTGCTATAGTTGCATTTTGCATGTGTTGCATTAGGCATTTCTGTATACTTAGGATCATGCATGATTTCTAATGTAGTTTCTATTTTGGTTTGGAGTACTCGGTAAGCTTTATGCTTTAGCATCCTTGCATGCGTGTGAGTGCTGCCATGAATAGCATGCTTACCATGAGGCTATATGCTTATATGATATAACTGTCTGAATGCCTGTGGGTGGAGGTTGGGTTATCTGAATTGGAATAAATCATCAAATGTTTTAAGCCTACCTGTGGGTAGCAAACCATTTTCAAAAGCAAACATGAAATGTTTTGTTCCAATTCAGACGATCCAGTCTATACTTGTATGCTGTGCGCATCACATAGTAACCTAGGCTAATAACCGGAATAAGAACACACAATGTTTTCAAAACTTGATATCATGGTTAGTAGAGGCCGGTCTATGACCGGGCGAGCGGGGGTGCTCACGAAGTGACCTTCCCCAATCGTACCCAAGTTCCCGAGCCGAGGCAACTTTGGTGATGACGGACACGTGGCCTTTTGGCACCGAGTCAGGGTTTCCTAAATTTCCCAAAATAAAATATTTAGGTGGCGACTCTGTATCTGGCAAAGCAGTCCATGTTTGGCACTTCTTTCAAAAATCAGTTTTTTTTCTCAAAACGATTTGCCGGATTTGGACTCTTTGGTTCAGACTTAGAACCGTGACTGCGAAAGTCGAGTCCGAGCTGTGGCGAGGTCCCCCGCGGGCTTGCTACAAGTAATAACTCAAAAAGTGTTGTCAACTCATCTCCTTACTCATGGAATAAGGATGAAACATCCATTTCTATGCTTCAAAGTGGAACTAGGAGAGAGTTTTCAACACTTCTCAATAAAAGGCTCCTTAGGAGTATCAAATCAAGTAAGCTATCTATCAAAGCTTAAACACACAACTCGCCAAAGTTGTTGACAACTCCTCTTTATTAATGGAACAAGGATGAGACATCCATTTCCATGTGTCGAAAATGATCAATAAGAGAGTTGTTCAACACTGTGAACACAAAAGCTACAACCTAGCTTAAAGGTGGACAACAATAATATGAAAGCAAGAAATTTATACTAGTTAAGCAAACTTGTGGTGGGGTGGCTAAGGCTAAGCTCTAATCCTCCCATGACCACAAGGTTCCAAGTTACATAAGGAAAGCCGAAAAATGATCTACTCAGCAGATTGGTCGCTATATCCTAAACACGCCAAATTCGAGAGGACTTACAACAACACAAATATGATATTCAAATCATAAGAACGAAGAACACAAGTAGTGGGGAGGACTATGACCCTTTTATAAGCCCATATTCAAGTCATATCATACATAAACAACCCAAAAACAGTGCTAAAAAGGTACTGCAATTTACCAAATAAAGTGAAAAGAAAGCAAAAAAAAAAAATGAAAGAAAACAAAGGGGTGCACAACAAGTGAACTAGCCAATGAAAGGGTAGCTAGTTCACTCACTTTTAACAAAGCTTTCATCACATTTTAAGCTTAAAATAGCTCTGAAATAGCTCTATAAAGACAAAGAAAAGAGAGAGAAAAGATGATGAAAAAGCTCAAAGTTTACCTCTTGAAAGAGAGGAAGAGCTTCCTAGTTCACAAACCACAAACTAAGCACTCTCAAGGAGCTGAAATTGTGTTCAAGAATCTCAGCAAAAGCTTCAAGTTTAAGCTTGTAAAGTGTATGTATTGTGTATCTATATTGTAAGAGGGTAGAGAAGATGGCTGGTCAAGCTTTGCGCTCTTAGGAAATTTTTCTAACCCCAAACCATGAGGGGGGTGTTTTGTGTATAGAAAAACAGCTTCTCACATCGGAAATATCTATATCAAAGACAGCTGGCCCAAAGCATGTGCATGGGAGCAGGTGGCAACTGTAAAAATATTTGCTACACTAAACATAGCCGGCCAGCCACGAGGAGGTACAGCCGGCCAAATGAAAATGGTATGTCGACTATTTGCTGGCCAGCTGTTCTCTGAGTGGTCGGGTTAGAAAAAAAATCAGGTTTTGGTGCAAAAAGGGTGCAAGGTTTAGGTTTTAAGGCTTAAAACCGAAACATTTTGCTGAAGATTTTGAACGATTGCACAACGTAACGTTTCATCATCGAGTGTTCAGCGTGAGGCGCCCAAGTCTTAAGGGCGGTCAAAATGGGGTGTCTACAGTTGCCCCTCTTTGACAGAGCTCGAACTCATGAAATGACATAAGTGGATGTCAAAGCCTGAAGACGACCCTTTTGAGCCATAAGACTTAGACAAACAAACAAATGTAAATGTAATTGGTTAGGTTCACAAGTTCTGGTATGCCCGTATTTAATCAACAAGCTTTTTTGTGTTCACACCTATAAGACTTCTTGAGTGGCAACAAGAATTTCTGAGGACTGCAGACCAATTTTGGCATGCCCAGTGGGACATTAGGTGTCATCTTTATCAATCATTCATTACGGTTGGTAAAATGAGAGAAAAAGGTGTCGAAGGTCAATTAGGAGTAGTGTCGCCTCCTAACAGTCTAGGATTAGGCAATTCCATGTTGTTAGCAGTGCAACACACTTTTGAAGGATTCCAAGATATGACAAAAAAATCTGAGACATTGCCTTATCACGGCCAATAGGGCGTTTTCTATGGAACTCTCTCACTCTTAGGTCGTTCCGCTACATGAGATAAGGCAATCCCGATATGATGCAAGCAATTGCCAATATGACGGTGACTCTAGGAGACAAGCTTTTGACAGTTCTTCCATCAACTCCAGTTCTGCCTATAGCAAGAATTTTCAATGTTGTTGTAGAGAAGAATCTTCAGAGTAGACTAGTTGCCGATGAACTGTTGCCTCTAAGAGTTTTTTAGGCCTCTTTTTTCAATAACCCCATTCCTGGAGACATTGGAGGACCAGGCATTGAACGAGGTGGGCAAGGCGTTGAGATTGGAGGGAAACTTTCTAGGTTTCGGCCATTCAAGATTAAGGACGACCAGACTCCTCAGAACCCCTAGAACCGTAAAATCTACAACATCTGGAACCTCCAAACTAGAGCTTCCACAACCAGAACCTTCAGAACTAAAGTCTACAGAACGTCCAAGGAGTTGATCCTAAGCATATGCAGAGCAGTCAACCTCAATTCCAATGAGGTTGGTCAAAAGTTAACCCATTATTCGCTATTCCAGAATAAAGAGAATTGAATTACACTCCAATTCCTGAATAAAGAGGGCATCCTTATGCTCTGATTCTGGAACTGAGAGGGTAGAACTTTGCTTCGATTCCTGAACAGAGAGGGTATAATTTTATTCCAATTCCAGAGCAAAGAAACCAAAATTATGTTCTGATACCTAAACCAATGGGGTAGAACTTTGCTCTCGTTCCCGAACAAAGATGACATAATTTTGGTCCAAATCCAAGAGGCCAAAACATTGCTCCAATTCTTGAACAAAGAGTGCAGAACTTTGTGCCAATTCCTAAGGGAATGGGTCCGAATTTCTACAGCCAACCACCACGTGGAGCTTATCAGGGGGCACATCAACCAAATCTGGCCATGAATAGGGATCAATTTATGGATTCTCAAACAAAGATGACATAATTTTGGTCCAAATCCAAGAAGCCAGATCATTGCTCCGATTCTTGAACAAAGAGTGCAAAACTTTGCGCCAATTCCTAAAGGAATGGATCTGAATTTCTACAACCAACCACCGCGTGGAGCTTATCAGGGGGCACATTAACCAAATCTGGCCATGAACAGGGATCAATTTATGGATCTTATCCAAGAACAATTCGATCCTGCACTCAGGCGTGTTGGCATGCCCATCTATCGAAAGTCTTATCCAGAAACAATCGACATAAACTATGATTTTCCTAAAGGGTATAAAGTTCCTGATTTTGTTTTATTTTCTGCTGAAGATAATCATTCTACTATTGCTAAACATTTCTTACTTCTAACACATAGAAATGATTGTGTGTGGCTAAGAGAAACCGCCGTTGGTTCGGATCTTACCCCAATGAAAAGGACTTTTAACAAATTTATAGGTGCCAAATATAATTAGACTAAAATTGTGACTTGTATTGATTCAGAATGAAATACAATTGATAGTCTAAGGTAACCAAGTTATGAAACTAAAGAAACTAAGTTATGAAGCTATGATAAAGAAGCTATGAAGCTAAGCTAAGATAATTAAGCTACAAAGCTAAGATAAATAAGTTATGAAGCTAAGATGAATTTAAAAACATGTATTGAAAGACTCATGGTCGAGTGTTTGGTCGGGGAACCCCTTGAACTGTTGCACTTAGAGCCCTTTATATAGTGTTGTCGAAGTCCCAAATTCTGCTTAACTGCTAGAAAAGTGGCAGCCTATCCTAATGACATGTGTCCTTGATGCTATTTTTCATTCCCTAAGAGTCTGAATGATTTTGATTTTCAAAGGCTAGAGCTTATCTTCATTATCTTGACTTGATTCATTGAGCTCCAACAAGTCATCACGTGTCCCTCTAGACTTGAATTAACTTTATTCTGCATGATTTGAGGAACAGATTCCTTGGTTGTTGCATAGAATCATCTTTTCTTGATTGCGTATGTTTATCTTCAAGGAACTCAACAAACCAATCTTGCCTTGCTTGGAAAACTAACTCCTTACTTCATATCTCCACCAGTTACCACGTGTCCATAAAAAACCCTTCGCCATGATCTTGGAAAAAATGACTCCACCTTTGTATTCTAGTAACTAATATGGAAGATCTTCAAATCCTATATGCCTCATTACTTATCAACTAGATAAGGCACCAAAATAGGAGATAAGTCTTAATCACCTCCTCAACTTTAGGAACGATTAAGGCCTATCCATCAAATCCAAGAAAATCTAATTAATTAATTAATTAATCCAATGGCTTGGTTAATCTAATTAATTAAAATAAATCAATTTTAGCCACCATATTCTCGATGTTGGTCGTGGGTTCCATAAAATCTGTGACTCCCCCACCTTCTATTGCTACGTGGCATAAATAATTGGGAAAATTGCCACGTGGCAATTTTTGCCAAAAAGGGTACAAACAATGTGTTATTTCTAACTAATTTGATTCTAGTGCTATGTTAGGAATTTAAATAAAGTTCGATTTAAAATTCTGTGAAATTTTTAATTAATTTGTGATTGCGATTATGACATACCAATGGATCTTTTTTGGAGTGTTATATGGAAAAGTATGTTTTATGTGTAATTTGATTGTGGTAGTAATATTCTTGCAATATCAAAGCAATCATTAACACTGGAGAAATTTAAACATGATGATTTAAATAGTTGTGTTATTCCATTTAATTGGAAGTAGATTGAGAAATCTTTTGTGTTGATTATTAATTTGTTAATAATCAACTGAAGTTATTTTAAAATAACTTCGAGTTTTGTGATATAATTTGTCATCAATTATTATGAAACTTGTAAAGTAGAGTTAGTTTATATGTTTTAATGTGTATTCAATTATGTCAAGGTTACATAAATGTTTATTTAACTAAGCATTAACCATAAAGTAAGAGTAAATAACTACTCATGTGGGAGTTTATCTCATGGATTTGAAGAGATAATTTAATGGTCTTTTGTCACATTTTTTAATAAATAAAGTATGAATTTATCAAAAATGAATTATTAGTTGTAACAGTGACACTTTTTCGAAAATAAATCATAGTTTTGTGCTAATTTATGTATTATCACAAATGTAGGAGAGAGAGGCAGAATTGTCTGCTAATCATAATAAGCAAAATTGTCTACTAATCATGATTCACAATAAGTTACCCACAGAACCTCAAATAAGAAGTAGTCAAATTCAAGAGTTTGAATCTTAATTTGGAGGTACAAGTAGTCTTTCTTGAATGTGTTGCAAGGATTCATACAATCAAATGAGGTTTTTGAATTGTTTGGTTCTTCGGCAAAATCTTTATGAAGATATGATTTTGTTTAAGAATTAATTCTTACTTGTGTAGCCATAATTATTTTGGATTTTCTATTTCATAAATTTGATTTAGAATTTTGTAACTCAAGCACGCCATACAGTCAACAAGTGATGGATGTTATATTCTGACTTACATTAGAATTGTAGAGATGTATTGATATTTTCATGTGTTAATAATACCCTAAGAGAAATTAATTTTTCTTAGAATACTTTAAAGTGTGGGATGTTTGGAGGATTTTATTAAAGTAACGGTTCCTGATAGTAGGTCCACAAATAATCTCAATTCTTTGCCTAGGACAAAACAGGAGTAGAAGTAAAAATGACTTCATTAAACTCCTATATGGAACATCTCTGTCTCTATTATTTGAATTTAACGAATAGGTGTGACATAGAGTAATGGTAAACCTATACGTATTCAAAGACTTAATACCATAAAACATTTGCTCTCAATTGTTAGCACTGTCTAAGGACAATATAGTAGATCCATTAACTAATTAATGATGTTAAAATGTGAAGGTCAAACGAAAAGTAACAGCCGATAACAAAAAGCTTGACCAAAGAGCAAATGAGAGAAAGTTCATCGAAGGGAATGCTATTAAAGCCTATGAATTCCGAGTCACCATAATCACAACCCAACCTAACTGACGGGCAATCCTAAGATCTAAGTTCAAAGAGACAACCGAATTATGGATGACTCACCAGAAATCACTAAGGGAGTCTGTCTCCTAACCAATCCTATGATGAGAGTGATATCTGCAACATGTATTGTATGTAGAAGACTTAGGATAAGCTATGCTTTTAATGATCACTTATATCTTGAAAAACCTAAAAAGGTATCTTTCAGGAGGAGTATTTAAGAGACTTGAAATAAGGATCACCTATATGTGTGTAAAGGGGCCACTTCTATGAAAATTGATAAGGCTAAATTCTCTAAAGCACTCATGAAACACCAGGACTTGCCCAAGGCCAAAACGAGCACAATCGTGAGAACTTCGCTATGCCTGGAGATATTTTGTATGAATTGTATTGTCTTGGCTTACTGTAGACACCCCATTTTTAACTGCCCTTAAGACTTGGCGCCTCATAGTGAACACTCGATGAAGAATTAGTACGTTGTACAATTGTTCAATTTCCTCAGCAAAAGGCTTCAATTTTCTAACTTCAAAGCCCAAACCTTGTACCCCCTTTGAACCAAAACCTATTTCTTTTTTTTTGGTTTTTCTAGCTTGACCACTCAGAGGCCTGCTAGCCAACATGTGGCCGGCAGGCCAATTTTTAGTGGCTGGTCGTACCTCTTCGTGGCTGGCCGGCCATGTTTCTCGGCAGGCAGATATTTGTTTCCAGTTGTCCTCCTCATGTGCAAACCTTGCACCAGCTGGCTCCATACAGATATTTCTAACTGTGGAACCTATTTTTCTATAAATAGAGGACCATCTCTCGTGGTTTTAGGTTAGAAAAATTCTCTAAGTGCCCAAACCTTGCTAAACACTCTCCCTCTCTATCGTGCAATATACATACACTATACATACACTTCCTAAACCAATATTTTGAGGCTCCTTGCTGAGATTATTGAGCTAAAATTTCAACCCTTGAGAATGAGCACCTTGTGGTTTGTGAACAAATTAGTGTCATCTCTTCAAAGGTATAACTCTTGCCTTGTTTAAACTACTCTTCTCTCATCTTTTTCTTGGTATTTATACTCTGTTTTGGAAAATTTTTGTGGGCTGAAACTTGTGATTTGAAAGCTACTCAAGGTGGAGGGGTTAACCATCCTTGCTTGAACCTCATTACATAGCTTTTATGCTTGTGTTTCCCACTTGTTTCTCAACTTTTAGCTACTAATTTTCTGAGTTTTCAGAGGCTAAAGCATGTGGTTTTAAGGTCCAAAAAGTGGAGGGGTTAGCCACCCCTCCTTAGGCTTGCTTACTAGTTTTTTGTTCTATTCCATTTTGCGTATTTCTTTTAGCTTTTTCAAAGTAATTTCAGCATTGCTTTTGCTGTTTTTAGGACTGTTTTAATTGTTTGCTTAGTTCATGCTTTGAATACCATGCTTATAGTGTTGTAAGTCCTCATGGATTTGGGAGTTTAGACCTTAGACACCAATCCATTGAGTTGATAGCTTTTCATTTATTATTTTTGTATCCATACTCACACTTATAGCAATCATCTTTGCAACCACCCTCCATTCTTGGTTTTCTTTTGTTTTGTTTAAAAGTTGTTTCAAACAATTGATTGTTGTTTAAGGCATGAGAAAGAGACCTTCTGTACTTAATGGTTTAATCTCTTTGGAGGTTCATTATCAAGGCATTACATCTCTCACATACTAAGGACGACTTCTTGTTTGTCACTTCTCTTCATTAGTGGATATAACTATCACTTTTGGACAAAAATGAATAAAACATTGAAAGGTAATGAAAAGGGCTAATAAAATGGAACTAAAAGTGGTGAAAGATGTAATAAAATCAAATCAGGTTCAATTGAACGTTATATTGAATGCATTGCGTCTTGACTCATTCTATACTCCTTGTGACGTTCAATGGTTCAAGAAGCAATGTCCACCCCTTTCCTTGAGGTAACTCCATGATAGGAAGAGGTGTTGTTGGCCTTTCATTTCATTTCATTGATCTTTTTGTCCCATTGGTTCATAGATCATCACGCAACAACTTTACGGTAATTGATGATTCGAGGATCAATTCTACTCATCCCTTGATCAGTTTCATGATAGAGAGAGGCAGAGAAGATAAACATTCCCTAGAAATACTCTCTTTTTGCTTTATTTTAATTCTGTGGCAACAGGGCAGTACCTAAAAACATTGGCCGGCCAGCCACCCTTCCATCTGGCCGACCACTTTCCATGGCTGGCCGGCCACCCTATTTTGGACAACTAGTGTCATTTTCATGACATAACAGAGCAGAAGCTGAGCCAAAAATAGAATTATTTTTTGAATGCAAATAGAACAGAATCTGGGAGCAAAACAGAGGAGTTTCCGGGATGATGTTCTCGGTTGCTCGTGTGGTTTTTCGATTCCCATTCGAATTCATTAGCTTGTAGCTCTTAGATTAATTAGTGAATTGTAAATGATTAGTTAAATTCCTGCGAATTTGTATAATTTGTTCAATTTAGCCTCCTCATTCATTTGGATTTGTAATAAGTAGTTAATTTGGACATTTATTTGAACCCTCCCGAGCCAGGGCAAAATTGTAATAAAGTGTATGTCTTCCAACCCCCATTTCTTTCTCCATTTTATGTACTTGCTTACGATGGTTGCATGTAGCATCATATTTTTGTTTCATAACATTACCATGTATAAATATCCATTTTGCATGTATCGGGTTCAGTTCATCATTCTAACATTGTTGTCATTTCTTACTTACTTGAATACATGTGTTGTCGTATGCTTTGAGATGAGCCATATGACATATTAATAAACTGAACCTTATAGTTGCATTTTTGTATGCGTTGCATTAGTCACTCGTATGTTAGAGCATGCATTTTTCTAACTATTTTCTTTTATTTTGACTTGCCTCGGTTGAGTACTAGGTGAACATTTTTGCTTTAGCATATTGCATGTGTGTTGGTGTTTCCATATCAAGCATGTTTTCTTTGAGGCTAAGTGCTTATTTGATGTATCTCTTGAATACCAGTGGATGAAGGCTTTTTCACTTAAGTTGGGATAATTTGATTGATGTGCATATGAGCTTGCTTTCTCAAGTAGCATATTCAAAACAATTTTCAAACAAACATGAAATCAAAGCATTCCAAAGTGAGTGATTTAGTCTATACTTATATGCCTCACATAGTAAGTTAGCCTAAAAATCGGAACAAGATCATATAATGTACATAAAAATCGCATCATGATTAGTAGAGGCCAATCTTTGATTGGGTGAGTGGGATGCTCAATTCATGACCTTCCCCTCTCATACCTAAGTTCTCAAGCCGAGACACTTTTGTTATGACGGACAAGTGGCCTTTGCCATGAGTCACGAGTTTCCTAAATTTTTCATATATATATATATATATATATTTAGGTGGCGACTCTGAAATCTAGCAATGCAGTCTATTTTTGGCATTTTTTATTGTAAATCGATTTTCCAAAGATTTGTCGGATTTAGACTCTTTTGTGTTTTTTTTCTATTTCATATTACACTTGTGAAATCAGATTCAGAATCACGGGAGTCTGAATTGTGGGGCTATCGTATCCAAGGAGACTAACCCCTCCGAGGAGCATGAGAAATCAAGCTACAGTTTCTGGAGACTCTGCTGGGAAAACTAGAGAACTTGACTCGGACTTCATGATGTGACATTTTATTTACAAATATATGTTCTTTGCATTGCATTTTCATTTAGTGCTTCTAAGTCACTGTGTTTGTCATCTGCTATTCCTGGACGGTCTGCTGGAGGCTTGCCTAAAAAGCTCGCCAAAAGGCTGACCAGTAGTGGGATCTGCCATGTTGGAAACATAACCCTCAGATCTGGATTACCATCATACCACTTGATCCTCTTTTCACTACTCGGTGTTAAGTGTGAGAGGTATATTAGGTAGTCTTGTTGAGGTACCCTTTTGACCAATCGGCCTAGTTGCATATAGTAAAGCCATAGTGACTATTCTAACTTATGACAGGATGCTCACCCGAAAGCAGGATTTTGTGAAATTACTTGTTTGAAGTAGTGAAACCCTAGATCATGTCAATGACTAGGATAGGGTAACCATATCCCCTCATAGGAGTGCTTTGGCTCTCTTTAACTGATATGTGCTTTATAGTGAAACTGTACAGGAATGTTCATATCAATGGCACAGTTGGTATCTATTTTGGGGCAGAATTCAGTATGGAGTGCAGTCCTACAACTTTGATCATGTCTATTCTGATGAAATTTTAGCCGAGGTGTTGTCTGATTTCTGATTGTTGTTCTTTCTCTTTATTTCTTTTGCTAGGTAGTTTAAAACCATAGCTTTAGAAAGTTCTGATATCTCCCGAGGACTCTGGACCCATGTCAGAAGACTTTGTAAGGTGGGCAATCTTATTCAAGGACAGCCAATGCTTGCCTCACTATCACCAGTTGCAAGGAAGAAAAGGGTCAGACAGAGTTCACCGGTTCAGTTATTTCAACAATCACCTCTCAGCTCACCTACACTCAGGTCACCTCGAACACAATCACCTATTCCTAGAATAGCTCAGTATCCCTCATTAGACCTAGTAGACTTAATAATCCATCTGCATTAGTCAGTTGACTCCCTTTAACATGACATGGCCTGCTAAGCCGAGGTCACAACTAGGTTGTAACAACAACAACAACAACAGCCAGCCGCAGCTTCTGCTTCATATGCACCTAACGTGACTATCCCTATACCCGATACCACTGCTAATGCTGCTACAGCTCAGGATCCACATGCCGAGCGTGTTTTGATTTTTCCTGTCGCAGCAGACCCAATCCTAGCACAGATATCTAGAGCCCCAGTGTACCAGACTAAGGCACCTTTTGAAATTGAGGATGACCCGACCGCGCTCAAAATCAACAAGCTGGAAAAATTGTTCAAGAAAGCGCAGGGGGTTAACTCCATTCCAGATATAGAGGATGGGTACACCGAATCTGCAGTTACTTTGCCGAAGCAGTTCAAAATGCCTCATATCGACCGCTTTGATGGTGCTGGAAACCCAATTGTACATCTATGGTGTTTTTAGATATCTTACGACCAATGGGTTTGACCCGACTTTAGAAGTTGTCACTCTTCAGCTGAACCATGTCAGGTATAGCTGTCATCTGGTATGCTAAGTTGGAAGATTTTGTGAAACAGAATTGGGAAGAATTGGCCGAGTCCTTCATTGCTCAATACTCTTACAACATGCAGATCGAGGTCATAACTCGTGATCTTGAAGCAACGCGTCAAGAGCCAAAGGAGGCCTTCTTTGAGTTTGTAACTAGGTAGAGGGCCAAGGCCTCCATGATGACCACCAGACCTTCAGAAATAAACCAGATCAGAATGGCTGTCTGGAATCTTTATGGCAAGCTGCTGTAGAAAATGATTGTTCTCTCTTTATTTACCTTCAAGGAACTTCATGGAATGGGGGTTCAAATAGAAGACTCAATGAAGCAAGGGATCATTGCCAATGACAAAGTGTTGACCAAGAGGCCTTTCGTTTGTAGTTTTGATGTTGCCGGGGGTAGCACAGCTACGAGGTCGTCAAAAGTGAGTGTTGTCACCACAACCAAAACTGCCGACCCTTTTGCCAACACGGGCCCACAAACTTCTAACCCTGTCTGACCTCTAGGTAGAACTTTTAACCAACTCTACATGATTCTATCTCGAGCCATGCAGGTGATAATCAAAAAGGGGCATCTGAAACCCCTAGAACCTCGCCCACTGCCCAATCCTCTTCCACCAAAGCACGATCCCACCAAATACTGTGCTTTCCATCAATAGCACGGTCATGAAACCGACCGGTGCTTCTGTCTACGTCATGAGATTCAAGATCTCATCGACAACAAAGTCATAGCTCCATTCCAAAAGCCCAATGTAACCACCAATCCACTCCCTATCCACAACCAAGTCCCCCCACCTTGAAATATCCACCTCATACATACACTACCACCTACCTTCGACCCAAGCATATATATCACCCACTTCCACCTACCAAAGCCGGTAGTGTTCATCCCTGATAGCGTAGACCGTGTATGATGAACACCTCTAACCCACAACATGGGCCTCACAACTCTATGGTGACAGCATCTGAAGAATAGGAGGTTTTGACCTCGGAGGGAGGTACCAGTCTATCACTGAAAATTCCTGGAGAATTATTTGGAAAGGAGTACGACCCAAGCCACTACATTATACCCATTACTCAAACCAGGCCGGAAGTAGTATTGCCAACCTCAGTGGATATCAATGTGATTAGGGAAGATGGCCCAAGCCAAGGGTTGGACGATCTTGCAGATCTGGAAGAAGATTTGGACAACTTACAATTCTTCGAGGAACAGGACCAAGGCAGTGTGCAGATCGATTGGTTTGATCTAAGCCAGTCGACTGACAACCAGGGATGGTTGAGTGATGAATCAGACAAGGAAGAAGAAACCAAAGTTAAACTAAAGGGAAAGCAAGTCGGGATAGCTGTGGTAGCCGAGAAGACTGAGGAGAAAAGGAAGTTGCCAAATGATACTTGTGCAGGACAACCAACCCAAGAGTTGGGTGTTATGGAAACTACAGACGCTAAACAAGAAGCCGTACTGGGGCAATTTGAAAAGGAGAGGATCAAGGATAACCAGAAGGCCACGACATGTTGTCGCCCGAAGGAGGCTACTTGTTCTGTAGGAGTGATCCGAGTTGAGCTGGGGAGATCATATCTCTGATAGTACCTAGTATACGGAGGAAATAGAACATCTGACTAGGAGTGGACGGTATCTCAAACCTCCGCATTTGGATCAGGTTGAACCCTAAGGAAAAGACCAGGAGGTTGAGAAAGAGAAAGAGAAGAAGTTGGAGGAGGAGTTGGTCTTGAAGCAACTTAAAAAGATTCAGGCTGATATTTTCATTTAGGGCCTCTTGATGGCTTCACGAGTACACCGACATGCAATATTGTCGGCAATGGATAAAGCTAAATTATCCATTGATACTACGCCAGAGCAGCTCGTTGGCCTGATCTTCCCAAGTAACACCAAGCCGATACTCATCTTCTCTGATAAAGAGTTACCGTAGGAAGGATCGGGTCACAACAAGCCATTGTACATATCTGTCGAGTGCAGAGGAAAGTGGGTGCCAGTGGTTTTGGTGGATTCTGCGATCAACGTCTATCCTTCTCGTACCGCCTATCCGATAGGCCTAAAACCGGCAGATTTTGTCCCCACAACCCAAGTGATTCGGGCATATGACAATACGAGTAGAGAAGTTATAGGGACGGTGAAAGTACAAGTCCGGCTGGGCCTTTCCGAACATGAGATTGAGTTCTATGTACTTAATGTACCAACTATCTTTAACCTACTTCTAGGGAGGCCCTGGCTACATTACATGAAGTTCGTGTCCTCCACCCTCCATCAGATGCTAAAATACCCTCATAAGGGAGGGATGGCCACTATTTTTGCGAATTCATCCCTCCATCCACTGCCAAAGGTAACCACACCGCTCTTCGAAATCAATCACGGGGATGAGGATGTATTTCTTTCAGGGTTCACTCTGGCAGAAGCCCAAGTGGTGCAGCCAATCTTAGCTGAGGACAAAGGCATGTATGTCAGTGCTCAGTCCATTTACTTCATGAACAAGTTACGGCATATTCCAGGAATGTGGCTTGGAAGGAGCGAGAGAAAAGGTGTGCAGCGCTAACTGAGGTGCCACATAATCCATATGCCTTTGGGTTAGGCTATGTGCCCACCAAAGAAGACTGGAGAAAAAAGGGAGAAAAAATGAAAGAAAGGTCCAAGGCCAAAAGAGCTGGGAAGCACTATGAGATGATTCAGAGGCCAATCTGGGGAACGTTGAATGGGCGCTTTGTCAAAGAATGAGAGGATTGCCCCTTCTGTGGATTTCCTAAACCTTGGATGGACTCCTCAATGAAAAGGCGTGTCCCCGGGTTTGAAATTTTCTTTGACCACCACCTCCAAGTCAGTGATGAAGAGGGAGTTGATTCAAGTATCAAAGCTAGCCAAAGCAAAGATAACAACTCAGACAACAGTGAGGTTGAAGTAGGGGCAGCACTGTCCTATCTCTTGACAGATCCTGGGACTAATATGGAGAACTTGGGGGATACCTTTACTATCTCTATGATCGGAGAGGAACTGGTTATGGACTCCTCCAGTGGCATTCTGAACGCATCAAGGGTGCCACACCTCACTTGGCAGTTGAAGAAATGCTTTATTTCCAGTTCTGAATTAGATGATGAGCTAGAATCTGATTCCACTGAGTCTGTTGAGTCGGGATCAGATTCGAGTCAGTCCGAGGAGTCTGAGTCTGGCACTTCCGGGAGTGGTAACCCGAATGCCAAAGTTCTGTCTAGGTCCTCTTTTGCTTTCTCATTTGAGTCTATTGTAACCACGGAGCCAGCACTTTTGAATAAAAATGCTACAGATTTCGTTTACTTCTCTATGCCGTTGATTTATTACATTGACCAAGATTTTCAAAATTTTAATGAAAACAAGGAGGAAGAAATTTCTCAGGCTTTGAAAAACTTGATTAACCAAGAGAATGAGAGGCGTACTAAGCTCTGCATCGATGAAATCATTGCAATCAATGTGGGTACTGAGGAGGTTCCCTCTTGGTCTAGATCGGGTCCATGTTGTCTTCGGAGGGACGCGAGCGTTTAATCACTTTATCAAAAGATTTCAAAGAAGTTTTCGCGTGGTCCTACGATGACATGTTTGGAAATGATCCTGAGATTGTATAGCACCGGATCCCTCTTGACCCCGAGGATCGACCTGTCAAACAGGAACTCCGCAGGGTTCGTCTAGATTGGGCACTAAAGATCAAAGAAAAGGTCACCAAGAAGATTGATGTCGGGTTTTCGCTGGTATCTGAATATCCAAATTAGTTGGCCAATATTGTTCCGGTTCCAAAGAAGGATCGTAGAATCAGGGTCTATGCTAACTTCCAGGATCTAAACTGAGCTAGTCCGAAAGACGAATTTTCATTGCCATACATCGACAATGTGACGTCCCAAAAAATCGGGAACATCAAAGAATATATTAACAAATAAATACAGGGTTTAACTAAGGTTAGAAGTCTAGGAAATGTCACTAATGAGTCCTATGACCAATAACCCAATAAGATCCTAGATCGCCAGAGGAGTCAAGTTAGCCTCCCTTCTAAGTCCAGCTTTCTTAGGTAGCGCACTACCCTTTTGACAGATCTTAAAAGGCATTGACATCTTATAAGCAACGCAGAGATAGGCATAGGATTACAAAGTAAATAATAATCACAGTGTCTCAAATTTTAAATTTACAAAAATGAGTTTTATTACTATTACAATCCAAAAAGAATAAATAAAAGCACAATTAGACTAACGAACGAAATGGTTACGAACTTTCTCTAAGGCAAACTTAAGTCTTCAAATGTATTTCACTCTCCGTTGGCTTCGCATGTTTCTTCGATACCTGGCATGAAACTTCATGAGCTTTGAATGCCCAGTAAACATGCACACACCTCATCCTTTTTTCCCAATCTAATATACAATAGCAATTACAATAATAGGGGAAAAAAGCATGTCATTCATGTAAATAACACAGGTTACAGGGTTAGTTGTTAGTTGTCTAGAAATCCCCCAAAGAGATTTCATCCTCCCAACCGTAAGAATCGAACGCAGATTATTCAGTATGCCCCCTCTTCTACTGCTTTGTTGAAAAACTTACCTCGAATGCCTAGCAACGGTTATATACTGCGTAGCGCCAACCGCAGGCCTCAAAAGAGATGGTAATAATGGGCCTTTCTCAAATCCCTCCTTATACCAAAATACCTAGGGTCCGAATACAACCGCTCCGTTCAAAGGTTCTGAAAACCACTTGCACATGACTTTAAGTTTCAAATAGGGAACGCATCCCCATCAACCAATCAATATCTTAGTAACTTGTCCAAAAATTCGCAAACCCATTGCCATCCATTAAGTTTGCCGTTTGAGTTAGATAATTTAAGTCAAAGTTAGGACATGCTCTTGAAATAACATCTATTGCACAAGTACGAACAACTACATAACACCAATAGAAGAACTAAGGTTATAACTCATGAGATTAACATAACAAAATATGTACAAGTAACTCTAGGCATATTCAAGTAGTTAAGGGGATAATATCGCACAAGAATGTAAATTTCCAAATTTGCATAAGTGTGAGCACCATTGAAGGACTAAAATAGAAGGTACATAACCATTACATATGTAATATCATACCAAGACATGACCATATTGTAGACGCGCCCGCGTGGGCCTCACTACAGTTCGGACTCAATTTGTGTCACGGTTCTTAATTTGAACCAAAGAGTCCAAATCTGGCAAATCGTTTTGAGAAAACAGATTTTTAGAAAAAGAAGTGCCAAACATGGACTGCTTTGCCAGATATAGAGTCGCGCACCTAAATATTTTATTTTGGGGAAATTTAGGAAACCCTGACTCGGTGCCAAAGGCCACGTGTCCGTCATCACCAAAGTTGCCTCGGCTCGGAAACTTGGGTACGATTGGAGAAGGTCAACTATGAGCACCCCCTCTCGCCCGATCCGAAGATCGACCTCTACTAACCATGATATCCGATTTTGAAAACATTATGTGTTCTTATTCCAATTATTAGCCTAGAATTACTATATTATGCGCACAGCAAACAAGTATAGACCAAATCGCCTAAATTGGAACAAAACATTTCATGTTTGTTTTGAAAATGGTTTGCTACTCGCAAGTAGGCTAAAATGCAGGTTTTGCCACCCTCAAGTGGGCTTTTAGAAAAAATGGTTTTGCCACTATCCAGTGGGCTTAAAATTCACAGTTTTAATGCATTATCCCAATTTAAGCAATTCGACCTCCATCCACAGGCATTCAAGCAGTTATATTACATAAGCAACTAGCCTCATGGTAATCATGCAATTATGGCAACATTCACACGCATGCGGCATGCTAAAGCATAAAAGCTCACCTAGTACTCCAAGCCAAAACAGGAACTAGTTAATAATCACATGCATGATCCTAGTTCATATTTGAAATGGCTAATGCAACACATGCAAAGATGCAATCCAAACAGGCTCGGCTATCCTAAACATGGCATGTGAAATGCTGCAACTAACAAATACTCAACTTGGAATTGAAATACGAGTGCAGTTAGCATGATGTACCGAGCCTGGTGCATGTAAGACAAATGTATGGATGCACGCATGCTAAGCATAAGGTATGCTAATTTAAATATGCCCTAGTCTACCATCATAAGCGGGTAAATAAAAGGGAAGAAAGACGTGGGGTTGGAAGACATACACACACTCACGCACACTTATTACACAATTGCCCTCACTCAGAGGGTCCAAATAAATATTACAGTCCGAATAAATAACACATTAATTATTACAGAATCTCTAATTAATTAACAAAATGAATACAAAAAGAAAGGTGGCCACAGCCCCCTCCTCGGGATGCGTGAATGATGCATGCTCGAACCCGTCTCGCCCGGAAAGTCCGTACCATACCACTGCCGCCTCTGTTTGCACTGTCCTGCTTCTCTGAAAATTGCCAAAGTTCTGGGACAGGTCCCCTGAACACTGCGGAACACCATCGGCTGGAGGAAATGTCCACCGGCCATTTAAAAATATCCATCGGCTTCTAATGAAGTAATCGGCCATCCCCAATGGCCGGTCGGCACTCTATACTGCTGGTCGGCTAAAAATCCCTGCAGAATCTGGTTTTTGACAGCAACAAGGACAGACAGTGTATGGCATGGAATTTCAAGCAAGTGTATGCATGGCTACTCTCCCAATCATGTAACGGACTCAAGGGGAGTATGGCCCCTGACCCTCGGGCTATCAATTGTGCATTTGATGCATGATAGCCTAAGGAACCAAGGTTGCGATTCAATGTAAAAATGCATGCAACACACAAATGAGGACTAAGATCCTATCATGCCAAAGTCAAGGGCCTCGGTGTCCGAGGGTTGAGGTGTGTTTTGTCACTCGAAGTACAAACACCTCTCATCCCTCGAGTTTGGTTTGACACCCCAAACCAAACAATGTAATGCATGTATGCACTTGTGATTCAAGTTATGCAACATGAGGCTAAGATGCAAAACATGTCAAACATGATGCAACCTATCATGTTAAGTATGCAAAGTGCCAATCATATGAGATGCAAATGTAATGCAAACATGGACAAACATGCCCTAAGGCTAGCATGGGACAACATGTAATGAGCCAAATAAGCAACGAGCATATAATAAGCATGCGATGGTGGATCCAAACCACAAAGGGGGGGGATCTCAGCCCATCCAAAACAGTGACCAAAATGTCCAAAAAGTGGACAAACACCCAATGCAAACAAGCATGCCAATAGGCCCAAGGACTAAGGCACATAGTGGAGCACTTTGTTACCACTAACAAGGCCACACATGGCATGAACCAAACAACAAAAAAAGGTTTTTAACATGTGAAATGAGTCCCCGCGGCCCCATGATATGGCAGCCCAAATACTTAAGTATGGTAGCATACACAATGACCACCCTTTAAGGCGCAAAACTACAACACTTCAAGGCAATGAATGAGACGCAAATGATAATGTAAGATCACATTATATGGACTGAAACATGATATTAAATGATGCCGAATGATGATAACAAGCTTATGCTAAGCATGTTGGTGACCCATACAACCAAGGCTTACAAGCCAAATGCAAAGCAACTATATCAAGCATGCCAAACATGACAAAATCAGTGGCCAACAGACTTTAAGCATGACAAAACATGGCCAAATACTTCACAAGGTTAAGTCAAAATAAGAGGATATGCTAGGCTAAACACATAGCACACTTCTAGGCAAGATGGAGAATTACAAAGCAAGTGTAAAATGCATGCTAAGGGCCAACAAACCACCATTGGACAGAGATATAATATAACCCAAAACACCCAAAAAACTTCTGAAATGGGACCAAAAATAATCAAGCATGCATGTTGCCCTTTTAAGCCAAAACAAAGGTAAAAGAAGGACAAAGGGGAGAGGGGTGTCCCTCCCTTACACAAGACTTCAAAATCACTCCATCACCACTGAAAATCCACTGGATTTCAATGGTGAGAAGACCAACACAACAAAGTAAACAAAGCTTAAAGAAAAGGGCACCAAAATAGGCCAAAAGAGGCCTAAGGGGAGGAGTTCGACCCCCAATGCCAAAACACCCTTAATGAAAGATGTTAAGCACAAAAATACAAGACTTTTTCATGTTAAACACAAAGCCTAAATCAGCATGCAAGATAGGTAGAAAACTAGTGCAAGATTGGGGAAACTAAAGCAAGTGTCTCACCCTTGAAGAAACCTTGAAGAACAGATGATCCAGCCACTCCCTACTGATCAAAATCAGTCCAAAACCTCAACAAATAACCCTCAATGCCTCTCAATCTCGAAACAAGGTGTAATGGTGTGTGTTTTAGTGCAAAAGTAAGGTCAAAATGCACTTTTAGGCTTCCAAACACACCCTAAGGATGAGAGAGAGGGAGATATAGAGAGAGGATAATATATCAGATATATAGATATAAAAGCTCTGGGTTTTTTTTTTTGGTTCAAAAGCTCTAACCCCTAACAAAGGGAGAGGGTGGGTGTTTATATAGGCAAAGGGCCAAGACTTAAGCTTCTCAAGGAAGCTAAAGGAAAGGGGCAAAGGGTGCAAAGGAGTCTTGGCTTCTTGGAGAAGCTAAAACAGCTGGCCAAGCTTCCCCAAGAAGCTTGGCCAAAGAGTTCAAGCTTCTAGAAGGAAAAGGAGGGGTCAAAGGTTCACACCAGCCAAGAACTGCACGGCGAGGAGTGATGGTGCATTCCAGCTGGCACAGCTGGCATGCACCATGCCTCAAGGGTGCAAAGGAGTTACACCGGCCAGCAAAAGAAGTCGTCGGCAAAATAAAGTGCCGGCTGGCCAAATATAGTGCCGACCGGCCATTGAATTTAAGAAACTATGGCCGGTGGCACCCATAAACAGCCGGTGATGCTAGGGAAGGCCAGTGGAATGTGGGGATGGCCAACAAGCCATTTCCCCGCCCTTCAAGGCAAGAACACAAGTATTTGGTGCCAAAACCAAACACGGAACAGTCGAGTCGAGAGATCCTGAGGCAAGGCGCGCAGCCAAGACTTTCGGGAACTCAAGACGAAACACAAACAAAGAGGATCACCGAGTGTTCCAACGGTGACGTCCAAGTCTTGAGGACGGTCAAAAATGGGGTGTCCACACATATATTAATAATCATATTCATGAAGACAAGAGCATAAAACACCAATGCAAAACAAAATTTCCGGATTCAGTATCACTTAAAGATTAAGATCAAAAGGGCTATTCCAGATTTTACTCAATACTGGCCTTCCTATGGTTTGTAGAGAATTTAATTTAGTTTTCAAAACATGTTTCAGAAATGGAATAGCTTTTCCAGATTTTTAGTTATTTCAGAAATACTCCAGCTCTGTCCAGATTCGTCGACCGTTACGAAAATCCGATTTGCTCACAAACCACTCACTCTTTTTCAATGAAACCAATTTTCATTGAAAGATAACTCCTTAAGGCATATTTTGACATAAAATGGAGGTCCAAAATATTTTTCTATATGTTTCTAAAATTTTCGAAATTTGGCTGTAAAATAGATTTTTCTGGCACAGTTTTTGAAAATAGAAATTTTGTGAGAAAAGAGGTCAATTAGAGGAAATTTTCCACTTCTCTTGTGATGAAAACATGACAAATAATATGTATTAAACTTAGAAATTTAAGGTGAAGGTGTGCCTTTGGAAATTTTGAGAGTTTGATGTGGAAAAAGGTAGTCTTATACCGATTAAGAGAAATACAAGAAGAGTAGAATCAAAGCTCAACTCCTTTCATTTTTAACACAAGAATACCATCAAAACACATATGAAATGAATGTTTAAAAATTCTAAAAGAATGTATTTGAAAGGAAAAATAAGAGAGAGTTGTGTTGTGCCTTACTTGAGGGTTGTTGGAATTGCTAGCAAACTTTTTCTTCCTCTCCTCTCTTCTACCAAGCTCACCCTCCTTCCTTTCTTCTCTCTCAGCTGAATATGGTGTGTATGTGTGTGTTGTTGCATGTAAAATGCTACGGGAGGGGTTGTTTTTATAATGAATTTGGTGCAAAAGGTCCTAAATGCCTCTTGGTTGGAATTGGATTGGATAATTTAGATTTAGTTTGAATTCAATGGAATAGGGGAGGATTAGAGGTCTTAATTAGGTTTCTAACTATGATTTAGTTAGGGTTTTTCTCCTAATCAAACCAACCTAGTTGCATATATACATATATATATATAAGTTTGTACCAAGTCAAAGATTTTTTTTTCCTTAAATCATGCAAAATTGTCTCAAAGTACACTCATTTCACCTACAATGGTGATGGCTGGCTAGTGATGGTGAATTGATGGACTTGTTTATATTTTTTTATATATATATACAATTGTTGGAATTTGTAAAATAAAATGTTTAAAAAAAGATTTTAGGGTACAGGTGTATATATAATTATATAATGGTACTTGTTTGGGGTCTTTGTGTTATTTAATAAAAATGTGAATTATGAATTGGAATATTTATTTTAGTGTAGAATTAAATTAAATTAGTGTTAGGAAAATAATTCGATTTGTATTATCTTGCTTTGAATTTAAAGGTGAATAACCGAACGAAAACTATGAAAACCGGAAGTTCAGGGTTAGAGTGATTAATCTAAAATTTAAGAGTTAAATAATTAATATTAGAGTGTTAGAAAAGATTTCTAAGCTTCTAGGGTCGATTAGGGTTTGTATGGGTTCGTCTGTGATGCATTTTCAATTCTAGGGTTTAATTTGCGAACAAACGCGAAACTAAGGGTTTTATTATAAAATCTAAAAATTTAGGGACTTAATAGGGTTTACAAATTTAGGGGTCTCGCAAACGAATTGGTGGACTTTACTGTCGGCCATGCGTTATTATCGTTCATGGATGGGTATAATCAGATTTTGATGGCACCGGAGGACAGAGAGTTATGCCATTCGGGTTAAAAAATGTCGAGGCTACATATCAGAGGGCTGCAACCACAATCTTACATGACATGATCCATAAGGAAGTCGAGGTGTATGTGGACGACATGATTGTAAAATCCAAAGAATGTGAAGGCCACTACATCGTGTTGGAAATTTTTTGAACGGATCAGGGAGTACAAATTAAGATTGAACCCATAGAAATGCACCTTTGGGGTGACTATAGGGAAAATGCTGGGATTTCTGATCACGCAGAAAGTCATTGAAGTAGATCCGTCCAAGGTCAAGACCATCTTAGAAATGCCACTACCAAGGACTGAAAAGGAGTGTAGACACCCCATTTTTGACCGACCTTAAGACTCAGACGTCGTCGTTTGAGCGCTCAATGATTGTGCATGTTTGTGCTCGTTTCGAGTTTCCGGGGTTTTCGGCTGAGTGCCTTGCCTCCGGACCTCTGAACTCTTTGCGTTTTGGCTTGGTTTGTAGACCATGCCTTGTTTTCCCTTCCCTAGAGGGAGAGAGAGGTCTATAGACCACTTTTTGTGGTCGTAGACCACTCTTCCCTCTTGTAGGCTAGCTTTCGATTTCCAGAGCCTTCGGCCGAGCGCCTTGTCTTGCTTCCTTTTTGGTTTGGTTTTGAACCAAACCTTGTTTTCCCTTCCCTGGAGGGAGAGAGATGTCTTGTAGACCACTTTTTTTGTGGTTGTAGACCAGTTTTCCTTTCTGTAGACTAGTTTCCGATTTCCGGAGCCTTCGGCCGCGCGCCTTATATCGGGACCACTTACCTTTCTCCTTTTGGCCTGGTTTTCGAACCATGCCTTGTTGCCTTGGTCTAGAGGGACACAGAAGTCATAGAGACCACTTTTTATGGTCGTAGACCACTTTTCCCTCGTAGACCACTTTTGGTGCCCGTAGACTAGTTTTCGAGGCTTCCGGCTGCGCGCCTCGACCCCCGGACTCTTGTCTTGCATCCATTTTGGTTTGTTTTTGGCACAAACCTTGTTTTCCTTGCTTGGAGGGTGGAATGAGGGTTGGAGACCAGTTTCTCTCCCTGAAAAAACACTTTTCTTTCCCGCCAGCCAGTTTTCTTCCTTGTAGACAACTTTTGGTGGTCTACAAGTGGTTTGCAGCTGGAAAAAATGGTCTCCAGTCATGCCACTACCTTCCTCTCTCTGTGCAGACCACCTTTCCCCCCTTGTCGACCACTTTTTGTCCTGGCTGACCAGTGTAAGTAGCTGGCCAACCACTTTAAGTGGTCAGCAGCTTTCCTGCATCTTTCTGAGGATATTTTGGTGCCAGCTGTGATAGCTGGTGGACACAGAAACCATCCTCCATACACGTGTATGGAGGGATTGCATCTAGCTTCAAGCTTGTTCAACAAGCTTGAGGCTTAGTTTTCTATATAAGGGAGGCCCTCTCTCCCTTCTCCAGGTTTTGAATCTTGCTGAGAAGCTATACATACACACCTATCTCTATATTTGCTCTTTCTCTTCATATTTGTGCTTAAAAGTGCCTATTCTTCACACTTTTGCACACAAACACATAGTGAAACACCATACTCTTGGAGCTGAGGCACCTTGAAGTTGTTTTTGGAGTTTTTGGACTGCTTTTGATCAAAAAAGGTTGTTGGAGTTGCAGCTTTGAAGTTGTTCTACAAGGGTAAGCTTCTAACCCCTTAAACCTTGGTTTTTATTTAAGCTTTTGGCCCTATTTGCATGCTGATTTAGGCCTAACTTTTAACTACAAAAAGTTCTGATTTCAAGTGTTCTAAATGTTTTTTTCAGGCCTTGTTGGTGTTGGGGGTGGTCTACCCCCCTCTTGTGCCTTGTTTGGCCTTGTTTTTGTGCTATCCTTTTAAGCTATTGGGACCACCTCTTTTGGGCCTTCTCACCACTGAAAATTAGAGGAATTTTAGTGGTAGAAAGTATGTTTTGAGGTCCCAAATAGGAGGGGGTCATCCCATCTCCTTGTATCTTGAATGCTTGCCTTATTAGCCTCATGTTTGAGCATGGTTTTCTAGCATGTGTTGGCTTGTTCTCAACTTGTTTTTAGTGTTATCTTGACATGGACTACCTCTGTTTTAGCTTGGTTGAGTCACCGTTTGCATGCTTCACACACTTGTAGTGCAATCTTGCATGCTACTCTAACATGTATCATGCTTTAGACCATCATTCTAGTGTGATTTTGGCTCAACTCCAACAAGCTTTTGGCCATGTTTTAGCATGATCTGGCTCTGATTTATGTTGTTTTGGTCATGCATGCCTTGCTTTGTATAGCCATAATGCATTCTAGCTCACTAGCTTTCAGTTTCCAAGCCACTAGCATGCATTACTTGGGCTATTCACATGATTTGGCATCATTTGATATTTGATTTCAGTCCATGTAGTGTGGTCATACCCTCTCATATGTCACTCTTTCAATCCTTTGAAGGGTTGGTGCTTTATGCCTTAAGAATGAGCTGTTGTGTATGCCATTTTGCCTAGGCTTTTAAGCCACCATTTCAGTGTGTTTTGGGTCTTATTTTGCCATGATACAACTCTATTTTTGGTTGGTTAGAGCACCCCTCATTTGCTTCTAACGCTTGTAGTATAAGTCCTCTTTGCTAAACTTGCATGCCTAATGAGTGAGCTTGTTATTATAGCATGTGTTGACTTGGTATTAGCCCATCTTTGGTGTTATTTTGACATGCCATAACTCTGATTTTTGTTGGCGAAGCCATCTCATGCTTGGTTTTGGTAGGTATAGTGTAATCCGCCTCATTGGCCTTGCATATTCCATGCTTCATGCCTTTCACGCTATCTTGTTT
This sequence comes from Camellia sinensis, assembly GCF_055761805.1. Classification (NCBI taxonomy): domain Eukaryota; kingdom Viridiplantae; phylum Streptophyta; class Magnoliopsida; order Ericales; family Theaceae; genus Camellia; species Camellia sinensis. Next base: position 105,268,565 of record NC_138965.1, read on the forward strand.
TGGCTTTAGTCCATGCAGGTTTTAGCATCATTTTGACATGCTCTAGGACTGTTTTGAGTTGCCTTGGCCATATGCTTCATGTAGTGCATAGCTGTAGTGCAATTGGCCTTGCTAGTTTCAAGCTTTGAGCCTCCTAGCATGCTTCATTTGTGACATGTGCATGATTTGGCATCCTTTAACATGTTATTTCAGAGCATATAGCATTGCCATGTTCCCATTTCTTTCACCCTCTGAATGCCTCTAAGGGTCATACATTATTGCCTTGTTTGTGGCCTAACTTGTATGCATGCATGCCTAGACTTGTGAGCTCCCATCTCAGTATGTTTTGGTCTTTATTTTGACCTATTTGAGCTCTGTCCATGGTTGGTTCAATCATTTGTTCCATGTGTTGCATGCCTCTTGTGTAGTTTTCTTGAGTAGCCTTGTGCCTTAGGCCTCTTACATTCTATGCTTGTGTTGTTTAGATTGTTTGGCATCATTTCATACATGATTTCAGTGCTTATAGTGTGGCTACACTCTTACATTTGTCACTCCTTGAGCACTTTTGAGAGTTGTGCTCTTAGACCAAGTTAATGGGTCAATACATGAGCATGCATTTTCTAGCCTTTCATGCCATCTTTTAAGAGTGTTTTGGCCATTGTCTTGGCATGCATGAAGTCTATTTGAGGTTGGTTTAGTGCATTGTGCATTGCATTGTATAGCCTTAGTGTTGTGTACCTCAATGCTTAAGGATTTTGTTTTGACATGCTCATGTTGCATTGCAATGTGTTTGCATGCCATTAGCATTGCTAGGTTGCTTATGTTGCATTGCATTATGTTTGCATGCCATTAGCATTACTAAGTTGATCATCTTGTGTTGTATTGTGTTTGGATAGGGTGTTAGTCCAAACACGAGAAACGAGGGACGTTTCGTACTTGAAGTGATGAAACGTACCTTATTTCTCGGTCGCCGACCCTCTTGATCAAGCATGATAGAGGTCAAGGCTCTTATGTGTTATTTGTGCATTCATTTACATTGATTCGTGCAATCTTGGCTTCTCGGCCATCGTGCATTGCGATGCTCGATTGGTGGCCTGAGAGTCAAGAACCGCACTCCCTTGAGATCATGAAATGATAGGGAGGATGGTTGTGCACACATATCTTGCAAATACATTGCCATGCCCCTTCTTGTCCTCTGTTGTAGCAAACTGGAAATGTGCAGAATTTTCTGGTCGGCAGACCAGTAAAAGTGGCTGGTCGACCACTTTTTCTGGTCTGCAGCATGTGTAAGTGGTCAGCAGGTGGTCTACACCACCAATAAGTGGTTGGCAATGCTCCTGGAGGTTCCATGGTGGAGTAGAAGCTATCTGGAGCTTTGTGCAATGTTCTGAGAACAAATGCAAACAGAGGCAAGTTGGGGCATTGTGATGGATTTCCGAACGAGGCGACTGAGCATGCATGCACTTCTCGCCCTGAGGACCTCTTTGTTTACTGCTTTACTTAGCTAGCTAATGCTTTGGTTTTGCACTTAATTAGTTAATGCGCTTAACTATTCAATTCGTGTTGTAATAACTAATTAGTTAGTTTGTAGGTTAATTAGTCCTGTGATGTAATAATTAGTTTAATTAGCTTAGATTAGCTAGTTAGCTTATTATTCGGACCCTCCGTTGAGAGGGCGAATTTTGTAATAAGTGTGCGTGTGTGTGATACATGTCGTCCAACCCCCACTTCTTTCTCCCTTTTATTTACCACCTTTCGATGGTTAGTTTTAGGGCATGTTTCAATTAGCATACTTATGCTTTGCATGTGTGCATCATTCATCTGTTTTGCATGCACCGGGCTCGGCGCATCATATAAACTGCATTGTACTTTTATACACTTTCTTGAATACGTGTTTCAAAGCATGTTATCAAGGGTTGCATTCACATGACATCTTAGAATAGCCGAGCCTATCTTAGTTGCATTTTTGCATGTGTTGCATTAGGCATCTTAACTTAGCTAGGATCATGCATTGATTACTAACTAGCTTCTTTTTTGGCTCAGCGTACTAGGTAAGCTTTTACACTTTAGCATACTGCATGAGATGTATATGTTGCCATGTATAGCATGCTTGCCATGAGGCTATGTGCTTAACTGCTATAACTGTATGAATGCCTGTGGATGAAGGCTTCATTGCTTGAATTGCAACAATTCATCAAAATGTGCGTTTTAAGCCCACTTTGCGGAGTGGCGAAATCATGTTTTTCTAAGCCCACTTGAGGGTGGAAAATCCACGACTTAGCCTACTTGCGAGTAGCACTTTCAAACCGTTTTCAAACAAATAAACATGAGATATTTTGTTCCAATTTAGGCGATTTAGTCTATACTTGTATGCTGTACGCATCACATAGTAAGCTAGCTAATAAACCAGAATAAGAACACATGTGTTTTCAAAAACAACATATCATGTTAGTAAAGGCCAATCTTTGATCGGGCGAGCGGGGGTGATGACAGACACGTGGCCTTAGGCACGAGTCAGGGTTTCCTAAATTTTCCAAATCAAAATATTTAGATGGCGACTCTGAAATCTGGCAAAGCAGTCCATGTTTGACGCTTTTTGATTAAAAATCGATTTTCCAAAACGATTTGCCAGATTTGGACTCTTTGGTGATTTATTAGTCTTACATTGCACTTTGTGAGATTAGATTCAGAACTGTGACATGAGTCCGAACTGTAGTGGCTAAGAACAACGATTCGCGCCCTCGCGCACGAAGCAGAGTTCCGGGCAGTCTACAAGGAGGTGCGCGGCTTTCTGGGTAAAGTGCAATTCATAAGACGGTTTATCTCAAAATTAACCTTGACTTGTGAACCACTATTTGGTCTCTTGAAAAAGGGAAAGAAGTTCTAATGGGATGATCGATGTCAGTTTGCTTTCGAACAGGTCAAGTAGTACTTTTAGAATCCACCTGTATTGTCGCCGCCAGAGCCGGGAAAGCCATTGATCCTGTACCTGTCAGTAATCAAATCAACCATGGAGTGCATGTTAGTTCAAGAATCTGAAGCTAAAGTAGAGAAGGCTATCTATTATTTGAGCAAGAAGATGCTAGATTACGAGACCCGCTATACTCCCCTAGAGAAAGCTTGCTTAGCTTTAGTTTGGGCAACTAGAAAGTTGAGACACTACTTGTTAGCTCACTCTGTAATTATGGTTTCGAGATTAGATCTCATCAAAAATCTCTTTGAGAAACTAGTGCTTACGGGTAGGCTAGTGTAGACCGCCCGAACTCGCTCTGCGCGCCCCACTTTCAGAGAGGGCGCAAATTGTGTTCTTGCTACTACAGTTCGGACTCCTGTCACGGTTCTGAATCTAATCTCACAAAGTGCAATGTAAGACTAATAAATCACCAAAGAGTCCAAATCCGGCAAATCGTTTTGGAAAATCAATTTTAATAAAAAAGCGCTAAGCATGGACTGTTTTGCCAGATTTCAGAGTCGCCACCTAAATATTTTTTTTGGAGAAATTTAGAAAACCCTAACTCGTGCCAAACGCCATGTGTCCGTCATCACCAAAGTTTCCTCGGCTCAGGAACTTGGGTACGAGAGGGAAAGGTCCTGAAATGAGCACCCCCGCTCGCCCAATCAAAGATCAGCCTCTACTAACATAATATGTTGTTTTTGAAAACACATGCGTTCTTATTCCGGTTTATTGGCTAACTTACTATGTGATGCGCACAACATACAAGTATAGACTTAATCGCAAGAATTGGAACAAAATATCTCATGCTTGTTTTTTGAAAATGGTTTGAAAGTGCTACTCGCAAGTAGGCTAAGACGCGGATTTGCCACCCTCAAGTAGGCTTAGAAACAACATGATTTTGCCACTCCGCAAAGTGGGCTTAAAACGCACATTTTGATGAATTGTTCCAATTCAAGCAATTAATCCTTCATCCACAAGCATTCATGTAGTTAATCACTTAAACACATAGCCTCATGGCAAGCATGCTAAACATGGCAACACTTACACGCATGCAAGGATGCTAAAGCATAAACACTTACAGTGTACTCCAAGCCAAAATAGAAGCTAGATAGTAATCAATGCATGATCCTAGCTATGTCAACAATGAGAGGGTACCAGCCATCAGTGAGAGGGTGCAGGCCACTGGTGTGCTGTGACACCAACTGCAATAGAGCACAAAACAGACAAAATGAAGTCTCCCAAGGGTATGTACATACTATACCCCTCCATATCACCTCGAAACATCAAGGGAGAGGCACCGTTGGATCCAAAACCATCAATCAAGCATCTCAATGCATGATGGCCAAAGATCCAACATGTACAAATTCAATAAATGCATGACAAACAAGACACTTAGACCATCTCCTTATCATGAGAAATCAAAGGAAATGGAGACCAAGGGAGATTGGCTTACTTCATCACTTCAAGTATGAAATGAACTAATCCACCTTGTGTTCAACACAACATTTGGTTGAACACAATGCAATACAAACAACATGCTATGCAAAACAACATGCTAAACAAACAACATGCTAATCTTGGCATGTTACAAGACTCTATCATGTAAGCTCAATGCATGCAAGACATGTTAAGGGGCCAAGAGCATTAAAACAAGTGAAGGACACAACACTACAACCATGCAATACAATGCTCGATGGACTAAACCAACCCTAAACAGACCTCATGCATACCAAAACAGTGGCAAAAATGAGCTGAAACGATAGCATGAAAAGTAAGAAAATGCATGCTCATGCATTGACCCATAAACGAGACATAAGGCTCAACTCTTAAAAGCACTTAAAGAGTGATAAACATGAGAATATGACACATGTAAATGCTCTGATGTTACATGCTAAATGATGTTATATCATGCACATAGCTCAAAGAAAGCATGTCAAGAGGCTTGAAACACAAAGCTAGTCAAGGGCTTTACACTACAACCATACTAAGTAAAGCTCAAATGGCCTCAACCATTCAAAACAAACCTAAGGCAGGTCAAAATAGTAGCAAAAACATGCTAGACTCGCAGCATAGATGGCAAGAAAGATATGCTCATGTATTAGCTCAAAAACAAGGCATAATGACGCAACTCTTAAACACAATTAAAGAGTGATAAACATGAGAGTATGGCAAAGATATAAGCTCTAAAATACCATGCCAAATGATGCCAAGGCATGCAAGCATCACAAGTATAGCATGGTAATGGCCTCAAAACTCAAGACTAGTGAAGCCATTTACACTATAGCTATACAAAGCTAAGCATGCATGACCAAAACCACTCAAAACAGACCTCAAGCATGTTAAATCAATGGCAAAAATGTGCTGGAGCAAAGCTAACACATGCTAGAATGATGAACAAAAGCATGAAGCAAGTTAAGCCAACAAGCATGATTGCACTACAAGTACCAAAAGCATGCAAGAGATTACCAACAAAGAAGTAGAAACACATGCTCATTTGGTGGGCCAACAAGGCAAGGAAGCAAGACAAGAGGAGAGGGGACCACCCCCTCCCATTTTGGCCCTCAAAACCACATTTCCACCACTGAAATTTCTCTAGAATTCAGTGGTTAAAAGGGGAAAAAGAGATGGTTTAAAGTGCTTTGAAAGATAGCTCAAAAGGCTTTACAAGCCAAAGAGCAAAAGGGAGACAGAACCCCCTAGCCAAACAAGGCTTAAACCATCTTTTTTAGGACTGAAAAACAGAGTTTTCTTCAGTTCAAAACCAAGCCAAAAACAGTTTGCAAAGGTAGTAAAACAAGCTTGCAAAGGTAGTAAAACAAGCATGCAAAACAAAGCTTGAAAGGGACAAGTTCTTACCCTTGAAGCACAACAACAAAACAGCAAGATTTCTGAGCTAAAACCAAGCTTTAGACCTCAAATAGGACCTCCAAGGACCTCAGCTCCTTGATGAAGGTATTTGGTCAAGAGGTTGTATGCAAATATGTAGAGATTTCCCACTTTCAAGCCTAAAATAGGGAGAGAGAGGGAGTTCTAGAGAGAGAGGCTCCCAAGCCTTTGCCAAATTATTCTAAAATGTTCTAACCCCTTCAATATGAGATATAAGGCTCTCATATATAGCAAAATATCAATTTTGGTCAAAAATATCAAGCCAAAGACAGCTGGAACAGCTGCACAACAAATATCTGTCCAAAACTGCTTTCTGCCATCTGTGGCCGGCACCTGTGCCACTGTTGGCCGGAAAAAAATTCCCTTGGACGGCAGGGGGCCGGCATTGGCCATTCATGGCCGGCACATGGCCCAAAAATCCCATTCATGGTCATAAACTTCCACCTCTGATTGGACAGAAAAATCTGCTTTTTGGGCCCGACTTCAACCAGAGATATCTCCTTCATCTGGACTCATTTGCAGGTCAATATTGAGCCTAAATCGTAGCCCTGGAAGTCTTCTTTCAAATGGTGGAACCTCACCTCAAAATTCCAACTGTGCAAAAAGTTATGCTCCTTTGAGTGAAGACTGTTCAGTTTTGATCCGCCGGGATTCATGCCCAACTGCTTCTCCAACTTGTTTCTTCTCTCCTCTCCTCTTTTCTTCAACTCCAAACCCCTAAACCAGGTGTTTTGAAAGATTTTTCAAAAGAGTTCATCTCTCCTTCATTCATTTCCACTTTGTCCTTGCTCAATTTACTGAAAAGCGCGACATTTAACAAAATGTGAGCGTCGGAACATCGTAGGAACCTATTTTCAAAAATGTTTTGAAAGAGAGGGTTTTAAGGTCTAAAAACCATTCAAAATAGTTTTGGCCCAAAAAGAGGTGTGAAGTTGGAATTTGACTCTCTCCTTGCCGAAGAAATTGAACCCTTTTCACTGCACATTTTCATCACTGAGTAAACCATCAATAGCGCCCAAGTCTTAGGGGCGGTCAAAAATGGGGTGTCTACAGTTGCCCCTCTTTGACAGAACTCGAAAGTTATGAAATGACGTGAGTGAATGTCAAAGCCCAGAGACGACCCATTTTGGACAAGGCTGAAGACTTGGACAAACAAACAAAATACAGAGAAATAAACGGTTGTGCCCGCAGGCTGCCTACGTATCCCTTTGCAAGGAATCAAACCAGCGTAGTTCAGGGGCAGGACGCAAAATGATACACAATATAACAAAACAAAACAATGTAAATGATATACAATGTAACGAAACAATGCAAATGATATGCAATGTAATTGAATTATCAAACCACAAGCAACGCAAAACCACACAAATATCATAAAGGGATGGAGATGCAAAATCAAACTACGTTTAACATAGAAAAGAAGTGGGCACGAGCCGAACGATGCCTAACACAGGCTAAGTGCCTACATCCTTGATACTGGCCTCAACGCAGCATGGACGCTTACACATAACAGAACTGTGTTTTAACGTGAAAGGGGTGCGAGCACATGCAAAACTATGTATATCGCAGAGAGACCACAAAATACAAGTAATGGAGTGGGACGATATGAGCAAGGAATGACCTGTTGTGGAAAGATCATGATCCTACATGTTAAATGCAACAAAACAAAGCACGATGCAGTGGATGCAGTGAATAAGGCGCACGGCCAAACCACATTTTGCCTAGAAACGGCATGGATACAAAACAAACCACGTCTAACACAGAAAATGTGTCAAAACCCTCAGACCACGATTCTCTTAGTGGAATAGCCACGTACACATGCAGAACCATGCTTCAACGAAACACAATATGGGCGCATGCTGGACTAAGCTTAACATGGAAAGGATGCATGCGACACAGTGGACAATGCAGTAAATGCATGTGATAGATGCTATATGCAATGAAATAGACATACTAGATGATGTAGTAGTTAGGAAGTGAAGGTACCTTACAGGGGCAATCGGCAATGACCTACCTCATGCTACTGGGGATCTTCCTTTTTTTCGCATCTTGCGTTTCCGAACCATAGGTACTACTTTTCTCCCTGGCTATGGTCGCAACTTTCCGTATTCTCCAACAGGGTGACAGACTAGATTGGTTCAGTATCCAGAATTAAGGCGCATACCTGCTACCTCAACCTATGGGGCTTCCATACAGATTTCAAGCCGAGGATACACCCCTGGGTATTTAAACCAAACTTTAGTCTCCGAAATCCCGAACCTTTGCGTTCTAGGGACGGGCCATTCGAACTCTAGTTTCCACCGTCTTAATTGATCTTCTAAGAACTCACTGCAAACACGGGCAGGTGGCTATACCAGACCACCGAAAGTCGTTCAGGCACGACAAACACCAAAGGAATTACACCTTTAGAGGATTTAAGGTCTCGTAGACCAAGGGTGCACAAGACAGTTCGAGTGAGGAAAAAGAAACACCTCTCAGTGTATCACACATGAGAGAGGAAAAGGAAGCACCTCTTAGCGTATCACATGCGAGAGAGGAAAGGCAACACCTCTCAGCGTATCACACGTGAGAGAGGAAATGAAAGTACCTCTCAGCGTATCACACGCGAGAAAGGAAACGGAATACCTCTCAGCGTATCACACGCGAGAGAGGAAACAAAACACCTCTCAACGTATCACTTGCGAGAGAGGAAACGAAAGTACCTCTCAGCATATCACACGCGAGAGAGGAAAGGCAGCACCTCTCAGCGTATCACACGCGAGAGAGGAAAGAGAAGCACCTCTTAGCGTATCACACGCGAGAGAGGAAACGGAACACCTCTCAGCGTATCACATGCGAGAGAGGAAAGGCAGCACTTCTCAGCGTATCACACGCGAGAGGGGAAAGGGAAGCACCTCTTAGCGTATCACACACGAGAGAGGAAACGGAACACCTCTCAGCATATCACACGCGAGAGAGGAAAAGGAAGTACCTCTCAGGGTATCACACGCGAGAGAGGAAACGGAACACCTCTCAGCGTATCACACGCGAGAGAGGAAACGGAAGTACCTCTTAGTGTATCACACGCGAGAAAGGAAACAAAATACCTCTCAGCGTATCACATGCGAGAGAGGAAAGGTAGCACCTCTCAGCGTATCATACGCGAGAGAGGAAATGAAAGTACCTCTCAGCATATCACACGCGAGAGAGGAAATAGAATACCTCTCAGCATATCACACGCGAGAGAGGAAAGGTAGCACCTCTCAGCGTATCACACGCGAGAGAGGAAACGGAACACCTCTCAGCGTATCACACGCAAGAGAGGAAAAGGAAGTACCTCTCAGCGTATCACACGCGAGAGAGGAAAGGGAATACCTCTCAGCATATCACACGCAAGAGAGGAAAAGGAAGTACCTCTCAGCGTATCACACGCAAGAGAGGAAAGGAAGTACCTCTCAACGTATCACAAGCGAGAGAGGGAAGACAAGCAGTGCAAGCACTGAAAAGTTGCATAAACATCGGAGTGTGTCCCAATGCTTCCAACATGGTGTCAGTATAAACACTGGGCATACCCAGATGTCTCTAACCAATGGGATGAGGGAGAGGAATGGTTTTACCTGGAATTCCTCTAAATGAACCACACATACAATAAAAGCCCTATGCTGGCGAGGATCTTCTGCTTTGATTGTGCTTCCAAACCGCAGTTACTACCTTCCCTTCCTGGCCATGTTCACAACTTTCCCTATTCTCCAATGGGGTGACAGACTAGGTTGGTTCAGTATCCAGAATTGAGGCGCATACCCGCTACCTCAACCTATGGGGCTTCCATACAAATTTCAAGCTGGGGACACGCCTTTGGGTATTTAAACCAGACTTTAGTCTCGGAAATCCCGAACCTTTGCGTTCTAGGCATCAGCCATTCGAACTCTAGTCTCCACCATCGCAGTTGGTTTCCTAGGAACTCATTGCAAACACAACCAAGATGCTCCTGACAGGGAAATGGTGCTTAGGGAAAGCACTTCTGATCGCCATTCTGGCTTGAAGCAGGCTTGAGCTTGAGCTTGAGGTAGAGACATACTCATACTTCGGAACATTGACAAGGCCTGAGGAGGTGCATATGGAATGCAATGCCGGAACTTTCTGAAGTTGAAACAAACTCATATGCTTCAATTTTCCTCTTTTCTTTTGCTTCGCAGTCCAGAACCTATATAGCTTCAGATAGGTCCTTGTTCTACTGTTCTCATATGACCTGGGTTGAACCCTGCAGTTTTATGAAGGAACAAATCCTGTTTTGCACATATGTGGAGAACAGCACAGCACTCTGAGCACAAAACGATTTATTTTTTAAATTGAGAAATGAGTTCTTGACCGGGTATTGAGCCTACGACTGGCCACAGTCAAAACAACTCAACAAAGGAAAACCAAGGTAAAACAACCTAAACACATCTATTGACGTTCAAAACGACTCAAAACAAGAATCACGACAAACAAAACAACAAACACAAGACTCAAATGTCTTCGAATGGCAAGAGACCTCACAGTTCACGAGGAGCCTGTTTCTTCGGGTAGTGTTTCCCACCCTTTCTCACTTGTGATTCTCAGATCACTCTAGCACTCAATCTCTTTTTCTCTAAAAAAGCCTTTTTCTCACTTTTCTCTTAATGCACATCTCTCTATTCTTTAATCTCTCTTATTTTTTATCCCTCCCTTGGGTGGTTGATAGATAAACAGGAAGTTGTGGGCTCTTGCCCCTAGTATTCTACTAGATTCTTCTTATTTCGCTCACATCTTGTGAGTTTCTCCCACAGAGGGGTTGCGATGCGACCAGATGCGCAGCAGATCTACAATTGACATTGGTTGATAATGCCCTTGGCTTAACTTGAATGAGGTGAGTTACAGCATGTCTCACTGGCCAAGTATACAATTGATTGGTCTCACACACATCACATATTCTACATCCTCATTCCGGGTTAGACGCCAATTTGAGCGCGATCGTCCTAAATGAGGGAAACGAATATCCAGCTCCATTTCCAGTTCGTGCTTCACACTTATCTTGGTACCTCGTTGCTCAGAGGATGAGAGAGCTTTCAGCCCTTTGCTGTTAGCCTCAGTTGTGCCCTTTTCTGGCGAATATGGTGCCCTTTCCGGCAAACATGCTAATAACGGGGAAAAGACAGAAAACCTGACTCAACTGTGCCCCTAGTTCATCATTTTGACCATTTTTTGTTTTTTGCTTCCTACTAAAACAATTTTGATCAACATGAGAGTTAGATTAACACACTTGTTCGATTTTCTAATTTGAAATCATACAAGTCAGGTCGTGAGCACTGAAAATTTTTCTTTTTTGGGTCCAAGAAATGGTCCTATTTTGAAAAATATGGAATACTTTTTGAGAAAATTAGCCAACCTTATTAAAAATTCTCAAAACCTATTTTTACAAATGGCCACTGCTCGACCAACACAGAACTTACTCTTGAGATGCACAACCTCAGATCCAAAACAATGGAAAATTGCCCCTTGTCTAAATGGCATTGCACGGCAACGGAAAGTTGCCCCTTGTCTGAATAGCACCACAGCGCACTGTAATCAGTCCTCAAAGTGACAATCACAACCAAACTCTCGGATACAGAGAAGACAAAGATGATCAGAACCATTACATGGACACAGTTAATTTGGAAGTGTTTATGGCTGGACTCAGAATGAAGTTGCCTACGTATCCCAAACATGGGAATCAAGCCTGGCGTAGTTCTAGGTTAAGGTACACTTGGGTATTAACCTCTCCTTTTGCGCTCTAACTTTTGCCAAGGCCACCCTTTCAGGTTTTCAACCTTGCGAGCTTTGTTTTTCTTTTCTTTTCATTCTTTTCATCTTTTCATTTCTTTGTTCATTTCTTTTTAGAATTTTTCATTTCTTTTTCTTCATTTCTTTTTTGTTCTTTTTGCTTTTCTTTTCATTTTTTTTCTTTTTCTTGCTCTAATTTTTGCCTGGGTCACCCTTCTGGATTTTTGGCCCAGCGAGCCTCTCAAAGGTAAAAGTGTAGCTTTGTCCATGTTGATCGGTTTGAGATCTCGAAGCCATCTGAATCCAGGAGAATGGCTGTTGTTCGCTGATGATGTAGAAGTCCATCCAGTGGGGGCTGAATTTGCCCCTAGTGTTGTGGATAGGAACTCAGTTGTCCTTCAGCAATACTTTCTTCTTTCCTCCCTTCTGGGATTTGACATTCTTGCCGATCTTCTTTAGCTTGAGAAATGTCCCAATTTTTTACTCTTCCAGCACATCTGACATTTTTGCCCCTAGTTCAAGGGCTGCTTCTTATCTAGCTTTGCAAGCTTTCTTTTGATTATATCTGACTTTCTTGCCCCTAGTTCATGGGCTACTTCAATTTTGGCCTAGCAGGCCTCCTTTGATGTCATACGACCTTATTGCCCCTAGTTCATGGGCTGCTTCAAATCTGGCCATACAAGCCTCACATTGTGGTTGACCTTTGAACATTCTGAATCCAAGTTCAAGGTTTGAAAGCAAAAGGGAACGAGTCTCGAGGCTGAGAATGATCCTATGCTGGACAATCTCAAGAGCGATTCCACACAGGCCTTCGCAGGACCATGCAAAACACATTCTTTTTTAAATCTTTTAAGAAATCAACTAGTCACTCGCGCCGAAGACAATGTAGAACCAATCTGGATCAAGCGAGGATCCTTCTCAATACTCACATTAACAAGCAAGATTTCATTCATTAAGGGCTTAGCACGCCTCTCTTTCTCTCAATTGATCAAATTTTTACAAATCCAGAGGAATTCCTTCCTCTTTGTTTTCATCACAATGTTCAAAAAGTTTTGCAAAACTTAGGTCAATGCAATGATTTTGAGGCACAGAAAAGTAGGTGAAAAGCACTGTCGTTTCATTCAAACTTGCTGGCACAACTGGCTCAAGGTAGAAACAAACACAAAAGCGTGAAAATCACTGCTGTTTGATTCAGATCTTCTGGCACAACTGGCTCAACAGTAGAAACAGACGCAAAAGAAAGAGTATAAAAGACAAACACAAAACAAGATAGTGATATCCGAGGTAACACCCCCAAAATTACCTGACTAACACAACATGACTAACTCAATACAACAAGACAGACCTAACTGACCCAGTACAAAAAGACTGACTCAACACAACATAACAAGACTGACCCAATACCCAAGTTAGAAAGTAAAGTAAACAGCATTTGTACATTGCTCAAAACAATGCATGCTATCCGCTACATTTGAAGTAAAATGAGCGCCATTCATAGGTGGTTCATCCCCTGATCACATAATCACATTATCCTTACTGATTCAGTGCCGATAGACTTTGCTGAGCCTAGTGCGACGATGACCTTGTTGTCGATCAAATCTTGTATTTCATGACGAAGACGGGAACAACTGTTAGTGTCATGATCGGCTTGTTGATGGAAGGCACAGTACTTGGCCGAATCATGCTTAGCTGGAAGGGGATCCAGGAGAGGCCGAGGCTTAAGGTGTTTGAGATGGCCTTGTCCAACGAGGATTTGGAGAGCTTTGAGCAAAGGCATATAGAGAGGATTGAAAAACCTCTGGCCTCGAGGTTAGTACTTCAAGGTTTATGGAGCATTGGATGTACCAGCAAAGGGATTGGTAGGTGCTGACTGGGTTTGCTGATCTCTTCCGAGGGTAGGATTGGAGCTGAAAGGGGTATTTCTGGTACGACATCCTTTTCCGCTGTTTGCCCCCTGATTCAAAATGCTGTCATCCTGAGCGACAAAAGTGTCAGTCACAGTTTTTGCAACAACTGCGAGCACTTGCTGTTTGTTCAGCCCTTCAGCTTTCAAAGCCTCAACAGTCCACCGAAGGTGTTCATGGGGATCAATGTCTGCCTCTACCTTGTTCTTACCACTTGCCTCAGCTTGGCCAAAGGATTGGGTCGCTAAATCAAAGCGAAGCCCGGTTGTTGCCGACATGCCACCACCCAAATCTGAGATGGATTCAGGTTGACCCTTTTTAATTGCAGCTCGCGCCAATATTGAGGAGCTTTTTGGATTGAAATTTCTGGCCCGTGATGTGGTCGATGATGGAGCCAAAATCCTAAAGGCTAAATCTGCCACAGTTCTTTGCAAATCTTCAATCATGCTCTCCAGCTCAAAAGTAGTGGCTTCATCGGTTTAGGATGATTGGGGTTCGAGCGCATTCACCATGCTTAAGTCCAAGCAGCCTGGGATAAACACCTTAGGCTTGGGTAGATAAGTCGAGGTGTATACACCAGGATTGTAGGTGGGTGGCAGTGTATGGATTAGATTGAGATGTAGAGGTGACGGGTCAGTACTAGCCCGAGGTCCTTTTAATGGAGCTATGGTCTCTTCGTCAATAAGATCCTGAATCTTATGACGGAGGCGAATGCAACGGTTCGTATCATGATCATGTTGTTGATGATAGGCACAATATTTAGTTGGGTCATATCTTGGTGGAAGAGGATTTGGAAGGGGTTAGGGTTCTAGGAGCTCTAGGTGCCCTTCTTCTCGAAGCATTTTCAAAGCTTGAGAGAGACTCATGTAAAGAGGATGAAAATTTCGGGCTTGAGGCCAATTTGAAGTAGTTGGTTTTTGGCCATTGAGGGAAGTGGTGATAGTGTCTACTTCTGAGCATTTCGCAGTTGTGCTACCATCAGTAGTAGCATTGGAACTGCGACCAACATTCTTCTTCACAGGCTCATTTTCTTCCACAAAAACCCCTTGTTTGATGGCATCCTCGATTTGAACCCCCATTTCATGAAGGTTTGGAAAGGTAAATAGAGGTAGAACAATCATCCTTTTGCAGTAACTTGCCATGCAGATTCCGAACAATCATCCTCATTTGATCTTTGTCGAAAAGCCTTGTAGTCATCATCGAGGCCTTCGCTCTCCATCTCATCACGAACTCTGAGAAAGCCTCATTTGGCTCTTGGCGGGTGACTTCAAGATCATAAGTTGTGACCTCAATTTGTGTGTTATAGAAGTATTAAGTAATAAAGGCATCAGCCAACTCTTCCCAATTCTGTTTCATAGAGTTCTTCAATTTAGCATACCAGATTGTGGTGATCCCAGACATGGTTCGGCCAAATAGTGACAACTTCTGGGCTGGGATCAAACCCATTAGCCTCAGGATATCAAAAAACAGGTGGAGATGCACCATTAGGTCTCCAGAGCCATCGAAGCAGTCGATACGCAGCATTTTAAACCGCTTCGGTAAGGTAACTGCAGATTCAGTATACCCGTCCTCTAAATCTGGGATGGAGTTCACTCCTTGTGCTCGTTTGAATAACTTCTCCAGTTTATTAATCTTAAGTGTAGTTGGGTCAACCTCAAATTTAAACGGAGTTTCGGTTTGATAAACATGAGCTTTAGAGGCCTGTGCTGGGATTGGCTCCGCCGGATTGCCTTGGGTCTCTTGGACATTAGCAGTATGGGCAGTGGCTCCGAGTGTCGGGTTACCCGTGGGAGGTGTATGAGATGCAAAGGCCTCAGCCAGCTGTGGCTATTGTTGTTGTAGCCTGTTTATCACTTCGACCTGACGAGCTATGACTTCAGCCTGATGGACTACGTCCTGCTGCAGTGCCTCGATTGTCTGTTACAGGTGCTATATTTGTTCTTCCACACTGGTTAGGGGATATTGAGCCATGGGAATGGGTGATTGATCCTGTGCTGAGCTGAATGCAGACAACTGTTCCCAGACCAGACTAGACCCAGGCAAATTGAGGTGTGACTACTGTAGAAACTGTACTAGTGAATTCTACCTGAACCTCCTTCGTCTTGTAACTGATAGGGGTGAGGTAAACACAGGATGCTTCTGAACCAATTCTGACCTGACAAAGTCTATCGATACAAGTCTGGTGTACTCGGGGGATATTGGAGCCTTCTGAAGCTATGGTTCCAAGACTACCTTGCAAAAGAAGAAAACAAACAGCATCTCAGCCTGATTTCACTAGAACAAATATGAGTGTAGCTAAATGACTATGCTCTCTACTGAATTCTGCCCCAAAATTTTTCCTGAAAATTGATACCCTCGGGTCGATAATCAGACTTACAACTGATACATACATCATGTAGAGACACACCCTAGCAGCACATATCAAGCAAGTGAGAGCCAAAACACCCCTATGGTGGGGTAGGGTTTCCCTGTCCTATTTTGTCAGGAGCTAGGGTTTCACTACGCGCGCAGCGGTTTCAAACAACCTATAATCCGATAAGCACCTTGTCCTAGTTTGGAATGGTCACTATGGCTTCCGATATGCAACTAGGTCGAATGGTCAAAAAGGGGTGCCTCAGTAAAAATCGAGGTTTGTGTTCCCATCGTGGCAAAGCCCGTAACCGATTAGCCTTATGGCACACTTTTCCAAGCAAGCCTCCGACAAACCGTTCAAGAATAGCAGATGGCAAACACGGTGTCCTAGGCGCACCAATGCAAACACAATGCAAAGAAACACATAAGTGTAGATAAAATAGCATATCATGATGTTCGAGTCAAGTTCTCTAAATCCCCAGCAGAGTCGTCAGAAACTATAGACCGCCCGAACTCACTCCGCGCGCCCCCCCCTTTCGGAGAGGGCGCGAATTGGGTTCTAGCTACTACAGTTCGAACTCCTGTCACGGTTCTGAATCTAATCTCACAAAGTGCAATGTAAGACTAATAAATCACCAAAGAGTCCAAATCCGGCAAATCGTTTTGGAAAATTTATTTTAATCAAAAAGCGCCAAACATGGACTGCTTTGCCAGATTTTAGAGTCGCCACCTAAATATTTTTTTTTTGGAAAATTTAGGAAACCCTAACTCATGCCAAAGGCCACGTGTTCGTCATCACCAAAGTTTTCTCAGTTCGGGAACTTAGGTACGAGAGGGGAAGGTCCTGAAATGAGCACCCCCGCTCGCCCGATCAAAGATTGGCCTCTACTAACATGATATGTTGTTTTTGAAAACACATGCGTTCTTATTCCGGTTTATTGGCTAACTTACTATGTGATACGCACAGCATACAAGTATAGACTCAATCGCAAGAATTAGAACAAAACATCTCATGTTTGTTTTTCGAAAATGGTTTGAAAGTGCTAATCGTAAGTAGGCTAAGACGCGGATTTGCCACCCTCAAGTGGGCTTAGAAAACAACATGATTTTGCCACTCCGCAAAGTGGGCTTAAAATGCACATTTTGATGAATTGTTCCAATTCAAGCAATGAAGCCTTTATCCACAGGCATTCATGCAGTTAATCACTTAAGCACATAGCCTCATGGCAAGCATGCTAAACATGGCAACACTTACACGCATGCAAGGATGCTAAAGCATAAACACTTACAGTGTACTCTAAGCCAAAACAGAAGCTAGTTAGTAATCAATGCATGATCCAAGCTATGTCAACAATGCCTAATGCAACACATGCAAAATGCAACTAAGTAGGCTCGGCTATCTAAGATGGCATATGAATACAACAATTGATACATGTATTCAAATAGGTATTGAAATACAATGCAATTTAAATGATGCGCCGAGCCTGGTGCATGCAAAACAAATGAATGATGCACACATGCAAAGCATAAGGTATGCTAATTGAAATATGCCCTAATCTAACCACCGAAAGCGGATAAATAAAAGAGAAAAAAATATGGGGTTGGAAGACATTTACACACACACGCACACTTATTACAAAATTACGCCCTCTCGCAGGAGGGTCCGAATGAATAACCTAAGCTAATCTACTAAGCTAATCAACTAATCTAATTAGACTAATTATTACACAACCACATTGAATAACTAGCTACAACTAATTATTACAACAATTAACTAATTAACAAATTAATTAATTAAATTACAAATTCAATGCTAACTAACGAGTAAAGAACTAAATTAAACTACTTCAGCTCTGGTTTGAAGATGTTGAACACGTATGCTCGCATTCGGTTTCTCGCCCCGAAAAGCTCTCAGGATGCTCTTTAGAGGCCCTGTTTGCAGGGTGTCTTCCAGTTCTTGTTGCTGAAACTTACCAAAATAGTGCTGGGGAGTGCACCAGTGGCCTGCCGGCCATGAATGGTGGCTGCCGACCCCCATACCGGCCAAGGATGAACACTGCCGGCCACAAATGGAAGTGTGCCGGCCATCAGTGAGAGGGTGCCGGCCACTGGTGTGCTGTGACACCAAGCAGCAATAGAGCACAAAACAAAGAAAATTGAGAGTCTCCCTAGGGTATGTACATACTATACCCCTCCATATCACCTCGAAACATCAAGGGAGAGGCACCGTTGGATCCAAAACCATCAATCAAGCATCTCAATGCATGATGGCCAAAGATCCAACATGTACAAATTCAATAAATGCATGACAAACAAGACACTTAGACCATCTCCTTATCATGAGAAATCAAAGGAAATGGAGACCAAGGGAGATTGGCTCACTTCATCACTTCAAGTATGAAATGAACTAATCCACCTTGTGTTCAACACAACATCCGGTTGAACACAATGCAATACAAATAACATGTTATGCAAAACAACATGCTAAACAAACAACATGCTAATCTTGGCATGTTACAAGACTCTATCATGTAAGCTCAATGCATGCAAGACATGTTAAGGGGCCAAGAGCATTAAAACAAGTGAAGGACACAACACTACAACCATGCAATACAATGCTCGATGGACTAAACCAACCCTAAACAGACCTCATGCATACCAAAACAGTGGCAAAAATGAGCTGAAACGATAGCATGAAAAGTAAGAAAATGCATGCTCATGCATTGACCCATAAACGAGACATAAGGCTCAACTCTTAAAAGCACTTAAAGAGTGATAAACATGAGAATATGACACATGTATATGCTCTAAAATTACATGCTAAATGATGTTATATCATGCAAATAGCTCAAAGAAAGCATGTCAAGAGGCTTGAAACACAAAGCTAGTCAAGGGCTTTACACTACAACCATACTAAGTAATGCTCAAATGGCCTCAACCATTCAAAACAAACCTAAGGCAGGTCAAAATAGTAGCAAAAGCATGCTAGACTCGCAGCATAGATGGCAAGAAAGATATGCTCATGTATTAGCTCACAAACAAGGCATAATGACACAACTCTTAAACACAATTAAAGAGTGATAAACATGAGAGTATGGCAAAGATATAAGCTCTGAAATACCATGCCAAATGATGCCAAGGCATGCAAGCATCACAAGTATAGCATGGTAATGGCCTCAAAACTCAAGACTAGTGAAGCCATTTACACTATAGCTATACAAAGCTAAGCATGCATGACCAAAACCACTCAAAACATACCTCAAGCATGTTAAATCAATGGTAAAAATGTGCTGGAGCAAAGCTAACACATGCTAGAATGATGAACAAAAGCATGAAGCATGTTAGGCCAACAAGCATGATTGCACTACAAGTACCAAAAGCATGCAAGAGATGACCAACAAAGAAGTAGAAACACATGCTCATTTGGTGGGCCAACAAGGCAAGGAAGCAAGACAAGAGGAGGGGGGACCACCCCCTCCCATTTTGGCCCTCAAAACCACCTTTCCACCACTGAAATTCCTCTGGAATTCAGTGGTTAAAGGGGGAAAAAGAGATGGTTTAAAATGCTTTGAAAGATAGCTCAAAAGGCTTTACAAGCCAAAGAGCAAAAGGGAGACAAAACCCCCTAGCCAAACAAGGCTTAAACCATCTTTTTTAGGACTGAAAAACAGAGTTTTCTTTAGTTCAAAACCAAGCCAAAAACAGTTTGCAAAGGTAGTAAAACAAGCATGCAAAACAAAGCTTGAAAGGGACAAGTTCTTACCCTTGAAGCACAACAACAAAACAGCAAGATTTTTGAGCTAAAACCAAGCTTTAGATCTCAAATAGGACCTCCAAGGACCTCAGCTCCAAGATGAAGGTATTTGGTCAAGAGGTTGTATGCAAATATGTAGAGATTTCCCACTTTCAAGCCTAAAATAGGGAGAGGGAGGGAGTTCTAGAAAGAGAGGCTCCCAAGCCTTTGCCAAATTGTTCTAAAATGTTGTAACCCCTTCAATATGAGATATAAGGCTCTCATATATTGCAAAATATCAATTTTGGTCAAAAATATCAAGCCAAAGACAGCTAGAACAGCTACACAACAAATATCTGTCCAAAACTGCTTTCTGCCATCTGTGGCCGGCACCTGTGCCACTGTTAGCCGGAAAAAAACTCCCTTGGATGGAAGGGGGCCGGCATTGGCCATACATGGCCGGCACATGGCCCAAAAATCCCATTCATGGTCATAAACTTCCACCTTTGGTTGGATAGAAAAATCTACTTTTTGGGCCCGACTTCAACCAGAGATATCTCCTTCATCTGGACTCATTTGCAGGTCATTATTGAGCCTAAATTGTAGCCTTGGAAGTCTTCTTTCCAATGGTGAAACCTCACCTCAAAATTCCAACTGTGCAAAAAGTTCTGCTCCTTTGAGTGAAGATTGTTCAGTTTTGATCCTGCCGAGATTCATGCCCAACTGCTTCTCTAACTTGTTTTCTTCTCTCCTCTCCTCTTTTTTTCAACTCCCAACCCCTAAACAAGGTGTTTTGAAAGATTTTTCAAAAAAGTTCATCTCTCCTTCATTCATTTCCACTTTGTCCTTGCTCGGTTTACCGAAAAGCGCGACATTTAACAAAATGCGAGCGTCGGAACATCGTAGGAACCTATTTTCAAAAATGTTTTGAAAGAGAGGGTTTTAAGGTCTAAAAACCATTCAAAATAGTTTTGGCCCAAAAAGGGGTGTGAAGTTAGGATTTGACTCTCTCTTTGCTGAAGAAATCGAACCCTTTTCACTGCATATCTTCATCACCGAGTAAACCATCAGTAGTGCCCAAGTCTTAAGGGCGGTCAAAAATGGAGTGTCTATAGCTAGCTTGTTGGTTGCTTCTCCTCTTTGAGTTTGACCTCAAGTACATCACTCGCAAGTCCGTCAAAGGGAGAGCAGTAGTGGAATTTTTGGCAGACCACCCAGTGAACGGAGATGAAGTAGTAGAGTATCTGTTTCCGGATGAGGAGATTCTGCAAGTAGAAGAAGAAACATGGACAATATACTTTGACGGAGCCACTAATTAGTACGATTATGGGATAGGTGTGTTGCTGATAGCACCCGATGATTTCCATATACCCCTAGCCTTAAAACTTCAGTTCAAAGTGTCCAACAATGAAGCAGAATACGAGACGTGTATTGCTGGTTTGGAAACCGCCCTAAAACTAGGGCCAATAAGGTTAGACGTCATTGAAGACTCAAATCTGGTTATTTCTCAAGCAAACGGAGACTAGAGGGTTAAAGAAGTGAAAATAAAGGTTTATCATCCGACCTTGAACATTCTGATTCCAAGGTTTGAAAAACTGACATTTACACATCTACTAAGAGAGAACAACTGATTCGCTGATGCGCTGGCATCTCTATCCTCCATGGTAGACATACCGCTCGGAGTTAAGATGCGTCCGATCATCATTGAACAGAAGTATACGCCTGCTTATGAGATGATAGCCGTAATAGATGAAATTCAAGACAAGAACCCTGGGTATTACGACATTTAGAAATTTCTAGAGAAGGATGTGTTTTCACTAGGGACAAATGTCAAGGATAAACGGGGAATACGGCGTCTCGTCGTCCAGTTCATCATCTGTGGGGATTAGCTATACAAGAGAGGCCATCTGGGAATGCACAAGCTCTGCGTTAAAGAAGAAGAGTCGAAGCGTCTCATGGAGGCCATCCATGGAGGAGAATGTGGAGCACACATGAATAGTGTGATGCTAGCCAGGAAGATCCTCAGGCAAGGTTATTATTGGTCAACTATAGAGGAGGATTGCATCAACTTTGTTCGGCGATGCCACAAATGTCAAATCCATGTCAATCGCATGAACATCCCGCCATCAAAACTTTACAACATGACTTCACCATGGCCTTTCTCAGTCTGGGGAATTGACGTCATTGGGGTAGTCTCGCCAAAGGGTTCAAATGGACATGAGTTCATCTTGGTGGCAATTGACTATTTTACCAAATGGGTGGAAGCTCAGTCTTACTCAGGGTTAAAGGCATCGCACGTGGCCAAATTCACCAGGAACAACATCATCTACAGGTATGGGGCACCGAATGAGATCGTATCAGATAATGGCTCACACTTCAAGAAAGAGGTAATGGATTTGCTAAAGAAATACGTGATTTTTCATAAGTCATCAACATATAGACCACAGAACAACGGAGCCATTGAAGCCGCAAACAAAAATGTTAAGAACATTCTGCGGAAGATAGTGGAGGCCTACAAAGACTGGCTGGATAAATTGCCTTTTGCACTCTGGGGTTATAGAACGTCGATTCAAATATCTACAGAGGTAACCCCCTACTCTCTAGTATACGGGATAGAAGCTGTTTTGCCGATCGATATTGAGGTACTGTCTTGAGAATCTTGGCTGAGTGTTAGATAACAAAGGCGGATTGGCAGCAGAACAGATTCGAAGAATTGATATTGTTTGACGAAAGAAGGTTGAAGTTGTTGTATCACATCCAAGGATATCAGCACAGAGTTACCAAAACACCTTCAACAAGAAAGTCAAATCCATAAACCTCAAAGAAGGGGATATGGTGCTCAAGGACAACCGAGCTCCCATCCATGATCCTAGGGGCAAGTTCAAACCCAATTGGATTGGTCCCTACATCATCAAGTCTATCCGATCAAGAGGAGTGATTATCCTTATGAATTTAGATGGCTTGGAGTTCTCACAGCCGATCAACAAGGACAAGTTAAAGAAATACTATCCCTAAAAGGCTCACTTGGCCGAAAACCCGAAAGGGCGACCTAGGCAAAAGTTAGAGCATGAAAAATTAGAAATTTAGAAAAAGAGCTCGCAAGGTTAAAAACCCAAAAGGGTGGCTTCGGCAAAAGTTAGAGCGCAAAAGGAGAGAGTTAATACTCGAGTAAACCCGAACCGAACTACATAAGGCCTAATTCCTATCTTTGGGATACGTAGGCAACTTCATCTTGAAGTTCGGCCATAACCATCTCCAACTCTACTGTCCTATCCATTTTGTTTGATCGGTCCATCTTTTTACATCATCTTATGTTATCTTCATTCGGTAGAAGGGTCAGTTACAAGATAAAGCAATGATGGTGAATGCTATTGTGGGCAGTTATGATCTTCTGATTTGGGGTTGTACATCTTAAGAACTGATACTGAGTGTGTCAGGTAGTGACCGTTTTCAAAAATTGTTTTGAAAAGTTTTAGTGAGGCTGATTTTCTCAAAATTTTACCTTTTACAACAACAGACCATTTTTTTTACCAAAAAAGAAAATTTTCAATACTCACAACTTTAATTTCATGATCTCAACACAAGTACATTCTCCAACTCTCTGATTAAATCAAAGTTTCTTTTACATCATAAAACGTGAAAAAAAAGTCAAAGCAATAAACTAGGGGCATAAATAAGTCAGGTGGTCCTATGTCTTTTGCTCCCGCTCATGGAAGTCTCTGCCGCCAAAGTTGGCCCCATATGTGTCTCAACCTCGAGCTAGGCCAAGCATTCGCCAAAAATGGTGTAACTAAAGCTAGCAGCAGGAATCAGAAGCTCTCTCATCTTCCAAGCAGCGAGGTACCAGGTCAAGTGTGAAGTGTGAATGGGAAATGGAACTGTGTATTCCACCTCTTCCTCCAGACAGGTCTGATCACGCCCAAATTGACGTCTGAACCGGAAAAGAAAATAGAACACACAATGCATAAGGCCAATCAATTGTATACCCGACTGTCGGGACCTACTATAGCCCATCTCAGCCAAAGTAAGCCAGGGGCAACGCTAAGCGATGTCAACTACAGATCTGCTACACATCCAATCGCACCACAATCCCTCTGAAGGAAAGTCCACTAGCCGCTGGCAAAAAAAGTAACATCTGGCCGAATACTTGGGGCAAGGGTCCACCACTTTCAGCTTATCCATCAACCACACCTAGAGAAGGATAAAAAATAAGAGAGATTAAAGAATAGAGAGATGTACGTTGAGAGAAAAATATGTGGAAAGGGCTTTGAGAGAAAATAGATAGTGAGTGCCAAGTGATGTGAGAAATAAAGAAAAAATTATGGAAAATAATACCTAGAGAAGCAATGGACTCCCTGCAAACCGAGCAATCTCTCACCGATGAAAAGCATCTAAACCCATCAGGGTCTCAGCCAGTGCCAAACCAATGCAACTCTTACCCTCTTTCAGACGTTGGGCCACTTCGACCAACCTAATGTTGTCTCTGCCGCAACTAGGGGCAAGTAGGAAGTGTGCAAGTAAGCATAAACAGAGGGAATGTTGATGATAACCTCGCCAAAGAAGGTCACCTCTGTCTCCAATGTCAGAAAATCGATGAATCAAGCTGGGTACATCCAACTCCCCGTCATGAGCCAAGGATCGAGCTTCATGTAAAGTAAGCCCACACATCCTTTCAAGAGCACGTGCATGGCCAAAACGGGATTAAAGCATAATCTCATCATCGCCCAGGAATCAATTAAGCCCTGAAACTCTTCAAGAGTCGAACACATCTCTTGTGCTCCAAAGCGAAATACATGAGTAACCAGGTTCCAACACCGAACAACGGCATGAAGGAACGGAAAACAGAGTGAAGTACGGCTCAACAGAAAAAGAGCGTTTATGCCAAAACTGCAAAAATTTACCTTTTCCGTGGCGTCTAAAGTGGCTGTCCAATCCTTAAGTCTCTCGACAAGGAATATCTCTATTTCCAAAGAAAATAGCAGCAAAGGTGGTATCCTGTCAAAGAAACAGCGAGATAAGGCATTTATAGAGGATAAGGTTAGGTGAGTGGATGACAGCTGTTGACCAACTGTCTAGCCACATGCTTTGGCCGGTCGGCCACATTTCCCAACCAGTCGTCCACTATAGTGGCTGGCCGACCAAGCTTGTTGGCCAGGCAGTTGGCAGCAGTGCTATGTTTGGCCCCTTTTTGCTTTGAGGTCTTGTTTTGAGTCTTTTGTGTCTAGTCGGTGTAAATAGCTGTGTTTAGGTTGTTTTTACTTTGTTTTTCATTATTGAGTTGTATTTTATATTTTGGTCAATTGAAGGCTTAATATCCGATTATGAACATCATCCAAATACAAGCATTTTCAGTCTCAAATTCAAAGTACAATCAATTTTATGCAAGTGTGGTGCCATTCTCAAGATGCAAAATAAAACTCTTTTTATAAAACTGCAGGGTTTTACCCCAATCATAGTTTTTACAAAAGAGAAAATACATGTGTTTCAAACAAAAAGTAAAGTCCTATCTGAAGCTATACAAAGTGCAAAACTACAAAACAAAATAAACGAGCAAAAGAAATACAAAATCAGAATCAAGCTCGAGAGGCTTTCTTCGTCCTCTTCCGCAGAGGGGACTCAGGGGCACTATCGCCATCAGCACCGCTATCGTCAGAGGAATGAGACTCTGAGCCGTCATCATCCTCTCTACTCCCCAACCCAAAACTAGTCTCAACCTCCTTTTCACTCCCTGAGTCGAAGCCAACATCATCATCATCGCTCTCAGACTCGGAGTACCTGCTCACTGTCTCCTCGGTGCTGCTGGTCTCGGCATCATCCCCACTCAAAATCGGCTCCAAGGCTGAGGAAGTCTCCTCTGCCTGTGACTCTCTGCTCTGACCCCGAGCACCCCTGCCTCTGCCTTGACCCCTGCTCTCACCCTTGCCGCGTGCAGGAGTTTATGTATCTCTCATCTCCACAGTTGGAGGAGGTACCGCTGGAGTCGCTGGCGCTGTCGGTGCCGCTAGTCCCGCTGGTGTAGGTGGAGGCTGAAAAAATAGAGTATCAGAACAGTATCAGTACGGTGTAGTGTAGAATTAGTGTGTATAAGGCAAATCAGTACAGTGTGGTGCAGAATCAGTGTAAATAAGCAAATCAGTATAGTGTTGTGCGGAATCAGTGTGGATATGGCAAATCAGTACAGTGCGATACAGAACAGTATGAATATGGTAAGAAGAGAATCAGTGCATGTCAGATGAGGAAAAAAGGGTACCTGGTAACCATAGAGAGTAAGCAATGTCCCTCACTAAAGAGGCGACCAATCGAAGGAGGTCGTCCACGTACTCCAAGGGCACTTGCAAATGAGTTTGAACATCAGTATTTGGACAAGGGAATATGAAATGTAAACTGCAAGGCAAAATGCATATCTGCTACACGTCAGGGTCCCTAACGTACCCGTGCTCCTCTTCTGGTGGCTCGACCGAAATCTGATAGGCCGTTTCACTCAGCCACCAACATGGGATCTCAGCAGGATCACCGGTAGACCCACTACATAAGCAACAGGGAGAACCCCTCCAACACCAAGCTCAGCAGCGTGAGCAGCACCTCTCGCAGTGGGTGCATTTACCGCATCTCCTGCGCAAGCTCCAGTCAGGGATGGCATCAAATGAGTCTGGATAAAGGATGCATGGTCTCCGAACCCTCAAAAGAAATCGGCGTCCTGTCCCGCCATGAAATGTATGATAACCTCAACTGAGAGGCTATCAGCTGTCCTCATAGATAGTGGAGGAGGAGCAGGAATGACAGGATCCTGTAGGCCCAGGGTCTGACGCACAAACCTCTCCCCGAGATACCAGGTCCGGCAGAAATGACCCTCTATTAAGATCCGAAATTGGAAGGTAGCCCGGGACCTTACATAGTCGTCCCATGTCCTGACCGGCATCATCACCCACGGCTGCCACATGATCTACAGATAGAGAATCTGCAGTTGTTAGTTGTCATTAGTTGTTAAAATGTGAATCGAAGTAGTGTAATGGAATGGAATGGGTATGAGTTTCGGATTACCTCACGTGCCATCACTATGTCAAAGAATCAGCGGTAATAAGCAAAAGTGGTATCGTCGCAGCACTTAGGGTGACACTTGCCATCATACCGCCGGGAATAAGGCATGGCCGCCTCTACCTCATCCCTCAGAACCGGGGCAAGGGCAGGGAAATATGCATATACCCATAGCTGCAAGAAGGGATCAGTTTGTATGAGTCAATAAGTATGAACAAAGATAAAGACAGAAAGTGCAAAGCAGAAAGCACAAAGTAGAAACAAAGATAAAGACAAAAAGTGCAAAGCAGAAAGCATAAGAAACAAAGATAAATGAAGTGATAGTGCAGTGTGTACCTCACAGGCTCTCTAGTAACCTCTGACCATGCTCCCCTTCTTGAGGGAACCGGAGCTCATGTAGCCATATAGGGTGGCGAAGCTAGCACCACCCCAATCGTAGAACCGGACTTGGGGCAATACCACTAAGGCGCTCAGCACGTATAAGCCTACGATATTCCACCTATTCGCAAACAAGGTGGTACCGAGGAGATATATCAAGAAGCCTCTAGTGTATTGCTCAATCTCCTCCTGGGTCTCTAGATAGCTCCCATGGAAGTGATCATAAAACCAGCTATCTCTGACCATAGCCAGCCTGTCTAGAGGAGGGCATACGCCGAGCAAGTGAATCCAAGCAGCTTTCCACTGGCCCATGTTAAGGTCGAAAGGGATCGGATCACCCCCTACTCTCAAGCTAGTGATCATCAAGAAGTTGTAGGGAGTCATCGTCATCTCTCCAGTGGAGAAGAAGTGAAAGGAGTTGGCGATATCCCACCACCTCTCCACCAAAGACTCAAGTAAGGCCCGACTGGCCATCAGTCGTACGAGCCCTGAGCAAAATAGGCCGAAGCCCGCCTCGTTGACTAGCTCGCAGACCCGAACAGGGAGCTCCTTGTATCAATCCCTCATTATCACGACCCCGTATCCTCTCCAGGAGAGAGCGTCACCCTATGTTGAAAAGGAAAAAAAGTGTCAAGTATATAACAGAATGAAAGGCAGTAATGAAGTGGCAAAACAAGAAAAGTGCATGAAAGTAAAGTTCTTAGCTTCGCAGCGTCATGAGAAAGGTGAGAGGCACACTCCCTCAACAGAAAGTCCTCAAGTGCACCTGGAGCAAAGTCCTCAAACCGCAACATGCCACCAGGGGCGATCGTGTATATCCGAGGGTGGTAAGTGGCAGGGTCAAATGGCCTCACCCTCAGTGGTAGTAACTCGGGCTCAAGCCCTGGGAGATAGACTCGATGTCAACGATGATGTCCTCTGCCGCCCCGCCAGCCTCATCAATTATAAGTTTCTCAACCTCGACAGCAAGTGGAAGTATCGGTACCTCAGGAGGGGCACTGCCATAAGAAATGTCATCCGCCATGTGAAATGTAGTGAGTGGTAAAGGAAAATAAGGTAAAATGAGGAAAAATGTACAAAATCCAAAAAGTCAAACCCTATGAGAGAGAAAAAGAGAGAAAAGTCAAAACCTGGGAAAAGTGCAAAACCCAGGAAAAACACGAGAGCAATGAGCCCAAAAACAATGAGAACCCACAAAAGTCAACCAAATCAAATTTCAATCGGTTCAAAATATAGAGGACTACGAGTGTTTTACAAAAAGAGTTTGCGTAGGGCGTTGGATAATGCGAGTAAAGTGTAAATCTAGAGAGAGAGCACCTAGAGAGAGAGGGTTATGATTTTCGGTGGGTATAGCTGTGTTAGAATGAGCCCTTGTGTTGCTTTTATAAACCATGAGGAAAAAAACCAAAATTGCCCCCGAAACCCAGTCGAGGGCCAGCCATCCAACTCTTATGGCCGGCCGACGACTCAACTGGTCTAGGGCTGGTTTTTGCTGAGGCCTTGCCTATTTCATGCATAGAGAGTCCTGTATATAGCCTAAAGTGGAAAATTGAAGAAATTGGGTTTGTTTCAATTACAGAAAGTGCCGAAATGTGATTTCGGGTACACCTTTCAAGTCCTGTTGTTTCTCTGAAGTAGGAAGTGCTCCGATCTCAAGCTTGAGCAAGTTGTATCCTTTTGAGAATTTGAGGACCTCTGTGTAGTAAGTCAGAGATCTTTATAAGGTGTTTTTAATACCGTTTTTTGTTTATCTTTTCGAATCCGTTGCCTATTATGTGGCATAGAACATGCATCGCATCATATTCAACATTAATTATCGTATTATGTTGCATTCATGTGCACTGTGCTTTTCGTTTTGTTGTATTCACCCCTGTCACACGAGTATGATTTCGCTTGTAACCCTTCCCCTTTATGCGCGAGGCGTAGTTTGGCTTGTACCTTTTGTCTCACCTCCTCTCTACATGAAACGTAGTTTGGCTCGCATCCTTCCCCGATTACAACATTCCCTCTCTCCGTATGAAATACGGAGAAATACGCCTGTTGGTTATACCACCCTTTTGTTCCTTGGTTAAAACCTTCCCTATCTCTGTATGAAATCTAGAGAGATATGCCTATTGGTTACACCACCTTTCTTGTTGCTCAGTTAAAACGTTCCCTCTCTCTGTATGAAATACAGATAAATACGCCTATTGGTTTCACCATTCTTGTTCCCTGGTTAAAACCTTCCCTCTCTCTGTATGAAATACAAAGAGATACGCCTGTTGGTTTCACCATCCTTGTTCCCCTGTTAAAACCACCCCTCTCTCCATATGAATACGTTGAGATACGTCTGTTGATCACACCACTTTTGGTTCACCCCAGTTACGGCCTTCCCTCTCTCCGTATGAAATACGATGAGATACGCCTGTTGGTTGCACTGTTTTTCCTCTTTTCATGTAAGACATGTTTAGAATTGTTATTTGCTTACTCCTTTCAGTGTGAAGCACGGTTAGATTTGTTTTGGTTTAAACTGAGGTTTCTTTCATTCATATGTTGTCATCTTGATTATTGCTCATTGCATTGTCTTATATGATCATGAATTTTCAAAATAACCGGCTTCGCGAAGCATGTAAGTCCAGCTTTCAAGTATATTCTTTGTGCATATCATTTACATCTTGTCCATGAACTACGCTAGTTTGATTCCTTGCAAAGGGATACATAGGCAACCCTCGGGTTCAACCAACTGTATCTACATTTTGATTTATTGCCCAAGTCT
Organism: Camellia sinensis; assembly: GCF_055761805.1. NCBI lineage: Eukaryota > Viridiplantae > Streptophyta > Magnoliopsida > Ericales > Theaceae > Camellia > Camellia sinensis. The sequence goes on from NC_138965.1 coordinate 105,298,303, forward strand.
TGTGGCCTTGTCAAATGGGTTGTCTTTTGGCTTTGACATTCACTCACGTCATTTCATGACTTCAAGCTCTGTCAAAGAAGGGCAACTACAGACACCCCATGTTTGACCGCCCTTAAGACTTGGACGCCTCATGGTGAACACTCAATGATGAATTAGTACGCTGTACAATTGTTCAATTTCCTCAGCAAAAGGCTTCGATTTTCCAACTTCAGAGCCCAAACCTTGTACCCCCTTTGAACCAAAACCTTTTTTTTTTCTTTTTTCTTTTTTTCTTTTTTTCTAGCCTGACCACTCAGAGGCGTGCTGGCCAACAAGTGGCTAGCAGGCCAATTTTTAGTGGTCGACTACCCCTCTTCGTGGCAGGCCAGCCATGTTTCCCGATAGGCAGATATTTGTTGCCAACTGTCCCCTCCATGTGTATGCCTTGCACCAGCTGGCTCCATACAAATATTTCCGACTGAGGAACCTGTTTTTCTATAAATAGAGGACCATCCCTCTTGGTTTTAGGTTAGAAAAATTCTCTAAGTGCCCAAACCTTACTAAACACTCTCCCTTCCTATCTTGCAATATACATATACTATACATACACTTCCTAAACCAATATTTTGAGGCTCCTTGCTGAGATTATTGAGCTAAAATTTCAACCCTTGAGAATAAGCACCTTGTGATTTGTAAACAAAAGAGTGTCATCTCTTCAAAGGTATAACTCTTGCCTTATTTAAACTACTCTTCTCTCATCTTTTTCTTGGTATTTATACTCTGTTTTGGAAAATTTTTGTTGGCTGAAACTTGTGATTTGAAAGCTACTCAAGGTGGAGGGGTTAACCATCCTTGCTTGAACCTCATTACATAGCTTTTATGCTTGTGTGTTCCCACTTGTTTTTTAACTTTTAGCTACTAATTTTCTGAGTTTTCAAAGACTAAAGCATGTGGTTTTAAGGTCCAAAAAGTGGAGGGGTTAGCCACCCCTCCTTGGTCTTGCTTACTAGTTTTTTGTTCTATTCCATTTTGTGTATTTCTTTTAGCTTTTTCAAAGTAATTTTTAGGGCTGTTTTAATTGTTTTCTTAGTTCATGCTTTGAATACCATGCTTATAGTGTTGTAAGTCCTCATGGATTTGGGAGTTTAGGCCTTAGACACCAATCCATTGAGTTGATAGCTTTTTATTCATTATTTTTGTATCTATACTCACACTTATAGCAATTATCTCTACAACCTCCCTCCATTCTTGGTTTTCTTTTGTTTTGTTTAAGAGTTGTTTCAAACAATTTATTGTTGTTTAAGGCATGAGAAAGAGACCTTCCATGCTTAATGATTTAATCTCTTCAGAGATTCATTACCAAGGCATTACCTCTCTCTCATGCTAAGGGCAACTTCTTATTTTACACTTCTCTTCATTATTGGATGTAACTATCACTTTTGGACAAAAATGAATAAAGAATGGAAAGGTAATGAAAATGGCTAATAAAATGGAACTAAAAGTGGTGAAAGATGTAATAAAATCAAATCAGGTCCAATCGGACATTATATTAAACCTATTATGTCTTGACTCATTGCGTACTCCTTGTGACGTACAATGGTTCAAGAAGTAATGTCCACCTCTTTCCTTGAGATAACTCCCTGATAGGAAGAGGTGTTGTTGGTCTTTAATTTCATTTCATTGATCTTTTTGTCCCATTTGTTCATAGATCATCACGCAATAACTTTGCAATAATTGATGATCTGTGGATCGATTCTACTCCTCCCTTGATCAGTTTCATGATAGGGAGAGGTAGAGAGGATAAACATCCCCTGGAAATATTCTGTTTTTGCTCTGTTTTAATTCTATGACAGTAGGGCAGTACCTAAAAACATTGGTCGGCCAGCCACCCTTCCATTCGGCCGACCACTTTCCAAGGCCGATTGGCCACCCTATTTTGGACAACCAGTGTCATTTTCATGATAGAACAGAGCAGAAGCTGAGCCAAAAAAAAATTATTTTCTTACTGCAAATAGAATAAAATCTGGCAGCAAAATAGTGGAGTTTCTGGGAGGATGTTCTCGGGTACTTGTGTGGTTCTTTGATTCCCCATTTGAATTCATTAGCTTGTAGCTCATAGATTAATTAGTGTATTGTAAATAGTTAGTTAAATTCCTTCGAATTTGTATAATTAATCCAATTTAACTTCTTCATTCATTTGGGTTTGTAATAAGTAGTTAATTCGGACATTTATTCGGACCCTCCAGTGCGGGAGCAAAATTGAAATAATGTGTATGTCTTCCAACCCCCATTTCTTTCTCCCTTTTCTTTACTTTCTTACGATGGTTACATGTAGTATCATATTTTGGTTTCATATCATTACCATGTATAAATATCTATTTTTGCATGCATCGGGTTTGATTCATCATTCTAACTTTGTTGTCATTTCTTACTTACTTGAATACGCGTGTTGCCGTATGCTTTGAGATGAGCCATATGACATATTAATAAACCGAACCTAGTAGTTGCAATTTTTTATGTGTTGCATTAGTCACTTGCACGTTAGAGCATGCATTTTTCTAACTATTTTCTTTTATTTTGACTTGACTCAGTTGAGTACTAGGTGAACATTTTTGCTTTAGCATATTACATGTGTATTGGTGTTACCATATCAAGCATGTTTTCCATGAGACTAAATGCTTATTTGACATATCTCTTGAATGCCAGTGGATGAAGGCTTTTTCACTTAAGTTGGGATAATTTGATTGATGGGCATATGAGCTTGCTTTCTTATGTAGCATATTCAAAACAATTTTCAAACAAACATGAAATCAAAGCATTCCAAAGTGAGTGATTCAGTCTATACTTGTATGCCTCACATAGTAAGTTAGCATAATAATCGGAACAAGATCATATAATGTACATAAAAATCACATCATGATTAGTAGAGGCCGATCTTTGATTGGGTGAGTAGGGTGGTCAATTCATGACCTTCCCCTCTCATACCTAAGTTCTCGAACCGAGACACTTTGATTATAACGGACAAGTGGCCTTTGGCACGAGTCACAGGTTTCCTAAATTTTTCAAAAAAAATATATATTTAGTTGGCAACTCTGAAATCTGGCAATGCAGTCCATTTTTGGCATTTCTAATTGTAAATCTATTTTTCAAAAATTTTCCGAATTTGGACTCTTTTGTGTTTTTTTTCTGTTTCACATTGTACTTCTGAAATCAAATTTAGAATCACGGGAGTCCGAACTATAAGGCTATCGTATCCGAGGAGACTAACCCCTCCAAGGAGCACGAGAAACCGAGCTACACTTACACAAACGGCTAAACAGTTCAAGGTATCATGTCCACTGATTAGCTAGAAAGTCCGATATTCTTTCACTAAGGAAGGTTCAAAGCCAAAAGTTACCTATGCCGATGCAGGATATTTCCATTTTGTACTCTTTTAGTTTGAGTCTGCATTTCATTTGCATTGTGTCATCAATTTCATTCATGTGGGAGATTGTTGAAAAATTTTAGAAGTAAATGAGAATTAATTCCAATCAAATAAAAGGCTGCAACTCTTCATGGTACCTCTTCAAATGAAAAAAGTTCGACCCAAGAGTTATGACCCTTTTGAATGATCTCAACCACTTCTATAAATACCATCCCATCTCATGGCATTCATGAAGAAGAGATGGGAATTTTAGGATTTATACATTATTATATGTTAGGTCTAGTATAACAAAGAGAGTACATGCACAGCGATGTTCGCCAAACTTGTAGATTGAAGTGCTGCTTCTGCAAGGTTTTTGATCATTGTATCCTAAGAGACAAATATCTATTCAAACTTATAGCGATCCCGGTTGTCCCTTTACTGTTCTGTTGTATTCCGGACTCGGTTCCATGAAGTTGGTAGTGGTATCTATCTTGTTGTCGTCCTTTAATTCCACTTGATTGAGTTTTGGGATGTTTTGGGCAGGTTTGTTACAGGTTGGTTAGGCCTTGGTTTCAATTCCTTGTTGTTCAGTTTTTAGGCGATACGCTCGAGCGGGGATTGCACACCTCCAGTATTTCATGTTCCTGCAAAACTTCTGCAGATGTGATTTTTACGCTCGAGCGGGTTTGTTTACGCTCGAGCGGTAGCGCTCGCGCAGGTTTGGTGGCGCTCGAGCGGGTAGTACTTTCTAGATATAAGTTCTGGGAGGTGGAGATCTACGCTCGAGCGGACTGGTTTTCGCGCTCGAGCGTGTTCAGATTTTGTTCTTGGCGCTCGAGCGTTGTGTTCTCCGTTCGAGCGGGTCATACGTATATGAGTTATCCGCTAGGTGATTTTAAATCACTTTTTGCTTTTCCTTCTCTCTCCTACTTTTTTTAAAAACCATTTTTGAGAGCCTCTCTCTCTAGAAACTCCCTTCTCTCTAGGGTTTGATCTAGTTAAAGTGTCCTCCTTCTCTTTGGCCTTTGTAAAAGTCGTGTTGATCGTCGAGGGCGTCGTTTTGATCCGAAAATCTTGGGCTTTGGAGCATTTTGGTTTTGGTCTCTTCTCCATCCGAGCTCTAATTTCGAGGTAGGGATAACCTACTCCATACTATGAGCTTTGTCTTTAAATTTTTGCACTTTGATATGTTGGGGGTTGTTGGGTAATTTCGAGAAAGTTTGGGCCTTTGTGTAATTTTACAAAAGTTGGGGTTCTTATTTATATAAAACCAAAATGCATGTTTGGCATGGAAAAGTGAAATTAATGTTGAAACATTAATGAAAATGGAACCTAAGGGTTGTAATGTTAATTATGGAAAATGCCCTAATTACATTGATTGATTAATTTGTATAATTAATTGTTGGAGATGAGGGATTGATTTGAAAATGTGGAAATTGGAAAGGGAAGGGGTTAAAGGGTGTAGTTGAATTATTTATCACTCACCTGGTTGAAATGTTGATTATATATCTATTGTTGCATTTATTTTCTGTATAGAAATAACTGTTTTGGGCTATCGGTGGAGGATAGTCTTGATTGTTGTAGACAATACATGATGATTAGGCAAACTGGAACTAATCATTGGAATGTGTCATTGAGTATGACGATTGAAAGAATACATTAAATTTATGTGTTGTGTGATGATGTGTATAATTATTGTTTATATGCATTGTGTTGTGTTGGAGGAGATAGGAGATGTACTCCACGGTTTAGGGGAAGATAGGGGATGGACCTCTAAACCGGATGTTGTTGGGAGGAGATAGGGGATGGACTCCATAGATAGAGCTCATATGCTTATCTATTAATGTGTTGACAGAGCTCATATGCTTGTCATTGGAAGTGTGATAGTGCTCTTATGCATATCTGTGGAAGTGATGATATAGCTTGTATGCTTATCTGTTGGTGTATGATATAGCTTGTATGCTTATCTGTTGGTATGTGATATAGCTAGTATGCTTATCTATTATGAAATGGGGAAGTGCTTGGTATGAGTTACTGTCTCATATGAGTTGTTTGGCCAGGTTCTGAGCCATGGTTATAAATTGATACTTTAAAAGAACTGGAAAATGGATTGTAACATGGACTTGTATGTCATGAAACTGTAAAGTGTGATAAAGGAAAATATCAGTGTTGGCCATCTATCAATTGCTAATCTTTTAGTCATTGTTCATATTTGGTTTAGTGTATGTCTACTGGGCTGTGGCTCACCCTATATGGGAATATCATTTTCAGGTACAGGTAGCATGCCACCTCCAAGGACATAGCTTGGGAGGCTAGAGGCGGACACGCTTTTGTCGTCTTATTTCTTTTAATGTGTTGCATGTAAATTCAAGCCAAGGGCTTAAGATGTAATCAAGTTAGTACTCTTTTCTTTGTAACCAAGTATTAACTTGGAAAGTTGTAAGCCTTTAGGGCATTTGCTTTTGTTGTTAACATGTAATACTTTTGGTAATGGAACTCTGATGAATAAAAGAAAGTGGAGCTTTTATATATCAATGCATGTATATATTGATGGGTTTTATGTTATTATTTTGAGGGCGTTACAACTTGGTATCAGAGCGTACCGGGTTCGAATACTTTGGGTACGTGGGAAGTGATTAGCATCACAATGGGTTTGTCTCGCTTGATAGAGACTTAGATGTAGTGTCATATGCTATGTGCTTAATTGATAACATGCTTATGTGACTATGTGAGTATGGGATTTAATTTCTAGGATGTTGATTGGATCCTTGGGTTTCTGTGAGTCTTGTTGGAAAGGTACTTGATCAATACTGTTTCTAACCGGAACTCTAGTAACGCCTCGGGACTATCATTATCCGGAAAGGAAATTCGTAAGTTCTTATGTGTTTTTGTGCTTACGTGGAGTGAATTACAGTTGTCCATGCATTAGGACGTGAGTGTTTAGTTTTGGCACATTTGTGAATGTGCTAACGTTCTGTATTACCTTTGTTAGGATGTCAGGACGAGGAAGAGGTGCTAGGCGTGGTAGGCCTGTGAGGCAGGAAGTGCCGTTACCGGAGGAGGTTCCGGCAGTGCAGGAGGGAGTTGGTCAGGCCAATGTGGCTGAGCCAGCAGGTCAGCAGGCTATGAGTGCCTTGGCCCGAGAGATAGCAGGAGCTTTGGGTATTCTCAGAGCAGGGAATCAGGCAGCTGAGGCAGGGCCTTCCTTCTTGAAGAGGGAGTTCTTCCGGTCTAATTCGGACGAGTTTGTTGGAGATCCGAAGGAACTACCGAAGGCTGACGAGTGGTTGGAACAGATGAGTAAGACGTTCAAGATGCTTGGCATCGAGGATGGAGCATTGAAAGTGACCTTGGCATCGTTCCAGCTGAAGAGAGATGCGGGTCAATGGTAGAAATACAAGAAGGCTCGTGTTAGTGGTACATGGGAGGCGTTTGTGAATGCTTTCCAGGAGAGGTTCTTATCTGCAGTTGCTAGGGAGAAGCTGAGGGATCAGTTTAGCCGGCTTAATCAGCAGGGTATGTCTGTGGCAGAGTTTGAGGCCACTTTTACTAGTTTGTCCAGGTTTGCACCTGAGTTGGTGGCGTCCGAAGAACGCCGTTGCTATGAGTTTGAACGGAAGTTGAGGCGGGGCCTCAAGTTGAGGGTTGGTGGGTCTTACATCCGAGAGTATAGACATTTAGTAGATGCTGCAGCTCATATGGAGCTTATGATGCAGGAGGAAGACGAGGAGAAACATAGAGGCGCCAAGCAGGGCCAGGAGGGTCTGGGTGATGGCAGGAGACAGAGGGGTTATAACCCTCAGCAGTCTCAGCCCGGTGCCGAGTGCAGGCTCGGGGAGAGGCAGTCAGGGAGGCTTGACTTGTTTTGCGTATGGCCAGCTGGGTCACAAGTCTTCGGTTTGCCCGCAGAAGGGAGAGGGTCAGCGAGCTGCTTCTTCTTCAGCTAGACCTCAGGGCCAGAGTCAGGGCAGGGGCCGGCCCTTGTCTTGTTATCAGTGTGAACAACCTGGGCACCTGAAGAGGTATTGCCCGCAGTTGAGTGTTACTTCAGGAGCGTCTGGTTCTAGGCAGACGCAGAGTTATCAGCCAGCTCAGTCTGTGCAGGCCTCGAGGGCCAATCCGGGAGCTTCGTCATCCCAGCCAGTACAGCAGTCGTATGCTCCGAGGGGTGAGCAGGTGGATCAGGGGCCTACAGGGCGCGTGTATGCTGTTACCACGCAGGATCTAGTACCGGCTCCATCAGTAGTGAGAGGTACTTTTCTGTTTTGCAACTCGGTTGCTAGTGTGTTGATTGACACGGGTGCATCTTATTCTTTTGTATCTGCTGCATTTGCATCTGTTTTGGAGTTGGAGTTAGCACAGTTTGCATCTCCTATTTGTGTAGTGTCACCTCTTGGGGGTGAACTGATCTTGAAACAAGGTGTTAGAGGTTGTGATATAGAGGTCGCCGACCATAGGCTTCCTTTTCCTTTTGTTGTCATGCCCATGAAGGGTTTTGATGTTATTTTGGGTATGGACTGGCTATCGTCATACCGGGCTGTTATTGATTGCTACCGCCAGAGGGTCACGTTATGCACCTTGAGCGGGGAGTGGTTCCATTTCTTGGGAGACCGGGTTGGTAGTGTTTTGCCACCGGGGTATGATTCGCGAGGGCGAAGTGAGCTTAGTAGTCTACTTGCTAGCTTTGAGAGAGGTGAGGGTGATGAGACCCAGCTTATGTTGCCAAGGGTGGTTTGTGAGTATTCGGATGTCTTTCCCGAGGACCTCGTTAGTTTGCCACCTCACCGAGAGATAGAGTTCTCTATTGATTTAGTGCCCGGCACGGCGCCGATTTCTATGACACCTTACCGTTTTGCCCCAGCAGAGTTGGTTGAGTTGAAAGTTCAACTCCAGGAATTGCTAGATAAGGGTTTTGTTCGCCCTAGTGTTTCACCGTGGGGAGCACCGGCCCTCTTTGCTAAAAAGAAAGATGGTGCCTTGAGATTGTGCATAGACTACCGGAAGTTGAATCGGGCTACGGTCAAGAATAAGTACCCTATGCCCCGTATAGATGATTTGTTTGACCAGTTGAAGGGTTCCCGTTGTTTCTCTAAGATAGACTTAAGATCGGGTTACCACCAGTTGAGGGTCAGGGAGGAGGATATTCCTAAGACGGCATTCCATACACGGTATGGCCATTATGAGTTTCTGGTGATGCCGTTTGGGCTCACCAATGCACCGGCAGTCTTTATGGACTTGATGAACCGGATCTTTCGGGAATTTTTGGATCGATTTGTAGTCGTTTTCGTGGACGACATTCTTATCTATTCGCCTTCAGAGGAAGAGCACGAGGAACACTTGAGAGTGGTGCTTGAGTTACTTAGAGCCCATAGGCTGTATGCCAAGTTTGGGGAGTGTGAGTTCTGGCTGAGGGAAGTCAAATTCTTAGGCCACGTGGTATCCGGGAAAGGGGTGTCCGTTGATGCATCCAAGGTTGAGGCAGTGCAAGATTGGGCACAGCCTAAGAGTGTGTTCGAGATCCGCAGTTTTCTGGGATTAGCTGGGTATTACCGTCGGTTTGTGAAAGATTTCTCCAGGCTAGCTTCGTCATTGACTAGACTGACTCGGAAGGGAGTCAAATTTGTGTGGAGTGAAACTTGTGAAAAGTCATTCCAAGAGTTGAAGGTTAGATTGACCACTGCTCCGGTCTTGGTTATTCCGGAGAGAGGGTTGGGTTATGCGGTTTATTGTGATGCCTCACGAGAGGGTTTGGGTTGTGTATTGATGCAAGAGGGGAAAGTGGTAGCTTATGGCTCACGTCAGTTGAAAATTCACGAGAAGAATTACCCTACACACGACCTAGAGTTAGCAGCAATGATCTTTTCCTTGAAGATTTGGAGGCACTACCTTTATGGTGAGAGGTTCGAGGTGTTCTCGGACCACAAGAGTTTGAAGTATTTGTTTACACAGAGAGACTTGAATTTGAGGCAGAGGAGATGGATAGAGTTCATTGATGACTATGATTTTGAGTTGCACTATCACCCGGGGAAGGCCAATGTTGTGGCCGATGCCCTTAGTAGGAAATCCATTAGTGATGTAGCTTGTATAGCCATCCGGGAATGGGGGATGTTGGGTGTACTTGGTGAGTTTGATTTGCATCTGGGCGAATCTGTTGAGGCTGCGGCCTTATTTTCTGTTGTTGCGCAGCCTACACTTGTGACTAGAGTGTTAGAGGCACAGAGAGGTGACCTTGAGGTAGAGTCCTTCCGAGAGAAGATCTCCAGTGGGAAGGCTGAGAAGGGTTTGACGGTGTATCCTGACTTGAGCATGAGATACCGAGACCGTTTGTTTGTGCCGGAGTCTTGCCGAGAGGAAGTACTTCGAGAGTTTCATCATTCACGCCTTGCGGTGCATCCGGGAGGCACTAAGATGTATCGGGATTTGGGTCGCCAGTTTTGGTGGCAGGGTATGAAGAGAGATGTGGCAGTTTTCGTGTCTAAGTGCCTTACTTGCCAGCGAGTGAAGGTCGAGCATCAGAGGCCAGCGGGTTTGTTGCAACCCTTGCCTATTGCCGAGTGGAAGTGGGAGCATGTCACTATGGACTTCGTTGTAGGTCTTCCGAGGACTCAGCGGGGTAGTGATGCTATTTGGGTAGTTGTAGACCGATTGACTAAGTCGGCGCACTTCATTCCCATGCGCGTGAGAGATTCGGTAGATCATCTCGCCGACTTGTATATTCGGGACATAATGAGATTGCACGGGGTCCCAGTGACGATCGTCTCAGATAGAGATCCTCGTTTTACTGCTAGGTTGTGGCAGAGTTTGCAGAGTGCCTTGGGTACTAAGTTGACCTTTAGTACGGGTTATCATCCTCAGACTGACGGACAGTCCGAGCGTACTATACAGATCCTTGAGGATATGCTTCAGGGTTGTGTCCTTGACTTTAGTGGGACGTGGGAGAGGCACTTACCATTGGTGGAGTTTGCCTACAACAACAGCTTTCAGTCTAGTATCGGTATGGCACTGTTTGAGGCCTTGTACGGCCGACCGTGTAGGTCTCCAGTTTGTTGGGCCGAGGTGGGCGATGCACCTTTGTTGGGTCCGGAGTTGGTTAGGGAGACGACGGAGAAAGTTGAGCTTATCCGTAGGAGGCTTGTTACAGCCCAGAGTCGTCAGAAATCTTATGCTGACTGTAGGAGGAGGCCTTTGGCGTTTGAGATGGGTGATCATGTCTTTCTGAAGATATCACCTAGGCGGGGTTTGATGAGATTTGGCAGGAGTGGGAAGTTATCCCCTCGATTTATTGGGCCTTTTGAGATCCTTGAGAGGATTGGCGAGGTTGCTTATCGTTTAGCCTTGCCACCGCAGTTGTCCGGAGTGCATGACGTGTTTCATGTGAGTATGCTTCGGAAGTATGAGCCGGACCCATCGCATGTGTTAGATTGGACCGACTTAGAGGTAGGTGAGGATGCCTCGTATGAGGAGAGACCGGTTCGGGTCTTGGATAGGCGGGATCAAGTCCTGCATGGCAAGACCATCCCTTTGGTTAAGGTTTTGTGGAAACATCACGAAGTGGAGGAAGCCACTTGGGAACGTGAGTTGGAGGTCCGCGAGAAATATCCAGACTTGTTTATTGACGGATAATCTTGTATTTAGATTTTTTTAATGTTGTTGGACTTAAGAGCTTTTTATATGTCTTAAGTTGTAAAACATTGGTAATGTTTTGGTATTAATGGAAGTATGTTGTAGAACTTACCTCGATATGGGAGTTGATTATGATATTGCATATGTTGGCTATATTGTAGGATTGGAGTTGTATCACGTATATTGATTATGATATGAACTGTGAACCATGTATATTGGAAATGGTTGGAAATGGAAGGAAATTGCATGATTGATAATGCACTTGTAATATATGTTGTGAAATGCCTCTTGAAAAGAGATGGGATCGACCAGTAATGGGTCGGGTTGTTTAATATTATGTTGCAATATTGTTAAAAGTGGAGAAAACCTGTTTTTGAAAAATCTGTGTTTAATTTCGGGGACGAAATTCTTTAAGGGGGGGAGGTTATAGCGATCCTGGTTGTCCCTTTACTGTTCTGTTGTATTCCGGACTCGGTTCCGTGAAGTTGGTAGTGGTATCTATCTTGTTGCCGTCCTTTAATTCCACTTGATTGAGTTTTGGGATGTTTTGGGCAGGTTTGTTACAGGTTGGTTAGGCCTTGGTTTCAATTCCTTGTTGTTCAGTTTTTAGGCGATACGCTCGAGCGGGTCTTCCTGCGCTCGAGCGGGGATTGCATACCTCCAGTATTTCGTGTTCCTACAAAACTTCTGCAGATGTGATTTTTACGCCCGAGCGGGTTTGTTTACGCTTGAGCGGTAGCGCTCGAGCGGGTTTGGTGGCGCTCGAGCGGGTAGTACTTTCTGGGTATAAGTTCTAGGAGGTGGAGATCTACGCTCGAGCGGACTGGTTTTCGCGCTCGAGCGGAAGTGCTTTATTCTTGTGTCTTGGCGCTTGAGCGGGCCTTATTGTGCTCGAGCGTGTTCAGATTTTGTTCTTGGCGCTCGAGCGTTGTGTTCTCCGCTCGAGCGGGTCATACGTATATGAGTTATCCGCTAGGTGATTTTAAATCACTTTTTGCTTTTCCTTCTCTCTCCTACTTTTTCTAAAAACCATTTTTGGGAGCCTCTCTCTCTAGAAACTCCCTTCTCTCTAGGGTTTGATCTAGTTAGAGTGTCCTCCTTCTCTTTGGCCTTTGTAAAAGTCGCGTTGATCGTCGAGGGCGTCGTTTTAATCCGAAAATCTTGGGCTTTGGAGCATTTTGGTTTTGGTCTCTTCTCCATCCGAGCTCTAATTTCGAGGTAGGGATAACCTACTCCATACTATGAGCTTTGTCTTTAAATTTTTGCACTTTGATATGTTGGGGGTTGTTGGGTAATTTCGAGAAAGTTTGGGCCTTTGTGTACTTTTACAAAAGTTGGGGTTCTTATTTATATAAAACCAAAATGCATGTTTGGCATGGAAAAGTGAAATTAATGTTGAAACATTAATGAAAATGGAACCTAAGGGTTGTAATGTTAATTATGAAAAATGCCCTAATTACATTGATTGATTAATTTGTATAATTAATTGTTGGAGATGAGGGATTGATTTGAAAATGTGGAAATTGGAAAGGGAAGGGGTTAAAGGGTGTAGTTGGATTATTTATCACTCACCTGGTTGAAATGTTGATTATATATCTATTGTTGCATTTATTTCTGTATAGAAATAACTGCTTTGGGCTATCGATGGAGGATAGTCTTGATTGTTGTAGACAATACATGATGATTAGGCAAACTGGAACTAATCATTGGAATGTGTCATTGAGTATGACGATTGAAAGAATACATTAAATTTATGTGTTGTGTGATGATGTGTATAATTATTGTTTATATGCATTGTGTTGTGTTGGAGGAGATAGGGGATGTACTCCACGGTTTAGGGGAAGATAGGGGATGGACCTCTAAACCGGATGTTGTTGGGAGGAGATAGGGGATGGACTCCATAGATAGAACTCATATGCTTATCTATTAATGTGTTAACAGAGCTCATATGCTTGTCATTGGAAGTGTGATAGTACATCTAAAAATCCGTATGTGTATTGTGTAGAACACGTCGGATTTTTCCAAAAAACATATTCTTGAAAATTTCATAATGGAAGAAGTCTTGGATATAGACAATATATAGGAATTTTAAAAGTCAAATTTTTTTGGCTCCAAAAATAAAAATTTTATTACAAAAAATATTTGAGAACCAATTTATGTCATTATGAAAGTCAGTGCTAAAAGGTCGTCCCTAAAAATTAATAAAAAAAAAAAAGGGATCTATAGAAACAAAATTTTAAAAATATTACTAATAAATGCACTTTTAAAGACAAAATAATTTCATGCAAAAAATGCTTACCTTTTGAGATAAAAACTTTAGCCCCAATTCATCACTAAATATCTAATTTGTCACTAGAAATATACGATGACACTTTTGGCAACTAACCTATTTCACACTCAAAAAGAAAATTTTCTCCTAAAATTTTTTTCCTCTAAAACCTTAATTTGTTATAATAAGAGATAAAGTCCATAAGGGCACTTGTCCTTTGGTGTTAACATTAGAGATGTGTAAAATATCGCCCAATCCATTAAAAACGCACTGATTCGCACCGTTCTATCCGTTAACTGTGAATTAAACTTTGAAATTTATAATCCGTCTTCGAAATCACTCCACTTTTCTATAGTTAATACATATATATTTTTTAACCCTTAATGAAATATCAAAGTAAAAATAAGTGTGAGAGAGGTTTAAGACGTGAAATTTGTTACAAATTTGTAGATATATATATATATATATATGAAAAATATTATGCAAATTAATATTATATATTATGCAAATTCTTGATAATTGATTAAGAATATTATTCAATCCGTCAATTCGTTCCAAACCACCTAAACCACGATTTGGTTATTTGTCAATCCGTCAATCTACTATTTAATTTATAATTTTACTCTCAAACTGCTTAAATCGCACTGCGCACATCCCTAGTGAACATTTCCATCTCTTTAAAGTATGCATAGCATGTTAGCATCATGAACGAATTAGTTTCTTAATTGGTTCTATGATGTTTTTCAATGGAAGGATGATTTCGATCTTAATAATTCAAGGACAATATGATTGAATTGTTATGGTGTACCTCTCAATATTTGGAATGCCAAGACTTGTTTAGTATATGCAAGTTATGGGGCTAGATCATTACTTTGGATTATCCAAATTTTTAGTGTATATCTTAGTGGGTTTGGGCAAGAAAATTGGGCGTGTATATCATTTACATTAAGTTATAACCATTGAAGTATATGGTAAATAGTAATCCTGAAGACTCATAAACTTTACTTAAGAGACGGCGATGTATGTTCGTGAGAAGAGAGATCCTTATCAATTTTGATTTTTTGGAAGCAATTTTGGAATTTTGAAACAGCTTTTCCAAAAATTAGCTAGACAAAGTAATGGCTGTACTTTTAGGCTTGGGTCCAGAGACAAACGAACAGAGTAATTGTTGTCACTGGCGACACCACATCCAAGCAAGAGGGTTCACTTGAATCCTATGAGATTTGAAAGCTTTTATTAGATATGACAAGTTATTATTATGAAAAATACTTGGTGATCTGAATTTGTGTGGTTCGAATGATTTAAATTGTCAAAACGATATCATTTTATTTCTAAAACGATGTCATTTTAACATATTCAAACTATTCGAGTCATGAATTTTCAAGTCACCAAACAATACTATGTTATTATTAAGCCTCCATTTGGGAAGTGTGTTGGCTTTTTGACTTTTTGGCTTTTTTGACTATTTAAGCAGGGGCTCAAAAGTTTGGTTTGGGAATGACTTTTTAACTTTTTGACTTTTTTATGAGAGAAGATTGTAATGATTATGGGTTGGATGTGATATTTTATCTGTTATACCTCAAATAACCTATTCTATCTTTTGTGACTCAAAGAGTCAAAAGAGTCCAAATAAACTCCTTCCAAACAACACCTAAAAGTCAATTATATGTATTTCATAAACCCTCTCATTTTCTTGGTTGAACCCTCTTTATAGCTTCTAGACTACCCACTTTCTTATCCCCTCTTTAGTTCTTTGACTATACTATTCTAAACACTTTACACTATCAAGAAAAAATATTAATTATAATCTTATTTTTTATCTTATTTTTATACTTCTAGATATAAGTGGGTGAATTCCATGTATTTTTTATCTTATTTTTATACTTCTAGATATAAGCGAGTGAATTCCATGTTTATTTATTAATCTGAGTCACATTATTTTGTTAAAGAGTGAGAAAATGAGATAAGCAAAGTGATTATATATATGACATTGCTCTTTAAAAAGTAATTTATTTTTAAATTTTAATAGTTCCTCTATTTTATTTTATTTTTGATGTGGCTTATTCTTATTGGCATTCAAAGTATTGAATGCACCACAGTGAGTAAATTATAGAATATTCGAATTCATAAAAGTGTACACGTTTCTGTCTTTTTTGTCTCTGTTTGGAAAGTGGATTGGTTTTTTAAGTTTTTTGACTTTTTTGATTATTTTAGTCTGGGGTTAAAAGGCCTGATTTGGAAAGGACTTTTAGTTTTTTTTTTACTTTTTTGATTTTTTTGTGAAAGAAATAATAGAATGATTATGGATTAGATGTGATGTTTTATCTTATTGGATTAAAAAACTTATTTTGTTTTTTGTGACTATTTTAACCCAAATAGCCTACAAACCAACTTCTCAAACGGAAAATAATATTTGTTGTTTTTATTTATAATTTGAGAAGTTTTTATATTTTTATAAATAAAAAAAAACATAAACTAATATGAAAATCTTGCTTGATAGACTATTTTTGAAAAAAAAATGAAAATAATAATCCTTTTAAGAATTTTATTTTAATTTTCAAACATTGTTTTACATTAAAAAAAATCAAAAATCAAAAGATATTAGATGATGAAGATTTTTAAATTTTTCATTGTTTTTGTCTTTGGAAACATGAAAAAAATAAAATCTCAAAAATAAAGATAATATCAAAAAAAATTGAATGACACAACGCACAAAAATTTGTAGAGTCGCCACTAATTATTGTAACAACAGTGATTCGTAGCTCGAATTTACCAAGGCCCGAATGGCCCGAGGTGTCAGAACGACGTTGTTTTGGCACTTTTTTTTTTTTTCTTCTTCTTCTTCTTCTTCTTCTTCTTCCCCTCTCTTCCTTCCTCTTCTTCCTCTGTTCTGAATCCAAACTCAAACCTTTGGTCTGAATCCAAACTCAAATCAAAATCAAAAAAAAAAAAATTCTTTTTCCTTTCCCCTCTCTTCTTCCTTTTCTTCCTTTCCCCTCTCTTTTTCCTTCCTCTTCCGGTCGGCCAACAGATTTAAAAGAAAAGAAAGGAGGAAGAACAGATTCGTATAAAAAAAAAAAACAAAGTACAGAACAGAGAGTAGAGAGTAGAGAGAGGAGAACAGATCTGTGTACACATACAGAGAAGGGTAATCCAAAATCAAATCAAAACCAAAACCCACAAAACTAAAAAAAATTAAAACCAAACCAAACATTTGGATAAAAAAAAATTTCCCTCTCTGAAACTGGTAACAGAGAGGCGAAAGAAATAGAGAAAAGAGGAGAGAGAGAGAGCCCACCATCGCAGAGAGAGAGAGCCCACCGTTGCAGTTGAGAAGGAAAAAGAAGAAGAAGACCAAAACAGAGGCAGAGGAGGAGAATAGAGAAAGAAAGGGGGGGTCGGGCCATTCGAGCCCTTCTTTTCTCGAGCTACGAAGCTTTACTCTTATTGTAATTTGAGGCTGGTGGCCTGGGTTCAAAGGCTAACAATTTGATTTAGAGCCTCCGTTTTGGAAATATGTTGATTTTTTGATTTTTTGATTTTTTTGATTATTTTAGTCTGGATTAAAAAGTTTAATTTGGGAAGGATTTTTTGACTTTTTGATTTTTTTTAATTTTTTTTGTGAGAGAAGAGTGTAATGATTATGAGTTGGATGTGATGTTTTGTTTATCGTGATTAAAATAATTTATTTTATCTTTTGTGATTAAAATAATAATAATAAAAAATAATAAAAAATAAAAAATAAAAAACTCTTGTCAAACGGAACTAGAGGCTCGAGACTTAGGTCCGGAGGCGAACATGGTTTCAACTTTACAAGGCTGATTGTGCTGACAGTTATACTGTAGTTGTCTTGTTTTGGAATTGGGGTCACAGCAGCAAGGGTCATAAAGGCAATTACATTGTCCAAATATCTTTTCAAGTAAAAACTAAAATAACATATTAAGCCTCCGTTTGAGAAGTGGGTTGACTTTTTAAGTTTTTTAGCTTTTTTGACTATTTTAACTTGGGCTAAAAAGTTTGGTTTGGGAAGGGCTTTTTGGCTCTTTAGCTTTTCTGACTTTTTTTGTGAGAGAAGAGTGTAATGATTATGGGTTGGATGTGATGTTTTATTTTTTGTGGCTAAAATAATCTATTTTGTCTTTTATGGCTAAAATAACTAAAAAAATCCCAAACTCTTCTTGCCAAACGAACCCTAAAAAACTTTTCAAACGATGCCTCAATTTAGAACCAACCAATTTTGTATTTATTATTATTTTTTATTATTTTTTGTCACTATGTTAAAAAAAATTACTTTCAAAGGCCAGTTATATTGTCCATTATTTATACAAATTTGAATAATACAACATATTTGGCATATGTATGAGCAAAAATGATTGAGTTCTCGAATTTGAGGCTCAATTTGCCTCGAAATCATTTTTTTTTTTTCTTTTCTTTTTTTCCAAAGCTGTTTTAGTTTGGTTTTTTTTTTTTTTTTTCTCTTTGTTCTTTATAGGGGTGATTATGTATAAGGGTATACTAAAAAATTAGACATTTTGTAAGTAAGTTGGGTTGGACTGATTGGGTAATAAAATTGACTGATTAATTTTTTTTAATTTTATTTTATTTTATTTGTTAGGCTGTGTTGGTTTTTTTTTTAATTTTTTTTTAAAAGGTGGTTATGTGTAGGGGTGTGCCAAAAAACTAGACATCCTATACTAACTCATCGTACAAAATTATAAGGAATTAACGAATTTTAACCAACAGTCTAACTGATCAGTCAATTAAGTTGGACTGATTAAGTAATAAAATTGATTAATTAATTAAACTGTTGGTTAAATTTTTTTATTTTCATATAATTTTATATGATGAGTAGATGAGAAATGTATAATATTTTTGATTGAATCTTTTGAGTGAAAATAAGTGGATTAGGGGTAGGCTAGGAGAGTGAGGAAAAAGAAAAAGTCGATTTTATTGTCACTTTTATGGTTTGGTCTTGCTTTTTAAAATAAGTTAATTATAATTCAATTTACATTTTATACTTGTGGTTATGATTTAAAGCAAAATTAGACTGTTTATATTTACGCATAGAACCATGTTTTTCGAGATTTGATTTTGTTGAATTTTAAAATTGTGTGATTCAGCCTCCATTTGGGAAGTGGGTTGACTTTTTAGTTTTTTAATTTTTTGAATTTTTTGGCTATTTTAGTCTAGGCTAAAAAGCTTGATTTGGGAAGGGTTTTTTGGCTTTTTTTGATTTTTTTTTGTGAGAGAAGAGTGTAATGTTTATAGGTTAAATGTGATGTTTTGTTTGTTGTGACTAAAATAGCCTATTTTGTCTTTTATGGCTATTTTAGCTCCAAAATCACTTGTCAAATACTGATTTCAAATTTTATAAAATGGTAACTAATATTTTGATTTTAATTTAGAAAATGTTTGAGATCTCATTAATCTCTTACAATTCAACTCACAATTATTTAATTTGTTAAAGTATCAATTTTTAATTGATTACATATCAATAATAGATTGATCATCTTTATCACATCATTATGGATACATCTGTGAGTTGTGAGTGTAAAATGTGAATCCATAACATTGGGAGTGTTTGGGAACCTAGCTTTAAGGTTAAAATAGTCTCAAAAACAATTTTAGCCTAAGCCTTCGTTTGGCAAGCAAAAAGCCAGGCTTTTTTGGCTAAAATAGCCACAAAAAACAAAATAGGCTATTTTAGCCACAAAAAACAAAACATCAAATCCAACCCATAA
Source organism: Camellia sinensis (assembly GCF_055761805.1). Taxonomy (NCBI): domain Eukaryota; kingdom Viridiplantae; phylum Streptophyta; class Magnoliopsida; order Ericales; family Theaceae; genus Camellia; species Camellia sinensis. Next base: position 105,317,321 of record NC_138965.1, read on the forward strand.
TCATTACAATCCTCTCTCACAAAAAAAGCCAAAAAAGCCAAAAAGCCAAAAAGCCCTTCCCAAACCAGGCTAAAATAGCCAAAAAGCCAAAAAGCCAAAAAGCCAACCCACTTCCCAAACGGAGGCTAAAAGTTACTAAACTAAAAGTTTAAAAAAAATAAAAAATAAAAAAAATAGGTCGGCAGTGGGCTGTCACTGTGACAGTGTAAGCACAGCCTACCACTGTCAGGTAAATTATAATTTTACCCTTTTAAATTAATTTTGAAAAATGTGAGGTTAATGACAAATTTGTCATTTTACTTCAAATATCATTTCAACACATTTTTCAATACACCAACTCAAACAAAAATTTATCATATCTTCCCAAACACAAAAATTAAAATAACCTACTAAAATAGTCAAAAAATCAAAAGCCTATAAAATAGTCACTTCCCAAACACCCACATTGTTGCTTAATTTATTTCAAAACTGAACTTAAGGGGGTAATTAGGATATATTATATAAATTCACTTTTTATCTGTTTTCATTTTTTAAATCACATTCAGCTTGCTTGGTTGTATTTTTTCAAAAATACTTTTTAGAAAATTAAACTTTTTTGTTTTCCGTGTTTTTTATTTTGACTGAATATTTTTAATATTTTAAGCAATTTTTTTTACTTTTTAGACATACCTAACATAAATATACCTAAAAAATAAAAAAATTGTAAAAAAACCTTTTAAAAATTCACTAAATACCAAAAATATAAAAAAAAAAATACGATAATTCAATACATTTTTTATATTTTTATGTATTTATTAAATTTTTAAATTATTTTTTCACAAGTTTTTTACTTTTTAGATATATCTAAGTAAGGTGCATCTAAAAAAGTAAAAAAAAAATGTTTAAAATTTTAAAAATATTCACTAAAAATAAAAAAAATACAAAAATCAGAAAATTGAATTTTTAAAAAACTTAATTCAAAAAAATCAAATCAAACACACTGATTATTACTTCTTTACTTTTTTTATATATATTTTTAAAATATATATATTATTTAAATTATTCCAAACAATGCCGGATTCCAAGCTCTTCGCTGCTAAAATGGTTCCGATAGGTAGCTCAAATTTGAAGGCTCGAATTTGGCTCGAATTCGGAGAAGAAGAAGAAGAAGAAGGAAGAAGAAGAAGAAAAAAAAAAGGAGGAAGGAGGAGGAGGAGGAGGAGGAGGACTGGAGGAGGCATAATCACAGGGGGAGGGGAAGGCGGAGGCAGGGCCGGAGGCGACGGCGGTGGTGCTGCAACGATTGCTGGTGCTGCGACGATCGGCAGCGGCGAGGCGATGGCGATGGTGCTGCGACGATCTCCTCTTCTCCTCTCACTTTCTCCCTCTTTCTTCCTCTTTCTCTTCTCCTCTCTTCTCCTCTCTTCTTGTCCTCCTATGCTCTTCTCCTATGTTCAACGAAGAAGAAGAAAAGAAAGAAAGAAAAAGAAGAAAAAAAAAGACAAGAAAAAAAAATTCAAAATTCAAAACGGCGTGATTTTGAGTCGAATTCGGGCCACCGAATTCGAGCTGCAAGCCATTTTCCCTGCTAAAAATCCACTGTCCCCAATTTGAAACCCCTGGCATACATGATACAGACACAGAGCAACCTAGAGAGAGAAAATCAAGAGCAACTTTAGAGAGACAGGGAGAGAGAGAGAGAGAGAGAGAATCACAATAATAATGTCAGGCTTCAGATTCTCGTCTTCATCATCTTCAACCCATCAATTCTCTCCATTCTGTTCCACATCATCATCATCATCATCAAATTCAGTCTTCCCTTCGATTTCACCTCCCTCATCTGGCCTGTTTTTCGGCAGTTTCTCTTCAAACCCTAGTAGCTCTTCGACTTCTTTCGCCTTCGGATCGCCCAAATTCACGTCTTCTTCTTCGACTACTACTTCCAACTTGTTTGGATCTGCTACTTTGAGCTCTGTTTCAGCTACTAGCCCCGCAGTTTTTGGGTCTTCTTCTTCGAATTCGATCTCTACTGGTACAAGCTCTGCTCCATTTTTTTCTTCAAACTTGTTTGTATCTTCATCTTCATCTTCATCTTCATCTTCATCTTCCCCTTCTTTTCCCAATTTGTTTGGGTCGTCTTCTTTTCCTGCGATTTCAGCACCTGCATTCTCGTTTGCAAGTTCTGTATCCAATGCGGGTTCGTCTTCATCAAGCTTCAGTTACACAAACACTCCTGCCAGTTCACATCCTGGTTTGTCACTGTCCACAGAAACATCAGCGCCTGCCTCGTCAGGACAACCACAATCTACTGCTGTTGCGCCTCTATTTGGTGAGTTCATAAACTTTTCATCTAATTTGATTACAAATTTGAGTAAAAAACTTGATTTCATACCAACTATTATAATCCTCTCATCAAATTTTCATCAAAAATCTTTTTAAACATTCATCACTCAAGGATTTGATGGAAGAAATTACTCTCCTTTGGTTTGATGAAAGGATTGGAGATACTCTTATGGAAGTATACAATGGTCTCATTATATATCCCGTGGTTATTTTATCTCTAGTATAGTAACTGCAATCTATAACCCATATCTGTTCTAAACAATTTTTACGATTGCTGCTCTAGTCCTTCAATTTTTGATACTTGAATTGGGTTTTCATTGAACTATGGAGTGGAAATAAGCTATGTTGGTTAGAATTTCTACTCATTGCCTAGGTTTAAATAGATACATTTAGTGTGACATCTGTAGCTGTACAACTGTAAAACTCGGTCTTGATTTACTATTTCAAAGTTCCCACTTATGCCAAATACTAGGTTCTTGCCTGTTAAATAGAATCAGTGAACTCTTGCTAAGGGTATAATGGCTGTGAATTTTTCCAAGGGTGAAAAAATTGTTTACTATTAGTCGTCTAGTCTAGATTAAGTCCAAGCTTTGTCTTTTATTATGCATTTCAGGACCTCCTTTTCCCATAGATGGAAGTTGTTCCGCAACATCTCTGGAAGCAGATTTGGGTGACAGAGAGGAAGAGGATGATGGAGTGGAAGAGGTTTACATTGAGTTTGGGCAAGGAAGGGGCGGTTTAGCAAAACAAGTAACAGTTGCAATGGCTGAGCAGGAGGCAGTGGTTCCAGGTTTAAGGACCGATCAAGAGGAGGAGAGTCAGAAAGTTATGAAAATGGAAGGTTCTAGTGTGCAGGAAAGCCATGAAAATGAAACCAATCCATCAGTAGTTTCCATTTCTGCTGATTCCATATCTAAGTTGCAACCTGCTGAGGCTATTGTAGATACACCAAATGCCTCAATGGCAGAGCTTAATGGTGGCAAAGAGGTTCAACTAGATGATGCACCCATTTGTGTTGAGGTTGAGGGAAAATCTGGTGTTGCCTCCACCGTTATTGCAGGGGATGAAGCAAGTGCTCATGGGACTGGAAGCCAAACTTTCTGTGTCTCACCTCCATTTATTTATGTGAATGGGTTCTGTATTTCTTCCCAGAATGGGCTGATTGTCAAACAAATTTTTGACAAGTATGGTGACATAACGAAGGGAAGCAAGATAAAGAGTGTAGCTGCCAAATCAGGGTTCTTAGAATTGGTGGCTGATACAGTGCAACGACTATGCAACCACACCATGAAGACCCTTGGTTTAGATGAACTGAGATTCATAGAGCAGCACACAGGTGATGCATTGGCTGTTGGGTTTAATGTGAATTGGTTGCATCAAAGGGTCGAGAAAATCATTTCGGCTTCTGATTATCATCTGCATTTGATGGAGTTGGACAAATTGGCCAAGCAAATAGATGATGCCAAGAAATCTCTGATGGAGATGGAGCTGAGGAAAATGATTTGCATGCAGGAGGTGGCTGCAATCAAGGGTGAAATGGAAGAAAATGGCTTTGGGGAGTCCAATCTGGGTGATGGCCTTTTGTGATGGGTTAGGATAGTTACAACTTACAAGGGACATCTTTCTCTATTCTCCCCTCTCTTCCATCTTTTGTGTTGTTTTTAAGTCAATTTCTAATGTTCTATATTACTAGTCTTACAATTAGTATTAGTGTAGAACATTGTGTTGTTTTCCTCTTTGGAAATGAGTTGTGGTATGTAAACTGAAAAATTGTACATAAAATCAAGGTAGCATATCACTATATAGCAAAAAAATCCATCAAAGTAGTTTATATATATATATATGTATTGTGAGGATATTTTATTCCCTTAGAAATACCGGGGTCGTGGTACTGCTTGAGAAAAAAGAAAAAAAAAATGACTCTAAAGAAGCCAAACTTTCTCCAACAAAATTATATACAAATTAGACCTATAAAACGTTATTGTGCATGTTAGAAATTGGGCGTGGCATGACCCTTTGAACCTTTTGAACTTGAACTTTTTGAATTTTATCCATGTAAGTAACCATTCAGGATATCTATTTCTATCATATCAATAGATATAGATAGATGGATAGATAGATATTGGTTGTTATATCTGATTATATATTTTATATATAATATATTTAATAGATCAGATACGTATATCAGATATACGCTATGTGGTTTTTACCTGTAATCATTTTTTCCATACTCTCTCTCTCTGACTCTCTCCTATAAAACAACGATCAAGTCATTTTGCACTGTGACTTGTGTGGGTGATACTCATTTTGTAATATCACTCCACTGCTGGATTCGTTGTTCAGAGTTTGAAAGCATGTGATTTACCCACGAGGTTCTTCTCTACAAGGTATGATTCTGATATTTTATCCGCTGCGTTATTATGCCTTTTGATTTACATTGGTATCAGAGCTTATATGGGTTATTGTTGGGCAATCTTTACTGTATTTAAAAAGATTAAATTCTGTTGTGTACAAAACAACAACAAGAATATAAAGAAATAAAGAAAAGGAGAGAATTTGTTTGATTACAAAAATCAAACTCGAAATAAAAATAAATAAATAAAATCACAGATTTTATTTTGTTACAAAAACAAAAATAAAATCTGATTAAATAAACAAATAAAAAACAGAATAAAATTAAACAACTTACTTGGTTAATTTATTTGAATAACTTTTCTGATCAAGTCCAGTGTTTAACATTGTGTCCTTAAGACAGATTCGTCCTCTCCACGGTGCTTTCAGAATTTGGACGTCTATCTCCCAGGATGAAATGATCTTACCACAAACAATAGTAGCACTACAAATTGTTTGCCTTACGAACACACTGAGTGTTTACACTCTTTCTTTCAGAAATAAAATGCAGCAAGATGAAGAATATAATTAGCAGAGGTGAAATACGAAATTTCTGAAAAAATTATCAAATGAGGGTGGTCCTATTTATAGATGTAAAGGTGGCTCTTGGTTTTAAATTGAACAGGTATGATACCTGTTGGTTTTGAATTCAAACAGATTTGAATCTGTTGATAATTTAAACAGATAGCAAAAAACGGGAAGGGCCCTGTTTGGGTGTGCATTAATTATTTCTGTTTGAAAACGGGAAGGGCCCTGTTTGGATGTACAGAAAATCCAAATCAGTTTAATTTGAATTCTAGATTTTATTTTACCAAAAAATAAAATTAAATTCAAATGTTTTTTGCCCAAAAAGATTAGAAGCCCAATCCAACCACGCGCCCAAGCCCAGCCCGCCCGACCAGACAGACGGCAGCGGCGGCGCGCGCGTGTATGGTGATTTTTGGGTCCAATGGGTCTAGCCCAATTTGCCCATAACTTCTCCCTCTAAAACACTTGGGTACCCCTTGGGGCACACCCCAAGTATCTCACCTAAGCCTTATAAACCCTTTCAAAACTTCCCACCAAATCAATGTGGGACAAGCCAATTTACAACCTTAAGGAATTTCCACCAAAACTCCATTTCCATGGAGCACACTTTGGTTTCAATTTCCCATTCACTCGGTAATGGTTTTGAGCAACCAAATATACCACGTGAATCACAACGCGGCATAGAACGCGTTACCACTTTGACCCGAGTAAATCGACACTCGGGGCCCACCTAAAAAATAGACCAAACTTGAGAAAAATTCTGGTTTTACCCAGAATTTTTCTACCATTTCCAACAATCCCCCACATGAATGGAATTTGATGACAACAGAAATGCAACAATATGCAGACTTTAACGAAAGAGTATAAGTCGAAAATATCTTACATCAGGATAGGTAGTTTTCGGCCTTGAACTTTCCGTAGTGATAACCTATCGGACTTACTGGCTAACCAATGGACGCGATGCCTTGAATTGTTCAGCCGTTTGTGTCACGCCCCAGACTTGCCCCTAAAAGTTTGGGCATGACCTAAGCAGAAAAGGACACTTAACCTGGTTTCATAGAGGGGCCTGACCGGAAGCTGTAATAATAAGTGATATAAACCAGAAAATATGACATCCATTGAGCCACTAAGTCATGCCAGGATCATAAACATTTCATAAGACAAGTACATCAAAAGCCAAAATGCATTTGAGAGTTAGTTATTTACAGGCATATACAAATCCAACCCCGAGGTGGGGTATATAACAAAATTATTAAGTGCATACTAACTTAAGCCAATAGCAAAAGTGTAAGCCATCATCTAACAACTCCACGAAAGTAGGGTCCCGACCCCAAGCTTGGCGGTGCCTAGGCTGACAAAAGTATGACAATGCCGAGTTAAGATCGACCTCCTGGTTGATTACCTACAGAAACAGGCATAGCACAGGGTGAGCCAAGCTCAGTGAACAATAGTACTGGTATGCTTGTAAACTTAATTAATGCTGAAATCATGTAATCAGTCTGTCTCTGTACAGCTTGTTGGGACAACATAATCGGTTTATAATCGTCATAATGTGGCCCCTGGCCTAAGAACTTCACACATTCAGAAAAGAGTCCTTGGGTTCATAATTCACAATTCATCACATAGACCTTTGGTTCTTTTTTATTCACAAGCTTACAATAGTATAAGTTCATATTTCACACATCGGCCCTTGGCCTCATAATTTCATCGTTCACAAATGGCCCTTGGCCACATTGATTCACAATTCACAAATGACCCTTGGTCATGTAGTTTCACATTAGGGCTCGTAGCCACATTGACTCACAAATGGCTCTAAGCCACATTGGTTCACAAGTTCATAATTGCCTTGATACATTCCGTTAGTCACAAGCTTTCCCATAGGATGTGTACGACTTCACAACCTTTTTCAATGTTTCCACAATTTCGTATTGAATCACTTATAGCAAATATATCATTTCATGCCAACACAAGTTCGATAGCAAAGTTCGTAACGTCAATACATAATATGATAATACTTTCAACAAGGGTCACAACGTCAATAATAATAAGTACTGAGTAGAGGTACATTGAAGTACTATTACTCACTGTGTTGTGTCGGTGCACTTCCTCTTGAGGCGTTTCCTACACATATGAAAAATCACATTAGTCCCTTTATCCTTGTTAAATCAACATTCGGTTCACTTACTTTGATTGAATTAACGAACATTCAAACAATATAAATTGCAAGTTTTGACAACATTAGAGGACCCAATACGCAAAACGGAGCATCCCAACTTTTCTGACTTGAGCCGCACGTGCGGCTAGGATCTCCCGCATGTGCGGCATACCTCCCGCACGTGCGGCATTGAGGCCCCGCACGTGCTTTTTTTGCAGTGTTGAACTCCAAAATTTGCCATTTTCCCCGCACGTGCGGCAGTGACTCCCGCACGTACGACTGAGGTTCCCGCACGTGCGGCCTTAGGCCCTGCACGTGCGGCGATTCTGCACCAAAAAGTCCGAAAATTCTGCACAATTCCCTCCTCTTGTAGACATGTTTAGGGCCTCAAAAATCTAGCTTTAAATTACTAATATATAAGCTCAAAGCATATGAATACATGTGAACAAGGATCAAATTACATATTTCATTTGAGTAAAAATCAAATCATGAATTCACAACTTAAATTCACTCCAATTCATAAGATTCCTATTTGTCCTCACATCTCAATACATAAACACAAAATCATGCCACATACTTGAATTCAAACAAGTCAATTGAAGAAATAGAGTAAAGCCTCTCATAGGTACTTCAAATTGAGTCAAAACAGGCAAAGTAAGGTCATCTTGCTAATTTACTTCTCATACTCACAACACCACAATCCCAACTCTTAGGTACATGATTATAGAAACATCTTCACATAAATTATGACAAAAAGGGTTGTGGATGAAAATTAGACAAACATTTACATACCTTAAGCCCAAATCCCAACCTTCTTGAGGACCTTCTCTCTCTACCCTTCAATTCTTAAGTTTAGAGTTATGAATTCCTTGGTTTGTCAAATGACCAAGAACACACATATATATATTTCCATAAAGAGAGAATAAGACGAAAATCAATCGTTTACACATCCGAAAATTAAAATTTCACAGAAGTGCTTAATATTAACTAAAAATTATGCTGGTTCCAAATATATGATCAATTTTGACTTATTAAGCCGCTAAGGCCCTCAATTTCTACTTTATCGTTCTAGTAGTAACAGATACATTTCTTTCCTAACAGATACAATTCATTCCACAAGGCCTTACACCATAGTTACTTGAACTTATTTTCTTGTACAGTTTCATCTTAGGCATTTAACAGCACAGATTAAAGGACTAACATATATCACAAGCACATATGAGGGTCGGGTTGTTACAGTTTGTGTAAGCCAAGACAATAGATTTCACACAAAATATCTTCTAACACATCGTGGTTCTCACTGTTGTGTTCATTTTAGCCTTGAACGCGCCTGGTTTTCATAAGTGTTTCTAGAGAATTTAGCCTTTTCATTCTCATAGAACCGGCCCCAGTTCAACACTCATATAGGTGATTCTTATTGTGAGTATCTCCTTATACTCGTCTTGATTTTATACCTTAATCAAGATATAAGTAATCATTAAAAGCAAAGCTTATCCTTATACCCCTGCATATAACATATGTTGCAGATATCACTCTCACTATAGGAATTGGTAGGGAATTTTTAATCCCTTGGTGATTTCTGGTAAGCCATACGTAACTTAGTTGTCCCTTTGAACTTAGTTCTTGGGATCTCCAGTCATATAAGTAGGATTACCATTATGACGACTCTTATGTAATAGGCTTTAATCCCATCCCCTTCGATGAACTATACACTAGCTCTTTTGTCAAACCTTTTGTTAACGGATCCGCAATAGTCTCTTTAGATTTTATATAATCTATTGAGATTATTCCGTTTGACAACAATTGCCTTACGGTATTATGTCGACGACGAATATGTCGTGACTTACCATTATACATATGATTCTGTGCCCTACCTATTGCAGATTGACTATCACAATGAATGCAAATAGCTGGTACAGGTTTTAGTCACATTGGAATGTCTTCTAAGAAGTGACGAAGCCATTCTGCTTCTTCACCTGCTTTGTCTAAAGCAATAAACTCGGATTCCATTATGGATCGTGCAATGCAAGTTTGTTTCGTGGACTTCCAAGAAACAGCAGCGCCTCCTAGAGTAAAGACATATCCACTAGTGGATTTTGAATCTTTAGTATCCGATATCCAATTGGCATCACAATAACCTTCGAGTACTGCTGGATATCGAGTAAAGTTCAAACCATGATCACGAGTAAATCTTAGATATCTAAGAACCCGAATGATCGCTTTCCAATGGTCTTCTCCAGGGTTACTAGTGTACCTACTCAATTTACTGATAGCATAAGCTATATCAGGACGAGTACAATTCATTAGGTACATTAGGCTTCCAATGATTTGGGAGTATTTTAACTGAGACACTACATCACCTTTATTTTTTGATAAATAAAGACTGATGTCTGCAGGTGTTCTAGCTAAATTCAAATCATCCTTGATAAATTTATCAAGAATTTTCTCAATATAATGAGATTGAGATAATGCATATCCGTCAGATGTTTTAATAATTTCCATTCCTAATATAACATTTACGACCCCCATATCTTTCATATCAAATCTTTTGTTAAGCATCTGCTTAGTTGATTTGATCATGTTTTGACTGCTTCCAATGATAAGCATGTCATCCACATAAACACAAACTATGACATATCCTTGGTCAGTGTTTTTAATATAGACGCATTTGTCACATTCGTTTATCTTAAACCCATTAGTAAGCATTGCATGATCAAATTTTTCATGCCATTGTTTAGGTGTTTGTTTTAATCCATAAAGGGATTTTACAAGTCGACAAACTTTCTTTTCTTGTCCTGATACTACAAACCCTTCGGGTTGCTCCATATAGATCTCTTCATTTAGATCACCGTTTAAGAAAGCTGTCTTAACATCCATTTGATGTATTTCTAAATTAAACAACGCTGCTATAGAAATAAGCATGCGAATGGATGTTATTCATGTCACAGGGGAATATGTGTCAAAATAGTCCAGACCTTCCTTTTGTCTGTAACCTTTAACAACAAGTCTTGCTTTATACTTGTCAATTGAACCATCTGCTTTCATTTTTCTCTTGAATATCCATTTATATCCAAGAGGTTTAGAACCTGGTGGAAGATCCACCAATTCCCAAGTATGATTTTGCCTAATGGATTCAATTTCATTATTAACAGCCTCTTTCCACAAAGGTGCTTCAGGACCTGTCATTGCTGCCTTAAAGCTTTGAGGTTCATTTTCTAACAAGTATGTCAGAAAATCTGGACCAAAGGATTTTGATGTTTTCGCTCTCTTACTTCGTCTTGGTTCATCATTAGTTAAATCCTGTTGGTTGAGATTATTACTAGTCTCTTGTGTTTGATTGTCATTAGTCTCTTGACTTTGTGTACAATCATAAGTTCTTTTCTGTGAACTTAATTCCTGTCCTTTCTTATAAAGAAAGACATATTCAAAAAATACAGCATTCATTGACTCTATAATAGTGTTCACATTTATATCAGGTATTTCTGATTTATAAGTCAGAAATCGATATACACTATTATTCTGAGCATAACCAATAAACACACAATCTACTATTTTTGGTCCAATCTTAGTCTTTTTAGGAATAGGAACTTCAACTTTTGCCAAACACCCCCACACTTTTAAGTATTTGTAGGAAGGCGATCGACCTTTCCACAATTCATAAGGAGTGCTGTTGGTTTTTTTGTGGGGTATTCTATTAAGAACATAATTAGTAGACAATATTGCTTCCCCCCACAAGTTCTGTGGTAAACCTGAACTTAGTAACATGGGTGCTGTAGTTTGGTGAATAATGCCATGTTGTGTACAAAATACATTTAATGGGGCATCATATTCACCACCCCTATCACTTCTAATATAAATCAATGAATTTTAAAACAAATTCAAGAAAAAACCAAAATAATTATGACTACTCAAGTCAGAATTAATGTTTTGACAAAATCATATCCTCATAAAAAATTTTGCCTAAGAATCAAACAATTTAAAAACTCATTTGATTGTATATATTCTTGCAACTCAATAACAAATAAATGTCACTGTCATAAAAATATTTTGTGACAGAAGAAAATTAAATTATTTCAACTAAATGCAAGAGATACACCCCCATATTAATAAAATGGTTCATGATTTAACAAATTCTACTACGCAAGTAAAATAATTATTAATGACATCTCATGTCACATAATTCAATAATCAACATAAAAGATTTCTTAAATTACTTCTCAATTAAACGGACCGATATAATTACATACATCTTCATGTTTAAATTTCTCTGGTGTTTAAACACCCATTCAAAATTGATTAGAAATATTCAAATTAACCTGCTTATGTCCAAAGTCGACATAACAATTTATCATTCCAAATCACTTGAAATTATTGTTAAGAAATAACTTGAATTGATATCATACATGCATATCAAACGAATCAACTAAAAATAATGAATTAACAAAATATATTAATCATGCGCGATCCCATCACTTGCATCATGAAATAAAAGGATTCTTAACTCATAAATAAAATCCAACGCATTTAAACTTTAAACTTCAAAATGACAAAACATACCTTCAATTAATAAGTTTGATTTGTACATAAATAAACAAATTAAATATGCATTAAAATGTTCTTGTAAATATATATATATATATATATATATTTTCCGACTCAAGTGCAGAAACAATTCAAGACTATGAACCCACATTGTAATAAAAATAAAATTAGTTTGTAAAACTAATATTTTACTCTAGAAACAAATTCTTCCATGTATACTCACGATGAACTATGATAAAGTCAAAATAATTAACACCTTTTCACAAAGGATTCAAAAATAAGTGGTCTACCAAACGAAACCACAAGTTACTTACAAAATTAACAGATTGTGACCAAGTCACAAAGTTACATGATTGATTAACAAAATTAATTTTCTAGTTACTAAAACCAGAAAATAAATTACAATACAAAATAATTTTATTTTCCTTGTTACTAAAACTAGTAAAATAAAATACCGAAATAATATCTGATTACAAAAATCAGAAAACCAAACCACAAATTAATTTTCTAATTACTTAAACCAAAAAATAAATTATAACACAAAATCATTTTATTTTTCTTGTTACTAAAACTAGAAAATACTGTAATTTTATTTTCTTTGTTACTGAAACTAGAAAATAAAATACCACAAAACTATCTGATTACAAAAATCAGAACAAACACAAAATAATTTTCTAGTTACCAAAACCAGAAAATAAATTAAAACACAAAATAATTTTATTTTCTTTGTTACTAAAACTAGAAAATAATATAATTTTATTTTTCTTGTTACTAAAACTAGAAAAATAAAATACCAAAATAATTTTCTATAACACCAAATAATATTCTGCAATTGTTAATGACACCAGTATATTACTACTAGTTGTCAAAGAAAAGAGACAGTATATTACTATTATCTGTCAAATAGCATAAATCACTATTTGTTTTTCCAACCAGAATATTAGTTTGAAAACACAGAAAATTAAATACAATGAAGATACCAAAAAGGAATCTGTCTTAAGATTGTTGGACAATCTTCACTGTATTTAAAAAGATTAAATTCTGTTGTGTACAAAATAACAACAAGAATATAAAGAAATAAAGAAAAGGAGAGAATTTGTTTGATTACAAAAATCAAACTCGAAATAAAAATAAATAAATAAAACCACAAATTTTATTTTGTTACAAAAACAAAAATAAAATCTGATTAAATAAACAAATAAAAAACAGAATAAAATTAAACAACTTACTTGGTTAATTTATTTGAATAACTTTTCTGATCAAGTCCAATGTTTAACACTGTGTCCTTAAGACAGATTCGTCATCTCCACAGTATTTTCAGAATTTGGACGTCTATCTCCCAGGATGAAATGATCTTACCACAAACAATAGCAGCACTACAAATTGTTTGCCTTACGAACACACTAAGTGTTTACACTCTTTCTTTCAGAAATAAAATGCAGCAAGATGAAGAATATAATTAGCAGAGGTGAAATACGAAATTTCTGAAAAAATTATCAAATGAGGGTGGTCCTATTTATAGATGTAAAGGTGGCTCTTGGTTTTAAATTGAACAGGTATGATACCTGTTGGTTTTGAATTCAAACAGATTTGAATTTGTTGATAATTCAAACAGATAGCAAAAAACGGGAAGGGCCCTGTTTGGGTGTGCATTAATTATTTCTGTTTGAAAACGGGAAGGGCCCTGTTTGGATGTACAGAAAATCCAAATCAGTTTAATTTGAATTCTGGATTTTATTTTACCAAAAAATAAAATTAAATTCAAATGTTTTTAGCCTAAAAAGATTAGAAGCCCAACCAGATGGACGGCGGCGGCGGCCCGCGCGCGTGTGTGTGGTGATTTTTGGGTCCAATGAGTCTAGCCCAATTTGCCCATAACCTCTCCCTCTAAAACACTTGGGTACCTCTTGGGGAACACCCCAAGTATCTCACCCAAGCCTTATAAACTCTTTCAAAACTTTCCATCAAATCAATGTGGGACAAGCCAATTTACAACCTTAAGGAATTTCCACCAAAACTCTATTTCCATGGAGCACACTTTGGCTTCAATTTCCCATTCACTCAGTAATGGTTTTGAACAACTAAATATACCACGTGAATCACAACGCGGCATAGAACGCGTTACCATTTTGACCCGAGTAAATCGACACTCGAGGCCCACCTAAAAAATAGACCAAACTTGAGAAAAAATTCTGGTTTTACCCAGAATTTTTCTACCATTTCCAACAGTTTTTTCGTGCTTATATTTTATGCATTAAAATATGTGTATTTTTTTATATAAATATATACACATTATATGCATGAAAATTAATGGAGGAGGAAGATGAAGTGCAAGCTTTCTTGCACTTCAACTCTCATTGATTGAGAATGTGATACACTTCATTTTTATGTTCATTAAATGTTATTTTTAATGTCATAAATGTTTTTATTGTGAAAAATGGAGTCCGGCAGTACAAAAATTGAACTAGAAAACACCGAGGAAGGCGGCGCGTGTGCCTCACGCGCTATATAACGTAGCCCGGCGGTTCCACGCGCTTCGACGCGCCACCACGGGCGCTCACGCGCCACCACGGGCTAGGCGCTCTTCCCACGCGCTCCACGCGCGTGCTGTTCCGCGCTTTCCACCCGCCTGCCCTCCGCGCCACACACGCGTCCCGCGTGCTGAGCCGCGAGCCGAGCCGCGCCGTTTTTTCCTCCGCCGGCTTGGCTGCTAATGTAAGGGTCTGTTTGTTTTGTTTTTAAATTCAAAATTACGTTAAATTGTCATAATTAATTCGTTATAGCTTTATTTTAAGCGTGGTTAGTACCGTTAGACTCAGTATTAAATTTTTTATCTTCTGTAAAATTTTGAAAATTTTATGAAAATAAAAAATATTTTTCCTGAAATAATAATTCATTATTTCTGGTTTAAAATGCATCTGGTGTTGCATGATTAAGTTTCTGGGACTGAACTTTTTATTGTAGACTATTGTTATGGTGTACTGTTTACTGGTATAATTGTAGCATTTTACCAGATTCTGGAATATTTATTTCTAATTTTATGTGTGTTTATTAGTTATTTAAAATTTCAGAAAAATTTCAGAAAAATTCAGGATGATGTACATTCTATTATGGCATAATTTGAATATTTAATACAGCATATTATTTTTTTTAGAGTTTCTAATATGTTGTAATTAGAATAGCATGATTAGTTTTTTATTTATTTATTTGAATTCCATTATTAAATGAATATGGCATGAGTTATTTGTAAATTTATATTAAGATGCTATTGTATGGAATTTATCATACTTTTGACATGCCATAGTCAGTGGGAGATTATTCGGTTGAGAGAAATCTTTATAGATTAACTCCCGAAAACCAATATTTTGCGCATAAATTAAATTAAATTTTGGATAATTGTCACCTGTGGCGCAAGAGATGATTACGAGCATAGCGGATTTTCGATCTTGCGACTTATGTAATATTGTCACTATTTAATTTAGATTTTGTGGCAAAATTATATTATGCTAATCAAATTAATCCCAATGCGAATTTCTCTCTAAATTGACTTAGCTTATGGAAGTTAATTGGTTGACCTAGACTTAGTAAAGATGTTCAAATGTGAACAATGTAATCCCATTCTTTAGATGAGCAAAAGTCTTGGAAACTTTAGGTCAAGTCTTAATTGAGCCAAAGTAAGGAAACATGACTCAAAGTCGCCGTGGTTTTGTTGCCTTGTTTGGCATAATAAAAACTAATGTGTGTGCTATGGTTAGCGGCACGCTACGTAGTTTTGGTTGGCGAGTTTTAGAGTTATGAAATTAGTAAGCCCTCAATAGATCTGTATATGATCTTGACTATTGAGCTGCGCGGATTGACTTTGTAATTTGACTTGTAAATAATGTTACATCATTGGATAAAGTAACATTCAAGAGTCACGTCATCCAAGAAATGCAAGCTTAAATAAATTAGTCATTAAGTGTAAGACGAGTAGCCAGTTTGAGCAGTGTTCTGCTCTCTACCCAATTAGTGGGAGTGGATGGAGCAAAATTTCATACACTATAATAGTGTGCGTTGAAATATCACGTGAAGTGAAAAGATTAGCGCTTAGAAACTGCAAAATCTATTAACACTAAGTGAAAAGATTAGCGCTTAGAAACTGCAAAATCTATTAGCATTGTCAACTTGTCTAAGTCTGGACACTTACTGTTTCCACACTTGAGTGTGAGACATGAGGAGGGGCTTCTTTGTATGATTCCTTAGCTAGGCTAACATTTTTGAATAACGTTTAGCACTAAGCGCAAACGTTGCGGCATAGTGATGAAAAGGTCAAGGCCGACAAGGTTGTTATGACTCTAAGAATTTGACGCATCACTTGTGAGAGCATTGTGTTGAATTAGACTCTTTAGCCTAATTCGCGCTTAAGTTACTTTGGAGCTGTCATGGCTGATAGCTTATTCTCTCTTTCTTGTGGATAGTAGAATTAATTGCAAGTAACTATGAAGCGAGAAATAGATATGGCAAGAGGAGTATCGTCATTTTTCAACTAGATGCAGTAAAGTGTATAGAGAATAAAATTGACTTGAAGATGCAAGGGATTAGCACTTACTAGTTAAATTTGCGACTTAGGCGCACTTGATATCTCCATGACATCCTTTTATGATCTAGTGAATATGAATTAGTCGTGAATCATTACCTAGTTGGACCTAAACTTTTAAAACTTGTCTTTGAGAGCTCACACATTAAGATGATTGGAATTAGTTTATGACATTGGTCATGAACCAGTGGCTTATTATACTTAATCACATTAATGAGATATGACACGATGGTTTGAGTAGGCCTTCTCGGGCCCACTCGCTTATGACATCTTGCTCTCATGTGAATGTGTAACTTTATTCGCAATAGGTGTGCACAAGTAAGTAGGAAAGCCGTAGAAGGTCATTTGTTTTGGCGTATTTAGTCCACTATGATATTTGTGACTAGATATGCGTAAGGGTATGATAGCTAAGCCTCCATCTCGACACATTTATAGATTACGATACACATCTGAGTCAAGACTATTTAATCTCCCATAAGTCAAAAGTTTTGAAATGATTTTTGACCTTGCACATATGAGGTTGAGATCAATTAGATAACAACTTTCGTGCTTTTAGTTTTGACCAAGGTGGCGAGTATCTATTTGAGTTATTTTTAGAAAACTCTGTGAAGAGAGATGGATGCTTAGAAAATTGATTATTCCTAGTACTCAACAACACAATGGTGTAGTAGAGATAAGGAATTAAATATTGTTAAATGTTAGGTGGATAATAGCGCAAAATGTTTCCCAATTGAAAATTGCACTAGTTTGTTGCCTATATCCCTAACTAAGTGCCCTCCATATCAGATTTTACACTCCATTTTGAGTAGTAGGTTAGCGGAGAGCCATCTATGGGCGATCTGTAACCGTTAAGCAGCTTATCTTTATTTTACTTCTCATAAGATTGCGAAGTTAAGACATAGGGTTCGATAGCGCATTATTGTATGCTGTCTTGTAAACACAAAGGGTTGTGTGGCGCATTATTGTATGCAGTCATGCAAACCCTCCAGGTCATGTCCATATAGGTAAGCAGCTTTGTGGTAGTGTAACTAAGTCACATAAAGTTTTATTAGTAAATGTGACGTGAATAGAGTTTTTGGAACTCTATAAGATAGAGAATTCTAAGCATAGCGCTCTATGTAGCCTAGTTGAGAATAAAAAGAAATTTTCAATATCCTAGGGACAGTAGGAGCGATGTGCCTACTAATGGATTACTCCATTAGAGAAGAATACTCTACATTCTTAGTTGCGTGGTAGCGAATATGAAAATTTTTCACGTCATCACTGGGTGATTGAGAGGGAAACATTCATGATTGCTCCGCAAG
Source organism: Camellia sinensis (assembly GCF_055761805.1). NCBI lineage: Eukaryota > Viridiplantae > Streptophyta > Magnoliopsida > Ericales > Theaceae > Camellia > Camellia sinensis. The sequence goes on from NC_138965.1 coordinate 105,335,139, forward strand.
ATGATAAAGAGCCTAGGATAATGCCTAAGGCTCTAGTCCCCTATTTTTAGAAAGTGGATCAATGTTGCGCAGTTTAAGACAAAGTCTTTGAGGATTAACCATTTTTATAATTTGGTTGACTTTCCATTATGACGTAAAACTGTTATAAAGTTATGCGTAATTTGGATAGTCATTGTTGAGGCATAAGGCTCGCTAGATACCGAAAGGTCGCACTATTGAGGAAAGTGTAGACCATGAGAAGACTTCCTCCGGGAGTGAGGTTGTTTTGACTTAGGCTATTCGGAACATTGATTTGTGGACATTGTGACCCAACTTTCTCGTTAGAGAATTGGATAAGTAGATCCGTAGGGATTTACCTTCTGCTTTTATGGTGAAAAGTTAGGAGCGCAAAAAGGTTGCTAGTTCCAACAAATCTTTTACAGCCTAAAACAGTTATCCAAATAGTGGTTCTTAGATTTCATCAAGCCATGATAGGCCAACGATGATCGATGAAGACCACTGAGGCATGATCAATGGTCCAAAAGAAGTTTTTCCTTACTTAGTCACTATGAGCTAGGAATTTATAAGGTTGTCGCCACCTAAGATGGACAGTCCTCTATTTTAGATATGATGGACATGGGTGATGTAATTTATATGCTCGGATGTACGATCCTTAGGGATTGCTTTGGGAGAATTCATGTTTTGTCTTCGATGACTTACATAAGGAATATCCTAGAACGATTCTAGATGCAAAATTGCAAACCCATTGACTTACCTATCGGTAAAAGCCAGAGCCTTAGCTATTGAGTGAATCCTCGGATTGTCTTTGGGAGAAACAGATGACCTATATTCCTTGATCTTTTCTTTGTTGTGGGAGCCTAAAGTACGCTATGTGGGCGTATTCGGCATGATAAGTGCTATCTTTGGTAAATGATCAACTAAGTTGTTTAGACATTGACCTTACTCATTAGACTGTGGATAAAATGTTTTACTAGTAGTATATTAATTTGCTCCTTGTAAGATTCAATGTGCTAGTTGGGCGCATCTGTGCTAGTTGGGCGCATTAAGAATGAACGCAAATTGGTCACCAAAATATCTTTAGAGAGGTTATTGCGCAAGAGATAGTGATCTTAAATTACTTCATGTGAGGTGCACATGGTGGATTCCGTTGTATATACTTATCGCAAGAGGTGCTGACAAGGCTTATTATGTTTGGAATCTATAATTGCGCAAGCTGTGGTCATTTTTTTTTAAATCGATCACTTATTTTGAGATGATGGGATGTTGACACTATTATGGTTTATGTCATAATGATTAGCAGATGATGATGTCAGCAGGCAAGATTGGCTCACTTACACGAGCAATCGCCATTGGCGCTTGGGAGCGAGCAAGGATGAGACTAGTGATTTATTTTTATTTGGAGCCAAGAGAGGCTTAAATAATCCACTATGCATGTCGCCTTGGTTACAACCAAGATGAGGTCGTGTTAAGGACCAAACATGGATGTTAGCACCCACTTTCCATATTGTGCCTGTTATGATTAGCCAGATGCGAGATCTCATTTGGCGCCTAGAAGGCGAGCAAATAGAGAATTCGGGTTAGGCGCTAGAAAGCGACTAGACTTATATCTGTATGGTGTATCGAGGATGACGTCACTCTTTTGGAAGAGTTACTCCACCGTAACATGTATTCATACTATATATGCTTGGCAACTGAGTAATGAGGTGAGAGAATGGATCCTTATTTCCTCACCATGTGAGTCTTACGTGTCATTATTGATATGACTTTCATTTATGTACCCTTTTGTGACTTTTGACTATGTCATAAGGTAAAGGGTTGATGTTCTGCTACTTTGGTATGTTGCCTGCGGTCATGTATGATTCGGCCTTAAGGGACATCACTGGAAAAGCGGTCAATCCTAAACTAAATGGCATGAGGGCAAAGAGAAGATCATCTAGTATTACACTACTGTTGTATATTCACTGCCGGCAACTCACATCGCTCTGCGTGAGAAGCAGATTGAGTGTGAATATATTGCAAGAATTGAGAGGGTCAAACATACTCTTTTGAGGGATTAGAGATGTTTTTTGGACCGGTGTAATTAGATGGGTCTGGGGTATATGAGACACTATTTCTGTTCTTTTTGGGTTGATGTCTCTATGCTGGCTCATTTTGAGTTTCTAGTATAGAGCTCCCACATGCAGGTGTTCTCAGCAGTCGCACGGTGCATTGGCTAGTATGAAATTGTTCTTTTTTGGGAAGATTGAGATAGAGATGTGGCAGTGTCATGCCAACTCATGTGCGAGTGGAAGATGTTAGAAATTGGGCGCCCATGTGGCATGACCCTTTGAACCTTTTGAACCTGAACCTTTTGAACCTTATCCATGTAAGTTTGAATTTGAATTCAAAACTTATTTGGATAACCATTCAGGATATCTATATCTATCATATCAATAGATATGGATAGATGGATAGATAGATATTGGTTGTTACATCTGATTATATATTTTATATATAATATATTTAATAAATCAGATACGTATATGAGATATACGTTATGTGGTTTTTACTCATAACCATTTTTCCCATACTCTCTCTCTCTGACTCTCTCCCATAAAATAACGATCAAGTCATTTTGCACTGTGACTTATGTGAGTGATACTCATTTTGTAGTAACACTCCACTGATGGGTTCGTTATTCAGAGTTTGGAAGCACGTGATTTACCCATGAGGTTCTTCGCTACAAGGTATGATTCTGATATTTTATCCGCTGCGTTATTATACCTTTTGATTTACAGTGCCCATTTTGAGACCAAATTAGTGGAGGCAAATATCCCACCCTTGCAAACGGGAAGTGCATAAAAAAGTTTGGCGAAGCCTTTGAATCAAACTCTGGTTTTCATACAATTTAAATGGGGAATGTTGTCTTGCTCATGTTACCTGGAAAAATAAATAAATAAATAAATCGACGTTACCATAACATTTAAAATGATAGGCATACTAAAACTTTCTAAGTCACTTCTTCGGGCATTCTGCTCAACAGGAAAAAAAAAAAAAATGACAATCATTTCTTTCTCTTTTTTTTGGAACAGAGACGCTCATTTCTTCCAAATATGGAATTTGTTTTTGATTATGTGAATTTTGTTTTTTAGTAAATAAATTATAATTGTAGTAGAATCTTAATTCATTAGTAAACTAAGGGGTTCTTTCTTATTTAATTATTGAATAATGTTTTAGAGCACTAAATTGGGAGCTCTAGAGCATGATGTGACACAGTGACCCCACCAAAGTGATGTGATGTTTTGGCTTGAGTTTGTTTTTTTTTTTTTTTTTTAAGCTCATTAGAGCTATTAATGATCTAAAAATTAGTGGGATGAATCACCACTCTTAATTATTTGTGTTCCTTTGCTGGACAGAATTTGATACTTCTACTTGAAATGATTTTAGTCCAATCTGGCAGTTGACCTCAATATGAATTGATGGGTTTAGGGTCAATTTGTTTTTAATTATAATTGTTCGTAAAAATAAGGGTTATTTATATTAAGACACCTTAAACTATTGAGAAGTATTATTTTGACCCCCTCAATAATAAAAACGTACAATAAACCCCCTACATTATTGAAAAATATCGCTTCACTCTCTAAACTATAAAAACATACATATTGGACCGTTAACTGAAGTAGTCAAAGTAAAACACCAATAGTTTAAGGAGTCTATTTGTATATTTTTACAGTTTAGGATGACAAAATGATACTTCTCAATAGTTTAAGAAATTCATTTGTACGCTTTTAAAATTTAGAGAGTTAAAATGATACTTCTGAATAATATAGCAGTCTGTGTAAATAATCCTAAAAATAAATAAATAAATAACTTTTATGTCATATATATGATAATATAAATATAAATCTGAAATTTCAGTGCAATAGACAGGCTCACAAACTATGTCAAAACCTGGTCCCGAAAGGCTCTGAAGGCCTGGTGCTTGGAGGGAGTTGTTCCACTGGCTTATAGAATAAACTAACCATTTGAACTATCAGAATAGTTAGTAACACAGTAATACAATTACTGGAATTGCATCTCAATATATTGCCATTATTACTAAATTGTATGTTGTGATCTTTGTTATCAAGCCTTGCCACTGAATATACAGTAACTGTCACCTGTTTTTATGATTCAATGGAGAATGCACTCTGAAACTATGAACTAAGCCCCGTGGGCACGAGTTACAACCACGATCAGAAGGATCAGAATGGAGAGAAGCAATGAGGATATGAGTTTGTCATCCAATTGATCTGTGATTTCTGCATTGATTTCTTTCTTCTCGGGAAGTTGAAATATCTTGTTCACAAGTGAGCTGAACTTCTCAATGATTTCCAGAACTATTGCCTTCGTTATGTCCAAAATCCAGTTTACCAGCAGTGTAGCCAAGTCTGATTCTACACTAGAGCTCGGAGGCCTTTCCTCTTTAGCTGCATGAATCAATATATAAGGAGGTAAGAGAATGTTACAGTGCAAGATTTGAGCAAATGAAAGGAAATGAAAGAGGTCTGCCTATTTTGGGAAGTAGGAAAAAAAGTGTAAAAAAGTAGAGAGGTAATGTGACCCAAATAAGCTAATAAGCTGACTTTTTTCCTAGTTGCCAAAATTGGAAATAAGTCATATATCTCTTCTTGCCAAGTCTCAACTAATTTGACTGTGTGAAGAAAGCTTGTGTTGTGGAATCAAGAATGCCGTTCAATCATTGTAGCAGTACTTTACAGCTGGAATAAAAAGATTTTAGATTCGAGAAGTGCGTCTTATTCCAGTAGTTCTTTTCCTATTCAATTACAACATGTCATTACCCGTAGAGAACAAGAACAACTAACAATCCATGTAACAACAAACTTGTAATCTTGGCCTACTGTGCTATGTATATGTCACGACATTGTGAATCTCACATCAGTTAACAAAGGCCTTGGCCATGTGCATATAAACCTCTTGGGCACTCTCCTTGCAAGCCATTTTTGAAGGGTGAGTTCCACCCAAGGATTCGCATCATTTGGTATCGGCTCACCTATGTGAGTCAATTGGAGATATAAATGTACATGCATAAACAGTCATTATAAATAACGAAATCAATCGATTTTATTTTAGGTAAACCTGTGTAGAGTGACTTCTGGAGATTCTGAACTGCCTCGTTGTTCAATATAGCATCCCACACTGCTTTGTCAGATGATATAGAAGTCACCATTCTCTACATGCAGAAACACACAAATGAACTCCTCAGATCAAGAAACTGTGAGAATATATTGTATATAGACACATGAATTAAATGGCAGTTTGTGAGAAAGTACAAAACACCCCCGTACTCATTGTTTGCCTACTTTTTAAGGGCTCAAGCATTTAGGATAATTGATGATCTAAGTCTCATTATCACCAAATCATCCAAGTGTATTTGTGCATTGCCTATTTTTCTTCTCTCTTCTTTTCTGACCTCATGATTCAGAGTGTTAAAGAGAGTAAAAGGGGGCACCTGAACAGAGGGCTCTGATTGCAGCAAGCGAAAAGCATCATCAACTCTTCCATAATAGCCGAGAGATTTCAGCATTCTTGGATCGTAAAGGTGCAATATCTGATGAAGCCACTCATATTCAGGTGAACAAAACCCAAGCATGAACCTATGTATAAATTAAGGATGGCATTGACATTATGGTCAGCAATGCATAAGGGATGACAAAATTATCCGACTTGATTGTATTTGTATCAACTCAATTTTAATTAAAAAAAATGTCTGGAAGAACATTGATAGAGTAGGATAAGTAGGTAGGTCAAAACTGTTAGGCCTTGTTCGCTTGGCGAATTAGGTTGAATGAAATTATAAATACGGTGGAATTGAATGAGAAGATTATTAGTGTAGTGGTATTAGGTTAGACATGTAAGACAAAGTGTGTTTGTGTACTAATGTGGTGGGTATTAGTTAGTTAAGATTAAATCTACAAAATTACCTAAAACCCTTCTCACATAAAATATAACTTTGTTGGTTTTGTAAAGTAGAGGGCAAAGTGGTAATTTAACCATCAATATGTGTGAAGGGATTAGCAATCCCAACCCTTCCATGGGAATGCTAATCCCACCATGGGAGGGGATTCATACTCTCATGGGATTGCTAATCCCATGACATTTTGTTGGATACAAACATGGGTGAAGTGAGCTCCACGGATTGGTAATCCAATCCTCCCTCCCAAACCCCTAATCAAACATGACCTTAGCGTTAGAGTAAAGTATGAAGTTATATCACTAAAATGGTTAAGTTTAAAATCAAGAATTTGTGCACGAAACCCAAAAAATCCGGACCCGTTACGTACTCTTTTAGTATGACAAATTGACAAGGAATGGTATAGAAAATTTGTTGTGCCCATGGACCAGAAATGAACACCATCAAACACGCACAAGATTTACATGATTCAACAATGCACTTACATCCATTGAGTGGCGAGATACACTATATTTCAAAGACTACAAAACAATACAAACAATGGAGGAGGTTGTGATCTAGAGGAGGAGGAGGCAACACTCTATCTCAACTCAACTCTCAGCCTCACATCTCTCACTCTATCTCTCTCTCTAAATTCTACATCTCTCTGCTACTTGCTCGCTCTTCGTTGTTCACTCATACATTCCAATGTCCCTGTTTATACACAAATGGGAGAGCCAAAGTCAGCAACAAGCCTATTGACAAGCCACCAACAACATTGATGGCAGCCACCAACAAGAGTTATAGCAGCTACCCTACCAACGGAGTAGCTTGGCTGAAATCTGCAGCTCACCTTCTCCCGTCAGCTTCCATCCACATGGAGAATTTGAGCCAATATTCTACAAAAGTTCGGTTGAGGATCTTCTATTCTATGCCCAAAAATTCTTTTTCTTTTACCCTGAATACGCACGATCTCATAGGATGTTATGCGGATCCAAAAACATAAGAATTTTGATATATTTATTTTGCCATTGAGAAATATATTGAGGCGTGTTTGGTTCAAAGATTTGGAGAGAGATTTGGAAAGGGAAAGGAAAAGGTAGGTGAAACTAGGTAAAATGTAGGGATAAAAATTCACATTTCACCTGTCTTTTCTTTTTTTCTTTTTTTCTTTCCCTTTCCAAATCCGTCCACCAAACCCAGCCCAAGACAATGGGATAGAATTTTGAAAACAGAAAATCATTTATTTGTCCAAAAATTGGATATGTGTGAACCATTAAGAAAAAAATGTAACACTGAAACACATTATATGTACTAAAACAGAGTTTAATTCACGAAGAAATAGAACTGAGATATGCTTCAAGCCCAACTAACCAGGAGGTCAAGGATGATGCAATGATTTGCTTATTATTTTAATGAAGCCCAACCCATCAATTAGTCTCTTTTTAACTTTGCTCAAATTTAAATTTTTCTCGCAATTTTCTAATTTCATTTTATTTAAATCATCCAAATTTCGTAATTAAATCAGTGTAGCCAGTCAAGTGGGTGAGAAAAACTATCACATCATATGCTTTATTTTTGCTCTCTACTATCAAGATTAGATACATGCATCCTAATTGAGCTAATTTAGAATTTTGGGGTTTAGACTTTCTGAAGGATGAAAAACAAAAAAATCAGAAGGTGAGAAAACAAACAAAATTATGGTAAACAAAAAAAAAAAAAAAAAAAAAAAATTACCTTTGAAGATCAGATATGGCTTTCTGGACTTCAGTCCGAGAAGGGACAGACCCGAAAACAGAGCCATAGTGAGAAGAGTGAGTGCGAATCGTGGTTTTATGATCATCTCTTCCATCCATAGGCTCAAATCTTGTAGATGATGAGAGTGGCTGATTGAGATGTGAAGAAGAAGAAGAAGAAGGGAGGTGAGAGTGGAGGTTAGTGGTGGTTGGTCTTTGGATGGTGTGGTGGTCGGAGGGCACTCCTCCGCCACCAATCATCGCCCCAACTGGTGGTGTTGCCATGGCTCCTCCTCCCATGCTTCTTCCTCTTTAATTTAATGATAAACTTCTGCTCTCTCCTAAAGATTTATGCATACATATATGGATAGAAATGGAAGATTTTTTGCAAATCTTTTTGGAATTTGAAAAAATAATAATAATAATTCATAAGAGTAGATATTAGTGTTTGAGATAAGGACACGTAGTGTTAAAAATAATCAATTATACTATCATAGCGTGGCGTGTGACAGACAAGAGGCACTCATGTGAATAGTTGAGTTTCATAATTTAAATGAATAAAAAAAAAAAAAATTCATAATTTAAGGTATTTTGAGATGTTGGTTAAAGTTGATTTTTTTATTTTATTTTTTAAATATGTAAAAAATTAAAAGGTAATATGATTTTAAAAAGTTAAAAAATTAAAAATTTAACTTTTAATCAATTTGTCAAAATAAGTCTTAGGTTTTTTTTATTAAAATAATAATAATAATGTTTAATAGGTTGATTAGTTTTATTATCAAACCAAGTTTAGCTATTATTAACCGGTTGGGTAGAGAATTTGAACTCGAGTTCAAACTGAATTATTTTTTCAGTTGAGCTCAAGTATCATAAAACTTAACTCATTTGTCATCCACGTGGATTTATAAATTTTCAATATATGATATATTACACAAGAAAATGTCTGCATTAATTGACTTATTTTGTGTAATTTATTGTAAATTAAAAATTAATAATCAAAAAGTAGAAATCAAAACACTTCTCTTTTAACTTTTAAATAATCAATTTTTTCTAATTTATTTAAATTATTTTTGCTTGTTAAATTATAATTAGAAAGTATACCAAACAATCTAACACAAAATCTCAAATTAAAATAGGTTATAATAAAAAAAATAAAAAATTTAACTACAACAAACATGGTCAGTGATACAAACAATAGTGTGTTTGGTTTGAATTTTTTGTATTAAGTTTTTTGAAAATTGATTTTTTTGGTTTTCGTGTTTTTTTATTTTTAGTGAATATTTTTTAAATTTTAAATATTTTTTTATTTTTTTAAATGCACCTTACTTAGATGTATCTAAAAAAGTAAAAAATTTGTGAAAAAATATTTTAAAAAATTAATAAATACATAAAAATATTAAAAAAAATGTATTGAATTCTTGTATTTTTTTATATTTTTGGTATTTAGTGAATTTTTAAAAGATTTTTTTTACAATTTTTTTACTTTTTAAGGGTATTTATGTTAGGTGTGTCTAAAAAGTAAAAAAAAATTGCTTAAAATATTAAAAAAAATTCAGTAAAAACAAAAAAATACGAAAAATAAGAAAGTAGAATTTTTTGAAAAGTGTTTTTTGAAAAGTGAAAACAAGCAAGGTGGTATTCAAAGTTAGCTTACATTTTTGGCCTTTTTTTTTCTTCTTTCTTTTTTCTAAAAATAAAATAATGAAAATTTTGAAAACATTTAGGCTCCGTATGGTTTAGTTTCTAAAAAGAGTTTTGAGTTGTATTTGAAAAGAGTTTTGAGTTGTATTTGAAAAGAGTTTTGAAAATTAAAAACTTATTTTATTATGAGTTTTGAAAATAATTTTAGAATGATTTGTAAGTTTTTTTTTTCTTTTAGTTAAATAGATGGATGTGAGAGAAAAAATAATTAATTAATGCGTAGAATGTGAGCCAATGAGAGAGAAGAGAGAAAAAATAATTGATTGATATGTAAAAAAAATAGAGAGAATGAGAGAGGAGCAAGAAAAAATAATTTAAAAAAATAGTAAACCAAACATATTTTTTGATTTTTCAATCCAAACATTGATTTAAAAATTAAACCAAACACTACCTTATCATGTCAAAAAAATTTAAAAACAAATTTAGCAAGTGAATCATATGAGGGGGGGAAAAAAAATAAAAATTTGAAAACAATTGTTTGGTTTCAATTTTTGAACTCAATTTTTTTTTTTAAATTGAGTTATTGTTTTTACTATTTTTTTATTTTAAGCAATTTTTTAAATATTTTAAACAATTTTTTTACTATTTAGATGCACCTCACCAAAATATATCTAAAAAATAAAATATTTGTAAAAAAATATTTAAAAAATTTAATAAATACACAAAAATATGAAAATATAGCGATTTTTTATATATATTTTTATATTCTTGGTATTTAATGAATTTTTAAAAAAAATTATAAATATTTTACTTTTTTTCAATATATTTATATTAAATATATTTAAAAATTAAAATAAATATTTAAAATATTAAAATAAATAAATAAATAAAAACGCACAATTTTCAGAAAAACGGATTCAAGCAAAATAGCACAATGAGGTGTGAAAATTAACCAAGATTACTAGGCGTACAATTCGGACGGGTTCAGTCAGGTTGGAAAATTGTCCAAGCCTAATCCAAGTTGTGTTGAGATCTATCCAGACCCGCCCAAGCCCGAATTGTAACCCGACGTTGCCTGTCCAAGCCCGATCCGAGTTAAACCTGAATTGCCAGAGTTGGTCAAATTGTCCGAATTGTATTTTTTTTTTTTGCAGCTACATTATTAAATTATTAAAATTTGACTCTATTTATATTTTATATATATATATATAGGAAATTATTAATACCATCAAAACAAATAATTTATATAATATAAGAGAGATACCGCTATAGTAGTCTTTACAATTTATGAGTGAATATATATAAATAAAAAAAAAAGAGTAAGATTTTATGTTATTTGTAAATATAATATTTATTCAATATGATTTACTAATCAAAATTATTTTAATATTATGTAATGGTTAATAATTTATATATATATTTAATATTTTTATATATCTATATATGTATAATTCAAGTTTCGGATTGCTCGAGTTGTTTGATATCTTTGTCCAAGTCCATCCAAATTTAATTCAGGCCTTTGAATTTTTACCCCAAGCCCATATTGAATTTGAAAATATCTTGTCCAAGCTCTAAAAAAAATCAGGCTGGGTTCGGGTTGCTCGGGTTGAGCCCGCCCAAGTTGCACCCCTAAAGATTACTCGAGGGTATTTTGGCAATTTTTGAGTAAATAAAATGATGGTCGGTGCTGATGACACCTCAGAGTATCTTTTTTCTCTCTCGCTTTCTTAGCAGATAGCCAGAGAGAGAGAACCCTCCAAATTCAATCGCTCTTTCTTCCATTCCATTCCAACCCTCCTCCATTTTTGGACAATGCTTCCCCCACTTTAGCGCTCTCTCTCTCTCTACTTGTATGGTTCTGTATCTCTACACATATATATACACACATATATTTGTTTTGGTTATTTTGATGACATCTGAGAGTTTGATCAGATATGGCCGAAGGGACTTACGTGAAGCTAACCCCGGACCAAGCGTCATTGCAGAGTATCACGCCAGGAGAGCTCTATCAACCCATTGATGTTGCTCAGGTTTGCCCGTCTACTCTTTTAATCTTCTCTTTGTTTTCATGAGTTTCCAAAATTCTCCAATGTTTCTGTTTTCATCAGTTTTTATTTCCTCTTTTCTTCATCGCCGAACCAATATAACTGACTTGTTCACTTCATATAATGTTTATGTATCCTTATATATATGTATATATGATGATTGATGATGATGGACTTGATGATGGCATGAGTTTTTATGAGGCAAGTGATTTTAGAAAATTGCTTTTTCAAATCTCAATTTCGTTACTAGACCCTAAGGAGATAAGTATGTATGTTTTAATATATTTGCATGCATGTATGCTGGTCACTATGTCTGTTTGATGGCTTTTTTTCATTTGGTAGCATGGATTGATAAGATGTTGTTTTATGCAATTGAATAAGGATTCATAATTGATGTAATGTCATAACCATTTTTCTGCAAGGTGAAAGGTAGAAATGATGACCATGATTTTGTGGCTACGAGAATTGATATTATAAGTAGGTGATTTTAGGTGATTGCTTTACTTTCCATTAAATTTGCATTGTAGATGCATGTGAATTGTATGGCTTCATACATGTTTAGAGATTGACCTGATGATGGTAGTTATTAACTAAAATGTCTTCATCAACTTTGTAGAGGTGTTACTGATATTACTGGAGATCTGAATTTAGTCTTTTTGACCTTTTCCACTTCCACTAATCATGCAAAGAGTGGATATATTTGTCATTGAGTCATTAGTTATCAAATTACAATGTGTTTATTTATTTATTATTTTTTTATTACTTAGAATATAAATATAATATTTTGCATTTGTTTGTTTTCATTGTTGATTGTTATGTTCAATAGTTGACTGCTCGTAGATGTCAAGAATGTGGACAAACACTTCCTCCAACCTATCAACCCCCGGCTGACGAAGATTGGTCAACTGGAATTTTTGGGTGTACTGAAGATACCGACAGTTGTAAGTGTTCTATCTACTTCAACTTTTTAGCTAGTAGCATTCAAGTTTTCACATTATGTTGTCAAGTCGTGTATAGAGCGGGGGAGGGGAAGTTCACCCATTTTTCTTTAATTAAAAATCTAATTTCGGGATTTTTTTTTTTATCAGCAAATGTTAGTTGTTAGTTAATAAATTAGCACATATAGGAGAAAATATCCCCATCCTTGACAAAGCACCTAAGTGCTTGCACTCCTTTAATTCAACTTTCTTAAGGGGAATTGAACCCATGACCTCTTTATGCTGTGTTTGGTTGGAGGATTTGAAGAGGGATTTAGAAAGGGAAATGAAAAAGGTGTGTGAAACTAGGTGAAATATAGGTATGCTTTATTCACATTTCACCTACATTTTTCATTTCTCTTTCCAAATCCATCTTCAAATCCCCCAATCAATACAACGACTAAGCCTTAAAGAAGGCATGATGACCAATTAGGATAGGCCTAGTTGGTTTAATTTCCGCATCCTTTGTTAAATAGAGCTCATGTCTAACTAGGATTGTACATGTTTAGAATAATTATACAAGATAGAAACAAATAAAAGTGATCTACATGGCATAATAGCAATAGTGTCACGGACTGGCATACGAAATTAACGGTACAATTTTTTCTAGAATTTGATGCTCAGTTAATATGAAAAATAAAATGCATTATATATACATTTAAATTTACACAGAATAATTGCTTCTTCTTTGGATGAGGATGTCTGAATGTATTTTGTGTTTTGCATTACTGAGATCCTTGTTTATTTTTGAATCATTTGTTCATCTTATAGGCTTGACTGGACTATTCTGCCCATGTGTCTTATTTGGACGTAACGTTGAAAACTTGAATGCTGATATCTCTCAGAGGGCTGCCTGTGTTGGTCATATTATATGTGTCGAAGGTGGTATGACATTTGCTGCATTGACATCAGTTCTTAATGGCATTGATCCACAGACATTATTTCTCATTTATGAGGGTCTGTTCTTTGCTTGGTGGATGTGTGGAATCTATACCAGCATGGCTCGGCAATCATTGCAAAAAAAGTATCATCTAAAGGTGATTTGAATTGCATTATTAAAGGATTATTACTCGTAAAATAATGGCATATTGAAAATGAATTTTCCTTGCTTCAGTCCATTATATATGATTGATCACTTGTTGCTAAAAAATGTTCATGCATTGATCACTTGTTGCTTACATATGTTCAAGTTTATACCCAAAAAAAAAAATCATTGGGGAAGGAAAGAATACTTGGCATAGGGGGGAGAGGGAAGGATCCTTAAAACGAACCTGACAATTGTTGAATCTTGAATCATGTTGCTCTGGATAAGCTTATCTGTAATAATATATGTCATATTTTTATTTATTTGAAAAATAATAGATCTTGAATTTAATGGACCTACATCTAGAGATCCAGTGCGTGAATAAAAGTTCATACTATTTATCCCCGTGCTCACATTTTTTTATTTCGTTTTTTCATCACTAAACTCCATCAATTATTTCAGATGCCTCGACTAGACTAGAATAACTATAATGGTTGTTGCATCTATTTGTCTAGTCTTGCGCTTGTCTGGTATTAGTAAGTATATATATTAGCTGTCAAACCTTTAATAATGTACCTTTAATAATGTTGTTTGGTTTGTGCTTCTGCTTTCGATTCTTTCGGTTTGTAAGGTTCCTTTTGTTCTCCCTCTCCTCTAAAAAGGAGTGAGCTCAACTGAACATTCAATACAAGATCAATATACCGAATATATCAATATAACATTCATATACATATTTTATTCTCTCTCTCTTTCTCTATATATTATTGTAACATGGTATCAGAGCCATAAGATTTAGACCTATATTTTTTCTCTCCGGCGGGCAGCCGGCCGGCAACCTTACCTTCGCTGCCCGCTGGAGTTTTCAACACATACCAGAAACTCTTCTTCTTTGGCATTTTTCTTCTCATAATGCTCACGGAATGCATACCCACCAATCCAACTGCAGCCTTAGCTGCTATCTTTTCCTCTATCTTATGCTTGTGGGCATGCTCTGGGTCTTTCTTTGACTGATGCTTCTTATACAAGGTAAACGTGCTAGCAGCAACAGCACCAAGCTCACCACGCTGCTCACGGTGCTTGTGTTGCTTAATCTTTTTCTCATAATCAAGGGTTTCCTCAGAAAAACGAGGTGATGTAGTTCCATAAACACCAGTACTCTCACTATACTTACTCACTCCACCACCGCTTCCATAGGCGTTGGTGGTCTCACCATATGTGGTCACTTCTTCAACGCCACACCATAGCTGGTGGTGGTGCTTCTCTTCAGCCATTGTGAGGTGTGAGCACTCTGAACATTATCAAAGAACATCATAATGGAGCATTCCATCCAGATCTGATGGGACGTATTACTCAGATACTCACCTTGGCCGTCCAAACCCAGACCTCTCTCTGCTATCACCAACAGTTTTGCTTTCAACCGGCTTAGAGCCTTGATCTTGTTCGCTAGTTGGGATCTCTCTTCTGTGCAGCGAAGAGGATATGGGTAATTCGGACAGCAGTTTCAACCTTATTCACATTCTGAACATGTCTCTCATCTCTGGTCTACGGTAATATCAACGAAGCTCTCTCTCTCAAAGGCAACAGGCAGCATCTTCTCTCAAATCACACCCAGACACCAACTTTTGTCCCCCTCTTTTCATTTCTTTTTATTTTAATATTATCCACCCACTCTTCTTTTATTTAAACATAAAACCCTCTCTCCACTCATTCATTTTATTATTATTATTGTTATGCACAAACTCAGAATCCATAATCCATGTGCTCTTTGACCCCTTTTATCAACCTTTTTCACCCTCACATCATTATTAGTTTCAACCCACGGCTTCAGGAACCCGCAGTCTGATCCCACTACCCCCAACTTTATTTATTTTATTTTATCTTCCTTTTTTCATTAAAAAAAAATCAATCATCCTTTTTCTCTCTCGAGATTTCCTTATTTTAACACTCCGTTGGTGAACTTTTCCAGATTCCTGTTCCCGCAACCTTCCTTTTATTTTATTTTATTTTTTCTATCTTTTTTTTCCATCAATATTTCATTATTATCCATCTCAGTTGGTGAGTATCATCCCTTTTTCCATTATCTTATTATTATTTTTTTTATTCCACCAAAAAAAAAAAAACAACATTTCTACCATTTTATTTAACATCTCCACTCTGTGTTGAGTCGTTTCGCTCCACTTTATCAATCCTTTTGTTTCAACCTCCAATAGGTTTCTATCTTCAAACCTATTTGAGTTTGAGGGGGGGCATTCTACATATATCATGGTGAGCATGGTTACACACCATGCGAACCACCCAAGCCACCATGCGAACCACCCAAGCCACCCCATGGCACACTCCTTAAGTCGCCCCCTTGGTGCACCACCAAAGTTTCTACCACGGTCTGATACGACCACACAGTGTCCTCTACATCGGTCCGACATGACCCCGTAAACTGTCTCAATATTGATTCCGGTTAACTTCTACATTCGTCCGGCATGACCTCGTAAATTGTCCCGACATTGATTCCGGTTAGCTGCTACAACGGTCTGACACGACCATATAGTGTCTTCACCAATGGTCTGAGACAACCATACAATGTCTCTTATCCTATTTTATTTTATGTATTAGTTTATTTTCCTGTTTTGTTACTCTTTCCAAACTCAAGTTGATTTGTGCCTATCCTCCTTGAGTTTGAAGAAGGCTATTAGTAAGTATATATATTGGCTGTCAAACCTTTAATAATGTACCTTTAATAATGTTGTTTGGTTTGTGCTTCTGCTTTCGATTCTTTCGGTTTGTAAGGTTCCTTTTGTTCTGCCTCTCCTCTAAAAAGGAGTGAGCTTAACTGAACATTCAATACAACATCAATATACCGAATATATCAATATAACATTCATATACACATTTTATTCTCTCTCTCTTTCTCTATATATTATTGTAACATCTGGATTGTGCATCTCTTCAAACAAACAATTACCTTATATTTTTTCAACAAATGCTCCCAAACATATATACTCAAGAAAATTGTTCAGAGACTTGAGTTTATGGGCTATCGCACGACGCACAAGTAATTGTTTTGGCACCTGGAAGATCTTTGATCGTGCCATGCTCCTCAACAAAGTTTCAACTCATTGTGCTGACTTCTGTTGGTGTTTCTGCTTTGCAGGACTCTCCATGTGACCCATGCATGGTGCACTGTTGTTTGCATTGGTGTGCTGTGTGTCAAGAGCACCGAGAGATGAAAGGACATCTAACTGATAACACTGCTGCTATAGAAACTATTGTGAACCCTCCGCCAGTACAAGAGATGAATGCCGCCAATCAGACCAAGGAGTCTCCATCTTCCTCCGAAAATGGCACTGGACATACTAACTTGGAGCTCCAACCTATCTAGAAACTGTCATCTGTTAGAGAGGCTAAAGAAATTTAATTTGGATTAATTCATTCAAAACTTTGGATGTTTACTTTCATGAGAGTGGAAAATTCATTTGTCAAAACTGATAACAATGTTTATTTGATCAAACAAATGTTTTCAAGTGGTAAGATGTTGTTGCCAAATTTTCAATTACATAACGGATTAAGTCACATATATTGGAGTTTAGATTGTCATTTATGTTATGTTTTTGTGTTGAGATCCACATGAATGAGCGCATTTCATAATTATAAGGCTATTCCTTTTTTCGATTTTTATTTTTGAGCATCTATGTTGGTTCAAAAATATTCACTCTGTTTGGTTTTGATTTTCAAAATTCACTTTTTAGAAAATTTTATTTTTTTTGTTTTTTGTATTTTTTTTTTACTGAATTTTTTTTTAATATTTTAAGCATTTTTTTTTAATTTTTAAATACACCTAACATAAATATACTCTAAAAGCATAATATTTGTGAAAAAAATCTTTTAAAAATTCACTAAACATAATAAAAAATAATAAATAAATCAGTACATTTTCCGTATTTTGTTTATTTATTAATTTTTTAAAATATTTTTTTACAAATATTTTACTTTGTAAATACATCTAAATAAAGTACATTTTAAAAAATAAAAAAAAATTATTTAAAATTTTAAAAATATTCACTAAAAATAAAAAAAATACGAAAAATAAAAATTTTAATTTTCAAAAAATTAAATTTAAAAAATTGAAACCAAAACAATAATGAGTGCTCATACGATTCCAAAGGGCTCATGAACTGTACCCCAAAAAAAGGGGCTCGTTGACCTATTTTGTTGGGTTTTTTTTTTATTCTCCATTTTCACAAAAAATTTATTTGAATAGCAGTTTTTTTAAATCTTTTTTTGGGGGAAAAAAAAAATAGAAGCGACAAGTTCAAGTATGTGTAGAAATGAAAATTTATTAAACAGTTATATGTTGTGTTCTTGATAAATGTATAATTGCAAAATATAGAAAATATATCATCTATTGTCTCGCATTATTTAAGTGTTGCTTATTTTTCCTACGAAGAAAATTTTCATAAATGTTAGCGTGTCAATAAAGATTAAAAAATCTTTACCGATTAAATTCAAACCAATTATCAAGTGATTACGTTGATGATTCTTTTGCCTCAATGAAGAGAACTTCAAAATTGTCAAGTGTAGAGAAAAGAAAAACTAAAAAAAGAAGAGAGGGAGACAGAGAAAGATGATTTACTAAACAATCCGGATTATTAAGGCCTCGTTTGGGAACATGCCATTTTAATAACTTTTTGATTTTTTAATTAAAATATGAGGTAAAAAAATTAGTATATTTGGAATATTTTTTTAATTTTTTTACAAAAAGATGTACAAAAAGCAGAGAAAAATGAGAGTCGTTGACTTTTTGGTATAGGTTGTTAGCTTTTTAATTTTTTTAGTAACTTTTGACTTCTAGGTTAAAACAATGAGTTGCCAAACGAGGCCTAAATAAAGTGTAGAAAATATAAATAATAAGAAAAATAAAAATCAATTGTCTTTAATTTGAGTTGGATGATTACAATTAGGGGTGGGCGCGGGTCGGTTGCGGCCACGGAATTTCCAATCCGTCATCCGTTCGTTAGATTGGCGGATTGGAGAAAATCAATCCGCATCCGTCCGCATATCCGGCGGATGTGGATTGAGCGGTTTGGCGGTTTGGCGGATGGATGCGAATCGGTTTGGCGGTTTAAAATTTTATAAATTTTTAAGATAATTCAACTTGTGCACTTCCTCAAAAAAAAAAAAACGTATTACAATCAATGACTTAAAAAAGTATTACAATCACTGTATGTCTCACCCAAAAAAAGAAAGTTCGAAACTTTAGAATATCACAATCACTGCATGTCTCATCCACATATTACAATTACAGCATGATTCACCCACATAAAGTATTACAATCTGTGGTTTTTAAAATATAATAACAATTCAAACCATGAACAGAGCAGTAGTAGAGATTGTATGTCTCTATATTGTTACATCTATATATGTTTTTGAAAACAAAAGCCAACCAGCATATATCATATTTTTTATTTATTATTTATAGAGTTAAATTTAAAAACCAAAAAATATAGATAAATAATACGTTTATTTTTTTCAATTCAAAAAATATATTCAACTTGATAATTTTTTTTCAACAGAATATTTGAACTCTTTTTCAATTGAAAATACAAACAAAATATTTAAACAAATTGAAAACATAAAATCTTATAAATTATTAGGGGTGCTCACGATTTGGCGGTTTGGTTGCGGCCAAAGGAATCTCAAATCCGCCATCCGTCCGCCAAATTGGCAGATTAGAGAAAATCAATCTGCATCCGTCCGCTCATCATCACGCATCCGTCCAAAATGCGGCGGATCAGTTCGGTTTGGTCGGTTTTGGCGGATCGGTATATCCGCTGCTCACCCCTAATTACAATGTAGTCATGAATGGCTATTCATAGACAAAAAAAAACTTGCAAGAAAAAACTACCTAATAACTACTTTATTATCCTATCCTCGTCTTGTCTTGCCATGTGTCTCTCTAACTTTTTCACTTTACTCCATGTTCACATGTTCCGTGTTCTTCCATTTCCTTCACTTTAGACTCCATAATCCTCCACATTCTCCATCACCTCACATGTGTTTAATACTTTATAATTTCTCATAATCTCCAAATGAATAGGAAAGTAGCACATGTCCTATAATTTATCAATAATAAATAATAATAAAAATTATAGATTCATAATGTCAACACTAACAAAAGTAGGTTTTTTGTTATGCCATTTTTTTTTGGATCGACTGTCATTAACTAGAAACACCACATTATATCAAAGTTATCAAATAAATTATTCATGCATAAATAGTGTTTAATTCGCTATAATGGGAATAATTTACATATTTGTCTCCTATCAATGAGGAAAAATACATTGAATATGGGCCCTCACAAGCTTAAAGTGATATTTATTTTTTTCACTATAATAAAAAAATAGGAAATGTTAGTGTTAAAAAAGTACCTAGAAAGTGGAGTGATTATTTAGTGGTTATAGAATTTTGCTCCATGATATTTATCTCCAAAAATTCAATAAAAGTATTGAGGATTACTGTTTTTAACCAATGAATACAAAAGTTGGAGCACTATATAGATTTGCCTTAATAGTAAAAAATAATTTTTCATAAAAAAAAAAAATGTACTGAAATGTATACAAATATTTTGAAATATATAAAAAGTGTATTGAGATTAGAAATAGGGTAAATTACACTTTGCCCCTTTCATGTTTAGCTACTTTCCCACTTTGGCCCTTAAGGTTTGTTTTTTTTCCATTTTGGTCCTTTATGTTTCAAGTTTTTTCCAGTTTACTCCTGAAGCTAATTTCTGTTAAAAATTAGACAGAACATGACACATTAACATTCACGTGGTATGAAAATATTTTATTTTATATAACTCAAATCTCTTACACAAATTTAATCCTCAATATAATAATATATTTTTTATATTATGTAACAGTTATTATGACATTTTCTGTCTAATTTTGAATAGAAGCTATTTTTCAGAGTAAATGGAGAAAACTTAAACTATAAAGGGCCAGAGTGAAAAAAAATAAATTTCAAGATCCAAAGTGGAAAAGTGACAAAGCATAAAAGGGGCAAAGTGTAATTTACCCTTACAAATATTTTGATATTTTATATTTCTCATGTCATTACCCATAAAAAAATAAAAAATAAATAAAAATATGATGTAAATAAAAAATGAAAAACTAAGTGCATATTTTGCCTCACTTTGCAAGTGAAGAAAAAAATTAAACAATAATATTACAACTCCACTCTTATTAATTGAGAATTTGCCTAGAAAAAAAAATAAAAAATCAATGGCTCAGATTCATTTCATGTGTAGATCCTACACTTCATCAATTCAATCTCTATCACACAAACACATTTGGGATAAATTTGACGTTCGTAAAGGTAGGTCCCTAGTATTTTTTATAATTAAAAAGTCAAAAATCACTACAAACTATCACATTACTCTTTTTACTTTCTTATATATATTTTCAAAAAAAAATCAGCTAAAATGGTAAATTCTCGTTTAAACCCTTAAAACCATCTCCAACGATGTATCAAACTTATCATCAAATTTGAATTTGATAAAAAAATGGCTCTTTTTTCAACTCCAACGGTTTCATCAAATCGGTATCAAATTCAGGATTTTACTTTTCTTTCATCAAACTGAGGACCAATGTGCCTTTCATCAAATCACTGTTCATAACTGTTTGATTTTTACCACCAAATGTCTCCTCAAATGTCCATCCGGATGTCCCCCGGATGACTACCTTAAGACAAAAATTTGTGAAAAAAATACACTGACTGGTCGTGTCACGACCTAACCCCCGCCCCAAGGGATTAGAGAAGTGATCGGCCAGTAATTCGAGCTTACCAGAGGCCTACTTAACAGTAATACAATAATAAGGGCTGGCAGAAGGTAACTAAGTTGGAGGACCAAACATCCTAAGGGGAGAGAGAATATAGCAACCACCTCCTTGATTAATTAAAGGGTTGTTTGTGATGAACTATATAAGTGCACTTTTTGACTTTTTGGCTAAAAAAATAGACGAAAAAAATATGGTTGTTTGGGATAACTATAGCGATTCCAGTTCTTAACCCATCTCTTGTTGTATTCCGGACTCGGGTTGTATGGGTTGAAAGGTTATTCAGATCTTGTTTCCCTTGTCTTCCCTCTATTTTTGGTTATCGTGTGGTAATTATGCATTTGAAACAAGTTAGTTGCTCCCTTTTCAAAACCTGTGTTGCCCAGATTTTGGCCTCTCTGCTTGAGCAGGCATTCTTGCGCTCGAGCGGGCTTCACAAATTTTGTTCCTCCGCTCGAGCGGGATTCTACAACTCTCAGCATTTTTGCAGGTCTACAGATGTTGGGAGAGTGCATTCGACGCTGGAGCGTTCAGTTTTACGCTCGAGCGGGAGTCTGTGTCTGACGCTCGAGCGAGAATTCCCACACTCGAGCAAACTGCGTGAATATCAGTCCGAGGAGAATGAGGTTTTGAGTCACTTTTCTTATCTCTCTCTCTCTCTCTCTCTAAAACTCTCCAAGGAACTTATTCTTGAGTTTCTCTCTCTACATTTCACATTCTTTCTTAGATTTTATCTAGATCCATCATCCTTTTCACCCTAGTGCCTTTGGGAAAAAAAGTAGAGCTTGTCAAGATTTACATTTTGATCCAAATAGAAGTGGATTTGGCATTCTTGAAATTGCTCTCTTGTTGGGTTCATCTCCTTCTTTGAAGTAGGGATTCTTTCTACATTTTCATATGATATTTAGCTTAGATATTGTCTTTTGTGTAACAATGGTGTGATTTAGGGATGTTTTAAAACAAACCTTGGGTTTTGAGTATAGAGTTTCAAAGAGGGGTTTTGGGTATAAATGAAATTAATGTTTGTGGGGTTTGAAAATGATGTTGTGCTATGCCTAATTTGATGATTTTGGTACTTGGCTAATATTTGGGAAAAGAGAGAAATTGCCCTAATTGGGTCAAACTATTTTTATACAAAAAATTGGAATTGACATTGGAAATGTGAAATTGAGAGAGAGTTGACATAAATGGTGGAATTGGTTATGTATTAACTTATTCTTTTGGAAGTTTTGAATAAACTATGTGTTGAGATTGAATATCTGTTTACAGATAATTGTGTTGGGCTATCGGTGGAGGATAGCTCTGGATTGTTGTAGAAATTGCATGTGAATTAGGTAAATTGAAACCAATCTTTGATGGTTGTCATTGAATATGACCGTGTTTATATACATTGTATATGTATGTTTGTTAGGAAGTGGAAAGAGGATGTGCTTCATGTTTGATTATCTGTTTAAATACATTGCATATGTATGGAAATTTGTTTGCAAGAAGAAAGGGGATGGACTCCATTATAATTAAGTTGGCCGAAGTGTCTTGGGTGAAAGTCCCAAAATTATACATGGGTGCCTAGCCCGTGGACGAAATACCCGTAAAATGGCAATTGTAGTGCCTGTATAGCCTACGTTTACATGGGTCCTGTTTGACGGCTGCCCGTGGATGAAATTTCCATGAAACAAGAAGTTTGAAGTGTTTGTGCATATGTGTTGTGTGATTTACAAGTTATTGAGTTGTAGCCTCAATTCGTTTGTTGAGAAATAATGAAATTGACTCATGAATGGAGAACATATAAGTGAATTGAAAGTGAATGGATTCAAGCTTGAAATTGATACCTTACGAGTATTCAATGTTGAGAAAATTTTTACCACATGCATTGTTTATGCACTTGTACTTATACCTTTGCTAAGTTTCATATACTGTGTTAAATGATTTCTAATAGGCTATGGATCACCCTAGTTGGGAATAACATTTTCAAGTAATGATGGCATGCCTCCTCCAAGGCAATAGCATAGGAGTGATCTTTGGAAAGCAAGAGCTTTATGTTTTGTTATGTTTTTACTTTGTATAGCCTAGGGCTAAATATGTACAGAGCGAAGCTCACTTTTGTTGTAACCAAGTTAAGGCTTGGAAAGATGTCAGCCAATAGGGCAATTATTTATATTAAACTCTTTTGTACCTTTAACCTCGTGTAATGAAAGGACTGAGACTTTGATTTATGTTATCATCTATATATTTGCGGAAGTATTTGTGTTATATTTTGGGGGTGTTACAATAACCTTTTGATTTTTTACGAAAAAATATGTATTAAAATATTGTATGAAATACTAAAATTTCCTTATTACCCCTCTAAGTACTGACATGCTTTCTGTGCATGTCAGTACAGTTGTCATGGTCTGTTTTAAGTGCACTGAGCTGCACTAGCTTTGTTTTTTTTTTAAAAAAAAAATTCTTATCACCCGTGATCTGTGCACTGTTGTTGGGTACATACATTGTTGTGTTGATTTTAACAAAACCATAATGTTGGCATTATGCTACTGGTACACCTATCCCTCATTCATATAATTTTTTTTTCTTTCCACTCGTGATCTGTGCATTGTTGTTGGATACATACACAGTTGTGTTGAATTCAACAACACCATAATGGTGGCAGCCCAGTAGTACAAAGTCTGCAATATGAAAAAAATAGCAAACCAAAAATAAATAAATTAATTAAAAAAGCCGAAAAAAATTAAAATGCAACAAATTAACCAAAAACGAGTGATGTTTTACTGTTAGTCAAGGAAAAAAGCATTTTTTGGGGTTGCACTATGCTATAATGTTTTTAACATCTCATACATTTGTGTGAAATTTTTTCTTTTTTTCCCTCTTTTTCATATTTGGCAAAAGATGAGACTTCACGCTACAAGAACATTACCTTAGCTGTCACGTGAAATATACACATACTTCCTTCATATTTTCTATGTTCATTTGTGGTCATGAACAATAATATTATAAGTTATAAATTATTTCAATAATGTTACTAATGACAGTAAAACAAGATTTCCAAATTTATAACATAGAAATGCAAACTTAGCAAAAGTTTTTTTTAATTATTTGTATTATCTCAAAATTTAAAATACAATTACAATGTTATAAACCTAACGTGTTTACGAATTTGAATATTGTTGATAATTACAATATTATTTTTTATTATTGATAATTTTGTACAACAAATTATATCATTGTAAGCTATGATGACGTAATACAATTTTTTTCAACAACATACATAAATTTTATACAACATACAGCGAAGATAACACCCGCTACAACAACAAATGCTTCGGCCTTACACATGCGCTTGCTGTCGCAGTACGTATGTAATATTCACTCTTATAGTGGCCATTTTGGGGTCTGAGTCCCCTGGCTCCATGATATCGACAACCTGGGTATATTCTGGGTGGTCGGACATTTGCGGTGCCACGTAGTCGTTGTCATCTGGGATATTCAGCGTGACGGCATCAGTTTCATTGTTCTGGCTTATGAAGTTATGTAATGCCATCAACGCACATACAAAGGGCACTTGATCAAAAAAATTTAACTTCAGCATATTTCGCAAAGCCGCCTTGACTTCCAAGCACCGAATGTCCGCTCAATATAACTACGCAAGGACGAATGTGCCTTGTTGAACCGTTCGTACTCGTTTTGTGGTATTCGGTTCCGATGGGCAGTTTGGTCATATCCATACCCCTTGTATGGGGCTAGATATCCTGTCTTGTTGATGTAGCCGCTATCGACCAAATAGTATTTTCCTACAGATGTTAAAAAATATAACTTATTAATATGAAATGGTGTTTTTATAAAATCATATAACGATTTTTTGTTATTTTCTACTTTTGCCCTTTATATTTGAAAATTTTACGCTTACCTACTAACTTATGCTCATAATTCAATAAAAAAGATGAAGTAAAAAAAATATATTATTTTATTGAAGAGATTCCCTGTACTTCTCGAAATAACAATGTACGTTAGAGCAATAAAATTTTGTGTATTATTCATACTTTTCGAATATATTATTTTGTTTGTTAGCTCGTACTACTACTATTATGGAATAATTTTGAAAATCGAGAAAATCTATTTTTGTTTGTAACAAAATGCATTTTGTTACAATAACCTCTCTTAACTTTTTTACATTTAAAAAAATACATTGTCAAATATCATGACTTAAAAAAAGGGTCGACACTTACATTGCTTTTCCTAAATGGGAACCATTATGTATAAATTTTCAAATTACATGTTAGGTATGTTAATAACAATTATTACATAATTTTCCTAATACAGTTAAGACAAATTATAATTTAATATATATATATATATATATATTTTATGGTGGTGCTATGTATTTTATCTGTTAATCACAAATAATCTGCATAAAAGAAACACAATGGTCCACGTAAACAAGTCAGACAAGAGGGAATTTGTTACTGGGTGTGGGGTGTGGGAATCGATGCTTAGGCTCAGTTATGACATAGTGCAACACCCTGCTATCGTGCATGCTCCCGTCTCAACCTACAGACACGAACGTGAAGCACAAATCAAAGTCACAAACAGCAATAATATTTTGCATTGGCACGCCTTTTCGACCATAGTACGAAGTGGCGTATTCTTGGGAGACACGGGCCATCACGTGCGTGTCGTCCAATGCACCAACGCAGTCCTACACGACGCAAGCATTTTTCAAAATGTAAATTAAAAATTCTAGATTTTATGAATAACTGTAGGCACCAAAATTGATACACGGCGTCACCTTGAATGGCCAGTACTGTCGCTTCGATTGTAAATATGGATGGCCCCCTTGTTGGACTTATTCCGGCTCAAGACTCCTACTATAAATCGACGTAAATGGTATCATAGGTTGCAAAACCTCATGGAAATGTCATAACAATGTCTTTTTTGAGTGTTGGAACCGTTCTTGCAAATTTCTTCAAGAAATTCCTTGCAAAACAGAAATGAAAATCGCTACCTTCTCTTCGAGCGGCACCCGATACTCCTGCTGCAGCATTATCAACCCAAAATCGTGAAGAGCGTCACAAAACAACAACAAGACTGGTCAGAGCATACTGATGACATCTTCAAACCGGTTTGGGTGGCCGTTAAACAACTTGTACATCCATAAACGTCCCTACAATATTGATGTATTTCGTAGGACTTTGTAGTAATGGTTGTACTAATACATTGTTGAACTGTTCTACACTTCTAGCAAGTTGTGATTAGTTTCTTAACCACCCATGAAGCCTTGAAGCATGACCCAGATAGAACCTCAACGTGAGGCACAAAAGTTGGCTTGACAAAAAACAAAGTTCGGGTTGATGCCACTAAGTCCGATCTTGCACTTCATCACGTACATACATATATATATATATATATATGAATGATGTTATATGCACCAATTATGTCGCGACCCAAACCCGTCCCTATAGGTTTGGCGTCATGACCGGCCAGCAGTCCTAAGATTACCTACAGTCTCTAAAACAGATTAACAAAATAAGGGGCTAGCAAAAGCAAATACATAAATATAATCGTCCAATGATGTAACACCCCAAAAATGCCAATCCTAATTATCTGGATTATCCATGTGTTAATTGCGGATTATATGATTTAATTTGTGTATATTTGTCCAAATTGAAAAATTATTTGTTGAGAATACGACTTTGAAATTAACAGCCGAAATAGGTTCAGAAACCAGAATGGAGTACATGGATATGTTAATTGGAATTTTTAGAATCATCTGGGAAGTTTAATTAAAAATTGATTTCGTCTGATTCGTAAAGTCATGTTTGGTTCTCATTACTTGTATTGAGTTTAGAGATGGATAGTTAAAGCCTAATTTACATTAGTGGAATTAAATTTAGTGTAATTGAGATCATAATATGTTAAGAATTAATTTAATTAAAGTGAATTTGTTATAATTTAATTCAATGGAATTTATTGCTTGAGCTTAGAGGAAATTAGAGATTAATTAAGCTTCCTAAACCTATTCATCAATTTAAGTAGAAAAGAAGAAGTTAGTGGGTTTTGTTGGAGAATATACAACTAAAGAGAGAGTTTTGAGAGAGTGCTCAAGAAAGAAAAAAAAAATCAAGAAGAAAAGCTTTGATCTCCACAAATTGATCAACTTAAGGCAGGAATTCTTTTCTAATTTCATGAATTTGACTTGTTATACTCATGAACCCATGGAATCCAAGTTTAATTAAGAAGAATTCAAGTTTAATTGGTGGTTTTATGGAGTAAGTTGAAGCAAAATGTATGTATGAACAAGATAAGCAAGAAAGTATAAGAATTAGTTTAAGAACATGCATGACATGCATGGCATATTTCACGGAAATTTCCTTCATACATTAGAGTTCTTGCATGATTCATGAAAATTGGAGAGAAAATTTCCTTGATATTGAAGTTTGAATTCATAGTATACATGTTTTATAAGTTTCCATTTTAATTGAAGTTTTGATCTTTCAATTGACAAGTTGAGTTCATAATATTTTTACATGCATGGCTTCATTCTTGCTCATACAATTGAAATCTTGTTTGGTTCTCAAATTTGAGGAGAAAAGCTCATGGATTTTGATTATGGAACTCAAGATTGTATGGTTTATGATTTTACATGTTAAATTCAAGATTTGACCTTTTGCATGGAAATTGAGTTTAAATTTAAAGTTATGATTTTTGTTTAAAGTTATAAATGTTTAAAGCAAGTTGTTTTTATGGATTTTGGGCCTTGAAATACATGGAAATGGAGTTCATTTTTTAAAACGATTGAGTTCCAATTCAAAGCAAATTTTTGGATTAAACAAGCCCAGAACCGCACGTGCGGCTTGGAGTCTCGCACGTGCAGAAAACATGAGAGATTTGAGTGTGCATTCTGTTTTAATTGCACATGCGGTGGTGGTTCCGCACGTGCAGCCAGTGCCCCCACACGTGCGGTTTTCAAGATGGTCCATGTTTTGTTTTCGCTCCATTTTTCTACCTTTTGGGCCTTCGTTTGCATGGTTTTAAAGTGTTTTTCATTGCATTCGCACCTCATGAACACGAATGAAATAAATAACAAAATGTTAGAACCGAACAAGTGGACAACGAATAAAACCGATTGATTGAATGAACTGTGTATTGAGTTATTGTGCTTGAATTTGTTTGTTTAGGTCGGATGCCACAATTTTAGTGCATTTTAGCACGTGTTTCAAGGAGCTCATTGTGAATAACAATGTTGTAAAGTTATGTTCAATTATAATTATTTTTTGAATGATTAACTATATTGTTTTCTACAATGATATTATTTACTAAATGAATGTTTGTCCTAATTTATGAACTATACTCGTGGCATCCATAACAACTGACTGTTATTGTTACTACTACTGTTACAGATATCTTTGTCAGTTCCAATTTTTGGAACTATTGTTTACTGTTTGATGGCCATCAATTGACTGTTCGGTCTTGTAAGACCTACTATATTGTTCTGTTATTTGATGTACCACGTATGACTGCTATGATTACTATATGACATATATGATATGAAATATGAGATATTGATCGAACAAATGATCAATTGATGCAATTGACTGTTTTAAATACTGAAAGGATATTCATTCTTAACCCTTTTAACACATTGTTATTCATTGGGCTTTAGCTCACAGTTTAATATATATATATATATGTGTGTGTGTGTATGTGTAGGTGGTCAGGCACTGGAGCAAAGTTAACGGCATCGACCTGAATCTGTTTTGTCAAGCCAACCTATTGTGCCTTACCGCGAGGTTCCGAACTGTTATTGTCAAGCCTTTTTGGGTGATCTATTTCCACCCTTTTTGAATGTTATATAAAGTCAATTGAATGTTGTATGATTTGTTTGGGCCTTGGGATTTAATTCCCTAACATGTCTTATATTTTGTACTTAGATGTGTTTTGGACTTATGTGAATGTTGGTATATATATCTAAGTTGTTTGTTCATTTAAGTCCTCACAGCTCTTTGGACATTATGTCTTTATATTTACATGCTTTCGTCGGCCCCTCTTATTGTATAACTGTTATTACTATTAAGCAGGCCTTTGGTAATCACGGATTACTGGCCAGTTACGATGCTAAACCCTTAGGGGTGGGTTTGGATCATGACAAATGAGTTGTGTTGACTTATATGGGACAAAGCAAATTTA